>NW_027480453.1:0-2406554 GCF_051401765.1 Calliopsis andreniformis
GAGAATTGATGTTTGTGGATAGAGATTTGAAGATTGCAGGTTGAGTATTGAGTATTGAAAACTGTGAATTGAGGATATTCTATAGAGGATTGAGTATTGACAACAGATTGTTGAGGTCTGAGGGCTGAAGATTGAGGATTCAGGATTGAGGATTCAGAATTGAAGTTTGAGGACTGAGGATTGAGGATTGAAGATTGAGTATTGAGGATTGAAGATTGAGGATTGAGGTTGAGGGTTGAGGATAGAGGATGAGGGCTGAGGGCTGAGGATTGAGGTTTGAGGCTGAGGTCTGAGGATTGAGTATAGAGAATTGAGGATTGAGGATTGAGGATTGAAGATTGAGATTTGGGTATTAAGGATTGAAGAATGAGGATTGAGGATTGAGGATTCAGGATTGAGGATTGAAGATTGAGGATCGAGGATTGAGGACTGAAGATTGAGGATTGGGTATTGAGGATTGAAGAATGAGGATTGAGGATTGAGGATTCAGGATTGAGGATTGAGGATTGAGGGTTGAGGATTGAGGAGTGAGAATTGAGGATTGATGATTGAGTATTGAGGATTGAAGATTGAGGATTGAGTACTGAGGATTCAGGATTGAGAATGGAGGATTGAGGATTGAGGATTGAAGATTGAGGATTGCGTATTAAGGATTGAAGAATGAGGATTGAGGATTGAGGATTGAGGCCTGAGGATTGAGAATCGAGAACTGAGGATGAGAACTGAGGGCTGAGGATTGAGGTTTGAGGAATGAGGATTGGGGGTTGAGGCTTGAGGATTGAGGATTGAGGATTGAGGATTGAGTACTGAAGATTGAGTATTGATGACTGAGGATCGAGGACTGAGGATTGTGGATTGAGGATTGAGGATTGAGGGTTGAAGATTGAGTATTGAGGATTGAAGATTGAGGATTGAGTATTGAGGATCGAGGATTGAGAATGAGGGCTGAGGGATGAGGATTGAGGTTTGAGGATTGAGGACTGATGATTGAGGATTGATGACTGAGTATTGAGGATTGAAGATTGAGGATTGAGGATTGAGGATTGAGGATTGAGGATGGAGGATTGAAGATTGAGTATTTGGTGATGAGGATTGAAGAATGAGGATTGAGCATTGAGGATTGAGGATTGAGGATTGAAGATTGAGTATCGAGGATCGAAGATTGAGGATTGAGGATTGAGGATTGAGGATTGAGGATTGAGGATTGAGGATTGAGGATTGACAACTGATTGTTGAGGACTGAGGGCTGAAGATTGAGGATTCAGGATTGAGGATTCAGAATTGAGGTTTGAGGACTGAGGATTGAGGATTGAGGATTGAAGATAGAATATTGATGATTGAAGATTGAGGATTGAGGATTGAGGGTTGTGTATTGAGGACGAGGACTAAGGGTTGAGTATTGACTTTTGAGGTCTGAGGATTGAGGATTGAGGGTTGAGAATATTGGATTGCCGATTGAGGATTGAGGATTGAGGATTGAGGACTGAAGATTGAATATTGATGATTGAACATTGATGATTGAGGATTGTGAGTTGTGGATTGAGGACGAGGACTGAGGGTTGAGTATTGATGTCTGAGGTCTGAGGATTGAGGATTGAGGATTGAGAATTGAGGATTGAGGATTGAGTATTGAAGTTTGAGGATTGGGTATTGAGGATTGAAGAATGAGGATTGAGGATTGAGGATTGAGGATTGAAGGTTGAGTAGTGAGCATCGAAGATTGAGGATTGAGGATTGAGGATTGAGGATTGAGGATTGAGGATTGAGGATTGAGGATTGAGGATTGAGGATTGAAGGTTGAGGATTGAGGATTGAGGATTAAAGGCTGAGCATTGAGGATTGAAGATTGAGTATTGTTGATTGAGGATTGAGGATTGAGGATTGAGGATTGAGTATTGAAGATTGAGGATTGATGATTGAGGATTGAGGATTGAGGATTGAGGATTGAGTATTGGGGATTGAGGGTTGAAGATTGAGTATTGAGGATTGAGGATTAATGATTGAGTATTGAGGATTGAAGATTGAGAATTGAGGATTGAGGATTGAACATTGAGGACTGAGTGTTGAGGGCTGAGTGATGAGAATTGATGTTTGTGGATAGAGATTTGAAGATTGCAGATTGAGTATTGAGTATTGAAACCTGTGAATTGAGGATATTCTATTGAGGATTGAGGATTGACAACTGATTGTTGAGGACTGAGGGCTGAAGATTGAGTATTCAGGATTGAGGATTCAGAATTGAGGTTTGAGGACTGAGGATTGAGGATTGTGGATTGAGGATTGAGGATTGAGGATTGAGGATTGAAGACTCAGTATTGAGGATTGAAGATTGAGGATTGAGGATTGATGATTGAGGATTGAGGATTGAGGATTGAGGATTGAGTACTGAAGATTGAGTATTGATGACTGAGGATTGAGGACTGAGGATTGAGGACTGAGGATTGAGGATTGAGGACTGAAGATTGAATATTGATGATTGAAGGTTGAGGATTGAGGATTGAGTGTTGTGGATTCAGGACGAGGACTGAGTTTTGAGTATTGATGTTTGAGGTCTGAGGATTGAGGATAGAGGATTGAGAATTGAGGATTGAGGATTGAGGATTGAAGATTGAGGATTGGGTATTGATGATTGAGGAATGAGGACTGAGGATTGAGGATTGAGGATGGAGGATTGAAGATTGAGTATTGAGGATTGAAGGTTGAGGGTTGAGGATTGAGGATTGAGGATTGAGGATTGAGGATTGAGGATTGAGGACTGAGGATTGAAGATTGAGGATTGAGGATTGAGGATTAAAGGTTGAGCATTGAGGATTGAAGATTGAGGATTGATGATTGAGGATTGAGGATTGAGGATTGAGGATTGAGGACTGAGTATTGAAGATTGAGGAATGATGATTGAGGAATGAGGATTGAGGATTGAGGATTGAGGATTGAGGATTGAAGATTGAGAGTTGAGGATTCAGGATTAAGGATTGAAGATTGAGGATTGGGTATTGAGGATTGAAGAATGAGCATTGAGGATTGAGGATTGAGGATTGAGGATTGAAGATTGAGGATTGAGGATTGAGGTGTGAGAATTGAGGATTGAGTATTGGGGATTGCGGATTGATCATTGAGGATTGAGGATTGAGGATTGAGGACTGAAGATTGAATATTGATGATTGAAGATTGATGATTGAGGATTGAGAGTTGTGGATTGAGGACGAGGACTGAGGGTTGAGTATTGATGTCTGAGGTCTGAGTATTGAGGATTGAGGATTGAGAATTGAGGATTGAGGATTGAGTATTGAAGATTGAGGATTGGGTATTGAGGATTGAAGAATGAGGATTGAGGATTGAGGATTGAGGATTGACGATTGAAGATTGAGTATTGAGGATTGAAGATTGAGGATTGAGGACTGAGGATTGAGGATTGAGGATTGAGGATTGAGGATTGGGGATTGAAGGTTGAGTATTGAGGATTGAAGATTGAAGATTGAATATTGATGATTGAAGGTTGAGGATTGAGGATTGAGGGTTGTGTATTCAGGACGAGGACTGAGGGTTGAGTATTGATGTTTGAGGTCTGAGGATTGAGGATAGACGATTGAGAATTGAGGACTGAGGATTGAGGATTGAAGATTGAGGATTGGGTATTGAGCGTTGAAGAATGAGGACTGAGGATTGAGGATTGAGGATTGAGAATTGAAGATTGATTATTCAGGATTGAAGACTGAGGATTGGGGATTGAGGATTGAGGATTGAGGATTGAGGATTGAGGATTGTGGATTGAGGATTGAGGATTGAAGATTGAGGATTGAGGATTGAGGATTAAAGATTGAGCATTGAGGATTGAAGATTGAGGATTGATGATTGAGGATTGAGGATTGAGGATTGAGGATTGAGTATTGAAGATTGAAGATTGATGATCGAGGATTGAGGATTGAGGATTGAGGATTGAGCATTGGGGATTGAGGATTGAAGATTGAGGATTGAGGATTGAGGATTAATGATTGAGTATTGGGGATTGAAGATTGAGAAATGAGGATTGAGGATTCAACATTGAGGACTGAGTGTTGAGTGCTGAGTGATGAGAATTGATGTTTGTGGATAGAGATTTGAAGATTGCAGATTGAGTATTGAGTATTGAAACCTGTGAATTGAGGATATTCTATTAAGGATTGAGGATTGACAACTGATTGTTGAGGACTGAGGGCTGAAGATTGAGGATTCAGGATTGAGGATTCAGAATTGAGGTTTGAGGACTGAGGATTGAGGATTGAGGATTGAGGATTGAGGATTGAGGATTGAGGATTGAGGATTGTGGATTGAAGACTCAGTATTGAGGATTGAAGATTGAGGATTGAGGATTGAGGATTGAGGATTGAGGATTGAGGATTGAGGATTGAGTACTGAAGATTGAGTATTGATGACTGAGGATTGAGGATTGAGGATTGAGGACTGAGTATTGAGGATTGAGGGTTGAAGATTGAGGATTGAGGATTGAGTGTTGTGGATTGAGGACGAGGACTGAGGGTTGAGTATTGATGTTTGAGGTCTGAGGATTGAGGATTGAGGATTGAAAATAGAGTATTGAGGATGGAGGATTGAAGATTGAGGAATTGGTGATGAGGATTGAAGAATGAGGATTGAGGATTGTGGATTGAGGATTGAGGATTGAAGATTGAGTATCGAGGATTGAAGATTGAGGATTGAGGATTGAGGATTGAGGATTGAGGATTGAGGATTGAGGATTGAGGATTGACAACTGATTGTTGAGGACTGAGGGCTGAAGATTGAGGATTCAGGATTGAGGATTCAGAATTGAGGTTTGAGGACTGAGGATTGAGGATTGAGGATTGAAGGTTGAATATTGATGATTGAAGATTGAGGATTGAGGATTGAGGGTTGTGTATTGAGGACGAGGACTAAGGGTTGAGTATTGACTTTTGAGGTCTGAGGATTGAGGATTGAGGATTGAGGATTGAAGATTGATGATTGGGTATTGAGGATTGAAGAATGAGGATTGAGGATTGAGTATTGAGGCCTGAGGGTTGAGAATTGAGAACTGAGGATGAGGACTGAGGGCTGAGGGTTGAGGTTTGAGGAATGAGGACTGACGATTGAGGATTGAGGATTGAAGATTGAGTATTGAGGATTGAAGATTGTGGATTGAGGATTGAGAGTTGAGGATTGAGGATTGAGGATTGAAGATTGAGGATTGGGTATTGAGGATTGAAGAATGAGCATTGAGGATTGAGGATTGAGGATTGAGGATTGAAGATTGAGAATTGAGGATTGAGGTTTGAGAATTGAGGATTGAGTATTGGGGATTGCGGATTGAACATTGAGGATTGAGGATTGAGGATTGAGGACTGAAGATTGAATATTGATGATTGAAGATTGATGGTTGAGGATTGAGAGTTGTGGATTGAGGACGAGGACTGAGGGTTGAGTATTGATGTCTGAGGTCTGAGGATTGAGGATTGAGGATTGAGAATTGAGGATTGAGGATTGAGTATTGAAGATTGAGGATTGGGTATTGAGGATTGAAGAATGAGGATTGAGGATTGAGGATTGAGGATTGAGGATTGAAGATTGAGTATTGAGGATTGAAGATTGAGGATTGAGGACTGAGGATTGAGGATTGAGGATTGATGATTGAGGATTGGTGATTGAAGATTGAGTATTGAGGATTGAAGACTGATTATTGAGGATTGAAGATTGAGGATTGAGGATTGAGGATTGAGGATTGAAGATTGAGGATTGAGGATTGAGGATTAATGATTGAGTATTGGGGATTGAAGATTGAGAATTGAGGATTGAGGATTGAACATTGAGGACTGAGTGTTGAGTGCTGAGTGATGAGAATTGATGTTTGTGGATAGAGATTTGAAGATTGCAGATTTAGTATTGAGTATTGAAACCTGTGAATTGAGGATATTCTATTAAGGATTGAGGATTGACAACTGACTGTTGAGGACTGAGGGCTGAAGATTGAGGATTCAGGATTGAGGATTCAGAATTGAGGTTTGAGGACTGAGGATTGAGGATTGAGGATTGAGGATTGAGGATTGAGGATTGAGGATTGAGGATTGAGGATTGAAGACTCAGTATTGAGTATTGAAGGTTGAGGATTGAGGATTGAGGATTGAGGATTGAGGATTGAGGATTGAGGATTGAGTACTGAAGATTGAGTATTGATGACTGAGGATTGAGGATTGAGGATTGAGGACTGAGTATTGAGGATTGAGGATTGAAGATTGAGGATTGAGGATTGAGTGTTGTGGATTGAGGACGAGGACTGAGGGTTGAGTATTGATGTTTGAGGTCTGAGGATTGAGGATTGAGGATTGAGAATAGAGGATTGAGGATGGAGGATTGAAGATTGAGGAATTGGTGATTAGGATTGAAGAATGAGGATTGAGGATTGTGGATTGAGGATTGATGATTGAAGATTGAGTATCGAGGATTGAAGATTGAGGATTGAGGATTGAGGATTGAGGATTGAGGATTGAGGATTGAGGATTGAGGATTGAGGATGGACAACTGATTGTTGAGGACTGAGGGCTGAAGATTGAGGATTCAGGATTGAGGATTCAGAATTGAGGTTTGAGGACTGAAGATTGAGGATTGAGGATTGAAGATTGAATATTGATGATTGAAGATTGAGGATTGAGGATTGAGGGTTGTGTATTGAGGACGAGGACTAAGGGTTGAGTATTGACTTTTGAGGTCTGAGGATTGAGGATTGAGGATTGAGGATTGAGGATTGAAGATTGATGATTGGGTATTGAGGATTGAAGAATGAGGATTGAAGATTGAGTATTGAGGCCTGAGGATTGAGAATTGAGAACCGAGGATGAGGACTGAGGGCTGAGGGTTGAGGTTTGAGGAATGAGGACTGACGATTGAGGATTGAGGATTGAAGATTGAGTATTGAGTATTGAAGATTGTGGATTGAGTATTGAGAGTTGAGGACTGAGGATTGAGGATTGAAGATTGAGGATTGGGTATTGAGGATTGAAGAATGAGCATTGAGGATTGAGGATTGAGGATTGAGGATTGAAGATTGAGGATTGAGGATTGAGGTTTGAGAATTGAGGATTGAGTATTGGGGATTGCGGATTGAACATTGAGGATTGAGGATTGAGGATTGAGGACTGAAGATTGAGTATTGATGATTGAAGATTGATGGTTGAGGATTGAGAGTTGTGGATTGAGGACGAGGACTGAGGGTTGAGTATTGATGTCTGAGGTCTGAGGATTGAGGATTGAGGATTGAGAATTGAGGATTGAGGATTGAGTATTGAAGATTGAGGATTGGGTATTGAGGATTGAAGAATGAGGATTGAGGATTGAGGATTGAGGATTGAGGATTGAGGATTGAAGATTGAGTATTGAGGATTGAAGATTGAGGATTGAGGACTGAGGATTGAGGATTCAGGATTGATGATTGAGGATTGGGGATTGAAGATTGAGTATTGAGGATTGAAGACTGATTATTGAGGATTGAAGATTGAGGATTGAGGATTGAGGATTGAGGATTAAGGATTGAGGATTGAGGACTGAGGATTGACAACTGATTGTTGTGGACTGAGGGCTGAGGATTGAGGATTCAGGATTGAGGATTCAGAATTGAGGTTTGAGGACTGAGGATTGAGGATTGAGGATTGAAGATTGAATATTGATGATTGAAGGTTGAGGATTGAGGATTGAGGGTTGTGGATTCAGGACGAGGACTGAGGGTTGAGTATCGATGTTTGAGGTCTGAGGATTGAGGATAGAGGATCGAGAATTGAGGATTGAGGATTGAGGATTGAGGACTGAAGATTGAGGATTGGGTATTGAGGATTCAAGAATGAGGACTGAGGATTGAGGATTGAGAATTGAGTACTGAAGATTGAGTATTGATGACTGAGGATTGAGGATTGTGGATTGAGGATTGAGGATTGAGGATTGAAGATTGAGTATTAAGGATTGAAGATTGAGGATTGAGTATTGAGGATTGAGGATTGAGGATTGAAGATTGAGGATTGGGGACTGAGTGTTGAGGGTTGAGTGATGAGGACTGATGTTTGTGGATAGAGATTTGAAGATTGCAGATTGAGTATTGAGCATTGAAACCTGTGAATTGAGGATATTCTATTGAGGATTGAGGATTGACAACTGATTGTTGAGGACTGAGGGCTGAAGATTGAGGATTCAGGGTTGAGGATTCAGAATTGAGGTTTGAGGACTGAGGATTGAGGATTGAGGATTGAGGATTGAGGATTGAGGATTGAGGATTGAAGATTGAGTATTGAGGATTGAAGGTTGAGGATTGAGGATTGAGGATTGAAGATTGAGTATTGAGGATTGAAGATTGAGGATTGAGGATTGAGGATTGAGGATTGAGGACTGAGGATTGAGGATTGAGTATTGAGCATTGAGGATTGAAGGTTGAGGACTGTTGATTGAGGATTGAAGATTGAGGATTAAGGATTGAGGATTGAGGATTGAGGTTTGAGGAATGAGGATTGAGGATTGAGGATTGAGGATTGAGGACGAGGACTGACGGTTGAGGATTGTGGCTTGAGGATTGAGGATTGAGAATTGAGGATGAGGACTGAGGTTTGAGGATGAGGGCTTAGGGTTGAGGATTGAGGTTTGAGGACTGAGGACTGAGGATTGAGGATTGAGAATTGAGGATTGAGGATTGAGGATTGAAGATTGAGGATTGGGTATTGAGGATTGAAGAATGAGGATTGAGGATTGAGGATTGAGGTTTGAGGTACGAGGATTGAGGACTGAGGATTGAGGACTGAGGATTGACGATTGAGTATTGAGGACTGAGGATTGACCATTGAGTATTGAAGATTGAGGATTGATGACTGAGGATTGAGGATTGAGGTATGATGATTGCGGATTGAGTATTGAAAATTGTGTGTTGAGGATTGAATATTGAGGATTGAGGATTGTGGATAGAGGATTGAAGATTGAGTATTGAGGATTGAAGATTGAGGATTGAGGATTGACGATTGAGGATTGAGGATTGAGGTTTGAGGATTGACGATGAGGGCTGAGAGTTGAGGATTGAAGTTTGAGGTCTGAGGACTGAGGATTGAGGATTGAGAATTGAGGATTGAGGATTGAATATTGATGATTGAAGATTGAGAATTGAGGATTGAGGGTTGTGTATTGAGGACGAGGACTAAGGGTTGAGTATTGATGTTTCAGGTCTGAGGATTGAGGATTGAGGATTGAGAATAGAGGATTGAGGATTGAGGATTGAAGATTGAGGATTTGGTGTTGAGGATTGAAGAATGAGGATTGAGGATTGAGGATTGAGGATTGAGGATTGAAGATTGATTATTGAGGATTGAAGATTGAGGATTGAGGACTGAGGATTGAGGATTGAGGATTGAGGATTGAGGATTGAGGATTGAAGATTGAGTATTGAGGATTGAAGATTGAGGATTGTGGATTGAGGATTGAGGATTGAGTATCGAAAATTGAGGATTGGGCATTGAGGATTGACGATTGAGGATTGAGTATTGAGGATTGAGAATTGAGGATTGAGGATTGAATCTTGAGTATTGAGGATTGAAGATTGAGAATTGAGGATTGAGGATTGAGGATTGAAGATGAGGGCTGAGGGTTGAGGATTGAGGTTTGAGGACTGAGGATTGAGTATTGGGGATTGCGGATTGAACATTGAGGATTGAGGATTGAGGATTGAGGACTGAAGATTGAATATTGATGATTGAAGATTGATGATTGAGGATTGAGAGTTGTGGATTGAGGACGAGGCCTGAGGGTTGAGTATTGATGTCTGATGTCTGAGGATTGAGGATTGAGGATTGAGAATTGAGGATTGAGGATTGAGTATTGAAGATTGAGGATTGGGTATTGAGGATTGAAGAATGAGGATTGAGGATTGAGGATTGAGGATTGAGGATTGAAGATTGAGGATGGAGGGTTGAGTATTGGGGTTGAGGATTGAAGATTGAGGATTGAGGATTGAGGATTGAAGATTGAGTATTGAGGATTGAAGATTGAGGATTGTGGATTGTGGATTGAGGATTGAGTATTGAAGATTGAGGATTGGGGATTGAGGATTGACGATTGAGGATTGAGTATTGAGGATTGAGGATTGAGGATTGAGGATTGAAGGTTGAGTATTGAGGAATGAACATTGAGGATTGAGGATTGAGGATTGAGGATTGAGGATTGAGGATTGAAGATTGAATATTGATGATTGAAGGTTGAGGATTGAGGATTGAGGGTTGTGGATTCAGGACGAGGACTGAGGGTTGAGTATCGATGTTTGAGGTCTGAGGATTGAGGATAGAGGATTGAGAATTGAGGATTGAGGATTGAGGATTGAGGACTGAAGATTGAGGATTGGGTATTGAGGATTGAAGAATGAGGACTGAGGATTGAGGATTGAGAATTGAGTACTGAAGATTGAGTATTGATGACTGAGGATTGAGGATTGTGGATTGAGGATTGAGGATTGAGGATTGAAGATTGAGTATTAAGGATTGAAGATTGAGGATTGAGTATTGAGGATTGAGGATTGAGGATTGAAGATTGAGGATTGGGGACTGAGTGTTGAGGGTTGAGTGATGAGGACTGATGTTTGTGGATAGAGATTTGAAGATTGCAGATTGAGTATTGAGCATTGAAACCTGTGAATTGAGGATATTCTATTGAGGATTGAGGATTGACAACTGATTGTTGAGGACTGAGGGCTGAAGATTGAGGATTCAGGGTTGAGGATTCAGAATTGAGGTTTGAGGTCTGAGGATTGAGGATTGAGGATTGAGGATTGAGGATTGAGGATTGAGGATTGAAGATTGAGTATTGAGGATTGAAGGTTGAGGATTGAGGATTGAGGATTGAAGATTGAGTATTGAGGATTGAAGATTGAGGATTGAGGATTGAGGATTGAGGATTGAGGACTGAGGCTTGAGGATTGAGTATTGAGCATTGAGGATTGAAGGTTGTGGACTGTTGATTGAGGATTGAAGATTGAGGATTAAGGATTGAGGATTGAGGATTGAGGTTTGAGGAATGAGGATTGAGGATTGAGGATTGAGGATTGAGGACGAGGACTGACGGTTGACTATTGTGGCTTGAGGATTGAGGATTGAGAATTGAGGATGAGGACTGAGGTTTGAGGATGAGGGCTTAGGGTTGAGGATTGAGGTTTGAGGACTGAGGACTGAGGATTGAGGATTGAGAATTGAGGATTGAGGATTGAGGATTGAAGATTGAGGATTGCGTATTGAGGATTGAAGAATGAGGATTGAGGATTGAGGATTGAGGTTTGAGGTACGAGGATTGAGGACTGAGGATTGAGGACTGAGGATTGACGATTGAGTATTGAGGACTGAGGATTGACCATTGAGTATTGAAGATTGAGGATTGATGACTGAGGATTGAGGATTGAGGTATGATGATTGCGGATTGAGTATTGAAAATTGTGTGTTGAGGATTGAATATTGAGGATTGAGGATTGTGGATAGAGGATTGAAGATTGAGTATTGAGGATTGAAGATTGAGGATTGAGGATTGACGATTGAGGATTGAGGATTGAGGTTTGAGGATTGAAGTTTGAGGTCTGAGGACTGAGGATTGAGGATTGAGAATTGAGGATTGAGGATTGAGGATTGAAGATTGAGGATTGGGTATTGAGGATTGAAGAATGAGGATTGAGGATTGAGGATTGAGGATTGGGGACTGAGGATTGAGGATTGAGGATTGAGGATTGAGGATTGAAGATTCAGTATTGAGGAATGAAGATTGAGAGTTGAGGATTGAGGATTGAACATTGAGGACTGAGTGTTGATGGTTGAGTGATGAGAATTGATGTTTGTGGATAGAGATTTGAAGATTGCAGGTTGAGTATTGAGTATTGAAAACAGTGAATTGAGGATATTCTATAGAGGATTGAGTATTGACAACAGATTGTTGAGGTCTGAGGGCTGAAGATTGAGGATTCAGGATTGAGGATTCAGAATTGAAGTTTGAGGACTGAGGATTGAGGATTGAAGATTGAGTATTGAGGATTGAAGATTGAGGATTGAGGTTGAGGGTTGAGGATAGAGGATGAGGGCTGAGGGCTGAGGATTGAGGTTTGAGGCTGAGGTCTGAGGATTGAGTATAGAGAATTGAGGATTGAGGATTGAGGATTGAAGATTGAGATTTGGGTATTAAGGATTGAAGAATGAGGATTGAGGATTGAGGATTCAGGATTGAGGATTGAAGATTGAGGATCGAGGATTGAGGACTGAAGATTGAGGATTGGGTATTGAGGATTGAAGAATGAGGATTGAGGATTGAGGATTCAGGATTGAGGATTGAGGATTGAGGGTTGAGGATTGAGGAGTGAGAATTGAGGATTGATGATTGAGTATTGAGGATTGAAGATTGAGGATTGAGTACTGAGGATTCAGGATTGAGAATGGAGGATTGAGGATTGAGGATTGAAGATTGAGGATTGCGTATTAAGGATTGAAGAATGAGGATTGAGGATTGAGGATTGAGGCCTGAGGATTGAGAATCGAGAACTGAGGATGAGAACTGAGGGCTGAGGATTGAGGTTTGAGGAATGAGGATTGGGGGTTGAGGCTTGAGGATTGAGGATTGAGGATTGAGGATTGAGTACTGAAGATTGAGTATTGATGACTGAGGATCGAGGACTGAGGATTGTGGATTGAGGATTGAGGATTGAGGGTTGAAGATTGAGTATTGAGGATTGAAGATTGAGGATTGAGTATTGAGGATCGAGGATTGAGAATGAGGGCTGAGGGATGAGGATTGAGGTTTGAGGATTGAGGACTGATGATTGAGGATTGATGACTGAGTATTGAGGATTGAAGATTGAGGATTGAGGATTGAGGATTGAGGATTGAGGATGGAGGATTGAAGATTGAGTATTTGGTGATGAGGATTGAAGAATGAGGATTGAGCATTGAGGATTGAGGATTGAGGATTGAAGATTGAGTATCGAGGATCGAAGATTGAGGATTGAGGATTGAGGATTGAGGATTGAGGATTGAGGATTGAGGATTGAGGATTGACAACTGATTGTTGAGGACTGAGGGCTGAAGATTGAGGATTCAGGATTGAGGATTCAGAATTGAGGTTTGAGGACTGAGGATTGAGGATTGAGGATTGAAGATTGAATATTGATGATTGAAGATTGAGGATTGAGGATTGAGGGTTGTGTATTGAGGACGAGGACTAAGGGTTGAGTATTGACTTTTGAGGTCTGAGGATTGAGGATTGAGGGTTGAGAATATTGGATTGCCGATTGAGGATTGAGGATTGAGGATTGAGGACTGAAGATTGAATATTGATGATTGAACATTGATGATTGAGGATTGTGAGTTGTGGATTGAGGACGAGGACTGAGGGTTGAGTATTGATGTCTGAGGTCTGAGGATTGAGGATTGAGGATTGAGAATTGAGGATTGAGGATTGAGTATTGAAGTTTGAGGATTGGGTATTGAGGATTGAAGAATGAGGATTGAGGATTGAGGATTGAGGATTGAAGGTTGAGTAGTGAGCATCGAAGATTGAGGATTGAGGATTGAGGATTGAGGATTGAGGATTGAGGATTGAGGATTGAGGATTGAGGATTGAGGATTGAAGGTTGAGGATTGAGGATTGAGGATTAAAGGCTGAGCATTGAGGATTGAAGATTGAGTATTGTTGATTGAGGATTGAGGATTGAGGATTGAGGATTGAGTATTGAAGATTGAGGATTGATGATTGAGGATTGAGGATTGAGGATTGAGGATTGAGTATTGGGGATTGAGGGTTGAAGATTGAGTATTGAGGATTGAGGATTAATGATTGAGTATTGAGGATTGAAGATTGAGAATTGAGGATTGAGGATTGAACATTGAGGACTGAGTGTTGAGGGCTGAGTGATGAGAATTGATGTTTGTGGATAGAGATTTGAAGATTGCAGATTGAGTATTGAGTATTGAAACCTGTGAATTGAGGATATTCTATTGAGGATTGAGGATTGACAACTGATTGTTGAGGACTGAGGGCTGAAGATTGAGTATTCAGGATTGAGGATTCAGAATTGAGGTTTGAGGACTGAGGATTGAGGATTGTGGATTGAGGATTGAGGATTGAGGATTGAGGATTGAAGACTCAGTATTGAGGATTGAAGATTGAGGATTGAGGATTGATGATTGAGGATTGAGGATTGAGGATTGAGGATTGAGTACTGAAGATTGAGTATTGATGACTGAGGATTGAGGACTGAGGATTGAGGACTGAGGATTGAGGATTGAGGACTGAAGATTGAATATTGATGATTGAAGGTTGAGGATTGAGGATTGAGTGTTGTGGATTCAGGACGAGGACTGAGTTTTGAGTATTGATGTTTGAGGTCTGAGGATTGAGGATAGAGGATTGAGAATTGAGGATTGAGGATTGAGGATTGAAGATTGAGGATTGGGTATTGATGATTGAGGAATGAGGACTGAGGATTGAGGATTGAGGATGGAGGATTGAAGATTGAGTATTGAGGATTGAAGGTTGAGGGTTGAGGATTGAGGATTGAGGATTGAGGATTGAGGATTGAGGATTGAGGACTGAGGATTGAAGATTGAGGATTGAGGATTGAGGATTAAAGGTTGAGCATTGAGGATTGAAGATTGAGGATTGATGATTGAGGATTGAGGATTGAGGATTGAGGATTGAGGACTGAGTATTGAAGATTGAGGAATGATGATTGAGGAATGAGGATTGAGGATTGAGGATTGAGGATTGAGGATTGAAGATTGAGAGTTGAGGATTCAGGATTAAGGATTGAAGATTGAGGATTGGGTATTGAGGATTGAAGAATGAGCATTGAGGATTGAGGATTGAGGATTGAGGATTGAAGATTGAGGATTGAGGATTGAGGTGTGAGAATTGAGGATTGAGTATTGGGGATTGCGGATTGATCATTGAGGATTGAGGATTGAGGATTGAGGACTGAAGATTGAATATTGATGATTGAAGATTGATGATTGAGGATTGAGAGTTGTGGATTGAGGACGAGGACTGAGGGTTGAGTATTGATGTCTGAGGTCTGAGTATTGAGGATTGAGGATTGAGAATTGAGGATTGAGGATTGAGTATTGAAGATTGAGGATTGGGTATTGAGGATTGAAGAATGAGGATTGAGGATTGAGGATTGAGGATTGACGATTGAAGATTGAGTATTGAGGATTGAAGATTGAGGATTGAGGACTGAGGATTGAGGATTGAGGATTGAGGATTGAGGATTGGGGATTGAAGGTTGAGTATTGAGGATTGAAGATTGAAGATTGAATATTGATGATTGAAGGTTGAGGATTGAGGATTGAGGGTTGTGTATTCAGGACGAGGACTGAGGGTTGAGTATTGATGTTTGAGGTCTGAGGATTGAGGATAGACGATTGAGAATTGAGGACTGAGGATTGAGGATTGAAGATTGAGGATTGGGTATTGAGCGTTGAAGAATGAGGACTGAGGATTGAGGATTGAGGATTGAGAATTGAAGATTGATTATTCAGGATTGAAGACTGAGGATTGGGGATTGAGGATTGAGGATTGAGGATTGAGGATTGAGGATTGTGGATTGAGGATTGAGGATTGAATATTGAGGATTGAGGATTGAGGATTAAAGATTGAGCATTGAGGATTGAAGATTGAGGATTGATGATTGAGGATTGAGGATTGAGGATTGAGGATTGAGTATTGAAGATTGAAGATTGATGATCGAGGATTGAGGATTGAGGATTGAGGATTGAGCATTGGGGATTGAGGATTGAAGATTGAGGATTGAGGATTGAGGATTAATGATTGAGTATTGGGGATTGAAGATTGAGAATTGAGGATTGAGGATTGAACATTGAGGACTGAGTGTTGAGTGCTGAGTGATGAGAATTGATGTTTGTGGATAGAGATTTGAAGATTGCAGATTGAGTATTGAGTATTGAAACCTGTGAATTGAGGATATTCTATTAAGGATTGAGGATTGACAACTGATTGTTGAGGACTGAGGGCTGAAGATTGAGGATTCAGGATTGAGGATTCAGAATTGAGGTTTGAGGACTGAGGATTGAGGATTGAGGATTGAGGATTGAGGATTGAGGATTGAGGATTGAGGATTGTGGATTGAAGACTCAGTATTGAGGATTGAAGATTGAGGATTGAGGATTGAGGATTGAGGATTGAGGATTGAGGATTGAGGATTGAGTACTGAAGATTGAGTATTGATGACTGAGGATTGAGGATTGAGGATTGAGGACTGAGTATTGAGGATTGAGGGTTGAAGATTGAGGATTGAGGATTGAGTGTTGTCGATTGAGGACGAGGACTGAGGGTTGAGTATTGATGTTTGAGGTCTGAGGATTGAGGATTGAGGATTGAAAATAGAGTATTGAGGATGGAGGATTGAAGATTGAGGAATTGGTGATGAGGATTGAAGAATGAGGATTGAGGATTGTGGATTGAGGATTGAGGATTGAAGATTGAGTATCGAGGATTGAAGATTGAGGATTGAGGATTGAGGATTGAGGATTGAGGATTGAGGATTGAGGATTGAGGATTGACAACTGATTGTTGAGGACTGAGGGCTGAAGATTGAGGATTCAGGATTGAGGATTCAGAATTGAGGTTTGAGGACTGAGGATTGAGGATTGAGGATTGAAGGTTGAATATTGATGATTGAAGATTGAGGATTGAGGATTGAGGGTTGTGTATTGAGGACGAGGACTAAGGGTTGAGTATTGACTTTTGAGGTCTGAGGATTGAGGATTGAGGATTGAGGATTGAAGATTGATGATTGGGTATTGAGGATTGAAGAATGAGGATTGAGGATTGAGTATTGAGGCCTGAGGGTTGAGAATTGAGAACTGAGGATGAGGACTGAGGGCTGAGGGTTGAGGTTTGAGGAATGAGGACTGACGATTGAGGATTGAGGATTGAAGATTGAGTATTGAGGATTGAAGATTGTGGATTGAGGATTGAGAGTTGAGGATTGAGGATTGAGGATTGAAGATTGAGGATTGGGTATTGAGGATTGAAGAATGAGCATTGAGGATTGAGGATTGAGGATTGAGGATTGAAGATTGAGAATTGAGGATTGAGGTTTGAGAATTGAGGATTGAGTATTGGGGATTGCGGATTGAACATTGAGGATTGAGGATTGAGGATTGAGGACTGAAGATTGAATATTGATGATTGAAGATTGATGGTTGAGGATTGAGAGTTGTGGATTGAGGACGAGGACTGAGGGTTGAGTATTGATGTCTGAGGTCTGAGGATTGAGGATTGAGGATTGAGAATTGAGGATTGAGGATTGAGTATTGAAGATTGAGGATTGGGTATTGAGGATTGAAGAATGAGGATTGAGGATTGAGGATTGAGGATTGAGGATTGAAGATTGAGTATTGAGGATTGAAGATTGAGGATTGAGGACTGAGGATTGAGGATTGAGGATTGATGATTGAGGATTGGTGATTGAAGATTGAGTATTGAGGATTGAAGACTGATTATTGAGGATTGAAGATTGAGGATTGAGGATTGAGGATTGAGGATTGAAGATTGAGGATTGAGGATTGAGGATTAATGATTGAGTATTGGGGATTGAAGATTGAGAATTGAGGATTGAGGATTGAACATTGAGGACTGAGTGTTGAGTGCTGAGTGATGAGAATTGATGTTTGTGGATAGAGATTTGAAGATTGCAGATTGAGTATTGAGTATTGAAACCTGTGAATTGAGGATATTCTATTAAGGATTGAGGATTGACAACTGACTGTTGAGGACTGAGGGCTGAAGATTGAGGATTCAGGATTGAGGATTCAGAATTGAGGTTTGAGGACTGAGGATTGAGGATTGAGGATTGAGGATTGAGGATTGAGGATTGAGGATTGAGGATTGAGGATTGAAGACTCAGTATTGAGTATTGAAGGTTGAGGATTGAGGATTGAGGATTGAGGATTGAGGATTGAGGATTGAGGATTGAGTACTGAAGATTGAGTATTGATGACTGAGGATTGAGGATTGAGGATTGAGGACTGAGTATTGAGGATTGAGGATTGAAGATTGAGGATTGAGGATTGAGTGTTGTGGATTGAGGACGAGGACTGAGGGTTGAGTATTGATGTTTGAGGTCTGAGGATTGAGGATTGAGGATTGAGAATAGAGGATTGAGGATGGAGGATTGAAGATTGAGGAATTGGTGATTAGGATTGAAGAATGAGGATTGAGGATTGTGGATTGAGGATTGATGATTGAAGATTGAGTATCGAGGATTGAAGATTGAGGATTGAGGATTGAGGATTGAGGATTGAGGATTGAGGATTGAGGATTGAGGATTGAGGATGGACAACTGATTGTTGAGGACTGAGGGCTGAAGATTGAGGATTCAGGATTGAGGATTCAGAATTGAGGTTTGAGGACTGAAGATTGAGGATTGAGGATTGAAGATTGAATATTGATGATTGAAGATTGAGGATTGAGGATTGAGGGTTGTGTATTGAGGACGAGGACTAAGGGTTGAGTATTGACTTTTGAGGTCTGAGGATTGAGGATTGAGGATTGAGGATTGAGGATTGAAGATTGATGATTGGGTATTGAGGATTGAAGAATGAGGATTGAAGATTGAGTATTGAGGCCTGAGGATTGAGAATTGAGAACTGAGGATGAGGACTGAGGGCTGAGGGTTGAGGTTTGAGGAATGAGGACTGACGATTGAGGATTGAGGATTGAAGATTGAGTATTGAGTATTGAAGATTGTGGATTGAGTATTGAGAGTTGAGGACTGAGGATTGAGGATTGAAGATTGAGGATTGGGTATTGAGGATTGAAGAATGAGCATTGAGGATTGAGGATTGAGGATTGAGGATTGAAGATTGAGGATTGAGGATTGAGGTTTGAGAATTGAGGATTGAGTATTGGGGATTGCGGATTGAACATTGAGGATTGAGGATTGAGGATTGAGGACTGAAGATTGAATATTGATGATTGAAGATTGATGGTTGAGGATTGAGAGTTGTGGATTGAGGACGAGGACTGAGGGTTGAGTATTGATGTCTGAGGTCTGAGGATTGAGGATTGAGGTTTGAGAATTGAGGATTGAGGATTGAGTATTGAAGATTGAGGATTGGGTATTGAGGATCGAAGAATGAGGATTGAGGATTGAGGATTGAGGATTGAGGATTGAGGATTGAAGATTGAGTATTGAGGATTGAAGATTGAGGATTGAGGACTGAGGATTGAGGATTCAGGATTGATGATTGAGGATTGGGGATTGAAGATTGAGTATTGAGGATTGAAGACTGATTATTGAGGATTGAAGATTGAGGATTGAGGATTGAGGATTGAGGATTAAGGATTGAGGATTGAGGACTGAGGATTGACAACTGATTGTTGTGGACTGAGGGCTGAGGATTGAGGATTCAGGATTGAGGATTCAGAATTGAGGTTTGAGGACTGAGGATTGAGGATTGAGGATTGAAGATTGAATATTGATGATTGAAGATTGAGGATTGAGGATTGAGGGTTGTGTATTGAGGACGAGAACTAAGGTTTGAGTATTGATGTTTCAGGTCTGAGGATTGAGGATTGAGGATTGAGAATAGAGGATTGAGGATTGAGGATTGAAGATTGAGGATTTGGTGTTGAGGATTGAAGAATGAGGATTGAGGATTGAGGATTGAGGATTGAGGATTGAAGATTGAGTATTGGGGATTGAAGATTGAGGATTGAGGATTGAGGATTGAGGATTGAGGATTGAGGATTGAGGATTGAAGATTGAGGATTGAAGATTGATGATTGGGTATTGAGGATTGAAGAATGAGGATTGAGGATTGAGGATTGAGGCCTGAGGATTGAGAATTGAGAACTGAGGATGAGGACTGAGGGCTGAGGTTTGAGGTTTGAGGATTGAGGATTGAAGATTGAGGATTGAGGATTGAGGATTAATGATTGAGGATTGAAGATTGAGGATTAATGATTGAGGATTGAGGATTGAGGATTGAGGGTTGAGTATTGAAGATTGAGGATTGATGATTGAGGTTTGAGGATTGAGGATAGAGGATTGAGTATGGAGGATTGAGGATTGAAGATTGAGGATTGAGGATTGAGGATTAATGATTGAGTATTGAGGATTGAAGATTGAGAATTGAGGATTGAGGATCGAACATTGACAACTGATTGTTGAGGACTGAGGGCTGAAGATTGAGGATTCAGGATTGAGGATTCAGAATTGTGGTCTGAGGACTGAGATTTGAGGATTGAAGATTGAGGATTGAGGATTGAGGATTGAGGATTGAAGACTCAGTATTGAGGATTGAAGATTGAGGATTGAGGATTGAGGATTGAGGATTGAGGATTGAGGATTGAGTACTGAAGACTGAGTATTGATGACTGAGGATTGAGGATTGAGGAATGAGGACTGAGGATTGAGGATTGAGGATTGAAGATTGAATATTGATGATTGAAATTGAGGATTGAGGATTGAGTGTTGTGGATTGAGGACGAGGACTGAGGGTTGAGTATTGATGTTTGAGGTCTGAGGATTGAGGATTGAGGATTGAGAATAGAGGATTGAGGATGGAGGATTGAAGATTGAGGATTTGGTGATGAGGATTGAAGAATGAGGATTGAGGATTGAGGATTGAGGATTGAGGATTGAGGATTGAAGATTGAGTATTCAGGATTGAAGATTGAGGATTGAGGATTGAGGATTGGGGATTAAGGATTGAGGATTGAGGATTGAGGATTGACAACTGATTGTTGTGGACTGAGGGCTGAAGATTGAGGATTCAGGATTGAGGATTCAGAATTGAGATTTGAGGACTGAGGATTGAGGATTGAGGATTGAAGATTGAATATTGATGATTGAAGATTGAGGATTGAGGATTGAGGGTTGTGTATTGAGGACGAGGACTAAGGGTTGAGTATTGATGTTTCAGGTCTGAGGATTGAGGATTGAGGATTGAGAATAGAGGATTGAGGATTGAGGATTGAAGATTGAGGATTTGGTGTTGAGGATTGAAGAATGAGGATTGAAGATTGAGGATTGAGTATTGAGGTTCGAGGATTGAGAATGAGGGCTGAGGGTTGAGGATTGAGGTTTGAGGATTGAGGACTGAGGATTGAGGATTGATGATTGATGATTGAGTATTGAGGATTGAAGATTGAGGGTTGAGGATTGAGGATTGAGGATTAAGGATTGAGGATGAGGGCTGAGGGTTGAAGATTGAGGTTTGAGGACTCAGTATTAAGGATTGAAGATTGAGGATTGAGGATTGAGGATTGAGGATTGAGGATTGAGGATTGAGGATTGAGTACTGAAGATTGAGTATTGATGACTGAGGATTGAGGATTGAGGATTGAGGACTGAGTATTGAGGATTGAGGGTTGAAGATTGAGGATTGAGGATTGAGTGTTGTGGATTGAGGACGAGGACTGAGGGTTGAGTATTGATGTTTGAGGTCTGAGGATTGAGGATTGAGGATTGAAAATAGAGTATTGAGGATGGAGGATTGAAGATTGAGGAATTGGTGATGATGATTGAAGAATGAGGATTGAGGATTGTGGATTGAGGATTGAGGATTGAAGATTGAGTATCGAGGATTGAAGATTGAGGATTGAGGATTGAGGATTGAGGATTGAGGATTGAGGATTGAGGATTGAGGATTGACAACTGATTGTTGAGGACTGAGGGCTGAAGATTGAGGATTCAGGATTGAGGATTCAGAATTGAGGTTTGAGGACTGAGGATTGAGGATTGAGGATTGAAGGTTGAATATTGATGATTGAAGATTGAGGATTGAGGATTGAGGGTTGTGTATTGAGGACGAGGACTAAGGGTTGAGTATTGACTTTTGAGGTCTGAGGATTGAGGATTGAGGATTGAGGATTGAAGATTGATGATTGGGTATTGAGGATTGAAGAATGAGGATTGAGGATTGAGTATTGAGGCCTGAGGGTTGAGAATTGAGAACTGAGGATGAGGACTGAGGGCTGAGGGTTGAGGTTTGAGGAATGAGGACTGACGATTGAGGATTGAGGATTGAAGATTGAGTATTGAGGATTGAAGATTGTGGATTGAGGATTGAGAGTTGAGGATTGAGGATTGAGGATTGAAGATTGAGGATTGGGTATTGAGGATTGAAGAATGAGCATTGAGGATTGAGGATTGAGGATTGAGGATTGAAGATTGAGAATTGAGGATTGAGGTTTGAGAATTGAGGATTGAGTATTGGGGATTGCGGATTGAACATTGAGGATTGAGGATTGAGGATTGAGGACTGAAGATTGAATATTGATGATTGAAGATTGATGGTTGAGGATTGAGAGTTGTGGATTGAGGACGAGGACTGAGGGTTGAGTATTGATGTCTGAGGTCTGAGGATTGAGGATTGAGGATTGAGAATTGAGGATTGAGGATTGAGTATTGAAGATTGAGGATTGGGTATTGAGGATTGAAGAATGAGGATTGAGGATTGAGGATTGAAGATTGAGTATCGAGGATTGAAGATTGAGGATTGAGGATTGAGGATTGAGGATTGAGGATTGAGGATTGCGGATTGAGGATTGAGGATGGACAACTGATTGTTGAGGACTGAGGGCTGAAGATTGAGGATTCAGGATTGAGGATTCAGAATTGAGGTTTGAGGACTGAAGATTGAGGATTGAGGATTGAAGATTGAATATTGATGATTGAAGATTGAGGATTGAGGATTGAGGGTTGTGTATTGAGGACGAGGACTAAGGGTTGAGTATTGACTTTTGAGGTCTGAGGATTGAGGATTGAGGATTGAGGATTGAGGATTGAAGATTGATGATTGGGTATTGAGGATTGAAGAATGAGGATTGAAGATTGAGTATTGAGGCCTGAGGATTGAGAATTGAGAACTGAGGATGAGGACTGAGGGCTGAGGGTTGAGGTTTGAGGAATGAGGACTGACGATTGAGGATTGAGGATTGAAGATTGAGTATTGAGTATTGAAGATTGTGGATTGAGTATTGATAGTTGAGGATTGAGGATTGAGGATTGAAGATTGAGGATTGGGTATTGAGGATTGAAGAATGAGCATTGAGGATTGAGGATTGAGGATTGAGGATTGAAGATTGAGGATTGAGGATTGAGGTTTGAGAATTGAGGATTGAGTATTGGGGATTGCGGATTGAACATTGAGGATTGAGGATTGAGGATTGAGGACTGAAGATTGAATATTGATGATTGAAGATTGATGGTTGAGGATTGAGAGTTGTGGATTGAGGACGAGGACTGAGGGTTGAGTATTGATGTCTGAGGTCTGAGGATTGAGGATTGAGGATTGAGAATTGAGGATTGAGGATTGAGTATTGAAGATTGAGGATTGGGTATTGAGGATCGAAGAATGAGGATTGAGGATTGAGGATTGAGGATTGAGGATTGAGGATTGAAGATTGAGTATTGAGGATTGAAGATTGAGGATTGAGGACTGAGGATTGAGGATTCAGGATTGATGATTGAGGATTGGGGATTGAAGATTGAGTATTGAGGATTGAAGACTGATTATTGAGGATTGAAGATTGAGGATTGAGGATTGAGGATTGAGGATTAAGGATTGAGGATTGAGGACTGAGGATTGACAACTGATTGTTGTGGACTGAGGGCTGAGGATTGAGGATTCAGGATTGAGGATTCAGAATTGAGGTTTGAGGACTGAGGATTGAGGATTGAGGATTGAAGATTGAATATTGATGATTGAAGATTGAGGATTGAGGATTGAGGGTTGTGTATTGAGGACGAGAACTAAGGTTTGAGTATTGATGTTTCAGGTCTGAGGATTGAGGATTGAGGATTGAGAATAGAGGATTGAGGATTGAGGATTGAAGATTGAGGATTTGGTGTTGAGGATTGAAGAATGAGGATTGAGGATTGAGGATTGAGGATTGAGGATTGAAGATTGAGTATTGGGGATTGAAGATTGAGGATTGAGGATTGAGGATTGAGGATTGAGGATTGAGGATTGAGGATTGAAGATTGAGGATTGAAGATTGATGATTGGGTATTGAGGATTGAAGAATGAGGATTGAGGATTGAGGATTGAGGCCTGAGGATTGAGAATTGAGAACTGAGGATGAGGACTGAGGGCTGAGGTTTGAGGTTTGAGGATTGAGGATTGAAGATTGAGGATTGAGGATTGAGGATTAATGATTGAGGATTGAAGATTGAGGATTAATGATTGAGGATTGAGGATTGAGGATTGAGGGTTGAGTATTGAAGATTGAGGATTGATGATTGAGGTTTGAGGATTGAGGATAGAGGATTGAGTATGGAGGATTGAGGATTGAAGATTGAGGATTGAGGATTGAGGATTAATGATTGAGTATTGAGGATTGAAGATTGAGAATTGAGGATTGAGGATCGAACATTGACAACTGATTGTTGAGGACTGAGGGCTGAAGATTGAGGATTCAGGATTGAGGATTCAGAATTGAGGTCTGAGGACTGAGATTTGAGGATTGAAGATTGAGGATTGAGGATTGAGGATTGAGGATTGAAGAGTCAGTATTGAGGATTGAAGATTGAGGATTGAGGATTGAGGATTGAGGATTGAGGATTGAGGATTGAGTACTGAAGACTGAGTATTGATGACTGAGGATTGAGGATTGAGGAATGAGGACTGAGGATTGAGGATTGAGGATTGAAGATTGAATATTGATGATTGAAATTGAGGATTGAGGATTGAGTGTTGTGGATTGAGGACGAGGACTGAGGGTTGAGTATTGATGTTTGAGGTCTGAGGATTGAGGATTGAGGATTGAGAATAGAGGATTGAGGATGGAGGATTGAAGATTGAGGATTTGGTGATGAGGATTGAAGAATGAGGATTGAGGATTGAGGATTGAGGATTGAGGATTGAAGATTGAGTATTCAGGATTGAAGATTGAGGATTGAGGATTGAGGATTGGGGATTAAGGATTGAGGATTGAGGATTGAGGATTGACAACTGATTGTTGTGGACTGAGGGCTGAAGATTGAGGATTCAGGATTGAGGATTCAGAATTGAGATTTGAGGACTGAGGATTGAGGATTGAGGATTGAAGATTGAATATTGATGATTGAAGATTGAGGATTGAGGATTGAGGGTTGTGTATTGAGGACGAGGACTAAGGGTTGAGTATTGATGTTTCAGGTCTGAGGATTGAGGATTGAGGATTGAGAATAGAGGATTGAGGATTGAGGATTGAAGATTGAGGATTTGGTGTTGAGGATTGAAGAATGAGGATTGAAGATTGAGGATTGAGTATTGAGGTTCGAGGATTGAGAATGAGGGCTGAGGGTTGAGGATTGAGGTTTGAGGATTGAGGACTGAGGATTGAGGATTGATGATTGATGATTGAGTATTGAGGATTGAAGATTGAGGGTTGAGGATTGAGGATTGAGGATTAAGGATTGAGGATGAGGGCTGAGGGTTGAAGATTGAGGTTTGAGGACTCAGTATTGAGGATTGAAGATTGAGGATTGAGGATTGAGGATTGAGGATTGAGGATTGAGGATTGAGGATTGAGTACTGAAGATTGAGTATTGATGACTGAGGATTGAGGATTGAGGATTGAGGACTGAGTATTGAGGATTGAGGGTTGAAGATTGAGGATTGAGGATTGAGTGTTGTGGATTGAGGACGAGGACTGAGGGTTGAGTATTGATGTTTGAGGTCTGAGGATTGAGGATTGAGGATTGAAAATAGAGTATTGAGGATGGAGGATTGAAGATTGAGGAATTGGTGATGAGGATTGAAGAATGAGGATTGAGGATTGTGGATTGAGGATTGAGGATTGAAGATTGAGTATCGAGGATTGAAGATTGAGGATTGAGGATTGAGGATTGAGGATTCAGGATTGATGATTGAGGATTGGGGATTGAAGATTGAGTATTGAGGATTGAAGACTGATTATTGAGGATTGAAGATTGTGGATTGAGGATTGAGAGTTGAGGATTGAGGATTGAGGATTGAAGATTGAGGATTGGGTATTGAGGATTGAAGAATGAGCATTGAGGATTGAGGATTGAGGATTGAGGATTGAAGATTGAGAATTGAGGATTGAGGTTTGAGAATTGAGGATTGAGTATTGGGGATTGCGGATTGAACATTGAGGATTGAGGATTGAGGATTGAGGACTGAAGATTGAATATTGATGATTGAAGATTGATGGTTGAGGATTGAGAGTTGTGGATTGAGGACGAGGACTGAGGGTTGAGTATTGATGTCTGAGGTCTGAGGATTGAGGATTGAGGATTGAGAATTGAGGATTGAGGATTGAGTATTGAAGATTGAGGATTGGGTATTGAGGATTGAAGAATGAGGATTGAGGATTGAGGATTGAAGATTGAGTATCGAGGATTGAAGATTGAGGATTGAGGATTGAGGATTGAGGATTGAGGATTGAGGATTGCGGATTGAGGATTGAGGATGGACAACTGATTGTTGAGGACTGAGGGCTGAAGATTGAGGATTCAGGATTGAGGATTCAGAATTGAGGTTTGAGGACTGAAGATTGAGGATTGAGGATTGAAGATTGAATATTGATGATTGAAGATTGAGGATTGAGGATTGAGGGTTGTGTATTGAGGACGAGGACTAAGGGTTGAGTATTGACTTTTGAGGTCTGAGGATTGAGGATTGAGGATTGAGGATTGAGGATTGAAGATTGATGATTGGGTATTGAGGATTGAAGAATGAGGATTGAAGATTGAGTATTGAGGCCTGAGGATTGAGAATTGAGAACTGAGGATGAGGACTGAGGGCTGAGGGTTGAGGTTTGAGGAATGAGGACTGACGATTGAGGATTGAGGATTGAAGATTGAGTATTGAGTATTGAAGATTGTGGATTGAGTATTGATAGTTGAGGATTGAGGATTGAGGATTGAAGATTGAGGATTGGGTATTGAGGATTGAAGAATGAGCATTGAGGATTGAGGATTGAGGATTGAGGATTGAAGATTGAGGATTGAGGATTGAGGTTTGAGAATTGAGGATTGAGTATTGGGGATTGCGGATTGAACATTGAGGATTGAGGATTGAGGATTGAGGACTGAAGATTGAATATTGATGATTGAAGATTGATGGTTGAGGATTGAGAGTTGTGGATTGAGGACGAGGACTGAGGGTTGAGTATTGATGTCTGAGGTCTGAGGATTGAGGATTGAGGATTGAGAATTGAGGATTGAGGATTGAGTATTGAAGATTGAGGATTGGGTATTGAGGATCGAAGAATGAGGATTGAGGATTGAGGATTGAGGATTGAGGATTGAGGATTGAAGATTGAGTATTGAGGATTGAAGATTGAGGATTGAGGACTGAGGATTGAGGATTCAGGATTGATGATTGAGGATTGGGGATTGAAGATTGAGTATTGAGGATTGAAGACTGATTATTGAGGATTGAAGATTGAGGATTGAGGATTGAGGATTGAGGATTAAGGATTGAGGATTGAGGACTGAGGATTGACAACTGATTGTTGTGGACTGAGGGCTGAGGATTGAGGATTCAGGATTGAGGATTCAGAATTGAGGTTTGAGGACTGAGGATTGAGGATTGAGGATTGAAGATTGAATATTGATGATTGAAGATTGAGGATTGAGGATTGAGGGTTGTGTATTGAGGACGAGAACTAAGGTTTGAGTATTGATGTTTCAGGTCTGAGGATTGAGGATTGAGGATTGAGAATAGAGGATTGAGGATTGAGGATTGAAGATTGAGGATTTGGTGTTGAGGATTGAAGAATGAGGATTGAGGATTGAGGATTGAGGATTGAGGATTGAAGATTGAGTATTGGGGATTGAAGATTGAGGATTGAGGATTGAGGATTGAGGATTGAGGATTGAGGATTGAGGATTGAAGATTGAGGATTGAAGATTGATGATTGGGTATTGAGGATTGAAGAATGAGGATTGAGGATTGAGGATTGAGGCCTGAGGATTGAGAATTGAGAACTGAGGATGAGGACTGAGGGCTGAGGTTTGAGGTTTGAGGATTGAGGATTGAAGATTGAGGATTGAGGATTGAGGATTAATGATTGAGGATTGAAGATTGAGGATTAATGATTGAGGATTGAGGATTGAGGATTGAGGGTTGAGTATTGAAGATTGAGGATTGATGATTGAGGTTTGAGGATTGAGGATAGAGGATTGAGTATGGAGGATTGAGGATTGAAGATTGAGGATTGAGGATTGAGGATTAATGATTGAGTATTGAGGATTGAAGATTGAGAATTGAGGATTGAGGATCGAACATTGACAACTGATTGTTGAGGACTGAGGGCTGCAGATTGAGGATTCAGGATTGAGGATTCAGAATTGAGGTCTGAGGACTGAGATTTGAGGATTGAAGATTGAGGATTGAGGATTGAGGATTGAGGATTGAAGACTCAGTATTGAGGATTGAAGATTGAGGATTGAGGATTGAGGATTGAGGATTGAGGATTGAGGATTGAGTACTGAAGACTGAGTATTGATGACTGAGGATTGAGGATTGAGGAATGAGGACTGAGGATTGAGGATTGAGGATTGAAGATTGAATATTGATGATTGAAATTGAGGATTGAGGATTGAGTGTTGTGGATTGAGGACGAGGACTGAGGGTTGAGTATTGATGTTTGAGGTCTGAGGATTGAGGATTGAGGATTGAGAATAGAGGATTGAGGATGGAGGATTGAAGATTGAGGATTTGGTGATGAGGATTGAAGAATGAGGATTGAGGATTGAGGATTGAGGATTGAGGATTGAAGATTGAGTATTCAGGATTGAAGATTGAGGATTGAGGATTGAGGATTGGGGATTAAGGATTGAGGATTGAGGATTGAGGATTGACAACTGATTGTTGTGGACTGAGGGCTGAAGATTGAGGATTCAGGATTGAGGATTCAGAATTGAGATTTGAGGACTGAGGATTGAGGATTGAGGATTGAAGATTGAATATTGATGATTGAAGATTGAGGATTGAGGATTGAGGGTTGTGTATTGAGGACGAGGACTAAGGGTTGAGTATTGATGTTTCAGGTCTGAGGATTGAGGATTGAGGATTGAGAATAGAGGATTGAGGATTGAGGATTGAAGATTGAGGATTTGGTGTTGAGGATTGAAGAATGAGGATTGAAGATTGAGGATTGAGTATTGAGGTTCGAGGATTGAGAATGAGGGCTGAGGGTTGAGGATTGAGGTTTGAGGATTGAGGACTGAGGATTGAGGATTGATGATTGATGATTGAGTATTGAGGATTGAAGATTGAGGGTTGAGGATTGAGGATTGAGGATTAAGGATTGAGGATGAGGGCTGAGGGTTGAAGATTGAGGTTTGAGGACTCAGTATTGAGGATTGAAGATTGAGGATTGAGGATTGAGGATTGAGGATTGAGGATTGAGGATTGAGGATTGAGTACTGAAGATTGAGTATTGATGACTGAGGATTGAGGATTGAGGATTGAGGACTGAGTATTGAGGATTGAGGGTTGAAGATTGAGGATTGAGGATTGAGTGTTGTGGATTGAGGACGAGGACTGAGGGTTGAGTATTGATGTTTGAGGTCTGAGGATTGAGGATTGAGGATTGAAAATAGAGTATTGAGGATGGAGGATTGAAGATTGAGGAATTGGTGATGAGGATTGAAGAATGAGGATTGAGGATTGTGGATTGAGGATTGAGGATTGAAGATTGAGTATCGAGGATTGAAGATTGAGGATTGAGGATTGAGGATTGAGGATTGAGGATTGAGGATTGAGGATTGAGGATTGACAACTGATTGTTGAGGACTGAGGGCTGAAGATTGAGGATTCAGGATTGAGGATTCAGAATTGAGGTTTGAGGACTGAGGATTGAGGATTGAGGATTGAAGGTTGAATATTGATGATTGAAGATTGAGGATTGAGGATTGAGGGTTGTGTATTGAGGACGAGGACTAAGGGTTGAGTATTGACTTTTGAGGTCTGAGGATTGAGGATTGAGGATTGAGGATTGAAGATTGATGATTGGGTATTGAGGATTGAAGAATGAGGATTGAGGATTGAGTATTGAGGCCTGAGGGTTGAGAATTGAGAACTGAGGATGAGGACTGAGGGCTGAGGGTTGAGGTTTGAGGAATGAGGACTGACGATTGAGGATTGAGGATTGAAGATTGAGTATTGAGGATTGAAGATTGTGGATTGAGGATTGAGAGTTGAGGATTGAGGATTGAGGATTGAAGATTGAGGATTGGGTATTGAGGATTGAAGAATGAGCATTGAGGATTGAGGATTGAGGATTGAGGATTGAAGATTGAGAATTGAGGATTGAGGTTTGAGAATTGAGGATTGAGTATTGGGGATTGCGGATTGAACATTGAGGATTGAGGATTGAGGATTGAGGACTGAAGATTGAATATTGATGATTGAAGATTGATGGTTGAGGATTGAGAGTTGTGGATTGAGGACGAGGACTGAGGGTTGAGTATTGATGTCTGAGGTCTGAGGATTGAGGATTGAGGATTGAGAATTGAGGATTGAGGATTGAGTATTGAAGATTGAGGATTGGGTATTGAGGATTGAAGAATGAGGATTGAGGATTGAGGATTGAGGATTGAGGATTGAAGATTGAGTATTGAGGATTGAAGATTGAGGATTGAGGACTGAGGATTGAGGATTGAGGATTGATGATTGAGGATTGGTGATTGAAGATTGAGTATTGAGGATTGAAGACTGATTATTGAGGATTGAAGATTGAGGATTGAGGATTGAGGATTGAGGATTGAAGATTGAGGATTGAGGATTGAGGATTAATGATTGAGTATTGGGGATTGAAGATTGAGAATTGAGGATTGAGGATTGAACATTGAGGACTGAGTGTTGAGTGCTGAGTGATGAGAATTGATGTTTGTGGATAGAGATTTGAAGATTGCAGATTGAGTATTGAGTATTGAAACCTGTGAATTGAGGATATTCTATTAAGGATTGAGGATTGACAACTGACTGTTGAGGACTGAGGGCTGAAGATTGAGGATTCAGGATTGAGGATTCAGAATTGAGGTTTGAGGACTGAGGATTGAGGATTGAGGATTGAGGATTGAGGATTGAGGATTGAGGATTGAGGATTGAGGATTGAAGACTCAGTATTGAGTATTGAAGGTTGAGGATTGAGGATTGAGGATTGAGGATTGAGGATTGAGGATTGAGGATTGAGTACTGAAGATTGAGTATTGATGACTGAGGATTGAGGATTGAGGATTGAGGACTGAGTATTGAGGATTGAGGATTGAAGATTGAGGATTGAGGATTGAGTGTTGTGGATTGAGGACGAGGACTGAGGGTTGAGTATTGATGTTTGAGGTCTGAGGATTGAGGATTGAGGATTGAGAATAGAGGATTGAGGATGGAGGATTGAAGATTGAGGAATTGGTGATTAGGATTGAAGAATGAGGATTGAGGATTGTGGATTGAGGATTGATGATTGAAGATTGAGTATCGAGGATTGAAGATTGAGGATTGAGGATTGAGGATTGAGGATTGAGGATTGAGGATTGAGGATTGAGGATTGAGGATGGACAACTGATTGTTGAGGACTGAGGGCTGAAGATTGAGGATTCAGGATTGAGGATTCAGAATTGAGGTTTGAGGACTGAAGATTGAGGATTGAGGATTGAAGATTGAATATTGATGATTGAAGATTGAGGATTGAGGATTGAGGGTTGTGTATTGAGGACGAGGACTAAGGGTTGAGTATTGACTTTTGAGGTCTGAGGATTGAGGATTGAGGATTGAGGATTGAGGATTGAAGATTGATGATTGGGTATTGAGGATTGAAGAATGAGGATTGAAGATTGAGTATTGAGGCCTGAGGATTGAGAATTGAGAACTGAGGATGAGGACTGAGGGCTGAGGGTTGAGGTTTGAGGAATGAGGACTGACGATTGAGGATTGAGGATTGAAGATTGAGTATTGAGTATTGAAGATTGTGGATTGAGTATTGAGAGTTGAGGATTGAGGATTGAGGATTGAAGATTGAGGATTGGGTATTGAGGATTGAAGAATGAGCATTGAGGATTGAGGATTGAGGATTGAGGATTGAAGATTGAGGATTGAGGATTGAGGTTTGAGAATTGAGGATTGAGTATTGGGGATTGCGGATTGAACATTGAGGATTGAGGATTGAGGATTGAGGACTGAAGATTGAACATTGATGATTGAAGATTGATGGTTGAGGATTGAGAGTTGTGGATTGAGGACGAGGACTGAGGGTTGAGTATTGATGTCTGAGGTCTGAGGATTGAGGATTGAGGATTGAGAATTGAGGATTGAGGATTCAGTATTGAAGATTGAGGATTGGGTATTGAGGATTGAAGAATGAGGATTGAGGATTGAGGATTGAGGATTGAGGATTGAGGATTGAAGATTGAGTATTGAGGATTGAAGATTGAGGATTGAGGACTGAGGATTGAGGATTCAGGATTGATGATTGAGGATTGGGGATTGAAGATTGAGTATTGAGGATTGAAGACTGATTATTGAGGATTGAAGATTGAGGATTGAGGATTGAGGATTGAGGATTAAGGATTGAGGATTGAGGACTGAGGATTGACAACTGATTGTTGTGGACTGAGGGCTGAGGATTGAGGATTCAGGATTGAGGATTCAGAATTGAGGTTTGAGGACTGAGGATTGAGGATTGAGGATTGAAGATTGAATATTGATGATTGAAGATTGAGGATTGAGGATTGAGGGTTGTGTATTGAGGACGAGAACTAAGGTTTGAGTATTGATGTTTCAGGTCTGAGGATTGAGGATTGAGGATTGAGAATAGAGGATTGAGGATTGAGGATTGAAGATTGAGGATTTGGTGTTGAGGATTGAAGAATGAGGATTGAGGATTGAGGATTGAGGATTGAGGATTGAAGATTGAGTATTGGGGATTGAAGATTGAGGATTGAGGATTGAGGATTGAGGATTGAGGATTGAGGATTGAGGATTGAAGATTGAGGATTGAAGATTGATGATTGGGTATTGAGGATTGAAGAATGAGGATTGAGGATTGAGGATTGAGGCCTGAGGATTGAGAATTGAGAACTGAGGATGAGGACTGAGGGCTGAGGTTTGAGGTTTGAGGATTGAGGATTGAAGATTGAGGATTGAGGATTGAGGATTAATGATTGAGGATTGAAGATTGAGGATTAATGATTGAGGATTGAGGATTGAGGATTGAGGGTTGAGTATTGAAGATTGAGGATTGATGATTGAGGTTTGAGGATTGAGGATAGAGGATTGAGTATTGAGGATTGAGGATTGAAGATTGAGGATTGAGGATTGAGGATTAATGATTGAGTATTGAGGATTGAAGATTGAGAATTGAGGATTGAGGATCGAACATTGACAACTGATTGTTGAGGACTGAGGGCTGAAGATTGAGGATTCAGGATTGAGGATTCAGAATTGAGGTCTGAGGACTGAGGATTGAGGATTGAAGATTGAGGATTGAGGATTGAGGATTGAGGATTGAAGACTCAGTATTGAGGATTGAAGATTGAGGATTGAGGATTGAGGATTGAGGATTGAGGATTGAGGATTGAGTACTGAAGACTGAGTATTGATGACTGAGGATTGAGGATTGAGGAATGAGGACTGAGGATTGAGGATTGAGGATTGAAGATTGAATATTGATGATTGAAATTGAGGATTGAGGATTGAGTGTTGTGGATTGAGGACGAGGACTGAGGGTTGAGTATTGATGTTTGAGGTCTGAGGATTGAGGATTGAGGATTGAGAATAGAGGATTGAGGATGGAGGATTGAAGATTGAGGATTTGGTGATGAGGATTGAAGAATGAGGATTGAGGATTGAGGATTGAGGATTGAGGATTGAAGATTGAGTATTCAGGATTGAAGATTGAGGATTGAGGATTGAGGATTGGGGATTAAGGATTGAGGATTGAGGATTGAGGATTGACAACTGATTGTTGTGGACTGAGGGCTGAAGATTGAGGATTCAGGATTGAGGATTCAGAATTGAGATTTGAGGACTGAGGATTGAGGATTGAGGATTGAGGATTGAGAATAGAGGATTGAGGATTGAGGATTGAAGATTGAGGATTTGGTGTTGAGGATTGAAGAATGAGGATTGAAGATTGAGGATTGAGTATTGAGGTTCGAGGATTGAGAATGAGGGCTGAGGGTTGAGGATTGAGGTTTGAGGATTGAGGACTGAGGATTGAGGATTGATGATTGATGATTGAGTATTGAGGATTGAAGATTGAGGGTTGAGGATTGAGGATTGAGGATTAAGGATTGAGGATGAGGGCTGAGGGTTGAAGATTGAGGTTTGAGGACTCAGGACTGAGGATTGAGGATTGAGAATTGAGGACTGAGGATTGAGGATTGAAGATTGAGGATAGGGTATTGAGGATTGAAGAATGAGGATTGAGGATGGGCGATTGAGTATTGAGGATTGAAGATTGAGTATTCAGGATTTGAGATTGACGATTGAGGATTGAGGATTGAGGATCGAGGATTGAGGATTGAGGATTGAAGATTGAGTATTGAGGATTGAAGATTGAGGATTGAGGATTGAGGATTGAGGATTGAGGATTGAGGATCGAGGATTGAGGATGAGGGCTGAGGGTTGAGGAATGAGGTTTGAGGATTGAGGGCTGAGGATTGAGGATTGAAGATTGAATATTGATAATTGAAGGTTGAGGATTGAGGATTGAGGGTTGTGGATTCAGGACGAGGACTGAGGGTTGAGTATTGATGTTTGAGGTCTGAGGATTGAGGATAGACGATTGAGAATTGAAGATTGAGGATTGAGGATTGAAGATTGAGGATTGGGTATTGAGCGTTGAAGAATGAGGACTGAGGATTGAGGATTGAGGATTGAGGATTGAAGATTGAGTATTGAGGATTGAAGATTGAGGATTGAGGATTGAGGATTGAGGATTGAGGATTGAGGATTGAGGATTGAGGATCGAGGATTGAAGATTGAGGTTTGAGGATTGAGGATTAAAGGTTGAGCATTGAGGATTGAAGATTGTGGATTGTTGATTGAGGATTGAGGATTGAGGATTGAGGATTGAGTATTGAAGATTGAGGATTGATGATTGAGGATTGAGGATCGAGGATTGAGGATTGAGTATTGAGGATTGAGGATTGAAGATTGCGGATTGAGGATTCAGGATTAATGATTGAGTATTGAGGATTGAAGATTGAGAATTGAGGATTGAGGATTGAACATTGAGGACTGAGTGTTGAGGGCTGAGTGATGAGAATTGATGTTTGTGGATGGAGATTTGAAGATTGCAGATTGAGTATTGAGTATTGAAACCTGTGAATTGAGGATATTCTATTGAGGATTGAGGATTGACAACTGATTGTTGAGGACTGAGGGCTGAAGATTGAGGATTCAGGATTGAGGATTCAGAATTGAGGTTTGAGGACAGAGGATTGAGGATTGAGGATTGAGGATTGAGGATTGAGGATTGAGGATTGAAGACTCAGTATTGAGGATTGAAGATTGACGATTGAGGATTGAGGATTGAGGATTGAGGATTGAGGATTGAGGATTGAGGATTGAGTACTGAAGATTGACTATTGATGACTGAGGATTGAGGATTGAGGATTGAGGACTGAGGATTGAGGGTTGAGGATTGAAGATTGAATATTGATGACTGAAGATTGAGGATTGAGGATTGAGTGTTGTGGATTGAGGACGAGGACTGAGAGTTGAGTATTGATGTTCGAGGTCTGAGGATTGAGGATTGAGGATTGAGAATAGAGGATTGAGGATGGAGGATTGAAGATTGTGGATTTGGTGATGAGGATTGAAGAATGAGGATTGAGGATTGAGGATTGAGGATTGAGGATTGAAGATTGAGTATTGAGGATTGAAGATTGAGGATTGAGGATTGAGGATTGAGGATTAAGGATTGAGGATTGAGTATTGAGGATTGACAACTGATTGTTGTGGACTGAGGGCTGAAGATTGAGGATTCAGGATTGAGGATTCAGAATTGAGGTTTGAGGACTGAGGGTGGAGGATTGAGGATTGAAGATTGAATATTGATGATTGAAGATTGAGGATTGAGGATTGAGGGTTGTGTATTGAGGACGAGGACTAAGGGTTGAGGATTGATGTTTCAGGTCTGGGGATTGAGGATTGAGGATTGAGAATAGAGGATTGAGGATTGAGGATTGAAGATTGAGGATTTGGTGTTGAGGATTGAAGAATGAGGATCGAGGATTGAGGATTGAGGATTGATGATTGAAGATTGAGTATTGAGGATTGAAGATTGAGGATTGAGGGTTGAGGATTGAGGATTGAGGATTGAGGATTGAGGATTGAAGATTGAGTATTGATGATTGAAGATTGAGGTTTGAGGATTGAGGACTGAGGATTGAGGATTGAGGATTGAGGATTGAGGATTGAAAATTGAGGACTGGGAACTGAGTGTTGAGGGTTGAGTGATGAGAATTGATGTTTGTGGATAGAGATATGAAGATTGCAGATTGAGTATTGAGTATTTAATACTGTGAACTGAGGATATTCTATTGGGGATTGAGGATTGACAACTGATTGTTGAGGACTGAGGGCTGAAGATTGAGGATTCAGGATTGAGGATTCAGAATTGTGGTTTGAGGACTGAGGATTGAAGATTGAAGATTGAGTATTGAGGATTGAAGATTGAGGGTTGAGGATTGAGGATTGAGGATTAAGGATTGAGGTTGAGGGCTGAGGTTTGAAGATTGAGGTTTGAGGACTCAGGACTGAGGATTGAGGATTGAGAATTGAGGATTGAGGATTGAGGATTGAAGATTGAGTATTCAGGATTGGAGATTGACGATTGACGATTGAGGATTGAGGATCGAGGATTGAGGATTGAGGATTGAAGATTGAGTATTGAGGATTGAAGGTTGAGGATTGAGGATTGAGGATTGAGGATTGAGTATTGAGGATTGAGAATTGATGATTGACGATTGGGGACTGAGTGTTGAGGGTTGAGTGATGAGGATTGATGTTTGTGGATAGAGATTTGAAGATTGCAGATTGAGTATTGAGTATCGAAACCTGTGAATTGAGGATATTCTATTGAGGATTGAGGATTGACAACTGATTGCTGAGGACTGAGGGCTGAAGTTTGAGGATTCAGGGTTGAGGGTTCAGAATTGAGGTTTGAGGACTGAGGATTGAGGATTGAGGATTGAGGATTGAAGATTGAAGATTGAGTGTTCTGGATTGGAGATTGACGATTGAGGATTGAGGATTGAGGATTGAGGATTGAGGATCCAGGATTGAGGATTGAGGATTGAAGATTGAGTATTGAGAATTGAAGATTGAGGGTTGGGGACTGAGTGTTGAGGGTTGAGTGATGAGGATTGATGTTTGTGGATAGAGATTTGAAGATTAAAGATTGAGTATTGAGTATCGAAACCTGTGAATTGAGGATATTCTATTGAGGATTGAGGATTGACAACTGATTGCTGAGGACTGAGGGCTGAAGATTGAGGATTCAGGGTTGAGGGTTCAGAATTGAGGTTTGAGGACTGAGGATTGAGGATTGAGGATTGAGGATTGAGGATTGAGTATTGAGGATTGAACATTGAGGATTGAGAATTGAGAACTGAGGATGAGGACTGAGGGCTGAGGGTTGAGGTTTGAGGAATGAGGACTGACGATTGAGGATTGAGGATTGAAGATTGAGTATTGAGGATTGAAGGTTGTGGATTGAGGATTGAGGATTGAGGATTGAGGATTGAAGATTGAGGATTGGGGGCTGAGTGTTGAGGGCTGAGTGATGAGAATTGATGTTTGTAGATAGAGATTTGAAGATTGCAGATTGAGTATTGCGTATGGAAAACTCTGAACTGAGGATATTCTAGTGAGGATTGAGGATTGACAACTGATTGTTGAGGACTGAGGGCTGAAGATTGAGGATTCAGGATTGAGGATTCAGAATTGAGGTTTGTGGACTGAGGATTGAGGATTGAGGATTGAAGATTGAATATTGATGATTGAAGATTGAGGATTGAGGATTGAGGATTAATGATTGAGTATTGAGGATTGAAGATTGAGAATTGAGGATTGAGGATTGAACATTGAGGACTGAGTGTTGAGGGCTGAGTGATGAGAATTGATGTTTGTGGATAGAGATTTGAAGATTGCAGATTGAGTATTGAGTATTGAAACCTGTGAATTGAGGATATTCTATTGAGGATTGAGGATTGAAAACTGATTGTTGAGGACTGAGGGCTGAAGATTGAGGATTCAGGATTCAGGATTCAGAATTGAGGTTTGAGGACTGAGGATTGAGGATTGAGGATTGAGGATTGAGGATTGAGGATTGAGGATTGAAGACTCAGTATTGAGGATTGAAGATTGAGGATTGAGGATTGAGGATTGAGGATTGAGGATTGATGATTGAGGATTGAGTACTGATGATTGAGTATTGATGACTGAGGCTTGAGGCTTGAGGATTGAGGACTGAGGATTGAGGATTGAGGATTGGTGATTGAATATTGATGATTGAAGATTGAGGATTGAGGATTGAGTGTTGTGGATTAGGGACGAGGACTGAGGGTTGAGTATTGATGTTTGAGGTCTGAGGATTGAGGATTGAGGATTGAGAATAGAGGATTGAGGATGGAGGATTGAAGATTGAGGATTTGGTGATGAGGATTGAAGAATGAGGATTGAGGATTGAGGATTGAGGATTGAGGATTGAAGATTGAGTATTGAGGATTGAAGATTGTGGACTGAGGATTGAGGATTGAGGATTGAGGATTGAGGATTGAGGATTGAGGATTGACAACAGATTGTTGAGGACTGAGGGCTGAAGATTGAGGATTCAGGATTGAGGATTCAGAATTGAGGTTTGAGGACTGAGGATTGAGGATTGAGGATTGAAGATTGAATATTGATAATTGAAGATTGAGGATTGAGGATTGAGGGTTGTGTATTGAGGACGAGGACTAAGGGTTGAGTATTGATGTTTGAGGTCTGAGGATTGAGGATTGAGGATTGAGAATAGAGGATTGAGAATTGAGGATTGAAGATTGAGGATTTGGTGTTGAGGATTGAAGAATGAGGATTGAGGATTGAGTATTGAAGGTTGAGGATTGATGATTGAGGATTGAGGATTGCGGATTGACGATTGAGGATTGAGGATTGAGGGTTGAAGGTTGAGCGTTGAGGATTGAAGGTTGAGGATTGACGATTCAGGATTGAGGATTGAGGATGATGGCTGAGGTTTGAGGTTTGAGGTTTGAGTATTGAATCCTGAGAATTCAGGATGTTCTATTGAGTATTGAGAATTGAGGATTGATGCTTTAGTATTGAGGATTCAGGATTGATGATTGAGGATTGAGTACTGAAGATTGAGGATTGATGATTGAGTATTTAGGATTGAGGATTGAGGATTGAGGATTGAGGATTGAGGATCAAAAATTGAGTATTGAGGATTGAAGGTTGAGGACTGAGGAATAAGGATTGAGGATTGAGGATTGAGGATTGAGGATTGACGATTGAAGTTTACGTGCTGAGGATTGAGGGTAGAAGATTGAGGATTGAGTATTGAGGATTGAGGATGAGGGCTGAGGTTTGATGTTTGAGGTTTGATTATTGAATCCTGAGAATTCAGGATATTCTATTGAGTATTGAGAATTGAGGATTGATGGTTGAGTATTGAGACTGAGGATTGAGGATTGAAGATTGTGTATTGATGATTGAAGATTGAGGATTGAGGATTGAGGATTAAAGATTGAGGATTAAGGATTGAGGATTGGGGACTGAGGATATAGGATTGAATATTGATTATTGAGGATTGAAGATTGAGTATTGAGGATTGAGGATTGAGAATGGAGAATTGAGGATAAGGACTGAGGGTTGAGGGTTGAGGTTTGAGGAATGAGGATTGAGGATTGAGGATTGAGGATTGAAGATTGAGTATTGATGATTGAAGATTGAGGATTGAGGATTGAGGGTTGAGGATTGAGGACGATGACTGACGGTTGAGGATTGTGGTTTGAGGATTGAGGATTGAGGATTGAGAATTGAGGACGAGGACTGAGGTTTGAGGATTGAGGTTTGAGGAAAGAGGATTGAGGATTGAGGATTGCGGATTGAGGATTGAGGATTGAGTATTGAAGGTTGAGGATTGATGACTGAGGATTGAGGATTGCGGATTGACGATTGAGGATTGGGGATTGAGGGTTGAATGTTGAGTGTTGAGGATTGAATGTTGAGGACTGACGATTGAGGATTGAGGATTGAGGATGATGGCTGTGGTTTGAGGTTTGAGGTTTGAGTATTGAATCCTGAGAATTCAGGATGTTCTATTGAGTGTTGAGAATTGAGGATTGATGGTTTAGTATTGAGGATTCAGGATTGAGGATTGAGGATTGAGTATTGAAGATTGAGGATTGATGATTGAGGATTTAGGATTGAGGATTGGGGATTGAGGATTGAGGATTGAAAATTGAGTATTGAGGATTGAAGATTGAGGACTGAGGAATAAGGATTGAGGATTGAGGATGAGGACTGAGGGTTGAGTATTGATGTCTGAGGTCTGAGGATTGAGGATTGAGGATTGAGAATTGAGGATTGAGGATTGAGTATTGAACATTGAGGATTGGGTATTGAGGATTGAAGAATGAGGATTGAGGATTGAGGATTGAGGATTGAGGATTGAAGATTGAGTATTGAGGATTGAGGATTGAGGATTGAGGACTGAGTATTGAGGATTGAGGATTCAGGGTTGAGGATTGAGGATTGAAGATTGAGTATTCAGGATTGGAGATTGAGGATTGTGGATTGAGGATTGAGGATTGAGTATCGAAAATTGAGGATTGGGCATTGAGGATTGACGATTGAGGATTGAGTATTGAGGATTGAGAATTGAGGATTGAGGATTGAATATTGAGTATTGAGGATTGAAGATTGAGAATTGAGGATTGAGGATTGAGGACTGAAGATGAGGGCTGAGGGTTGAGGATTGATGTTTGAGGACTGACGATTGAGGATTGAAGATTGAGGATTGGGTATTGAGGACTGAACATTGAGGATTGAGGATTGAGGATTGAGGATTGAGGACTGAAGATTGAATATTGATGATTGAAGATTGAGGATTGAGGATTGAGTGTTGTGGATTGGGGACCAGGACTGAGGCTTGAATATTGACGTTTGAGGTCTGAGGATTGAGGATTGAGGATTGAGAATTGAGGATTGAGGATTGAGGATTGAAGATTGAGGATTGGGTATTGAGGATTGAAGAATGAGGACTGAGGATTGAGGATTGAGGATTGAGGATTGAAGATTGAGTATTGAGGATTGAAGGTTGAGGGTTGAGGATTGAGGATTGAGGATTGAGGATTCAGGATTGTGGTTTGAGGACAGAGGATTGAGGCTTGAGGATTGAGGATTGAGGATTGACGATTGACGATAGAGGATTGAGGATTGAAGATTGAGGATTGGGTATTGAGGACTGAACATTGAGGATTGAGGATTGAAGATTGAGGATTGAGGATTGAGTGTTGTGGATTGGGGACCAGGACTGAGGCTTGAATATTGACGTTTGAGGTCTGAGGATTGAGGATTGAGGATTGAGAATTGAGGATTGAGGATTGAGGATTGAAGATTGAGGATTGGGTATTGAGGATTGAAGAATGAGGACTGAGGATTGAAGATTGAAGATTGAGGATTGTGGATTCAGGATTGAGGATTGAGTATCGAAAATTGAGGATTGGGCATTGAGGATTGACGATTGCGGATTGAGTATTGAGGATTGAGAATTGAGGATTGAGGATTGAATATTGAGTATTGAAGATTGAAGATTGAGAATTGAGGGTAGAGGATTGAGGGTTGAAGATGAGGGCTGAGGGTTGAGGATTGAGGTTTGAGGACTGAGGATTGAGGATTGAGGATTGAGAGTTGAGGATTGAGGATTGAGGATTGAGGATTGAGGATTGGGTATTGAAGATTGAGTATTGAGGATTGAAGATTGATGATTGAGGATTGAGGATTGAGGATTGAGGATTGAGGATTGAGGATTGAAGATTGAGTATTTATGATTGAAGATTGAGGATTGAGGATTGAGGACTGAGTATTGAGGATTGAAGATTGAGGATTCAGGATTGAGAATTGAGGATTGAGGAATGAGGATTGAGGATTGGGGGTTGTGGATTGGGGACCAGGACTGAGGGTTGAATATTGATGTTTGAGGTCTGAGGATTGAGGATTGAGGATTGAGAATTGAGGATTGAGGATTGAGGGTTGAAGATTGATGATTGGGTATTGAGGATTGAAGAATGAGGATTGAGGATTGAGGATTGAGAATTGAGGATTGAGGATTGAGGATTGAAGATTGAGGATTGGGTATTGAGGATTGAAGAATGAGGATTGAGTATTGAGGATTGAGAATTGAGGATTGAGGATTGAAGATTGAATATTGATGATTGAAGATTGAGGATTGAGGATTGAGGATTAATGATTGAGTATTGAGGATTGAAGATTGAGAATTGAGGATTGAGGATTGAACATTGAGGACTGAGTGTTGAGGGCTGAGTGATGAGAATTGATGTTTGTGGATAGAGATTTGAAGATTGCAGATTGAGTATTGAGTATTGAAACCTGTGAATTGAGGATATTCTATTGAGGATTGAGGATTGAAAACTGATTGTTGAGGACTGAGGGCTGAAGATTGAGGATTCGGGATTCAGGATTCAGAATTGAGGTTTGAGGACTGAGGATTTAGGATTGAGGATTGAGGATTGAGGATTGAGGATTGAGGATTGAAGACTCAGTATTGAGGATTGAAGATTGAGGATTGAGGATTGAGGATTGAGGATTGAGGATTGATGATTGAGGATTGAGTACTGATGATTGAGTATTGATGACTGAGGCTTGAGGCTTGAGGATTGAGGACTGAGGATTGAGGATTGAGGATTGATGATTGAATATTTATGATTGAAGATTGAGGATTGAGGATTGAGTGTTGTGGATTGAGGACGAGGACTGAGGGTTGAGTATTGATGTTTGAGGTCTGAGGATTGAGGATTGAGGATTGAGAATAGAGGATTGAGGATGGAGGATTGAAGATTGAGGATTTGGTGATGAGGATTGAAGAATGAGGATTGAGGATTGAGGATTGAGGATTGAGGATTGAAGATTGAGTATTGAGGATTGAAGATTGTGGATTGAGGATTGAGGATTGAGGATTGAGGATTGAGGATTGAGGATTGAGGATTGACAACCGATTGTTGAGGACTGAGGGCTGAAGATTGAGGATTCAGGATTGAGGATTCAGAATTGAGGTTTGAGGACTGAGGATTGAGGATTGAGGATTGAAGGTTGAATATTGATAATTGAAGATTGAGGATTGAGGATTGAGGGTTGTGTACTGAGGACGAGGACTAAGGGTTGAGTATTGATGTTTGAGGTCTGAGGATTGAGGATTGAGGATTGAGAATAGAGGATTGAGAATTGAGGATTGAAGATTGAGGATTTGGTGTTGAGGATTGAAGAATGAGGATTGAGGCTTGAGGATTGAGGATTGAGGATTGAGGATTGAAGATTGGGTATTGAGGATTGAAGATTGAGGATTGAGGGTTGAGGATTGAGGATTGAGGATTGAGGATTGAGGATTGAAGATTGAGGATTGAGGATTGAGGATTAATGATTGGGTATTGAGGATTGAACATTGAGGACTGAGTGTTGAGGGTTGAGTGATGAGAATTGATGTTTGTGGATAGAGATTTGAAGATTGCAGATTGAGTATTGAGTATTTAATCCTGTGAACTGAGGATATTCTATTGAGGATTGAGGATTGACAACTGATTGTTGAGGACTGAGGGCTGAAGATTGAGGATTCAGGGTTGAGGGTTCAGAATTGAGGTTTGAGGACTGAGGATTGAGGATTGAGGATTGAGAATTGAGGATTGAGTATTGAGGATTCAAGACTGGGTATTGAGGATTGAAGATTGAGGATTGAGGATTGAGGATTGAAGATTGAGTATTGAGGATTGAAGATTGAGGATTGAGGATTGAGGATTGAGGATTGAGGATTGATGATTGAGTACTGAAGATTGAGTATTGATGACTGAGGATTGAGGATTGAGGATTGAGGACTGAGGATTGAGGATTGAGGATTGAAGATTGAATATTGATGATTGAAGATTGAGGATTGAGGATTGAGTGTTGTGGATTGAGGACGAGGACTGAGGGTTGAGTATTGATGTTTGAGGTCTGAGGATTGAGGATTGAGGATTGAGAATAGAGGATTGAGGATGGAGGATTGAAGATTGAGGATTTGGTGATGAGGATTGAAGAATGAGGATTGAGGATTGAGGATTGAGGATTGAGGATTGAAGATTGAGTATTGAGGATTGAAGATTGAGGATTGAGGATTGAGGATTGAGGATTGAGGATTGAGGATTGAGGATTGAGGATTGAGGATTGACAACTGATTGTTGAGGGCTGAGGGCTGAAGATTGAGGATACAGGATTGAAGATTCAGAATTGAGGTTTGAGGACTGAGGATTGAGGATTGAGGATTGAAGATTGAATATTGATGATTGAAGATTGAGGATTGAGGATTGAGGGTTGTGTATTGAGGACGAGGACAAAGGGTTGAGTATTGATGTTTGAGGTCTGAGGATTGAGGATTGAGGATTGAGAATTGAGGATTGAGGATTGAGGATTGAAGATTGAGGATTGGGTATTGAGGATTGAAGAATGAGGACTGAGGATTGAGGATTGAGGATTGAGGATTGAGGATTGAGGATTGAAGATTGGGTATTGAGGATTGAAGATTGAGGATTGAGGGTTGAGGATTGAGGATTGAGGATTGAGGATTGAGGATTGAAGATTGAGGATTGAGGATTGAGGATTAATGATTGGGTATTGAGGATTGAACATTGAGGACTGAGAGTTGAGGATTGAGTGATGAGAATTGATGTTTGTGGATAGAGGTTTGAAGATTGCAGATTGAGTATTGAGTATTTAATAGTGTGAACTGAGGATATTCTATTGAGGATTGAGGATTGACAACTGATTGTTGAGGACTGAGGGCTGAAGATTGAGGATTCAGGGTTGAGGGTTCAGAATTGAGGTTTGAGGACTGAGGATTGAGGATTGAGGATTGAGAATTGAGGATTGAGTATTGAGGATTGAAGATTGGGTATTGAGGATTGAAGATTGAGGATTGAGGATTGAGGATTGAAGATTGAGGTTTGAGGAATGAGGATTGAGGATTGGGGATTGAGGATTGAGGATTGAGGATTGAGTATTGAAGGTTGAGGATTCATGACTGAGGATTGAGGATTGCGGATTGACGATTGAGGATTGAGGATTGAGGGTTGAAGGTTGAGCGTTGAGGATTGAAGGTTGAGGATTGACGATTCAGGATTGAGGATTGAGGATGATGGCTGATGTTTGAGGTTTGAGGTTTGAGTATTGAATCCTGAGAATTCAGGATGTTCCATTGAGTATTGAGAATTGAGGATTGATGCTTTAGTATTGAGGATTCAGGATTGATGATTGAGGATTGAGTACTGAAGATTGAGGATTGATGATTGAGTATTTAGGATTGAGGATTGAGGATTGAGGATTGAGGATTGAGGATTGAAAATTGAGTATTGAGGATTGAAGGTTGAGGACTGAGGAATAAGGATTGAGGATTGAGGATTGAGGATTGAGGATTGAGGATTGAGGATTGAAGTTTACGTGCTGAGGATTGTGGGTAGAAGATTGAGGATTGAGTATTGAGGATTCAGGATGAGGGCTGAGGTTTGATGTTTGAGGTTTGAGTATTGAATCCTGAGAATTCAGGATATTCTATTGAGTATTGAGAATTGAGGATTGATGGTTGAGTATTGAGACTGAGGATTGTGGATTGAAGATTGTGTATTGATGATTGAAGATTGAGGATTGAGGATTGAGTGTTGAGGGTTGAGGACGAGGACTGACGGTTGAGGATTGATGTTTGAGGATTGTGGGTTGAGGACTGACGACTGAGGATAGAGGATTGAGGATGGAGCATTGAGGATTGAAGATTGAGGACTGGGGATTGAGGATTAAAGATTGAGGATTAAGGATTGAGGATTGGGGACTGAGGATATAGGATTGAATATTGATTATTGAGGATTGAAGATTGAGGATTGAGGATTGAGGATTGAGGATTGAGGATTGAGGATTGATGATTGAGGATTGAGTACTGATGATTGAGTATTGATGACTGAGGCTTGAGGCTTGAGGCTTGAGGACTGAGGATTGAGGATTGAGGATTGGTGATTGAATATTGATGATTGAAGATTGAGGATTGAGGATTGAGTGTTGTGGATTAGGGACGAGGACTGAGGGTTGAGTATTGATGTTTGAGGTCTGAGGATTGAGGATTGAGGATTGAGAATAGAGGATTGAGGATGGAGGATTGAAGATTGAGGATTTGGTGATGAGGATTGAAGAATGAGGATTGAGGATTGAGGATTGAGGATTGAGGATTGAAGATTGAGTATTGAGGATTGAAGATTGTGGACTGAGGATTGAGGATTGAGGATTGAGGATTGAGGATTGAGGATTGAGGATTGACAACAGATTGTCGAGGACTGAGGGCTGAAGATTGAGGATTCAGGATTGAGGATTCAGAATTGAGGTTTGAGGACTGAGGATTGAGGATTGAGGATTGAAGATTGAATATTGATAATTGAAGATTGAGGATTGAGGATTGAGGGTTGTGTATTGAGGACGAGGACTAAGGGTTGAGTATTGATGTTTGAGGTCTGAGGATTGAGGATTGAGGATTGAGAATAGAGGATTGAGAATTGAGGATTGAAGATTGAGGATTTGGTGTTGAGGATTGAAGAATGAGGATTGAGGATTGAGTATTGAAGGTTGAGGATTGATGATTGAGGATTGAGGATTGCGGATTGACGATTGAGGATTGAGGATTGAGGGTTGAAGGTTGAGCGTTGAGGATTGAAGGTTGAGGATTGACGATTCAGGATTGAGGATTGAGGATGATGGCTGAGGTTTGAGGTTTGAGGTTTGAGTATTGAATCCTGAGAATTCAGGATGTTCTATTGAGTATTGAGAATTGAGGATTGATGCTTTAGTATTGAGGATTCAGGATTGATGATTGAGGATTGAGTACTGAAGATTGAGGATTGATGATTGAGTATTTAGGATTGAGGATTGAGGATTGAGGATTGAGGATTGAGGATCAAAAATTGAGTATTGAGGATTGAAGGTTGAGGACTGAGGAATAAGGATTGAGGATTGAGGATTGAGGATTGAGGATTGACGATTGAAGTTTACGTGCTGAGGATTGAGGGTAGAAGATTGAGGATTGAGTATTGAGGATTGAGGATGAGGGCTGAGGTTTGATGTTTGAGGTTTGATTATTGAATCCTGAGAATTCAGGATATTCTATTGAGTATTGAGAATTGAGGATTGATGGTTGAGTATTGAGACTGAGGATTGAGGATTGAAGATTGTGTATTGATGATTGAAGATTGAGGATTGAGGATTGAGGATTAAAGATTGAGGATTAAGGATTGAGGATTGGGGACTGAGGATATAGGATTGAATATTGATTATTGAGGATTGAAGATTGAGTATTGAGGATTGAGGATTGAGAATGGAGAATTGAGGATAAGGACTGAGGGTTGAGGGTTGAGGTTTGAGGAATGAGGATTGAGGATTGAGGATTGAGGATTGAAGATTGAGTATTGATGATTGAAGATTGAGGATTGAGGATTGAGGGTTGAGGATTGAGGACGATGACTGACGGTTGAGGATTGTGGTTTGAGGATTGAGGATTGAGGATTGAGAATTGAGGACGAGGACTGAGGTTTGAGGATTGAGGTTTGAGGAAAGAGGATTGAGGATTGAGGATTGCGGATTGAGGATTGAGGATTGAGTATTGAAGGTTGAGGATTGATGACTGAGGATTGAGGATTGCGGATTGACGATTGAGGATTGGGGATTGAGGGTTGAATGTTGAGTGTTGAGGATTGAATGTTGAGGACTGACGATTGAGGATTGAGGATTGAGGATGATGCCTGAGGTTTGAGGTTTGAGGTTTGAGTATTGAATCCTGAGAATTCAGGATGTTCTATTGAGTGTTGAGAATTGAGGATTGATGGTTTAGTATTGAGGATTCAGGATTGAGGATTGAGGATTGAGTATTGAAGATTGAGGATTGATGATTGAGGATTTAGGATTGAGGATTGGGGATTGAGGATTGAGGATTGAAAATTGAGTATTGAGGATTGAAGATTGAGGACTGAGGAATAAGGATTGAGGATTGAGGATGAGGACTGAGGGTTGAGTATTGATGTCTGAGGTCTGAGGATTGAGGATTGAGGATTGAGAATTGAGGATTGAGGATTGAGTATTGAACATTGAGGATTGGGTATTGAGGATTGAAGAATGAGGATTGAGGATTGAGGATTGAGGATTGAGGATTGAAGATTGAGTATTGAGGATTGAGGATTGAGGATTGAGGACTGAGTATTGAGGATTGAGGATTCAGGGTTGAGGATTGAGGATTGAAGATTGAGTATTCAGGATTGGAGATTGAGGATTGTGGATTGAGGATTGAGGATTGAGTATCGAAAATTGAGGATTGGGCATTGAGGATTGACGATTGAGGATTGAGTATTGAGGATTGAGAATTGAGGATTGAGGATTGAATATTGAGTATTGAGGATTGAAGATTGAGAATTGAGGATTGAGGATTGAGGACTGAAGATGAGGGCTGAGGGTTGAGGATTGATGTTTGAGGACTGACGATTGAGGATTGAAGATTGAGGATTGGGTATTGAGGACTGAACATTGAGGATTGAGGATTGAGGATTGAGGATTGAGGACTGAAGATTGAATATTGATGATTGAAGATTGAGGATTGAGGATTGAGTGTTGTGGATTGGGGACCAGGACTGAGGCTTGAATATTGACGTTTGAGGTCTGAGGATTGAGGATTGAGGATTGAGAATTGAGGATTGAGGATTGAGGATTGAAGATTGAGGATTGGGTATTGAGGATTGAAGAATGAGGACTGAGGATTGAGGATTGAGGATTGAGGATTGAAGATTGAGTATTGAGGATTGAAGGTTGAGGGTTGAGGATTGAGGATTGAGGATTGAGAATAGAGGATTGAGAATTGAGGATTGAAGATTGAGGATTTGGTGTTGAGGATTGAAGAATGAGGATTGAGGATTGAGTATTGAAGGTTGAGGATTGATGATTGAGGATTGAGGATTGCGGATTGACGATTGAGGATTGAGGATTGAGGGTTGAAGGTTGAGCGTTGAGGATTGAAGGTTGAGGATTGACGATTCAGGATTGAGGATTGAGGATGATGGCTGAGGTTTGAGGTTTGAGGTTTGAGTATTGAATCCTGAGAATTCAGGATGTTCTATTGAGTATTGAGAATTGAGGATTGATGCTTTAGTATTGAGGATTCAGGATTGATGATTGAGGATTGAGTACTGAAGATTGAGGATTGATGATTGAGTATTTAGGATTGAGGATTGAGGATTGAGGATTGAGGATTGAGGATCAAAAATTGAGTATTGAGGATTGAAGGTTGAGGACTGAGGAATAAGGATTGAGGATTGAGGATTGAGGATTGAGGATTGACGATTGAAGTTTACGTGCTGAGGATTGAGGGTAGAAGATTGAGGATTGAGTATTGAGGATTGAGGATGAGGGCTGAGGTTTGATGTTTGAGGTTTGATTATTGAATCCTGAGAATTCAGGATATTCTATTGAGTATTGAGAATTGAGGATTGATGGTTGAGTATTGAGACTGAGGATTGAGGATTGAAGATTGTGTATTGATGATTGAAGATTGAGGATTGAGGATTGAGGATTAAAGATTGAGGATTAAGGATTGAGGATTGGGGACTGAGGATATAGGATTGAATATTGATTATTGAGGATTGAAGATTGAGTATTGAGGATTGAGGATTGAGAATGGAGAATTGAGGATAAGGACTGAGGGTTGAGGGTTGAGGTTTGAGGAATGAGGATTGAGGATTGAGGATTGAGGATTGAAGATTGAGTATTGATGATTGAAGATTGAGGATTGAGGATTGAGGGTTGAGGATTGAGGACGATGACTGACGGTTGAGGATTGTGGTTTGAGGATTGAGGATTGAGGATTGAGAATTGAGGACGAGGACTGAGGTTTGAGGATTGAGGTTTGAGGAAAGAGGATTGAGGATTGAGGATTGCGGATTGAGGATTGAGGATTGAGTATTGAAGGTTGAGGATTGATGACTGAGGATTGAGGATTGCGGATTGACGATTGAGGATTGGGGATTGAGGGTTGAATGTTGAGTGTTGAGGATTGAATGTTGAGGACTGACGATTGAGGATTGAGGATTGAGGATGATGGCTGAGGTTTGAGGTTTGAGGTTTGAGTATTGAATCCTGAGAATTCAGGATGTTCTATTGAGTGTTGAGAATTGAGGATTGATGGTTTAGTATTGAGGATTCAGGATTGAGGATTGAGGATTGAGTATTGAAGATTGAGGATTGATGATTGAGGATTTAGGATTGAGGATTGGGGATTGAGGATTGAGGATTGAAAATTGAGTATTGAGGATTGAAGATTGAGGACTGAGGAATAAGGATTGAGGATTGAGGATGAGGACTGAGGGTTGAGTATTGATGTCTGAGGTCTGAGGATTGAGGATTGAGGATTGAGAATTGAGGATTGAGGATTGAGTATTGAACATTGAGGATTGGGTATTGAGGATTGAAGAATGAGGATTGAGGATTGAGGATTGAGGATTGAGGATTGAAGATTGAGTATTGAGGATTGAGGATTGAGGATTGAGGACTGAGTATTGAGGATTGAGGATTCAGGGTTGAGGATTGAGGATTGAAGATTGAGTATTCAGGATTGGAGATTGAGGATTGTGGATTGAGGATTGAGGATTGAGTATCGAAAATTGAGGATTGGGCATTGAGGATTGACGATTGAGGATTGAGTATTGAGGATTGAGAATTGAGGATTGAGGATTGAATATTGAGTATTGAGGATTGAAGATTGAGAATTGAGGATTGAGGATTGAGGACTGAAGATGAGGGCTGAGGGTTGAGGATTGATGTTTGAGGACTGACGATTGAGGATTGAAGATTGAGGATTGGGTATTGAGGACTGAACATTGAGGATTGAGGATTGAGGATTGAGGATTGAGGACTGAAGATTGAATATTGATGATTGAAGATTGAGGATTGAGGATTGAGTGTTGTGGATTGGGGACCAGGACTGAGGCTTGAATATTGACGTTTGAGGTCTGAGGATTGAGGATTGAGGATTGAGAATTGAGGATTGAGGATTGAGGATTGAAGATTGAGGATTGGGTATTGAGGATTGAAGAATGAGGACTGAGGATTGAGGATTGAGGATTGAGGATTGAAGATTGAGTATTGAGGATTGAAGGTTGAGGGTTGAGGATTGAGGATTGAGGATTGAGGATTCAGGATTGTGGTTTGAGGACAGAGGATTGAGGCTTGAGGATTGAGGATTGAGGATTGACGATTGACGATAGAGGATTGAGGATTGAAGATTGAGGATTGGGTATTGAGGACTGAACATTGAGGATTGAGGATTGAAGATTGAGGATTGAGGATTGAGTGTTGTGGATTGGGGACCAGGACTGAGGCTTGAATATTGACGTTTGAGGTCTGAGGATTGAGGATTGAGGATTGAGAATTGAGGATTGAGGATTGAGGATTGAAGATTGAGGATTGGGTATTGAGGATTGAAGAATGAGGACTGAGGATTGAAGATTGAAGATTGAGGATTGTGGATTCAGGATTGAGGATTGAGTATCGAAAATTGAGGATTGGGCATTGAGGATTGACGATTGCGGATTGAGTATTGAGGATTGAGAATTGAGGATTGAGGATTGAATATTGAGTATTGAAGATTGAAGATTGAGAATTGAGGGTAGAGGATTGAGGGTTGAAGATGAGGGCTGAGGGTTGAGGATTGAGGTTTGAGGACTGAGGATTGAGGATTGAGGATTGAGAGTTGAGGATTGAGGATTGAGGATTGAGGATTGAGGATTGGGTATTGAAGATTGAGTATTGAGGATTGAAGATTGATGATTGAGGATTGAGGATTGAGGATTGAGGATTGAGGATTGAGGATTGAAGATTGAGTATTTATGATTGAAGATTGAGGATTGAGGATTGAGGACTGAGTATTGAGGATTGAAGATTGAGGATTCAGGATTGAGAATTGAGGATTGAGGAATGAGGATTGAGGATTGGGGGTTGTGGATTGGGGACCAGGACTGAGGGTTGAATATTGATGTTTGAGGTCTGAGGATTGAGGATTGAGGATTGAGAATTGAGGATTGAGGATTGAGGGTTGAAGATTGATGATTGGGTATTGAGGATTGAAGAATGAGGATTGAGGATTGAGGATTGAGAATTGAGGATTGAGGATTGAGGATTGAAGATTGAGGATTGGGTATTGAGGATTGAAGAATGAGGATTGAGTATTGAGGATTGAGAATTGAGGATTGAGGATTGAAGATTGAATATTGATGATTGAAGATTGAGGATTGAGGATTGAGGATTAATGATTGAGTATTGAGGATTGAAGATTGAGAATTGAGGATTGAGGATTGAACATTGAGGACTGAGTGTTGAGGGCTGAGTGATGAGAATTGATGTTTGTGGATAGAGATTTGAAGATTGCAGATTGAGTATTGAGTATTGAAACCTGTGAATTGAGGATATTCTATTGAGGATTGAGGATTGAAAACTGATTGTTGAGGACTGAGGGCTGAAGATTGAGGATTCGGGATTCAGGATTCAGAATTGAGGTTTGAGGACTGAGGATTTAGGATTGAGGATTGAGGATTGAGGATTGAGGATTGAGGATTGAAGACTCAGTATTGAGGATTGAAGATTGAGGATTGAGGATTGAGGATTGAGGATTGAGGATTGATGATTGAGGATTGAGTACTGATGATTGAGTATTGATGACTGAGGCTTGAGGCTTGAGGATTGAGTACTGAGGATTGAGGATTGAGGATTGATGATTGAATATTGATGATTGAAGATTGAGGATTGAGGATTGAGTGTTGTGGATTGAGGACGAGGACTGAGGGTTGAGTATTGATGTTTGAGGTCTGAGGATTGAGGATTGAGGATTGAGAATAGAGGATTGAGGATGGAGGATTGAAGATTGAGGATTTGGTGATGAGGATTGAAGAATGAGGATTGAGGATTGAGGATTGAGGATTGAGGATTGAAGATTGAGTATTGAGGATTGAAGATTGTGGATTGAGGATTGAGGATTGAGGATTGAGGATTGAGGATTGAGGATTGAGGATTGACAACCGATTGTTGAGGACTGAGGGCTGAAGATTGAGGATTCAGGATTGAGGATTCAGAATTGAGGTTTGAGGACTGAGGATTGAGGATTGAGGATTGAAGGTTGAATATTGATAATTGAAGATTGAGGATTGAGGATTGAGGGTTGTGTACTGAGGACGAGGACTAAGGGTTGAGTATTGATGTTTGAGGTCTGAGGATTGAGGATTGAGGATTGAGAATAGAGGATTGAGAATTGAGGATTGAAGATTGAGGATTTGGTGTTGAGGATTGAAGAATGAGGATTGAGGCTTGAGGATTGAGGATTGAGGATTGAGGATTGAAGATTGGGTATTGAGGATTGAAGATTGAGGATTGAGGGTTGAGGATTGAGGATTGAGGATTGAGGATTGAGGATTGAAGATTGAGGATTGAGGATTGAGGATTAATGATTGGGTATTGAGGATTGAACATTGAGGACTGAGTGTTGAGGGTTGAGTGATGAGAATTGATGTTTGTGGATAGAGATTTGAAGATTGCAGATTGAGTATTGAGTATTTAATCCTGTGAACTGAGGATATTCTATTGAGGATTGAGGATTGACAACTGATTGTTGAGGACTGAGGGCTGAAGATTGAGGATTCAGGGTTGAGGGTTCAGAATTGAGGTTTGAGTACTGAGGATTGAGGATTGAGGATTGAGAATTGAGGATTGAGTATTGAGGATTCAAGACTGGGTATTGAGGATTGAAGATTGAGGATTGAGGATTGAGGATTGAAGATTGAGTATTGAGGATTGAAGATTGAGGATTGAGGATTGAGGATTGAGGATTGAGGATTGATGATTGAGTACTGAAGATTGAGTATTGATGACTGAGGATTGAGGATTGAGGATTGAGGACTGAGGATTGAGGATTGAGGATTGAAGATTGAATATTGATGATTGAAGATTGAGGATTGAGGATTGAGTGTTGTGGATTGAGGACGAGGACTGAGGGTTGAGTATTGATGTTTGAGGTCTGAGGATTGAGGATTGAGGATTGAGAATAGAGGATTGAGGATGGAGGATTGAAGATTGAGGATTTGGTGATGAGGATTGAAGAATGAGGATTGAGGATTGAGGATTGAGGATTGAGGATTGAAGATTGAGTATTGAGGATTGAAGATTGAGGATTGAGGATTGAGGATTGAGGATTGAGGATTGAGGATTGAGGATTGAGGATTGAGGATTGACAACTGATTGTTGAGGGCTGAGGGCTGAAGATTGAGGATACAGGATTGAAGATTCAGAATTGAGGTTTGAGGACTGAGGATTGAGGATTGAGGATTGAAGATTGAATATTGATGATTGAAGATTGAGGATTGAGGATTGAGGGTTGTGTATTGAGGACGAGGACAAAGGGTTGAGTATTGATGTTTGAGGTCTGAGGATTGAGGATTGAGGATTGAGAATTGAGGATTGAGGATTGAGGATTGAAGATTGAGGATTGGGTATTGAGGATTGAAGAATGAGGACTGAGGATTGAGGATTGAGGATTGAGGATTGAGGATTGAGGATTGAAGATTGGGTATTGAGGATTGAAGATTGAGGATTGAGGGTTGAGGATTGAGGATTGAGGATTGAGGATTGAGGATTGAAGATTGAGGATTGAGGATTGAGGATTAATGATTGGGTATTGAGGATTGAACATTGAGGACTGAGAGTTGAGGATTGAGTGATGAGAATTGATGTTTGTGGATAGAGGTTTGAAGATTGCAGATTGAGTATTGAGTATTTAATAGTGTGAACTGAGGATATTCTATTGAGGATTGAGGATTGACAACTGATTGTTGAGGACTGAGGGCTGAAGATTGAGGATTCAGGGTTGAGGGTTCAGAATTGAGGTTTGAGGACTGAGGATTGAGGATTGAGGATTGAGAATTGAGGATTGAGTATTGAGGATTGAAGATTGGGTATTGAGGATTGAAGATTGAGGATTGAGGATTGAGGATTGAAGATTGAGGTTTGAGGAATGAGGATTGAGGATTGGGGATTGAGGATTGAGGATTGAGGATTGAGTATTGAAGGTTGAGGATTCATGACTGAGGATTGAGGATTGCGGATTGACGATTGAGGATTGAGGATTGAGGGTTGAAGGTTGAGCGTTGAGGATTGAAGGTTGAGGATTGACGATTCAGGATTGAGGATTGAGGATGATGGCTGATGTTTGAGGTTTGAGGTTTGAGTATTGAATCCTGAGAATTCAGGATGTTCCATTGAGTATTGAGAATTGAGGATTGATGCTTTAGTATTGAGGATTCAGGATTGATGATTGAGGATTGAGTACTGAAGATTGAGGATTGATGATTGAGTATTTAGGATTGAGGATTGAGGATTGAGGATTGAGGATTGAGGATTGAAAATTGAGTATTGAGGATTGAAGGTTGAGGACTGAGGAATAAGGATTGAGGATTGAGGATTGAGGATTGAGGATTGAGGATTGAGGATTGAAGTTTACGTGCTGAGGATTGTGGGTAGAAGATTGAGGATTGAGTATTGAGGATTCAGGATGAGGGCTGAGGTTTGATGTTTGAGGTTTGAGTATTGAATCCTGAGAATTCAGGATATTCTATTGAGTATTGAGAATTGAGGATTGATGGTTGAGTATTGAGACTGAGGATTGTGGATTGAAGATTGTGTATTGATGATTGAAGATTGAGGATTGAGGATTGAGTGTTGAGGGTTGAGGACGAGGACTGACGGTTGAGGATTGATGTTTGAGGATTGTGGGTTGAGGACTGACGACTGAGGATAGAGGATTGAGGATGGAGCATTGAGGATTGAAGATTGAGGACTGGGGATTGAGGATTAAAGATTGAGGATTAAGGATTGAGGATTGGGGACTGAGGATATAGGATTGAATATTGATTATTGAGGATTGAAGATTGAGGATTGAGGATTGAGGATTGAGAATGGAGAATTGAGGATAAGGACTGAGGGTTGAGGGTTGAGGGTTGAGGTTTGAGGAATGAGGATTGAGGATTGAGGATTGAGGATTGAAGATTGAGTATCGATGATTGAAGATTGAGGATTGAGGATTGAGGGTTGAGGATTGAGGACGATGACTGACGGTTGAGGATTGTGGTTTGAGGATTGAGGATTGAGGATTGAGAATTGAGGACGAGGACTGAGGTTTGTGGATTGAGGTTTGAGGAAAGAGGATTGAGGATTGAGGATTGCGGATTGAGGATTGAGGATTGAGTATTGAAGGTTGAGGATTGATGACTGAGGATTGAGGATTGCGGATTGACGATTGAGGATTGGGGATTGAGGGTTGAATGTTGAGTGTTGAGGATTGAAGGTTGAGGACTGACGATTGAGGATTGAGGAATGAGGATGATGGCTGAGGTTTGAGGTTTGAGGTTTGAGTATTGAACCCTGAGAATTCAGGATGTTCTATTGAGTGTTGAGAATTGAGGATTGATGGTTTAGTATTGAGGATTGAGGATTGATGATTGATGATTGAGGATTGAGTACTGATGATTGAGTATTGATGACTGAGGCTTGAGGCTTGAGGATTGAGGACTGAGGATTGAGGATTGAGGATTGATGATTGAATATTGATGATTGAAGATTGAGGATTGAGGATTGAGTGTTGTGGATTGAGGACGAGGACTGAGGGTTGAGTATTGATGTTTGAGGTCTGAGGATTGAGGATTGAGGATTGAGAATAGAGGATTGAGGATGGAGGATTGAAGATTGAGGATTTGGTGATGAGGATTGAAGAATGAGGATTGAGGATTGAGGATTGAGGATTGAGGATTGAAGATTGAGTATTGAGGATTGAAGATTGTGGATTGAGGATTGAGGATTGAGGATTGAGGATTGAGGATTGAGGATTGAGGATTGACAACCGATTGTTGAGGACTGAGGTCTGAAGATTGAGGATTCAGGATTGAGGATTCAGAATTGAGGCTTGAGGACTGAGGATTGAGGATTGAGGATTGAAGATTGAATATTGATAATTGAAGATTGAGGATTGAGGATTGAGGGTTGTGTATTGAGGACGAGGACTAAGGGTTGAGTATTGATGTTTGAGGTCTGAGGATTGAGGATTGAGGATTGAGAATAGAGGATTGAGAATTGAGGATTGAAGATTGAGGATTTGGTGTTGAGGATTGAAGAATGAGGATTGAGGATTGAGGATTGAGGATTGAGGATTGAAGATTGGGTATTGAGGATTGAAGATTGAGGATTGAGGGTTGAGGATTGAGGACTGAGAGTTGAGGGTTGAGTGATGAGAATTGATGTTTGTGGATAGAGGTTTGAAGATTGCAGATTGAGTATTGAGTATTTAATACTGTGAACTGAGGATATTCTATTGAGGATTGAGGATTGACAACTGATTGTTGATGACTGAGGGCTGAAGATTGAGGATTCAGGGTTGAGTGTTCAGAATTGAGGTTTGAGGACTGAGGATTGAGGATTGAGGATTGAGAATTGAGGATTGAGTATTGAGGATTGAAAATTGAGTATTGAGGATTGAAGGTTGAGGACTGAGGAATAAGGATTGAGGATTGAGGATTGAGGATTGAGGATTGAGGATTGAAAATTGAGTATTGAGGATTGAAGGTTGAGGACTGAGGAATAAGGATTGAGGATTGAGGATTGAGGATTGAGGATTGAGGATTGAGGATTGAAGTTTACGTGCTGAGGATTGAGGGTAGAAGATTGAGGATTGAGTATTGAGGATTGAGGATGAGGGCTGAGGTTTGATGTTTGAGGTTTGAGTATTGAATCCTGAGAATTCAGGATATTCTATTGAGTATTGAGAATTGAGGATTGATGGTTGAGTATTGAGACTGAGGATTGAGGATTGAAGATTGTGTATTGATGATTGAAGATTGAGGATTGAGGATTGAGTGTTGAGGGTTGAGGACGAGGACTGACGGTTGAGGATTGATGTTTGAGGATTGTGGGTTGAGGACTGACGACTGAGGATAGAGGATTGAGGATGGAGCATTGAGGATTGAAGATTGAGGACTGGGGATTGAGGATTAAAGATTGAGGATTAAGGATTGAGGATTGGGGACTGAGGATTGAGGATTGAGGATTGAGGATTGAAGATTGAGGATTGAGGATTGAGGATTAATGATTGGGTATTGAGGATTGAACATTGAGGACTGAGAGTTGAGGGTTGAGTGATGGGAATTGATGTTTGTGGATAGAGGTTTGAAGATTGCAGATTGAGTATTGAGTATTTAATACTGTGAACTGAGGATATTCTATTGAGGATTGAGGATTGACAACTGATTGTTGATGACTGAGGGCTGAAGATTGAGGATTCAGGGTTGAGGGTTCAGAATTGAGGTTTGAGGACTGAGGATTGAGGATTGAGGATTGAGAATTGAGGATTGAGTATTGAGGATTGAAAATTGAGTATTGAGGATTGAAGGTTGAGGACTGAGGAATAAGGATTGAGGATTGAGGATTGAGGATTGAGGATTGAGGATTGAAAATTGAGTATTGAGGATTGAAGGTTGAGGACTGAGGAATAAGGATTGAGGATTGAGGATTGAGGATTGAGGATTGAGGATTGAGGATTGAAGTTTACGTGCTGAGGATTGAGGGTAGAAGATTGAGGATTGAGTATTGAGGATTGAGGATGAGGGCTGAGGTTTGATGTTTGAGGTTTGAGTATTGAATCCTGAGAATTCAGGATATTCTATTGAGTATTGAGAATTGAGGATTGATGGTTGAGTATTGAGACTGAGGATTGAGGATTGAAGATTGTGTATTGATGATTGAAGATTGAGGATTGAGGATTGAGTGTTGAGGGTTGAGGACGATGACTGACGGTTGAGGATTGATGTTTGAGGATTGTGGGTTGAGGACTGACGACTGAGGATAGAGGATTGAGGATGGAGCATTGAGGATTGAAGATTGAGGACTGGGGATTGAGGATTAAAGATTGAGGATTAAGGATTGAGGATTGGGGACTGAGGATATAGGATTGAATATTGATTATTGAGGATTGAAGATTGAGGATTGAGGATTGAGGATTGAGAATGGAGAATTGAGGATAAGGACTGAGGGTTGAGGGTTGAGGGTTGAGGTTTGAGGAATGAGGATTGAGGATTGAGGATTGAGGTTTGAAGATTGAGTATCGATGATTGAAGATTGAGGATTGAGGATTGAGGGTTGAGGATTGAGGACGATGACTGACGGTTGAGGATTGTGGTTTGAGGATTGAGGATTGAGGATTGAGAATTGAGGACGAGGACTGAGGTTTGAGGATTGAGGTTTGAGGAAAGAGGATTGAGGATTGAGGATTGCGGATTGAGGATTGAGGATTGAGTATTGAAGGTTGAGGATTGATGACTGAGGATTGAGGATTGCGGATTGACGATTGAGGATTGGGGATTGAGGGTTGATTGTTGAGTGTTGAGGATTGAAGGTTGAGGACTGACGATTGAGGATTGAGGATTGAGGATGATGGCTGAGGTTTGAGGTTTGAGGTTTGAGTATTGAATCCTGAGAATTCAGGATGTTCTATTGAGTGTTGAGAATAGAGGATTGATGGTTTAGTATTGACGATTCAGGATTGAGGATTGAGGATTGAGTATTGAAGATTGAGGATTGATGATTGAGGATTTAGGATTGAGGATTGGGGATTGAGGATTGAGGATTGAAAATTGAGTATTGAGGATTGAAGATTGAGGACTGAGGAATAGGGATTGAGGATTGAGGATGAGGACTGAGGGTTGAGTATTGATGTCTGAGGTCTGAGGATTGAGGATTGAGGATTGAGAATTGAGGATTGAGGATTGAGTATTGAAAATTGAGGATTGGGTATTGAGGAATGAAGAATGAGGATTGAGGATTGAGGATTGAGGATTGAGGATTGAAGATTGAGTATTGAGGATTGAGGATTGAGGATTGAGGACTGAGGATTGAGGATTGAGGATTCAGGGTTGAGGATTGAGGATTGAAGATTGGGTATTGAGGATTGGAGATTGAGGATTGTGGATTGAGGATTGAGGATTGAGTATCGCAAATTGAGGATTGGGCATTGAGGATTGACGATTGAGGATTGAGTATTGAGGATTGAGAATTGAGGATTGAGGATTGAATATTGAGTATTGAGGATTGAAGATTGAGAATTGAGGATTGAGGATTGAGGACTGAAGATGAGGGCTGAGGGTTGAGGATTGAGGTTTGAGGACTGAGGATTGAGGATTGAAGATTGAGGATTGGGTATTGAGGACTGAACATTGAGGATTGAGGATTGAGGATTGAGGGTTGAGGACTGAAGATTGAATATTGATGATCGAAGATTGAGGATTGAGGATTGAGTGTTGTGGATTGGGGACCAGGACTGAGGCTTGAATATTGACGTTTGAGGTCTGAGGATTGAGGATTGAGGATTGAGAATTGAGGATTGAGGATTGAGGATTGAAGATTGAGGATTGGGTATTGAGGATTGAAGAATGAGGACTGAGGATTGAAGATTGAAGATTGAGGATTGTGGATTGAGGATTGAGGATTGAGTATCGAAAATTGAGGATTGGGCAATGAGGATTGACGATTGAGGATTGAGTATTGAGGATTGAGAATTGAGGATTGAGGATTGAATATTGAGTATTGAGGATTGAAGATTGAGAATTGAGGATAGAGGATTGAGGGTTGAAGATGAGGGCTGAGGGTTGAGGATTGAGGTTTGAGGACTGAGGATTGAGGATTGAGGATTGAGAGTTGAGGATTGAGGATTGAGGATTGAGGATTGAGGATTGAGGATTGAAGATTGAGTATTGAGGATTGAAGATTGAGGATTCAGGATTGAGGATTGAGGATTGAGGAACGAGGATTGAGGATTGGGGGTTGTGGATTGGGGACCAGGACTGAGGGTTGAATATTGATGTTTGAGGTCTGAGGATTGTGGATTGAGGATTGAGGATTGAGTATCGCAAATTGAGGATTGGGCATTGAGGATTGACGATTGAGGATTGAGTATTGAGGATTGAGAATTGAGGATTGAGGATTGAATATTGAGTATTGAGGATTGAAGATTGAGAATTGAGGATTGAGGATTGAGGACTGAAGATGAGGGCTGAGGGTTGAGGATTGAGGTTTGAGGACTGAGGATTGAGGATTGAAGATTGAGGATTGGGTATTGAGGACTGAACATTGAGGATTGAGGATTGAGGATTGAGGGTTGAGGACTGAAGATTGAATATTGATGATCGAAGATTGAGGATTGAGGATTGAGTGTTGTGGATTGGGGACCAGGACTGAGGCTTGAATATTGACGTTTGAGGTCTGAGGATTGAGGATTGAGGATTGAGAATTGAGGATTGAGGATTGAGGATTGAAGATTGAGGATTGGGTATTGAGGATTGAAGAATGAGGACTGAGGATTGAAGATTGAAGATTGAGGATTGTGGATTGAGGATTGAGGATTGAGTATCGAAAATTGAGGATTGGGCATTGAGGATTGACGATTGAGGATTGAGTATTGAGGATTGAGAATTGAGGATTGAGGATTGAATATTGAGTATTGAGGATTGAAGATTGAGAATTGAGGATAGAGGATTGAGGGTTGAAGATGAGGGCTGAGGGTTGAGGACTGAGGGTTGAATATTGATGTTTGAGGTCTGAGGATTGAGGATTGAGGATTGAGAATTGAGGATTGAGGATTGAGGGTTGAAGATTGATGATTGGGTATTGAGGATTGAAGAATGAGGATTGAGGATTGAGGATTGAGGCCTGAGGATTGAGAATTGAGAACTGAGGATGAGGACTGAGGGCTGAGGGTTGAGGTTTGAGGAATGAGGTCTGACGATTGAGGATTGAGGATTGAAGATTGAGTATTGAGGATTGAAGATTGTGGATTGAGAATTGAGGATTGAGGATTGAGGATTGAAGATTGATGATTGGGTATTGAGGATTGAAGAATGAGGATTGAGGATTGAGGATTGAGGCCTGAGGATTGAGAATTGAGAACTGAGGATGAGGACTGAGGGCTGAGGGTTGAGGTTCGAGGAATGAGGACTGACGATTGAGGATTGAGGATTGAAGATTGAGTATTGAGGATTGAAGATTGTGGATTGAGGATTGAGGATTGAGGATTGAGGATTGAAGATTGAGGATTGGGGACTGAGTGTTGAGGGCTGAGTGATGAGAATTGATGTTTGTGGATAGAGATTTGAAGGTTGCAGATTGAGTATTGCGTATGGAAATCTCTGAACTGAGGATATTCTATTGAGGATTGAGGATTGACAACTGATTGTTGAGGACTGAGGGCTGAAGATTGAGGATTCAGGTTTGAGGGTTCAGGATTGTGGTTTGAGGACAGAGGATTGAGGATTGAGGGTTGAGGATTGAGGATTGAGGATTGAGGATTGAAGATTGAAGATTGGGTATTGAGGATTGAAGACTCAGTATTGAGGATTGAAGATTGAGGATTGAGGATTGAGGATTGAGGATTGAGGATTGAGCATTGAGGATTGAGTACTGAAGATTGAGTATTGATGACTGAGGATTGAGCATTGAGGAATGAGGACTGAGGATTGAGGATTGAGGATTGAAGATTGAATATTGATGATTGAAATTGAGGATTGAGGATTGAGTGTTGTGGATTGAGGACGAGGACTGAGGGTTGAGTATTGATGTTTGAGGTCTGAGGATTGAGGATTGAGGATTGAGAATAGAGGATTGAGGATGGAGGATTGAAGATTGAGGATTTGGTGATGAGGATTGAAGAATGAGGATTGAGGATTGAGGATTGAGGATTGAGGATTGAGGATTGAAGATTGAGTATTGAGGATTGAAGATTGAGGATTGAGGATTGAGGATTGAGGATTAAGGATTCAGGATTCAGGATTGAGGATTGACAACTGATTGTTGTGGACTGAGGGCTGAATATTGAGGATTCAGGATTGAGGATTCAGAATTGAGGTTTGAGGACTGAGGATTGAGGATTGAGGATTGAAGATTGAATATTGATGGTTGAAGATTGAGGATTGAGGATTGAGGGTTGTGTATTGAGGACGAGGACTAAGGGTTGAGTATTGATGTTTCAGGTCTGAGGATTGAGGATTGAGGATTGAGAATAGAGGATTGAGGATTGAGGATTGGGGATTGAGGATTGAGGATCGAGGATTGAAGATTGAGTATTGAGGAATGAACATTGAGGATTGAGGATTGAGGATTGAGGATTGAGGATTGAAGATTGAGGATTGAGTATTGAGGATCGAGGATTGAGAATGAGGGCTGAGGGTTGAGGATTGAGGTTTGAGGATTGAGGACTGAGGATTGTGGGTTGATGATTGAGTATTGAGGATTGAAGATTGAGGGTTGAGGATTGAGGATTGAGGATTAAGGATTGAGGATGAGGGCTGAGGGTTGAAGATTGAGGTTTGAGGATTCAGGACTGTGGTTTGAGGACTGAGGATTGAGGATTGAGGATTGGGGATTGAGGATTGAGGATCGAGGATTGAAGATTGAAGATTGGGTATTGAGGGTTGAACATTGAGGACTGAGGATTGAGGATTGAGGATTCAGGATTGAAGATTGAGTATTGAGGATTGAAGATTGTGGATTGAGGATTGAGGATTGAGGATTGAGCATTGAGGATTGAGGATTGAGGACTGACGATTGAAGATTGAGTATTGAGGATTGAGGATTAAAGGTTGAGCATTGAGGATTGAAGATTGAGGATTGATGATTGAGGGTTGAGGATTGAGGACTGAGGATTGAGGACTGAGTATTGAAGATTGAGGATTGATGATTGAGGATTGAGGATAGAGGATTGAGGATTGAGTATTGGGGATTGAGGATTGAAGATTGAGGTTTGAGGATTGAGGATTAATGATTGGGTATTGAGGATTGAACATTGAGGACTGAGTGTTGAGGGTTGAGTGATGAGAATTGATGTTTGTGGATAGAGATTTGAAGATTGCAGATTGAGTATTGAGTATTTAATACTGTGAACTGAGGATATTCTATTGGGGATTGAGGATTGACAACTGATTGTTGAGGACTGAGGGCTGAAGATTGAGGATTCAGGATTGAGGATTCAGAATTGTGGTTTGAGGACTGAGGATTGAAGATTGAAGATTGAGTATTGAGGATTGAAGATTGAGGGTTGAGGATTGAGGATTGAGGATTAAGGATTGAGGATGAGGGCTGAGGGTTGAAGATTGAGGTTTGAGGACTCAGGACTGAGGATTGAGGATTGAGAATTGAGGATTGAGGATTGAGGATTGAAGATTGAGTATTCAGGATTGGAGATTGACGATTGAGGATTGAGGATTGAGGATCGAGGATTGAGGATTGAGGATTGAAGATTGAGTATTGAGGATTGAAGATTGAGGATTGAGGATTGAGGATTGAGGATTGAGTATTGAGGATTGAGAATTGAAGATTGAGGATTGGGGACTGAGTGTTGAGGGTTGAGTGATGAGGATTGATGTTTGTGGATAGAGATTTGAAGATTGCAGATTGAGTATTGAGTATCGAAACCTGTGAATTGAGGATATTCTATTGAGGATTGAGGATTGACAACTGATTGCTGAGGACTGAGGGCTGAAGATTGAGGATTCAGGGTTGAGGGTTCAGAATTGAGGTTTGAGGACTGAGGATTGAGGATTGAGGATTGAGGATTGAGGATTGAAGATTGAAGATTGAGTATTCAGGATTGGAGATTGACGATTGAGGATTGAGGATTGAGGATCGAGGATTGAGGATTGAGGATTGAAGATTGAGTATTGAGAATTGAAGGTTGAGGATTGGGGACTGAGTGTTGAGGGTTGAGTGATGAGGATTGATGTTTGTGGATAGAGATTTGAAGATTGCAGATTGAGTATTGAGTATCGAAACCTGTGAATTAAGGATATTCTATTGAGGATTGAGGATTGACAACTGATTGCTGAGGACTGAGGGCTGAAGATTGAGGATTCAGGGTTGAGGGTTCAGAATTGAGGTTTGAGGACTGAGGATTGAGGATTGAGGATTGAGGATTGACAACTGATTGTTGTGGACTGAGGGCTGAAGATTGAGGATTCAGGATTGAGGATTCAGAATTGAGGTTTGAGGACTGAGGGTGGAGGATTGAGGATTGAAGATTGAATATTGATGATTGAAGATTGAGGATTGAGGATTGAGGGTTGTGTATTGAGGACGAGGACTAAGGGTTGAGTATTGATGTTTCAGGTCTGGGGATTGAGGATTGAGGATTGAGAATAGAGGATTGAGGATTGAGGATTGAAGATTGAGGATTTGGTGTTGAGGATTGAAGAATGAGGATTGAGGATTGAGGATTGAGGATTGAGGATTGAAGATTGAGTATTGAGGATTGAAGATTGAGGATTGAGGATAGAGGATTGAGGATTGAGGATTGAGGATTGAGGATTGAAGATTGAGTATTGATGATTGAAGGTTGAGGATTGAGGATTGAGGACTGAGTATTGAGGATTGAAGATTGAGGATTCAGGATTGAGGATTGAGGATTGAGGAATGAGGATTGAGGATTGAGGGTTGTGGATTGGGGACCAGGACTGAGGGTTGAATATTGATGTTTGAGGTCTGAGGATTGAGGATTGAGGATTGAGAATTGAGGATTGAGGATTGAGGATTGAAGATTAATGATTGGGTATTGAGGATTGAAGAATGAGGATTGAGGATTGAGGATTGAGGCCTGAGGATTGAGAATTGAGAACTGAGGATGAGGACTGAGGGCTGAGGGTTGAGGTTCGAGGAATGAGGACTGACGATTGAGGATTGAGGATTGAAGATTGAGTATTGAGGATTGAAGATTGTGGATTGATGATTGAGGATTGAGGATTGAGGATTGAAGATTGAGGATTGGGGACTGAGTGTTGAGGGCTGAGTGATGAGAATTGATGTTTGTGGATAGAGATTTGAAGGTTGCAGATTGAGTATTGCGTATGGAAAACTCTGAACTGAGGATATTCTATTGAGGATTGAGGATTGACAACTGATTGTTGAGGACTGAGGGCTGAAGATTGAGGATTCAGGGTTGAGGATTCAGGATTGTGGTTTGAGGACAGAGGATTGAGCATTGAGGATTGAGGATTGAGGATTGAGGATTGAGGATTGAGTACTGAAGATTGAGTATTGATGACTGAGGATTGAGGATTGATTATTGTGGATTGAGGATTGAGGATTGAGGATTGAGGATTGAAGATTGAGTATTGAGGATTGAAGATTGAGGATTGAGTATTGAGGATCGAGGATTGAGAATGAGGGCTGAGGATTGAGGACTGACGATTGAAGATTGAGTATTGGGGATTGAGGATTAAAGGTTGAGCATTGAGGATTGAAGATTGAGGATTGATGATTGAGGGTTGAGGATTGAGGACTGAGGATTGAGGACTGAGTATTGAAGATTGAGGATTGAGGATTGAGGATTGAGGATTGAGTATTGAGGATTGAGAATTGAAGATTGAGGATTGGGGACTGAGTGTTGAGGGTTGAGTGATGAGGATTGATGTTTGTGGATAGAGATTTGAAGATTGCAGATTGAGTATTGAGTATCGAAACCTGTGAATTGAGGATATTCTATTGAGGATTGAGGATTGACAACTGATTGCTGAGGACTGAGGGCTGAAGATTGAAGATTCAGGGTTGAGGGTTCAGAATTGAGGTTTGAGGACTGAGGATTGAGGATTGAGGATTGAGGATTGAAGATTGAAGATTGAGTATTCAGGATTGGAGATTGACGATTGAGGATTGAGGATTGAGGATCGAGGATTGAGGATTGAGGATTGAAGATTGAGTATTGAGAATTGAAGGTTGAGGATTGGGGACTGAGTGTTGAGGGTTGAGTGATGAGGATTGATGTTTGTGGATAGAGATTTGAAGATTGCAGATTGAGTATTGAGTATCGAAACCTGTGAATTGAGGATATTCTATTGAGGATTGAGGATTGACAACTGATTGCTGAGGACTGAGGGCTGAAGATTGAGGATTCAGGGTTGAGGGTTCAGAATTGAGGTTTGAGGACTGAGGATTGAGGATTGAGGATTGAGGATTGAGGATTGAGTATTGAGGATTGAAGATTGAGGATTGAGGATTGAGGATCGAGGATTGAGGATGATGGCTGAGGGTTGAGGAATGAGGTTTGAGGATTGAGGGCTGAGGATTGAGGATTGATGATTGAGTATTGAGGATTGAAGATTCAGGATTGTGGATTGAGGATTGAGGATTGAGTATCGAAAATTGAGGATTGGGCATTGAGGATTGACGATTGAGGATTGAGTATTGAGGATTGAGAATTGAGGATTGACGATTGAGGTTTGAGTATTGAGGATTGAGAATTGAGTATTGAGGATTGAATATAGAGTATTGAGGATTGAAGATTGAGAATTGTGGATTGAGGATTGAGGATTGAAGATGAGGGCTGTGGGTTGCGGATTGAGGTTTGAGGACTGAGGATTGAGGATTGAGGATTGAGAGTTGAGGATTGAGGATTGAGGATTGAAGATTGAGGATTGGGTATAGAGGATTGAAGAATGAGCATTGAGGATTGAGGGTTGAGGATTGAGGATTGAAGATTGAGGATTGAGGATTGAGGTTTGAGAATTGAGGATTGAGTATTGGGGATTGCGTATTGAGCATTGAGGATTGAGGATTGAGGATTGAGGATTGAAGATTGAATATTGATGATTGAAGATTGAGGATTGATGATTGAGTGTTGTGGATTGAGGACGAGGACTGGGGGTTGAGTATTGATGTTTGAGGTCTGAGGATTGAGGATAGAGGATTGAGAATTGAGGATTGAGGATTGAGGATTGAAGATTGAGGATTGGGTATTGAGGATTGAAGAATGAGGACTGAAGATTGAGGATTGAGGATTGAGGATTGAAGATTGAGTATTGAGGATTGAAGATTGAGGATTGAGGATTGAGGATTGAGGATTGAGCATTGAGGATTGAGGATTGAGGACTGAGGATTGAAGACTGATGATTGAGGATTGAGGATTAAAGATTGAGCATTGAGGATTGAAGATTGAGGATTGATGATTGAGGATTGAGGATTGAGGATTGAGGATTGAGGACTGAGTATTGAAGATTGAGGATTGATGATTGAGGATTGAGAATAGAGGATTGAGGATTGAGTATTGGGGATTGAGGATTGAAGATTGAGGATTGAGGATTGAGGATTAATGATTGGGTATTGAGGATTGAACATTGAGGACTGAGTGTTGAGGGTTGAGTGATGAGAATTGATGTTTGTTGATAGAGATTTGAAGATTGCAGATTGAGTATTGAGTATTTAATACTCTTAACAGAGGATATTCTATTGGGGATTGAGGATTGACAACTGATTGTTGAGGACTGAGGGCTGAAGATTGAGGATTCAGGATTGAGGATTCAGAATTGTGGTTTGAGGACTGAGGATTGAAGTTTGAAAATTGAGTATTGAGGATTGAAGATTGAGGGTTGAGGATTGAGGATTGAGGATTGAGGATTGTGGATGAGGGCTGAGGGTTGAAGATTGAGGTTTGAGGACTCAGGACTGAGGATTGAGGATTGAGAATTGAGGATTGAGGATTGAGGATTGAAGATTCAGGATAGGGTATTGAGGATTGGAGAATGAGGATTGAGGATGGGCGATTGAGGATTGAGGATTGAAGATTGAGTATTCAGGATTGGAGATTGACGATTGAGGATTGAGGGTTGTGGATCGAGGATTGAGGTTTGAGGATTGAAGATTGAGTATTGAGGATTGAAGATTGAGGATTGAGGATTGAGGATTGAGGATTGAGGATTGAGGATTGATGATTGAGTACTGAAGATTGAGTATTGATGACTGGGGATTGAGGATTGAGGATTGAGGACTGAGGATTGAGGATTGAGGATTGAAGATTGTATATTGATGATTGAAGATTGAGGATTGAGGATTGAGTGTTGTGGATTGAGGACGAGGACTGAGGGTTGAGTATTGATGTTTGAGGTCTGAGGATTGAGGATTGAGGATTGAGAATAGAGGATTGAGGATGGAGGATTGAAGATTGAGGATTTGGTGATGAGGATTGAAGAATGAGGATTAGACGATTGAGGATTGAGGATTGAGGATTGAAGATTGAGTATTGAGGATTGAAGATTGAGGATTGAGGATTGAGAATAGAGGATTGATAATTGAGGATTGAAGATTGAGGATTTGGTGTTGATGATTGAAGAATGAGGATTGAGGATTGAGGATTGAGGATTGAGGATTGAAGATTGAGTATTGAGGATTGAAGATTGAGGATTGAGGATTGAGGATTGAGGATTGAGGATTGAGGATTGAGGATTGAAGATTGAGTATTGATGATTGAAGGTTGAGGATTGAGGATTGAGGACTGAGTATTGCGGATTGAAGATTGAGGATTCAGGATTGAGGATTGAGGATTGAGGAATGAGGATTGAGGATTGAGGGTTGTGGATCGGGGACCAGGACTGAGGGTTGAATATTGATGTTTGAGGTCTGAGGATTAAGGACTGAGGATTGAGGATTGAAGATTGATGATTGGATATTGAGGATTGAAGAATGAGGATTGAGGATTGAGGACTGAGGCCTGAGGATTGAGAATTGAGAACTGAGGATGAGAACAGAGGGCTGAGGGTTGAGGTTTGAGGAATGAGGACTGACGATTGAGGATTGAGGATTGAAGATTGAGTATTGAGAATGAAGATTGTGGATTGAGGATTGAGGATTGAGCATTGAGGATTGAATATTGAAGATTGGGGACTGAGTGTTGAGGGCTGAGTGATAAGAATTGATGTTTGTGGATAGAGATTTGAAGATTGCAGATTGAGTATTGCGTATGGAAAACTCTGAACTGAGGATATTCTATTGAGGATTGAGGATTGACAACTGATTGTTGAGGACTGAGGGCTGAAGATTGAGGATTCAGGATTGAGGATTCAGGATTGTGGTTTGAGGACAGAGGATTGAGGATTGAGGATTGAGGATTGAGGATTGAGGATTGAGGATTGAGTGCTGAAGATTGAGTATTGATGACTGAGGATTGAGGATTGAGGATTGTGGATTGAGGATTGAGGATTGAGGATTGAAGATTGAAGATAGAGTATTGAGGATTGAAGATTGAGGGTTGAGGATCGAGAATTGAGGATTGAGGATTGAGGATGAGGGCTGAGGGTTGAACATTGAGGTTTGAGGACTCAGGACTGAGGATTGAGGATTGGGAATTGAGGATTAAGGATTGAGGATTGAAGATTGAGAATAGGGTATTGAGGATTGAAGAATGGGGATTGAGGATGGGCGATTGAGGATCGAGGATTGAAGATTGAGTATTCGGGATTGGAGATTGACGATTGAGGATTGAGGATTGAGGATCGAGGATTGAGGACTGAGGATTGAAGATTGAGTATTGAGGATTGAAGATTGAGGATTGAGGATTGAAGATTGAGGATTGTGGATTGTGGATTGAGGATTGAGTATTGAAGATTGAGGATTGGGGATTGAGGATTGACGATTGAGGATTGAGTATTGAGGATTGAGAATTGAGGATTGAGGATTGAAGATTGAGTATTGAGGAATGAACATTGAGGATTGAGGATTGAGGATTGAGGATTGAAGATTGAGGATTGAGGATTGAGGATTAAAGGTTGAGCATTGAGGATTGAAGATTGAGGATTGATGATTCAGGATTGAGGATTGAGGATTGAGGATTGAGTATTGAAGATTGAGGGTTGATGATTGAGGATTGAGGATTGAGGATTGAGGATTGAGTATTGGGGATTGAGGATTGAAGATTGAGGATTGAGGATTGAGGATTAATGATTGAGTATTGAGGATGGAAGATTGAGAATTGAGGATTGAGGATTGAACATTGAGGACTGAGTGTTGAGGGCTGAGTGATGAGAATTGATGTTTGTGGATAGAGATTTGAAGATTGCAGATTGAGTATTGAGTTATGAAACCTGTGAATTGAGGATATTCTATTGAGAATTGAGGCTTGACAACTGATTGTTGAGGACTGAGGGCTGAAGATTGAGGATTCAGGATTCAGGATTCAGAATTGAGGTTTGAGGACTGAGGATTGAGGATTGAGGGTTGAGGATTGAGGATTGAGGATTGAGGATTGAGAATAGAGGATTGAGGATTGAGGATTGAGGATTGAACATTGAGGACTGAGTGTTGACGGTTGAGTGATGAGAATTGATGTTTGTGGATAGAGATTTGAAGATTGCAGATTGAGTATTGAGTATTTAATACTGTGAACTGAGGATATTCTATTGGGGATTGAGGATTGACAACTGATTGTTGAGGACTGAGGGCTGAAGATTGAGGATTCAGTGTTGAGGGTTCAGAATTGAGGTTTGAGGACTGAGGATTGAAGATTGAGGATTGAGGAGTGAGGACTGAGTATTGAGGGTTGAAGATTGAGGATTGAGGATTGAAGATTGAATATTGATGATTGAAGGTTGAGGATTGAGGATTGAGGGTTGTGGATTCAGGACGAGGACTGAGGGTTGTGGATTCAGGACGAGGACTGAGGGTTGTGGATTCAGGACGAGGACTGAGGGTTGAGTATTGATGTTTGAGGTCTGAGGATTGAGGGTAGATGATTGAGAATTGAGGATTGAGGATTGAGGACTGAAGATTGAGGATTGATGATTGAGGATTGAGGATTGAGGATTGAGGATTGAGGACTGGGTATTGAAGATTGAGGATTGATGATTGAGGATTGAGGGTAGAGGATTGAGGATTGAGTATTGGGGATTGAGGATTGAAGATTGAGGATTGAGGATTGAGGATTAATGATTGGGTATTGAGGATTGAACATTGAGGACTGAGTGTTGAGGGTTGAGTGATGAGAATTGATGTTTGTGGATAGAGATTTGAAGATTGCAGATTGAGTATTGAGTATTTAATACTGTGAACTGAGGATATTCTATTGGGGATTGAGGATTGACAACTGATTGTTGAGGACTGAGGGCTGAAGATTGAGGATTCAGGATTGAGGATTCAGAATTGTGGTTTGAGGACTGAGGATTGAAGATTCAAGATTGAGTATTGAGGATTGAGGATTGAGGGTTGAGGATTGAGGATTGAGGATTGAGGATTCAGGATGAGGGCTGAGGGTTGAAGATTGAGGTTTGAGGACTCAGGACTGAGGATTGAGGATTGAGAATTGAGGATTGAGGATTGAGGATTGAAGATTGAGGATAGGGTATTGAGGATAGAAGAATGAGGATTGAGGATGGGCGGTTGAGGATTGAGGATAGGGTATTGAGGATTGAAGAATGAGGATTGAGGATGGGCGATTGATAATTGAGGATTGAACATTGAGTATTCAGGATTGGAGATTGACGATTGAGGATTGAGGATTGAGGATCGAGGATTGAGTATTGAGGATTGAAGGTTGAGGATTGAGGATTGAGGATTGAGGATTGAGGATTGAGCATTGAGGATTGAGGATTGAGGACTGAGGATTGAAGATTGAGGATTGAGGATTGAGGATTAAAGGTTGAGCATTGAGGATTGAAGATTGAGGATTGAGGATTGAGGGTTGTGGATTGGGGACCAGGACTGAGGGTTGAATATTGATGTTTGAGGTCTGAGGATTGAGGATTGAGGATTGAGAATTGAGGATTGAGGATTGAGGATTGAAGATTAATGATTGGGTATTGAGGATTGAAGAATGAGGATTGAGGATTGAGGATTGAGGCCTGAGGATTGAGAATTGAGAACTGAGGATGAGGACTGAGGGCTGAGGGTTGAGGTTCGAGGAATGAGGACTGACGATTGAGGATTGAGGATTGAAGATTGAGTATTGAGGATTGAAGATTGTGGATTGAGGATTGAGGATTGAGGATTGAGGATTGAAGATTGAGGATTGGGGACTGAGTGTTGAGGGCTGAGTGATGAGAATTGATGTTTGTGGATAGAGATTTGAAGGTTGCAGATTGAGTATTGCGTATGGAAAACTCTGAACTGAGGATATTCTATTGAGGATTGAGGATTGACAACTGATTGTTGAGGACTGAGGGCTGAAGATTGAGGATTCAGGGTTGAGGATTCAGGATTGTGGTTTGAGGACAGAGGATTGAGCATTGAGGATTGAGGATTGAGGATTGAGGATTGAGGATTGAGTACTGAAGATTGAGTATTGATGACTGAGGATTGAGGATTGATTATTGTGGATTGAGGATTGAGGATTGAGGATTGAGGATTGAAGATTGAGTATTGAGGATTGAAGATTGAGGATTGAGTATTGAGGATCGAGGATTGAGAATGAGGGCTGAGGATTGAGGACTGACGATTGAAGATTGAGTATTGAGGATTGAGGATTAAAGGTTGAGCATTGAGGATTGAAGATTGAGGATTGATGATTGAGGGTTGAGGATTGAGGACTGAGGATTGAGGACTGAGTATTGAAGATTGAGGATTGAGGATTGAGGATTGAGGATTGAGTATTGAGGATTGAGAATTGAAGATTGAGGATTGGGGACTGAGTGTTGAGGGTTGAGTGATGAGGATTGATGTTTGTGGATAGAGATTTGAAGATTGCAGATTGAGTATTGAGTATCGAAACCTGTGAATTGAGGATATTCTATTGAGGATTGAGGATTGACAACTGATTGCTGAGGACTGAGGGCTGAAGATTGAGGATTCAGGGTTGAGGGTTCAGAATTGAGGTTTGAGGACTGAGGATTGAGGATTGAGGATTGAGGATTGAAGATTGAAGATTGAGTATTCAGGATTGGAGATTGACGATTGAGGATTGAGGATTGAGGATCGAGGATTGAGGATTGAGGATTGAAGATTGAGTATTGAGAATTGAAGGTTGAGGATTGGGGACTGAGTGTTGAGGGTTGAGTGATGAGGATTGATGTTTGTGGATAGAGATTTGAAGATTGCAGATTGAGTATTGAGTATCGAAACCTGTGAATTGAGGATATTCTATTGAGGATTGAGGATTGACAACTGATTGCTGAGGACTGAGGGCTGAAGATAGAGGATTCAGGGTTGAGGGTTCAGAATTGAGGTTTGAGGACTGAGGATTGAGGATTGAGGATTGAGGATTGAGGATTGAGTATTGAGGATTGAAGATTGAGGATTGAGGATTGAGGATCGAGGATTGAGGATGATGGCTGAGGGTTGAGGAATGAGGTTTGAGGATTGAGGGCTGAGGATTGAGGATTGATGATTGAGTATTGAGGATTGAAGATTCAGGATTGTGGATTGAGGATTGAGGATTGAGTATCGAAAATTGAGGATTGGGCATTGAGGATTGACGATTGAGGATTGAGTATTGAGGATTGAGAATTGAGGATTGACGATTGAGGTTTGAGTATTGAGGATTGAGAATTGAGTATTGAGGATTGAATATAGAGTATTGAGGATTGAAGATTGAGAATTGTGGATTGAGGATTGAGGATTGAAGATGAGGGCTGTGGGTTGCGGATTGAGGTTTGAGGACTGAGGATTGAGGATTGAGGATTGAGAGTTGAGGATTGAGGATTGAGGATTGAAGATTGAGGATTGGGTATAGAGGATTGAAGAATGAGCATTGAGGATTGAGGGTTGAGGATTGAGGATTGAAGATTGAGGATTGAGGATTGAGGTTTGAGAATTGAGGATTGAGTATTGGGGATTGCGTATTGAGCATTGAGGATTGAGGATTGAGGATTGAGGATTGAAGATTGAATATTGATGATTGAAGATTGAGGATTGATGATTGAGTGTTGTGGATTGAGGACGAGGACTGGGGGTTGAGTATTGATGTTTGAGGTCTGAGGATTGAGGATAGAGGATTGAGAATTGAGGATTGAGGATTGAGGATTGAAGATTGAGGATTGGGTATTGAGGATTGAAGAATGAGGACTGAAGACTGAGGATTGAGGATTGAGGATTGAAGATTGAGTATTGAGGATTGAAGATTGAGGATTGAGGATTGAGGATTGAGGATTGAGCATTGAGGATTGAGGATTGAGGACTGAGGATTGAAGACTGATGATTGAGGATTGAGGATTAAAGATTGAGCATTGAGGATTGAAGATTGAGGATTGATGATTGAGGATTGAGGATTGAGGATTGAGGATTGAGGACTGAGTATTGAAGATTGAGGATTGATGATTGAGGATTGAGAATAGAGGATTGAGGATTGAGTATTGGGGATTGAGGATTGAAGATTGAGGATTGAGGATTGAGGATTAATGATTGGGTATTGAGGATTGAACATTGAGGACTGAGTGTTGAGGGTTGAGTGATGAGAATTGATGTTTGTTGATAGAGATTTGAAGATTGCAGATTGAGTATTGAGTATTTAATACTCTTAACAGAGGATATTCTATTGGGGATTGAGGATTGACAACTGATTGTTGAGGACTGAGGGCTGAAGATTGAGGATTCAGGATTGAGGATTCAGAATTGTGGTTTGAGGACTGAGGATTGAAGTTTGAAAATTGAGTATTGAGGATTGAAGATTGAGGGTTGAGGATTGAGGATTGAGGATTGAGGATTGTGGATGAGGGCTGAGGGTTGAAGATTGAGGTTTGAGGACTCAGGGCTGAGGATTGAGGATTGAGAATTGAGGATTGAGGATTGAGGATTGAAGATTCAGGATAGGGTATTGAGGATTGGAGAATGAGGATTGAGGATGGGCGATTGAGGATTGAGGATTGAAGATTGAGTATTCAGGATTGGAGATTGACGATTGAGGATTGAGGGTTGTGGATCGAGGATTGAGGTTTGAGGATTGAAGATTGAGTATTGAGGATTGAAGATTGAGGATTGAGGATTGAGGATTGAGGATTGAGGATTGAGGATTGATGATTGAGTACTGAAGATTGAGTATTGATGACTGTGGATTGAGGATTGAGGATTGAGGACTGAGGATTGAGGATTGAGGATTGAAGATTGTATATTGATGATTGAAGATTGAGGATTGAGGATTGAGTGTTGTGGATTGAGGACGAGGACTGAGGGTTGAGTATTGATGTTTGAGGTCTGAGGATTGAGGATTGAGGATTGAGAATAGAGGATTGAGGATGGAGGATTGAAGATTGAGGATTTGGTGATGAGGATTGAAGAATGAGGATTAGACGATTGAGGATTGAGGATTGAGGATTGAAGATTGAGTATTGAGGATTGAAGATTGAGGATTGAGGATTGAGAATAGAGGATTGATAATTGAGGATTGAAGATTGAGGATTTGGTGTTGATGATTGAAGAATGAGGATTGAGGATTGAGGATTGAGGATTGAGGATTGAAGATTGAGTATTGAGGATTGAAGATTGAGGATTGAGGATTGAGGATTGAGGATTGAGGATTGAGGATTGAGGATTGAAGATTGAGTATTGATGATTGAAGGTTGAGGATTGAGGATTGAGGACTGAGTATTGCGGATTGAAGATTGAGGATTCAGGATTGAGGATTGAGGATTGAGGAATGAGGATTGAGGATTGAGGGTTGTGGATCGGGGACCAGGACTGAGGGTTGAATATTGATGTTTGAGGTCTGAGGATTAAGGACTGAGGATTGAGGATTGAAGATTGATGATTGGATATTGAGGATTGAAGAATGAGGATTGAGGATTGAGGACTGAGGCCTGAGGATTGAGAATTGAGAACTGAGGATGAGAACAGAGGGCTGAGGGTTGAGGTTTGAGGAATGAGGACTGACGATTGAGGATTGAGGATTGAAGATTGAGTATTGAGAATGAAGATTGTGGATTGAGGATTGAGGATTGAGCATTGAGGATTGAATATTGAAGATTGGGGACTGAGTGTTGAGGGCTGAGTGATAAGAATTGATGTTTGTGGATAGAGATTTGAAGATTGCAGATTGAGTATTGCGTATGGAAAACTCTGAACTGAGGATATTCTATTGAGGATTGAGGATTGACAACTGATTGTTGAGGACTGAGGGCTGAAGATTGAGGATTCAGGATTGAGGATTCAGGATTGTGGTTTGAGGACAGAGGATTGAGGATTGAGGATTGAGGATTGAGGATTGAGGATTGAGGATTGAGTGCTGAAGATTGAGTATTGATGACTGAGGATTGAGGATTGAGGATTGTGGATTGAGGATTGAGGATTGAGGATTGAAGATTGAAGATAGAGTATTGAGGATTGAAGATTGAGGGTTGAGGATCGAGAATTGAGGATTGAGGATTGAGGATGAGGGCTGAGGGTTGAACATTGAGGTTTGAGGACTCAGGACTGAGGATTGAGGATTGGGAATTGAGGATTAAGGATTGAGGATTGAAGATTGAGAATAGGGTATTGAGGATTGAAGAATGGGGATTGAGGATGGGCGATTGAGGATCGAGGATTGAAGATTGAGTATTCGGGATTGGAGATTGACGATTGAGGATTGAGGATTGAGGATCGAGGATTGAGGACTGAGGATTGAAGATTGAGTATTGAGGATTGAAGATTGAGGATTGAGGATTGAAGATTGAGGATTGTGGATTGTGGATTGAGGATTGAGTATTGAAGATTGAGGATTGGGGATTGAGGATTGACGATTGAGGATTGAGTATTGAGGATTGAGAATTGAGGATTGAGGATTGAAGATTGAGTATTGAGGAATGAACATTGAGGATTGAGGATTGAGGATTGAGGATTGAAGATTGAGGATTGAGGATTGAGGATTAAAGGTTGAGCATTGAGGATTGAAGATTGAGGATTGATGATTCAGGATTGAGGATTGAGGATTGAGGATTGAGTATTGAAGATTGAGGGTTGATGATTGAGGATTGAGGATTGAGGATTGAGGATTGAGTATTGGGGATTGAGGATTGAAGATTGAGGATTGAGGATTGAGGATTAATGATTGAGTATTGAGGATGGAAGATTGAGAATTGAGGATTGAGGATTGAACATTGAGGACTGAGTGTTGAGGGCTGAGTGATGAGAATTGATGTTTGTGGATAGAGATTTGAAGATTGCAGATTGAGTATTGAGTTATGAAACCTGTGAATTGAGGATATTCTATTGAGAATTGAGGCTTGACAACTGATTGTTGAGGACTGAGGGCTGAAGATTGAGGATTCAGGATTCAGGATTCAGAATTGAGGTTTGAGGACTGAGGATTGAGGATTGAGGGTTGAGGATTGAGGATTGAGGATTGAGGATTGAGAATAGAGGATTGAGGATTGAGGATTGAGGATTGAACATTGAGGACTGAGTGTTGAGGGTTGAGTGATGAGAATTGATGTTTGTGGATAGAGATTTGAAGATTGCAGATTGAGTATTGAGTATTTAATACTGTGAACTGAGGATATTCTATTGGGGATTGAGGATTGACAACTGATTGTTGAGGACTGAGGGCTGAAGATTGAGGATTCAGTGTTGAGGGTTCAGAATTGAGGTTTGAGGACTGAGGATTGAAGATTCAAGATTGAGTATTGAGGATTGAGGATTGAGGGTTGAGGATTGAGGATTGAGGATTGAGGATTCAGGATGAGGGCTGAGGGTTGAAGATTGAGGTTTGAGGACTCAGGACTGAGGATTGAGGATTGAGAATTGAGGATTGAGGATTGAGGATTGAAGATTGAGGATAGGGTATTGAGGATAGAAGAATGAGGATTGAGGATGGGCGGTTGAGGATTGAGGATAGGGTATTGAGGATTGAAGAATGAGGATTGAGGATGGGCGATTGATAATTGAGGATTGAACATTGAGTATTCAGGATTGGAGATTGACGATTGAGGATTGAGGATTGAGGATCGAGGATTGAGTATTGAGGATTGAAGGTTGAGGATTGAGGATTGAGGATTGAGGATTGAGGATTGAGCATTGAGGATTGAGGATTGAGGACTGAGGATTGAAGATTGAGGATTGAGGATTGAGGATTAAAGGTTGAGCATTGAGGATTGAAGATTGAGGATTGAGGATTGAGGGTTGTGGATTGGGGACCAGGACTGAGGGTTGAATATTGATGTTTGAGGTCTGAGGATTGAGGATTGAGGATTGAGAATTGAGGATTGAGGATTGAGGATTGAAGATTAATGATTGGGTATTGAGGATTGAAGAATGAGGATTGAGGATTGAGGATTGAGGCCTGAGGATTGAGAATTGAGAACTGAGGATGAGGACTGAGGGCTGAGGGTTGAGGTTCGAGGAATGAGGACTGACGATTGAGGATTGAGGATTGAAGATTGAGTATTGAGGATTGAAGATTGTGGATTGAGGATTGAGGATTGAGGATTGAGGATTGAAGATTGAGGATTGGGGACTGAGTGTTGAGGGCTGAGTGATGAGAATTGATGTTTGTGGATAGAGATTTGAAGGTTGCAGATTGAGTATTGCGTATGGAAAACTCTGAACTGAGGATATTCTATTGAGGATTGAGGATTGACAACTGATTGTTGAGGACTGAGGGCTGAAGATTGAGGATTCAGGGTTGAGGATTCAGGATTGTGGTTTGAGGACAGAGGATTGAGCATTGAGGATTGAGGATTGAGGATTGAGGATTGAGGATTGAGTACTGAAGATTGAGTATTGATGACTGAGGATTGAGGATTGATTATTGTGGATTGAGGATTGAGGATTGAGGATTGAGGATTGAAGATTGAGTATTGAGGATTGAAGATTGAGGATTGAGTATTGAGGATCGAGGATTGAGAATGAGGGCTGAGGATTGAGGACTGACGATTGAAGATTGAGTATTGAGGATTGAGGATTAAAGGTTGAGCATTGAGGATTGAAGATTGAGGATTGATGATTGAGGGTTGAGGATTGAGGACTGAGGATTGAGGACTGAGTATTGAAGATTGAGGATTGAGGATTGAGGATTGAGGATTGAGTATTGAGGATTGAGAATTGAAGATTGAGGATTGGGGACTGAGTGTTGAGGGTTGAGTGATGAGGATTGATGTTTGTGGATAGAGATTTGAAGATTGCAGATTGAGTATTGAGTATCGAAACCTGTGAATTGAGGATATTCTATTGAGGATTGAGGATTGACAACTGATTGCTGAGGACTGAGGGCTGAAGATTGAGGATTCAGGGTTGAGGGTTCAGAATTGAGGTTTGAGGACTGAGGATTGAGGATTGAGGATTGAGGATTGAAGATTGAAGATTGAGTATTCAGGATTGGAGATTGACGATTGAGGATTGAGGATTGAGGATCGAGGATTGAGGATTGAGGATTGAAGATTGAGTATTGAGAATTGAAGGTTGAGGATTGGGGACTGAGTGTTGAGGGTTGAGTGATGAGGATTGATGTTTGTGGATAGAGATTTGAAGATTGCAGATTGAGTATTGAGTATCGAAACCTGTGAATTGAGGATATTCTATTGAGGATTGAGGATTGACAACTGATTGCTGAGGACTGAGGGCTGAAGATTGAGGATTCAGGGTTGAGGGTTCAGAATTGAGGTTTGAGGACTGAGGATTGAGGATTGAGGATTGAGGATTGAGGATTGAGTATTGAGGATTGAAGATTGAGGATTGAGGATTGAGGATCGAGGATTGAGGATGATGGCTGAGGGTTGAGGAATGAGGTTTGAGGATTGAGGGCTGAGGATTGAGGATTGATGATTGAGTATTGAGGATTGAAGATTCAGGATTGTGGATTGAGGATTGAGGATTGAGTATCGAAAATTGAGGATTGGGCATTGAGGATTGACGATTGAGGATTGAGTATTGAGGATTGAGAATTGAGGATTGACGATTGAGGTTTGAGTATTGAGGATTGAGAATTGAGTATTGAGGATTGAATATAGAGTATTGAGGATTGAAGATTGAGAATTGTGGATTGAGGATTGAGGATTGAAGATGAGGGCTGTGGGTTGCGGATTGAGGTTTGAGGACTGAGGATTGAGGATTGAGGATTGAGAGTTGAGGATTGAGGATTGAGGATTGAAGATTGAGGATTGGGTATAGAGGATTGAAGAATGAGCATTGAGGATTGAGGGTTGAGGATTGAGGATTGAAGATTGAGGATTGAGGATTGAGGTTTGAGAATTGAGGATTGAGTATTGGGGATTGCGTATTGAGCATTGAGGATTGAGGATTGAGGATTGAGGATTGAAGATTGAATATTGATGATTGAAGATTGAGGATTGATGATTGAGTGTTGTGGATTGAGGACGAGGACTGGGGGTTGAGTATTGATGTTTGAGGTCTGAGGATTGAGGATAGAGGATTGAGAATTGAGGATTGAGGATTGAGGATTGAAGATTGAGGATTGGGTATTGAGGATTGAAGAATGAGGACTGAAGATTGAGGATTGAGGATTGAGGATTGAAGATTGAGTATTGAGGATTGAAGATTGAGGATTGAGGATTGAGGATTGAGGATTGAGCATTGAGGATTGAGGATTGAGGACTGAGGATTGAAGACTGATGATTGAGGATTGAGGATTAAAGATTGAGCATTGAGGATTGAAGATTGAGGATTGATGATTGAGGATTGAGGATTGAGGATTGAGGATTGAGGACTGAGTATTGAAGATTGAGGATTGATGATTGAGGATTGAGAATAGAGGATTGAGGATTGAGTATTGGGGATTGAGGATTGAAGATTGAGGATTGAGGATTGAGGATTAATGATTGGGTATTGAGGATTGAACATTGAGGACTGAGTGTTGAGGGTTGAGTGATGAGAATTGATGTTTGTTGATAGAGATTTGAAGATTGCAGATTGAGTATTGAGTATTTAATACTCTTAACAGAGGATATTCTATTGGGGATTGAGGATTGACAACTGATTGTTGAGGACTGAGGGCTGAAGATTGAGGATTCAGGATTGAGGATTCAGAATTGTGGTTTGAGGACTGAGGATTGAAGTTTGAAAATTGAGTATTGAGGATTGAAGATTGAGGGTTGAGGATTGAGGATTGAGGATTGAGGATTGTGGATGAGGGCTGAGGGTTGAAGATTGAGGTTTGAGGACTCAGGACTGAGGATTGAGGATTGAGAATTGAGGATTGAGGATTGAGGATTGAAGATTCAGGATAGGGTATTGAGGATTGGAGAATGAGGATTGAGGATGGGCGATTGAGGATTGAGGATTGAAGATTGAGTATTCAGGATTGGAGATTGACGATTGAGGATTGAGGGTTGTGGATCGAGGATTGAGGTTTGAGGATTGAAGATTGAGTATTGAGGATTGAAGATTGAGGATTGAGGATTGAGGATTGAGGATTGAGGATTGAGGATTGATGATTGAGTACTGAAGATTGAGTATTGATGACTGTGGATTGAGGATTGAGGATTGAGGACTGAGGATTGAGGATTGAGGATTGAAGATTGTATATTGATGATTGAAGATTGAGGATTGAGGATTGAGTGTTGTGGATTGAGGACGAGGACTGAGGGTTGAGTATTGATGTTTGAGGTCTGAGGATTGAGGATTGAGGATTGAGAATAGAGGATTGAGGATGGAGGATTGAAGATTGAGGATTTGGTGATGAGGATTGAAGAATGAGGATTAGACGATTGAGGATTGAGGATTGAGGATTGAAGATTGAGTATTGAGGATTGAAGATTGAGGATTGAGGATTGAGAATAGAGGATTGATAATTGAGGATTGAAGATTGAGGATTTGGTGTTGATGATTGAAGAATGAGGATTGAGGATTGAGGATTGAGGATTGAGGATTGAAGATTGAGTATTGAGGATTGAAGATTGAGGATTGAGGATTGAGGATTGAGGATTGAGGATTGAGGATTGAGGATTGAAGATTGAGTATTGATGATTGAAGGTTGAGGATTGAGGATTGAGGACTGAGTATTGCGGATTGAAGATTGACGATTCAGGATTGAGGATTGAGGATTGAGGAATGAGGATTGAGGATTGAGGGTTGTGGATCGGGGACCAGGACTGAGGGTTGAATATTGATGTTTGAGGTCTGAGGATTAAGGACTGAGGATTGAGGATTGAAGATTGATGATTGGATATTGAGGATTGAAGAATGAGGATTGAGGATTGAGGACTGAGGCCTGAGGATTGAGAATTGAGAACTGAGGATGAGAACAGAGGGCTGAGGGTTGAGGTTTGAGGAATGAGGACTGACGATTGAGGATTGAGGATTGAAGATTGAGTATTGAGAATGAAGATTGTGGATTGAGGATTGAGGATTGAGCATTGAGGATTGAATATTGAAGATTGGGGACTGAGTGTTGAGGGCTGAGTGATAAGAATTGATGTTTGTGGATAGAGATTTGAAGATTGCAGATTGAGTATTGCGTATGGAAAACTCTGAACTGAGGATATTCTATTGAGGATTGAGGATTGACAACTGATTGTTGAGGACTGAGGGCTGAAGATTGAGGATTCAGGATTGAGGATTCAGGATTGTGGTTTGAGGACAGAGGATTGAGGATTGAGGATTGAGGATTGAGGATTGAGGATTGAGGATTGAGTGCTGAAGATTGAGTATTGATGACTGAGGATTGAGGATTGAGGATTGTGGATTGAGGATTGAGGATTGAGGATTGAAGATTGAAGATAGAGTATTGAGGATTGAAGATTGAGGGTTGAGGATCGAGAATTGAGGATTGAGGATTGAGGATGAGGGCTGAGGGTTGAACATTGAGGTTTGAGGACTCAGGACTGAGGATTGAGGATTGGGAATTGAGGATTAAGGATTGAGGATTGAAGATTGAGAATAGGGTATTGAGGATTGAAGAATGGGGATTGAGGATGGGCGATTGAGGATCGAGGATTGAAGATTGAGTATTCGGGATTGGAGATTGACGATTGAGGATTGAGGATTGAGGATCGAGGATTGAGGACTGAGGATTGAAGATTGAGTATTGAGGATTGAAGATTGAGGATTGAGGATTGAAGATTGAGGATTGTGGATTGTGGATTGAGGATTGAGTATTGAAGATTGAGGATTGGGGATTGAGGATTGACGATTGAGGATTGAGTATTGAGGATTGAGAATTGAGGATTGAGGATTGAAGATTGAGTATTGAGGAATGAACATTGAGGATTGAGGATTGAGGATTGAGGATTGAAGATTGAGGATTGAGGATTGAGGATTAAAGGTTGAGCATTGAGGATTGAAGATTGAGGATTGATGATTCAGGATTGAGGATTGAGGATTGAGGATTGAGTATTGAAGATTGAGGGTTGATGATTGAGGATTGAGGATTGAGGATTGAGGATTGAGTATTGGGGATTGAGGATTGAAGATTGAGGATTGAGGATTGAGGATTAATGATTGAGTATTGAGGATGGAAGATTGAGAATTGAGGATTGAGGATTGAACATTGAGGACTGAGTGTTGAGGGCTGAGTGATGAGAATTGATGTTTGTGGATAGAGATTTGAAGATTGCAGATTGAGTATTGAGTTATGAAACCTGTGAATTGAGGATATTCTATTGAGAATTGAGGCTTGACAACTGATTGTTGAGGACTGAGGGCTGAAGATTGAGGATTCAGGATTCAGGATTCAGAATTGAGGTTTGAGGACTGAGGATTGAGGATTGAGGGTTGAGGATTGAGGATTGAGGATTGAGGATTGAGAATAGAGGATTGAGGATTGAGGATTGAGGATTGAACATTGAGGACTGAGTGTTGACGGTTGAGTGATGAGAATTGATGTTTGTGGATAGAGATTTGAAGATTGCAGATTGAGTATTGAGTATTTAATACTGTGAACTGAGGATATTCTATTGGGGATTGAGGATTGACAACTGATTGTTGAGGACTGAGGGCTGAAGATTGAGGATTCAGTGTTGAGGGTTCAGAATTGAGGTTTGAGGACTGAGGATTGAAGATTGAGGATTGAGGAGTGAGGACTGAGTATTGAGGGTTGAAGATTGAGGATTGAGGATTGAAGATTGAATATTGATGATTGAAGGTTGAGGATTGAGGATTGAGGGTTGTGGATTCAGGACGAGGACTGAGGGTTGTGGATTCAGGACGAGGACTGAGGGTTGTGGATTCAGGACGAGGACTGAGGGTTGAGTATTGATGTTTGAGGTCTGAGGATTGAGGATAGATGATTGAGAATTGAGGATTGAGGATTGAGGACTGAAGATTGAGGATTGATGATTGAGGATTGAGGATTGAGGATTGAGGATTGAGGACTGGGTATTGAAGATTGAGGATTGATGATTGAGGATTGAGGGTAGAGGATTGAGGATTGAGTATTGGGGATTGAGGATTGAAGATTGAGGATTGAGGATTGAGGATTAATGATTGGGTATTGAGGATTGAACATTGAGGACTGAGTGTTGAGGGTTGAGTGATGAGAATTGATGTTTGTGGATAGAGATTTGAAGATTGCAGATTGAGTATTGAGTATTTAATACTGTGAACTGAGGATATTCTATTGGGGATTGAGGATTGACAACTGATTGTTGAGGACTGAGGGCTGAAGATTGAGGATTCAGGATTGAGGATTCAGAATTGTGGTTTGAGGACTGAGGATTGAAGATTCAAGATTGAGTATTGAGGATTGAGGATTGAGGGTTGAGGATTGAGGATTGAGGATTGAGGATTCAGGATGAGGGCTGAGGGTTGAAGATTGAGGTTTGAGGACTCAGGACTGAGGATTGAGGATTGAGAATTGAGGATTGAGGATTGAGGATTGAAGATTGAGGATAGGGTATTGAGGATAGAAGAATGAGGATTGAGGATGGGCGGTTGAGGATTGAGGATAGGGTATTGAGGATTGAAGAATGAGGATTGAGGATGGGCGATTGATAATTGAGGATTGAACATTGAGTATTCAGGATTGGAGATTGACGATTGAGGATTGAGGATTGAGGATCGAGGATTGAGTATTGAGGATTGAAGGTTGAGGATTGAGGATTGAGGATTGAGGATTGAGGATTGAGCATTGAGGATTGAGGATTGAGGACTGAGGATTGAAGATTGAGGATTGAGGATTGAGGATTAAAGGTTGAGCATTGAGGATTGAAGATTGAGGATTGAGGATTGAGGATTGAGGATTTAGGATCTAGGATTGAGAATTGAGGATTGAGGATTGGGGACTGAGTGTTGAGGGTTGAGTGATGAGGATTGATGTTTGTGGATAGAGATTTGAAGATTGCAGTTTGAGTATTGAGTATTGAAACCTGTGGATTGAGGAAATTCTATTGAGGATTGAGGATTGACAACTGATTGTTGAGGTCTGAGGGCTGAAGATTGAGGTTTCAGGGTTGAGGATTCAGAATTGAGGTTTGAGGACTGAGGATTGAGGATTGAGGATTGAGGATTGAGGATTGAGGATTGAGGATTGAAGATTGAAGATTGAGTATTGAGGATTGAAGATTGAGGATTGAGGATTGAGGATTGAAGATTGAATATTGAGGATTGAAGATTGAGGATTGAGGATTGAGGATTGAGGATTGAGGACTGTGGATTGAGGATTGAGTATTGAGCATTGAGGATTGAAGATTGAGGTCTGTTGATTGAGGATTGAAGATTGAGGATTAAGGATTGAGGATTGAGGATTGAGGTTTGAGGAATGAGGATTGAGGATTGAGGATTGAGGATTGAGGATTGAGTATTGAGGATTGAAGATTGAGGATTGAGGATTGAGGATCGAGGGTTGAGGATGAGGGCTGAGGGTTGAGGATTGAGGTTTGAGGATTGAGGGCTGAGGATTGAGGATTGATGATTGAGTATTGAGAATTGAAGATTGAGGATTGAGGATTGAGGATTCAGAATTGTGGTTTGAGGACTGAGGATTGAAGATTCAAGATTGAGTATTGAGGATTGAGGATTGAGGGTTGAGGACCGAGGATTGAGGATTGAGGATTGAGGATGAGGGCTGAGGGTTGAAGATTGAGGTTTGAGGACTCAGGACTGAGGATTGAGGATTGAGAATTGAGGATTGAGGATTGAGGATTGAAGATTGAGGATAGGGTATTGAGGATTGAAGAATGGCGATTGAGGATGGGCGATTGAGGATTGAGGATTGAAGATTGAGTATTCAGGATTGGAGATTGACGATTGAGGATTGAGGATTGAGGATCGAGGATTGAGGATTGAGGATTGAAGATTGAGTATTGAGGATTGAAGATTGAGGATTGAGGATTGAGGATTGAGGATTTAGGATCCAGGATTGAGAATTGAGGATTGAGGATTGGGGACTGAGTGTTGAGGGTTGAGTGATGAGGATTGATGTTTGTGGATAGAGATTTGAAGATTGCAGTTTGAGTATTGAGTATTGAAACCTGTGGATTGAGGAAATTCTATTGAGGATTGAGGATTGACAACTGATTGTTGAGGTCTGAGGGCTGAAGATTGAGGATTCAGGGTTGAGGATTCAGAATTGAGGTTTGAGGACTGAGGATTGAGGATTGAGGATTGAGGATTGAGGATTGAGGATTGAGGATTGAAGATTGAGTATTGAGGATTGAAGATTGAGGATTGAGGATTGAGGATTGAAGATTGAATATTGAGGATTGAAGATTGAGGATTGAGGATTGAGGATTGAGGATTGAGGACTGTGGATTGATGATTGAGTATTGAGCATTGAGGATTGAAGATTGAGGACTGTTGATTGAGGATTGAAGATTGAGGATTAAGGATTGAGGATTGAGGATTGAGGTTTGAGGAATGAGGATTGAGGATTGAGGATTGAGGATTGAGGATTGAGTATTGAGGATTGAAGATTGAGGATTGAGGATTGAGGATCGAGGGTTGAGGATGAGGGCTGAGGGTTGAGGATTGAGGTTTGAGGATTGAGGGCTGAGGATTGAGGATTGATGATTGAGTATTGAGAATTGAAGATTGAGGATTGAGGATTGAGGATTGAGGATTGAGGATTGAGGGTTGAGGATTGAAAATTGAGGACTGGGGACTGAGTGTTGAGGGTTGAGTGATAAGAATTGGTATTTGTGGATAGAGATTTAAAGATTGCAGATTGACTATTGAGTATTGAAAACTGTGAATTGATGATATTCTATTGAGGATTGAGAATTGACAACTGATTGTTGAGGACTGAGGGCTGAAGATTGAGGATTCAGGATTGAGGATTCAGGACTGTGGTTTGAGGACTGAGGATTGAGTATTGAGGATTGGGGATTGAGGATTGAAGATCGAGGATTGAAGATTGAAGATTGGGTATTGAGGGTTGAACATTGAGGACTGAGGATTGAGGATTGAGGATTGAGGATTGAGGATTGAAGATTGAATATTGATGATTGAAGGTTGAGGATTGAGGATTGAGGGTTGTGGATTCAGGACGAGGACTGAGGGTTGTGGATTCAGGACGAGGACTGAGGGTTGAGCATTGATGTTTGAGGTCTGAGGATTGAGGATAGATGATTGAGAATTGAGGATTGAGGATTGAGGACTGAAGATTGAGGATTGATGATTGAGGATTGAGGATTGAGGATTGAGGATTGAGGACTGGGTATTGAAGATTGAGGATTGATGATTGAGGATTGAGGGTAGAGGATTGAGGATTGAGTATTGGGGATTGAGGATTGAAGATTGAGGATTGAGGATTGAGGATTAATGATTGGGTATTGAGGATTGAACATTGAGGACTGAGTGTTGAGGGTTGAGTGATGAGAATTGATGTTTGTGGATAGAGATTTGAAGATTGCAGATTGAGTATTGAGTATTTCATACTGTGAACTGAGGATATTCTATTGGGGATTGAGGATTGACAACTGATTGTTGAGGACTGAGGGCTGAAGATTGAGGATTCAGGATTGAGGATTCAGAATTGTGGTTTGAGGACTGAGGATTGAAGATTCAAGATTGAGTATTGAGGATTGAGGATTGAGGGTTGAGGATTGAGGATTGAGGATTGAGGATTCAGGATGAGGGCTGAGGGTTGAAGATTGAGGTTTGAGGACTCAGGACTGAGGATTGAGGATTGAGAATTGAGGATTGAGGATTGAGGATTGAAGATTGAGGATAGGGTATTGAGGATAGAAGAATGAGGATTGAGGATGGGCGGTTGAGGATTGAGGATTGAAGATTGAGTATTCAGGATTGGAGATTGACGATTGAGGATTGAGGATTGAGGATCGAGGATTGAGGATTGAGTGTTGAGGGTTGAGTGATGAGGATTGATGTTTGTGGATAGAGATTTGAAGATTGCAGATTGAGTATTGAGTATCGAAACCTGTGAATTGAGGATATTCTATTGAGGATTGAGGATTGACAACTGATTGTTGAGGACTGAGGGCCGAAGATTGAGGATTCAGGGTTGAGGGTTCAGAATTGAGGTTTGAGGACTGAGGATTGAGGATTGAGGATTGAGGATTGAGGATTGAGTATTGAGGATTGAAGATTGAGGATTGAGGACTGAGGATTGAGGATTGAGCATTGAGGATTGAGGATTGAGGACTGAGGATTGAAGACTGAGGATTGAGGATTGAGGATTAAAGGTTGAGCATTGAGGATTGAAGATTGAGGATTGAGGATTGAGGATTGAGGATTTAGGATCTAGGATTGAGAATTGAGGATTGAGGATTGGGGACTGAGTGTTGAGGGTTGAGTGATGAGGATTGATGTTTGTGGATAGAGATTTGAAGATTGCAGTTTGAGTATTGAGTATTGAAACCTGTGGATTGAGGAAATTCTATTGAGGATTGAGGATTGACAACTGATTGTTGAGGTCTGAGGGCTGAAGATTGAGGATTCAGGGTTGAGGATTCAGAATTGGGGTTTGAGGACTGAGGATTGAGGATTGAGGATTGAGGATTGAGGATTGAGGATTGAGGATTGAAGATTGAAGATTGAGTATTGAGGATTGAAGATTGAGGATTGAGGATTGAAGATTGAGGATTGTGGATTGTGGATTGAGGATTGAGTATTGAAGATTGAGGATTGGGGATTGAGGATTGACGATTGAGGATTGAGTATTGAGGATTGAGAATTGAGGATTGAGGATTGAAGATTGAGTATTGAGGAATGAACATTGAGGATTGAGGATTGAGGATTGAAGATTGAGGATTGAGGATTGAGGATTAAAGGTTGAGCATTGAGGATTGAAGATTGAGGATTGATGATTCAGGATTGAGGATTGAGGATTGAGGATTGAGTATTGAAGATTGAGGGTTGATGATTGAGGATTGAGGATTGAGGATTGAGGATTGAGTATTGGGGATTGAGGATTGAAGATTGAGGATTGAGGATTGAGGATTAATGATTGAGTATTGAGGATGGAAGATTGAGAATTGAGGATTGAGGATTGAACATTGAGGACTGAGTGTTGAGGGCTGAGTGATGAGAATTGATGTTTGTGGATAGAGATTTGAAGATTGCAGATTGAGTATTGAGTTATGAAACCTGTGAATTGAGGATATTCTATTGAGAATTGAGGCTTGACAACTGATTGTTGAGGACTGAGGGCTGAAGATTGAGGATTCAGGATTCAGGATTCAGAATTGAGGTTTGAGGACTGAGGATTGAGGATTGAGGGTTGAGGATTGAGGATTGAGGATTGAGGATTGAAGACTCAGTATTGAGGATTGAAGATTGAGGATTGAGGATTGAGGATTGAGGATTGAGGATTGAGGATTGAGGATTGATGACTGAGGATTGAGGATTGAGGATTGAGGATTGAAGATTGAATATTGATGATTGAAGATTGGGGATTGAGGATTGAGTGTTGTGGATTGAGGGCGAGGACTGAGGGTTGAGTATTGATGTTTGAGTTCTGAGGATTGAGGATTGAGGATTGAGAATAGAGGATTGAGGATGGAGGATTGAAGATTGAGGATTTGGTGATGAGGATTGAAGAATGAGGATTGAGGATTGAGGATTGAGGATTGAGGATTGAAGATTGAGTATTGAGGATTGAAGATTGAGGATTGAGGATTGAGGATTGAGGATTGAGGATTGAGGATTGAGGATTGAGGATTGAGGATTGACAACTGATTGTTGAGGACTGAGGGCTGAAGATTGAGGTTTCAGGATTGAGGATTCAGAATTGAGGTTTGAGGACTGAGGATTGAGGATTGAGGATTGAAGATTGAATATTGATGATTGAAGATTGAGGATTGAGGATTGAGTGTTGTGTATTGAGGACGAGGACTAAGGGTTGAGTATTGATGTTTGAGGTCTGAGGGTTGAGGATTGAGGATTGAGGGTTGATGATTGAGGATTGAGGATTGAGGATTGAGGATTGAGTATTGGGGATTGAGGATTGAAGATTGAGGATTGAGGATTGAGGATTAATGATTGAGTATTGAGGATGGAAGATTGAGAATTGAGGATTGAGGATTGAACATTGAGGACTGAGTGTTGAGGGCTGAGTGATGAGAATTGATGTTTGTGGATAGAGATTTGAAGATTGCAGATTGAGTATTGAGTTATGAAACCTGTGAATTGAGGATATTCTATTGAGAATTGAGGCTTGACAACTGATTGTTGAGGACTGAGGGCTGAAGATTGAGGATTCAGGATTCAGGATTCAGAATTGAGGTTTGAGGACTGAGGATTGAGGATTGAGGGTTGAGGATTGAGGATTGAGGATTGAGGATTGAGAATAGAGGATTGAGGATTGAGGATTGAGGATTGAACATTGAGGACTGAGTGTTGACGGTTGAGTGATGAGAATTGATGTTTGTGGATAGAGATTTGAAGATTGCAGATTGAGTATTGAGTATTTAATACTGTGAACTGAGGATATTCTATTGGGGATTGAGGATTGACAACTGATTGTTGAGGACTGAGGGCTGAAGATTGAGGATTCAGTGTTGAGGGTTCAGAATTGAGGTTTGAGGACTGAGGATTGAAGATTGAGGATTGAGGAGTGAGGACTGAGTATTGAGGGTTGAAGATTGAGGATTGAGGATTGAAGATTGAATATTGATGATTGAAGGTTGAGGATTGAGGATTGAGGGTTGTGGATTCAGGACGAGGACTGAGGGTTGTGGATTCAGGACGAGGACTGAGGGTTGTGGATTCAGGACGAGGACTGAGGGTTGAGTATTGATGTTTGAGGTCTGAGGATTGAGGATAGATGATTGAGAATTGAGGATTGAGGATTGAGGACTGAAGATTGAGGATTGATGATTGAGGATTGAGGATTGAGGATTGAGGATTGAGGACTGGGTATTGAAGATTGAGGATTGATGATTGAGGATTGAGGGTAGAGGATTGAGGATTGAGTATTGGGGATTGAGGATTGAAGATTGAGGATTGAGGATTGAGGATTAATGATTGGGTATTGAGGATTGAACATTGAGGACTGAGTGTTGAGGGTTGAGTGATGAGAATTGATGTTTGTGGATAGAGATTTGAAGATTGCAGATTGAGTATTGAGTATTTAATACTGTGAACTGAGGATATTCTATTGGGGATTGAGGATTGACAACTGATTGTTGAGGACTGAGGGCTGAAGATTGAGGATTCAGGATTGAGGATTCAGAATTGTGGTTTGAGGACTGAGGATTGAAGATTCAAGATTGAGTATTGAGGATTGAGGATTGAGGGTTGAGGATTGAGGATTGAGGATTGAGGATTCAGGATGAGGGCTGAGGGTTGAAGATTGAGGTTTGAGGACTCAGGACTGAGGATTGAGGATTGAGAATTGAGGATTGAGGATTGAGGATTGAAGATTGAGGATAGGGTATTGAGGATAGAAGAATGAGGATTGAGGATGGGCGGTTGAGGATTGAGGATAGGGTATTGAGGATTGAAGAATGAGGATTGAGGATGGGCGATTGATAATTGAGGATTGAACATTGAGTATTCAGGATTGGAGATTGACGATTGAGGATTGAGGATTGAGGATCGAGGATTGAGTATTGAGGATTGAAGGTTGAGGATTGAGGATTGAGGATTGAGGATTGAGGATTGAGCATTGAGGATTGAGGATTGAGGACTGAGGATTGAAGATTGAGGATTGAGGATTGAGGATTAAAGGTTGAGCATTGAGGATTGAAGATTGAGGATTGAGGATTGAGGATTGAGGATTTAGGATCTAGGATTGAGAATTGAGGATTGAGGATTGGGGACTGAGTGTTGAGGGTTGAGTGATGAGGATTGATGTTTGTGGATAGAGATTTGAAGATTGCAGTTTGAGTATTGAGTATTGAAACCTGTGGATTGAGGAAATTCTATTGAGGATTGAGGATTGACAACTGATTGTTGAGGTCTGAGGGCTGAAGATTGAGGTTTCAGGGTTGAGGATTCAGAATTGAGGTTTGAGGACTGAGGATTGAGGATTGAGGATTGAGGATTGAGGATTGAGGATTGAGGATTGAAGATTGAAGATTGAGTATTGAGGATTGAAGATTGAGGATTGAGGATTGAGGATTGAAGATTGAATATTGAGGATTGAAGATTGAGGATTGAGGATTGAGGATTGAGGATTGAGGACTGTGGATTGAGGATTGAGTATTGAGCATTGAGGATTGAAGATTGAGGACTGTTGATTGAGGATTGAAGATTGAGGATTAAGGATTGAGGATTGAGGATTGAGGTTTGAGGAATGAGGATTGAGGATTGAGGATTGAGGATTGAGGATTGAGTATTGAGGATTGAAGATTGAGGATTGAGGATTGAGGATCGAGGGTTGAGGATGAGGGCTGAGGGTTGAGGATTGAGGTTTGAGGATTGAGGGCTGAGGATTGAGGATTGATGATTGAGTATTGAGAATTGAAGATTGAGGATTGAGGATTGAGGATTCAGAATTGTGGTTTGAGGACTGAGGATTGAAGATTCAAGATTGAGTATTGAGGATTGAGGATTGAGGGTTGAGGACCGAGGATTGAGGATTGAGGATTGAGGATGAGGGCTGAGGGTTGAAGATTGAGGTTTGAGGACTCAGGACTGAGGATTGAGGATTGAGAATTGAGGATTGAGGATTGAGGATTGAAGATTGAGGATAGGGTATTGAGGATTGAAGAATGGCGATTGAGGATGGGCGATTGAGGATTGAGGATTGAAGATTGAGTATTCAGGATTGGAGATTGACGATTGAGGATTGAGGATTGAGGATCGAGGATTGAGGATTGAGGATTGAAGATTGAGTATTGAGGATTGAAGATTGAGGATTGAGGATTGAGGATTGAGGATTTAGGATCCAGGATTGAGAATTGAGGATTGAGGATTGGGGACTGAGTGTTGAGGGTTGAGTGATGAGGATTGATGTTTGTGGATAGAGATTTGAAGATTGCAGTTTGAGTATTGAGTATTGAAACCTGTGGATTGAGGAAATTCTATTGAGGATTGAGGATTGACAACTGATTGTTGAGGTCTGAGGGCTGAAGATTGAGGATTCAGGGTTGAGGATTCAGAATTGAGGTTTGAGGACTGAGGATTGAGGATTGAGGATTGAGGATTGAGGATTGAGGATTGAGGATTGAAGATTGAGTATTGAGGATTGAAGATTGAGGATTGAGGATTGAGGATTGAAGATTGAATATTGAGGATTGAAGATTGAGGATTGAGGATTGAGGATTGAGGATTGAGGACTGTGGATTGATGATTGAGTATTGAGCATTGAGGATTGAAGATTGAGGACTGTTGATTGAGGATTGAAGATTGAGGATTAAGGATTGAGGATTGAGGATTGAGGTTTGAGGAATGAGGATTGAGGATTGAGGATTGAGGATTGAGGATTGAGTATTGAGGATTGAAGATTGAGGATTGAGGATTGAGGATCGAGGGTTGAGGATGAGGGCTGAGGGTTGAGGATTGAGGTTTGAGGATTGAGGGCTGAGGATTGAGGATTGATGATTGAGTATTGAGAATTGAAGATTGAGGATTGAGGATTGAGGATTGAGGATTGAGGATTGAGGGTTGAGGATTGAAAATTGAGGACTGGGGACTGAGTGTTGAGGGTTGAGTGATAAGAATTGGTATTTGTGGATAGAGATTTAAAGATTGCAGATTGACTATTGAGTATTGAAAACTGTGAATTGATGATATTCTATTGAGGATTGAGAATTGACAACTGATTGTTGAGGACTGAGGGCTGAAGATTGAGGATTCAGGATTGAGGATTCAGGACTGTGGTTTGAGGACTGAGGATTGAGTATTGAGGATTGGGGATTGAGGATTGAAGATCGAGGATTGAAGATTGAAGATTGGGTATTGAGGGTTGAACATTGAGGACTGAGGATTGAGGATTGAGGATTGAGGATTGAGGATTGAAGATTGAATATTGATGATTGAAGGTTGAGGATTGAGGATTGAGGGTTGTGGATTCAGGACGAGGACTGAGGGTTGTGGATTCAGGACGAGGACTGAGGGTTGAGCATTGATGTTTGAGGTCTGAGGATTGAGGATAGATGATTGAGAATTGAGGATTGAGGATTGAGGACTGAAGATTGAGGATTGATGATTGAGGATTGAGGATTGAGGATTGAGGATTGAGGACTGGGTATTGAAGATTGAGGATTGATGATTGAGGATTGAGGGTAGAGGATTGAGGATTGAGTATTGGGGATTGAGGATTGAAGATTGAGGATTGAGGATTGAGGATTAATGATTGGGTATTGAGGATTGAACATTGAGGACTGAGTGTTGAGGGTTGAGTGATGAGAATTGATGTTTGTGGATAGAGATTTGAAGATTGCAGATTGAGTATTGAGTATTTCATACTGTGAACTGAGGATATTCTATTGGGGATTGAGGATTGACAACTGATTGTTGAGGACTGAGGGCTGAAGATTGAGGATTCAGGATTGAGGATTCAGAATTGTGGTTTGAGGACTGAGGATTGAAGATTCAAGATTGAGTATTGAGGATTGAGGATTGAGGGTTGAGGATTGAGGATTGAGGATTGAGGATTCAGGATGAGGGCTGAGGGTTGAAGATTGAGGTTTGAGGACTCAGGACTGAGGATTGAGGATTGAGAATTGAGGATTGAGGATTGAGGATTGAAGATTGAGGATAGGGTATTGAGGATAGAAGAATGAGGATTGAGGATGGGCGGTTGAGGATTGAGGATTGAAGATTGAGTATTCAGGATTGGAGATTGACGATTGAGGATTGAGGATTGAGGATCGAGGATTGAGGATTGAGTGTTGAGGGTTGAGTGATGAGGATTGATGTTTGTGGATAGAGATTTGAAGATTGCAGATTGAGTATTGAGTATCGAAACCTGTGAATTGAGGATATTCTATTGAGGATTGAGGATTGACAACTGATTGTTGAGGACTGAGGGCCGAAGATTGAGGATTCAGGGTTGAGGGTTCAGAATTGAGGTTTGAGGACTGAGGATTGAGGATTGAGGATTGAGGATTGAGGATTGAGTATTGAGGATTGAAGATTGAGGATTGAGGACTGAGGATTGAGGATTGAGCATTGAGGATTGAGGATTGAGGACTGAGGATTGAAGACTGAGGATTGAGGATTGAGGATTAAAGGTTGAGCATTGAGGATTGAAGATTGAGGATTGAGGATTGAGGATTGAGGATTTAGGATCTAGGATTGAGAATTGAGGATTGAGGATTGGGGACTGAGTGTTGAGGGTTGAGTGATGAGGATTGATGTTTGTGGATAGAGATTTGAAGATTGCAGTTTGAGTATTGAGTATTGAAACCTGTGGATTGAGGAAATTCTATTGAGGATTGAGGATTGACAACTGATTGTTGAGGTCTGAGGGCTGAAGATTGAGGATTCAGGGTTGAGAATTCAGAATTGGGGTTTGAGGACTGAGGATTGAGGATTGAGGATTGAGGATTGAGGATTGAGGATTGAGGATTGAAGATTGAAGATTGAGTATTGAGGATTGAAGATTGAGGATTGAGGATTGAAGATTGAGGATTGTGGATTGTGGATTGAGGATTGAGTATTGAAGATTGAGGATTGGGGATTGAGGATTGACGATTGAGGATTGAGTATTGAGGATTGAGAATTGAGGATTGAGGATTGAAGATTGAGTATTGAGGAATGAACATTGAGGATTGAGGATTGAGGATTGAGGATTGAAGATTGAGGATTGAGGATTGAGGATTAAAGGTTGAGCATTGAGGATTGAAGATTGAGGATTGATGATTCAGGATTGAGGATTGAGGATTGAGGATTGAGTATTGAAGATTGAGGGTTGATGATTGAGGATTGAGGATTGAGGATTGAGGATTGAGTATTGGGGATTGAGGATTGAAGATTGAGGATTGAGGATTGAGGATTAATGATTGAGTATTGAGGATGGAAGATTGAGAATTGAGGATTGAGGATTGAACATTGAGGACTGAGTGTTGAGGGCTGAGTGATGAGAATTGATGTTTGTGGATAGAGATTTGAAGATTGCAGATTGAGTATTGAGTTATGAAACCTGTGAATTGAGGATATTCTATTGAGAATTGAGGCTTGACAACTGATTGTTGAGGACTGAGGGCTGAAGATTGAGGATTCAGGATTCAGGATTCAGAATTGAGGTTTGAGGACTGAGGATTGAGGATTGAGGGTTGAGGATTGAGGATTGAGGATTGAGGATTGAAGACTCAGTATTGAGGATTGAAGATTGAGGATTGAGGATTGAGGATTGAGGATTGAGGATTGAGGATTGAGGATTGATGACTGAGGATTGAGGATTGAGGATTGAGGATTGAAGATTGAATATTGATGATTGAAGATTGGGGATTGAGGATTGAGTGTTGTGGATTGAGGGCGAGGACTGAGGGTTGAGTATTGATGTTTGAGTTCTGAGGATTGAGGATTGAGGATTGAGAATAGAGGATTGAGGATGGAGGATTGAAGATTGAGGATTTGGTGATGAGGATTGAAGAATGAGGATTGAGGATTGAGGATTGAGGATTGAGGATTGAAGATTGAGTATTGAGGATTGAAGATTGAGGATTGAGGATTGAGGATTGAGGATTGAGGATTGAGGATTGAGGATTGAGGATTGAGGATTGACAACTGATTGTTGAGGACTGAGGGCTGAAGATTGAGGTTTCAGGATTGAGGATTCAGAATTGAGGTTTGAGGACTGAGGATTGAGGATTGAGGATTGAAGATTGAATATTGATGATTGAAGATTGAGGATTGAGGATTGAGTGTTGTGTATTGAGGACGAGGACTAAGGGTTGAGTATTGATGTTTGAGGTCTGAGGGTTGAGGATTGAGGATTGAGAATAGAGGATTGAGGATTGAGGATTGAAGATTGAGGATTTGGTGTTGAGGATTGAAGAATGAGGATTGAGGATTGAAGATTGAGGATTGAGGTTTGAGGATTGAGGATTGAGCATTGAGGATTGAGGATTGAGGACTGAGGATTGAAGATTGAGGATTGAGGATTGAGGATTAAAGGTTGAGCATTGAGGATTGAAGATTGAGGATTGATGATTGAGGATTGAGGATTGAGGATTGAGGATTGAGGACTGAGTATTGAAGATTGAGGATTGATGATTGAGGATTGAGGATTGAGGATTGAGGATTGAGGATTGAGTATTGGGGATTGAGGATTGAAGGTTGAGGATTGAGGATTGAGGATTAATGATTGGGTATTGAGGATTGAACATTGAGGACTGAGTGTTGACGGTTGAGTGATGAGAATTGATGTTTGTGGATAGAGATTTGAAGATTGCAGATTGAGTATTGAGTATTTAATACTGTGAACTGAGGATATTCTATTGGGGATTGAGGATTGACAACTGATTGTTGAGGACTGAGGGCTGAAGATTGAGGATTCAGTGTTGAGGGTTCAGAATTGAGGTTTGAGGACTGAGGATTGAAGATTGAGGATTGAGGAGTGAGGACTGAGTATTGAGGGTTGAAGATTGAGGATTGAGGATTGAAGATTGAATATTGATGATTGAAGGTTGAGGATTGAGGATTGAGGGTTGTGGATTCAGGACGAGGACTGAGGGTTGTGGATTCAGGACGAGGACTGAGGGTTGTGGATTCAGGACGAGGACTGAGGGTTGAGTATTGATGTTTGAGGTCTGAGGATTGAGGATAGATGATTGAGAATTGAGGATTGAGGATTGAGGACTGAAGATTGAGGATTGATGATTGAGGATTGAGGATTGAGGATTGAGGATTGAGGACTGGGTATTGAAGATTGAGGATTGATGATTGAGGATTGAGGGTAGAGGATTGAGGATTGAGTATTGGGGATTGAGGATTGAAGATTGAGGATTGAGGATTGAGGATTAATGATTGGGTATTGAGGATTGAACATTGAGGACTGAGTGTTGAGGGTTGAGTGATGAGAATTGATGTTTGTGGATAGAGATTTGAAGATTGCAGATTGAGTATTGAGTATTTAATGCTGTGAACTGAGGATATTCTATTGGGGATTGAGGATTGACAACTGATTGTTGAGGACTGAGGGCTGAAGATTGAGGATTCAGGATTGAGGATTCAGAATTGTGGTTTGAGGACTGAGGATTGAAGATTCAAGATTGAGTATTGAGGATTGAGGATTGAGGGTTGAGGATTGAGGATTGAGGATTGAGGATTCAGGATGAGGGCTGAGCGTTGAAGATTGAGGTTTGAGGACTCAGGACTGAGGATTGAGGATTGAGAATTGAGGATTGAGGATTGAGGATTGAAGATTGAGGATAGGGTATTGAGGATAGAAGAATGAGGATTGAGGATGGGCGGTTGAGGATTGAGGATTGAAGATTGAGTATTCAGGATTGGAGATTGACGATTGAGGATTGAGGATTGAGGATCGGGGATTGAGGATTGAGTGTTGAGGGTTGAGTGATGAGGATTGATGTTTGTGGATAGAGATTTGAAGATTGCAGATTGAGTATTGAGTATCGAAACCTGTGAATTGAGGATATTCTATTGAGGATTGAGGATTGACAACTGATTGTTGAGGACTGAGGGCCGAAGATTGAGGATTCAGGGTTGAGGGTTCAGAATTGAGGTTTGAGGACTGAGGATTGAGGATTGAGGATTGAGGATTGAGCATTGAGGATTGAGCATTGAGGATTGAGGATTGAGGACTGAGGGTTGAAGATTGAGGATTGAGGATTGAGGATTAAAGGTTGAGCATTGAGGACTGAAGATTGAGGATTGATGATTGAGGATTGAGGATTGAGGTTTGAGGACTCAGGACTTAGGATTGAGGATTGAGAATTGAGGATTGAGGATTGAGGATTGAAGATTGAGGATAGGGTATTGAGGATTGAAGAATGAGGATTGAGGATGGGCGATTGATAATTGAGGATTGAACATTGAGTATTCAGGATTGGAGATTGACGATTGAGGATTGAGGATTGAGGATCGAGGATTGAGTATTGAGGATTGAAGGTTGAGGATTGAGGATTGAGGATTGAGGATTGAGGATTGAGCATTGAGGATTGAGGATTGAGGACTGAGGATTGAAGATTGAGGATTGAGGATTGAGGATTAAAGGTTGAGCATTGAGGATTGAAGATTGAGGATTGAGGATTGAGGATTGAGGATTTAGGATCTAGGATTGAGAATTGAGGATTGAGGATTGGGGACTGAGTGTTGAGGGTTGAGTGATGAGGATTGATGTTTGTGGATAGAGATTTGAAGATTGCAGTTTGAGTATTGAGTATTGAAACCTGTGGATTGAGGAAATTCTATTGAGGATTGAGGATTGACAACTGATTGTTGAGGTCTGAGGGCTGAAGATTGAGGATTCAGGGTTGAGAATTCAGAATTGGGGTTTGAGGACTGAGGATTGAGGATTGAGGATTGAGGATTGAGGATTGAGGATTGAGGATTGAAGATTGAAGATTGAGTATTGAGGATTGAAGATTGAGGATTGAGGATTGAAGATTGAGGATTGTGGATTGTGGATTGAGGATTGAGTATTGAAGATTGAGGATTGGGGATTGAGGATTGACGATTGAGGATTGAGTATTGAGGATTGAGAATTGAGGATTGAGGATTGAAGATTGAGTATTGAGGAATGAACATTGAGGATTGAGGATTGAGGATTGAGGATTGAAGATTGAGGATTGAGGATTGAGGATTAAAGGTTGAGCATTGAGGATTGAAGATTGAGGATTGATGATTCAGGATTGAGGATTGAGGATTGAGGATTGAGTATTGAAGATTGAGGGTTGATGATTGAGGATTGAGGATTGAGGATTGAGGATTGAGTATTGGGGATTGAGGATTGAAGATTGAGGATTGAGGATTGAGGATTAATGATTGAGTATTGAGGATGGAAGATTGAGAATTGAGGATTGAGGATTGAACATTGAGGACTGAGTGTTGAGGGCTGAGTGATGAGAATTGATGTTTGTGGATAGAGATTTGAAGATTGCAGATTGAGTATTGAGTTATGAAACCTGTGAATTGAGGATATTCTATTGAGAATTGAGGCTTGACAACTGATTGTTGAGGACTGAGGGCTGAAGATTGAGGATTCAGGATTCAGGATTCAGAATTGAGGTTTGAGGACTGAGGATTGAGGATTGAGGGTTGAGGATTGAGGATTGAGGATTGAGGATTGAAGACTCAGTATTGAGGATTGAAGATTGAGGATTGAGGATTGAGGATTGAGGATTGAGGATTGAGGATTGAGGATTGATGACTGAGGATTGAGGATTGAGGATTGAGGATTGAGGATTGAAGATTGAATATTGATGATTGAAGATTGGGGATTGAGGATTGAGTGTTGTGGATTGAGGGCGAGGACTGAGGGTTGAGTATTGATGTTTGAGTTCTGAGGATTGAGGATTGAGGATTGAGAATAGAGGATTGAGGATGGAGGATTGAAGATTGAGGATTTGGTGATGAGGATTGAAGAATGAGGATTGAGGATTGAGGATTGAGGATTGAGGATTGAAGATTGAGTATTGAGGATTGAAGATTGAGGATTGAGGATTGAGGATTGAGGATTGAGGATTGAGGATTGAGGATTGAGGATTGAGGATTGACAACTGATTGTTGAGGACTGAGGGCTGAAGATTGAGGTTTCAGGATTGAGGATTCAGAATTGAGGTTTGAGGACTGAGGATTGAGGATTGAGGATTGAAGATTGAATATTGATGATTGAAGATTGAGGATTGAGGATTGAGTGTTGTGTATTGAGGACGAGGACTAAGGGTTGAGTATTGATGTTTGAGGTCTGAGGGTTGAGGATTGAGGATTGAGAATAGAGGATTGAGGATTGAGGATTGAAGATTGAGGATTTGGTGTTGAGGATTGAAGAATGAGGATTGAGGATTGAAGATTGAGGATTGAGGTTTGAGGATTGAGGATTGAGCATTGAGGATTGAGGATTGAGGACTGAGGATTGAAGATTGAGGATTGAGGATTGAGGATTAAAGGTTGAGCATTGAGGATTGAAGATTGAGGATTGATGATTGAGGATTGAGGATTGAGGATTGAGGATTGAGGACTGAGTATTGAAGATTGAGGATTGATGATTGAGGATTGAGGATTGAGGATTGAGGATTGAGGATTGAGTATTGGGGATTGAGGATTGAAGGTTGAGGATTGAGGATTGAGGATTAATGATTGGGTATTGAGGATTGAACATTGAGGACTGAGTGTTGACGGTTGAGTGATGAGAATTGATGTTTGTGGATAGAGATTTGAAGATTGCAGATTGAGTATTGAGTATTTAATACTGTGAACTGAGGATATTCTATTGGGGATTGAGGATTGACAACTGATTGTTGAGGACTGAGGGCTGAAGATTGAGGATTCAGTGTTGAGGGTTCAGAATTGAGGTTTGAGGACTGAGGATTGAAGATTGAGGATTGAGGAGTGAGGACTGAGTATTGAGGGTTGAAGATTGAGGATTGAGGATTGAAGATTGAATATTGATGATTGAAGGTTGAGGATTGAGGATTGAGGGTTGTGGATTCAGGACGAGGACTGAGGGTTGTGGATTCAGGACGAGGACTGAGGGTTGTGGATTCAGGACGAGGACTGAGGGTTGAGTATTGATGTTTGAGGTCTGAGGATTGAGGATAGATGATTGAGAATTGAGGATTGAGGATTGAGGACTGAAGATTGAGGATTGATGATTGAGGATTGAGGATTGAGGATTGAGGATTGAGGACTGGGTATTGAAGATTGAGGATTGATGATTGAGGATTGAGGGTAGAGGATTGAGGATTGAGTATTGGGGATTGAGGATTGAAGATTGAGGATTGAGGATTGAGGATTAATGATTGGGTATTGAGGATTGAACATTGAGGACTGAGTGTTGAGGGTTGAGTGATGAGAATTGATGTTTGTGGATAGAGATTTGAAGATTGCAGATTGAGTATTGAGTATTTAATGCTGTGAACTGAGGATATTCTATTGGGGATTGAGGATTGACAACTGATTGTTGAGGACTGAGGGCTGAAGATTGAGGATTCAGGATTGAGGATTCAGAATTGTGGTTTGAGGACTGAGGATTGAAGATTCAAGATTGAGTATTGAGGATTGAGGATTGAGGGTTGAGGATTGAGGATTGAGGATTGAGGATTCAGGATGAGGGCTGAGCGTTGAAGATTGAGGTTTGAGGACTCAGGACTGAGGATTGAGGATTGAGAATTGAGGATTGAGGATTGAGGATTGAAGATTGAGGATAGGGTATTGAGGATAGAAGAATGAGGATTGAGGATGGGCGGTTGAGGATTGAGGATTGAAGATTGAGTATTCAGGATTGGAGATTGACGATTGAGGATTGAGGATTGAGGATCGGGGATTGAGGATTGAGTGTTGAGGGTTGAGTGATGAGGATTGATGTTTGTGGATAGAGATTTGAAGATTGCAGATTGAGTATTGAGTATCGAAACCTGTGAATTGAGGATATTCTATTGAGGATTGAGGATTGACAACTGATTGTTGAGGACTGAGGGCCGAAGATTGAGGATTCAGGGTTGAGGGTTCAGAATTGAGGTTTGAGGACTGAGGATTGAGGATTGAGGATTGAGGATTGAGCATTGAGGATTGAGCATTGAGGATTGAGGATTGAGGACTGAGGGTTGAAGATTGAGGATTGAGGATTGAGGATTAAAGGTTGAGCATTGAGGACTGAAGATTGAGGATTGATGATTGAGGATTGAGGATTGAGGTTTGAGGACTCAGGACTTAGGATTGAGGATTGAGAATTGAGGATTGAGGATTGAGGATTGAAGATTGAGGATAGGGTATTGAGGATTGAAGAATGAGGATTGAGGATGGGCGATTGATAATTGAGGATTGAACATTGAGTATTCAGGATTGGAGATTGACGATTGAGGATTGAGGATTGAGGATCGAGGATTGAGTATTGAGGATTGAAGGTTGAGGATTGAGGATTGAGGATTGAGGATTGAGGATTGAGCATTGAGGATTGAGGATTGAGGACTGAGGATTGAAGATTGAGGATTGAGGATTGAGGATTAAAGGTTGAGCATTGAGGATTGAAGATTGAGGATTGAGGATTGAGGATTGAGGATTTAGGATCTAGGATTGAGAATTGAGGATTGAGGATTGGGGACTGAGTGTTGAGGGTTGAGTGATGAGGATTGATGTTTGTGGATAGAGATTTGAAGATTGCAGTTTGAGTATTGAGTATTGAAACCTGTGGATTGAGGAAATTCTATTGAGGATTGAGGATTGACAACTGATTGTTGAGGTCTGAGGGCTGAAGATTGAGGTTTCAGGGTTGAGGATTCAGAATTGAGGTTTGAGGACTGAGGATTGAGGATTGAGGATTGAGGATTGAGGATTGAGGATTGAGGATTGAAGATTGAAGATTGAGTATTGAGGATTGAAGATTGAGGATTGAGGATTGAGGATTGAAGATTGAATATTGAGGATTGAAGATTGAGGATTGAGGATTGAGGATTGAGGATTGAGGACTGTGGATTGAGGATTGAGTATTGAGCATTGAGGATTGAAGATTGAGGACTGTTGATTGAGGATTGAAGATTGAGGATTAAGGATTGAGGATTGAGGATTGAGGTTTGAGGAATGAGGATTGAGGATTGAGGATTGAGGATTGAGGATTGAGTATTGAGGATTGAAGATTGAGGATTGAGGATTGAGGATCGAGGGTTGAGGATGAGGGCTGAGGGTTGAGGATTGAGGTTTGAGGATTGAGGGCTGAGGATTGAGGATTGATGATTGAGTATTGAGAATTGAAGATTGAGGATTGAGGATTGAGGATTCAGAATTGTGGTTTGAGGACTGAGGATTGAAGATTCAAGATTGAGTATTGAGGATTGAGGATTGAGGGTTGAGGACCGAGGATTGAAGATTGAGGATTGAGGATGAGGGCTGAGGGTTGAAGATTGAGGTTTGAGGACTCAGGACTGAGGATTGAGGATTGAGAATTGAGGATTGAGGATTGAGGATTGAAGATTGAGGATAGGGTATTGAGGATTGAAGAATGGCGATTGAGGATGGGCGATTGAGGATTGAGGATTGAAGATTGAGTATTCAGGATTGGAGATTGACGATTGAGGATTGAGGATTGAGGATCGAGGATTGAGGATTGAGGATTGAAGATTGAGTATTGAGGATTGAAGATTGAGGATTGAGGATTGAGGATTGAGGATTTAGGATCCAGGATTGAGAATTGAGGATTGAGGATTGGGGACTGAGTGTTGAGGGTTGAGTGATGAGGATTGATGTTTGTGGATAGAGATTTGAAGATTGCAGTTTGAGTATTGAGTATTGAAACCTGTGGATTGAGGAAATTCTATTGAGGATTGAGGATTGACAACTGATTGTTGAGGTCTGAGGGCTGAAGATTGAGGATTCAGGGTTGAGGATTCAGAATTGAGGTTTGAGGACTGAGGATTGAGGATTGAGGATTGAGGATTGAGGATTGAGGATTGAGGATTGAAGATTGAGTATTGAGGATTGAAGATTGAGGATTGAGGATTGAGGATTGAAGATTGAATATTGAGGATTGAAGATTGAGGATTGAGGATTGAGGATTGAGGATTGAAGACTGTGGATTGATGATTGAGTATTGAGCATTGAGGATTTAAGATTGAGGACTGTTGATTGAGGATTGAAGATTGAGGATTAAGGATTGAGGATTGAGGATTGAGGTTTGAGGAATGAGGATTGAGGATTGAGGATTGAGGATTGAGGATTGAGTATTGAGGATTGAAGATTGAGGATTGAGGATTGAGGATCGAGGGTTGAGGATGAGGGCTGAGGGTTGAGGATTGAGGTTTGAGGATTGAGGGCTGAGGATTGAGGATTGATGATTGAGTATTGAGAATTGAAGATTGAGGATTGAGGATTGAGGATTGAGGATTGAGGATTGAGGGTTGAGGATTGAAAATTGAGGACTGGGGACTGAGTGTTGAGGGTTGAGTGATAAGAATTGGTATTTGTGGATAGAGATTTAAAGATTGCAGATTGACTATTGAGTATTGAAAACTGTGAATTGATGATATTCTATTGAGGATTGAGAATTGACAACTGATTGTTGAGGACTGAGGGCTGAAGATTGAGGATTCAGGATTGAGGATTCAGGACTGTGGTTTGAGGACTGAGGATTGAGTATTGAGGATTGGGGATTGAGGATTGAAGATCGAGGATTGAAGATTGAAGATTGGGTATTGAGGGTTGAACATTGAGGACTGAGGATTGAGGATTGAGGATTGAGGATTGAGGATTGAAGATTGAATATTGATGATTGAAGGTTGAGGATTGAGGATTGAGGGTTGTGGATTCAGGACGAGGACTGAGGGTTGTGGATTCAGGACGAGGACTGAGGGTTGAGCATTGATGTTTGAGGTCTGAGGATTGAGGATAGATGATTGAGAATTGAGGATTGAGGATTGAGGACTGAAGATTGAGGATTGATGATTGAGGATTGAGGATTGAGGATTGAGGATTGAGGACTGGGTATTGAAGATTGAGGATTGATGATTGAGGATTGAGGGTAGAGGATTGAGGATTGAGTATTGGGGATTGAGGATTGAAGATTGAGGATTGAGGATTGAGGATTAATGATTGGGTATTGAGGATTGAACATTGAGGACTGAGTGTTGAGGGTTGAGTGATGAGAATTGATGTTTGTGGATAGAGATTTGAAGATTGCAGATTGAGTATTGAGTATTTCATACTGTGAACTGAGGATATTCTATTGGGGATTGAGGATTGACAACTGATTGTTGAGGACTGAGGGCTGAAGATTGAGGATTCAGGATTGAGGATTCAGAATTGTGGTTTGAGGACTGAGGATTGAAGATTCAAGATTGAGTATTGAGGATTGAGGATTGAGGGTTGAGGATTGAGGATTGAGGATTGAGGATTCAGGATGAGGGCTGAGGGTTGAAGATTGAGGTTTGAGGACTCAGGACTGAGGATTGAGGATTGAGAATTGAGGATTGAGGATTGAGGATTGAAGATTGAGGATAGGGTATTGAGGATAGAAGAATGAGGATTGAGGATGGGCGGTTGAGGATTGAGGATTGAAGATTGAGTATTCAGGATTGGAGATTGACGATTGAGGATTGAGGATTGAGGATCGAGGATTGAGGATTGAGTGTTGAGGGTTGAGTGATGAGGATTGATGTTTGTGGATAGAGATTTGAAGATTGCAGATTGAGTATTGAGTATCGAAACCTGTGAATTGAGGATATTCTATTGAGGATTGAGGATTGACAACTGATTGTTGAGGACTGAGGGCCGAAGATTGAGGATTCAGGGTTGAGGGTTCAGAATTGAGGTTTGAGGACTGAGGATTGAGGATTGAGGATTGAGGATTGAGGATTGAGTATTGAGGATTGAAGATTGAGGATTGAGGACTGAGGATTGAGGATTGAGCATTGAGGATTGAGGATTGAGGACTGAGGATTGAAGACTGAGGATTGAGGATTGAGGATTAAAGGTTGAGCATTGAGGATTGAAGATTGAGGATTGAGGATTGAGGATTGAGGATTTAGGATCTAGGATTGAGAATTGAGGATTGAGGATTGGGGACTGAGTGTTGAGGGTTGAGTGATGAGGATTGATGTTTGTGGATAGAGATTTGAAGATTGCAGTTTGAGTATTGAGTATTGAAACCTGTGGATTGAGGAAATTCTATTGAGGATTGAGGATTGACAACTGATTGTTGAGGTCTGAGGGCTGAAGATTGAGGATTCAGGGTTGAGGATTCAGAATTGGGGTTTGAGGACTGAGGATTGAGGATTGAGGATTGAGGATTGAGGATTGAGGATTGAGGATTGAAGATTGAAGATTGAGTATTGAGGATTGAAGATTGAGGATTGAGGATTGAGGATTGAAGATTGAATATTGAGGATTGAAGATTGAGGATTGAGGATTGAGGATTGAGGATTGAGGATTGAGGACTGTGGATTGAGGATTGAGTATTGAGCATTGAGGATTGAAGATTGAGGACTGTTGATTGAGGATTGAAGATTGAGGATTAAGGATTGAGGATTGAGGATTGAGGTTTGAGGAATGAGGATTGAGGATTGAGGATTGAGGATTGAGGATTGAGTATTGAGGATTGAAGATTGAGGATTGAGGATTGAGGATCGAGGGTTGAGGATGAGGGCTGAGGGTTGAGGATTGAGGTTTGAGGATTGAGGGCTGAGGATTGAGGATTGATGATTGAGTATTGAGAATTGAAGATTGAGGATTGAGGATTGAGGATTGAGGATTGAGGATTGAGGGTTGAGGATTGAAAATTGAGGACTGGGGACTGAGTGTTGAGGGTTGAGTGATAAGAATTGGTAGTTGTGGATAGAGATTTAAAGATTGCAGATTGACTATTGAGTATTGAAAACTGTGAATTGATGATATTCTATTGAGGATTGAGAATTGACAACTGATTGTTGAGGACTGAGGGCTGAAGATTGAGGATTCAGGATTGAGGATTCAGGACTGTGGTTTGAGGACTGAGGATTGAGTATTGAGGATTGGGGATTGAGGATTGAAGATCGAGGATTGAAGATTGAAGATTGGGTATTGAGGGTTGAACATTGAGGACTGAGGATTGAGGATTGAGGATTGAGGATTGAGGATTGAAGATTGAATATTGATGATTGAAGGTTGAGGATTGAGGATTGAGGGTTGTGGATTCAGGACGAGGACTGAGGGTTGTGGATTCAGGACGAGGACTGAGGGTTGAGCATTGATGTTTGAGGTCTGAGGATTGAGGATAGATGATTGAGAATTGAGGATTGAGGATTGAGGACTGAAGATTGAGGATTGATGATTGAGGATTGAGGATTGAGGATTGAGGATTGAGGACTGGGTATTGAAGATTGAGGATTGATGATTGAGGATTGAGGGTAGAGGATTGAGGATTGAGTATTGGGGATTGAGGATTGAAGATTGAGGATTGAGGATTGAGGATTAATGATTGGGTATTGAGGATTGAACATTGAGGACTGAGTGTTGAGGGTTGAGTGATGAGAATTGATGTTTGTGGATAGAGATTTGAAGATTGCAGATTGAGTATTGAGTATTTAATACTGTGAACTGAGGATATTCTATTGGGGATTGAGGATTGACAACTGATTGTTGAGGACTGAGGGCTGAAGATTGAGGATTCAGGATTGAGGATTCAGAATTGTGGTTTGAGGACTGAGGATTGAAGATTCAAGATTGAGTATTGAGGATTGAGGATTGAGGGTTGAGGATTGAGGATTGAGGATTGAGGATTCAGGATGAGGGCTGAGGGTTGAAGATTGAGGTTTGAGGACTCAGGACTGAGGATTGAGGATTGAGAATTGAGGATTGAGGATTGAGGATTGAAGATTGAGGATAGGGTATTGAGGATAGAAGAATGAGGATTGAGGATGGGCGGTTGAGGATTGAGGATTGAAGATTGAGTATTCAGGATTGGAGATTGACGATTGAGGATTGAGGATTGAGGATCGAGGATTGAGGATTGAGTGTTGAGGGTTGAGTGATGAGGATTGATGTTTGTGGATAGAGATTTGAAGATTGCAGATTGAGTATTGAGTATCGAAACCTGTGAATTGAGGATATTCTATTGAGGATTGAGGATTGACAACTGATTGTTGAGGACTGAGGGCCGAAGATTGAGGATTCAGGGTTGAGGGTTCAGAATTGAGGTTTGAGGACTGAGGATTGAGGATTGAGGATTGAGGATTGAGGATTGAGTATTGAGGATTGAAGATTGAGGATTGAGGATTGAGGATCGAGGATTGAGGATGACGGCTGAGGGTTCAGGATTGAGGTTCGAGGATTGAGGGCTGAGGATTGAGGATTGATGATGGAGTATTGAGGATTGAAGATTGAGGATTGAGGATTGAGGATTGAGGATTGGGGATTGAGGATTGAGGATTGAAAATTGTGGACTGGGGACTGAGTGTTGAGGGTTGAGTGATAAGAATTGGTGTTTGTGGATAGAGATATAAAGATTGCAGATTGAGTATTGAGTATTGAAAACTGTGAATTGATGATATTCTATTGAGGATTGAGAATTGACAACTGATTGTTGAGGACTGAGGGCTGAAGATTGAGGATTCAGGATTGAGGATTCAGGACTGTGGTTTGAGGACTGAGGATTGAGGATTGAGTATTGGGGATTGAGGATTGAGGATCGAGGATTGAAGATTGAAGATTGGGTATTGAGGATTGAACATTGAGGACTGAGGATTGAGGATTGAGGATTGAGGATTGAGGATTGAAGATTGAATATTGATCATTGAAGGTTGAGGATTGAGGATTGAGGGTTGTGGTTTCAGGACGAGGACTGAGGGTTGTGGATTCAGGATGAGGACTGAGGGTTGAGTATTGGTGTTTGAGGTCTGAGGATTGAGGATAGAGGATTGAGAATTGAGGATTGAGGATTGAGGATTGAAGATTGAGGATTGGGTATTGAGGATTGAAGAATGAGGACTGAGGATGGAGGATTGAGGATTGAGGATTGAAGATTGAGTATTGAGGATTGAAGATTGAGGATTGAGGATTGAGCATTGAGGATTGAGCATTGAGGATTGAGGATTGAGGACTGAGGGTTGAAGATTGAGGATTGAGGATTGAGGATTAAAGGTTGAGCATTGAGGACTGAAGATTGAGGATTGATGATTGAGGATTGAGGATTGAGGTTTGAGGACTCAGGACTGAGGATTGAGGATTGAGAATTGAGGATTGAGGATTGAGGATTGAAGATTGAGGATAGGGTATTGAGGATTGAAGAATGAGGATTGAGGATGGGCGATTGATAATTGAGGATTGAACATTGAGTATTCAGGATTGGAGATTGACGATTGAGGATTGAGGATTGAGGATCGAGGATTGAGTATTGAGGATTGAAGGTTGAGGATTGAGGATTGAGGATTGAGGATTGAGGATTGAGCATTGAGGATTGAGGATTGAGGACTGAGGATTGAAGATTGAGGATTGAGGATTGAGGATTAAAGGTTGAGCATTGAGGATTGAAGATTGAGGATTGAGGATTGAGGATTGAGGATTTAGGATCTAGGATTGAGAATTGAGGATTGAGGATTGGGGACTGAGTGTTGAGGGTTGAGTGATGAGGATTGATGTTTGTGGATAGAGGTTTGAAGATTGCAGTTTGAGTATTGAGTATTGAAACCTGTGGATTGAGGAAATTCTATTGAGGATTGAGGATTGACAACTGATTGTTGAGGTCTGAGGGCTGAAGATTGAGGATTCAGGGTTGAGGATTCAGAATTGAGGTTTGAGGACTGAGGATTGAGGATTGAGGATTGAGGATTGAGGATTGAGGATTGAGGATTGAAGATTGAAGATTGAGTATTGAGGATTGAAGATTGAGGATTGAGGATTGAGGATTGAAGATTGAATATTGAGGATTGAAGATTGAGGATTGAGGATTGAGGATTGAGGATTGAGGACTGTGGATTGAGGATTGAGTATTGAGCATTGAGGATTGAAGATTGAGGACTGTTGATTGAGGATTGAAGATTGAGGATTAAGGATTGAGGATTGAGGATTGAGGTTTGAGGAATGAGGATTGAGGATTGAGGATTGAGGATTGAGGATTGAGTATTGAGGATTGAAGATTGAGGATTGAGGATCGAGGATCGAGGGTTGAGGATGAGGGCTGAGGGTTGAGGATTGAGGTTTGAGGATTGAGGGCTGAGGATTGAGGATTGATGATTGAGTATTGAGAATTGAAGATTGAGGATTGAGGATTGAGGATTGAGGATTGAGGATTGAGGGTTGAGGATTGAAAATTGAGGACTGGGGACTGAGTGTTGAGGGTTGAGTGATAAGAATTGGTATTTGTGGATAGAGATTTAAAGATTGCAGATTGACTATTGAGTATTGAAAACTGTGAATTGATGATATTCTATTGAGGATTGAGAATTGACAACTGATTGTTGAGGACTGAGGGCTGAAGATTGAGGATTCAGGATTGAGGATTCAGGACTGTGGTTTGAGGACTCAGGATTGAGTATTGAGGATTGGGGATTGAGGATTGAAGATCGAGGATTGAAGATTGAAGATTGGGTATTGAGGGTTGAACATTGAGGACTGAGGATTGAGGATTGAGGATTGAGGATTGAGGATTGAAGATTGAATATTGATGATTGAAGGTTGAGGATTGAGGATTGAGGGTTGTGGATTCAGGACGAGGACTGAGGGTTGTGGATTCAGGACGAGGACTGAGGGTTGAGTATTGATGTTTGAGGTCTGAGGATTGAGGATAGAAGATTGAGAATTGAGGATTGAGGATTGAGGACTGAAGATTGAGGATTGATGATTGATGATTGAGGATTGAGGATTGAGGATTGAGGACTGGGTATTGAAGATTGAGGATTGATGATTGAGGATTGAGGGTAGAGGATTGAGGATTGAGTATTGGGGATTGAGGATTGAAGATTGAGGATTGAGGATTGAGGATTAATGATTGGGTATTGAGGATTGAACATTGAGGACTGAGTGTTGAGGGTTGAGTGATGAGAATTGATGTTTGTGGATAGAGATTTGAAGATTGCAGATTGAGTATTGAGTATTTAATACTGTGAACTGAGGATATTCTATTGGGGATTGAGGATTGACAACTGATTGTTGAGGACTGAGGGCTGAAGATTGAGGATTCAGGATTGAGGATTCAGAATTGTGGTTTGAGGACTGAGGATTGAAGATTCAAGATTGAGTATTGAGGATTGAGGATTGAGGGTTGAGGATTGAGGATTGAGGATTGAGGATTCAGGATGAGGGCTGAGGGTTGAAGATTGAGGTTTGAGGACTCAGGACTGAGGATTGAGGATTGAGAATTGAGGATTGAGGATTGAGGATTGAAGATTGAGGATAGGGTATTGAGGATAGAAGAATGAGGATTGAGGATGGGCGGTTGAGGATTGAGGATTGAAGATTGAGTATTCAGGATTGGAGATTGACGATTGAGGATTGAGGATTGAGGATCGAGGATTGAGGATTGAGTGTTGAGGGTTGAGTGATGAGGATTGATGTTTGTGGATAGAGATTTGAAGATTGCAGATTGAGTATTGAGTATCGAAACCTGTGAATTGAGGATATTCTATTGAGGATTGAGGATTGACAACTGATTGTTGAGGACTGTGGGCCGAAGATTGAGGATTCAGGGTTGAGGGTTCAGAATTGAGGCTTGAGGACTGAGGATTGAGGATTGAGGATTGAGGATTGAGGATTGAGTATTGAGGATTGAAGATTGAGGATTGAGGATTGAGGATCGAGGATTGAGGATGACGGCTGAGGGTTCAGGATTGAGGTTTGAGGATTGAGGGCTGAGGATTGAGGATTGATGATGGAGTATTGAGGATTGAAGATTGAGGATTGAGGATTGAGGATTGAGGATTGGGGATTGAGGATTGAGGATTGAAAATTGTGGACTGGGGACTGAGTGTTGAGGGTTGAGTGATAAGAATTGGTGTTTGTGGATAGAGATATAAAGATTGCAGATTGAGTATTGAGTATTGAAAACTGTGAATTGATGATATTCTATTGAGGATTGAGAATTGACAACTGATTGTTGAGGACTGAGGGCTGAAGATTGAGGATTCAGGATTGAGGATTCAGGACTGTTGTTTGAGGACTGAGGATTGAGGATTGAGTATTGGGGATTGAGGATTGAGGATCGAGGATTGAAGATTGAAGATTGGGTATTGAGGATTGAACATTGAGGACTGAGGATTGAGGATTGAGGATTGAGGATTGAGGATTGAAGATTGAATATTGATCATTGAAGGTTGAGGATTGAGGATTGAGGGTTGTGGTTTCAGGACGAGGACTGAGGGTTGTGGATTCAGGATGAGGACTGAGGGTTGAGTATTGGTGTTTGAGGTCTGAGGATTGAGGATAGAGGATTGAGAATTGGGGATTGAGGATTGAGGATTGAAGATTGAGGATTGGGCATTGAGGATTGAAGAATGAGGACTGAGGATGGAGGATTGAGGATTGAGGATTGAAGATTGAGTATTGAGGATTGAAGATTGAGGATTGAGGATTGAGCATTGAGGATTGAGCATTGAGGATTGAGGATTGAGGATTGAAGATTGAGGATAGGGTATTGAGGATTGAAGAATGAGGATTGAGGATGGGCGATTGATAATTGAGGATTGAACATTGAGTATTCAGGATTGGAGATTGACGATTGAGGATTGAGGATTGAGGATCGAGGATTGAGTATTGAGGATTGAAGGTTGAGGATTGAGGATTGAGGATTGAGGATTGAGGATTGAGCATTGAGGATTGAGGATTGAGGACTGAGGATTCAAGATTGAGGATTGAGGATTGAGGATTAAAGGTTGAGCATTGAGGATTGAAGATTGAGGATTGATGATTGAGGATTGAGGATTGAGGATTGAGGATTGAGGACTGAGTATTGAAGATTGAGGATTGATGATTGAGGATTGAGGATAGAGGATTGAGGATTGAGTATTGGGGATTGAGGGTTGAAGATTGAGGATTGAGGATTGAGGATTAATGATTGGGTATTGAGGATTGAACATTGAGGACTGAGTGTTGAGGGTTGAGTGATGAGAATTGATGTTTGTGGATCGAGATTTGAAGATTGCAGATTGAGTCTTGAGTATTTAATACTGTGAACTGAGTATATTCTATTGGGGATTGAGGATTGACAACTGATTGTTTAGGACTGAGGGCTGAAGATTGAGGATTCAGGATTGAGGATTCAGAATTGTGGTTTGAGGACTGAGGATTGAAGATTGAAGATTGAGTATTGAGGATTGAAGATTGAGGGTAGAGGATTGAGGATTCAGGATTGAGGATTGAGGATGAGGGCTGAGGGTTGAAGATTGAGGTTTGAGGACTCAGGACTGAGGATTGAGAATTGAGAATTGAGGATTGAGGATTGAGGATTGAAGATTAAGGATAGGGTATTGAGGATTGAAGAATGAGGATTGAGGATGGGCGATTGAGGATTGAGGATTGAAGATTGAGTATTCAGGATTTCAGATTGACGATTGAGGATTGAGGATTGAGGATCGAGGATTGAGGGTTGAGGATTGAGGATTGAGTATTGAGGATTGAAGATTGAGGATTGAGGATTGAGGATCGAGAATTGAGGATTCAGGATTGAGGTTTGAGGACTGAGGATTGAGGATTGAGGATTGGGGATTGAGGATTCAGAATTGAGGTTTGAGGACTGAGGATTGAGTATTGTGGATTGAGTATTGATGATTGAAGAATGAGGATTGAGGATTGAGGATTGAGGATTGAGGATTGAAGATTGAGTATTGAGGTTTGAAGATTGAGGATTGAGGATTGAGGACTGAGGATTGAGGATTGAGGATGAGGGCTGAGGGTTGAGGATTGAGGTTTAAGGACTGAGGACTGAGGATTGAGGATTGAGAATTGAGGATTGAGGATTGAGGTTTGAAGACTGTGGATTGGGTATTGAGGATTGAAGATTGAGGATTGAGGATTGAGGATTGAGGATTGAGGATTAAGGATTGAGGATTGAGGATTGAGGATTGAAGATTGAGGATTGAGGATTGAGGATTAAAGATTGAGTATTGAGGATTGAGGATTGAGGATTGAGGATTGAAGATTGAGTATTGAGGTTTGAAGACTGACGATTGAGGGTTGAGGATTGAGGATTGAGGATTGAGGATTGAGGATTGAGGATTCATGATTGAGTATTGAGGATTGAAGATTGAGGATTAATGATTGGGTATTGAGGATTGAACATTGAGGACTGAGTGTTGAGGGTTGAGTGATGAGAATTGATGTTTGTGGATAGAGATTTGAAGATTGCAGATTGAGTATTGAGTATTTAATACTGTGAACTGAGGATATTCTATTGGGGATTGAGGATTGACAACTGATTGTTGAGGACTGAGGGCTGAAGATTGAGGATTCAGGATTGAGGATTCAGAATTGTGGTTTGAGGACTGAGGATTGAAGATTCAAGATTGAGTATTGAGGATTGAGGATTGAGGGTTGAGGATTGAGGATTGAGGATTGAGGATTCAGGATGAGGGCTGAGGGTTGAAGATTGAGGTTTGAGGACTCAGGACTGAGGATTGAGGATTGAGAATTGAGGATTGAGGATTGAGGATTGAAGATTGAGGATAGGGTATTGAGGATAGAAGAATGAGGATTGAGGATGGGCGGTTGAGGATTGAGGATTGAAGATTGAGTATTCAGGATTGGAGATTGACGATTGAGGATTGAGGATTGAGGATCGAGGATTGAGGATTGAGTGTTGAGGGTTGAGTGATGAGGATTGATGTTTGTGGATAGAGATTTGAAGATTGCAGATTGAGTATTGAGTATCGAAACCTGTGAATTGAGGATATTCTATTGAGGATTGAGGATTGACAACTGATTGTTGAGGACTGAGGGCCGAAGATTGAGGATTCAGGGTTGAGGGTTCAGAATTGAGGTTTGAGGACTGAGGATTGAGGATTGAGGATTGAGGATTGAGGATTGAGTATTGAGGATTGAAGATTGAGGATTGAGGATTGAGGATCGAGGATTGAGGATGACGGCTGAGGGTTCAGGATTGAGGTTTGAGGATTGAGGGCTGAGGATTGAGGATTGATGATGGAGTATTGAGGATTGAAGATTGAGGATTGAGGATTGAGGATTGAGGATTGGGGATTGAGGATTGAGGATTGAAAATTGTGGACTGGGGACTGAGTGTTGAGGGTTGAGTGATAAGAATTGGTGTTTGTGGATAGAGATATAAAGATTGCAGATTGAGTATTGAGTATTGAAAACTGTGAATTGATGATATTCTATTGAGGATTGAGAATTGACAACTGATTGTTGAGGACTGAGGGCTGAAGATTGAGGATTCAGGATTGAGGATTCAGGACTGTTGTTTGAGGACTGAGGATTGAGGATTGAGTATTGGGGATTGAGGATTGAGGATCGAGGATTGAAGATTGAAGATTGGGTATTGAGGATTGAACATTGAGGACTGAGGATTGAGGATTGAGGATTGAGGATTGAGGATTGAAGATTGAATATTGATCATTGAAGGTTGAGGATTGAGGATTGAGGGTTGTGGTTTCAGGACGAGGACTGAGGGTTGTGGATTCAGGATGAGGACTGAGGGTTGAGTATTGGTGTTTGAGGTCTGAGGATTGAGGATAGAGGATTGAGAATTGGGGATTGAGGATTGAGGATTGAAGATTGAGGATTGGGCATTGAGGAATGAAGAATGAGGACTGAGGATGGAGGATTGAGGATTGAGGATTGAAGATTGAGTATTGAGGATTGAAGATTGAGGATTGAGGATTGAGCATTGAGGATTGAGCATTGAGGATTGAGGATTGAGGATTGAAGATTGAGGATAGGGTATTGAGGATTGAAGAATGAGGATTGAGGATGGGCGATTGATAATTGAGGATTGAACATTGAGTATTCAGGATTGGAGATTGACGATTGAGGATTGAGGATTGAGGATCGAGGATTGAGTATTGAGGATTGAAGGTTGAGGATTGAGGATTGAGGATTGAGGATTGAGGATTGAGCATTGAGGATTGAGGATTGAGGACTGAGGATTCAAGATTGAGGATTGAGGATTGAGGATTAAAGGTTGAGCATTGAGGATTGAAGATTGAGGATTGATGATTGAGGATTGAGGATTGAGGATTGAGGATTGAGGACTGAGTATTGAAGATTGAGGATTGATGATTGAGGATTGAGGATAGAGGATTGAGGATTGAGTATTGGGGATTGAGGGTTGAAGATTGAGGATTGAGGATTGAGGATTAATGATTGGGTATTGAGGATTGAACATTGAGGACTGAGTGTTGAGGGTTGAGTGATGAGAATTGATGTTTGTGGATCGAGATTTGAAGATTGCAGATTGAGTCTTGAGTATTTAATACTGTGAACTGAGTATATTCTATTGGGGATTGAGGATTGACAACTGATTGTTGAGGACTGAGGGCTGAAGATTGAGGATTCAGGATTGAGGATTCAGAATTGTGGTTTGAGGACTGAGGATTGAAGATTGAAGATTGAGTATTGAGGATTGAAGATTGAGGGTAGAGGATTGAGGATTCAGGATTGAGGATTGAGGATGAGGGCTGAGGGTTGAAGATTGAGGTTTGAGGACTCAGGACTGAGGATTGAGAATTGAGAATTGAGGATTGAGGATTGAGGATTGAAGATTAAGGATAGGGTATTGAGGATTGAAGAATGAGGATTGAGGATGGGCGATTGAGGATTGAGGATTGAAGATTGAGTATTCAGGATTTCAGATTGACGATTGAGGATTGAGGATTGAGGATCGAGGATTGAGGGTTGAGGATTGAGGATTGAGTATTGAGGATTGAAGATTGAGGATTGAGGATTGAGGATCGAGAATTGAGGATTCAGGATTGAGGTTTGAGGACTGAGGATTGAGGATTGAGTATTGGGGATTGAGGATTCAGAATTGAGGTTTGAGGACTGAGGATTGAGTATTGTGGATTGAGTATTGATGATTGAAGAATGAGGATTGAGGATTGAGGATTGAGGATTGAGGATTGAAGATTGAGTATTGAGGTTTGAAGATTGAGGATTGAGGATTGAGGACTGAGGATTGAGGATTGAGGATGAGGGCTGAGGGTTGAGGATTGAGGTTTAAGGACTGAGGACTGAGGATTGAGGATTGAGAATTGAGGATTGAGGATTGAGGTTTGAAGACTGTGGATTGGGTATTGAGGATTGAAGATTGAGGATTGAGGATTGAGGATTGAGGATTGAGGATTAAGGATTGAGGATTGAGGATTGAGGATTGAAGATTGAGGATTGAGGATTGAGGATTAAAGATTGAGTATTGACGATTGAGGATTGAGGATTGAGGATTGAAGATTGAGTATTGAGGTTTGAAGACTGACGATTGAGGGTTGAGGATTGAGGATTGAGGATTGAGGATTGAGGATTGAGGATTCATGATTGAGTATTGAGTATTGAAGATTGAGGATTGATGATTGAGGATTGAGTATTGAGGATTGAGGATTGAGGATTGAAGATTGAGGATTGAGGATTGAGGAATGAGGATTAAAAATTGAGTATTGAGGATTGAAGATTGAGGATTGACAATTGAGGATTGGGTATTTATGATTGAAGAATGAGGATTGAGGATTGAGGATTGAGGATTGAGGAATGAAGATTGAGGATTGAGGATTGAGGATTGAGGATTGAAGATTGAGTATTGAGGATTGAAGATTGAGGATTGAGGATTGAGTTTTGAGGATTGAGGGTTGAAGATTGAGGATTGGGGACTGAGTGTCGAGGGTTGAGTGATGAGAATTGATGTTTGTGGATAGAGATTTGAAGATTGCAGATTGAGTATTGCGTATGGAAAACTCTGAACTGAGGATATTCTAGTGAGGATTGAGGATTGACAACTGATTGTTGAGGACTGAGGGCTGAAGATTGAGGACTCAGGATTGAGGATTCAGGATTGTGGTTTGAGGACTGAGGATTGAGGATTGAGGAGTGAGGATTGAGGATTGAGGATTTAGGATTGAGGATTGAAGATTGAGGATTGGGTATTGTGGATTGAACATTGTGTATTGAACATTGAGGTTTGAGGATTGAGGATTGAAGATTGAGTATTGAGGATTGAAGATTAAGGATTGAGGATTGAGGAACGAGGATTGAGGATGAGGGCCGAGGGTTGAGGATTGAGGTTTAAGGACTGAGGACTGAGGATTGATGATTGAGAATTGAGGATTGAGGATTGAGGATTGAAGATTGAGGATTGGGTATTGAGGATTGAAGGATGAGGATTGAGGATTGAGGATTGAGGATTGAGGATTGAAGATTGAGCATTGAGGTTTGAAGACTGACGACTGAGGGTGGAGGATTGAGGCTTGAGGATTGAGGATTGAGTATTGAAGATTGAGGATTGAGGATTGAGGATTGAGGATTGAGTACTGGGGATTGAGGATTGAGGATTGAGGATTGAGGATTAAAAATTGAGTATTGAGGATTGAAGATTGAAGAATGAGGACTGAGGATTGAGGATTGAGGATTGAGGATTGAAGATTGAGTATTGAGGACTGAAGATTTAGGATTGAGGATTGAGGATTGAGGATTGAGGATTGAGGATTGAGGATTGAAGATTGAGGATTGAGGATTGAGGATTAAAGATTGAGGTATTGAGGATTGGAGATTGAGGATTGATGATTGATGATTGAGGATTGAGGATTGAGGATTGAGGATTGAGGATTGAGGATTGAGTATTGAAGATTGAGGATTGAGGATTGAGGATTGAGGATTAAAAATTGTGTATTGAGGATTGAAGATTGAGGATTGACGATTGAGGATTGGGTATTGATGATTGAAGAATGAGGATTGAGGATTGAGGATTGAGGATTGAGGAATGAAGATTGAGGATTGAGGATTGAGGATTCAGGATTGAAGATTGAGTATTGAGGAATGAAGATTGAGGATTGAGGATTGAGTTTTGAGGATTGAGGATTGAAGATTGAGGATTGGGGACTCAGTGTTGAGGGTTGAGTGATGAGAATTGATGTTTGTGGATAGAGATTTGAAGATTGCAGATTGAGTATTGCGTATGGAAAACTCTGAACTGAGGATATTCTAGTGAGGATTGAGGATTGACAACTGATTGTTGAGGACTGAGGTCTGAAGGTTGAGGATTCAGGATTGAGGATTCAGGATTGTGGTTTGAGGACTGAGGATTGAGGATTGAGGAGTGAGGATTGAGGATTGAGGATTTAGGATTGAGGATTGAAGATTGAGGATTGGGTATTGTGGATTGAACATTGTGTATTGAACATTGAGGTTTGAGGATTGAGGATTGAAGATTGAGTATTGAGGATTGAAGATTAAGGATTGAGGATTGAGGAACGAGGATTGAGGAACGAGGATTGAGGATGAGGGCTGAGGGTTGAGGATTGAGATTTAAGGACTGAGGACTGAGGATTGATGATTGAGAATTGAGGATTGAGGATTGAGGATTGAAGATTGAGGATTGGGTATTGAGGATTGAAGGATGAGGATTGAGGATTGAGGATTGAGGATTGAGGATTGAAGATTGAGCATTGAGGTTTGAAGACTGACGACTGAGGGTGGAGGATTGAGGCTTGAGGATTGAGGATTGAGTATTGAAGATTGAGGATTGAGGATTGAGGATTGAGGATTGAGTACTGGGGATTGAGGATTGAGGATTGAGGATTGAGGATTAAAAATTGAGTATTGAGGATTGAAGATTGAAGAATGAGGACTGAGTATTGAGGATTGAGGATTGAGGATTGAAGATTGAGTATTGAGGACTGAAGATTTAGGATTGAGGATTGAGGATTGAGGATTGAGGATTGAGGATTGAGGATTGAAGATTGAGGATTGAGGATTGAGGATTGAGGATTAAAGATTGAGGTATTGAGGATTGGAGATTGAGGATTGATGATTGATGATTGAGGATTGAGGATTGAGGATTGAGGATTGAGGATTGAGGATTGAGTATTGAAGATTGAGGATTGAGGATTGAGGATTGAGGATTAAAAATTGTGTATTGAGGATTGAAGATTGAGGATTGACGATTGAGGATTGGGTATTGATGATTGAAGAATGAGGATTGAGGATTGAGGATTGAGGATTGAGGAATGAAGATTGAGGATTGAGGATTGAGGATTCAGGATTGAAGATTGAGTATTGAGGAATGAAGATTGAGGATTGAGTTTTGAGGATTGAGGATTGAAGATTGAGGATTGGGGACTCAGTGTTGAGGGTTGAGTGATGAGAATTGATGTTTGTGGATAGAGATTTGAAGATTGCAGATTGAGTATTGCGTATGGAAAACTCTGAACTGAGGATATTCTAGTGAGGATTGAGGATTGACAACTGATTGTTGAGGACTGAGGTCTGAAGGTTGAGGATTCAGGATTGAGGACTCAGGATTGAGGTTTGAGGACTGAGGATTGAGGATTGAGAATTGAGGATTGAGGATTGGGGATTGAGGATAGAGGATTGAAGATTGAGGATTGCCTATTGCTGGTTGAACATTGAGGTTTGAGAATTGAGTGTTGAGGATCGAGGATTGACGACTGAAGATTGACTATTGATGATTGAAGATTGAGTATTGAGGATTGAGGGTTGTGGATTGTGGACGAGGACTGAGGGTCGAGTATTGATGTTTGAGGTCTGAGGATTGAGGATTGAGGATTGAGGGTTGAGAAATTGAGTATTGAGGATTGAGGATTGAGGATTGAAGATTGCGTATTGAGGATTGAGCATTTAAGATTGAGTATTGAGGATTGAAAATTGAGAATTGAGGATTGAGGATTGAGGATTGAGGATTGAGGATTGAGGATTGAGGACTGAGGATTGATGATTGAGGATTGAAGATTGAGGATTGAGGATTGAGGATTAAAGATTGAGTACTGAGGATTGAAGATCGAGGATTGGTGATTGAGGATTGAGGATTGAGGATTGAGGATTGAGGATTGAGGATTGAGGATTGAGTATTGAAGATTGAGGATTGATGATTGAGGACTGAGGATTCAGGGTTGAGGCTTGAGTATTGAGGACTGAGGATTGAGGATCGAGGATTGAAGCTTGAGTATTGAGGATTGAAGATTGAGGATTGAGGATTGAGGATTGAGGATTGAGGATTGAGGATGAGGGCTGAGGGTTGAGGATTGAGGTTTAAGGACTCAGGACTGGGGATTGAGGATTGAGAATTGAGGATTGAGGATTGAGGATTGAAGACTGAGAATTGGGTATTGAGTATTGAGGATTGAAGACTGAGCATTGAGGATTGAGGATTGAGGATTGAGGATTGAGGATTGAAGATTGAGGATTGGGGAGTGAGGATTGACGATTAAGGATTGAGAATTGAGGATTGAGTACTGAGGATTGAGGATTGAAGGTTGAGTATTGAGGATTGAAGGTTGAGGATTGAGGATTGAGGATTGAAGATTGAGGACTTAGTGTTGAGGGTTGAGTGATGGGAATTGATGTTTGTGGATTGAGATTTGAAGTTTGAAGAATGGGGATTGATTATTGAAAACTGTGAATTGAGGATATTCTATTGATGATTGAGAATTGACAATTGACTGTTGAGGACTGAGGGCTGAAGATTGATTATTCAGGATTGAGGTTTCAGGATTGAGGTTTGAGGACTAAGGATTGAGGATTGAGGATTGAGGACTGAGGATTGAGGATTGAGGATTGAAGATTGAGGATTGGGTATTGCGGATTGAACATTGAGGATTGAGGATTGAGGATTGAGGATTGAGTATTGAGGATTGAGGACTGAAGAGTGAATATTGATGATTGAAGATTGAGGATTGAGGATTGAGGGTTGTGGATTGAAGATTGAGGATTGGGGATTGAGGATTGAGGATTGAGGATTGAGGATTGAGGATTGAGGATAGAGGATTGAAGATTGAGGATTGCGTATTGCTGGTTGAACATTGAGGTTTGAGAATTGAGTGTTGAGGATCGAGGATGGACGACTGAAGATTGAATATTGATGATTGAAGATTGAGTATTGAGGATTGAGGATGGTGGATTGTGGACGAGGACTGAGGGTCGAGTATTGATGTTTGAGGTCTGAGGATTGAGGATTGAGGATTGAGGGTTGAGAAATTGAGTATTGAGGATTGAGGATTGAGGATTGAGAATTGAGGATTGAGGATTGAGGATTGAGGATTGAGGACTGAGGATTGATGATTGAGGATTGAAGATTGAGGATTGAGGATTGAGTATTAAAGATTGAGTACTGAGGATTGAAGATCGAGGATTGGTGATTGAAGATTGAGGATTGAGGATTGAGGATTGAGGATTGAGGATTGAGTATTGAAGATTGAGGATCGATGATTGAGGATTGAGGATTCAGGGTTGAGGCTTGAGTATTGAGGACTGAGGATTGAGGATCGAGGATTGAAGCTTGAGTATTGAGGATTGAAGATTGAGGATTGAGGATTGAGGATTGAGGATTGAGGATTGAGGATGAGGGCTGAGGGTTGAGGATTGAGGTTTAAGGACTCAGGACTGAGGATTGAGGATTGAGAATTGAGGATTGAGGATTGAGGATTGAAGACTGAGGATTGGGTATTGAGTATTGAGGATTGAAGACTGAGGATTGAGGATTGAGGATTGAGGATTGAGGATTGAGGATTGAAGATTGAAGATTGGGGATTGAGGATTGACGATTAAGGATTGAGAATTGAGGATTGAGTACTGAGGATTGAGGATTGAAGATTGAGTATTGAGGATTGAAGGTTGAGGATTGAGGATTGAGGATTGAAGATTGAGGACTTAGTGTTGAGGGTTGAGTGATGGGAATTGATGTTTGTGGATTGAGATTTGAAGTTTGAAGAATGGGGACTGATTATTGAAAACTGTGAATTGAGGATATTCTATTGATGATTGAGAATTGACAATTGACTGTTGAGGACTGAGGGCTGAAGATTGAGGATTCAGGATTGAGGTTTCAGGATTGACGTTTGAGGACTAAGGATTGAGGATTGAGGATTGAGGACTGAGGATTGAGGATTGAGGATTGAAGATTGAGGATTGGGGACTGAGGATTGAGGATTGAGGATTGAGGATGAGGGCTGAGGGTTGAGGATTGAGGTTTAAGGACTGAGGACTGAGGATTGAGGATTGAGAATTGAGGATTGAGGATTGACGATTGAAGACTGAGGATTGGGTATTGAGCATTGAGGATTGAAGATTGAGGATTGAGGATTGAGCGTTGTGGATTGAGGACGAGAACTGAGGGTTGAGTATTGATGTTCGAGGTCTGAGGATTGAGGATTGAGGGATGAGAATTGTGGATTGAGGATTGAGGATTGAAGATTGAGGATTGGGTATTGACGATTTAAGAATGAGGATTGAGGATTGAGGATTGAGGATTGAGTATTGAGGATTGAGGACTGAAGAGTGAATATTGATGATTGAAGATTGAGGATTGAGGATTGAGGGTTGTGGATTGAAGATTGAGGATTGGGGATTGAGGATTGAGGATTGAGGATTGAGGATTGAGGATTGAGGATAGAGGATTGAAGATTGAGGATTGCGTATTGCTGGTTGAACATTGAGGTTTGAGAATTGAGTGTTGAGGATCGAGGATGGACGACTGAAGATTGAATATTGATGATTGAAGATTGAGTATTGAGGATTGAGGATGGTGGATTGTGGACGAGGACTGAGGGTCGAGTATTGATGTTTGAGGTCTGAGGATTGAGGATTGAGGATTGAGGGTTGAGAAATTGAGTATTGAGGATTGAGGATTGAGGATTGAGGATTGAGGATTGAGGATTGAGGATTGAGGATTGAGGACTGAGGATTGATGATTGAGGATTGAAGATTGAGGATTGAGGATTGAGTATTAAAGATTGAGTACTGAGGATTGAAGATCGAGGATTGGTGATTGAAGATTGAGGATTGAGGATTGAGGATTGAGGATTGAGGATTGAGTATTGAAGATTGAGGATCGATGATTGAGGATTGAGGATTCAGGGTTGAGGCTTGAGTATTGAGGACTGAGGATTGAGGATCGAGGATTGAAGCTTGAGTATTGAGGATTGAAGATTGAGGATTGAGGATTGAGGATTGAGGATTGAGGATTGAGGATGAGGGCTGAGGGTTGAGGATTGAGGTTTAAGGACTCAGGACTGAGGATTGAGGATTGAGAATTGAGGATTGAGGATTGAGGATTGAAGACTGAGGATTGGGTATTGAGTATTGAGGATTGAAGACTGAGGATTGAGGATTGAGGATTGAGGATTGAGGATTGAGGATTGAAGATTGAAGATTGGGGATTGAGGATTGACGATTAAGGATTGAGAATTGAGGATTGAGTACTGAGGATTGAGGATTGAAGATTGAGTATTGAGGATTGAAGGTTGAGGATTGAGGATTGAGGATTGAAGATTGAGGACTTAGTGTTGAGGGTTGAGTGATGGGAATTGATGTTTGTGGATTGAGATTTGAAGTTTGAAGAATGGGGACTGATTATTGAAAACTGTGAATTGAGGATATTCTATTGATGATTGAGAATTGACAATTGACTGTTGAGGACTGAGGGCTGAAGATTGAGGATTCAGGATTGAGGTTTCAGGATTGACGTTTGAGGACTAAGGATTGAGGATTGAGGATTGAGGACTGAGGATTGAGGATTGAGGATTGAAGATTGAGGATTGGGGACTGAGGATTGAGGATTGAGGATTGAGGATGAGGGCTGAGGGTTGAGGATTGAGGTTTAAGGACTGAGGACTGAGGATTGAGGATTGAGAATTGAGGATTGAGGATTGACGATTGAAGACTGAGGATTGGGTATTGAGCATTGAGGATTGAAGATTGAGGATTGAGGATTGAGCGTTGTGGATTGAGGACGAGAACTGAGGGTTGAGTATTGATGTTCGAGGTCTGAGGATTGAGGATTGAGGGATGAGAATTGTGGATTGAGGATTGAGGATTGAAGATTGAGGATTGGGTATTGACGATTTAAGAATGAGGATTGAGGATTGAGGATTGAGGATTGAGGATCGAAATTGAGCTTTGAGGATTGAAGATTGAGTATTGAGGATTGAGGATTCAGGATTGAGGATTGAGGATTGAGGATTGAGGATTGAGCATTGAGGATTGACGATTGAGGATTGTGGATTGAGGATTGAGGATTGAACATTGAGGACTGAGTGTTGTGGGTCGAGTGATGAGAATTGATGTTTGTGGATAGAGGCTTGAAGGTTGCAGATTGTGTATTGAGTATTGAAAACTGTGAATTGAGGATATTCTATTGAGGATTCAGGATTGACAACTGATTGTTGAGGACTCAGGGCTGAAGATTGAGGATTCAGGATTGAGGATTCAGAATTGAGGTTTGAGGACTGAGGACTGAGGATTGAGGATTGAGAATTGAGGATTGATGATTGAGTATTGAAGATTGAGGATTTGGTATTGAGGATTGAAGGATGAGGATTGAGGATTGAGGATTGAGGATTGAGGATTGAAGATTGAGTATTGAGGTTTGAAGGCTGACGATTGAGGGTTGAGGATTGAGGATTGAGGATTGAGGATTGAGGATTGATGATTGAGTATTGAGGATTGAAGGTTGAGGATTGAGGATTGAGAATTGAGGATTGAGGATTGAGGATTGAAGACTGAGGATTGGGTATTGAGTATTGAGGATTGAAGACTGAGGATTGAGGATTGAGGATTGAGGATTGAGGATTGAGGATTGAAGATTGAGGATTGAGGATTGAGGATTGACGATTAAGGATTGAGAATTGAGGATTGAGTACTGAGGATTGAGGATTGAAGATTGAGTATTGAGGATTGAAGGTTGAGGATTGAGGATTGAGGATTGAAGATTGAGGACTTAGTGTTGAGGGTTGAGTGATGGGAATTGATGTTTGTGGATTGAGATTTGAAGTTTGAAGAATGGGGATTGATTATTGAAAACTCTGAATTGAGGATATTCTATTGATGATTGAGAATTGACAATTGACTGTCGAGGACTGAGGGCTGAAGATTGAGGATTCAGGATTGAGGTTTCAGGATTGAGGTTTGAGGACTAAGGATTGAGAATTGAGGATTGAGGACTGAGGATTGAGGATTGAGGATTGAAGATTGAGGATTGGGTATTGCAGATTGAACATTGAGGATTGAGGATTGAGGATTGAGGATTGAGGATTGAGGATGAGGGCTGAGGGTTGAGGATTGAGGTTTATGGACTGAGGACTGAGGATTGAGGATTGAGAATTGAGGATTGAGGATTGAGGATTGAAGACTGAGGATTGGGTATTGAGCATTGAGGATTGAAGATTGAGGATTGAGGATTGAGCGTTGTGGATTGAGGACGAGAACTGAGGGTTGAGTATTGATGTTCGAGGTCTGAGGATTGAGGATTGAGGGTTGAGAATTGTGGATTGAGGATTGAGGATTGAAGATTGAGGATTGGGTATTGACGATTTAAGAATGAGGATTGAGGATTGAGGATTGAGGATTGAGGATCGAAATTGAGCTTTGAGGATTGAAGATTGAGTATTGAGGACTGAGGATTCAGGATTGTGGATTGAGGATTGAGGATTGAGGATTGAGCATTGAGGATTGACGATTGAGGATTGTGGATTGAGGATTGAGGATTGAACATTGAGGACTGAGTGTTGTGGGTCGAGTGATGAGAATTGATGTTTGTGGATAGAGGCTTGAAGGTTGCAGATTGTGTATTGAGTATTGAAAACTGTGAATTGAGGATATTCTATTGAGGATTCAGGATTGACAACTGATTGCTGAGGACTCAGGGCTGAAGATTGAGGATTCAGGATTGAGGATTCAGAATTGAGGTTTGAGGACTGAGGACTGAGGATTGAGGATTGAGAATTGAGGATTGATGATTGAGTATTGAAGATTGAGGATTTGGTATTGAGGATTGAAGGATGAGGATTGAGGATTGAGGATTGAGGATTGAGGAATGAAGATTGAGTATTGAGGTTTGAAGGCTGACGATTGGGGGTTGAGGATTGAGGATTGAGGATTGAGGATTGACGATTGATGATTGAGTATTGAGGATTGAAGGTTGAGGATTGAGGATTGATGATTGAGGATTGAGGATTGAAGATTGAATATTGGGGACTGAGTGTTGAGGGTTGAGTGATGAGAATTGGTGCTTGTGGATAGAGATCTAAAGATTGCGAATTGAGTATTGAGTATTGAAAAATGTGAATTGATGATATTCTATTGAGGATTGAGAATTGACAACTGATTGTTGAGGACTGAGGTCTGAAGGTTGAGGATTCAGGATTGAGGTTTCAGGATTGAGGTTTGAGGACTGAGGATTGAGGATTGAGGATTGAGGACTGAGGATTGAGGATTGAGGATTGAAGATTGAGGATTGGGTATTGCGGATTGAGGATTGAGGATTGAGGACTGAGGATTGATGATTGAGGATTGAAGATTGAGGATTGAGGATTGAGGATTAAAGATTCAGTACTGAGGATTGAAGATCGAGGATTGGTGATTCAGGATTGAGGATTGAGGATTGAGGCTTGAGGATTGAGGATTGAGGATTGAGGATTGAAGACTGAGGATTGAGGATTGAGGATTGAGAATTGAGGATTGAGGATTGAGGATTGATGATTGAAGATTGGTTATTGAGGATTGAAGAATGAGATCTGAGGGTTGAGGATTGAGGATTGAGGATTGAAGATTGAGTATTGAGGACTGAAGATTGAGGATTGAGGATTGAGGATTGAGGATTGAGGATTGAGGATTGCGGATTGAGGATTGAATATTGAAGATTGAGGATTGAGGATTGAGGATTAAAGATTGAGTATTGAGGATTGAAGATTGAGGATTGATGATTGAGGATTGAGGATTGAGGATTGAGGATTGAGGATTGAGGATTGAGTATTGAAGATTGAGGATTGAGGATTGAGGATTGAGGATTGAGTACTGGGGATTGAGGATTGAAGATTGAGGATTGAGGATTGAGGATTAAAGATTGAGTATTGAGGATTGATGATTGAGAATTGAGGATTGAGTGTTGAGGACTGAATATTGAACATTGATGATTTAAGATTGAGGATTGAGGATTGAGGGTTGTGGACTGAGAACAAGGCCTTAGGGTTCAGTATTGATGCTTGAGGTCTGATTATTGAGGATTGAGGATTGAGAATTGAGGACTGAAGATTGAGTATTGAGGATTGAAGATTGAGGATTGAGGATTGAGGATTGAGTATTGATGATTGAGGCTTGAGGATTGAGGATTGAGGATTGAGAATTGAGGATTGAGGTTTGAGGATTGAAGATTGAGGATTGGGTATTGAGGATTGAAGAATGAGGACTGAGGATTGAGGATTGAGGATTGAGGATTGAAGATTGAGTATTGAGGATTGAAGATTGAGGATTGAGGATTGTGTTTTGAGGATTGAGGATTGAAGACTGACGACTGAGGGTGGAGGATTGAGGCTTGTGGATTGAGGATTGAGGATTCATGATTGAGTATTGAGGATTAAAGATTGAGGATTGAGGATTGAGGATTGAGGATTGAGTATTGAGGATTGAGGATTGAGGATTGAGGATTGAGTATTGAGGATTGAGGACTGAAGAGTGAATATTGATGATTGAAGATTGAGGATTGAGGATTGAGGGTTGTGGATTGAGGACGAGGACTGAGGGTTGAGTATCCATGTTTGAGGTCCGAGGATTGGGAATTGAGGATTGAGGATTGAGGATTGAGGATTGAGGATTGGAGATTGAATATTGATGATTGAAGATTGAGGATTGAGGATTGAGCGTTGTTGATTGAGGACGAGGACAGAGGGTTGAGTATTGATGTTTGAGGTCTGAGGATTGAGGATTGAGGAATGAGAATTGAGGATTGAGGATTGAGGATTGAAGATTGAGGATTGGTTATTGAGGATTGAAGAATGAGGACCGAGGTTTGAGGATTGAGTATTGAGGATTGAAGATTGAGGATTGAGGATTGAGGATTGAGGATTGAGGATGAGGGCTGAGGGTTGAGGATTGAGGTTTAAGGACTGAGGACTGAGGATTGAGGATTGAAAATTGAGGATTGAGGATTGAGGATTGAAGACTGAGGATTGGGTATTGAGCATGAGGATTGAAGATTGAGGATTGAGGATTGAGGATTGAGGATTGAGGATTGAGGATTGAAGATTGAGGATTGGGGATTGAGGATTGACGGTTGAGGATTGAGAATTCAGGATTGAGAATTGAGGATTGAGGATTGAAGATTGAGTATTGAGGATTGAAGGTTGAGGTTTGAGGATTGAGGATTGAAGATTGAGGACTTAGTGTTGAGGGTTGAGTGATGGCAATTGATGTTTGTGGATTGAGATTTGAAGATTGGAGAATGGGGATTGATAATTGAAAACTGTGAATTGAGGATATTCTGTTGATGATTGAGGATTGACAATTGATTGTTGAGGACTGAGGGCTGAAGATTGAGGATTCAGGATTGAGGATTCGGGATTGAGGTTTGAGGACTGAGGATTGAGGGTTGAGGATTGAGGATTGAGGATTGACGCTTGAGGATTGAGGGATGAGGATGGAGGATTGAAGAGAGAGGACTAAGTGTTGAGGATTCAGTGTTGAGAATTGATGTTTGAGGATTGAGATTTGATTATTGAAAATTGTGGATTGAGTATTGGACCATGAGAATTCAGGATACTATATTGAGTATTGAGAATTGAGGATAGATGGTTGAGTGTTGCGGATTGGTTGTTGAGGTTTGTGTTTTGTATATTGAGGTTTGAGGATTGAGGATTGAGGATTGAGGACTGAAGGTTGAATATTGATGATTGAAGATTGAGGATTGAGGATTGAGCGTTGTGGATTGAGGACGAGAACTGAGGGTTGAGTATTGATGTTCGAGGTCTGAGGATTGAGGATTGAGGGTTGAGAATTGAGGATTGAGGATTGAGGATTGAAGATTGAGGATTGGGTATTGACGATTTAAGAATGAGGATTGAGGATTGAGGATTGAGTATTGAGGATCGAAGATTGAGCTTTGAGGATTGAAGATTGAGTATTGAGGATTGAGGATTCAGGATTGAGGATTGAGGATTGAGGATTGAGTACTGGGGATTGAGGATTGAAGATTGAGGATTGAGGATTGAGGATTAAAGATTGAGTATTGAGGATTGATGATTGAGAATTGAGGATTGAGTGTTGAGGACTGAATATTGAACATTGATGATTTAAGATTGAGGATTGAGGATTGAGGGTTGTGGACTGAGAACAAGGCCTGAGGGTTCAGTATTGATGTTTGAGGCCTGATTACTGAGGATTGAGGATTGAGAATTGAGGACTGAAGATTGAGTATTGAGGATTGAAGATTGAGGATTGAGGATTGAGGGTTGAGTATTGATGATTGAGGCTTGAGGATTGAGGATTGAGGATTGAGAATTGAGGATTGAGGTTTGCGGACTGAAGATTGACGATTGGGTATTGAGGATTGAAGAATGAGGACTGAGGATTGAGGATTGAGGATTGAGGATTGAAGATTGAGTATTGAGGACTGAAGATATAAGATTGAGGATTGAGGATTGAGGATTGAGGATTGAGGATTGAGGATTGAAGATTGAGGATTGAGGATTGAGGATTAAAGATTGAGGTATTGAGGATTGAGGATTGAGGATTGAGGATTGAGGATTGATGATTGAGTATTGAGGATTGAAGGTTGAGGATTGAGGATTGAGGATTGAGGATTGAGGATTGAAGATTGAATATTGGGGACTGAGTGTTGAGGGTTGAGTGATGAGAATTGGTGCTTGTGGATAGAGATTTAAAGATTGCGGATTGAGTATTGAGTATTGAAAAATGTGAATTGATGATATTCTATTGAGGATTGAGAATTGACAACTGATTGTTGAGGACTGAGGTCTGAAGGTTGAGGATTCAGGATTGAGGTTTCAGGATTGAGGTTTGAGGACTGAGGATTGAGGATTGAGGATTGAGGACTGATGATTGAGGATTGAGGATTGAAGATTGAGGATAGGGTATTGCGGATTGAGGATTGAGGATTGAGGACTGAGGATTGATGATTGAGGATTGAAGATTGAGGATTGAGGGTTGAGGATTAAAGATTCAGTACTGAGGATTGAAGATCGAGGATTGGTGATTGAGGATTGAGGATTGAGGATTGAGGATTGAGGATTGAGGATTGAGGATTGAGGATTGAAGACTGAGGATTGGGTATTGTGTATTGAGGATTGAAGACTGAGGATTGAGGATTGAGGATTGAGGATTGAGGATTGAGGATTGAAGATTGAGGATTGGGGATTGAGGATTGACGATTAAGGATTGAGAATTGAGGATTGAGTACTGAGGATTGAGGATTGAAGATTGAGTATTGAGGATTGAAGGTTGAGGATTGAGGATTGAGGATTGAAGATTGAGGACTTAGTGTTGAGGGTTGAGTGATGGGAATTGATGTTTGTGGATTGAGATGTGAAGTTTGAAGAATGGGGATTGATTATTGAAAACTGTGAATTGAGGATATTCTATTGATGATTGAGAATGGACAATTGACTGTTGAGGACTGAGGGCTGAAGATTGAGGATTCAGGATTGAGGTTTCAGGATTGAGGTTTGAGGACTAAGGATTGAGGATTGACGATTGAGGACTGAGGAGTGAGGATTGAGGATTGAAGATTGAGGATTGGGTATTGCGCATTGAACATTGAGGATTGAACATTGAGGATTGAGGATTGAGTATTGAGGATTGAGGACTGAAGAGTGAATATTGATGATTGAAGATTGAGGATTGAGGATTGAGGGTTGTGGATTGAGGACGAGGACTGAGGGTTGAGTATCCATGTTTGAGGTCCGAGGATTGGGAATTGAGGATTGAGGATTGAGGATTGAGGGTTGAGGATTGGAGATTGAATATTGATGATTGAAGATTGAGGATTGAGGATTGAGGGTTGTGGATTGAGGACGAGGACAGAGGGTTGAGTATTGATGTTTGAGGTCTGAGGATTGAGGATTGAGGAATGAGAATTGAGGATTGAGGATTGAGGATTGAAGATTGAGGATTGGTTATTGAGGATTGAAGAATGAGGACCGAGGTTTGAGGATTGAGTATTGAGGATTGAAGATTGAGGATTGAGGATTGAGGATTGAGGATTGAGGATGAGGGCTGAGGGTTGAGGATTGAGGTTTAAGGACTGTGGACTGAGGATTGAGGATTGAGAATTGAGGATTGAGGATTGAGGATTGAAGACTGAGGATTGGGTATTGAGCATTGAGGATTGAAGATTGAGGATTGAGGATTGAGGATTGAGGATTGAGTATTGAGGATTGAAGATTGAGGATTTGGGATTGAGGATTGAGGATTGAGGATTGAGGATAGAGGATTGAAGATTGAGGATTGCGTATTGCTGGTTGAACATTGAGGTTTGAGAATTGAGTGTAGAGGATCGAGGATTGACGACTGAAGATTGAATATTGATGATTGAAGATTGAGTATTGAGGATTGAGGGTTGTGGATTGTGGACGAGGACTGAGGGTCGAGTATTGATGTTTGAGGTCTGAGGATTGAGGATTGAGGATTGAGGGTTGAGAAATTGAGTATTGAGGATTGAGGATTGAGGATTGAATATTGCGTATTTGAGGATTGAGCATTTAAGATTGAGTATTGAGGATTGAAAATTGAGAATTGAGGATTGAGGATTGAGGATTGAGGATTGAGGATTGAGGATTGAGGACTGAGGATTGATGATTGAGGATTGAAGATTGAGGATTGAGGATTGAGGATTAAAGATTGAGTACTGAGGATTGAAGATCGAGGATTGGTGATTGAGGATTGAGGATTGAGGATTGAGGATTGAGGATTGAGGATTGAGTATTGAAGATTGAGGAATGAAGATTGAGGATGAGAATTGAGGATTGAGGATTGAAGATTCAGTATTGAGGATTGAAGATTGAGGATTGAGGATTGAGTTTTGAGGATTGAGGATTGAAGACTGACGACTGAGGGTGGAGGATTGAGGCTTGTGGATTGAGGATTGAGGATTCATGATTGAGTATTGAGGATTAAAGATTGAGGATTGAGGATTGAGGATTGAGGATTGAGGATTGAAGATTGAGGATTGGGTACTGAGTGTTGAGGTTTGAGCGATGAGAATTGATGTTTGTGGATAGAGATTTAAAGGTTACAGATTCAGTATTGAGTATTGAAAACTGTGAATTGATGATATTCTAATGAGGATTGAGAATTGACAACTGATTGTTGAGGACTGAGGTCTGAAGGTTGAGGATTCAGGATTGAGGATTCAGGATTGAGGTTTGAGGACTGAGGATTGAGGATTGAGGATTGACGATTGAGGATTGAGGATTGTGGATTGAGGATTGAGGATTGAGGATTAAGGATTGAGGATTGAGTATTGATGATTGAGGCTTGAGGATTGAGGATTGAGGATTGAGAATTGAGGATTGAGGTTTGAGGATTGAAGATTGAGGATTGGGTATTGAGGATTGAAGAATGAGGACTGAGGATTGAGGATTGAGGATTGAGGATTGAGGATTGGAGATTGAATATTGATGATTGAAGATTGAGGATTGAGGATTGAGCGTTGTGGATTGAGGACGAGGACAGAGGGTTGAGTATTGATGTTTGAGGTCTGAGGATTGAGGATTGAGGAATGAGAATTGAGGATTGAGGATTGAGGATTGAAGATTGAGGATTGGTTATTGAGGATTGAAGAATGAGGACCGAGGTTTGAGGATTGAGTATTGAGGATTGAAGATTGAGGATTGAGGATTGAGGATTGAGGATTGAGCATGAGGGCTGAGGGTTGAGGATTGAGGTTTAAGGACTGAGGACTGAGGATTGAGGATTGAGAATTGAGGATTGAGGATTGAGGATTGAAGACTGAGGATTGGGTATTGAGCATTGAGGATTGAAGATTGAGGATTGAGGATTGAGGATTGAGGATTGAGGATTGAGGATTGAGGATTGAAGATTGAGGATTGGGGATTGAGGATTGACGGTTGAGGATTGAGAATTCAGGATTGAGAATTGAGGATTGAGGATTGAAGATTGAGTATTGAGGATTGAAGGTTGAGGTTTGAGGATTGAGGATTGAAGATTGAGGACTTAGTGTTGAGGGTTGAGTGATGGGAATTGATGTTTGTGGATTGAGATTTGAAGATTGGAGAATGGGGATTGATAATTGAAAACTGTGAATTGAGGATATTCTATTGATGATTGAGGATTGACAATTGATTGTTGAGGACTGAGGGCTGAAGATTGAGGATTCAGGATTGAGGATTCGGGATTGAGGTTTGAGGACTGAGGATTGAGGGTTGAGGATTGAGGATTGAGGATTGACGCTTGAGGATTGAGTGATGAGGATGGAGGATTGAAGAGAGAGGACTAAGTGTTGAGGATTCAGTGTTGAGAATTGATGTTTGAGGATTGAGATTTGATTATTGAAAATTGTGGATTGAGTATTGGACCATGAGAATTCAGGATACTATATTGAGTATTGATAATTGAGGATAGATGGTTGAGTGTTGCGGATTGGTTGTTGAGGTTTGTGTTTTGTATATTGAGGTTTGAGGATTGAGGATTGAGGATTGAGGACTGAAGGTTGAATATTGATGATTGAAGATTGAGGATTGAGGATTGAGCGTTGTGGATTGAGGACGAGAACTGAGGGTTGAGTATTGATGTTCGAGGTCTGAGGATTGAGGATTGAGGGTTGAGAATTGAGGATTGAGGATTGAGGATTGAAGATTGAGGATTGGGTATTGACGATTTAAGAATGAGGATTGAGGATTGAGGATTGAGTATTGAGGATCGAAGATTGAGCTTTGAGGATTGAAGATTGAGTATTGAGGATTGAGGATTCAGGATTGAGGATTGAGGATTGAGGATTGAGTACTGGGGATTGAGGATTGAAGATTGAGGATTGAGGATTGAGGATTAAAGATTGAGTATTGAGGATTGATGATTGAGAATTGAGGATTGAGTGTTGAGGACTGAATATTGAACATTGATGATTTAAGATTGAGGATTGAGGATTGAGGGTTGTGGACTGAGAACAAGGCCTGAGGGTTCAGTATTGACGTTTGAGGCCTGATTACTGAGGATTGAGGATTGAGAATTGAGGACTGAAGATTGAGTATTGAGGATTGAAGATTGAGGATTGAGGATTGAGGGTTGAGTATTGATGATTGAGGCTTGAGGATTGAGGATTGAGGATTGAGAATTGAGGATTGAGGTTTGAGGATTGAAGATTGACGATTGGGTATTGAGGATTGAAGAATCAGGACTGAGGATTGAGGATTGAGGATTGAGGATTGAAGATTGAGTATTGAGGACTGAAGATATAGGATTGAGGATTGAGGATTGAGGATTGAGGATTGAGGATTGAGGATTGAAGATTGAGGATTGAGGATTGAGGATTAAAGATTGAGGTATTGAGGATTGAGGATTGAGGATTGAGGATTGAGGATTGATGATTGAGTATTGAAGATTGAAGGTTGAGGATTGAGGATTGAGGATTGAGGATTGAGGATTGAAGATTGAATATTGGGGACTGAGTGTTGAGGGTTGAGTGATGAGAATTGGTGCTTGTGGATAGAGATTTAAAGATTGCGGATTGGGTATTGAGTATTGAAAAATGTGAATTGATGATATTCTATTGAGGATTGAGAATTGACAACTGATTGTTGAGGACTGAGGTCTGAAGGTTGAGGATTCAGGATTGAGGTTTCAGGATTGAGGTTTGAGGACTGAGGATTGAGGATTGAGGATTGAGGACTGAGGATTGAGGATTGAGGATTGAAGATTGAGGATAGGGTATTGCGGATTGAGGATTGAGGATTGAGGACTGAGGATTGATGATTGAGGATTGAAGATTGAGGATTGAGGGTTGAGGATTAAAGATTCAGTACTGAGGATTGAAGATCGAGGATTGGTGATTGAGGATTGAGGATTGAGGATTGAGGATTGAGGATTGAGGATTGAGGATTGAGGATTGAAGACTGAGGATTGGGTATTGAGTATTGAGGATTGAAGACTGAGGATTGAGGATTGAGGATTGAGGAGTGAGGATTGAGGATTGAAGATTGAGGATTGGGTATTGCGGATTGAACATTGAGGATTGAGGATTGAGGATTGAGGATTGAGTATTGAGGATTGAGGACTTAAGAGTGAATATTCATGATTGAAGATTGAGGATTGAGGATTGAGGGTTGTGGATTGACGACGAGGACTGAGGGTTGAGTATCCATGTTTGAGGTCCGAGGATTGGGAATTGAGGATTGAGGATTGAGGATTGAGGATTGAGGACTGAAGATTGAATATTGATGATTGAAGATTGATGATTGAGGATTAAGGATTGTGGATTGGGGATTGAGGATCTAGGATTGAAAATTGATTATTGAGGATTGAAGATTGATGATTGAGGATTGAGGATTGAGAATTGAGAATTGAGGATAAGGACTGAGGGTTGATGATTGAGGTTTGAGGAATGAGGATTGAGGTTTGAGGATTGAGGATTGAAGATTGAGTATTGATGATTGAAGATTGAGGGTGGAGGATTGAGGCTTGAGGATTGAGGACGAGGACTGACAGTTGAGGATTGTGGTTTGAGGATTGAGGGTTGTGGATTGAGAATTGAGGATGAGGACTGAGGTTTGCGGATTGATGACTGAGGATTGAGGATTGAGGATTGATGATTGCGGATTGAGGATTGAAGATTGAGTATTGAGGATTGAATATTGAGGACTGAGGATTGAGTATTGAGGATTGAAGATTGAGTATTGAGGATTGAAGATTGAGGATTGAGGATTGAGGATTGAGAATTGAGGATTGAGGATTGAGGATTGAGGATAGAGAATTGAAGATTGAGGATTGGGGACTGGGTGTTGAGGGTTGAGTGATGAGGATTGATGTTTGTGGATAGAGATTTGAAGATTGCAGTTTGAGTATTGAGTATTGAAACCTGTGGATTGAGGAAATTCTATTGAGGATTGAGGATTGACAACTGATTGTTGAGGTCTGAGGGCTGAAGATTGAGGATTCAGGGCTGAGGATTCAGAATTGAGGTTTGAGGACTGAGGATTGAGGATTGAGGATTGAGGATTGAGGATTGAGGATTGAGGATTGAAGATTGAGTATTGAGGATTGAAGATTGAGGATTGAGGATTGAGGATTGAAGATTGAATATTGAGGATTGAAGATTGAGGATTGAGTATTGAGGATTGAGGATTGAGGACTGTGGATTGAGGATTGAGTATTGAGCATTGAGGATTGAAGATTGAGGACTGTTGATTGAGGATTGAAGATTGAGGATTAAGGATTGAGGATTGAGGATTGAGGTTTGAGGAATGAGGATTGAGGATTGAGGATTGAGGATTGAGGATTGAGTATTGAGGATTGAAGATTGAGGATTGAGGATTGAGGATCGAGGGTTGAGGATGAGGGCTGAGGGTTGAGGATTGAGGTTTGAGGATTGAGGGCTGAGGATTGAGGATTGATGATTGAGTATTGAGAATTGAAGATTGAGGATTGAAGATTGAGGATTGAGGATTGAGGATTGAGGGTTGAGGATTGAAGATTGAGGACTGGGGACTGAGTGTTGAGGGTTGAGTGATAAGAATTGGTATTTGTGGATAGAGATTTAAAGATTGCAGATTGACTATTGAGTATTGAAAACTGTGAATTGATGATATTCTATTGAGGATTGAGAATTGACAACTGATTGTTGAGGACTGAGGGCTGAAGATTGAGGATTCAGGATTGAGGATTCAGGACTGTGGTTTGAGGACTGAGGATTGAGTATTGAGGATTGGGGATTGAGGATTGAAGATCGAGGATTGAAGATTGAAGATTGGGTATTGAGGGTTGAACATTGAGGACTGAGGATTGAGGATTGAGGATTGAGGATTGAGGATTGAAGATTGAATATTGATGATTGAAGGTTGAGGATTGAGGATTGAGGGTTGTGGATTCAGGACGAGGACTGAGGGTTGTGGATTCAGGACGAGGACTGAGGGTTGAGTATTGATGTTTGAGGTCTGAGGATTGAGGATAGATGATTGAGAATTGAGGATTGAGGATTGAGGACTGAAGATTGAGGATTGATGATTGAGGATTGAGGATTGAGGATTGAGGATTGAGGACTGGGTATTGAAGATTGAGGATTGATGATTGAGGATTGAGGGTAGAGGATTGAGGATTGAGTATTGGGGATTGAGGATTGAAGATTGAGGATTGAGGATTGAGGATTAATGCTTGGGTATTGAGGATTGAACATTGAGGACTGAGTGTTGAGGGTTGAGTGATGAGAATTGATGTTTGTGAGTAGAGATTTGAAGATTGCAGATTGAGTATTGAGCATTTAATACTGTGAACTGAGGATATTCTATTGGGGATTGAGGATTGACAACTGATTGTTGAGGACTGAGGGCTGAAGATTGAGGATTCAGGATTGAGGATTCAGAATTGTGGTTTGAGGACTGAGCATTGAAGATTCAAGGTTGAGTATTGAGGATTGAGGATTGAGGGTTGAGGATTGAGGATTGAGGATTGAGGATTCAGGATGAGGGCTGAGGATTGAAGATTGAGGTTTGAGGACTCAGGACTGAGGATTGAGGATTGAGAATTGAGGATTGAGGATTGAGGATTGAAGATTGAGGATAGGGTATTGAGGATAGAAGAATGAGGATTGAGGATGGGCGGTTGACGATTGAGGATTGAAGATTGAGTATTCAGGATTGGAGATTGACGATTGAGGATTGAGGATTGAGGATCGAGGATTGAGGATTGAGTGTTGAGGGTTGAGTGATGAGGATTGATGTTTGTGGATAGAGATTTGAAGATTGCAGATTGAGTATTGAGTATCGAAACCTGTCAATTGAGGATATTCTATTGAGGATTGAGGATTGACAACTGATTGTTGAGGACTGAGGGCCGAAGATTGAGGATTCAGGGTTGAGGGTTCAGAATTGAGGTTTGAGGACTGAGGATTGAGGATTGAGGATTGAGGATTGAGGATTGAGTATTGAGGATTGAAGATTGAGGATTGAGGATTGAGGATCGAGGATTGAGGATGACGGCTGAGGGTTCAGGATTGAGGTTTGAGGATTGAGGGCTGAGGATTGAGGATTGATGATGGAGTATTGAGGATTGAAGATTGAGGATTGAGGATTGAGGATTGAGGATTGGGGATTGAGGATTGAGGATTGAAAATTGTGGACTGGGGACTGAGTGTTGAGGGTTGAGTGATAAGAATTGGTGTTTGTGGATAGAGATATAAAGATTACAGATTGAGTATTGAGTATTGAAAACTGTGAATTGATGATATTCTTTGAGGATTGAGAATTGACAACTGATTGTTGAGGACTGAGGGCTGAAGATTGAGGATTCAGGATTGAGGATTCAGGTCTGTGGTTTGAGGACTGAGGATTGAGGATTGAGTATTGGGGATTGAGGATTGAGGATCGAGGATTGAAGATTGAAGATTGGGTATTGAGGATTGAACATTGAGGACTGAGGATTGAGGATTGAGGATTGAGGATTGAGGATTGAAGATTGAATATTGATCATTGAAGGTTGAGGATTGAGGATTGAGGGTTGTGGTTTCAGGACGAGGACTGAGGGTTGTGGATTCAGGATGAGGACTGAGGGTTGAGTATTGGTGTTTGAGGTCTGAGGATTGAGGATAGAGGATTGAGAATTGGGGATTGAGGATTGAGGATTGAAGATTGAGGATTGGGCATTGAGGATTGAAGAATGAGGACTGAGGATGGAGGATTGAGGATTGAGGATTGAAGATTGAGTATTGAGGATTGAAGATTGAGGATTGAGGATTGAGCATTGAGGATTGAGCATTGAGGATTGAGGATTGAGGACTGAGGGTTGAAGATTGAGGATTGAGGATTGAGGATAAAAGGTTGAGCATTGAGGACTGAAGATTGAGGATTGATGATTGATGATTGAGGATTGAGGATTGACGATTGAGGACTGAGTATTGAAGATTGAGGATTGATGATTGAGGATTGAGGATAGAGGATTGAGGATTGAGTAGTGGGGATTGAGGATTGAATATTGAGGATTGAGGATTGAGGATTAATGATTGGGTATTTAGGATTGAACATTGAGGACTGGGTGTTGAGGGTTGAGTGATGAGAATTGATGTTTGTGGATAGAGATTTGAAGATTGCAGATTGAGTATTGAGTATTTAATACTGTGAACTGAGGATATTCTATTGGGGATTGAGGATTGACAACTGATTGTTGAGGACTGAGGGCTGAAGATTGAGGATTCAGGATTGAGGATTCAGAATTGTGGTTTGAGGACTGAGGATTGAAGATTGAAGATTCAGTATTGAGGATTGAAGATTGAGGGTTGAGGATTGAGGATTGAGGATTGAGGATTGAGGATGGGGGCTGAGGGTTGAAGATTGAGGTTTGAGGACTCAGGACTGAGGATTGAGGATTGAGAATTGAGGATTGGGGATTGAGGATTGAAGATTGAGGATAGGGTATTGAGGATTGAAGAATGAGGATTGAGGATGGGCGATTGATAATTGAGGATTGAACATTGAGTATTCAGGATTGGAGATTGACGATTGAGGATTGAGGATTGAGGATCGAGGATTGAGTATTGAGGACTGAAGGTTGAGGATTGAGGATTGAGGATTGAGGATTGAGGATTGAGCATTGAGGATTGAGGATTGAGGACTGAGGATTGAAGATTGAGGATTGAGGATTGAGGATTAAAGGTTGAGCATTGAGGATTGAAGATTGAGGATTGATGATTAAGGATTGAGAATTGAGGATTGAGTACTGAGGATTGAGGATTGAAGATTGAGTATTGAGGATTGAAGGTTGAGGATTGAGGATTGAGGATTGAAGATTGAGGACTTAGTGTTGAGGGTTGAGTGATGGGAATTGATGTTTGTGGATTGAGATTTGAAGTTTGAAGAATGGGGATTGATTATTGAAAACTCTGAATTGAGGATATTCTATTGATGATTGAGAATTGACAATTGACTGTCGAGGACTGAGGGCTGAAGATTGAGGATTCAGGATTGAGGTTTCAGGATTGAGGTTTGAGGACTAAGGATTGAGAATTGAGGATTGAGGACTGAGGATTGAGGATTGAGGATTGAAGATTGAGGATTGGGTATTGCAGATTGAACATTGAGGATTGAGGATTGAGGATTGAGGATTGAGGATTGAGGATGAGGGCTGAGGGTTGAGGATTGAGGTTTATGGACTGAGGACTGAGGATTGAGGATTGAGAATTGAGGATTGAGGATTGAGGATTGAGGATTGAAGACTGAGGATTGGGTATTGAGCATTGAGGATTGAAGATTGAGGATTGAGGATTGAGCGTTGTGGATTGAGGACGAGAACTGAGGGTTGAGTATTGATGTTCGAGGTCTGAGGATTGAGGATTGAGGGTTGAGAATTGTGGATTGAGGATTGAGGATTGAAGATTGAGGATTGGGTATTGACGATTTAAGAATGAGGATTGAGGATTGAGGATTGAGGATTGAGGATCGAAATTGAGCTTTGAGGATTGAAGATTGAGTATTGAGTACTGAGGATTCAGGATTGAGGATTGAGGATTGAGGATTGAGGATTGAGCATTGAGGATTGACGATTGAGGATTGTGGATTGAGGATTGAGGATTGAACATTGAGGACTGAGTGTTGTGGGTAGAGTGATGAGAATTGATGTTTGTGGATAGAGGCTTGAAGGTTGCAGATTGTGTATTGAGTATTGAAAACTGTGAATTGAGGATATTCTATTGAGGATTCAGGATTGACAACTGATTGCTGAGGACTCAGGGCTGAAGATTGAGGATTCAGGATTGAGGATTCAGAATTGAGGTTTGAGGACTGAGGACTGAGGATTGAGGATTGAGAATTGAGGATTGATGATTGAGTATTGAAGATTGAGGATTTGGTATTGAGGATTGAAGGATGAGGATTGAGGATTGAGGATTGAGGATTGAGGATTGAAGATTGAGGATTGAGGATTGAGTATTGAAGATTGAGGATTGAGGATTGAGGATTGAGGATTGAGTACTGGGGATTGAGGATTGAAGATTGAGGATTGAGGATTGAGGATTAAAGATTGAGTATTGAGGATTGATGATTGAGAATTGAGGATTGAGTGTTGAGGACTGAATATTGAACATTGATGATTTAAGATTGAGGATTGAGGATTGAGGGTTGTGGACTGAGAACAAGGCCTTAGGGTTCAGTATTGATGCTTGAGGTCTGATTATTGAGGATTGAGGATTGAGAATTGAGGACTGAAGATTGAGTATTGAGGATTGAAGATTGAGGATTGAGGATTGAGGATTGAGTATTGATGATTGAGGCTTGAGGATTGAGGATTGAGGATTGAGAATTGAGGATTGAGGTTTGAGGATTGAAGATTGAGGATTGGGTATTGAGGATTGAAGAATGAGGACTGAGGATTGAGGATTGAGGATTGAGGATTGAAGATTGAGTATTGAGGATTGAAGATTGAGGATTGAGGATTGTGTTTTGAGGATTGAGGATTGAAGACTGACGACTGAGGGTGGAGGATTGAGGCTTGTGGATTGAGGATTGAGGATTCATGATTGAGTATTGAGGATTAAAGATTGAGGATTGAGGATTGAGGATTGAGGATTGAGTATTGAGGATTGAGGATTGAGGATTGAGGATTGAGTATTGAGGATTGAGGACTGAAGAGTGAATATTGATGATTGAAGATTGAGGATTGAGGATTGAGGGTTGTGGATTGAGGACGAGGACTGAGGGTTGAGTATCCATGTTTGAGGTCCGAGGATTGGGAATTGAGGATTGAGGATTGAGGATTGAGGATTGAGGATTGGAGATTGAATATTGATGATTGAAGATTGAGGATTGAGGATTGAGCGTTGTTGATTGAGGACGAGGACAGAGGGTTGAGTATTGATGTTTGAGGTCTGAGGATTGAGGATTGAGGAATGAGAATTGAGGATTGAGGATTGAGGATTGAAGATTGAGGATTGGTTATTGAGGATTGAAGAATGAGGACCGAGGTTTGAGGATTGAGTATTGAGGATTGAAGATTGAGGATTGAGGATTGAGGATTGAGGATTGAGGATGAGGGCTGAGGGTTGAGGATTGAGGTTTAAGGACTGAGGACTGAGGATTGAGGATTGAAAATTGAGGATTGAGGATTGAGGATTGAAGACTGAGGATTGGGTATTGAGCATGAGGATTGAAGATTGAGGATTGAGGATTGAGGATTGAGGATTGAGGATTGAGGATTGAAGATTGAGGATTGGGGATTGAGGATTGACGGTTGAGGATTGAGAATTCAGGATTGAGAATTGAGGATTGAGGATTGAAGATTGAGTATTGAGGATTGAAGGTTGAGGTTTGAGGATTGAGGATTGAAGATTGAGGACTTAGTGTTGAGGGTTGAGTGATGGCAATTGATGTTTGTGGATTGAGATTTGAAGATTGGAGAATGGGGATTGATAATTGAAAACTGTGAATTGAGGATATTCTATTGATGATTGAGGATTGACAATTGATTGTTGAGGACTGAGGGCTGAAGATTGAGGATTCAGGATTGAGGATTCGGGATTGAGGTTTGAGGACTGAGGATTGAGGGTTGAGGATTGAGGATTGTGGATTGACGCTTGAGGATTGAGGGATGAGGATGGAGGATTGAAGAGAGAGGACTAAGTGTTGAGGATTCAGTGTTGAGAATTGATGTTTGAGGATTGAGATTTGATTATTGAAAATTGTGGATTGAGTATTGGACCATGAGAATTCAGGATACTATATTGAGTATTGAGAATTGAGGATAGATGGTTGAGTGTTGCGGATTGGTTGTTGAGGTTTGTGTTTTGTATATTGAGGTTTGAGGATTGAGGATTGAGGATTGAGGACTGAAGGTTGAATATTGATGATTGAAGATTGAGGATTGAGGATTGAGCGTTGTGGATTGAGGACGAGAACTGAGGGTTGAGTATTGATGTTCGAGGTCTGAGGATTGAGGATTGAGGGTTGAGAATTGAGGATTGAGGATTGAGGATTGAAGATTGAGGATTGGGTATTGACGATTTAAGAATGAGGATTGAGGATTGAGGATTGAGTATTGAGGATCGAAGATTGAGCTTTGAGGATTGAAGATTGAGTATTGAGGATTGAGGATTCAGGATTGAGGATTGAGGATTGAGGATTGAGTACTGGGGATTGAGGATTGAAGATTGAGGATTGAGGATTGAGGATTAAAGATTGAGTATTGAGGATTGATGATTGAGAATTGAGGATTGAGTGTTGAGGACTGAATATTGAACATTGATGATTTAAGATTGAGGATTGAGGATTGAGGGTTGTGGACTGAGAACAAGGCCTGAGGGTTCAGTATTGATGTTTGAGGCCTGATTACTGAGGATTGAGGATTGAGAATTGAGGACTGAAGATTGAGTATTGAGGATTGAAGATTGAGGATTGAGGATTGAGGGTTGAGTATTGATGATTGAGGCTTGAGGATTGAGGATTGAGGATTGAGAATTGAGGATTGAGGTTTGAGGACTGAAGATTGACGATTGGGTATTGAGGATTGAAGAATGAGGACTGAGGATTGAGGATTGAGGATTGAGGATTGAAGATTGAGCATTGAGGACTGAAGATATAAGATTGAGGATTGAGGATTGAGGATTGAGGATTGAGGATTGAGGATTGAAGATTGAGGATTGAGGATTGAGGATTAAAGATTGAGGTATTGAGGATTGAGGATTGAGGATTGAGGATTGAGGATTGATGATTGAGTATTGAGGATTGAAGGTTGAGGATTGAGGATTGAGGATTGAGGATTGAGGATTGAAGATTGAATATTGGGGACTGAGTGTTGAGGGTTGAGTGATGAGAATTGGTGCTTGTGGATAGAGATTTAAAGATTGCGGATTGAGTATTGAGTATTGAAAAATGTGAATTGATGATATTCTATTGAGGATTGAGAATTGACAACTGATTGTTGAGGACTGAGGTCTGAAGGTTGAGGATTCAGGATTGAGGTTTCAGGATTGAGGTTTGAGGACTGAGGATTGAGGATTGAGGATTGAGGACTGAGGATTGAGGATTGAGGATTGAAGATTGAGGATAGGGTATTGCGGATTGAGGATTGAGGATTGAGGACTGAGGATTGATGATTGAGGATTGAAGATTGAGGATTGAGGGTTGAGGATTAAAGATTCAGTACTGAGGATTGAAGATCGAGGATTGGTGATTGAGGATTGAGGATTGAGGATTGAGGATTGAGGATTGAGGATTGAGGATTGAGGATTGAAGACTGAGGATTGGGTATTGAGTATTGAGGATTGAAGACTGAGGATTGAGGATTGAGGATTGAGGATTGAGGATTGAGGATTGAAGATTGAGGATTGGGGATTGAGGATTGACGATTAAGGATTGAGAATTGAGGATTGAGTACTGAGGATTGAGGATTGAAGATTGAGTATTGAGGATTGAAGGTTGAGGATTGAGGATTGAGGATTGAAGATTGAGGACTTAGTGTTGAGGGTTGAGTGATGGGAATTGATGTTTGTGGATTGAGATGTGAAGTTTGAAGAATGGGGATTGATTATTGAAAACTGTGAATTGAGGATATTCTATTGATGATTGAGAATGGACAATTGACTGTTGAGGACTGAGGGCTGAAGATTGAGGATTCAGGATTGAGGTTTCAGGATTGAGGTTTGAGGACTAAGGATTGAGGATTGAGGATTGAGGACTGAGGAGTGAGGATTGAGGATTGAAGATTGAGGATTGGGTATTGCGCATTGAACATTGAGGATTGAACATTGAGGATTGAGGATTGAGTATTGAGGATTGAGGACTGAAGAGTGAATATTGATGATTGAAGATTGAGGATTGAGGATTGAGGGTTGTGGATTGAGGACGAGGACTGAGGGTTGAGTATCCATGTTTGAGGTCCGAGGATTGGGAATTGAGGATTGAGGATTGAGGATTGAGGATTGAGGATTGGAGATTGAATATTGATGATTGAAGATTGAGGATTGAGGATTGAGGGTTGTGGATTGAGGACGAGGACAGAGGGTTGAGTATTGATGTTTGAGGTCTGAGGATTGAGGATTGAGGAATGAGAATTGAGGATTGAGGATTGAGGATTGAAGATTGAGGATTGGTTATTGAGGATTGAAGAATGAGGACCGAGGTTTGAGGATTGAGTATTGAGGATTGAAGATTGAGGATTGAGGATTGAGGATTGAGGATTGAGGATGAGGGCTGAGGGTTGAGGATTGAGGTTTAAGGACTGTGGACTGAGGATTGAGGATTGAGAATTGAGGATTGAGGATTGAGGATTGAAGACTGAGGATTGGGTATTGAGCATTGAGGATTGAAGATTGAGGATTGAGGATTGAGGATTGAGGATTGAGTATTGAGGATTGAAGATTGAGGATTTGGGATTGAGGATTGAGGATTGAGGATTGAGGATTGAGGATAGAGGATTGAAGATTGAGGATTGCGTATTGCTGGTTGAACATTGAGGTTTGAGAATTGAGTGTTGAGGATCGAGGATTGACGACTGAAGATTGAATATTGATGATTGAAGATTGAGTATTGAGGATTGAGGGTTGTGGATTGTGGACGAGGACTGAGGGTCGAGTATTGATGTTTGAGGTCTGAGGATTGAGGATTGAGGATTGAGGGTTGAGAAATTGAGTATTGAGGATTGAGGATTGAGGATTGAATATTGCGTATTGAGGATTGAGCATTTAAGATTGAGTATTGAGGATTGAAAATTGAGAATTGAGGATTGAGGATTGAGGATTGAGGATTGAGGATTGAGGATTGAGGACTGAGGATTGATGATTGAGGATTGAAGATTGAGGATTGAGGATTGAGGATTAAAGATTGAGTACTGAGGATTGAAGATCGAGGATTGGTGATTGAGGATTGAGGATTGAGGATTGAGGATTGAGGATTGAGGATTGAGTATTGAAGATTGAGGAATGAAGATTGAGGATTGAGGATTGAGGATTGAGGATTGAAGATTCAGTATTGAGGATTGAAGATTGAGGATTGAGGATTGAGTTTTGAGGATTGAGGATTGAAGACTGACGACTGAGGGTGGAGGATTGAGGCTTGTGGATTGAGGATTGAGGATTCATGATTGAGTATTGAGGATTAAAGATTGAGGATTGAGGATTGAGGATTGAGGATTGAGGATTGAAGATTGAGGATTGGGTACTGAGTGTTGAGGTTTGAGCGATGAGAATTGATGTTTGTGGATAGAGATTTAAAGGTTACAGATTCAGTATTGAGTATTGAAAACTGTGAATTGATGATATTCTAATGAGGATTGAGAATTGACAACTGATTGTTGAGGACTGAGGTCTGAAGGTTGAGGATTCAGGATTGAGGATTCAGGATTGAGGTTTGAGGACTGAGGATTGAGGATTGAGGATTGACGATTGAGGATTGAGGATTGTGGATTGAGGATTGAGGATTGAGGATTAAGGATTGAGGATTGAGTATTGATGATTGAGGCTTGAGGATTGAGGATTGAGGATTGAGAATTGAGGATTGAGGTTTGAGGATTGAAGATTGAGGATTGGGTATTGAGGATTGAAGAATGAGGACTGAGGATTGAGGATTGAGGATTGAAGATTGAGTATTGAGGATTGAAGATTGAGGATTGAGGATTGTGTTTAGAGGATTGAGGATTGAAGACTGACGACTGAGGGTGGAGGATTGAGGCTTGTGGATTGAGGATTGAGGATTCATGATTGAGTATTGAGGATTAAAGATTGAGGATTGAGGATTGAGGATTGAGGATTGAGTGTTGAGGATTGAGGATTGAGGATTGAGGATTGAGTATTGAGGATTGAGGACTGAAGAGTGAATATTGATGATTGAAGATTGAGGATTGAGGATTGAGGGTTGTGGATTGAGGACGAGGACTGAGGGTTGAGTATCCATGTTTGAGGTCCGAGGATTGGGAATTGAGGATTGAGGATTGAGGATTGAGGATTGAGGATTGGAGATTGAATATTGATGATTGAAGATTGAGGATTGAGGATTGAGCGTTGTGGATTGAGGACGAGGACAGAGGGTTGAGTATTGATGTTTGAGGTCTGAGGATTGAGGATTGAGGAATGAGAATTGAGGATTGAGGATTGAGGATTGAAGATTGAGGATTGGTTATTGAGGATTGAAGAATGAGGACCGAGGTTTGAGGATTGAGTATTGAGGATTGAAGATTGAGGATTGAGGATTGAGGATTGAGGATTGAGCATGAGGGCTGAGGGTTGAGGATTGAGGTTTAAGGACTGAGGACTGAGGATTGAGGATTGAGAATTGAGGATTGAGGATTGAGGATTGAAGACTGAGGATTGGGTATTGAGCATTGAGGATTGAAGATTGAGGATTGAGGATTGAGGATTGAGGATTGAGGATTGAGGATTGAGGATTGAAGATTGAGGATTGGGGATTGAGGATTGACGGTTGAGGATTGAGAATTCAGGATTGAGAATTGAGGATTGAGGATTGAAGATTGAGTATTGAGGATTGAAGGTTGAGGTTTGAGGATTGAGGATTGAAGATTGAGGACTTAGTGTTGAGGGTTGAGTGATGGGAATTGATGTTTGTGGATTGAGATTTGAAGATTGGAGAATGGGGATTGATAATTGAAAACTGTGAATTGAGGATATTCTATTGATGATTGAGGATTGACAATTGATTGTTGAGGACTGAGGGCTGAAGATTGAGGATTCAGGATTGAGGATTCGGGATTGAGGTTTGAGGACTGAGGATTGAGGGTTGAGGATTGAGGATTGAGGATTGACGCTTGAGGATTGAGGGATGAGGATGGAGGATTGAAGAGAGAGGACTAAGTGTTGAGGATTCAGTGTTGAGAATTGATGTTTGAGGATTGAGATTTGATTATTGAAAATTGTGGATTGAGTATTGGACCATGAGAATTCAGGCTACTATATTGAGTATTGATAATTGAGGATAGATGGTTGAGTGTTGCGGATTGGTTGTTGAGGTTTGTGTTTTGTATATTGAGGTTTGAGGATTGAGGATTGAGGATTGAGGACTGAAGGTTGAATATTGATGATTGAAGATTGAGGATTGAGGATTGAGCGTTGTGGATTGAGGACGAGAACTGAGGGTTGAGTATTGATGTTCGAGGTCTGAGGATTGAGGATTGAGGGTTGAGAATTGAGGATTGAGGATTGAGGATTGAAGATTGAGGATTGGGTATTGACGATTTAAGAATGAGGATTGAGGATTGAGGATTGAGTATTGAGGATCGAAGATTGAGCTTTGAGGATTGAAGATTGAGTATTGAGGATTGAGGATTCAGGATTGAGGATTGAGGATTGAGGATTGAGTACTGGGGATTGAGGATTGAAGATTGAGGATTGAGGATTGAGGATTAAAGATTGAGTATTGAGGATTGATGATTGAGAATTGAGGATTGAGTGTTGAGGACTGAATATTGAACATTGATGATTTAAGATTGAGGATTGAGGATTGAGGGTTGTGGACTGAGAACAAGGCCTGAGGTTTCAGTATTGACGTTTGAGGCCTGATTACTGAGGATTGAGGATTGAGAATTGAGGACTGAAGATTGAGTATTGAGGATTGAAGATTGAGGATTGAGGATTGAGGGTTGAGTATTGATGATTGAGGCTTGAGGATTGAGGATTGAGGATTGAGAATTGAGGATTGAGGGTTGAGGATTGAAGATTGACGATTGGGTATTGAGGATTGAAGAATCAGGACTGAGGATTGAGGATTGAGGATTGAGGATTGAAGATTGAGTATTGAGGACTGAAGATATAGGATTGAGGATTGAGGATTGAGGATTGAGGATTGAGGATTGAGGATTGAAGATTGAGGATTGAGGATTGAGGATTAAAGATTGAGGTATTGAGGATTGAGGATTGAGGATTGAGGATTGAGGATTGATGATTGAGTATTGAAGATTGAAGGTTGAGGATTGAGGATTGAGGATTGAGGATTGAGGATTGAAGATTGAATATTGGGGACTGAGTGTTGAGGGTTGAGTGATGAGAATTGGTGCTTGTGGATAGAGATTTAAAGATTGCGGATTGAGTATAGAGTATTGAAAAATGTGAATTGATGATATTCTATTGAGGATTGAGAATTGACAACTGATTGTTGAGGACTGAGGTCTGAAGGTTGAGGATTCAGGATTGAGGTTTCAGGATTGAGGTTTGAGGACTGAGGATTGAGGATTGAGGATTGAGGACTGAGGATTGAGGATTGAGGATTGAAGATTGAGGATAGGGTATTGCGGATTGAGGATTGAGGATTGAGGACTGAGGATTGATGATTGAGGATTGAAGATTGAGGATTGAGGGTTGAGGATTAAAGATTCAGTACTGAGGATTGAAGATCGAGGATTGGTGATTGAGGATTGAGGATTGAGGATTGAGGATTGAGGATTGAGGATTGAGGATTGAGGATTGAAGACTGAGGATTGGGTATTGAGTATTGAGGATTGAAGACTGAGGATTGAGGATTGAGGATTGAGGATTGAGGATTGAGGATTGAAGATTGAGGATTGGGGATTGAGCATTGACGATTAAGGATTGAGAATTGAGGATTGAGTACTGAGGATTGAGGATTGAAGATTGAGTATTGAGGATTGAAGGTTGAGGATTGAGGATTGAGGATTGAAGATTGAGGACTTAGTGTTGAGGGTTGAGTGATGGGAATTGATGTTTGTGGATTGAGATGTGAAGTTTGAAGAATGGGGATTGATTATTGAAAACTGTGAATTGAGGATATTCTATTGATGATTGAGAATGGACAATTGACTGTTGAGGACTGAGGGCTGAAGATTGAGGATTCAGGATTGAGGTTTCAGGATTGAGGTTTGAGGACTAAGGATTGAGGATTGAGGATTGAGGACTGAGGAGTGAGGATTGAGGATTGAAGATTGAGGATTGGGTATTGCGGATTGAACATTGAGGATTGAGGATTGAGGATTGAGGATTGAGTATTGAGGATTGAGGACTTAAGAGTGAATATTCATGATTGAAGATTGAGGATTGAGGATTGAGGGTTGTGGATTGACGACGAGGACTGAGGGTTGAGTATCCATGTTTGAGGTCCGAGGATTGGGAATTGAGGATTGAGGATTGAGGATTGAGGATTGAGGACTGAAGATTGAATATTGATGATTGAAGATTGATGATTGAGGATTAAGGATTGTGGATTGGGGATTGAGGATCTAGGATTGAAAATTGATTATTGAGGATTGAAGATTGATGATTGAGGATTGAGGATTGAGAATTGAGAATTGAGGATAAGGACTGAGGGTTGATGATTGAGGTTTGAGGAATGAGGATTGAGGTTTGAGGATTGAGGATTGAAGATTGAGTATTGATGATTGAAGATTGAGGGTGGAGGATTGAGGCTTGAGGATTGAGGACGAGGACTGACAGTTGAGGATTGTGGTTTGAGGATTGAGGGTTGTGGATTGAGAATTGAGGATGAGGACTGAGGTTTGCGGATTGATGACTGAGGATTGAGGATTGAGGATTGATGATTGCGGATTGAGGATTGAAGATTGAGTATTGAGGATTGAATATTGAGGACTGAGGATTGAGTATTGAGGATTGAAGATTGAGTATTGAGGATTGAAGATTGAGGATTGAGGATTGAGGATTGAGAATTGAGGATTGAGGATTGAGGATTGAGGATAGAGAATTGAAGATTGAGGATTGGGGACTGGGTGTTGAGGGTTGAGTGATGAGGATTGATGTTTGTGGATAGAGATTTGAAGATTGCAGTTTGAGTATTGAGTATTGAAACCTGTGGATTGAGGAAATTCTATTGAGGATTGAGGATTGACAACTGATTGTTGAGGTCTGAGGGCTGAAGATTGAGGATTCAGGGCTGAGGATTCAGAATTGAGGTTTGAGGACTGAGGATTGAGGATTGAGGATTGAGGATTGAGGATTGAGGATTGAGGATTGAAGATTGAGTATTGAGGATTGAAGATTGAGGATTGAGGATTGAGGATTGAAGATTGAATATTGAGGATTGAAGATTGAGGATTGAGGATTGAGGATTGAGGATTGAGGACTGTGGATTGAGGATTGAGTATTGAGCATTGAGGATTGAAGATTGAGGACTGTTGATTGAGGATTGAAGATTGAGGATTAAGGATTGAGGATTGAGGATTGAGGTTTGAGGAATGAGGATTGAGGATTGAGGATTGAGGATTGAGGATTGAGTATTGAGGATTGAAGATTGAGGATTGAGGATTGAGGATCGAGGGTTGAGGATGAGGGCTGAGGGTTGAGGATTGAGGTTTGAGGATTGAGGGCTGAGGATTGAGGATTGATGATTGAGTATTGAGAATTGAAGATTGAGGATTGAAGATTGAGGATTGAGGATTGAGGATTGAGGGTTGAGGATTGAAGATTGAGGACTGGGGACTGAGTGTTGAGGGTTGAGTGATAAGAATTGGTATTTGTGGATAGAGATTTAAAGATTGCAGATTGACTATTGAGTATTGAAAACTGTGAATTGATGATATTCTATTGAGGATTGAGAATTGACAACTGATTGTTGAGGACTGAGGGCTGAAGATTGAGGATTCAGGATTGAGGATTCAGGACTGTGGTTTGAGGACTGAGGATTGAGTATTGAGGATTGGGGATTGAGGATTGAAGATCGAGGATTGAAGATTGAAGATTGGGTATTGAGGGTTGAACATTGAGGACTGAGGATTGAGGATTGAGGATTGAGGATTGAGGATTGAAGATTGAATATTGATGATTGAAGGTTGAGGATTGAGGATTGAGGGTTGTGGATTCAGGACGAGGACTGAGGGTTGTGGATTCAGGACGAGGACTGAGGGTTGAGTATTGATGTTTGAGGTCTGAGGATTGAGGATAGATGATTGAGAATTGAGGATTGAGGATTGAGGACTGAAGATTGAGGATTGATGATTGAGGATTGAGGATTGAGGATTGAGGATTGAGGACTGGGTATTGAAGATTGAGGATTGATGATTGAGGATTGAGGGTAGAGGATTGAGGATTGAGTATTGGGGATTGAGGATTGAAGATTGAGGATTGAGGATTGAGGATTAATGCTTGGGTATTGAGGATTGAACATTGAGGACTGAGTGTTGAGGGTTGAGTGATGAGAATTGATGTTTGTGGATAGAGATTTGAAGATTGCAGATTGAGTATTGAGCATTTAATACTGTGAACTGAGGATATTCTATTGGGGATTGAGGATTGACAACTGATTGTTGAGGACTGAGGGCTGAAGATTGAGGATTCAGGATTGAGGATTCAGAATTGTGGTTTGAGGACTGAGCATTGAAGATTCAAGGTTGAGTATTGAGGATTGAGGATTGAGGGTTGAGGATTGAGGATTGAGGATTGAGGATTCAGGATGAGGGCTGAGGATTGAAGATTGAGGTTTGAGGACTCAGGACTGAGGATTGAGGATTGAGAATTGAGGATTGAGGATTGAGGATTGAAGATTGAGGATAGGGTATTGAGGATAGAAGAATGAGGATTGAGGATGGGCGGTTGACGATTGAGGATTGAAGATTGAGTATTCAGGATTGGAGATTGACGATTGAGGATTGAGGATTGAGGATCGAGGATTGAGGATTGAGTGTTGAGGGTTGAGTGATGAGGATTGATGTTTGTGGATAGAGATTTGAAGATTGCAGATTGAGTATTGAGTATCGAAACCTGTCAATTGAGGATATTCTATTGAGGATTGAGGATTGACAACTGATTGTTGAGGACTGAGGGCCGAAGATTGAGGATTCAGGGTTGAGGGTTCAGAATTGAGGTTTGAGGACTGAGGATTGAGGATTGAGGATTGAGGATTGAGGATTGAGTATTGAGGATTGAAGATTGAGGATTGAGGATTGAGGATCGAGGATTGAGGATGACGGCTGAGGGTTCAGGATTGAGGTTTGAGGATTGAGGGCTGAGGATTGAGGATTGATGATGGAGTATTGAGGATTGAAGATTGAGGATTGAGGATTGAGGATTGAGGATTGGGGATTGAGGATTGAGGATTGAAAATTGTGGACTGGGGACTGAGTGTTGAGGGTTGAGTGATAAGAATTGGTGTTTGTGGATAGAGATATAAAGATTACAGATTGAGTATTGAGTATTGAAAACTGTGAATTGATGATATTCTTTGAGGATTGAGAATTGACAACTGATTGTTGAGGACTGAGGGCTGAAGATTGAGGATTCAGGATTGAGGATTCAGGTCTGTGGTTTGAGGACTGAGGATTGAGGATTGAGTATTGGGGATTGAGGATTGAGGATCGAGGATTGAAGATTGAAGATTGGGTATTGAGGATTGAACATTGAGGACTGAGGATTGAGGATTGAGGATTGAGGATTGAGGATTGAAGATTGAATATTGATCATTGAAGGTTGAGGATTGAGGATTGAGGGTTGTGGTTTCAGGACGAGGACTGAGGGTTGTGGATTCAGGATGAGGACTGAGGGTTGAGTATTGGTGTTTGAGGTCTGAGGATTGAGGATAGAGGATTGAGAATTGGGGATTGAGGATTGAGGATTGAAGATTGAGGATTGGGCATTGAGGATTGAAGAATGAGGACTGAGGATGGAGGATTGAGGATTGAGGATTGAAGATTGAGTATTGAGGATTGAAGATTGAGGATTGAGGATTGAGCATTGAGGATTGAGCATTGAGGATTGAGGATTGAGGACTGAGGGTTGAAGATTGAGGATTGAGGATTGAGGATTAAAGGTTGAGCATTGAGGACTGAAGATTGAGGATTGATGATTGATGATTGAGGATTGAGGATTGACGATTGAGGACTGAGTATTGAAGATTGAGGATTGATGATTGAGGATTGAGGATAGAGGATTGAGGATTGAGTAGTGGGGATTGAGGATTGAAAATTGAGGATTGAGGATTGAGGATTAATGATTGGGTATTTAGGATTGAACATTGAGGACTGGGTGTTGAGGGTTGAGTGATGAGAATTGATGTTTGTGGATAGAGATTTGAAGATTGCAGATTGAGTATTGAGTATTTAATACTGTGAACTGAGGATATTCTATTGGGGATTGAGGATTGACAACTGATTGTTGAGGACTGAGGGCTGAAGATTGAGGATTCAGGATTGAGGATTCAGAATTGTGGTTTGAGGACTGAGGATTGAAGATTGAAGATTCAGTATTGAGGATTGAAGATTGAGGGTTGAGGATTGAGGATTGAGGATTGAGGATTGAGGATGGGGGCTGAGGGTTGAAGATTGAGGTTTGAGGACTCAGGACTGAGGATTGAGGATTGAGAATTGAGGATTGGGGATTGAGGATTGAAGATTGAGGATAGGGTATTGAGGATTGAAGAATGAGGATTGAGGATGGGCGATTGATAATTGAGGATTGAACATTGAGTATTCAGGATTGGAGATTGACGATTGAGGATTGAGGATTGAGGATCGAGGATTGAGTATTGAGGACTGAAGGTTGAGGATTGAGGATTGAGGATTGAGGATTGAGGATTGAGCATTGAGGATTGAGGATTGAGGACTGAGGATTGAAGATTGAGGATTGAGGATTGAGGATTAAAGGTTGAGCATTGAGGATTGAAGATTGAGGATTGATGATTGAGGATTGAGGATTGAGGATTGAGGATTGAGGACTGAGTATTGAAGATTGAGGATTGATGATTGAGGATTGAGGATAGAGGATTGAGGATTGAGTATTGGGGATTGAGGATTGAAGATTGAGGATTGAGGATTGAGGATTAATGATTGGGTATTGAGGATTGAACATTGAGGACTGAGTGTTGAGGGTTGAGTGATGAGAATTGATGTTTGTGGATTGAGATTTGAAGATTGCAGATTGAGTATTGAGTATTTAATACTGTGAACTGAGTATATTCTATTGGGGATTGAGGATTGACAACTGATTGTTGAGGACTGAGGGCTGAAGATTGAGGATTCAGGATTGAGGATTCAGAATTGTGGTTTGAGGACTGAGGATTGAAGATTGAAGATTGAGTATTGAGGATTGAAGATTGAGGGTTGAGGATCGAGGATTGAGGGTTGAGGATTGAGGATTGAGTATTGAGGATTGAAGATTGAGGATTGAGGATTGAGGATCGAGGATTGAGGTTTGAGGACTGAGGATTGAGGATTGAGGATTGGGGATTGAGGATTCAGAATTGAGGTTTGAGGACTGAGGATTGAGTATTGTGGATTGAGTATTGATGATTGAAGAATGAGGATTGAGGATTGAGGATTGAGGATTGAGGATTGAGGATTGAAGATTGAGTATTGAGGTTTGAAGATTGAGGATTGAGGATTGAGGACTGAGGATTGAGGATTGAGGATGAGGGCTGAGGGTTGAGGATTGAGGTTTAAGGACTGAGGACTGAGGATTGAGGATTGAGAATTGGGGATTGAGGATTGAGGTTTGAAGACTGTGGATTGGGTATTGAGGATTGAAGATTGAGGATTGAGGATTGAGGATTGAGGATTGAGGATTAAGGATTGAGGATTGAGGATTGAGGATTGAAGATTGAGGATTGAGGATTGAGGATTAAAGATTGAGTATTGAGGATTGAGGATTGAGGATTGAGGATTGAAGATTGAGGATTGAGGATTGAGGAATGAGGATTAAAAATTGAGTATTGAGGATTGAAGATTGAGGATTGAAAATTGAGGATTGGGTATTTATGATTGAAGAATGAGGATTGAGGATTGAGGATTGAGGATTGAGGAATGAAGATTGAGGATTGAGGATTGAGGATTGAGGATTGAAGATTGAGTATTGAGGATTGAAGATTGAGGATTGAGGATTGAGTTTTGAGGATTGAGGGTTGAAGATTGAGGATTGGGGACTGAGTGTCGAGGGTTGAGTGATGAGAATTGATGTTTGTGGATAGAGATTTGAAGATTGCAGATTGAGTATTGCGTATGGACAGCTCTGAACTGAGGATATTCTAGTGAGGATTGAGGATTGACAACTGATTGTTGAGGACTGAGGGCTGAAGATTGAGGACTCAGGATTGAGGATTCAGGATTGTGATTTGAGGACTGAGGATTGAGGATTGAGGAGTGTGGATTGAGGATTGAGGATTTAGGATTGAGGATTGAAGATTGAGGATTGGGTATTGTGGATTGAACATTGTGTATTGAACATTGAGGTTTGAGGATTGAGGATTGAAGATTGAGTATTGAGGATTGAAGATTAAGGATTGAGGATGAGGGCTGAGGGTTGAGGATTGAGGTTTAAGGACTGAGGACTGAGGATTGATGATTGAGAATTGAGGATTGAGGGTTGAGGATTGAAGATTGAGGATTGGGTATTGATAATTGAAGGATGAGGATTGAGGATTGAGGATTGAGGATTGAGGATTGAGGATTGAAGATTAGAGCATTGAGGTTTGAAGACTGACGACTGAGGGTGGAGGATTGAGGCTTGAGGATTGAGGATTGAGTATTGAAGATTGAGGGTTGAGGATTGAGGATTGAGGATTGAGTACTGGGGATTGAGGATTGAGGATTGAGGATTGAGGATTAAAAATTGAGTATTGAGGATTGAAGATTGAAGAATGAGGACTGAGGATTGAGGATTGAGGATTGAGGATTGAAGATTGAGTATTGAGGACTGAAGATTTAGGATTGAGGATTGAGGATTGAGGATTGAGTATTGAGGATTGAGGATTGAAGATTGAGGATTGAGGATTGAGGATTAAAGATTGAGGTATTGAGGATTGAAGATTGAGGATTGATGATTGATGATTGAGGATTGAGGATTGAGGATTGAGGATTGAGGATTGAGGATTGAGTATTGAAGATTGAGGATTGAGGATTGAGGATTGAGGATTAAAAATTGAGTATTGAGGATTGAAGATTGAGGATTGACGATTGAGGATTGGGTATTGATGATTGAAGAATGAGGATTGAGGATTGAGGATTGAGGATTGAGGAATGAAGATTGAGGATTGAGGATTGAGGATTCAGGATTGAAGATTGAGTATTGAGGAATGAAGATTGAGGATTGAGGATTGAGTTTTGAGGATTGAGGATTGAAGATTGAGGATTGGGGACTCAGTGTTGAGGGTTGAGTGATGAGAATTGATGTTTGTGGATAGAGATTTGAAGATTGCAGATTGAGTATTGCGTATGGAAAACTCTGAACTGAGGATATTCTAGTGAGGATTGAGGATTGACAACTGATTGTTGAGGACTGAGGGCTGAAGGTTGAGGATTCACGATTGAGGACTCAGGATTGAGGTTTGAGGACTGAGGATTGAGGATTGAGAATTGAGGATTGAGGATTGAGGATTGAGGATAGAGGATTGAAGATTGAGGATTGCCTATTGCTGGTTGAACATTGAGGTTTGAGAATTGATTGTTGAGGATCGAGGATTGACGACTGAAGATTGACTATTGATGATTGAAGATTGAGTATTGAGGATTGAGGGTTGTGGATTGTGGACGAGGACTGAGGGTCGAGTATTGATGTTTGAGGTCTGAGGATTGAGGATTGAGGATTGAGGGTTGAGAAATTGAGTATTGAGCATTGAGGATTGAAGATTGAGGATTGATGATTGAGGATTGAGGATTGAGGATTGAAGATTGAGGACTGAGTATTGAAGATTGAGGATTGATGATTGAGGATTGAGGATAGAGGATTGAGGATTGAGTATTGGGGATTGAGGATTGAAGATTGAGGATTGAGGATTGAGGATTAATGATTGGGTATTGAGGATTGAACATTGAGGACTGTGTGTTGAGGGTTGAGTGATGAGAATTGATGTTTGTGGATTGAGATTTGAAGATTGCAGATTGAGTATTGAGTATTTAATACTGTGAACTGAGTATATTCTATTGGGGATTGAGGATTGACAACTGATTGTTGAGGACTGAGGGCTGAAGATTGAGGATTCAGGATTGAGGATTCAGAATTGTGGTTTGAGGACTGAGGATTGAAGATTGAAGATTGAGTATTGAGGATTGAAGATTGAGGGTTGAGGATTGACGATTCAGGATTGAGGATTGAGGATGAGGGCTGAGGGTTGAAGATTGAGGTTTGAGGACTCAGGACTGAGGATTGAGAATTGAGAATTGAGGATTGAGGATTGAGGATTGAAGATTAAGGATAGGGTATTGAGGATTGAAGAATGAGGATTGAGGATGGGCGATTGAGGATTGAGGATTGAAGATTGAGTATTCAGGATTTCAGATTGACGATTGAGGATTGAGGATTGAGGATCGAGGATTGAGGGTTGAGGATTGAGGATTGAGTATTGAGGATTGAAGATTGAGGATTGAGGATTGAGGATCGAGGATTGAGGATTCAGGATTGAGGTTTGAGGACTGAGGATTGAGGATTGAGGATTGGGGATTGAGGATTCAGAATTGAGGTTTGAGGACTGAGGATTGAGTATTGTGGATTGAGTATTGATGATTGAAGAATGAGGATTGAGGATTGAGGATTGAGGATTGAGGATTGAAGATTGAGTATTGAGGTTTGAAGATTGAGGATTGAGGATTGAGGACTGAGGATTGAGGATTGAGGATGAGGGCTGAGGGTTGAGGATTGAGGTTTAAGGACTGAGGACTGAGGATTGAGGATTGCGAATTGAGGATTGAGGATTGAGGTTTGAAGACTGTGGATTGGGTATTGAGGATTGAAGATTGAGGACTGAGGACTGAGGATTGAGGATTGAGGATTAAGGATTGAGGATTGAGGATTGAGGATTGAAGAATGAGGATTGAGGATTGAGGATTGAGGATTGAGGATTGAAGATTGAGGATTGAGGATTGAGGATTGAGGATTGGGGATTGAGGATTGAGGATTGAAAATTGTGGACTGGGGACTGAGTGTTGAGGGTTGAGTGATAAGAATTGGTGTTTGTGGATAGAGATATAAAGATTACAGATTGAGTATTGAGTATTGAAAACTGTGAATTGATGATATTCTTTGAGGATTGAGAATTGACAACTGATTGTTGAGGACTGAGGGCTGAAGATTGAGGATTCAGGATTGAGGATTCAGGTCTGTGGTTTGAGGACTGAGGATTGAGGATTGAGTATTGGGGATTGAGGATTGAGGATCGAGGATTGAAGATTGAAGATTGGGTATTGAGGATTGAACATTGAGGACTGAGGATTGAGGATTGAGGATTGAGGATTGAGGATTGAGGATTGAAGATTGAATATTGATCATTGAAGGTTGAGGATTGAGGATTGAGGGTTGTGGTTTCAGGACGAGGACTGAGGGTTGTGGATTCAGGATGAGGACTGAGGGTTGAGTATTGGTGTTTGAGGTCTGAGGATTGAGGATAGAGGATTGAGAATTGGGGATTGAGGATTGAGGATTGAAGATTGAGGATTGGGCATTGAGGATTGAAGAATGAGGACTGAGGATGGAGGATTGAGGATTGAGGATTGAAGATTGAGTATTGAGGATTGAAGATTGAGGATTGAGGATTGAGCATTGAGGATTGAGCATTGAGGATTGAGGATTGAGGACTGAGGGTTGAAGATTGAGGATTGAGGATTGAGGATTAAAGGTTGAGCATTGAGGACTGAAGATTGAGGATTGATGATTGATGATTGAGGATTGAGGATTGACGATTGAGGACTGAGTATTGAAGATTGAGGATTGATGATTGAGGATTGAGGATAGAGAATTGAGGATTGAGTAGTGGGGATTGAGGATTGAAAATTGAGGATTGAGGATTGAGGATTAATGATTGGGTATTTAGGATTGAACATTGAGGACTGGGTGTTGAGGGTTGAGTGATGACAATTGATGTTTGTGGATAGAGATTTGAAGATTGCAGATTGAGTATTGAGTATTTAATACTGTGAACTGAGGATATTCTATTGGGGATTGAGGATTGACAACTGATTGTTGAGGACTGAGGGCTGAAGATTGAGGATTCAGGATTGAGGATTCAGAATTGTGGTTTGAGGACTGAGGATTGAAGATTGAAGATTCAGTATTGAGGATTGAAGATTGAGGGTTGAGGATTGAGGATTGAGGATTGAGGATTGAGGATGGGGGCTGAGGGTTGAAGATTGAGGTTTGAGGACTCAGGACTGAGGATTGAGGATTGAGAATTGAGGATTGGGGATTGAGGATTGAAGATTGAGGATAGGGTATTGAGGATTGAAGAATGAGGATTGAGGATGGGCGATTGATAATTGAGGATTGAACATTGAGTATTCAGGATTGGAGATTGACGATTGAGGATTGAGGATTGAGGATCGAGGATTGAGTATTGAGGACTGAAGGTTGAGGATTGAGGATTGAGGATTGAGGATTGAGGATTGAGCATTGAGGATTGAGGATTGAGGACTGAGGATTGAAGATTGAGGATTGAGGATTGAGGATTAAAGGTTGAGCATTGAGGATTGAAGATTGAGGATTGATGATTGAGGATTGAGGATTGAGGATTGAGGATTGAGGACTGAGTATTGAAGATTGAGGATTGATGATTGAGGATTGAGGATAGAGGATTGAGGATTGAGTATTGGGGATTGAGGATTGAAGATTGAGGATTGAGGATTGAGGATTAATGATTGGGTATTGAGGATTGAACATTGAGGACTGAGTGTTGAGGGTTGAGTGATGAGAATTGATGTTTGTGGATTGAGATTTGAAGATTGCAGATTGAGTATTGAGTATTTAATACTGTGAACTGAGTATATTCTATTGGGGATTGAGGATTGACAACTGATTGTTGAGGACTGAGGGCTGAAGATTGAGGATTCAGGATTGAGGATTCAGAATTGTGGTTTGAGGACTGAGGATTGAAGATTGAAGATTGAGTATTGAGGATTGAAGATTGAGGGTTGAGGATTGAGGATTCAGGATTGAGGATTGAGGATGAGGGCTGAGGGTTGAAGATTGAGGTTTGAGGACTCAGGACTGAGGATTGAGAATTGAGAATTGAGGATTGAGGATTGAGGATTGAAGATTAAGGATAGGGTATTGAGGATTGAAGAATGAGGATTGAGGATGGGCGATTGAGGATTGAGGATTGAAGATTGAGTATTCAGGATTTCAGATTGACGATTGAGGATTGAGGATTGAGGATCGAGGATTGAGGGTTGAGGATTGAGGATTGAGTATTGAGGATTGAAGATTGAGGATTGAGGATTGAGGATCGAGGATTGAGGATTCAGGATTGAGGTTTGAGGACTGAGGATTGAGGATTGAGGATTGGGGATTGAGGATTCAGAATTGAGGTTTGAGGACTGAGGATTGAGTATTGTGGATTGAGTATTGATGATTGAAGAATGAGGATTGAGGATTGAGGATTGAGGATTGAGGATTGAGGATTGAAGATTGAGTATTGAGGTTTGAAGATTGAGGATTGAGGATTGAGGACTGAGGATTGAGGATTGAGGATGAGGGCTGAGGGTTGAGGATTGAGGTTTAAGGACTGAGGACTGAGGATTGAGGATTGAGAATTGAGTATTGAGGATTGAAGATTGAGGATTGAGGATTGAGTTTTGAGGATTGAGGGTTGAAGATTGAGGATTGGGGACTGAGTGTCGAGGGTTGAGTGATGAGAATTGATGTTTGTGGATAGAGATTTGAAGATTGCAGATTGATTATTGCGTATGGAAAGCTCTGAACTGAGGATATTCTAGTGAGGATTGAGGATTGACAACTGATTGTTGAGGACTGAGGGCTGAAGATTGAGGACTCAGGATTGAGGATTCAGGATTGTGATTTGAGGACTGAGGATTGAGGATTGAGGAGTGAGGATTGAGGATTGAGGATTTAGGATTGAGGATTGAAGATTGAGGATTGGGTATTGTGGATTGAACATTGTGTATTGAACATTGAGGTTTGAGGATTGAGGATTGAAGATTGAGTATTGAGGATTGAAGATTAAGGATTGAGGATTGAGGAACGAGGATTGAGGATGAGGGCTGAGGGTTGAGGATTGAGGTTTAAGGACTGAGGACTGAGGATTGATGATTGAGAATTGAGGATTGAGGATTGAGGATTGAATATTGAGGATTGGGTATTGAGGATTGAAGGATGAGGATTGAGGATTGAGGATTGAGGATTGAGGATTGAAGATTAGAGCATTGAGGTTTGAAGACTGACGACTGAGGGTGGAGGATTGAGGCTTGAGGATTGAGGATTGAGTATTGAAGATTGAGGGTTGAGGATTGAGGATTGAGGATTGAGTACTGGGGATTGAGGATTGAGGATTGAGGATTGAGGATTAAAAATTGAGTATTGAGGATTGAAGATTGAAGAATGAGGACTGAGGATTGAGGATTGAGGATTGAGGATTGAAGATTGAGTATTGAGGACTGAAGATTTAGGATTGAGGATTGAGGATTGAGGATTGAGGATTGAGGATTGAGGATTGAAGATTGAGGATTGAGGATTGAGGATTAAAGATTGAGGTATTGAGGATTGAAGATTGAGGATTGATGATTGATGATTGAGGATTGAGGATTGAGGATTGAGGATTGAGGATTGAGGATTGAGTATTGAAGATTGAGGATTGAGGATTGAGGATTGAGGATTAAAAATTGAGTATTGAGGATTGAAGATTGAGGATTGACGATTGAGGATTGGGTATTGATGATTGAAGAATGAGGATTGAGGATTGAGGATTGAGGATTGAGGAATGAAGATTGAGGATTGAGGATTGAGGATTCAGGATTGAAGATTGAGTATTCAGGATTTCAGATTGACGATTGAGGATTGAGGATTGAGGATCGAGGATTGAGGGTTGAGGATTGAGGATTGAGTATTGAGGTTTGAAGATTGAGGATTGAGGATTGAGGACTGAGGATTGAGGATTGAGGATGAGGGCTGAGGGTTGAGGATTGAGGTTTAAGGACTGAGGACTGAGGATTGAGGATTGAGAATTGAGGATTGAGGATTGAGGTTTGAAGACTGTGGATTGGGTATTGAGGATTGAAGATTGAGGACTGAGGACTGAGGATTGAGGATTGAGGATTAAGGATTGAGGATTGAGGATTGAGGATTGAAGATTGAGGATTGAGGATTGAGGATTAAAGATTGAGTATTGAGGATTGAGGATTGAGCATTGAGGATTGACGATTGAGGACTGTTGATGGAGGATTGAAGATTGAGGATTCAGAATTGAGATTTGAGGACTGAGGATTGAGGATTGAGGATTGAGGATTGAAGATTGAGGATTGAGGATTGAAAATTGAGTATTGAGGATTGAAGGTTGAGGACTGAGGAATAAGGATTGATGGTTGAGTATTGAGGACTGAGGATTGAGGATTGAAGATTGTGTATTGATGATTGAAGATTGAGGATTGAGGATTGAGTGTTGAGGGTTGAGGACGAGGTCTGACGGTTGAGGATTGATGTTTGAGGATTGAGGGTTGAGGACTGACGACTGAGGATAGAGGATTGAGGATGGAGCATTGACGATTGAAGATTGAGGACTGGGGATTGAGGATTGAAGATTGAGGATTAAGGATTGAGGATTGGGGACTGAGTATCTAGGATTGAATATTGATTATTGAGGATTGAAGATTGAGGATTGAGGATTGAGGATTGAGAATTGAGAATTGAGGATAAGGTCTGAGGGTTGAGGATTGAGGGTTGAGGAATGAGGATTGAGGATTGAGGAATGAGGATAGAAGATTGAGGATTGAGGATTGAGGATTGAGGATTGAGGATTGACGATTGAAGATTGAGGATTGGGGACTGAGAGTTGATGGTTGAGTGATGAGAATTGGTGTTTGTGGATAGAGATATGAAGATTGCAGATTGAGTATTGCGTATGGAAAACTCTGAACTGAGGATATTCTAGTGAGGATTGAGGATTGACAACTGATTGTTAAGGACTGAGGGCTGAAGATTGAGGATTCAGGATTGAGGATTCAGGACTGTGGTTTGAGGACTGAGGATTGAGGATTGAGGATTGGGGATTGAGGATTGAGGATCGAGGATTGTAGATTGAAGATTGGGTATTGAGGATTGAACATTGAGGATTGAGGATTGAGGATTGAGGATTGAGGATTGAGGATTGAAGATTGAATATTGATGATTGAGGGTTGAGGATTGAGGATTGAGTGTTGTGGATTCAGGATGTGGACTGAGGATTGAGTATTGATGTTTGAGGTCTGAGGATTGAGGATAGAGGATTGAGAATTGAGGATTGAGGATTGAGGATTGAAGACTGAGGATTGGGTATTGAGGATTGAAGAATGAGCATTGATGATTGAGGATTGAGGATTGAGGATTGAAGATTGAAGATTGAGTATTGCGTATGGAAAACTCTGAACTGAGGATATTCTAGTGAGGAATGAGGATTGACAACTGATTGTTGAGGACTGAGGGCTGAAGGTTGAGGATTCAGGATTGAGGATTCAGGACTGTGGTTTGAGGACTGAGGATTGAGGGTTGAGGATTGGGGATTGAGGATTTAGGATTGAGAATTGAGGATTGAGGATTGAGGATTGAAGATTGAGGATTGGGTATTGAGGATTGAAGAATGATGATTGAGGATTGAGGATTGGGGATTGAGGATTGAAGATTGAGGATTGAGAATTGAGGATTGAGGATTGAAGACTGGGTATTGAGGATTGAAGGTTGAAGATTGAGGATTGAGGATTGAGGATTGAAGATTGAGGATTGAGGATCGAGGATTAAAGGTTGGGCATTGAGGATTGAAGATTGAGGATTGATGATTGAGGATTGAGGATTGAGGATTGAGGATTGAGGATTGAGTATTGAAGATTGAGGATTGATGATTGAGGATTGAAGATTGAGGATTGAGTATTGAGTATTGAGGATTGAAGATTGAGAATTGAGGATTGAGGATTGAACATTGAGGACCGAGTGTTGAGGGTTGAGTGATGAGAATTGATGTTTGTGGATAGAGATTTGAATATTGCAGATTGGGTATTGAGTATTGAAAACTGTGAATTGAGGATATTCTATTGGGGATTGAGGATTGACTACTGATTGTTGAGGACTGAGGTCTGAAGATTGAGGATTCAGGATTGAGGATCCAGGATTGAGGTTTGAGGACTGAGGATTGAGGATAGAGGATTGAGGAGTGAGGATAGGGGATTGAGGATTGAGGATTGAGGATTGAAGATTGAGAATTGGGTATTGCGGATTGAACATTGAGGATTGAGGATTGAGGATTGAGGACTGAAGATTGAATATTGATGATTGAAGATTGATGATTGAGGATTGAGGGTTGTGGATTGAGGACGAGGACTGAGGGTTGAGTATTGATGTCTGAGGTCTGAGGATCGAGGATTGAGGATTGACAATTGAGGATTGAAGAATGAGGATTGAGGATTGAGGATTGAGGATTGAGGATTGACGATTGAAGATTGAGTATTGGGGACTGAGAGTTGATGGTTGAGTGATGAGAATTGATGTTTGTGGATAGAGATATGAAGATTGCAGACTGAGTATTGCGTATGGAAAACTCTGAACTGAGCATATTCTAGTGAGGATTGAGGATTGACAACTGATTGTTGAGGACTGAGGGCTGAAGATTGAGGATTCAGGATTGAGGATTCAGGATTGTAGTTTGAGGACAGAGGATTGAGGATTGAGGATTGAGGATTGAGGATTGAGGATTGAGGATTGAAGATTGAGGATTGGGTATTGAGGATTGAACATTGAGGATTGAGGATTGAGGATTGAGGATTGAGGACTGAAGATTGAATATTGATGATTGAAGATTGAGGATTCAGGATTGAGGGTTCTGGATTGGGGACCAGGACTGAGGGTTGAATATTAACGTTTGAGGTCTGAGGATTGAGGTTTGAGGATTGAGAATTGAGGATTGAGGATTGAGGATTGAGGATTGAGGCCTGAGGATTGAGAATTGAGAACTGAGAATGAGGACTGAGGGCTGAGGGTTGAGGTTTGAGGAATGAGAATTGGGGGTTGAGGATCGAGGACTGAGGATTGAGGATTGAGGATTGAGTACTGAAGATTGAGTATTGATGACTGAGGATTGAGGATTGTGGATTGTGGATTGAGGATTGAGTATTGAGGATTGAAGATTGAGTATTGAGGATTGAAGATTGAGGATTGAGTATTGAGGATCGAGGATTGAGAATGAGGGCTGAGGGTTGAGGATTGAGGTTTGAGGATTGAGGATCGAGGATTGAGGATTGAGGATTGAAGATTGAGTATTGAGGATTGAAGATTGAGGATTGAGGATTGAGGATTCAGGATTGAGGATTGAGGATTGAGTATTGAAGATTGAGTATTGCTGATTGAGGGTTTAGGATTGAGGATTGAGGATTGAGGGTTGAGGATTGAAAATTGAGTATTGAGGATTGAAGGTTGAGGACAGAGGAATAAGGATTGAGGATTGAGGATTGAGGATTGAGGATTGAGGATTGAAGTTTGAGTGTTGAGGATTCAGGGTTGAAGATTGAGTATTGAGTACTGAGGATTGAAGATGAGGATTGAGGATTGGGGATTGAGAATTGAGGATTGAGGATTGAGGATTGAAGACTGAGGATTGGGTATTGAGGATTGAAGAATGAGGATTGAGGATTGAGTATTGAAGCCTGAGGATTGAGAATTGAGAACTGAGGATGAGGACTGAGGGCTGAGGGTTGAGGTTTGAGGAATGAGGACTGACGATTGAGGATTGAGGATTGACGATTGAGTATTGAGGATTGAAGATTGAAGATTGGGTATTGAGGATTGAACATTGAGGATTGAGGATTGAGGATTGAGGATTGAGGATTGAGGATTGAAGATTGAATATTGATGATTGAAGGTTGAGGATTGAGGATTGAGGGTTGTGGATTCAGGACGTGGACTGAGGGTTGAGTATTGATGTTTGAGGTCTGAGGATTGAGGATAGAGGATTGAGAATTGAGGATTGAGGATTGAGGATTGAAGATTGAGGATTGGGTATTGAGGATTGAAGAATGAGGACTGAGGATTAAGGATTGAGGATTGAGGATTGAAGTTTGAGGATTGAAGATTGAGTATTGAGGATTGAAGATTGAGGATTGAGGATTGAGGATCGAGGATTGACAATGAGGGCTGAGGGTTGAGGATTGAGGTTTGAGGATTGAGGACTGAGGATTGAGGATTGATGATTGAGTATTGAGGATTGAAGATAGAGGATTGAGGATTGAGGATTGAGGATTGAGGATTGAGGATTAAGGATTGAAGATTGAGGACTGGGGACTGAGTGTTGAGGGTTGAGTGATGAGAATTGGTGTTTGTGGACAGAGATTTAAAGATTGCTGATTGAGTATTGAGTATTGAAAACTGTGAATTGATGATATTCTATTGAGAATTGAGAATTGACAACTGATTCTTGAGGACTGAGGTCTGAAGATTGAGGATTCAGGATTGAGGATCCAGGATTGAGGTTTGAGGACTGAGGATTGAGGATAGAGGATTGAGGATTGAGGATTGAGGATTGAGGATTGAGGATTGAGGATTGAGGATTGAGGATTGAGGATTGAGGATAGAGGATTGAAGGCTGAGGATTGGGGACTGAGTGTTGAGGGTTGAGTGATGAGGATTGATGTTTGTGGATAGAGATTCGAAGATTGCAGATTGAGAATTTAGTATTGAAAACTGTGAATTGATGATATTCTATTGAGGATTGAGGATTGACAACTGATTGTTGAGGTCTGAAGTCTGAAGGTTGAGGACTGAGGATTGAGGATTCAGGATTGAGGTTTGAGGACTGAGGATTGAGGATTGAGGATTGAGGCTTGAGAATTGAGGATTGAGGATTGAAGATTGAGGATTGAGGATCCAGGATGAGGGCTGAAGGTTGAGGGTTGAGGTTTGAGGACTGAGGACTGAGGATTGAGGGTTGAGAATTAAGGATTGAGGATTGAGGATTGAAGATTGAGGATTGGGTATTGAGGATTGCAGAATGAGGATTGAGGATTGAGTATTGAGGATTGAGGATTGAAGATTGAGTATTGAGGATTGAAGACTGACGATTGAGGATTGAGGATTGAGGGTTGAGGATTTAGGATTGAGGATTGAGGATTGAGGATTGAAGATTGAGGATTGAGGATCGAGGATTAAAGGTTGAGCATTGAGGATTGAAGATTGAGGATTGATGATTGAATGATTGAGGGTTGAGGATTGAGGATTGAGGATTGAGTATTGAAGATTGTGGATTGATGATTGAGGATTGGGGATTGAGGATTGAGGATTGAGTATTGAGGATTGAAGATTGAGAATTGAGGATTGAGGATTGAACATTGAGGACAGAGTGTTGAGAGTTAAGTGATGAGAATTGATGTTTGTGGATAGAGATTTGAATATTGCAGATTGGGTATTGAGGATTGAAAACTGTGAATTGAGGATATTCTATTGGGGATTGAGGATTGACAACAGATTGTTGAGGATTGAGGATTGAGTATTGAGTATTGAGGAGTGAAGATTGAGGGTTGAGGATTGAGGATTGAGGATTGAGGATTGAAGATTGAGGATTGGGTATTGAGGATTGAAGAATGAGGATTGAGGATTGAGGATTGAGGCCTGAGGATTGAGAATTGAGATCTGAGGATGAGGACTGAGGGCTGAGGGTTGAGGTTTGAGGAATGAGGATTGGGGGTTGAGGATTGAGGATTGAGGGTTGAGGTTTGAGGAATGAGGATTTGGGGTTGAGGATTGAGGATTGAGGATTGAGGATTGAGGATTGTGTACTGAAGATTGAGTATTGATGACTGAGGATTGAGGATTGAGGATTGAGTATTGAGGATTGAGGATTGAGGATTGAAGATTGAGTAATGAGGATTGAAGGTTGAGGATTGAGGATTGAGGATTGAGGATTGAAGATTGAGGATTGAGGATCGAGGATTAAATGTTGAGCATTGAGGATTAAAAGATTGAGGATTGATGACTGAGGATTGAGGATTGTGGATTGAGGATTGAGGATTGAGGATAGAGTATTGAAGATTGAGAATTGATGATTGAGGATTGAGGATTGAGGATTGAGGATTGAGGATCGAGGATTGACAATGAGGGCTGAGGGATGAGGATTGAGGTTTGAGGATTGAGGACTGAGGATCGAGGATTGATGATTGAGTATTGCGGATTGAAGATTGAGGATTGAGGATTGAGGATTGAGGATTGAGGATTGAGGATTGAGGATTGAAGATTCAGGACTGGGGACTGAGTGTTGAGGGTTGAGTGATGAGAATTGGTGTTTGTGAATAGAGATTTAAAGATTGCAGAGTGAGTATTGAGGATTGAAAACTGTGAATTGATGATATTCTATTGAGAATTGAGAATTGACAACTGATTGTTGAGGACTGAGGTCTGAAGATTGAGGATTCAGGATTGAGGATCCAGGATTGTGGTCTGAGGACTGAGGATTGAGGATAGAGGATTGAGGATTGAGGATTAAGGATTGAGGATTGAGGATCGAGGATTAAAGGTTGAGCATTGAGGATTGAAGATTGAGGATTCATGATTGAGGACTGAGGATTGAGGATTGAGGATTGAGGATTGAGTATTGAAGATTGAGGATTGATGATTGAGGATTGAAGATTGAGGATTGAGTATTGAGTATTGAGGATTGAGGATTGAGAACTGAGGATTGAGGATTGAAGACTCGGTATTGACGATTGAAGGTTGAGGATTGAGGATTGAGGATTGAGGATTGAAGACTGAGGATTGAGGATCGAGGATTAAAGGTTGAGCATTGAGGATTGAGTATTGAGGATTGAGGATTGAGGATTGAGTATTGAGGATTGAGGAATGAAGATTGAGTATTGAGGATTGAAGACTGACGATTGAGGATTGAGGATTGAGGGTTGAGGATTTAGGATTGAGAATTGAAGAATGATGATTGAGGATTGAGGTTTGGGGTTGAGGATTGAAGATTGAGGATTGAGGATTGAGGATTCAGGATTGAGGATTGAGGATTGACTATTGAAGATTGAGGATTGATGATTGAGGATTGAGGATTGAGGATTGAGGATTGAGTATTGGGGATTGAGGATTGAAGATTGAGGATTGAGGATTGAGGATTAATGATTGAGTATTGAGGATTGAAGATTGAGAATTGAGGATTGAGGATTGAACATTGAGGACCGAGTGTTGAGGGTTGAGTGATGAGAATTGATGTTTGTGGAAAGAGATTTGAAGATTGCAGATTGGGTATTGAGTATTGAAAACTGTGAATTGAGGATATTCTATTGGGGATTGAGGATTGACAACTGATTGTTGAGGACTGAGGGCTGAAGGTTGAGGATTCAGGATTGAGGATTCAGAATTGTGGTTTGATGACTGAGGATTGAGGATTGAGGATTGAGGCTTGAGGATTGAGGATTGAGGATTGAAGATTGAGGATTGAGGATCCAGGATGAGGGCTGAAGGTTGAGGGTTGAGGTTTGAGGACTGAGGACTGAGGATTGAGTGTTGAGAATTAAGGATTGAGGATTGAGGATTGAAGATTGAGGATTGGGTATTGAGGATTGCAGAATGAGGATTGAGGATTGAGTATTGAGGATTGAGGATTGAAGATTGAGTATTGAGGATTGAAGACTGACGATTGAGGATTGAGGATTGAGGGTTGAGGATTTAGGATTGAGGATTGAGGATTGAGGATTGAGGATTGAAGATTGAGGATTGAGGATCGAGGATTAAAGGTTGAGCATTGAGGATTGAAGATTGAGGATTGATGATTGAGGATTGAGGATTGAGGATTGAGGATTGAGGGTTGAGTATTGAAGATTGAGGATTCATGATTGAGGATTGAGGATTGAGGATTGAGGATTGAGTATTGAGGATTGAAGATTGAGAATTGAGGATTGAGGATTGAACATTGAGGACCGAGCGTTGAGGGTTGAGTGAAGAGAATTGATGTTTGTGGATAGAGATTTGAATATTGCAGATTGGGTATTGAGTATTGAAAACTGTGAATTGAGGATATTCTATTAGGGATTGAGGATTGACAACTGATTGTTGAGGACTGAGGGCTGAAGATTGAGGATTCAGGATTGAGGAGTCAGAATTGTGGTTCGAGGACTGAGGATTGAAGATTTAAGATTGAGTATTGAGGAGTGAAGATTGAGGGTTAAGGAATGAGGATTGAGGATTGAGGATTGAAGATTGAGGATTGGGTATTGAGGATTGAAGAATGAGGATTGAGGATTGAGGATTGAGGATTGAGGATTGAAGATTGAGTATTGAGGATTGAAGGTTGAGGATTGAGGATTGAGGATTGAGGATTGAGGATTGAGGATTGAGGATTGAGGATTGACAACTGATTGTTGAGGACTGAGGGCTGAAGATTGAGGATTCAGGATTGAGGATTCAGAATTGAGGTCTGAGGACTGAGGATTGAGGATTGAGTATTGAAGATTGAATATTGATGATTGAAGATTGAGGATTGAGGATTGAGGGTTGTGGATTGAGGACGAGGACTGAGGGTTGAGTATTGATGTTTGAGTTCTGAGGATTCAGGATTGAGGATTGAGGATTGAGGAATGAGGATTGAGGATTGATGGTTGTGAATTGGGGACCAGGACTGAGGGTTGAATATTGATGTTTGAGGTCTGAGGATTGAGGATTGAGGATTGAGAATTGAGGATTGAGGATTGAGGATTGAAGATTGAGGATTGAGGATTGAGGATTGAGGATTGAGGATTGAGGATTGAGGATTGAGGATAGAGGATTGAAGACTGAGGATTGGGGACTGAGAGTTGAGGGTTGAGTGATGAGGATTGATGTTTGTAGATAGAGATTCGAAGATTGCAGATTGAGAATTTAGTATTGAAAACTGTGAACTGATGATATTCTATTGAGGATTGAGGATTGACAACTGATTGTTGAGGTCTGAAGTCTGAAGGTTGAGGACTGAGGATTGAGGATTCAGGATTGAGGTTTGAGGACTGAGGATTGAGGATTGAGGATTGAGGCTTGAGGAATGAGGATTAAGGATTGAATATTGAGGATTGAGGATCCAGGGTGAGGGCTGAAGGTTGAGGGCTGAGGTTTGAGGACTGAGGACTGAGGATTGAGGGTTGAGAATTAAGGATTGAGGATTGAGGATTGAAGATTGAGGATTGGGTATTGAGGATTGCAGAATGAGGATTGAGGATTGAGTATTGAGGATTGAGGAATGAAGATTGAGTATTGAGGATTGAAGACTGACGATTGAGGATTGAGGATTGAGGGTTGAGGATTTAGGATTGAGAATTGAGGATTGAGGATTGAGGATTGAAGATTGAGGATTGGGTATTGAGGATTGAAGAATGATGATTGAGGATTGAGGATTGGGGATTGAGGATTGAAGATTGAGGATTGAGAATTGAGGATTGAGGATTGAAGACTGGGTATTGAGGATTGAAGGTTGAGGATTGAGGATTGAGGATTGAGGATTGAAGATTGAGGATTGAGGATCGAGGATTAAAGGTTGGGCATTGAGGATTGAAGATTGAGGATTGATGATTGAGGATTGAGGATTGAGGATTGAGGATTGAGGATTGAGTATTGAAGATTGAGGATTGATGATTGAGGATTGAAGATTGAGGATTGAGTATTGAGTATTGAGGATTGAAGATTGAGAATTGAGGATTGAGGATTGAACATTGAGGACCGAGTGTTGAGGGTTGAGTGATGAGAATTGATGTTTGTGGATAGAGATTTGAATATTGCAGATTGGGTATTGAGTATTGAAAACTGTGAATTGAGGATATTCTATTGGGGATTGAGGATTGACAACTGATTGTTGAGGACTGAGGTCTGAAGATTGAGGATTCAGGATTGAGGATCCAGGATTGAGGTTTGAGGACTGAGGATTGAGGATAGAGGATTGAGGAGTGAGGATAGATGATTGAGGATTGAGGATTGAGGATTGAAGATTGAGAATTGGGTATTGCGGATTGAACATTGAGGATTGAGGATTGAGGATTGAGGACTGAAGATTGAATATTGATGATTGAAGATTGATGATTGAGGATTGAGGGTTGTGGATTGAGGACGAGGACTGAGGGTTGAGTATTGATGTCTGAGGTCTGAGGATCGAGGATTGAGGATTGACAATTGAGGATTGAAGAATGAGGATTGAGGATTGAGGATTGAGGATTGAGGATTGACGATTGAAGATTGAGTATTGGGGACTGAGAGTTGATGGTTGAGTGATGAGAATTGATGTTTGTGGATAGAGATATGAAGATTGCAGACTGAGTATTGCGTATGGAAAACTCTGAACTGAGCATATTCTAGTGAGGATTGAGGATTGACAACTGATTGTTGAGGACTGAGGGCTGAAGATTGAGGATTCAGGATTGAGGATTCAGGATTGTAGTTTGAGGACGGAGGATTGAGGATTGAGGATTGAGGATTGAGGATTGAGGGTTGAGGATTGAAGATTGAGGATTGGGTATTGAGGATTGAATATTGAGGATTGAGGATTGAGGATTGAGTATTCAGAATTGAGGATTCAGGATTGAGGATTCAGGATTGTGGTTTGAGGACAGAGGATTGAGGATTGAGGATTGAAGACTGCGGATTGGGTATTGAGGATTGAAGAATGAGCATTGAGGATTGAGGATTCAGGATTGAGGATTCAGGACTGTGGTTTGAGGACTGAGGATTGAGGATTGAGGATTGCGGATTGAGGATTGAGGATCGAGGATTGAAGATTGAAGATTGGGTATTGAGGATTGAACATTGAGGATTGAGGATTGAGGATTGAGGATTGAGGATTGAGGATTGAAGGTTGAATATTGATGATTGAAAGTTGAGGATTGAGGATTGAGGGTTGTGGATTCAGGACGAGGACTGAGGGTTGAGTATTGATGTTTGAGGTCTGAGGATTGAGGATAGAGGATTGAGAATTGAGGATTGAGGATTGAGGATTGAAGATTGAGGATTGGGTATTGAGGATTGAAGAATGAGGACTGAGGATTGAGGATTGAGGATTGAGGATTGAAGATTGAGTATTGAGGATTGAAGAATGAGGATTGAGGATGGGCGATTGAGGATTGAGGATTGAAGATTGAGTATTCAGGATTGGAGATTGACGATTGAGGATTGAGGATTGAAGATCGAGGATTGAGGATTGAGGATTGAAGATTGAGTATTGAGGATTGAAGATTGAGGATTGAGGATTGAGGATTGAGGATTGAGGATTGAGGATTGAGAATTGAAGATTGAGGATTGGGGACTTAGTGTTGAGGGTTGAGTGATGAGGATTGATGTTTGTGGATAGAGATTTTAAGATTGCAGATTGAGTATTGAGTATTGAAACCTGTGAATTGAATATATTCTATTGAGGATTGAGGATTGACAACAGATTGTTGAGGACTGAGGGCTGAAGATTGAGGATTCAGGATTGAGGATTCAGGACTGTGGTTTCAGGACTGAGGATTGAGGATTGAGGATTGGGGATTGAGGATTGATGATCGAGGATTGAAGATTGAAGATTGGGTATTGAGGATTGAACATTGAGGATTGAGGATTGAGGATTGAGAATTGAGGATTGAGGGTTGAAGATTGAATATTGATGATTGAAGTTTGAGGATTGAGGATTGAGGGTTGTGGACTCAGGACGAGGACTCAGGGTTGAGTATTGATGTTTGAGCTCTGAGGATTGAGGATAGAGGATTGAGAATTGAGGATTGAGGATTGAGGGTTGAAGATTGAGGATTGGGTATTGAGGATTGAAGAATGAGGACTGGGGATTGAGGATTGAGGATTGAGGATTGAAGATTGAGTATTGAGGATTGAAGAATGAGGATTGAGGATGGGCGATTTAGGATTGAGGATTGAAGATTGAGTATTCAGGATTGGAGATTGACGATTGAGGATTGAGGATTGAAGATCGAGGATTGAGGATTGAGGATTGAAGATTGAGTGTTGAGGATTGAAGATTGAGGATTGAGGATTGAGGATTGAGGATTGAGGATTGAGGATTGAGAATTGAAGATTGAGGATTGGGGACTGAGTGTTGAGGGTTGAGTGACGAGGATTGATGTTTGTGGATAGAGATTTGAAGATTGCAGATTGAGTATTGAGTATTGAAACCTGTGAATTGAGTATATTCTATTGAGGATTGAGGATTGACAACTGATTGTTGAGGACTGAGGGCTGAAGATTGAGGATTCAGGGTTGAGGATTCAGAATTGAGGTTTGAGGACTGAGGATTGAGGATTGAGGATTGAGGATTGAGGATTGAGGATTGAGGATTGAAGATTGAGTATTGAGGATTGTAGATTGAGGATTGAGGATTGAGGATTGAAGATTGAGTATTGAGGATTGAAGATTGAGGATTGAGGATTGAGGATTGAGGATTGAGGATTGAGGATTGAGGACTGAGGATTGAGGATTGAGGATTGAGCATTGAGGATTGACGATTGAGGACTGTTGATGGAGGATTGAAGATTGAGGATTCAGAATTGAGATTTGAGGACTGAGGATTGAGGATTGAGGATTGAGGATTGAAGATTGAGGATTGAGGATTGAAAATTGAGTATTGAGGATTGAAGGTTGAGGACTGAGGAATAAGGATTGATGGTTGAGTATTGAGGACTGAGGATTGAGGATTGAAGATTGTGTATTGATGATTGAAGATTGAGGATTGAGGATTGAGTGTTGAGGGTTGAGGACGAGGTCTGACGGTTGAGGATTGATGTTTGAGGATTGAGGGTTGAGGACTGACGACTGAGGATAGAGGATTGAGGATGGAGCATTGACGATTGAAGATTGAGGACTGGGGATTGAGGATTGAAGATTGGGGATTAAGGGTTGAGGATTGGGGACTGAGTATCTAGGATTGAATATTGATTATTGAGGATTGAAGATTGAGGATTGAGGATTGAGGATTGAGAATTGAGAATTGAGGATAAGGTCTGAGGGTTGAGGATTGAGGGTTGAGGAATGAGGATTGAGGATTGAGGAATGAGGATAGAAGATTGAGGATTGAGGATTGAGGATTGAGGATTGAGGATTGACGATTGAAGATTGAGGATTGGGGACTGAGAGTTGATGGTTGGGTGATGAGAATTGGTGTTTGTGGATAGAGATATGAAGATTGCAGATTGAGTATTGCGTATGGAAAACTCTGAACTGAGGATATTCTAGTGAGGATTGAGGATTGACAACTGATTGTTAAGGACTGAGGGCTGAAGATTGAGGATTCAGGATTGAGGATTCAGGACTGTGGTTTGAGGACTGAGGATTGAGGATTGAGGATTGGGGATTGAGGATTGAGGATCGAGGATTGTAGATTGAAGATTGGGTATTGAGGATTGAACATTGAGGATTGAGGATTGAGGATTGAGGATTGAGGATTGAGGATTGAAGATTGAATATTGATGATTGAGGGTTGAGGATTGAGGATTGAGTGTTGTGGATTCAGGACGTGGACTGAGGATTGAGTATTGGTGTTTGAGGTCTGAGGATTGAGGATAGAGGATTGAGAATTGAGGATTGAGGATTGAGGATTGAAGACTGAGGATTGGGTATTGAGGATTGAAGAATGAGCATTGAGGACTGAGGATTGAGGATTGAGGATTGAAGATTGAGGATTGAGGATTGAGGTTTGAGGATTGAAGATTGAGTATTGAGGATTGAAGATTGAGGATTCAGGATTGAGGATTGAGGATTGAGGATTGACGATTGAAGATTGAGGATTGGGGACTGAGAGTTGATGGTTGAGTGATGAGAATTGATGTTTGTGGATAGAGATATGAAGATTGCAGATTGAGTATTGCGTATGGAAAACTCTGAACTGAGGATATTCTAGTGAGTAATGAGGATTGACAACTGATTGTTGAGGACTGAGGGCTGAAGGTTGAGGATTCAGGATTGAGGATTCAGGACTGTGGTTTGAGGACTGAGGATTGAGGGTTGAGGATTGGGGATTGAGGATTGAGGATCGAGGATTGAAGATTGAAGATTGGGTATTGAGGAATGAACATTGAGGATTGAGGATTGAGGATTGAGGATTGAGGATTGAGGATTGAGGATTGAGGATTGAAGATTGAGTATTGATGATTGAAGATTGAGGATTGAGGATTGAGGTTTGAGGATTGAGGACGAGGACAGACGGTTGAGGATTGTGGCTTGAGGATTGTGGATTGAGGATTGAGAGTTGAGGATGAGGACTGAGTTTTGAGGATTGAGGTTTGAGGAATGAGGATTGAGGGTTGGGGATTGAGGATTGAGGATTGAGGATTGAGTATCGAAGTTTGAGGATTGATGACTGAGGATTGAGGATTGCGGCTTGACGATTGAGGATTGAGGACTGAGGGTTGAAGGTTGAGTGTTGAGGATTGAAGGCTGAGGATTGACGATTGAGGATTGAGGATTGAGGATGATGGCTGAGGTTTGAGGTTTGAGGTTTGAGTATTGAATCCTGAGAATTCAGGATGTTCTATTGAGTATTGAGAATTGAGGATTGATGCTTTAGTATTGAGGATTCAGGATTGAGGATTGAGGATTGAGAACTGAAGATTGAGGATTGATGATTGAGGATTTAGGATTGAGGATTGAGGATTGAGGATTGAGGATTGAGGATTGAAAATTGAGTATTGAGGATTGAAGTTTGAGGACTGAGGAATAAAGATTGATGGTTGAGTATTGAGGACTGAGGATTGAGGATTCAAGATTGTGTATTGATGATTGAAGATTGAGGATTGAGGATTGAGTGTTGAGGGTTGAGGACGAGGACTGACGGTTGAGGATTGATGTTTGAGGATTGAGGGTTGAGGACTGACGACTGAGGATAGAGGATTGAGGATGGAGCATTGAGGATTGAAGATTGAGGACTGGGGATTGAGGATTGAAGATTGAGGATTAAGGATTGAGGATTGGGGACTGAGGATCCAGGATTGAATATTGATTATTGAGGATTGAAGATTGAGGATTGAGGATTGAGGATTGAGAATTGAGAATTGAGGATAAGGTCTGAGGGTTGAGGGTTGAGGGTTGAGGAATGAGGATTGAGGATTGAGGATTGAGGATAGAAGATTGTGGATTGAGGATTGAGGATTGAGGATTGAGGATTGACGATTGAAGATTGAGGATTGGGGACTGAGAGTTGATGGTTGAGTGATGAGAATTGGTGTTTGTGGATAGAGATATGAAGATGGCAGATTGAGTATTGCGTATGGAAAACTCTGAACTGAGGATATTCTAGTGAGGATTGAGGATTGACAACTGATTGTTAAGGACTGAGGGCTGAAGATTGAGGATTCAGGATTGAGGATTCAGGACTGTGGTTTGAGGACTGAGGATTGAGGATTGAGGATTGGGGATTGAGGATTGAGGATCCAGGATTGTAGATTGAAGATTGGGTATTGAGGATTGAACATTGAGGTTTGAGGATTGAGGATTGACGATTGAGGATTGAGGATTGAAGATTGAATATTGATGATTGAAGGTTGAGGATTGAGGATTGAGGGTTGTGGATTCAGGACGTGGACTGAGGATTGAGTATTGATGTTTGAGGTCTGAGGATTGAGGATAGAGGATTGAGAATTGAGGATTGAGGATTGAGGATTGAAGACTGAGGATTGGGTATTGAGGATTGAAGAATGAGCATTGAGGATTGAGATTTGAGGATTGAGGATCGAGGATTAAATGTTGAGCATTGAGGATTAAAAGATTGAGGATTGATGACTGAGGATTGAGGATTGTGGATTGAGGATTGAGGATTGAGGATAGAGTATTGAAGATTGAGAATTGATGATTGAGGATTGAGGATTGAGGATTGAGGATTGAGGATCGAGGATTGACAATGAGGGCTGAGGGATGAGGATTGAGTTTTGAGGATTGAGGACTGAGGATTGAGGATTGATGATTGAGTATTGCGGATTGAAGATTGAGGATTGAGGATTGAGGATTGAGGATTGAGGATTGAGGATTGAGGATTGAAGATTCAGGACTGGGGACTGAGTGTTGAGGGTTGAGTGATGAGAATTGGTGTTTGTGAATAGAGATTTAAAGATTGCAGAGTGAGTATTGAGGAATGAAAACTGTGAATTGATGATATTCTATTGAGAATTGAGAATTGACAACTGATTGTTGAGGACTGAGGTCTGAAGATTGAGGATTCAGGATTGAGGATCCAGGATTGTGGTCTGAGGACTGAGGATTGAGGATAGAGGATTGAGGATTGAGGATTAAGGATTGAGGATTGAGGATCGAGGATTAAAGGTTGAGCATTGAGGATTGAAGATTGAGGATTCATGATTGAGGACTGAGGATTGAGGATTGAGGATTGAGGATTGAGTATTGAAGATTGAGGATTGATGATTGAGGATTGAAGATTGAGGATTGAGTATTGAGTATTGAGGATTGATGTTTGAGGTCTGAGGATTGAGGATTGAGGATTGAGAATTGAGGATTGAGGATTGAGGATTGAAGATTGAGGATTGAGGATTGAGGATTGAGGATTGAGGATTGAGGATTGAGGATTGAGGATAGAGGATTGAAGACTGAGGATTGGGGACTGAGAGTTGAGGGTTGAGTGATGAGGATTGATGTTTGTAGATAGAGATTCGAAGATTGCAGATTGAGAATTTAGTATTGAAAACTGTGAACTGATGATATTCTATTGAGGATTGAGGATTGACAACTGATTGTTGAGGTCTGAAGTCTGAAGGTTGAGGACTGAGGATTGAGGATTCAGGATTGAGGTTTGAGGACTGAGGATTGAGGATTGAGGATTGAGGCTTGAGGAATGAGGATTAAGGATTGAATATTGAGGATTGAGGATCCAGGGTGAGGGCTGAAGGTTGAGGGCTGAGGTTTGAGGACTGAGGACTGAGGATTGAGGGTTGAGAATTAAGGATTGAGGATTGAGGATTGAAGATTGAGGATTGGGTATTGAGGATTGCAGAATGAGGATTGAGGATTGAGTATTGAGGATTGAGGAATGAAGATTGAGTATTGAGGATTGAAGACTGACGATTGAGGATTGAGGATTGAGGGTTGAGGATTTAGGATTGAGAATTGAGGATTGAGGATTGAGGATTGAAGATTGAGGATTGGGTATTGAGGATTGAAGAATGATGATTGAGGATTGAGGATTGGGGATTGAGGATTGAAGATTGAGGATTGAGAATTGAGGATTGAGGATTGAAGACTGGGTATTGAGGATTGAAGGTTGAGGATTGAGGATTGAGGATTGAGGATTGAAGATTGAGGATTGAGGATCGAGGATTAAAGGTTGGGCATTGAGGATTGAAGATTGAGGATTGATGATTGAGGATTGAGGATTGAGGATTGAGGATTGAGGATTGAGTATTGAAGATTGAGGATTGATGATTGAGGATTGAAGATTGAGGATTGAGTATTGAGTATTGAGGATTGAAGATTGAGAATTGAGGATTGAGGATTGAACATTGAGGACCGAGTGTTGAGGGTTGAGTGATGAGAATTGATGTTTGTGGATAGAGATTTGAATATTGCAGATTGGGTATTGAGTATTGAAAACTGTGAATTGAGGATATTCTATTGGGGATTGAGGATTGACAACTGATTGTTGAGGACTGAGGTCTGAAGATTGAGGATTCAGGATTGAGGATCCAGGATTGAGGTTTGAGGACTGAGGATTGAGGATAGAGGATTGAGGAGTGAGGATAGATGATTGAGGATTGAGGATTGAGGATTGAAGATTGAGAATTGGGTATTGCGGATTGAACATTGAGGATTGAGGATTGAGGATTGAGGACTGAAGATTGAATATTGATGATTGAAGATTGATGATTGAGGATTGAGGGTTGTGGATTGAGGACGAGGACTGAGCGTTGAGTATTGATGTCTGAGGTCTGAGGATCGAGGATTGAGGATTGACAATTGAGGATTGAAGAATGAGGATTGAGGATTGAGGATTGAGGATTGAGGATTGACGATTGAAGATTGAGTATTGGGGACTGAGAGTTGATGGTTGAGTGATGAGAATTGATGTTTGTGGATAGAGATATGAAGATTGCAGACTGAGTATTGCGTATGGAAAACTCTGAACTGAGCATATTCTAGTGAGGATTGAGGATTGACAACTGATTGTTGAGGACTGAGGGCTGAAGATTGAGGATTCAGGATTGAGGATTCAGGATTGTAGTTTGAGGACGGAGGATTGAGGATTGAGGATTGAGGATTGAGGATTGAGGGTTGAGGATTGAAGATTGAGGATTGGGTATTGAGGATTGAATATTGAGGATTGAGGATTGAGGATTGAGTATTCAGAATTGAGGATTCAGGATTGAGGATTCAGGATTGTGGTTTGAGGACAGAGGATTGAGGATTGAGGATTGAAGACTGCGGATTGGGTATTGAGGATTGAAGAATGAGCATTGAGGATTGAGGATTCAGGATTGAGGATTCAGGACTGTGGTTTGAGGACTGAGGATTGAGGATTGAGGATTGCGGATTGAGGATTGAGGATCGAGGATTGAAGATTGAAGATTGGGTATTGAGGATTGAACATTGAGGATTGAGGATTGAGGATTGAGGATTGAGGATTGAGGATTGAAGGTTGAATATTGATGATTGAAAGTTGAGGATTGAGGATTGAGGGTTGTGGATTCAGGACGAGGACTGAGGGTTGAGTATTGATGTTTGAGGTCTGAGGATTGAGGATAGAGGATTGAGAATTGAGGATTGAGGATTGAGGATTGAAGATTGAGGATTGGGTATTGAGGATTGAAGAATGAGGACTGAGGATTGAGGATTGAGGATTGAGGATTGAAGATTGAGTATTGAGGATTGAAGAATGAGGATTGAGGATGGGCGATTGAGGATTGAGGATTGAAGATTGAGTATTCAGGATTGGAGATTGACGATTGAGGATTGAGGATTGAAGATCGAGGATTGAGGATTGAGGATTGAAGATTGAGTATTGAGGATTGAAGATTGAGGATTGAGGATTGAGGATTGAGGATTGAGGATTGAGGATTGAGAATTGAAGATTGAGGATTGGGGACTTAGTGTTGAGGGTTGAGTGATGAGGATTGATGTTTGTGGATAGAGATTTTAAGATTGCAGATTGAGTATTGAGTATTGAAACCTGTGAATTGAATATATTCTATTGAGGATTGAGGATTGACAACAGATTGTTGAGGACTGAGGGCTGCAGATTGAGGATTCAGGATTGAGGATTCAGGACTGTGGTTTCAGGACTGAGGATTGAGGATTGAGGATTGGGGATTGAGGATTGATGATCGAGGATTGAAGATTGAAGATTGGGTATTGAGGATTGAACATTGAGGATTGAGGATTGAGGATTGAGGATTGAGGATTGAGGGTTGAAGATTGAATATTGATGATTGAAGTTTGAGGATTGAGGATTGAGGGTTGTGGACTCAGGACGAGGACTCAGGGTTGAGTATTGATGTTTGAGCTCTGAGGATTGAGGATAGAGGATTGAGAATTGAGGATTGAGGATTGAGGGTTGAAGATTGAGGATTGGGTATTGAGGATTGAAGAATGAGGACTGGGGATTGAGGATTGAGGATTGAGGATTGAAGATTGAGTATTGAGGATTGAAGAATGAGGATTGAGGATGGGCGATTTAGGATTGAGGATTGAAGATTGAGTATTCAGGATTGGAGATTGACGATTGAGGATTGAGGATTGAAGATCGAGGATTGAGGATTGAGGATTGAAGATTGAGTGTTGAGGATTGAAGATTGAGGATTGAGGATTGAGGATTGAGGATTGAGGATTGAGGATTGAGAATTGAAGATTGAGGATTGGGGACTGAGTGTTGAGGGTTGAGTGACGAGGATTGATGTTTGTGGATAGAGATTTGAAGATTGCAGATTGAGTATTGAGTATTGAAACCTGTGAATTGAGTATATTCTATTGAGGATTGAGGATTGACAACTGATTGTTGAGGACTGAGGGCTGAAGATTGAGGATTCAGGGTTGAGGATTCAGAATTGAGGTTTGAGGACTGAGGATTGAGGATTGAGGATTGAGGATTGAGGATTGAGGATTGAGGATTGAAGATTGAGTATTGAGGATTGTAGATTGAGGATTGAGGATTGAGGATTGAAGATTGAGTATTGAGGATTGAAGATTGAGGATTGAGGATTGAGGATTGAGGATTGAGGATTGAGGATTGAGGACTGAGGATTGAGGATTGAGGATTGAGCATTGAGGATTGACGATTGAGGACTGTTGATGGAGGATTGAAGATTGAGGATTCAGAATTGAGATTTGAGGACTGAGGATTGAGGATTGAGGATTGAGGATTGAAGATTGAGGATTGAGGATTGAAAATTGAGTATTGAGGATTGAAGGTTGAGGACTGAGGAATAAGGATTGATGGTTGAGTATTGAGGACTGAGGATTGAGGATTGAAGATTGTGTATTGATGATTGAAGATTGAGGATTGAGGATTGAGTGTTGAGGGTTGAGGACGAGGTCTGACGGTTGAGGATTGATGTTTGAGGATTGAGGGTTGAGGACTGACGACTGAGGATAGAGGATTGAGGATGGAGCATTGACGATTGAAGATTGAGGACTGGGGATTGAGGATTGAAGATTGGGGATTAAGGGTTGAGGATTGGGGACTGAGTATCTAGGATTGAATATTGATTATTGAGGATAGAAGATTGAGGATTGAGGATTGAGGATTGAGAATTGAGAATTGAGGATAAGGTCTGAGGGTTGAGGATTGAGGGTTGAGGAATGAGGATTGAGGATTGAGGAATGAGGATAGAAGATTGAGGATTGAGGATTGAGGATTGAGGATTGAGGATTGACGATTGAAGATTGAGGATTGGGGACTGAGAGTTGATGGTTGGGTGATGAGAATTGGTGTTTGTGGATAGAGATATGAAGATTGCAGATTGAGTATTGCGTATGGAAAACTCTGAACTGAGGATATTCTAGTGAGGATTGAGGATTGACAACTGATTGTTAAGGACTGAGGGCTGAAGATTGAGGATTCAGGATTGAGGATTCAGGACTGTGGTTTGAGGACTGAGGATTGAGGATTGAGGATTGGGGATTGAGGATTGAGGATCGAGGATTGTAGATTGAAGATTGGGTATTGAGGATTGAACATTGAGGATTGAGGATTGAGGATTGAGGATTGAGGATTGAGGATTGAAGATTGAATATTGATGATTGAGGGTTGAGGATTGAGGATTGAGTGTTGTGGATTCAGGACGTGGACTGAGGATTGAGTATTGGTGTTTGAGGTCTGAGGATTGAGGATAGAGGATTGAGAATTGAGGATTGAGGATTGAGGATTGAAGACTGAGGATTGGGTATTGAGGATTGAAGAATGAGCATTGAGGACTGAGGATTGAGGATTGAGGATTGAAGATTGAGGATTGAGGATTGAGGTTTGAGGATTGAAGATTGAGTATTGAGGATTGAAGATTGAGGATTCAGGATTGAGGATTGAGGATTGAGGATTGACGATTGAAGATTGAGGATTGGGGACTGAGAGTTGATGGTTGAGTGATGAGAATTGATGTTTGTGGATAGAGATATGAAGATTGCAGATTGAGTATTGCGTATGGAAAACTCTGAACTGAGGATATTCTAGTGAGTAATGAGGATTGACAACTGATTGTTGAGGACTGAGGGCTGAAGGTTGAGGATTCAGGATTGAGGATTCAGGACTGTGGTTTGAGGACTGAGGATTGAGGGTTGAGGATTGGGGATTGAGGATTGAGGATCGAGGATTGAAGATTGAAGATTGGGTATTGAGGAATGAACATTGAGGATTGAGGATTGAGGATTGAGGATTGAGGATTGAGGATTGAGGATTGAGGATTGAAGATTGAGTATTGATGATTGAAGATTGAGGATTGAGGATTGAGGTTTGAGGATTGAGGACGAGGACAGACGGTTGAGGATTGTGGCTTGAGGATTGTGGATTGAGGATTGAGAGTTGAGGATGAGGACTGAGTTTTGAGGATTGAGGTTTGAGGAATGAGGATTGAGGGTTGGGGATTGAGGATTGAGGATTGAGGATTGAGTATCGAAGTTTGAGGATTGATGACTGAGGATTGAGGATTGCGGCTTGACGATTGAGGATTGAGGACTGAGGGTTGAAGGTTGAGTGTTGAGGATTGAAGGTTGAGGATTGACGATTGAGGATTGAGGATTGAGGATGATGGCTGAGGTTTGAGGTTTGAGGTTTGAGTATTGAATCCTGAGAATTCAGGATGTTCTATTGAGTATTGAGAATTGAGGATTGATGCTTTAGTATTGAGGATTCAGGATTGAGGATTGAGGATTGAGAACTGAAGATTGACGATTGATGATTGAGGATTTAGGATTGAGGATTGAGGATTGAGGATTGAGGATTGAGGATTGAAAATTGAGTATTGAGGATTGAAGTTTGAGGACTGAGGAATAAAGATTGATGGTTGAGTATTGAGGACTGAGGATTGAGGATTCAAGATTGTGTATTGATGATTGAAGATTGAGGATTGAGGATTGAGTGTTGAGGGTTGAGGACGAGGACTGACGGTTGAGGATTGATGTTTGAGGATTGAGGGTTGAGGACTGACGACTGAGGATAGAGGATTGAGGCTGGAGCATTGAGGATTGAAGATTGAGGACTGGGGATTGAGGATTGAAGATTGAGGATTAAGGATTGAGGATTGGGGACTGAGGATCCAGGATTGAATATTGATTATTGAGGATTGAAGATTGAGGATTGAGGATTGAGGATTGAGAATTGAGAATTGAGGATAAGGTCTGAGGGTTGAGGGTTGAGGGTTGAGGAATGAGGATTGAGGATTGAGGATTGAGGATAGAAGATTGTGGATTGAGGATTGAGGATTGAGGATTGAGGATTGACGATTGAAGATTGAGGATTGGGGACTGAGAGTTGATGGTTGAGTGATGAGAATTGGTGTTTGTGGATAGAGATATGAAGATGGCAGATTGAGTATTGCGTATGGAAAACTCTGAACTGAGGATATTCTAGTGAGGATTGAGGATTGACAACTGATTGTTAAGGACTGAGGGCTGAAGATTGAGGATTCAGGATTGAGGATTCAGGACTGTGGTTTGAGGACTGAGGATTGAGGATTGAGGATTGGGGATTGAGGATTGAGGATCCAGGATTGTAGATTGAAGATTGGGTATTGAGGATTGAACATTGAGGTTTGAGGATTGAGGATTGACGATTGAGGATTGAGGATTGAAGATTGAATATTGATGATTGAAGGTTGAGGATTGAGGATTGAGGGTTGTGGATTCAGGACGTGGACTGAGGATTGAGTATTGATGTTTGAGGTCTGAGGATTGAGGATAGAGGATTGAGAATTGAGGATTGAGGATGGGGGATTGAAGACTGAGGATTGGGTATTGAGGATTGAAGAATGAGCATTGAGGATTGAGATTTGAGGATTGAGGATCGAGGATTAAATGTTGAGCATTGAGGATTAAAAGATTGAGGATTGATGACTGAGGATTGAGGATTGTGGATTGAGGATTGAGGATTGAGGATAGAGTATTGAAGATTGAGAATTGATGATTGAGGATTGAGGATTGAGGATTGAGGATTGAGGATCGAGGATTGACAATGAGGGCTGAGGGATGAGGATTGAGTTTTGAGGATTGAGGACTGAGGATTGAGGATTGATGATTGAGTATTGCGGATTGAAGATTGAGGATTGAGGATTGAGGATTGAGGATTGAGGATTGAGGATTGAGGATTGAAGATTCAGGACTGGGGACTGAGTGTTGAGGGTTGAGTGATGAGAATTGGTGTTTGTGAATAGAGATTTAAAGATTGCAGAGTGAGTATTGAGGATTGAAAACTGTGAATTGATGATATTCTATTGAGAATTGAGAATTGACAACTGATTGTTGAGGACTGAGGTCTGAAGATTGAGGATTCAGGATTGAGGATCCAGGATTGTGGTCTGAGGACTGAGGATTGAGGATAGAGGATTGAGGATTGAGGATTAAGGATTGAGGATTGAGGATCGAGGATTAAAGGTTGAGCATTGAGGATTGAAGATTGAGGATTCATGATTGAGGACTGAGGATTGAGGATTGAGGATTGAGGATTGAGTATTGAAGATTGAGGATTGATGATTGAGGATTGAAGATTGAGGATTGAGTATTGAGTATTGAGGATTGAGGATTGAGAACTGAGGATTGAGGATTGAAGACTCGGTATTGACGATTGAAGGTTGAGGATTGAGGATTGAGGATTGAGGATTGAAGACTGAGGATTGAGGATCGAGGATTAAAGGTTGAGCATTGAGGATTGAGTATTGAGGATTGAGGATTGAGGATTGAGTATTGAGGATTGAGGAATGAAGATTGAGTATTGAGGATTGAAGACTGACGATTGAGGATTGAGGATTGAGGGTTGAGGATTTAGGATTGAGAATTGAAGAATGATGATTGAGGATTGAGGTTTGGGGTTGAGGATTGAAGATTGAGGATTGAGGATTGAGGATTCAGGATTGAGGATTGAGGATTGACTATTGAAGATTGAGGATTGATGATTGAGGATTGAGGATTGAGGATTGAGGATTGAGTATTGGGGATTGAGGATTGAAGATTGAGGATTGAGGATTGAGGATTAATGATTGAGTATTGAGGATTGAAGATTGAGAATTGAGGATTGAGGATTGAACATTGAGGACCGAGTGTTGAGGGTTGAGTGATGAGAATTGATGTTTGTGGAAAGAGATTTGAAGATTGCAGATTGGGTATTGAGTATTGAAAACTGTGAATTGAGGATATTCTATTGGGGATTGAGGATTGACAACTGATTGTTGAGGACTGAGGGCTGAAGGTTGAGGATTCAGGATTGAGGATTCAGAATTGTGGTTTGATGACTGAGGATTGAGGATTGAGGATTGAGGCTTGAGGATTGAGGATTGAGGATTGAAGATTGAGGATTGAGGATCCAGGATGAGGGCTGAAGGTTGAGGGTTGAGGTTTGAGGACTGAGGACTGAGGATTGAGTGTTGAGAATTAAGGATTGAGGATTGAGGATTGAAGATTGAGGATTGGGTATTGAGGATTGCAGAATGAGGATTGAGGATTGAGTATTGAGGATTGAGGATTGAAGATTGAGTATTGAGGATTGAAGACTGACGATTGAGGATTGAGGATTGAGGGTTGAGGATTTAGGATTGAGGATTGAGGATTGAGGATTGAGGATTGAAGATTGAGGATTGAGGATCGAGGATTAAAGGTTGAGCATTGAGGATTGAAGATTGAGGATTGATGATTGAGGATTGAGGATTGAGGATTGAGGATTGAGGGTTGAGTATTGAAGATTGAGGATTCATGATTGAGGATTGAGGATTGAGGATTGAGGATTGAGTATTGAGGATTGAAGATTGAGAATTGAGGATTGAGGATTGAACATTGAGGACCGAGCGTTGAGGGTTGAGTGAAGAGAATTGATGTTTGTGGATAGAGATTTGAATATTGCAGATTGGGTATTGAGTATTGAAAACTGTGAATTGAGGATATTCTATTAGGGATTGAGGATTGACAACTGATTGTTGAGGACTGAGGGCTGAAGATTGAGGATTCAGGATTGAGGAGTCAGAATTGTGGTTCGAGGACTGAGGATTGAAGATTTAAGATTGAGTATTGAGGAGTGAAGATTGAGGGTTAAGGAATGAGGATTGAGGATTGAGGATTGAAGATTGAGGATTGGGTATTGAGGATTGAAGAATGAGGATTGAGGATTGAGGATTGAGGATTGAGGATTGAAGATTGAGTATTGAGGATTGAAGGTTGAGGATTGAGGATTGAGGATTGAGGATTGAGGATTGAGGATTGAGGATTGAGGATTGACAACTGATTGTTGAGGACTGAGGGCTGAAGATTGAGGATTCAGGATTGAGGATTCAGAATTGAGGTCTGAGGACTGAGGATTGAGGATTGAGTATTGAAGATTGAATATTGATGATTGAAGATTGAGGATTGAGGATTGAGGGTTGTGGATTGAGGACGAGGACTGAGGGTTGAGTATTGATGTTTGAGTTCTGAGGATTCAGGATTGAGGATTGAGGATTGAGGAATGAGGATTGAGGATTGATGGTTGTGAATTGGGGACCAGGACTGAGGGTTGAATATTGATGTTTGAGGTCTGAGGATTGAGGATTGAGGATTGAGAATTGAGGATTGAGGATTGAGGATTGAAGATTGAGGATTGAGGATTGAGGATTGAGGATTGAGGATTGAGGATTGAGGATTGAGGATAGAGGATTGAAGACTGAGGATTGGGGACTGAGAGTTGAGGGTTGAGTGATGAGGATTGATGTTTGTAGATAGAGATTCGAAGATTGCAGATTGAGAATTTAGTATTGAAAACTGTGAACTGATGATATTCTATTGAGGATTGAGGATTGACAACTGATTGTTGAGGTCTGAAGTCTGAAGGTTGAGGACTGAGGATTGAGGATTCAGGATTGAGGTTTGAGGACTGAGGATTGAGGATTGAGGATTGAGGCTTGAGGAATGAGGATTAAGGATTGAATATTGAGGATTGAGGATCCAGGGTGAGGGCTGAAGGTTGAGGGCTGAGGTTTGAGGACTGAGGACTGAGGATTGAGGGTTGAGAATTAAGGATTGAGGATTGAGGATTGAAGATTGAGGATTGGGTATTGAGGATTGCAGAATGAGGATTGAGGATTGAGTATTGAGGATTGAAGATTGAGGATTGGGTATTGAGGATTGAAGAATGATGATTGAGGATTGAGGATTGGGGATTGAGGATTGAAGATTGAGGATTGAGAATTGAGGATTGAGGATTGAAGACTGGGTATTGAGGATTGAGGATTGAGGATTGAGGATTGAGTATTGAAGATTGAGGATTGATGATTGAGGATTGAAGATTGAGGATTGAGTATTGAGTATTGAGGATTGAAGATTGAGAATTGAGGATTGAGGATTGAACATTGAGGACCGAGTGTTGAGGGTTGAGTGATGAGAATTGATGTTTGTGGATAGAGATTTGAATATTGCAGATTGGGTATTGAGTATTGAAAACTGTGAATTGAGGATATTCTATTGGGGATTGAGGATTGACAACTGATTGTTGAGGACTGAGGTCTGAAGATTGAGGATTCAGGATTGAGGATCCAGGATTGAGGTTTGAGGACTGAGGATTGAGGATAGAGGATTGAGGAGTGAGGATAGATGATTGAGGATTGAGGATTGAGGATTGAAGATTGAGAATTGGGTATTGCGGGTTGAACATTGAGGATTGAGGATTGAGGATTGAGGACTGAAGATTGAATATTGATGATTGAAGATTGATGATTGAGGATTGAGGGTTGTGGATTGAGGACGAGGACTGAGCGTTGAGTATTGATGTCTGAGGTCTGAGGATCGAGGATTGAGGATTGACAATTGAGGATTGAAGAATGAGGATTGAGGATTGAGGATTGAGGATTGAGGATTGACGATTGAAGATTGAGTATTGGGGACTGAGAGTTGATGGTTGAGTGATGAGAATTGATGTTTGTGGATAGAGATATGAAGATTGCAGACTGAGTATTGCGTATGGAAAACTCTGAACTGAGCATATTCTAGTGAGGATTGAGGATTGACAACTGATTGTTGAGGACTGAGGGCTGAAGATTGAGGATTCAGGATTGAGGATTCAGGATTGTAGTTTGAGGACGGAGGATTGAGGATTGAGGATTGAGGATTGAGGATTGAGGGTTGAGGATTGAAGATTGAGGATTGGGTATTGAGGATTGAATATTGAGGATTGAGGATTGAGGATTGAGTATTCAGAATTGAGGATTCAGGATTGAGGATTCAGGATTGTGGTTTGAGGACAGAGGATTGAGGATTGAGGATTGAAGACTGCGGATTGGGTATTGAGGATTGAAGAATGAGCATTGAGGATTGAGGATTCAGGATTGAGGATTCAGGACTGTGGTTTGAGGACTGAGGATTGAGGATTGAGGATTGCGGATTGAGGATTGAGGATCGAGGATTGAAGATTGAAGATTGGGTATTGAGGATTGAACATTGAGGATTGAGGATTGAGGATTGAGGATTGAGGATTGAGGATTGAAGGTTGAATATTGATGATTGAAAGTTGAGGATTGAGGATTGAGGGTTGTGGATTCAGGACGAGGACTGAGGGTTGAGTATTGATGTTTGAGGTCTGAGGATTGAGGATAGAGGATTGAGAATTGAGGATTGAGGATTGAGGATTGAAGATTGAGGATTGGGTATTGAGGATTGAAGAATGAGGACTGAGGATTGAGGATTGAGGATTGAGGATTGAAGATTGAGTATTGAGGATTGAAGAATGAGGATTGAGGATGGGCGATTGAGGATTGAGGATTGAAGATTGAGTATTCAGGATTGGAGATTGACGATTGAGGATTGAGGATTGAAGATCGAGGATTGAGGATTGAGGATTGAAGATTGAGTATTGAGGATTGAAGATTGAGGATTGAGGATTGAGGATTGAGGATTGAGGATTGAGGATTGAGAATTGAAGATTGAGGATTGGGGACTTAGTGTTGAGGGTTGAGTGATGAGGATTGATGTTTGTGGATAGAGATTTTAAGATTGCAGATTGAGTATTGAGTATTGAAACCTGTGAATTGAATATATTCTATTGAGGATTGAGGATTGACAACAGATTGTTGAGGACTGAGGGCTGAAGATTGAGGATTCAGGATTGAGGATTCAGGACTGTGGTTTCAGGACTGAGGATTGAGGATTGAGGATTGGGGATTGAGGATTGATGATCGAGGATTGAAGATTGAAGATTGGGTATTGAGGATTGAACATTGAGGATTGAGGATTGAGGATTGAGGATTGAGGATTGAGGGTTGAAGATTGAATATTGATGATTGAAGTTTGAGGATTGAGGATTGAGGGTTGTGGACTCAGGACGAGGACTCAGGGTTGAGTATTGATGTTTGAGCTCTGAGCATTGAGGATAGAGGATTGAGAATTGAGGATTGAGGATTGAGGGTTGAAGATTGAGGATTGGGTATTGAGGATTGAAGAATGAGGACTGGGGATTGAGGATTGAGGATTGAGGATTGAAGATTGAGTATTGAGGATTGAAGAATGAGGATTGAGGATGGGCGATTTAGGATTGAGGATTGAAGATTGAGTATTCAGGATTGGAGATTGACGATTGAGGATTGAGGATTGAAGATCGAGGATTGAGGATTGAGGATTGAAGATTGAGTATTGAGGATTGAAGATTGAGGATTGAGGATTGAGGATTGAGGATTGAGGATTGAGGATTGAGAATTGAAGATTGAGGATTGGGGACTGAGTGTTGAGGGTTGAGTGACGAGGATTGATGTTTGTGGATAGAGATTTGAAGATTGCAGATTGAGTATTGAGTATTGAAACCTGTGAATTGAGTATATTCTATTGAGGATTGAGGATTGACAACTGATTGTTGAGGACTGAGGGCTGAAGATTGAGGATTCAGGGTTGAGGATTCAGAATTGAGGTTTGAGGACTGAGGATTGAGGATTGAGGATTGAGGATTGAGGATTGAGGATTGAGGATTGAAGATTGAGTATTGAGGATTGTAGATTGAGGATTGAGGATTGAGGATTGAAGATTGAGTATTGAGGATTGAAGATTGAGGATTGAGGATTGAGGATTGAGGATTGAGGATTGAGGATTGAGGACTGAGGATTGAGGATTGAGGATTGAGCATTGAGGATTGACGATTGAGGACTGTTGATGGAGGATTGAAGATTGAGGATTCAGAATTGAGATTTGAGGACTGAGGATTGAGGATTGAGGATTGAGGATTGAAGATTGAGGATTGAGGATTGAAAATTGAGTATTGAGGATTGAAGGTTGAGGACTGAGGAATAAGGATTGATGGTTGAGTATTGAGGACTGAGGATTGAGGATTGAAGATTGTGTATTGATGATTGAAGATTGAGGATTGAGGATTGAGTGTTGAGGGTTGAGGATGAGGTCTGACGGTTGAGGATTGATGTTTGAGGATTGAGGGTTGAGGACTGACGACTGAGGATAGAGGATTGAGGATGGAGCATTGACGATTGAAGATTGAGGACTGGGGATTGAGGATTGAAGATTGGGGATTAAGGGTTGAGGATTGGGGACCGAGTATCTAGGATTGAATATTGATTATTGAGGATTGAAGATTGAGGATTGAGGATTGAGGATTGAGAATTGAGAATTGAGGATAAGGTCTGAGGGTTGAGGATTGAGGGTTGAGGAATGAGGATTGAGGATTGAGGAATGAGGATAGAAGATTGAGGATTGAGGATTGAGGATTGAGGATTGAGGATTGACGATTGAAGATTGAGGATTGGGGACTGAGAGTTGATGGTTGAGTGATGAGAATTGGTGTTTGTGGATAGAGATATGAAGATTGCAGATTGAGTATTGCGTATGGAAAACTCTGAACTGAGGATATTCTAGTGAGGATTGAGGATTGACAACTGATTGTTAAGGACTGAGGGCTGAAGATTGAGGATTCAGGATTGAGGATTCAGGACTGTGGTTTGAGGACTGAGGATTGAGGATTGAGGATTGGGGATTGAGGATTGAGGATCGAGGATTGTAGATTGAAGATTGGGTATTGAGGATTGAACATTGAGGATTGAGGATTGAGGATTGAGGATTGAGGATTGAGGATTGAAGATTGAATATTGATGATTGAGGGTTGAGGATTGAGGATTGAGTGTTGTGGATTCAGGACGTGGACTGAGGATTGAGTATTGGTGTTTGAGGTCTGAGGATTGAGGATAGAGGATTGAGAATTGAGGATTGATGATTGAGGATTGAAGACTGAGGATTGGGTATTGAGGATTGAAGAATGAGCATTGAGGACTGAGGATTGAGGATTGAGGATTGAAGATTGAGGATTGAGGATTGAGGTTTGAGGATTGAAGATTGAGTATTGAGGATTGAAGATTGAGGATTCAGGATTGAGGATTGAGGATTGAGGATTGACGATTGAAGATTGAGGATTGGGGACTGAGAGTTGATGGTTGAGTGATGAGAATTGATGTTTGTGGATAGAGATATGAAGATTGCAGATTGAGTATTGCGTATGGAAAACTCTGAACTGAGGATATTCTAGTGAGGAATGAGGATTGACAACTGATTGTTGAGGACTGAGGGCTGAAGGTTGAGGATTCAGGATTGAGGATTCAGGACTGTGGTTTGAGGACTGAGGATTGAGGGTTGAGGATTGGGGATTGAGGATTGAGGATCGAGGATTGAAGATTGAAGATTGGGTATTGAGGAATGAACATTGAGGATTGAGGATTGAGGATTGAGGATTGAGGATTGAGGATTGAGGATTGAGGATTGAAGATTGAGTATTGATGATTGAGGATTGAGGATTGAGGATTGAGGTTTGAGGATTGAGGACGAGGACAGACGGTTGAGGATTGTGGCTTGAGGATTGTGGATTGAGGATTGAGAGTTGAGGATGAGGACTGAGTTTTGAGGATTGAGGTTTGAGGAATGAGGATTGAGGGTTGGGGATTGAGGATTGAGGATTGAGGATTGAGTATCGAAGTTTGAGGATTGATGACTGAGGATTGAGGATTGCGGCTTGACGATTGAGGATTGAGGACTGAGGGTTGAAGGTTGAGTGTTGAGGATTGAAGGTTGAGGATTGACGATTGAGGATTGAGGATTGAGGATGATGGCTGAGGTTTGAGGTTTGAGGTTTGAGTATTGAATCCTGAGAATTCAGGATGTTCTATTGAGTATTGAGAATTGAGGATTGATGCTTTAGTATTGAGGATTCAGGATTGAGGATTGAGGATTGAGAACTGAAGATTGAGGATTGATGATTGAGGATTTAGGATTGAGGATTGAGGATTGAGGATTGAGGATTGAGGATTGAAAATTGAGTATTGAGGATTGAAGTTTGAGGACTGAGGAATAAAGATTGATGGTTGAGTATTGAGGACTGAGGATTGAGGATTCAAGATTGTGTATTGATGATTGAAGATTGAGGATTGAGGATTGAGTGTTGAGGGTTGAGGACGAGGACTGACGGTTGAGGATTGATGTTTGAGGATTGAGGGTTGAGGACTGACGACTGAGGATAGAGGATTGAGGATGGAGCATTGAGGATTGAAGATTGAGGACTGGGGATTGAGGATTGAAGATTGAGGATTAAGGATTGAGGATTGGGGACTGAGGATCCAGGATTGAATATTGATTATTGAGGATTGAAGATTGAGGATTGAGGATTGAGGATTGAGAATTGAGAATTGAGGATAAGGTCTGAGGGTTGAGGGTTGAGGGTTGAGGAATGAGGATTGAGGATTGAGGATTGAGGATAGAAGATTGTGGATTGAGGATTGAGGATTGAGGATTGAGGATTGACGATTGAAGATTGAGGATTGGGGACTGAGAGTTGATGGTTGAGTGATGAGAATTGGTGTTTGTGGATAGAGATATGAAGATGGCAGATTGAGTATTGCGTATGGAAAACTCTGAACTGAGGATATTCTAGTGAGGATTGAGGATTGACAACTGATTGTTAAGGACTGAGGGCTGAAGATTGAGGATTCAGGATTGAGGATTCAGGACTGTGGTTTGAGGACTGAGGATTGAGGATTGAGGATTGGGGATTGAGGATTGAGGATCCAGGATTGTAGATTGAAGATTGGGTATTGAGGATTGAACATTGAGGTTTGAGGATTGAGGATTGACGATTGAGGATTGAGGATTGAAGATGGAATATTGATGATTGAAGGTTGAGGATTGAGGATTGAGGGTTGTGGATTCAGGACGTGGACTGAGGATTGAGTATTGATGTTTGAGGTCTGAGGATTGAGGATAGAGGATTGAGAATTGAGGATTGAGGATTGAGGATTGAAGACTGAGGATTGGGTATTGAGGATTGAAGAATGAGCATTGAGGATTGAGGATTGAGGATTGAGGATTGAAGATTGAGGATTGAGGATTGAGGATTGATGGTTGTGAATTGGGGACCAGGACTGAGGGTTGAATATTGATGTTTGAGGTCTGAGGATTGAGGATAGAGGATTGAGAATTGAGGATTGAGGATTGAGGATTGAAGATTGAGGATTGGGTATTGAGGATTGAAGAATGAGGATTGAGGATTGAGGATTGAAGCCTGAGGATTGAGAATTGAGAACTGAGGATGAGGACTGAGGGCTGAGGGTTGAGGTTTGAGGAATGAGGACTGACGATTGAGGATTGAGGATTGACGATTGAGTATTGAGGATTGAAGGTTGTGGATTGAGGATTGAGGATTGGGGATTGAGGATTGAACATTGAGGATTGAGGATTGAGGATTGAGGATTGAGGATTGAGGATTGAAGATTGAATATTGATGATTGAAGGTTGAGGATTGAGGATTGAGGGTTGTGGATTCAGGACGTGGACTGAGGATTGAGTATTGATGTTTGAGGTCTGAGGATTGAGGATAGAGGATTGAGAATTGAGGATTGAGGATTGAGGATTGAAGACTGAGGATTGGGTATTGAGGATTGAAGAATGAGCATTGAGGATTGAGGATTGAGGATTGAAGATTGACGATTGAGGATTGAGGTTTGAGGATTGAAGATTGAGTATTGAGGATTGAAGATTGAGGATTGAGGATTGAGGATTGAGGATTGAGGATTGACGATTGAAGATTGAGGATTGGGGAGTGAGAGTTGATGGTTGAGTGATGAGAATTGATGTTTGTGGATAGAGATATGAAGATTGCAGATTGAGTATTGCGTATGGAAAACTCTGAACTGAGGATATTCTAGTGAGGAATGAGGATTGACAACAGATTGTTGAGGACTGAGGGCTGAAGATTGAGGATTCAGGATTGAGGATTCAGGACTGTGGTTTGAGGACTGAGGATTGAGGATAGAGGATTGGGGATTGAGGATTGAGGACAGAGGATTGAAGATTGAACATTGGGTATTGAGGATTGAACATTGAGGATTGAGGATTGTGGATTGAGGATTGAGGATTGAGGATTGAAGATTGAATATTGATGATTGAAGGTTGAGGATTGAGGATTGAGGGTTGTGGACTCAGGACGAGGACTCAGGGTTGAGTATTGATGTTTGAGGTCTGAGGATTGAGGATAGAGTATTGAGAATTGAGGATTGAGGATTGAGGATTGAAGATTGAGGATTGGGTATTGAGGATTGAAGAATGAGGACTGAGGATTGAGGATTGAGGATTGAGGATTGAAGATTGAGTATTGAGGATTGAAGAATGAGGATTGAGGATTGGCGATTGAGGCTTGAGGATTGAGGATTGAGGATTGAGGATTGAAAATTGAGTATTGAGGATTGAAGGTTGAGGACTGAGGAATAAGGATTGATGGTTGAGTATTGAGGACTGAGGATTGAGGATTGAAGATTGTGTATTGATGATTGAAGATTGAGGATTGAGGATTGAGTGTTGAGGGTTGAGGACGAGGTCTGACGGTTGAGGATTGATGTTTGAGGATTGAGGGTTGAGGACTGACGACTGAGGATAGAGGATTGAGGATGGAGCATTGACGATTGAAGATTGAGGACTGGGGATTGAGGATTGAAGATTGAGGATTAAGGATTGAGGATTGGGGACTGAGTATCTAGGATTGAATATTGATTATTGAGGATTGAAGATTGAGGATTGAGGATTGAGGATTGAGAATTGAGAATTGAGGATAAGGTCTGAGGGTTGAGGATTGAGGGTTGAGGAATGAGGATTGAGGATTGAGGAATGAGGATAGAAGATTGAGGATTGAGGATTGAGGATTGAGGATTGAGGATTGACGATTGAAGATTGAGGATTGGGGACTGAGAGTTGATGGTTGAGTGATGAGAATTGGTGTTTGTGGATAGAGATATGAAGATTGCAGATTGAGTATTGCGTATGGAAAACTCTGAACTGAGGATATTCTAGTGAGGATTGAGGATTGACAACTGATTGTTAAGGACTGAGGGCTGAAGATTGAGGATTCAGGATTGAGGATTCAGGACTGTGGTTTGAGGACTGAGGATTGAGGCTTGAGGATTGGGGATTGAGGATTGAGGATCGAGGATTGTAGATTGAAGATTGGGTATTGAGGATTGAACATTGAGGATTGAGGATTGAGGATTGAGGATTGAGGATTGAGGATTGAAGATTGAATATTGATGATTGAGGGTTGAGGATTGAGGATTGAGGGTTGTGGATTCAGGACGTGGACTGAGGATTGAGTATTGATGTTTGAGGTCTGAGGATTGAGGATAGAGGATTGAGAATTGAGGATTGAGGATTGAGGATTGAAGACTGAGGATTGGGTATTGAGGATTGAGGATTGAGGATTGAGAATTGAGAATTGAGGATAAGGTCTGATGGTTGAGGATTGAGGGTTGAGGAATGAGGATTGAGGATTGAGGAATGAGGATAGAAGATTGAGGATTGAGGATTGAGGATTGAGGATTGAGGATTGACGATTGAAGATTGAGGATTGGGGACTGAGAGTTGATGGTTGGGTGATGAGAATTGGTGTTTGTGGATAGAGATATGAAGATTGCAGATTGAGTATTGCGTATGGAAAACTCTGAACTGAGGATATTCTAGTGAGGATTGAGGATTGACAACTGATTGTTAAGGACTGAGGGCTGAAGATTGAGGAGTCAGGATTGAGGATTCAGGACTGTGGTTTGAGGACTGAGGATTGAGGATTGAGGATTGGGGATTGAGGATTGAGGATCGAGGATTGTAGATTGAAGATTGGGTATTGAGGATTGAACATTGAGGATTGAGGATTGAGGATTGAGGATTGAGGATTGAGGATTGAAGATTGAATATTGATGATTGAGGGTTGAGGATTGAGGATTGAGGGTTGTGGATTCAGGACGTGGACTGAGGATTGAGTATTGATGTTTGAGGTCTGAGGATTGAGGATAGAGGATTGAGAATTGAGGATTGAGGATTGAGGATTGAAGACTGAGGATTGGGTATTGAGGATTGAAGAATGAGCATTGAGGATTGAGGATTGAGGATTGAGGATTGAAGATTGAGTATTGAGGACTGAGGATTGAAGATTGAGGATTGAGGATTGAGGATTAAAGATTGAGTACTGAGGATTGAAGATTGAGAACTGAGGATTGAGGATTGAACATTGAGGACTGAGTGTTGAGGGTTGAGTGATGAGAATTGATGTTTGTGGATAGAGATTTGAAGATTCCAGATTGAGTATTGTGTATTGAAAACTGTGAATTGAGGATATTCTATTGAGGATTGAGGATTGTCACCTGATTGTTGAGGACTGAGGGCTGAAGATTGAGGATTCAGGATTGGGGATTCAGAATTGAGGTTTGAGGACTGAGGATTGAGGATTGAGGATTGAAGATTGAGTATTGAGGATTGAAGACTGAGGACTGAGGATTGAGGATTGAGGATTGAGGATTGAGGATGAGGGCTGAGGGTTGAGAATTGAGGTTTAAGGACTGAGGACTGAGGATTGAGGATTGAGAATTGAGGATTGAGTATTGAGGATTGAAGATTGAGGATTTGGTATTGAGGATTGAAGAATGAGGTTTGAGGATTGAGGATTGAAGATTGAGTATTGAATATTGAAGATTGACGATTGAGTATTGTGGATTGAAGATTGAGGATTGAACATTGAGGACTGAGTGTTAAGGGTTGAGTGATGAGAATTGATGCTTGTGGATAGAGGTTTGAAGATTGCAGATTGAGTATTGAGTATTGAAAGCTGTGAATTGAGGATATTCTATTGAGGACTCAGGATTGTCAACTGATTGTTGAGTACTGAGGGCTGAAGATTGAGGATTCAGGATTGAGGATTCAGAATTGAGGTTTGAGGACTGAGGATTGAGGACTAAAGATTGATTATTGAGGCTTGAAGATTGAGGATTCAGGATTGAGGATTGAGGATTGAGGATTGAGGATGAGAGCTGTGCGTTGAGGATTGAGGTTTGAGGACTGAGGACTGAGGAATGAGGATTGAGAATTGGGGATTGAGGATTGAGTATTGAAGATTGAGGATTGGGTATTGAGGATTGAAGGATGAGGCTTGAGTATTGAGGATTGAGGATTGAGGATTGAAGATTGAGTATTGAGGTTTGAAGACTGACGATTGAGGGTTGAGGATTGAGGATTGAGGATTGAGGATTGATGATTGAGTATTGAGGATTGAAGATTGAGGATTGAGGTTTGAGGATTGAGGATTGAGGATTGAGGATTGAAGATTGAGGATTGGGGACTTAGTGTTGAGGGTTGAGTTATGAGAATTGATGTTTGTGGATAGATATTTGAAGATTGCAGATTGAGCATTGAGTATTGAAAACTGTAAATTGATGATATTCTATTGAGGATTGAGAATTGACAACTGATTGTTGAGGACTGAGGGCTGAAGATTGAGGATTCAGGATTGGGAATTCAGAATTGATGATTGAGGACTGAGGACTGAGGATTGAAGATAGAGTATTGAGGATTGAACATTGAGGATTAAGGGTTGAGGATTGGGGATTGAGGATCTAGGACTGAAAATTGATTATTGAGGATTGAAGATTGAGGATTGTGGATTGAGTATTGAGAATTGAGAATTGAGGATAAGGACTGAGGGTTGAGGATTGAGGTTTGAGGAATGAGGATTGAGGATTGAGCATTGAGGATTGAAGATAGAGTATTGATGATTGAAGATTGAGGATTGAGGATTGTGGGTTGAGGATTGAGGACGAGGACTTACAGCTGAGGATTGTGGTTTGAGGATTGAGGGTTGAGGATTGAGAATTGAGGATGAGAACTGAGGTTTGAGGATTGAGGTTTGAGGAATGAGGATTGAGGATTGAGGATTGAGGATTGAGAATTGAGGATTGAGGATTGAGTATTGAAGGCTGAGGATTGATGACTGAGGATCGAGGATTGAGGATTGAGGATTGAAGATTGAGTATTGAGGATTGAAGATTGAGGATTAAGGATTGAGGATTTGGGATTGAGGATCTAGGATTGAAAATTGATTATTGAGGATTGAAGATTGAGGGTTGAGGATTGAGAATTGAGAATTGAGGATAAGGACTGAGGGTTGAGGATTGAGGTTTGAGGAATGAGGATTGAGGATTGAAGACTGAGGGTTGAGGATTGAGGATTGAGAATTGAGAATTGAGGATGAGGACTGAGGGTTGAAGAATGAGGATTGAGGATTGAGGATTCAGGATTGACGATTGAAGATTGAGGATTGACGATTGAGCATTGAGGATTGAGGACTGACGACTGAGGATTGAGGATTGAGGATTGATGATTGCGGATTGAGTATTGAAAATTGAGTATTGAGGATTGAATATTGAGGATTGAAGATTGGGGATTGAGGATTGAAGATTGAGTATTGAGGATTGAAGATTAAGGATTGAGGATTGACGATTGAGGATTGAGGATTGAGGTTTGAGGTTTGACGATGAGGGATGTGGGTTGAGGATTGAGGTTTGAGGTCTGAGGACTGAGGATTGGGGATTGAGAATTGATGATTGAGGATTGAGGATTGAAGATTGAGGATTGGGTATTGAGGATTGAAGAATGAGGATTGAGGATTGAGGATTGAGGATAGGGGACTGAGGATTGAAGATTCAGGATTGAGGATTGAGGATTGAGGATTGAGGATTGAGGATTGAAGATTCACTATTGAGGATCGAGGATTGAGAATTGAGGATTGACGATTGAACATTGAGGACTGAGTGTTGAGGGTTGAGTGATGAGAGTTGATGACTGTGGATATAGATTTGAAGATTGCAGATTGAGTATTGAGTATTGAAAACTGTGAATTGAGAATATTATACTGAGGATTGAGGATTGACAACTGATTGTTGAGGACTGAGGGCTGAAGGTTGAGGATTCAGGATTGAGGATTCAGAATTGAGGTTTGAGGACTGAGGATTGAGGATTGAAGATTGAGTATTGAGGATTGAAGGTTGAGGATTGAGGTTGAGGATTGAGGATTGAGGATGAGGGCTGAGGACTGAGGATTGAGGATTGAGGATTGAGGATTGAGGATTGAGGGTTGAGGATTGTGTATTGAAGATTGAGGACTGAGGATTGATGATTAAAGATTGAGTATTGAGGATTGAAGATTGAGGATTGATGATTGAGGATTGAGGAATGAGGATTGAGGATTGAGGATTGATGATTGAGGATTGAGGAATGAGGATTGAGGATTGAGGATTGAGGATTGAGTATTGAAGATTGAGAATTGATGATTGAGGATTGAGGATTGAGGATTGAGGATTGAGTATTGAGGACTGAGGATTGAAGATTGAGGATTGAGGATTGAGGATTAAAGATTGAGTACTGAGGATTGAAGATTGAGAACTGAGGATTGAGGATTGAACATTGAGGACTGAGTGTTGAGGGTTGAGTGATGAGAATTGATGTTTGTGGATAGAGATTTGAAGATTCCAGATTGAGTATTGTGTATTGAAAACTGTGAATTGAGGAAATCCTATTGAGGATTGAGGATTGTCACCTGATTGTTGAGGACTGAGGGCTGAAGATTGAGGATTCAGGATTGGGGATTCAGAATTGAGGTTTGAGGACTGAGGATTGAGGATTGAGGATTGAAGATTGAGTATTGAGGATTGAAGACTGAGGACTGAGGATTGAGGATTGAGGATTGAGGATTGAGGATGAGGGCTGAGGGTTGAGAATTGAGGTTTAAGGACTGAGGACTGAGGATTGAGGATTGAGAATTGAGGATTGAGTATTGAGGATTGAAGATTGAGGTTTTGGTATTGAGGATTGAAGAATGAGGTTTGAGGATTGAGGATTGAAGATTGAGTATTGAATATTGAAGATTGACGATTGAGTATTGTGGATTGAAGATTGAGGATTGAACATTGAGGACTGAGTGTTAAGGGTTGAGTGATGAGAATTGATGCTTGTGGATAGAGGTTTGAAGATTGCAGATTGAGTATTGAGTATTGAAAGCTGTGAATTGAGGATATTCTATTGAGGACTCAGGATTGTCAACTGATTGTTGAGTACTGAGGGCTGAAGATTGAGGATTCAGGATTGAGGATTCAGAATTGAGGTTTGAGGACTGAGGATTGAGGACTAAAGATTGATTATTGAGGCTTGAAGATTGAGGATTCAGGATTGAGGATTGAGGATTGAGGATTGAGGATGAGAGCTGTGCGTTGAGGATTGAGGTTTGAGGACTGAGGACTGAGGAATGAGGATTGAGAATTGGGGATTGAGGATTGAGTATTGAAGATTGAGGATTGGGTATTGAGGATTGAAGGATGAGGCTTGAGTATTGAGGATTGAGGATTGAGGATTGAAGATTGAGTATTGAGGTTTGAAGACTGACGATTGAGGGTTGAGGATTGAGGATTGAGGATTGAGGATTGATGATTGAGTATTGAGGATTGAAGATTGAGGATTGAGGTTTGAGGATTGAGGATTGAGGATTGAGGATTGAAGATTGAGGATTGGGGACTTAGTGTTGAGGGTTGAGTTATGAGAATTGATGTTTGTGGATAGATATTTGAAGATTGCAGATTGAGCATTGAGTATTGAAAACTGTAAATTGATGATATTCTATTGAGGATTGAGAATTGACAACTGATTGTTGAGGACTGAGGGCTGAAGATTGAGGATTCAGGATTGGGAATTCAGAATTGATGATTGAGGACTGAGGACTGAGGATTGAAGATAGAGTATTGAGGATTGAAGATTGAGGATTAAGGGTTGAGGATTGGGGATTGAGGATCTAGGACTGAAAATTGATTATTGAGGATTGAAGATTGAGGATTGTGGATTGAGTATTGAGAATTGAGAATTGAGGATAAGGACTGAGGGTTGAGGATTGAGGTTTGAGGAATGAGGATTGAGGATTGAGCATTGAGGATTGAAGATAGAGTATTGATGATTGAAGATTGAGGATTGAGGATTGTGGGTTGAGGATTGAGGACGAGGACTGACAGCTGAGGATTGTGGTTTGAGGATTGAGGGTTGAGGATTGAGAATTGAGGATGAGAACTGAGGTTTGAGGATTGAGGTTTGAGGAATGAGGATTGAGGATTGAGGATTGAGGATTGAGAATTGAGGATTGAGGATTGAGTATTGAAGGCTGAGGATTGATGACTGAGGATCGAGGATTGAGGATTGAGGATTGAAGATTGAGTATTGAGGATTGAAGATTGAGGATTAAGGATTGAGGATTTGGGATTGAGGATCTAGGATTGAAAATTGATTATTGAGGATTGAAGATTGAGGGTTGAGGATTGAGAATTGAGAATTGAGGATAAGGACTGAGGGTTGAGGATTGAGGTTTGAGGAATGAGGATTGAGGATTGAAGACTGAGGGTTGAGGATTGAGGATTGAGAATTGAGAATTGAGGATGAGGACTGAGGGTTGAAGAATGAGGATTGAGGATTGAGGATTCAGGATTGACGATTGAAGATTGAGGATTGACGATTGAGCATTGAGGATTGAGGACTGACGACTGAGGATTGAGGATTGAGGATTGATGATTGCGGATTGAGTATTGAAAATTGAGTATTGAGGATTGAATATTGAGGATTGAAGATTGGGGATTGAGGATTGAAGATTGAGTATTGAGGATTGAAGATTAAGGATTGAGGATTGACGATTGAGGATTGAGGATTGAGGTTTGAGGTTTGACGATGAGGGATGAGGGTTGAGGATTGAGGTTTGAGGTCTGAGGACTGAGGATTGGGGATTGAGAATTGATGATTGAGGATTGAGGATTGAAGATTGAGGATTGGGTATTGAGGATTGAAGAATGAGGATTGAGGATTGAGGATTGAGGATAGGGGACTGAGGATTGAAGATTCAGGATTGAGGATTGAGGATTGAGGATTGAGGATTGAGGATTGAAGATTCACTATTGAGGATCGAGGATTGAGAATTGAGGATTGACGATTGAACATTGAGGACTGAGTGTTGAGGGTTGAGTGATGAGAGTTGATGACTGTGGATATAGATTTGAAGATTGCAGATTGAGTATTGAGTATTGAAAACTGTGAATTGAGAATATTATACTGAGGATTGAGGATTGACAACTGATTGTTGAGGACTGAGGGCTGAAGGTTGAGGATTCAGGATTGAGGATTCAGAATTGAGGTTTGAGGACTGAGGATTGAGGATTGAAGATTGAGTATTGAGGATTGAAGGTTGAGGATTGAGGTTGAGGATTGAGGATTGAGGATGAGGGCTGAGGACTGAGGATTGAGGATTGAGGATTGAGGATTGAGGATTGAGGGTTGAGGATTGTGTATTGAAGATTGAGGACTGAGGATTGATGATTAAAGATTGAGTATTGAGGATTGAAGATTGAGGATTGATGATTGAGGATTGAGGAATGAGGATTGAGGATTGAGGATTGATGATTGAGGATTGAGGAATGAGGATTGAGGATTGAGGATTGAGGATTGAGTATTGAAGATTGAGAATTGATGATTGAGGATTGAGGATTGAGGATTGAGGATTGAGTATTGAGGACTGAGGATTGAAGATTGAGGATTGAGGATTGAGGATTAAAGATTGAGTACTGAGGATTGAAGATTGAGAACTGAGGATTGAGGATTGAACATTGAGGACTGAGTGTTGAGGGTTGAGTGATGAGAATTGATGTTTGTGGATAGAGATTTGAAGATTCCAGATTGAGTATTGTGTATTGAAAACTGTGAATTGAGGAAATCCTATTGAGGATTGAGGATTGTCACCTGATTGTTGAGGACTGAGGGCTGAAGATTGAGGATTCAGGATTGGGGATTCAGAATTGAGGTTTGAGGACTGAGGATTGAGGATTGAGGATTGAAGATTGAGTATTGAGGATTGAAGACTGAGGACTGAGGATTGAGGATTGAGGATTGAGGATTGAGGATGAGGGCTGAGGGTTGAGAATTGAGGTTTAAGGACTGAGGACTGAGGATTGAGGATTGAGAATTGAGGATTGAGTATTGAGGATTGAAGATTGAGGATTTGGTATTGAGGATTGAAGAATGAGGTTTGAGGATTGAGGATTGAAGATTGAGTATTGAATATTGAAGATTGACGATTGAGTATTGTGGATTGAAGATTGAGGATTGAACATTGAGGACTGAGTGTTAAGGGTTGAGTGATGAGAATTGATGCTTGTGGATAGAGGTTTGAAGATTGCAGATTGAGTATTGAGTATTGAAAGCTGTGAATTGAGGATATTCTATTGAGGACTCAGGATTGTCAACTGATTGTTGAGTACTGAGGGCTGAAGATTGAGGATTCAGGATTGAGGATTCAGAATTGAGGTTTGAGGACTGAGGATTGAGGACTAAAGATTGATTATTGAGGCTTGAAGATTGAGGATTCAGGATTGAGGATTGAGGATTGAGGATTGAGGATGAGAGCTGTGCGTTGAGGATTGAGGTTTGAGGACTGAGGACTGAGGAATGAGGATTGAGAATTGGGGATTGAGGATTGAGTATTGAAGATTGAGGATTGGGTATTGAGGATTGAAGGATGAGGCTTGAGTATTGAGGATTGAGGATTGAGGATTGAAGATTGAGTATTGAGGTTTGAAGACTGACGATTGAGGGTTGAGGATTGAGGATTGAGGATTGAGGATTGATGATTGAGTATTGAGGATTGAAGATTGAGGATTGAGGTTTGAGGATTGAGGATTGAGGATTGAGGATTGAAGATTGAGGATTGGGGACTTAGTGTTGAGGGTTGAGTTATGAGAATTGATGTTTGTGGATAGATATTTGAAGATTGCAGATTGAGCATTGAGTATTGAAAACTGTAAATTGATGATATTCTATTGAGGATTGAGAATTGACAACTGATTGTTGAGGACTGAGGGCTGAAGATTGAGGATTCAGGATTGGGAATTCAGAATTGATGATTGAGGACTGAGGACTGAGGATTGAAGATAGAGTATTGAGGATTGAAGATTGAGGATTAAGGGTTGAGGATTGGGGATTGAGGATCTAGGACTGAAAATTGATTATTGAGGATTGAAGATTGAGGATTGTGGATTGAGTATTGAGAATTGAGAATTGAGGATAAGGACTGAGGGTTGAGGATTGAGGTTTGAGGAATGAGGATTGAGGATTGAGGATTGAGGATTGAAGATAGGGTATTGATGATTGAAGATTGAGGATTGAGGATTGTGGGTTGAGGATTGAGGACGAGGACTGACAGCTGAGGATTGTGGTTTGAGGATTGAGGGTTGAGGATTGAGAATTGAGGATGAGAACTGAGGTTTGAGGATTGAGGTTTGAGAAATGAGGATTGAGGATTGAGGATTGAGGATTGAGAATTGAGGATTGAGGATTGAGTATTGAAGGCTGAGGATTGATGACTGAGGATCGAGGATTGAGGATTGAGGATTGAAGATTGAGTATTGAGGATTGAAGATTGAGGATTAAGGATTGAGGATTTGGGATTGAGGATCTAGGATTGAAAATTGATTATTGAGGATTGAAGATTGAGGGTTGAGGATTGAGAATTGAGAATTGAGGATAAGGACTGAGGGTTGAGGATTGAGGTTTGAGGAATGAGGATTGAGGATTGAAGACTGAGGGTTGAGGATTGAGGATTGAGAATTGAGAATTGAGGATGAGGACTGAGGGTTGAAGAATGAGGATTGAGGATTGAGGATTCAGGATTGACGATTGAAGATTGAGGATTGACGATTGAGTATTGAGGATTGAGGACTGACGACTGACGACTGAGGATTGAGGATTGAGGATTGATGATTGCGGATTGAGTATTGAAAATTGAGTATTGAGGATTGAATATTGAGGATTGAAGATTGGGGATTGAGGATTGAAGATTGAGTATTGAGGATTGAAGATTAAGGATTGAGGATTGACGATTGAGGATTGAGGATTGAGGTTTGAGGTTTGACGACGAGGGATGAGGGTTGAGGATTGAGGTTTGAGGTCTGAGGACTGAGGATTGGGGATTGAGAATTGATGATTGAGGATTGAGGATTGAAGATTGAGGATTGGGTATTGAGGATTGAAGAATGAGGATTGAGGATTGAGGATTGAGGATAGGGGACTGAGGATTGAAGATTCAGGATTGAGGATTGAGGATTGAAGATTCACTATTGAGGATCGAGGATTGAGAATTGAGGATTGACGATTGAACATTGAGGACTGAGTGTTGAGGGTTGAGTGATGAGAGTTGATGACTGTGGATAGAGATTTGAAGATTGCAGATTGAGTATTGAGTATTGAAAACTGTGAATTGAGAATATTATACTGAGGATTGAGGATTGACAACTGATTGTTGAGGACTGAGGGCTGAAGGTTGAGGATTCAGGATTGAGGATTCAGAATTGAGGTTTGAGGACTGAGGATTGAGGATTGAAGATTGAGTATTGAGGATTGAAGGTTGAGGATTGAGGTTGAGTATTGAGGATTGAGGATGAGGGCTGAGGGTTGAGGATTGATGTTTGAGGACTGAGGTCTGAGGATTGAGTATTGAGAATTGAGGATTGAGGATTGAGTATTGAAGATTGAGGATTGGGTATTGAGGATTGAAGAATGAGGATTGAGGATTGAGGATTCAGGATTGTGGATTGAATATTGAGTATTCAGGATTGAAGACTGACGATTGAGTATTGAGGATTGAGGATTGAGGATTGAGAATTGAGGACTGATGATTGAGTATTGATGGTTGAAGATTGAGGATTGAGGATTGAGGATTGAGGATTGAGGATTGAAGATTGAGGATAGTGGACTGAGTGTTGAGGGTTGTGTGATGAGAATTGATGTTTGTGGATAGATATTTGAAGATTGCAGATTGAGCATTGAGTATTGAAAACTGTGAATTGATGATATTCTATTGAGGATTGAGAATTGACAGCTGATTGTTGAGGACTGAGGGCTGAAGATTGAGGATTCAGGATTGAGAATTCAGAATTGAGGATTGAGGACTGAGGACTGAGGATTGAAGACTGAGTATTGAGGATTGAAGATTGAGGATTAAGGATTGAGGATTGGGGATTGAGGATCTAGGATTGAAAATTGATTATAGAGGATCGAAGGTTGAGGATTGAGGATTGAGGATCGAGAATTGAGAATTGAGGATAAGGACTGAGGGTTGAGGATTGAGGTTTGAGGAATGAGGATTGAGGATTGAGGGTTGAGGATTGGAGATTGAGTATTGATGATTGAAGATTGAAGATTGAGGATTGAGGGTTGCAGATTGAGGACGAGGACTGACAGTTGAGGATTGTGGTTTGAGGATTGAGGGTTGAGGATTGAGAATTGAGGATGAGAACTGAGGTTTGATGATTGAGGTTTGAGGAATGAGGATTGAGGATTGAGGATTGAGGATTGAGGATTGAGGTTTGAGGATTGAATATTGAGTCGTGATGATTGATGATTGAGGATTGAGGATTGAGTGTTGAGGATTGAGGACGAGGACTGACGGTTGAGGATTGAGGTTTGAGGTTTGAGGATTGAGGATTGAGGACTGAGGATTGAGGATTGAGGATTGAGCATTGAGGATTGAAGATTGAGGACTGGGGATTGAGGATTGAAGATTGACGATTGAGGATTGGTGATTGAGGATCTAGGGTTGAGTATTGATTATTGAGGATTAAAGATTGAGGATTGAGGATTGAGGATTGAGAATTGAGAATTGAGGATAAGGAATGAGGGTTGAGGATTGAGGTTTGAGGAATGAGGATTGAGGATTGAGGATTGAGGGTTGATGATTGAGTATTGATGATTGAAGATTGAGGATTGAGGATTGAGGGTTGAGGATTGAGGACGATGACTGACGGTTGAGGATTGTGGTTTGATGATTGAGGATTGAGGATTGAGTATTGAGGATGAGGACTGGGGTATGAGGATTGAGGTTTGAGGAATGAGGATTGAGGATTGAGGATTGAGAATTGAGGATTGAGGATTGAGGATTGAAGATTGAGGATTTGGTATTAAGGATTGAAGAATGAGGATTGAGGATTGAGGATTCAGAATTGATGTTTGAGGACTGAGGATTGAGGATTGAAGATTGATTATTGTGGATTGAGGATTGAGAATTGAGGATTGAAGATTGAGGATTGAAGATTGAGGATTGGGTATTGAGAATTGAAGAATGAGGATTGAGGATTGAGGATTGAGTATTGAGGATTGAAGATTGAGTATTCAGGATTGAACATTGAGGACTGAGTGTTGAGGGTTGAGTGATGAGTATTGATGTTTGTGGATAGAGATTTGAAGATTGCAGATTGAGTATTGTGTATTGAAAACTGTGAATTGAGGATATTCTATTGAGGATTGAGGATTGCCACCTGATTGTTGAGGACTGAGGGCTGAAGATTGAGGATTCAGTATTGAGGGTACAGAATTGAGGTTTGAGGACTGAGGATTGAGGATGGAGGATCGAAGATTGAGTATTGAGGGTTGAAGATTGAGGATTGAGGATAGAGGATGAGGGCTGAGGGTTGAGGATTGAGATTTAAGGACTGAGGACTGAGGATTGAGGATTGAGAATTGATGATTGAGGATTGAGGATTGAAGATTGAGGATTTGGTATTAAGGATTGAAGAATGAGGATTGAGGATTGAGGATTGAGTATTCAGAATTGATGTTTGAGGACTGAGGATTGAGGATTGAGGATTGAAGATTGAGTATTGAGGATTGAAGGTTGAGGATTGAGGATTGAGAATTGAGGATTGAGGATGAGGGCTGAGTGTTGAGGATTGAGGTTTAAGGGTTGAGTATTGAAGATTGAGGATTGATGGTTGAGGATTTAGAATTGAGGATTGAGGATTGAGGATTGAGGATTGAAAACTGAGTATTGAGGATTGAAGATTGAGGACTGAGGAATAAGGATTGAGGATTGAGGATTGAAGATTGGGGATTGAGGATTGAGGGTTGTGGATTGAGGACGAGGACTGAGGGTTGAGTATTGATGTTTGAGGTCTGAGGATTGAGGATGAGGATTGAGAATTGAGGATTGAAGATTGAGTATTGAGGATTAATGGTTGAGGATTGAGGGTTGAGGATTGAAGATTGAGGACTTAGTGTTGAGGGTTGAGTGATGGGAATTGATGTTTGTGGATTGAGATTTGAAGATTGAAGAATGGGGATTGAGTATTGCAAACTGTGAATTGAGGATATTCTATTGAGGATTGAGTATTGACAATTGATTGTTGAGGACTGACGGCTAAAGGTTGAGGATTCAGGATTCAGGATTCGGGATTGAGGTTTAAGGACAGAGGATTGAGGGTTGAGGATTGAGGATTGAGGATTGACGCTTGAGGATTGAAGGTTGAGGATGGAGGATTGAAAAGAGTGGACTGAGTGTTGAGGATTGAGTGTTGAGAATTGATGTTTGAGGATTGAGATTTGATTATTGAATATTGTGGATTGAGTATTGAACTATGAGAATTCAGGATACTCTATTGAGTATTAGGAATTGAGGATTTATGGTTGAGTATTGAAGATTGGTGGTTGAGGGTTGTGTGTTGAATATTGAGGATTGAGGATTGAGGATTGAGGATTGAAGATTGAGGATTGAATATTGATTCTTGATGATTGATGATTGAGGATTGAGGATTGAGTGTTGAGGATTGAGGACAAGGACTGACGGTTGAGGATTGAGGTTTGAGGTTTGAGGATTGAGGATTGAGGACTGAGGATTGAGGATTGAGGATTGAGCATTGAGGATTGAAGATTGAGGACTGGGGATTGAGGATTGATGATTGACGATTGAGGATTGTGGATTGAGGATTGAGGGTTGAGGATTAAAGATTGAATATTGATAATTGAAGATTGAGGATTGAAAATTTAGGATTGGGTATTGAGGATTGAGGATTGGGGATTGAGGATCTAGTATTGGAGATTGATTATTTAGGATTGAAGATAGAGGGTTGAGGATTGAGGATTGAGGATTGAGAATTGAGAATTGAGGATGATGACTGAGGTTTGAGGATTGAGGTTTGAGGAATGAGGATTGAGGATTGAGGATTGAGGATTGAAGATTGAGTATTGATGATTGAAGATTGAGGAATGAGGATTGAGGGTTGAGGATTGAGGACGAGGACTGATGGTTGAGGATTGTGGTTTGAGGATTGAGGATTGAGGATTGAGTATTGAGGATGAGGACTGGGGTTTGAGGATTGAGGTTTGAGGAATGAGGATTGAGGATTGAGGATTGAGGATTGAGGATTGAGGATTGAGTATCGAAGGTTCAGGATTGATGACTGAGGATTGAGGATTGCGGATTGACGATTGAGGATTGAGGATTGAGGGTTGAAGGTTGAGTGTTGAGGATTGAAGGTTGAGGATTGACGATTGAGGATTGAGGATTGTGGATGATGGCTGAGGTTTGAGGTTTGAGGTTTGAGGTTTGAGGATTGAAGATTGAGGATTGTGGATTGAAGATTGAGTATTGAGGATTGAAGATTGAGGATTGAGGATTGAGGATTGAGAATTGACGATGAGGTCTGAGGGTTGAGGATTGAGGTTTGAGGACTGAGGACTGTGGATTGAGGATTGAGAATTGAGGATTGAGGATTGAGGGATGAGGATTGAAGATTGAGGATTGGGTATTGAGGATTGAACATTGAGGATTGAGGATTGAGGATCGAGGATTGCGGATTGAGGATTGAAGATTGAATATTGATGATTGAAGATTGAGGATTGAGGATTGAGGGTTGTGGATTGAGGACGACTTCTGAGTGTTGAGTATTGATGTTTGAGGTCTGATGATTGAGGATTGAGGATTGAGAATTGAGGATTGGGGATTGAGGGTTGAGGATTGAGGATTGAGGATTGAAGATTGAGGATTGTGGATTGAAGATTGAGTATTGAGGATTGAAGATTGAGGATTGAGGATTGAGGATTGAGAATTGAGGATGAGGGCTGAGGGTTGAGGATTGAGGTTTGAGGACTGCGGACTGAGGATTGAGGATTGAGGATTGAGAATTGAGGAATGAGGATTGAGGATTGAGGATTGAAGATTGGGGATTGAGGATTGAGGGTTGTGGATTGAGGACGAGGACTGAGGGTTGAGTATTGATGTTTGAGGTCTGAGGATTGAGGATTGAGGATTGAGAATTGAGGATTGAAGATTGAGTATTGAGGATTGAAGGTTGAGTATTGAGGGTTGACGATTGAAGATTGAGGACTTAGTGTTGAGGGTTGAGTGATGGGAATTGATGTTTGTGGATTGAGATTTGAAGATTGAAGAATGGGGATTGAGTATTGAAAACTGTGAATTGAGGATATTCTATTGAGGATTGAGTATTGACAATTGATTGTTGAGGACTGATGGCTAAAGATTGAGGATTCAGGATTCAGGATTCGGGATTGAGGTTTAAGGACAGAGGATTGAGGGTTGAGGATTGAGGATTGAGGACTGACGCTTGAGGATTGAAGGTTGAGGATGGAGGATTGAAAAGAGTGGACTGAGTGTTGAGGATTGAGTGTTGAGAATTGATGTTTGAGGATTGAGATTTGATTATTGAATATTGTGGATTGAGTATTGAACCATGAGAATTCAGGATACTCTATTGAGTATTAGGAATTGAGGATTGATGGTTGAGTATTGAAGATTGGTGGTTGAGGATTGAATATTGAGTCTTGATGATTGATGATTGAGGATTGAGGATTGAGTGTTGAGGATTGAGGACGAGGACTGACGGTTGAGGATTGAGGTTTGAGGTTTGAGGATTGAGGATTGAGGACTGAGGATTGTGGATTGAGGATTGAGCATTGAGGATTGAAGATTGAGGACTGGGGATTGAGGATTGAAGATTGACGATTGAGGATTGTGGATTGAGGATTGAGGGTTGAGGATTAAAGATTGAATATTGATGATTGAAGATTGAGGATTGAGGATTGAGGGTTGTGGATTGAGGACGAGGACTGAGTGTTGAGAATTGATGTTTGAGGTCTGAGGATTGAGGATTGAGGATTGAGAATTGAGGATTGAGGATTGAGGATTGAAGATTGAGGATTGGGTATTGAGGATTGAAGAATGAGGACTGAGGATTTAGGATTGAGGATCGAGGAATGAAGATTGAGTATTGGGGATTGAAGATTGAGGATTGAGGATTGTGGATTGAGGATTGAGGATTGAGTATTCATGATTGAGGATTGAGGATTGTAGATTGAGGATTGAGGATTGATGATTAAAGATTGAGTGTTGAGGATTGAAGATTGAGGATTGATGATTGGGGATTGAGGATTGAGGATTGAGGATTGAGGATTGAGTATTGAAGGCTGAGGATTGATGATTGAGGATAGAGATTTGAAGATTGCAGATTGAGTATTGTGTATTGTAAACTGTGAATTGAGGATTTTCTATTGAGGATTGGGGATTGTCACCTGATTGTTGAGTACTGAGGGCTGAAGATTGAGGATTCAGGATTGAGGATTCAGAATTGAGGTTTGAGGACTGAGGATTGAGGATTGAAAATTGATTATTGCGGATTGAGGATTGAGAATTGAGGATTGTGGATTGAGGATTGAAGATTGAGGATTGGGTTTTGAGGATTGAAGAATGAGGATTGAGGATTGAGGATTGAGGATTGAGGATTGAAGATTGATTATTGAGGATTGAAGATTGATGATTGAGGACTGAGGATTGAGGATTGAGTATTGAGGATTGAAGATTGAATATTGATGATTGAAGATTGAGGATTGAGGATTGAGGGTTGTGGATTGAGGACGAGGACTGAGTGTTGAGAATTGATGTTTGAGGTCTGAGGATTGAGGATTGAGGATTGAGAATTGAGGATTGAGGATTGAGGATTGAAGATTGAGGATTGGGTATTGAGGATTGAAGAATGAGGACTGAGGATTTAGGATTGAGGATCGAGTATTGAAGATTGAGTATTGGGGATTGAAGATTGAGGATTGAGGATTATGGATGGAGGATTGAGGATTGAGTATTCAGGATTGAGGATTGAGGATTGTAGATTGAGTATTGAGGATTGATGATTAAAGATTGTGTGTTGAGGATTGAAGATTGAGGATTGATGATTGGGGATTGATGATTGAGGATTGAGGATTGAGGATTGAGTATTGAAGGCTGAGGATTGATGATTGAGGATTGAGGATTGAGGATTGAGGATTGAGTATTGAGGACTGAGGGTTGAAGATTGAGGATTGATGATTGAGGATTAAAGATTGAGTATTGAGGATTGAAGATTGAGAATTGAGGATTGAGGATTGAAGATTGAGGACTGAGTGTTGAGGGTTGAGTGATGAGAATTGATGTTTGTGGATAGAGAGTTGAAGATAGCAGATTGAGTATTGTGTATTGTAAACTGTGAATTGAGGATATTTTATTGAGGATTGAGGATTGTCACCTGATTGTTGAGGACTGAGGGCTGAAGATTGAGGATTCAGGATTGGGGATTCAGAATTGAGGTTTGAGGACTGAGGATTGAGGATTGAGGATTGAAGATTGAGTATTGAGGATTGATGATTGAGGATTGAGGATTGAGGACTGAGGATTGAGGATTGAGGATGAGGGCTGAGGGTTGAGAATTGAGGTTTAAGGACTGAGGACTGAGGATTGAGGATTGAGAATTGAGGATTGAGTATTGAGGATTGAAGATTGAGGATTTGGTATTGAGGATTGAAGAATGAGGTTTGAGGATTGAGGATTGAAGATTGAGTATTGAATATTGAAGATTGACGATTGAGTATTGTGGATTGAAGATTGAGGATTGAACATTGAGGTCTGAGTGTTAAGGGTTGAGTGATGAGAATTGATGCTTGTGGATAGAGGTTTGAAGATTGCAGATTGAGTATTGAGTATTGAAAGCTGTGAATTGATGATATTCTATTGAGGACTCAGGATTGTCAACTGATTGTTGAGTACTGAGGGCTGAAGATTGAGGATTCAGGATTGAGGATTCAGAATTGAGGTTTGAGGACTGAGGATTGAGGACTAAAGATTGATTATTGAGGATTGAAGATTGAGGATTCAGGATTGAGGATTGAGGATTGAGGATTGAGGATGAGAGCTGTGCGTTGAGGATTGAGGTTTGAGGACTGAGGACTGAGGAATGAGGATTGAGAATTGGGGATTGAGGATTGAGTATTGAAGATTGAGGATTGGGTATTGAGGATTGAAGGATGAGGCTTGAGTATTGAGGATTGAGGATTGAGGATTGAAGATTGAGCATTGAGGTATGAAGACTGACGATTGAGGGTTGAGGATTGAGGATTGAGGATTGAGGATTGATGATTGATTATTGAGGATTGAAGATTGAGGATTGAGGTTTGAGGATTGAGGATTGAGGATTGAGGATTGAAGATTGAGGATTGGGGACTTAGTGTTGAGGGTTGAGTTATGAGAATTGATGTTTGTGGATAGATATTTGAAGATTGCAGATTGAGCATTGAGTATTGAAAACTGTGAATTGATGATATTCTATTGAGGATTGAGAATTGACAACTGATTGTTGAGGACTGAAGGCTGAAGATTGAGGATTCAGGATTGGGAATTCAGAATTGATGATTGAGGACTGAGGACTGAGGATTGAAGATAGAGTATTGAGGATTGAAGATTGAGGATTAAGGGTTGAGGATTGGGGATTGATGATCTAGGACTGAAAATTGATTATTGAGGATTGAAGATTGAGGATTGTGGATTGAGGATTGAGAATTGAGAATTGAGGATAAGGACTGAGGGTTGAGGATTGAGGTTTGAGGAATGAGGATTGAGGATTGAGGATTGAGGATTGAAGATTGAGTATTGATGATTGAAGATTGAGGATTGAGGATTGTGGGTTGAGGATTGAGGACGAGGACTGACAGCTGAGGATTGTGGTTTGAGGATTGAGAGTTGAGGATTGAGAATTGAGGATGAGAACTGAGGTTTGAGGATTGAGGTTTGAGGAATGAGGATTGAGGATTGAGGATTGAGGATTGAGAATTGAGGATTGAGGATTGAGTATTGAAGGCTGAGGATTGATGACTGAGGATCGAGGATTGAGGATTGAAGATTGAGTATTGAGGATTGAAGATTGAGGATTAAGGATTGAGGATTTGGGATTGAAGATCTAGGATTGAAAATTGATTATTGAGGATTGAAGATTGAGGGTTGAGGATTGAGAATTGAGAATTGAGGATAAGGACTGAGGGTTGAGGATTGAGGTTTGAGGAATGAGGATTGAGGATTGAAGATTGAGGGTTGAGGATTGAGGATTGAGAATTGAGAATTGAGGATGAGGACTGAGGGTTGAAGAATGAGGATTGAGGATTGAGGATTCAGGATTGACGATTGAAGATTGAGGATTGACGATTGAGTATTGAGGATTGAGGATTGACGACTGAGGATTGAGGATTGAGGATTGATGATTGCGGATTGAGTATTGAAAATTGAGTATTGAGGATTGAATATTGAGGATTGAAGATTGGGGATTGAGGATTGAAGATTGAGTATTGAGGATTGAAGATTAAGGATTGAGGATTGACGATTGAGGATTGAGGATTGAGGTTTGAGGATTGACGATGAGGAATGAGGGTTGAGGATTGAGGTTTGAGGTCTGAGGACTGAGGATTGGGGATTGAGAATTGATCATTGAGGATTGAGGATTGAAGATTGAGGATTGGGTATTGAGGATTGAAGAATGAGGATTGAGGATTGAGGATTGAGGATAGGGGACTGAGGATTGAAGATTCAGGATTGAGGATTGAGGATTGAGGATTGAGGATTGAGGATTGAAGATTCACTATTGAGGATCGAGGATTGAGAATTGAGGATTGACGATTGAACATTGAGGACTGAGTGTTGAGGGTTGATTGATGAGAATTGATGACTGTGGATAGAGATTTGAAGATTGCAGATTGAGTATTGAGTATTGAAAACTGTGAATTGAGAATATTATACTGAGGATTGAGGATTGACAACTGATTGTTGAGGACTGAGGGCTGAAGGTTGAGGATTCAGGATTGAGGATTCAGAATTGATGTTTGAGGACTGAGGATTGAGGATTGAAGATTGAGTATTGAGGATTGAAGGTTGAGGATTGAGGTTGAGGATTGAGGATTGAGGATGAGGGCTGAGGGTTGAGGATTGATGTTTGAGGACTGAGGTCTGAGGATTGAGTATTGAGAATTGAGGATTGAGGATTGAGTATTGAAGATTGAGGATTGGGTATTGAGGATTGAAGAATGAGGATTGAGGATAGAGGATTCAGGATTGTGGATTGAATATTGAGTATTGAGGATTGAAGACTGACGATTGAGTATTGAGGATTGAGGATTGAGGATTGAGAATTGAGGACTGATGATTGAGTATTGATGGTTGAAGATTGAGGATTGAGGTTTGAGGATTGAGGATTGAGGATTGAGGATTGAAGATTGAGGATTGGGGACTTAGTGTTGAGGGTTGAGTTATGAGAATTGATGTTTGTGGATAGATATTTGAAGATTGCAGATTGAGCATTGAGTATTGAAAACTGTGAATTGATGATATTCTATTGAGGATTGAGAATTGACAACTGATTGTTGAGGACTGAGGGCTGAAGATTGAGGATTCAGGATTGGGAATTCAGAATTGATGATTGAGGACTGAGGACTGAGGATTGAAGATAGAGTATTGAGGATTGAAGATTGAGGATTAAGGGTTGAGGATTGGGGATTGATGATCTAGGACTGAAAATTGATTATTGAGGATTGAAGATTGAGGATTGTGGATTGAGGATTGAGAATTGAGAATTGAGGATAAGGACTGAGGGTTGAGGATTGAGGTTTGAGGAATGAGGATTGAGGATTGAGGATTGAGGATTGAAGATTGAGTATTGATGATTGAAGATTGAGGATTGAGGATTGTGGGTTGAGGATTGAGGACGAGGACTGACAGCTGAGGATTGTGGTTTGAGGATTGAGAGTTGAGGATTGAGAATTGAGGATGAGAACTGAGGTTTGAGGATTGAGGTTTGAGGAATGAGGATTGAGGATTGAGGATTGAGGATTGAGAATTGAGGATTGAGGATTGAGTATTGAAGGCTGAGGATTGATGACTGAGGATCGAGGATTGAGGATTGAAGATTGAGTATTGAGGATTGAAGATTGAGGATTAAGGATTGAGGATTTGGGATTGAAGATCTAGGATTGAAAATTGATTATTGAGGATTGAAGATTGAGGGTTGAGGATTGAGAATTGAGAATTGAGGATAAGGACTGAGGGTTGAGGATTGAGGTTTGAGGAATGAGGATTGAGGATTGAAGATTGAGGGTTGAGGATTGAGGATTGAGAATTGAGAATTGAGGATGAGGACTGAGGGTTGAAGAATGAGGATTGAGGATTGAGGATTCAGGATTGACGATTGAAGATTGAGGATTGACGATTGAGTATTGAGGATTGAGGATTGACGACTGAGGATTGAGGATTGAGGATTGATGATTGCGGATTGAGTATTGAAAATTGAGTATTGAGGATTGAATATTGAGGATTGAAGATTGGGGATTGAGGATTGAAGATTGAGTATTGAGGATTGAAGATTAAGGATTGAGGATTGACGATTGAGGATTGAGGATTGAGGTTTGAGGATTGACGATGAGGAATGAGGGTTGAGGATTGAGGTTTGAGGTCTGAGGACTGAGGATTGGGGATTGAGAATTGATGATTGAGGATTGAGGATTGAAGATTGAGGATTGGGTATTGAGGATTGAAGAATGAGGATTGAGGATTGAGGATTGAGGATAGGGGACTGAGGATTGAAGATTCAGGATTGAGAATTGAGGATTGAGGATTGAGGATTGAGGATTGAAGATTCACTATTGAGGATCGAGGATTGAGAATTGAGGATTGACGATTGAACATTGAGGACTGAGTGTTGAGGGTTGATTGATGAGAATTGATGACTGTGGATAGAGATTTGAAGATTGCAGATTGAGTATTGAGTATTGAAAACTGTGAATTGAGAATATTATACTGAGGATTGAGGATTGACAACTGATTGTTGAGGACTGAGGGCTGAAGGTTGAGGATTCAGGATTGAGGATTCAGAATTGATGTTTGAGGACTGAGGATTGAGGATTGAAGATTGAGTATTGAGGATTGAAGGTTGAGGATTGAGGTTGAGGATTGAGGATTGAGGATGAGGGCTGAGGGTTGAGGATTGATGTTTGAGGACTGAGGTCTGAGGATTGAGTATTGAGAATTGAGGATTGAGGATTGAGTATTGAAGATTGAGGATTGGGTATTGAGGATTGAAGAATGAGGATTGAGGATAGAGGATTCAGGATTGTGGATTGAATATTGAGTATTGAGGATTGAAGACTGACGATTGAGTATTGAGGATTGAGGATTGAGGATTGAGAATTGAGGACTGATGATTGAGTATTGATGGTTGAAGATTGAGGATTGAGGATTGAGGATTGAGGATTGAGGATTGAGGATTGAAGATTGAGGATTGTGGACTGAGTGTTGAGGGTTGTGTGATGAGAATTGATGTTTGTGGATAGATATTTGAAGATTGCAGATTGAGCATTGAGTATTGAAAGCTGTGAATTGATGATATTCTATTGAGGATTGAGAATTGACAGCTGATTGTTGAGGACTGAGGGCTGAAGATTGAGGATTCAGGATTGAGAATTCAGAATTGAGGATTGAGGACTGAGGACTGAGGATTGAAGACTGAGTATTGAGGATTGAAGATTGAGGATTAAGGATTGAGGATTGGGGATTGAGGATCTAGGATTGAAAATTGATTATAGAGGATCGAAGGTTGAGGATTGAGGATTGAGGATCGAGAATTGAGAATTGAGGATAAGGACTGAGGGTTGAGGATTGAGGTTTGAGGAATGAGGATTGAGGATTGAGGGTTGAGGATTGAAGATTGAGTATTGATGATTGAAGATTGAAGATTGAGGATTGAGGGTTGCAGATTGAGGACGAGGACTGACAGTTGAGGATTGTGGTTTGAGGATTGAGGGTTGAGGATTGAGAATTGAGGATGAGAACTGAGGTTTGATGATTGAGGTTTGAGGAATGAGGATTGAGGATTGAGGATTGAGGATTGAGGATTGAGGATTGAGCATTGAAGGTTGAGGATTGATGACTGAGGATTGAGGATTGCGGATTGACGATTGAGGATTGAGGATTGAGGGTTGAAGTTTGAGGATTGAGGGTTGAGGGTTGAGGATTGAAGATTGAATATTGAGGATTGAAGATTGAGGATTCAGAATTGAGGTTTGAGGACTGAGGATTGAGGATTGAAGATTGAGTATTGAGGATTGAAGATTGAGGATTGGGGATTGAGGATGGAGGATTGAAGAGAGAGGACTGAGTGTTGAGGATTGAGTGTTGAGAATTGATGTTTGAGGGTTGAGATTTGATTACTGATTTTTGTGGATTGAGTATTGAACGATGAGAATTCAGGGTATTCTATTGAGTATTGAGAATTGAGTGTTGATTGTTGAGTATTGAGGATTGATGGTTGAGGGTTTTGTGTTGAATATTGAGGATTGAGGGTTGAGGATTGAGGATTGAGGATTGAGGATTGAGGATTGAAGATTGAGTATTGAGAATTGAAGGTTGAGGACTGAGGCTTGAGGATTGAGGATTGAGGATTGAAGATTGAGGATTGGGGATTGAGGATTGACGATTGAGGATTGAGTATTGATGATCGAGAATTGAGGATTGAGGATTGGAGATTGAGTATTGAGGATTGAAGATTGAGGATTGAGGATTGGGGATTGAAGATTGAGGACTGAGGATTGAGGATTGAGGATTGAGCATTGAGGATTGAAGATTGGGGACTGGGGATTGAGGATTGAAAATTGAGGATTAAGGATTGAGGATTGGGGATTAGAGATCTAGGATTGGAGATTGATTATTGAGGATTGATGATTGAGGTTTGAGGTTTGAGGATTGAGAATTGAGAATTCAGGATGAGGACTGAGGGTTGAGGATTGAGGTTTGAGGTACGAGGATTGAGGATTGAGGATTGAGGACTGAGGATTGAGTATTGAAGATTCAGGACTGAGGATTGATGATTAAAGATTGAGTATTGAGGATTGAAGATTGAGGATTGATGATTGAGGATTGAGGAATGACGATTGAGGATTGAGGATTGATGATTGAGGATTGAGGAATGAGGATTGAGGATTGAGGATTGAAGATTGAGGATTGGGTATTGAGGATTGAACATTGAGGATTGAGGATTGAGGATCGAGGATTGCGGATTGAGGATTGAAGATTGAATATTGATGATTGAAGATTGAGGATTGAGGATTGAGGGTTGTGGATTGAGGACGAGGACTGAGTGTTGAGTATTGATGTTTGAGGTCTGATGATTGAGGATTGAGGATTGAGAATTGAGGATTGAGGATTGAGGATTGAAGATTGAGGATTGGGTATTGAGGATTGAAGAATGAGGATCGAGGATTGAGTATTGAGGATTGAGGATTGAAGATTGAGTATTGGGGATTGAAGACAGACGATTGAGGATTTAGGATTGAGGGTTGAGGATTTAGTATTGAGAATTGAGGATTGAGGATTGAGGATTGAAGGTTGAGGATTGGGTATTGAGGACTGAGGACTGAGGATTGAGAATTGAGGATTGAGGATTGAGGATTAAAGATTGAGTATTGAGGATTGAGGATTGAGGATTGAAGTTTGAGTATTGAGGATTGAAGGTTGAGGATTGAGGATTGAGGATTGAGGATTGAGGATTGAAGATTGAGGATTGGGGACTGAGTGTTGAGGGTTGAGTAATGAGAATTGATGTTTGTGGATGGAGATTTGAAGATTGAAGATTGAGGATTGAGGACTGAGGGTTGAGGATTCAGGATTGAGAATTGAAGATTGACGAATGAGGACTGGGGATTGAGTATTGAGGATTGAGGATTAAGTACTGAGGATTGATGATTGAAGATTGAGTATTGATGATTGAAGGTTGCGGATTGATTATTGAGGGTTGAGGATTGATGACGAGGACTGAGGGTTGAGGATTGAGGACTGAGGATTGAGGATGGAGGATTGGGCATTGAGGATTGAAGATTGAGGATTGAGGATTGAGGATTGAGGATTGAGGATTGAGGATTGAGGATTGAGGATTGAGGATTGAGTATTGAAGATTGAGGTCTGAGGACTGGGGATTGAGTATAGAGGATTGAGTATTCAGAATTGAGGATTGAGGATTGAAGATCGAGTATTGATGATTGAAGATTGCGGATTGATTATTGAGGGTTGAGGATTGATGACGAGGTCTGAGGGTTGAGGGTTGAGTACTCAGGATTGAGGATGGAGGTTTGGGCATTGAGGATTGAAGATTGAGGACTGGGGATTGAGGATTGAATATTGAGGATTAAGGATTGAGGATTGGGGATAGGGGATCTAGGATTGGAGATTGATTATTGAGGATTGAAGATTGAGTGTTGAGGATTGAGGATTGAGAATTGAGGATAAGGACTGAGGGTTGAGGATTGAGGTTTGAGGAATGAGGATTGAGGATTGAAGATTGAGGGTTGAGGATTGAGGATTGAAGATTGAGGATTGAGGATTGGGGATTGAAGATTGAGGACTGAGGATTGAGGATTGAGGATTGAGCATTGAGGATTGAAGATTGGGGACTGGGGATTGAGGATTGAAGATTGAGGATTAAGGATTGAGGATTGGGGATTGGAGATCTAGGATTGGAGATTGATTATTGAGGATTGATGATTGAGGTCTGAGGTTTGAGGATTGAGAATTGAGAATTGAGAATTCAGGATGAGGACTGAGGGTTGAGGATTGAGGTTTGAGGTACGAGGATTGAGGATTGAGGATTGAGGACTGAGGATTGAGGACTGACTATTGAGGATTGAGGATTGAGTATTGAAGATTGAGTATTGAGGATTGAAGATTGAGGATTGTGCAATGAAGATTGAGTATTGAGGGTTGAAGATTGAGGGTTGAGGATTGAGGTTTGAGGACTGAGGACTGAGGATTGAGGATTGAGGATTGAGGATTGAGGATTGAGGGTTGAGGATTGAGTATTGAAGATTGAGGACTGAGGATTGATGATTAAAGATTGAGTATTGAGGATTGAAGATTGAGGATTGATGATTGAGGATTGAGGAATGAGGATTGAGGATTGAGGATTGATGATTGAGGATTGAGGAATGAGGATTGAGGATTGAGGATTGAGGATTGAGTATTGAAGATTGAGAATTGATGATTGAGGATTGAGGATTGAGGATTGAGGATTGAGTATTGAGGACTGAGGATTGAAGATTGAGGATTGAGGATTGAGGATTAAAGATTGAGTACTGAGGATTGAAGATTGAAAACTGAGGATTGAGGATTGAACATTGAGGACTGAGTGTTGAGGGTTGAGTGATGAGAATTGATGTTTGTGGATAGAGATTTGAAGATTCCAGATTGAGTATTGTGTATTGAAAACTGTGAATTGAGGATATTCTATTGAGGATTGAGGATTGTCACCTGATTGTTGAGGACTGAGGGCTGAAGATTGAGGATTCAGGATTGGGGATTCAGAATTGAGGTTTGAGGACTGAGGATTGAGGATTGAGGATTGAAGATTGAGTATTGAGGATTGAAGATTGAGGATTGAGGATTGAGGATTGAGGATTGAGGATTGAGGATGAGGGCTGAGGGTTGAGAATTGAGGTTTAAGGACTGAGGACTGAGGATTGAGGATTGAGAATTGAGGATTGAGTATTGAGGATTGAAGATTGAGGATTTGGTATTGAGGATTGAAGAATGAGGTTTGAGGATTGAGGATTGAAGATTGAGTATTGAATATTGAAGATTGACGATTGAGTATTGTAGATTGAAGATTGAGGATTGAACATTGAGGACTGAGTGTTAAGGGTTGAGTGATGAGAATTGATGCTTGTGGATAGAGGTTTGAAGATTGCAGATTGAGTATTGAGTATTGAAAGCTGTGAATTGAGGATATTCTATTGAGGACTCAGGATTGTCAACTGATTGTTGAGTACTGAGGGCTGAAGATTGAGGATTCAGGATTGAGGATTCAGAATTGAGGTTTGAGGACTGAGGATTGAGGACTAAAGATTGATTATTGAGGATTGAAGATTGAGGATTCAGGATTGAGGATTGAGGATTGAGGATTGAGGATGAGAGCTGTGCGTTGAGGATTGAGGTTTGAGGACTGAGGACTGAGGAATGAGGATTGAGAATTGGGGATTGAGGTTTGAGTATTGAAGATTGAGGATTGGGTATTGAGGATTGAAGGATGAGGCTTGAGTATTGAGGATTGAGGATTGAGGATTGAAGATTGAGTATTGAGGTTTGAAGACTGACGATTGAGGGTTGAGGATTGAGGATTGAGGATTGAGCATTGATGATTGAGTATTGAGGATTGAAGATTGAGGATTGAGGTTTGAGGATTGAGGATTGAGGATTGAGGATTGAAGATTGAGGATTGGGGACTTAGTGTTGAGGGTTGAGTTATGAGAATTGATGTTTGTGGATAGATATTTGAAGATTGCAGATTCAGCATTGAGTATTGAAAACTGTGAATTGATGATATTCTATTGAGGATTGAGAATTGACAACTGATTGTTGAGGACTGAGGGCTGAAGATTGAGGATTCAGGATTGGGAATTCAGAATTGATGATTGAGGACTGAGGACTGAGGATTGAAGATAGAGTATTGAGGATTGAAGATTGAGGATTAAGGGTTGAGGATCGGGGATTGAGGATCTAGGACTGAAAATTGATTATTGAGGATTGAAGATTGAGGATTGTGGATTGAGTATTGAGAATTGAGAATTGAGGATAAGGACTGAGGGTTGAGGATTGAGGTTTGAGGAATGAGGATTGAGGATTGAGGATTGAGGATTGAAGATTGAGTATTGATGATTGAAGATTGAGGATTGAGGATTGTGGGTTGAGGATTGAGTACGAGGACTGACAGCTGAGGATTGTGGTTTGAGGATTGAGGGTTGAGGATTGAGAATTGAGGATGAGAACTGAGGTTTGAGGATTGAGGTTTGAGGAATGAGGATTGAGGATTGAGGATTGAGGATTGAGAATTGAGGATTGAGGATTGAGTATTGAAGGCTGAGGATTGATGACTGAGGATCGAGGATTGAGGATTGAGGATTGAAGATTGAGTATTGAGGATTGAAGATTGAGGATTAAGGATTGAGGATTTGGGATTGAGGATCTAGGATTGAAAATTGATTATTGAGGATTGAAGATTGAGGGTTGAGGATTGAGAATTGAGAATTGAGGATAAGGACTGAGGGTTGAGGATTGAGGTTTGAGGAATGAGGATTGAGGATTGAAGATTGAGGGTTGAGGATTGAGGATTGAGAATTGAGAATTGAGGATGAGGACTGAGGGTTGAAGAATGAGGATTGAGGATTGAGGATTCAGGATTGACGATTGAAGATTGAGGATTGACGATTGAGTATTGAGGATTGAGGATTGACGACTGAGGATTGAGGATTGAGGATTGATGATTGCGGATTGAGTATTGAAAATTGAGTATTGAGGATTGAATATTGAGGATTGAAGATTGGGGATTGAGGATTGAAGATTGAGTATTGAGGATTGAAGATTAAGGATTGAGGATTGACGGTTGAGGATTGAGGATTGAGGTTTGAGGTTTGACGATGAGGGATGAGGGTTGAGGATTGAGGTTTGAGGTCTGAGGTCTGAGGATTGGGGATTGAGAATTGATGATTGAGGATTGAGGATTGAAGATTGAGGATAGGGTATTGAGGATTGAAGAATGAGGATTGAGGATTGAGGATTGAGGATAGGGGACTGAGGATTGAAGATTCAGGATTGAGGATTGAGGATTGAGGATTGAGGATTGAGGATTGAAGATTCACTATTGAGGATCGAGGATTGAGAATTGAGGATTGACGATTGAACATTGAGGACTGAGTGTTGAGGGTTGAGTAATGAGAGTTGATGACTGTGGATAGAGATTTGAAGATTGCAGATTGAGCATTGAGTATTGAAAACTGTGAATTGATGATATTCTATTGAGGATTGAGAATTGACAGCTGATTGTTGAGGACTGAGGACTGAAGATTGAGGATTCAGGATTGAGAATTCAGAATTAAGGATTGAGGACTGAGGACTGAGGATTGAAGACTGAGTATTGAGGATTGAAGATTGAGGATTAAGGATTGAGGATTGGGGATTGAGGATCTAGGATTGAAAATTGATTATAGAGGATCGAAGGTTGAGGATTGAGGATTGAGGATCGAGAATTGAGAATTGAGGATAAGGACTGAGGGTTGAGGATTGAGGTTTGAGGAATGAGGATTGAGGATTGAGGGTTGAGGATTGAAGATTGAGTATTGATGATTGAAGATTGAAGATTGAGGATTGAGGGTTGCAGATTGAGGACGAGGACTGACAGTTGAGGATTGTGGTTTGAGGATTGAGGGTTGAGGATTGAGACTTGAGGATGAGAACTGAGGTTTGATGATTGAGGTTTGAGGAATGAGGATTGAGGATTGAGGATTGAGGATTGAGGATTGAGGATTGAGGATTGAGTATTGAAGGTTGAGGATTGATGACTGAGGATTGAGGATTGCGGATTGACGATTGAGGATTGAGGATTGAGGGTTGAAGTTTGAGGATTGAGGGTTGAGGGTTGAGGATTGAAGATTGAATATTGAGGATTGAAGATTGAGGATTCAGAATTGAGGTTTGAGGACTGAGGATTGAGGATTGAAGATTGAAAATTGAGGATTGAAGATTGAGGATTGAGGATTGACGATGGAGGATTGAAGAGAGAGGACTGAGTGTTGAGGATTGAGTGTTGAGAATTGATGTTTGAGGGTTGAGATTTGATTATTGATTTTTGTGGATTGAGTATTGAACGATGAGAATTCAGGGTATTCTATTGAGTATTGAGAATTGAGTATTTATTGTTGAGTATTGAGGATTGATGGTTGAGGGTCTTGTGTTGAATATTGAGGATTGAGGGTTGAGGATTGAGGATTGAGGATTGAGGATTGAGGATTGAAGATTGAGTATTGAGAATTGAAGGTTGAGGACTGAGGCTTGAGGATTGAGGATTGAGGATTGAAGATTGAGGATTGGGGATTGAGGATTGACGATTGAGGATTGAGTATTGATGATCGAGAATTGAGGATTGAGGATTGGAGATTGAGTATTGAGGATTGAAGATCGAGGATTGAGGATTGGGGATTGAAGATTGAGGACTGAGGATTGAGGATTGAGGATTGAGGATTGAGGATTGAGGATTGAGTATTGAGGACTGAGTATTGAAGATTGAGGATTGAGGATTGAGGATTAAAGATTGAGTACTGAGGATTGAAGATTGAGAACTGAGGATTGAGAATTGAACATTGAGGACTGAGTGTTGAGGGTTGAGTGATGAGAATTCATGTTTGTGGATAGAGATTTGAAGATTCCAGATTGAGTATTGTGTATTGAAAACTGTGAATTGAGGATATTCTATTGAGGATTGAGGATTGTCACCTGATTGTTGAGGACTGAGGGCTGAAGATTGAGGATTCAGGATTGGGGATTCAGAATTGAGGTTTGAGGACTGAGGATTGAGGATTGAGGATTGAAGATTGAGTATTGAGGATTGAAGATTGAGGATTGAGGATTGAGGATTGAGGATTGAGGATTGAGGATGAGGGCTGAGGGTTGAGAATTGAGGTTTAAGGACTGAGGACTGAGGATTGAGGATTGAGAATTGAGGATTGAGTATAGAGGATTGAAGATTGAGGATTTGGTATTGAGGATTGAAGAATGAGGTTTGAGGATTGAGGATTGAAGATTGAGTATTGAATATTGAAGATTGACGATTGAGTATTGTGGATTGAAGATTGAGGATTGAACATTGAGGACTGAGTGTTAAGGGTTGAGTGATGAGAATTGATGCTTGTGGATAGAGGTTTGAAGATTCCAGATTGAGTATTGAGTATTGAAAGCTGTGAATTGAGGATATTCTATTGAGGACTCAGGATTGTCAACTGATTGTTGAGTACTGAGGGCTGAAGATTGAGGATTCAGGATTGAGGATTCAGAATTGAGGTTTGAGGACTGAGGATTGAGGACTAAAGATTGATTATTGAGGATTGAAGATTGAGGATTCAGGATTGAGGATTGAGGATTGAGGATTGAGGGTGAGAGCTGTGCGTTGAGGATTGAGGTTTGAGGACTGAGGACTGAGGAATGAGGATTGAGAATTGGGGATTGAGGATTGAGTATTGAAGATTGAGGATTGGGTATTGAGGATTGAAGGATGAGGCTTGAGTATTGAGGATTGAGGATTGAGGATTGAAGATTGAGTATTGAGGTTTGAAGACTGACGATTGAGGGTTGAGGATTGAGGATTGAGGATTGAGGATTGATGATTGAGTATTGAGGATTGAAGATTGAGGATTGAGGTTTGAGGATTGAGGATTGAGGATTGAGGATTGAAGATTGAGGATTGGGGACTTAGTGTTGAGGGTTGAGTTATTTGAATTGATGTTTGTGGATAGATATTTGAAGATTGCAGATTGAGCATTGAGTATTGAAAACTGTGAATTGATGATATTCTATTGAGGATTGAGAATTGACAACAGATTGTTGAGGACTGAGGGCTGAAGATTGAGGATTCAGGATTGGGAATTCAGAATTGATGATTGAGGACTGAGGACTGAGGATTGAAGATAGAGTATTGAGGATTGAAGATTGAGGATTAAGGGTTGAGGATTGGGGATTGAGGATCTAGGACTGAATATTGATTATTGAGGATTGAAGATTGAGGATTGTGGATTGAGGATTGAGAATTGAGAATTGAGGATAAGGACTGAGGGTTGAGGATTGAGGTTTGAGGAATGAGGATTGAGGATTGAGGATTGAGGATTGAAGATTGAGTATTGATGATTGAAGATTGAGGATTGAGGATTGTGGGTTGAGGATTGAGGACGAGGACTGACAGTTGAGGATTGTGGCTTGAGGATTGAGGGTTGAGGATTGAGAATTGAGGATGAGAACTGAGGTTTGAGGATTGAGGTTTGAGGAATGAGGATTGAGGATTGAGGATTGAAGATTGAGAATTGAGGATTGAGGATTGAGTATTGAAGGCTGAGGATTGATGACTGAGGATCGAGGATTGAGGATTGAAGATTGAGGATTGAGGATTGAGGATTGAAGGTTGAGTGTTGAGGATTGAAGGTTGAGGATTGAGGATTGAGGATTGAGGATGATGGCTGAGGTTTGAGGTTTGAGGTTTGAGTATTGAATCCTGAGAATTCAGGATGTTCTATTGAGGATTGAGGATTGAGGAATGATGATTGAGGATTGAAGATTGAAGGTTGAGTGTTGAGGATTGAAGGTTGAGGATTGAGGATTGAGGATTGAACATTGAGGACTGAGTGTTGAGGGTTGAGTGATGAGAATTGATGTTTGTGGATAGAGATTTGAGATTCCCGATTGAGTATTGTGTATAGGAAACTGTGAATTGAGGATATTCTATTGAGGATTTAGGATTGTCACCTGATCGTTAAGGACTGAGGGCTGAAGATTGAGGATTCAGTATTGGGAATTCAGAATTGAGGTTTGAGGACTGAGGATTGAGGACTGAGGATTGAAGATTGAGTATTGAGGATTGAGGATTGAGGATTGAGGATTGAGGATTGAGGATTGAAGATTGAGGATTGAATATTGAGTATTCACGATTGAAGATTGAGGATTGAGGATTGAGTGTTGAGGATTGAGGACGAGGACTGACGGTTGAGGATTGAGGTTTGAGGATTGAGGATTGAGGATTGATGACTGAGGATTGAGGATTGAGGATTGAGCACTGAGGATTGAAGATTGAGGACTGGAGATTGAGGATTGAAATTGACGATTGAGGATTGTGGATTGAGGATTGAGGATTGAACATTGAGGACTGAGTGTTGAGGGTTGAGTGATGAGAAATGATGTTTGTGGATAGAGGTTTGAAGATTGCAGATTGAGTATTGAGTTTTGAAAACTGTGAATTGAGGATATTCTATTGAGGATTCAGGGTTGACATCTGATGGTTGAGGACTGTGGGCTTGAGATTGAGGATGCAGGGTTGAGGATTCAGGATTGAGGTTTGAGGACTGAGGATTGAGGATTGAAGACTGAGGATTGAGGATTGAGGATTGAGGATTGAAGATTGAGGATTGGGTATTGCGGATTGAACATTGAGGATTGAGGACTGAGGATTGAGGATTGAGGATTGAGGATTGAAGATTGAGTATTGAGGATTGAAGATTGAGGATTGTGCATTGAAGATTGAGTATTGAAGATTGAAGATTGAGGATTGAGGATTGAGGATTGAGAATTGACGATGAGGGCTGAGGGTTGTGGATTGAGGTTTGCGGACTGAGGGCTGAGGATTGAGGATTGAGAATTGAGGACTGTAGATTTAGGATTGAGGATTGAAGATTGAGGATTGAGGATTGAGGATTGAAGATTGAGGATTGGGTATTGAGGATTGAACATTGAGGATTGAGGATTGAGGATCGAGGATTGAGGATTGAGGATTGAAGATAGAATATTGATTATTGTAGATTGAGGGTTGAGGATTGAGTGTTGTGGATTGAGGACGAGGACTGAGGGATGAGCATTGATGTTTGAGGATTGAAGATTGAGGATTGGGTATTGCGGATTGAACATTGAGGATTGAGGATTGAGGATTGAGGATTGAGGATTGAGGATTGAAGATTGATTATTGAGGATTGAAGATTGAGGATTGAGGACTGAGGATTGAGGATTGAGTATTGAGGATTGAGGATTGAGGATTGAAGATTGAGTATTGAGGATTGAAGATTGAGGATTGTGCATTGAAGATTGAGTATTGAAGATTGAAGATTGAGGATTGAGGATTGAGGATTGAGAATTGACGATGAGGGCTGAGGGTTGTGGGTTGAGGTTTGAGGACTGAGGACTGAGGATTGAGGATTGAGAATTGAGGACTGTAGATTTAGGATTGAGGATTGAAGATTGAGGATTGGGTATTGAGGATTGAACATTGAGGATTGAGGATTGAGGATCGAGGATTGAGGATTGAGGATTGAGGACGAGGACTGAGGGCTGAGTATTGATGCTTCAGGTCTGAGGATTGAGGATTGAGGATTGAGAATTGAGGATTGAGGATTGAGGATTGAGGATTGAGGATTGAGGATTGAGGATTGAGGATTGAGGATTGAGGATTGAGTATTGAAGATTGAGAATTGATGATTGAGGATTGAGGATTGAGGATTGAGGATTGAGTATTGAGGACTGAGGATTGAAGATTGAGGATTGAGGATTGAGGATTAAAGATTGAGTACTGAGGATTGAAGATTGAGAATTGAGGTTTGAGGATTGAACATTGAGGACTGAGTGTTGAGGGTTGAGTGATGAGAATTGATGTTTGTGGATAGAGATTTGAAGATTCCAGCTTGAGTATTGTGTATTGAAAACTGTGAATTGAGGATATTCTATTGAGGATTGAGGATTGTCACCTGATTGTTGAGGACTGAGGGCTGAAGATTGAGGATTCAGGATTGGGGATTCAGAATTGAGGTTTGAGGACTGAGGATTGAGGATTGAGGATTGAAGGTTGAGTATTGAGGATTGAAGATTGAGGATTGAGGATTGAGGACTGAGGTTTGAGGATTGAGGTTTGAGGAATGAGGATTGAGGATTGAGGATTGAGGATTGAGGATTGAGGATTGAGTATTGAAGGTTGAGGATTGATGACTGAGGATTGAGGATTGCGGATTGACGATTGAGGATTGAGGATTGAGGGTTGAAGTTTGAGGATTGAGGGTTGAGTGTTGAGGATTGAAGATTGAATATTGAGGATTGAAGATTGAGGATTCAGAATTGAGGTTTGAGGACTGAGGATTGAGGATTGAAGATTGAGTATTGAGGATTGAAGATTGAGGATTGAGGATTGAGGATGGAGGATTGAAGAGAGAGGACTGAGTGTTGAGGATTGAGTGTTTAAAATTGATGTTTGAGGGTTGAGATTTGATTATTGATTTTTGTGGATTGAGTATTGAACGATGAGAATTCAGGGTATTCTATTGAGTATTGAGAATTGAGGATTGATTGTTGAGTATTGAGGATTGATGGTTGAGGGTTTTGTGTTGAATATTGAGGATTGGGGATTGAGGACTGAGGATTGAGGATTGACTATTGAGGATTGAGGATTGAGGATTGAAGATTGAGTATTGAGGATTGAAGATTGAGGATTGCGCATTGAAGATTGAGTATTGAGGGTTGAAGATTGAGGAGTGAGGATTGAGGATTGAGAATTGACGATGAGGGCTGAGGGTTGAGGATTGAGGTTTGAGGACTGAGGACTGAGGATTGAGGATTGAGAATTGAGGACTGTAGATTGAGGATTCAGGATTGAAGATTGAGGATTGGGTATTGAGTATTGAACATTGAGTATTGAGGACTGAGGATCGAGGATTGAGGATTGAGGATTGAAGATTGAATATTGATGATTGTAGATTGAGGATTGAGGATTGAGCGTTGTGGATTGAGGACGAGGACTGAGTGTTGAGTATTGATGTTTGAGGTCTGAGGATTGAGGATTGAGGATTGAGAATTGAGGATTGAAGATTGAGGATTGAAGATTGAGGATTGGGTATTGAGGATTGAAGAATGAGGACTGAGGATTTAGGATTGAGGATTGAGGATTGAAGATTGAGTATTGAGGATTGAAGATTGAGTATTGAGGATTGAAGATTGAGGACTGTGCATTGAAGATTGAGTACTGAGGATTGAAGATTGAGAATTGAGGATTGAGCATTGAACATTGAGGACTGAGTGTTGAGGGTTGAGTGATGAGAATTGATGTTTGTGGATAGAGGTTTGAAGATTCCAGATTGAGTATTGAGTATTGAAAGCTGTGAATTGAGGATATTCTATTGAGGACTCAGGATTGTCAACTGATTGTTGAGTACTGAGGGCTGAAGATTGAGGATTCAGGATTGAGGATTCAGAATTGAGGTTTGAGGACTGAGGATTGAGGACTAAAGATTGATTATTGAGGATTGAAGATTGAGGATTCAGGATTGAGGATTGAGGATTGAGGATTGAGGGTGAGAGCTGTGCGTTGAGGATTGAGGTTTGAGGACTGAGGACTGAGGAATGAGGATTGAGAATTGGGGATTGAGGATTGAGTATTGAAGATTGAGGATTGGGTATTGAGGATTGAAGGATGAGGCTTGAGTATTGAGGATTGAGGATTGAGGATTGAAGATTGAGTATTGAGGTTTGAAGACTGACGATTGAGGGTTGAGGATTGAGGATTGAGGATTGAGGATTGATGATTGAGTATTGAGGATTGAAGATTGAGGATTGAGGTTTGAGGATTGAGGATTGAGGATTGAGGATTGAAGATTGAGGATTGGGGACTTAGTGTTGAGGGTTGAGTTATTTGAATTGATGTTTGTGGATAGATATTTGAAGATTGCAGATTGAGCATTGAGTATTGAAAACTGTGAATTGATGATATTCTATTGAGGATTGAGAATTGACAACAGATTGTTGAGGACTGAGGGCTGAAGATTGAGGATTCAGGATTGGGAATTCAGAATTGATGATTGAGGACTGAGGACTGAGGATTGAAGATAGAGTATTGAGGATTGAAGATTGAGGATTAAGGGTTGAGGATTGGGGATTGAGGATCTAGGACTGAATATTGATTATTGAGGATTGAAGATTGAGGATTGTGGATTGAGGATTGAGAATTGAGAATTGAGGATAAGGACTGAGGGTTGAGGATTGAGGTTTGAGGAATGAGGATTGAGGATTGAGGATTGAGGATTGAAGATTGAGTATTGATGATTGAAGATTGAGGATTGAGGATTGTGGGTTGAGGATTGAGGACGAGGACTGACAGTTGAGGATTGTGGCTTGAGGATTGAGGGTTGAGGATTGAGAATTGAGGATGAGAACTGAGGTTTGAGGATTGAGGTTTGAGGAATGAGGATTGAGGATTGAGGATTGAAGATTGAGAATTGAGGATTGAGGATTGAGTATTGAAGGCTGAGGATTGATGACTGAGGATCGAGGATTGAGGATTGAAGATTGAGGATTGAGGATTGAGGATTGAAGGTTGAGTGTTGAGGATTGAAGGTTGAGGATTGAGGATTGAGGATTGAGGATGATGGCTGAGGTTTGAGGTTTGAGGTTTGAGTATTGAATCCTGAGAATTCAGGATGTTCTATTGAGGATTGAGGATTGAGGAATGATGATTGAGGATTGAAGATTGAAGGTTGAGTGTTGAGGATTGAAGGTTGAGGATTGAGGATTGAGGATTGAACATTGAGGACTGAGTGTTGAGGGTTGAGTGATGAGAATTGATGTTTGTGGATAGAGATTTGAGATTCCCGATTGAGTATTGTGTATAGGAAACTGTGAATTGAGGATATTCTATTGAGGATTTAGGATTGTCACCTGATCGTTAAGGACTGAGGGCTGAAGATTGAGGATTCAGTATTGGGAATTCAGAATTGAGGTTTGAGGACTGAGGATTGAGGACTGAGGATTGAAGATTGAGTATTGAGGATTGAGGATTGAGGATTGAGGATTGAGGATTGAGGATTGAAGATTGAGGATTGAATATTGAGTATTCACGATTGAAGATTGAGGATTGAGGATTGAGTGTTGAGGATTGAGGACGAGGACTGACGGTTGAGGATTGAGGTTTGAGGATTGAGGATTGAGGATTGATGACTGAGGATTGAGGATTGAGGATTGAGCACTGAGGATTGAAGATTGAGGACTGGAGATTGAGGATTGAAATTGACGATTGAGGATTGTGGATTGAGGATTGAGGATTGAACATTGAGGACTGAGTGTTGAGGGTTGAGTGATGAGAAATGATGTTTGTGGATAGAGGTTTGAAGATTGCAGATTGAGTATTGAGTTTTGAAAACTGTGAATTGAGGATATTCTATTGAGGATTCAGGGTTGACATCTGATGGTTGAGGACTGTGGGCTTGAGATTGAGGATGCAGGGTTGAGGATTCAGGATTGAGGTTTGAGGACTGAGGATTGAGGATTGAAGACTGAGGATTGAGGATTGAGGATTGAGGATTGAAGATTGAGGATTGGGTATTGCGGATTGAACATTGAGGATTGAGGACTGAGGATTGAGGATTGAGGATTGAGGATTGAAGATTGAGTATTGAGGATTGAAGATTGAGGATTGTGCATTGAAGATTGAGTATTGAAGATTGAAGATTGAGGATTGAGGATTGAGGATTGAGAATTGACGATGAGGGCTGAGGGTTGTGGATTGAGGTTTGCGGACTGAGGGCTGAGGATTGAGGATTGAGAATTGAGGACTGTAGATTTAGGATTGAGGATTGAAGATTGAGGATTGAGGATTGAGGATTGAAGATTGAGGATTGGGTATTGAGGATTGAACATTGAGGATTGAGGATTGAGGATCGAGGATTGAGGATTGAGGATTGAAGATAGAATATTGATTATTGTAGATTGAGGGTTGAGGATTGAGTGTTGTGGATTGAGGACGAGGACTGAGGGATGAGCATTGATGTTTGAGGATTGAAGATTGAGGATTGGGTATTGCGGATTGAACATTGAGGATTGAGGATTGAGGATTGAGGATTGAGGATTGAGGATTGAAGATTGATTATTGAGGATTGAAGATTGAGGATTGAGGACTGAGGATTGAGGATTGAGTATTGAGGATTGAGGATTGAGGATTGAAGATTGAGTATTGAGGATTGAAGATTGAGGATTGTGCATTGAAGATTGAGTATTGAAGATTGAAGATTGAGGATTGAGGATTGAGGATTGAGAATTGACGATGAGGGCTGAGGGTTGTGGGTTGAGGTTTGAGGACTGAGGACTGAGGATTGAGGATTGAGAATTGAGGACTGTAGATTTAGGATTGAGGATTGAAGATTGAGGATTGGGTATTGAGGATTGAACATTGAGGATTGAGGATTGAGGATCGAGGATTGAGGATTGAGGATTGAGGACGAGGACTGAGGGCTGAGTATTGATGCTTCAGGTCTGAGGATTGAGGATTGAGGATTGAGAATTGAGGATTGAGGATTGAGGATTGAGGATTGAGGATTGAGGATTGAGGATTGAGGATTGAGGATTGAGGATTGAGTATTGAAGATTGAGAATTGATGATTGAGGATTGAGGATTGAGGATTGAGGATTGAGTATTGAGGACTGAGGATTGAAGATTGAGGATTGAGGATTGAGGATTAAAGATTGAGTACTGAGGATTGAAGATTGAGAATTGAGGTTTGAGGATTGAACATTGAGGACTGAGTGTTGAGGGTTGAGTGATGAGAATTGATGTTTGTGGATAGAGATTTGAAGATTCCAGCTTGAGTATTGTGTATTGAAAACTGTGAATTGAGGATATTCTATTGAGGATTGAGGATTGTCACCTGATTGTTGAGGACTGAGGGCTGAAGATTGAGGATTCAGGATTGGGGATTCAGAATTGAGGTTTGAGGACTGAGGATTGAGGATTGAGGATTGAAGGTTGAGTATTGAGGATTGAAGATTGAGGATTGAGGATTGAGGACTGAGGTTTGAGGATTGAGGTTTGAGGAATGAGGATTGAGGATTGAGGATTGAGGATTGAGGATTGAGGATTGAGTATTGAAGGTTGAGGATTGATGACTGAGGATTGAGGATTGCGGATTGACGATTGAGGATTGAGGATTGAGGGTTGAAGTTTGAGGATTGAGGGTTGAGTGTTGAGGATTGAAGATTGAATATTGAGGATTGAAGATTGAGGATTCAGAATTGAGGTTTGAGGACTGAGGATTGAGGATTGAAGATTGAGTATTGAGGATTGAAGATTGAGGATTGAGGATTGAGGATGGAGGATTGAAGAGAGAGGACTGAGTGTTGAGGATTGAGTGTTTAAAATTGATGTTTGAGGGTTGAGATTTGATTATTGATTTTTGTGGATTGAGTATTGAACGATGAGAATTCAGGGTATTCTATTGAGTATTGAGAATTGAGGATTGATTGTTGAGTATTGAGGATTGATGGTTGAGGGTTTTGTGTTGAATATTGAGGATTGGGGATTGAGGACTGAGGATTGAGGATTGACTATTGAGGATTGAGGATTGAGGATTGAAGATTGAGTATTGAGGATTGAAGATTGAGGATTGCGCATTGAAGATTGAGTATTGAGGGTTGAAGATTGAGGAGTGAGGATTGAGGATTGAGAATTGACGATGAGGGCTGAGGGTTGAGGATTGAGGTTTGAGGACTGAGGACTGAGGATTGAGGATTGAGAATTGAGGACTGTAGATTGAGGATTCAGGATTGAAGATTGAGGATTGGGTATTGAGTATTGAACATTGAGTATTGAGGACTGAGGATCGAGGATTGAGGATTGAGGATTGAAGATTGAATATTGATGATTGTAGATTGAGGATTGAGGATTGAGCGTTGTGGATTGAGGACGAGGACTGAGTGTTGAGTATTGATGTTTGAGGTCTGAGGATTGAGGATTGAGGATTGAGAATTGAGGATTGAAGATTGAGGATTGAAGATTGAGGATTGGGTATTGAGGATTGAAGAATGAGGACTGAGGATTTAGGATTGAGGATTGAGGATTGAAGATTGAGTATTGAGGATTGAAGATTGAGTATTGAGGATTGAAGATTGAGGACTGTGCATTGAAGATTGAGTACTGAGGATTGAAGATTGAGAATTGAGGATTGAGCATTGAACATTGAGGACTGAGTGTTGAGGGTTGAGTGATGAGAATTGATGTTTGTGGATAGAGATTTGAAGATTCCAGATTGAGTATTGTGTATTGAAAGCTGTGAATTGAGGATATTCTATTGAGGATTGAGGATTGTCACCTGATTGTTGAGGACTGAGTGCTGAAGATTGAGGATTCAGGATTGGGGATTCAGAATTGAGGTTTGAGGACTGAGGATTGAGGATTGAGGATTGAAGATTGAGTATTGAGGATTGAAGATTGAGGATTGAGGATTGAGGATTGAGGATTGAGGATGAGGTCTGAGGGTGGAGGATTGAGGTTTAAGGACTGAGGACTGAGGATTGAGGATTGAGAATTGAGGATTGAGGACTGAGGATTGAAGATTGAGGATTTGGTATTGAGGATTGAAGAATGTGGATTGAGGATTGAGGATTGAAGATTGAGTATTGAGTATTGAAGATTGACGATTGAGGATTGTGGATTGAAGATTGAGGATTGAACATTGAGGACTGAGTGTTAAGGGTTGAGTGATTAGAATTGATGCTTGTGGATAGAGGTTTGAAGATTGCAGATTGAGTATTGAGTATTGAAAGCTGTAAATTGAGGATATTCTATTGAGGATTCAGGATTGTCAACTGATTGTTGAGTACTGAGGGCTGAAGATTGAGGATTCAGGATTGAGGATTCAGAATTGAGGTTTGAGGACTGAGGATTGAGGACTGAAGATTGATTATTGAGGATTGAAGATTGAGGATTGAGGATTGAGGATTGAGGATTGAGGAATGAGGATGAGAGCTGTGCGTTGAGGATTGATGTTTGAGGGCTGAGGACTGAGGAATGAGGATTGAGAATTGGGGATTGAGGATTGAGTATTGAAGATTGAGGATTGGGTATTGAGGATTGAGGATTGAAGATTGAGTATTGGGTATTGCGGATTGAACATTGAGGATTGAGGACTGAGGATTGAGGATTGAGGATTGAGGATTGAGGATTGAGGATTGATGATTGAAGGTTGAGGATTGAGGATTGATGATTAAAGATTGAGTATTGAGGATTGAAGATTGAGGATTGATGATTGAGGATTGAGGACTGAGGATTGAGGATTGAGGATTGAGGATTGTGGGTTGAGTATTGAAGATTGAGGATTGATGACTGAGGATTGAGGATTCAGGATTGAGGATTGAGTATTGAGGACTGAGGATTGAAGATTGAGGATTGAGGATTGAGGATTAAAGATTGAGTATTGAGGATTGAAGGTTGAGGATTGAGGATTGAGGATTGAACATTGAGGACTGAGTGTTGAGGGTTGAGTGATGAGAATTGATGTTTGTGGATAGAGATTTGAAGATTCCAGATTGAGTATTGTGTATAGAAAACTGTGAATTGAGGATATTCTATTGAGGATTTAGGATTGTCACCTGATTGTTGAGGACTGAGGGCTGAAGATTGAGGATTCAGGATTGAGGAATCAGGTTTGAGGTTTGCGTACTGAGGATTGAGGATTGATGATTGAGGATTGAGGATTGAGGATTGAGGATTGAGGACTGTGGATTGAAGACTGAGAATCGGGTATTGATGATTGAACATTGAGGATTGAGGATTGAGGATTGAGGATTTAGGATTGAAGATTGAGTATTGAGGATTGAAGATTGACGGTTGAGGATTGAGGATTGAGGATTGAGGATAGAGGATTGAGGATTGAGGATTGAAGGTTGAATATTGATGAATGAAGATTGAGGATTGAGGATTGAAGGTCGTGGATTGAGGACGAGGACTGAGGGTTGAGTATTGATACTTGAGGCCTGAGGATTGAGGATTGAGGATTGCGAATTGAGGATTGAGGATTTAAGATTGAGGATTGGGTAATGAGGATTGAAGATTGAGCGTTGAGGATTGAGGACAGAGGATTTAGGATTGAAGATTGAGTATTGAGGATTGAAGATTGACGATTGAGGATTGAGGATTGAGGATTGAGGATAGAGGATTGAGGATTGAGGATTGAAGATTGAGTATTGAGGATTGAAGATTGAGGATTGAGGATTGAGGATTCAGGAATGAGGATTGAAGATTGAGTACTGAAGATTGAAGATTGAGTATTGAGGATTGAGGATTGAGGATTGAGGATTGAGGATTGAGGATTGAAGATTGAGTATTGGGGATTGAAGATTGAGGATTGAGGATTGAGGATTGAGGATTGAGGATTGAAGATTGAGTACTGAGGATTGAAGATTAAGATTGAGGATTGAGGATTGAGAACTGAGGATTGAGGATTGAGGATTGAATGTTCAGTATTGAGGATTGATGATTGAGAATTGAGGATTGAGGATTGAACATTGAGGACTGAGTGTTGAGGGTTGAGTGATGAGAATTGATGTTTGTGGATAGAGATTTGAAGATTGCAGATTGAGTATTGAGTATTGAAAACTGTGAATTGAGTATATTCTATTGAGGATTGAGGATTGACAACTGATTGTTGAGGACTGAGGGCTGAAGATTGAGGGTTCCGGATTGAGGATTCAGAATTGAAATTTGAGTACTGAGCATTGAGGATTGAAGATTGAGTATTGAGGATTGAAAATTGAGAATTGAGGATTGAGGATTGAGGATTGAGGATTGAGGATTGAGGATCGAGGATTGAGGATTGAGGATTGAGGACGAGGACTGAGGGCTGAGTATTGATGCTTCAGGTCTGAGGATTGAGGATTGAGGATTGAGAATTGAGGATTGAGGATTGAGGATTGAGGATTGAGGATTGAGGATTGAGGATTGAGGATTGAGGATTGAGTATTGAAGATTGAGAATTGATGATTGGGGATTGAGGATTGAGGATTGAGGATTGAGTATTGAGGACTGAGGATTGAAGATTGAGGATTGAGGATTGAGGATTAAAGATTGAGTACTGAGGATTGAAGATTGAGAATTGAGGTTTGAGGATTGAACATTGAGGACTGAGTGTTGAGGGTTGAGTGATGAGAATTGATGTTTGTGGATAGAGATTTGAAGATTCCAGCTTGAGTATTGTGTATTGAAAACTGTGAATTGAGGATATTCTATTGAGGATTGAGGATTGTCACCTGATTGTTGAGGACTGAGGGCTGAAGATTGAGGATTCAGGATTGGGGATTCAGAATTGAGGTTTGAGGACTGAGGATTGAGGATTGAGGATTGAAGGTTGAGTATTGAGGATTGAAGATTGAGGATTGAGGATTGAGGACTGAGGTTTGAGGATTGAGGTTTGAGGAATGAGGATTGAGGATTGAGGATTGAGGATTGAGGATTGAGGATTGAGTATTGAAGGTTGAGGATTGACGACTGAGGATTGAGGATTGCGGATTGACGATTGAGGATTGAGGATTGAGGGTTGAAGTTTGAGGATTGAGGGTTGAGTGTTGAGGATTGAAGATTGAATATTGAGGATTGAAGATTGAGGATTCAGAATTGAGGTTTGAGGACTGAGGATTGAGGATTGAAGATTGAGTATTGAGGATTGAAGATTGAGGATTGAGGATTGAGGATGGAGGATTGAAGAGAGAGGACTGAGTGTTGAGGATTGAGTGTTTAAAATTGATGTTTGAGGGTTGAGATTTGATTATTGATTTTTGTGGATTGAGTATTGAACGATGAGAATTCAGGGTATTCTATTGAGTATTGAGAATTGAGGATTGATTGTTGAGTATTGAGGATTGATGGTTGAGGGTTTTGTGTTGAATATTGAGGATTGGGGATTGAGGATTGAGGACTGAGGATTGAGGATTGACTATTGAGGATTGAGGATTGAGGATTGAAGATTGAGTATTGAGGATTGAAGATTGAGGATTGCGCATTGAAGATTGAGTATTGAGGGTTGAAGATTGAGGAGTGAGGATTGAGGATTGAGAATTGACGATGAGGGCTGAGGGTTGAGGATTGAGGTTTGAGGACTGAGGACTGAGGATTGAGGATTGAGAATTGAGGACTGTAGATTGAGGATTCAGGATTGAAGATTGAGGATTGGGTATTGAGTATTGAACATTGAGTATTGAGGACTGAGGATCGAGGATTGAGGATTGAGGATTGAAGATTGAATATTGATGATTGTAGATTGAGGATTGAGGATTGAGCGTTGTGGATTGAGGACGAGGACTGAGTGTTGAGTATTGATGTTTGAGGTCTGAGGATTGAGGATTGAGGATTGAGAATTGAGGATTGAAGATTGAGGATTGAAGATTGAGGATTGGGTATTGAGGATTGAAGAATGAGGACTGAGGATTTAGGATTGAGGATTGAGGATTGAAGATTGAGTATTGAGGATTGAAGATTGAGTATTGAGGATTGAAGATTGAGGACTGTGCATTGAAGATTGAGTACTGAGGATTGAAGATTGAGAATTGAGGATTGAGCATTGAACATTGAGGACTGAGTGTTGAGGGTTGAGTGATGAGAATTGATGTTTGTGGATAGAGATTTGAAGATTCCAGATTGAGTATTGTGTATTGAAAGCTGTGAATTGAGGATATTCTATTGAGGATTGAGGATTGTCACCTGATTGTTGAGGACTGAGTGCTGAAGATTGAGGATTCAGGATTGGGGATTCAGAATTGAGGTTTGAGGACTGAGGATTGAGGATTGAGGATTGAAGATTGAGTATTGAGGATTGAAGATTGAGGATTGAGGATTGAGGATTGAGGATTGAGGATGAGGTCTGAGGGTTGAGGATTGAGGTTTAAGGACTGAGGACTGAGGATTGAGGATTGAGAATTGAGGATTGAGGACTGAGGATTGAAGATTGAGGATTTGGTATTGAGGATTGAAGAATGTGGATTGAGGATTGAGGATTGAAGATTGAGTATTGAGTATTGAAGATTGACGATTGAGGATTGTGGATTGAAGATTGAGGATTGAACATTGAGGACTGAGTGTTAAGGGTTGAGTGATTAGAATTGATGCTTGTGGATAGAGGTTTGAAGATTGCAGATTGAGTATTGAGTATTGAAAGCTGTGAATTGAGGATATTCTATTGAGGATTCAGGATTGTCAACTGATTGTTGAGTACTGAGGGCTGAAGATTGAGGATTCAGGATTGAGGATTCAGAATTGAGGTTTGAGGACTGAGGATTGAGGACTGAAGATTGATTATTGAGGATTGAAGATTGAGGATTGAGGATTGAGGATTGAGGATTGAGGATTGAGGATGAGAGCTGTGCGTTGAGGATTGATGTTTGAGGGCTGAGGACTGAGGAATGAGGATTGAGAATTGGGGATTGAGGATTGAGTAATGAAGATTGAGGATTGGGTATTGAGGATTGAAGGATGATGCTTGAGGATTGAGGATTGAGGTTTGAGGATTGAGGATTGAGGATTGGTGACTGAGGATTGTGGATTGAGGATTGAGCACTGAGAATTGAAGTTTGAGGACTGGAGATTGAGTATTGAAATTGACGATTGAGGATTGTGGATTGAGGATTGAGGATTGAACATTGAGGACTGAGTGTTGAGGGTTGAGTGATGAGAATTGATGTTTGTGGATAGAGGTTTGAAGATTGCAGATTGAGTATTGAGTTTTGAAAACTGTGAATTGAGGATATTCTATTGAGGATTCAGGGTTGACATCTGACTGTTGAGGAGTGAGGGCTTGAGATTGAGGATGCAGTGTTGAGGATTCAGGATTGAGGTTTGAGGATTGAGGATTGAGGATTGAAGAATGAGGATTGAGGATTGAGGATTGAGGATTGAAGATTGAGTATTGGGTATTGCGGATTGAACATTGAGGATTGAGGACTGAGGATTGAGGATTGAGGATTGAGGATTGAGGATTGAGGATTGATGATTGAAGGTTGAGGATTGAGGATTGATGATTAAAGATTGAGTATTGAGGATTGAAGATTGAGGATTGATGATTGAGGATTGAGGACTGAGGATTGAGGATTGAGGATTGAGAATTGTGGGTTGAGTATTGAAGATTGAGGATTGATGACTGAGGATTGAGGATTCAGGATTGAGGATTGAGTATTGAGGACTGAGGATTGAAGATTGAGGATTGAGGATTGAGGATTAAAGATTGAGTATTGAGGATTGAAGGTTGAGGATTGAGGATTGAGGATTGAACATTGAGGACTGAGTGTTGAGGGTTGAGTGATGAGAATTGATGTTTGTGGATAGAGATTTGAAGATTCCAGATTGAGTATTGTGTATAGAAAACTGTGAATTGAGGATATTCTATTGAGGATTTAGGATTGTCACCTGATTGTTGAGGACTGAGGGCTGAAGATTGAGGGTTCCGGATTGAGGATTCAGAATTGAAATTTGAGTACTGAGCATTGAGGATTGAAGATTGAGTATTGAGGATTGAAAATTGAGAATTGAGGATTGAGGATTGAGGATTGAGGATGAGGGCTGAGGGCTGAGGATTGAGGTTTGAGGACCGAGGACTGAGGATTGAGGATTGAGAATTGAGGATTGAGGATTGAGGGTTGAAGACTGAGGATTGGGTATTGAGGATTGAAGAATGAGGATTGAGGATTGAGGATTGAGGATTTAGGATTGAAGATTGAGTATTGAGGATTGAAGATTGACGATCGAGTACTGGGAATTGAGGATTGAGTATTGAGGATTGAGGATTGAAGATTGAGTATTGAGGATTGAAGGTTGAGGATTGTGGATTGAGGATTGAGGATTGAGGATTGAAGATTGAGGATTGGGTATTGAGGATTGAGGATTGAGGATTGAAGATTGAGGATAGGGTATTGAGGATTGAAGAATGATGATTGAGGATTGAGGATTGAGGATTGAGGATTGAATATTGAGTATTGAGGATTGAAGATAGACTATTGAGGATTGCGAATTGAGGATTGAGGGTTGGGGATTGAGGATTGAAGATTGAGTATTGAGGATTGAAGGTTGAGGATTGTGGATTGAGGATTGAGGATTGAGGCTTGAATATTGAGGATTGGGGACTGAGTGTTGAGGGTTGAGTGATGAGAGTTGATGTCTGTGGATAGAGATTTGAAGATTGCAGGTTGAGTATTGAGTATTGTAAACTGTGAAATCATGATATTCTATTGGGGATTGAGGATGGACCACTGATTGTTGAGGACTGAGGGCTGAAGATTGAGGATTCAGGATTGAGGATTCAGGATTGAGGTTTGAGGACTGAGGATTGAGGATTGAGGATTGAGGATTGAGGATTGAGGATTGAGGATTGAAGCCTGAGGATCGGGTAAGTAGGATTGAACATTGAGGATTGAGGATTGAGGATTGATGATTGAGGATTGAGGATTGAAGACTGAGGATTGGGTAATGAGGTTTGAACATTGAGGATTGAGGAATGAGGTTTGAGGAGTGAAGATTGAGGATTGAGGATTGAGAATTGAGGATCGAGGATTGAGGATTGAGGATTGGGTATTGAGGATTGACGAATGAGGATTGAGGATTGCGGATTGAGGATTGAAGATTGAGTATTGAGGATTGAAGATTGAGGATTGAGTATTGAGGATTGAGGATTGGGGATTGAGGATTGCGAATTGAAGATTCAGTACTGAGGATTGAAGATTCAGAATTGAGGATGAGGATTGAACATTGAGTACTGAGTGTTGAGGGTTGAGTGATGAGAATTTATGTTTCTGGATAGAGATTTGAAGATTGCAGGTTGATTATTGAGTATTGAAAACTGTGAATTGAGGATATTCTATTGAGGATTGAGGATTGACAACTGAATGTTGAGGACTGAGGGCTGAAGATTGAGGATTCAGGATTGAGGATTCAGAATTGAGGTTTGAGGTCTGAGGATTGAGGATTGAAGATTGAGTATTGAGGATTGAAGACTGAGGATTGAGGATTGAGGATTGAGGATTGAGGATGAGGGCTGAGGGTTGAGGATTGAGGTTTGAGGACTAAGGACGGAGGATTGAGGATTGAGAATTGAGGATTGAGGATTGAGGATTGAAGATTGAGGATTGGGTATTGAGGATTGAAGCATGAGGATTGAGGATTTAGGATTGAGTATTGAAGATTGAAGATTGAGAATTGAGGATTGAAGATTGACGATCGAGGATTGAGAATTGAGGATTGAGTATTGAGGATTGAGGATTGAAGATTGAGTATTGAGGATTGAAGGTTGAGGATTGTGGATTGAGGATTGAGGATTGAGGATTGAGGATTGAGGATTGAAAATTGAGGATTGGGGACTGAATGTTGAGGGTTGAATGATGAGAATTGATGTTTGTGGATAGAGATTTGAAGATTGCAGATTGAGTATTGAGTATTGAAAACTGTGAATTGATGATATTCTATTGAGGATTGAGGATTGACAACTGATTGTTGAGGACTGAGGGCTGAAGCTTGAGGATTCTGGATTAAGGATTCAGGATTGAGGTTTGAGGAGATAGGACTGAGGATTGAGGATTGAGGATTGAGGATTGAGAATTGAGGATTGAGGATTGAGGATTGAAGATTGAGGATTGGCTGTTGAGGATTTATCATTGAGGATTGAGGATTGAGGATTGAGGATTGAGGATTGAAGGTTGAATATTGATGAATGAAGATTGAGGATTGAGGATTGAGGGTTGTGGATTGAGAACGAGGACTGAGGGTTGAGTGTTGATGCCTGAGGTCTGAGGATTGAGGATTGAGGATTGCGAACTGAGGATCGAGGATTGAAGATGGAAGATTGAGGATTGGGTATTGAGTATTGAGGATTGAGGATTGAATATTGAGTATTGAGGATTGAGGATTGAGGATTGAGGATTGAAAATTGAGTATTGAGGATTGCGGATTGAGGATTGGGTGTTGGGGATTGAGGATTGAAGATTGAGTATTGAGGATTGAAGGTTGAGGATTGTGGATTGAGGATTGAGGATTGAGGCTTGAATATTGAGGATTGGGGACTGAGGATTGAGGATTGAAGACTGAGGGTTGGGTATTGATGTTTGAACATTGACGATTGAGGATTGAGGTTTGAGGAGTGAAGATTGAGGATTGAGGATTGAGGATTGAGGATCGAGTGTTGAGGGTTGAAGATTGAATATTGATGATTACAGATTGAGGGATGAGGATTGAGGGTTGTGGATTGAGGACGAGGACTGAGTGTTGAATATTGATGTCTGAGGTCTGAGGATTGAGGATTGAGAATTGAGAATTGAGGATTGAGGATTGAAGATTGAGGATTGGGTATTGAGGATCGAAGAATGAGGATTGAGGATTGAGGATTGAGGATTGAGGATTGAATATTGATTATTGAGGATTGAAGATTGACTATTGAGGGTTGCGAATTGAGGATTGAGTATTGAGGATTGAGGATTGAAGATTGAGTATTGAGGATTGAAGGTTGAGGATTGTGGATTGAGGATTGAGGATTGAGGATTGAAGATTGAGGATTGGCTGTTGAGGATTGAACATTGAGGATTGAGGATTGAGGATTGAGGATTGAATATTGATGAATGAAGATTGAGGATTGAGGATTGAAGGTCGTGGATTGAGGACGAGGACTGAGGGTTGAGTATTGATACTTGAGGCCTGAGGATTGAGGATTGAGGATTGAGAATTGAGGATTGAGGATTTAAGATTGAGGATTGGGTATTGAGGATTGAAGAATGAGGATTGAGGATTGAGGACAGAGGATTGAGGATTGAAGATTGAGTATTGAGGATTGAAGATTGACGATTGAGGATTGCGGATTGAGGATTGAGGATTGAAGATTTAGGATTGAGGATTGAGGATTGAGTATTGAGGATTGAAGATTGAGGATTGAGGATTGAGGATTGAGGATTGAAGATTAAGATTGAGGATTGAGGATTGAGGAGTGAGGATTGTGGATTGAGGATTGAGGATTGAGAATTGAGGATTGAGGATTGAGGATTGAAGATTGAGGATTGGCTGTTGAGGATTGAACATTGAGGATTGAGGATTGAGGATTGAAGGTTGAATATTGATGAATGGAGATTGAGGATTGAGGATTGAGGGTTGTGGATTGAGAGCGAGGACTGAGGGTTGAGTGTTGATGCCTGAGGTCCGAGGATTGAGGATTGAGGATTGCGAACTGAATATTGAGGATTGAGGATTGAAGATTGAGGATTGGGTATTGAGGATTGAAGAATGAGGATTGAAGAATGAGGATTGGGGATTGAGTATTGAGGATTGAGGGTTGAAGATTGAGGATAGGGTATTGAGGATTGAAGGATGATGATTGGGGATTGGGGATTGAGGATTGAAGATTGTGTATTGAGGATTGAAGATTGAGGATTGAGGATTGAGGATTGAGGATTGAGGATTGAAGATTGAGTACTGAGGATTGAAGATTAAGAGTGAGGATTGAGGATTGAGGACTGAGGATTGAGGATTGAGGATTGAGGAATGAGAATTGAGGATTGAGGATTGAGGATTGAAGATTGAGGATTGGCTGTTGAGGATTGAACATTGAGGATTGAGGATTGAGGATTGAGGATTGAATATTGATGAATGAAGATTGAGGATTGAGGATTGAAGGTCGTGGATTGAGGACGAGGACTGAGGGTTGAGTATTGATACTTGAGGCCTGAGGATTGAGGATTGAGGATTGAGAATTGAGGATTGAGGATTTAAGATTGAGGATTGGGTATTGAGGATTGAAGAATGAGGATTGAGGATTGAGGACAGAGGATTGAGGATTGAAGATTGAGTATTGAGGATTGAAGATTGACGATTGAGGATTGCGGATTGAGGATTGAGGATTGAAGATTTAGGATTGAGGATTGAGGATTGAGTATTGAGGATTGAAGATTGAGGATTGAGGATTGAGGATTGAGGATTGAAGATTAAGATTGAGGATTGAGGATTGAGGAGTGAGGATTGTGGATTGAGGATTGAGGATTGAGAATTGAGGATTGAGGATTGAGGATTGAAGATTGAGGATTGGCTGTTGAGGATTGAACATTGAGGATTGAGGATTGAGGATTGAAGGTTGAATATTGATGAATGGAGATTGAGGATTGAGGATTGAGGGTTGTGGATTGAGAGCGAGGACTGAGGGTTGAGTGTTGATGCCTGAGGTCCGAGGATTGAGGATTGAGGATTGCGAACTGAATATTGAGGATTGAGGATTGAAGATTGAGGATTGGGTATTGAGGATTGAAGAATGAGGATTGAAGAATGAGGATTGGGGATTGAGTATTGAGGATTGAGGGTTGAAGATTGAGGATAGGGTATTGAGGATTGAAGGATGATGATTGAGGATTGGGGATTGAGGATTGAAGATTGTGTATTGAGGATTGAAGATTGAGGATTGAGGATTGAGGATTGAGGATTGAGGATTGAAGATTGAGTACTGAGGATTGAAGATTAAGAGTGAGGATTGAGGATTGAGGACTGAGGATTGAGGATTGAGGATTGAGGAATGAGAATTGAGGATTGAGGATTGAGGATTGAAGATTGAGGATTGGCTGTTGAGGATTGAACATTGAGGATTGAGGATTGAGGATTGAGGATTGAATATTGATGAATGAAGATTGAGGATTGAGGATTGAAGGTCGTGGATTGAGGACGAGGACTGAGGGTTGAGTATTGATACTTGAGGCCTGAGGATTGAGGATTGAGGATTGAGAATTGAGGATTGAGGATTTAAGATTGAGGATTGGGTATTGAGGATTGAAGAATGAGGATTGAGGATTGAGGACAGAGGATTGAGGATTGAAGATTGAGTATTGAGGATTGAAGATTGACGATTGAGGATTGCGGATTGAGGATTGAGGATTGAAGATTTAGGATTGAGGATTGAGGATTGAGTATTGAGGATTGAAGATTGAGGATTGAGGATTGAGGATTGAGGATTGAAGATTAAGATTGAGGATTGAGGATTGAGGAGTGAGGATTGTGGATTGAGGATTGAGGATTGAGAATTGAGGATTGAGGATTGAGGATTGAAGATTGAGGATTGGCTGTTGAGGATTGAACATTGAGGATTGAGGATTGAGGATTGAAGGTTGAATATTGATGAATGGAGATTGAGGATTGAGGATTGAGGGTTGTGGATTGAGAGCGAGGACTGAGGGTTGAGTGTTGATGCCTGAGGTCCGAGGATTGAGGATTGAGGATTGCGAACTGAATATTGAGGATTGAGGATTGAAGATTGAGGATTGGGTATTGAGGATTGAAGAATGAGGATTGAAGAATGAGGATTGGGGATTGAGTATTGAGGATTGAGGGTTGAAGATTGAGGATAGGGTATTGAGGATTGAAGGATGATGATTGAGGATTGGGGATTGAGGATTGAAGATTGTGTATTGAGGATTGAAGATTGAGGATTGAGGATTGAGGATTGAGGATTGAGGATTGAAGATTGAGTACTGAGGATTGAAGATTAAGAGTGAGGATTGAGGATTGAGGACTGAGGATTGAGGATTGAGGATTGAGGAATGAGAATTGAGGATTGAGGATTGAGGATTGAAGATTGAGGATTGGCTGTTGAGGATTGAACATTGAGGATTGAGGATTGAGGATTGAGGATTGAATATTGATGAATGAAGATTGAGGATTGAGGATTGAAGGTCGTGGATTGAGGACGAGGACTGAGGGTTGAGTATTGATACTTGAGGCCTGAGGATTGAGGATTGAGGATTGCGAATTGAGGAATGAGGATTTAAGATTGAGGATTGGGTATTCAGGATTGGGTATTGAGGATTGAAGAATGAGGATTGAGGATTGAGGACAGAGGATTGAGGATTGAAGATTGAGTATTGAGGATTGAAGATTGACGATTGAGGATTGAGGATTGAGGATTGAGGATTGAGGATTGAGGATTGAGGATTGAGGATTGAGTATTGAGGACTGAAGATTGAGGATTGAGGATTGAGGATTGAGGATTGAAGATTAAGATTGAGGATTGAGGATTGAGGATTGAGGATTGAGGATTGAGGATTGAGGATTGAGGATTGAAGATTGAGTATTGAGGATTGAAGATTGAGGATTGAGGATTGAGGATTGAGGATTGAGGATTGAAGATTGAGTACTGAGGATTGAAGATTAAGATTGAGGATTGAGGATTGAGGACTGAGAATGGAGGATTGTGGATTGAAGGTTCAGTATTGAGGATTGAAGATTGAGTATTGAGGATTGAGGATTGAACATTGAGGACTGAGTGTTGAGGGTTGAGTGATGAGAATTGATGTTTGTGGATAGAGATTTGAAGATTGCAGATTGAGTATTGAGTACTGAAAACTGTGAATTGAGTATATTCTATTGAGGATTGAGGATTGACAACTGATTGTTGAGGACTGAGGGCTGAAGATTGAGGGTTCCGGATTGAGGATTCAGAATTGAAATTTGAGGACTGAGCATTGAGGATTGAAGATTGAGTATTGAAGATTGAAGATTGAGAGTTGAGGATTGAGGATTGAGGATTGAGGATGAGGGCTGAGGGTTGAGGATTGAGGTTTGAGGACTGAGGACTGAGGATTGAGGATTGGTAATTGAGGATTGAGGATTGAGGGTTGAAGATTGAGGATTGGGTATTGAGGATTGAAGAATGAGGATTGAGGATTGAGGATTGAGGATTGAGGATTGAAGATTGAGTATTGAGGATTGAAGATTGACGATCGAGGATTGAGCATTGAGGATTGAGTATTGAGGATTCAGGATTGAAGATTGAGTATTGAGGATTGAAGGTTGAGGATTGTGGATTGAGGATTGAGGATCGAGGATTCAATATTGAGGATTGGGGACTGAGTGTTGAGGGTTGAATGATGAGAATTGATGTTTGTGGATAGAGGTTTGAAGATTGCAGATTGAGTATTGAGTATTGAAAACTGTGAATTGATGATATTCTATTGAGGATTGAGGATTGACAACTGATTGTTGAGGACTGAGGGCTGAAGGTTGAGGATTCAGGACTGAGGATTCAGGATTGAGGTTTGAGGAGAGAGGACTGAGGGTTGAGGATTGAGGATTGAGAATTGAGGATTGAGGATTGAGGATTGAAGACTGAGGATTGGCTGTTGAAGATGGAACATTGAGGATTGAGGAGTGAGGATTGAGGATTGAGGATTGAAAGTTGAATATTGATGATTGAAGATTGAGGATTGAGGATTGAGGGTTGTGGATTGAGAACGAGGACTGGGGGTTGAGTGTTGATGCCTGAGGTCTGCGGATTGAGGATCGAGGATTGCGAACTGAGGATTGAGGATTGAGGATTGAAGATTGAGGATTGGGTATTGAGGATTGAAGAATGAGGATTGAAGAATGAGGATTGGGGATTGAGTACTGAGGATTGAGGATTGAATATTGAGTATTGAGGATTGAATATTGAGGATTGAGGATTGAGGATTGAGGATTGAGGATTGAGGATTGAAGATTGAGTATTGAGGATTGAAGATTGAGGATTAAGTATTGAGGATTGAGGATTGAGGATTGAGGATTGAGGATTGAAGATTGAGGATTGAGGATTGAGGATTGAGGATTGAGGGTTGTGGATTGAGGAGGAGGACTGAGGGTTGAACATTTATGATTGAGGTCTGAGGATTGAGGATTGAGGATTGAGAATTGAGGATTGAGGATTGAGGATTGAAGATTGAGGATTGGTTATTGAGGATTGAGGATTGAGGATTGAAGATTGAGGATAGGGTATTGAGGATTGAAGAATGATGATTGAGGATTGAAGTATGATGATTGAGGATTATGGATTGAGAATTGAGGATTGAATATTGAGTATTGAGGATTGAAGATCGACTATTGAGGATTGCGGATTGAGGATTGAGGGTTGCGGATTGAGGATTGAAGATTGAGTATTGAGGATTGAAGGTTGAGGATTGTGGATTGATGGTTGAGGATTGTGGATTGAGGATTGAGGATTGAGGATTGAATATTGAGGATTCGGGACTGAGTGTTGAGGGTTGAATGATGAGAATTGATGTTTGTGGATAGAGATTTGATGATTGCAGATTGAGTATTGAGTATTGAAAGCTGTGAATTGATAATATTCTATTGAGGATTGAGGATTGACAACTGATTGTTGAGGACTGAGTGCTGAAGCTTGAGGATTCAGGATCGAGGATTCAGGATTGAGGTTTGAGGAGAGAGGACTGAGGATTGAGGATTGAGGATTGGTTATTGAGGATTGAGGATTGAGGATTGAAGATTGAGGATAGGGTATTGAGGATTGAAGAATGATGATTGAGGATTATGGATTGAGGATTGAGGATTGAAGATTGAGTATTGAGGATTGAAGGTTGAGGATTGTGGATTGAGGATTGAGGATTGAGGCTTGAATATTGAGGATTGGGGCTGAGTGTTGAGGGTTGAGTGATGAGAATTGATGTTTGTGGATAGAGATTTGAAGATTGCAGGTTGAGTATTGAGTATTGAAAACTTTGAATTCATGATATTCTATTGAGGATTGAGGATTGACCACTGATTGTTGAGGACTGAGGGCTGAAGATTGAGGATTCAGGATTGAGGTTTGAGGACTAAGGATTGAGGATTGAGTATTGAGGATTGAGGATTGAGGATTGAGGATTGAAGGTTGAATATTGATGAATGAAGATTGAGGATTGAGGATTGAGGGTTTTGGATTGAGAACGAGGACTGAGGGTTGAGTGTTGATGCCTGAGGTCTGACGATTGAGGATTGAGGATTGCGAACTGAGGATTGAGGATTGAGGATTGAAGATTGAGTATTGAGGATTGAAGATTGAGGATTGAGGATTGAGGATTGAGGATTGAGGATTGAGGATTGAAGATTGAGGATTGAGGATTGAGCATTGAGGATTGAGGGTTGTGGATTGAGGACGAGGACTGAGGGTTGAATATTTATGTTTGAGGTCTGAGGATTGAGGATTGAGGATTGAGAATTGAGGATTGAGGATTGAGGATCGAAAATTGAGGATTGGGAATTGAGGATTGAGGATTGAGGATTGAAGATTGAGGATAGGGTATTGAGGATTGAAGAATGATGATTGAGGATTGAGGATTGAGGATTGAGGATTGAAGATTGAGTACTGAGGATTGAAGATCGACTATTGAGGATTGCGAATTGAGGATTGAGGGTTGGGGATTAAGGATTGAAGATTGAGTATTGAGGATTGAAAGTTGAGGATTGTGGTTTGAGGATTGAGGATTGAGGCTAGAATATTGAGGATTGGGGCTGAGTGTTGAGGGTTGAGTGATGAGAATTGATGTTTGAGGATAGAGATTTGAAGATTGCAGGTTGAGTATTGAGTATTGAAAACTGTGAATTCATGATATTCTATTGAGGCTTGAGGATTGACCACTGATTGTTGAGGACTGAGGGCTGAAGCTTGAGGATTCAGGATTGAGGATTCAGGATTGAGGTTTGTGGAGAGAGGACTGAGGGTTGAGGATTGAGGATTGAGAATTGAGGATTGAGGATTGAGGATTGAAGATTGAGGATTGGCTGTTGAGGATTGAACATTGAGGATTGAGGATTGAGGATTGAGGATTGAGGATTGAAGGTTGAATATTGATGAATGAAGATTGAGGATTGAGGATTGAGGGTTGTGGATTGAGAACGAGGACTGAGGGTTGAGTGTTGATGCCTGAGGTCTGAGGATTGAGGATTGAGGATTGCGAACTGAGGATTGAGGATTCAGGATTGAAGATTGAGTATTGAGGATTGAAGATTGAGGATTGAGGATTGAGGATTGAGGATTGAGGATTGAGGATTGAGGATTGAAGATTGAGGATTGAGGATTGAGGATTGAGGATTGAGGGTTGTGGATTGAGGACGAGGACTGAGGGTTGAATATTTATGTTTGAGGTCTGAGGATTGAGGATTGAGGATTGAGAATTGAGGATTGAGGACTGAGGATTGAGGATTGAAGACTGAGGATCGGGTATTGAGGATTGAACATTGAGGATTGAGGATTGAGGATTGAAGATTCAGTAATGAGGATTGAAGATTAAGAGTGAGGATTGAGGATTGTGGACTGAGGATTGAGGATTGAGGATTGAAGGTTCAGTATTGAGGATTCAAGATTGAGAATTGAGGATTGAGGGTTGAACATTGAGGACTGAGTGTTGAGGGTTGAGTGATGAGAATTGATGTTTGTGGATAGAGATTTGAAGATTGCAGATTGAGTATTGAGTATTGAAAACTGTGAATTGAGTATATTCTATTGAGAATTGAGGATTGAGGATTGAGGATTGAGGATGAGGGCTGAGGGTTGAGGATTGAGGTTTGAAGACTAAGGACAGAGGATTGAGGATTGAGAATTGAGGGTTGAGGATTGAGGATTGAAGATTGAGGATTGGGTATTGAGGATCGAAGAATGAGGATTGAGGATTGAGGATTGAGGATTGAGGATTGAATATTGAGTATTGAGGATTGAAGATTGACTATTGAGGATTGCGAATTGAGGATTGACGATTGAGGATTGGGGATTGAAGATTGATTATTGAGGATTGAAGGTTGAGGATTGTGGATTGAGAATTGAGGATTGAGGCTTGAATATTGAGGATTGGGGCTGAGTGTTGAGGGTTGAGTGATGAGAATTGATGTTTGTGGATAGAGATTTGAAGATTGGAGGTTGAGTATTGAGTATTGAAAACTGTGAATTCATGATATTCTATTGAGGATTGAGGATTGACCACTGATTGTTGAGGACTGAGGGCTGAAGATTGAGGATTCAGGATTGAGGATTCAGGATTGAGGTTTGAGGACTGAGGATTGAGGATTGAGGATTGAGAATTGAGGATTGAGGATTGAGGATTGAAGATTGAGGATTGGCAGTTGAGGATTGAACATTGACGATTGAGGATTGAGGATTGAGGATTGAGGATTGAGGGTTGAATATTGATGATTGAAGATTGAGGATTGAGGATTGAGGGTTGTGGATTGAGAACGAGGACTGAGGGTTGAGTGTTGATGCCTGAGGTCTGAGGATTGAGGATTGAGGATTGCGAACTGAGGACTGAGGATTGAGGATTGAAGATTGAGGATTGGGTATTGAGGATTGAAGAATGAGGATTGAAGAATGAGGATTGGGGATTGAGAATTGAGGATTGAGGATTGAATATTGAGTATTGAGGATTGAATATTGAGGATTTAGGATTGAGGATTGAGGATTGAGGATTGAGGATTGAAGATTGAGGATTGGGTATTGAGGATTGAGGATTGAGGATTGAAGATTGAGGATAGGGTATTGAGGATTGAAGAATGATGATTGAGGATTGAGGATTGAGGATTGAGGATTGAGGATTGAATATTGAGTATTGAGGATTGAAGGTCCACTATTGAGAATTGCGAATTGAGGATTGAGGGTTGGGGATTGAGGATTGAAGATTGAGTATTGAGGATTGAAGGTTGAGGATTGTGGATCGAAGATTGAGGATTGAGGCTTGAATATTGAGGTTTGGGGACTGAGTGTTGAGTGTTGAGTGATGAGGATTGATGTTTGTGGATAGAGATTTGAAGATTGCAGGTTGAGTATTGAGTATTGAAAACTGTGAAATCATGATATTCTATTGAGGATTGAGGATGGACCACTGATTGTTGAGGACTGAGGGCTGAAGATTGAGGATTCAGGATTGAGGATTCAGGATTGAGGTTTGAGGACTGAGGATTGAGGATTGAGGATTGAGGATTGAGGATTGAGGATTGAGGATTGAAGACTGAGGATCGGGTATTGAGGATTGAACATTGAGGATTGAGGATTGAGGATTGAGTATTGAGGATTGAGAATTGAAGGTTGAATATTGATGAATGAAGATTGAGAATTGAGGATTGAAGGTCGTGGATTGAGGACGAGGACTGAGGATTGAGTATTGATACTTGAGGCCTGAGGATTGAGGATTGAGGATTGCGAATTGAGGATTGAGGATTTAAGATTGAGGATTGGGTATTGAGGATTGAAGAATGAGGATTGAGGATTGAGGGCAGAGGATTGAGGATTGAAGATTGACGATTGAGGATTGAGGATTGAGGATTGAGGATTGAGGATTGAGGATTGAAGATTGAGTATTGAGGATTGAGGATTGAAGATTGAGGATTGGGTATTGAGGATTGAGGATTGAGGATTGAGTATTGAGGATTGAAGATTGAGGATTGAGGATTGAGGATTGAGGATTGAGGATTGAGGATTGAAGATTGAGTACTGAGGATTGAAGATTAAGATTGAGGATTGAGGATTGAGGATTGAGGATTGAGGATTGAGGATTGAAGATTGAGTACTGAGGATTGAAGATTAAGATTCAGGATTGAGGATTGAGGACTGAGGATTGAGAATTGAGGACTGACGGTTGAGTATTGAGGATTGAAGATTGAGGATTGAGGATTGAGGATTGAGGATTGAGAATTGAAGATTGAGTAATGAGGATTGAAGATTAAGAGTGGGGATTGAGGGTTGAGGACTGAGGATTGAGGATTGAGGATTGAAGGTTCAGTATTGAGGATTGAAGATTGAGAATTGAGGATTGAGGGTTGAACATTGAATACTGAGTGTTGAGGGTTGAGTGATGAGAATTTATGTTTCTGGATAGAGATTTGAAGATTGCAGATTGAGTATTGAGTATTGAAAACTGTGAATTGAGGATATTCTATTGAGGATTGAGGATTGACAACTGAATGTTGAGGACTGAGGGCTGAAGATTGGGATTCAGGATTGAGGATTCAGAATTGAGGTTTGAGGACTGAGGATTGAGGATTGAAGATTGAGTATTGAGGATTGAAGGTTGAGGATTGAGGATTGAGGATTGAGGATTGAGGATGAGGGCTGAGGGTTGAGGATTGAGGTTTGAGGACTAAGGACAGAGGATTGAGGATTGAGAATTGAGGATTGAGGATTGAGGACTGAAGATTAAGGATTGGGTATTGAGGATCGAAGAATGAGGATTGAGGATTGAGGATTGAGGATTGAGGATTGAATATTGAGTATTGAGGATTGAAGATTGACTATTGAGGATTGCGAATTGAGGATTGAGTATTGAGGATTGGGGATTGAAGATTGAGTATTGAGGATTGAAGGTTGAGGATTGTGGATTGAGAATTGAGGATTGAGGCTTGAATATTGAGGATTGGGGCTGAGTGTTGAGGGTTGAGTGATGAGAATTGATGTTTGTGGATAGAGATTCGAAGATTGCTGGTTGAGTATTGAGTATTGAAAACTGTGAATTCATGATATTCTATTGAGGATTGAGGATTGACCACTGATTGTTGAGGACTGAGGGCTGAAGATTGAGGATTCAGGATTGAGGATTCAGGATTGAGGTTTGAGGACTGAGGATTGAGGATTGAGGATTGAGGATTGAGGATTGAGGATTGAAGACTGAGGATCGGGTATTGAGGATTGAACATTGAGGATTGAGGATTGAGGATTGAGGATTGAGGATTGAGGATTGAGGATTGAAGGTTGAATATTGATGAATGAAGATTAAGGATTGAGGATTGAAGGTCGTGGATTGAGGACGAGGACTGAGGGTTGAGTATTGATACTTGAGGCCTGAGGATTGAGGATTGAGGGTTGCGAATTGAGGATTGAGGATTTAAGGTTGAGGATTGGGTATTGAGGATTGAAGAATGAGGATTGAGGATTGAGGGCAGAGGATTGAGGATTGAAGATTGACGATTGAGGATTGAGGATTGAGGATTTAGGATTGAGGATTGAGGGTTGTGGATTGAGAACGAGGACTGAGGGTTGAGTGTTGATGCCTGAGGTCTGAGGATTGAGGATTGAGGATTGCGAACTGAGGACTGAGGATTGAGGATTGAAGATTGAGGATTGGGTATTGAGGATTGAAGAATGAGGATTGAAGAATGAGGATTGGGGATTGAGAATTGAGGATTGAGGATTGAATATTGAGTATTGAGGATTGAATATTGAGGATTTAGGATTGAGGATTGAGGATTGAGGATTGAGGATTGAAGATTGAGGATTGGGTATTGAGGATTGAGGATTGAGGATTGAAGATTGAGGATAGGGTATTGAGGATTGAAGAATGATGATTGAGGATTGAGGATTGAGGATTGAGGATTGAGGATTGAATATTGAGTATTGAGGATTGAAGGTCCACTATTGAGAATTGCGAATTGAGGATTGAGGGTTGGGGATTGAGGATTGAAGATTGAGTATTGAGGATTGAAGGTTGAGGATTGTGGATCGAAGATTGAGGATTGAGGCTTGAATATTGAGGTTTGGGGACTGAGTGTTGAGTGTTGAGTGATGAGGATTGATGTTTGTGGATAGAGATTTGAAGATTGCAGGTTGAGTATTGAGTATTGAAAACTGTGAAATCATGATATTCTATTGAGGATTGAGGATGGACCACTGATTGTTGAGGACTGAGGGCTGAAGATTGAGGATTCAGGATTGAGGATTCAGGATTGAGGTTTGAGGACTGAGGATTGAGGATTGAGGATTGAGGATTGAGGATTGAGGATTGAGGATTGAAGACTGAGGATCGGGTATTGAGGATTGAACATTGAGGATTGAGGATTGAGGATTGAGTATTGAGGATTGAGAATTGAAGGTTGAATATTGATGAATGAAGATTGAGAATTGAGGATTGAAGGTCGTGGATTGAGGACGAGGACTGAGGATTGAGTATTGATACTTGAGGCCTGAGGATTGAGGATTGAGGATTGCGAATTGAGGATTGAGGATTTAAGATTGAGGATTGGGTATTGAGGATTGAAGAATGAGGATTGAGGATTGAGGGCAGAGGATTGAGGATTGAAGATTGACGATTGAGGATTGAGGATTGAGGATTGAGGATTGAGGATTGAGGATTGAAGATTGAGTATTGAGGATTGAGGATTGAAGATTGAGGATTGGGTATTGAGGATTGAGGATTGAGGATTGAGTATTGAGGATTGAAGATTGAGGATTGAGGATTGAGGATTGAGGATTGAGGATTGAGGATTGAAGATTGAGTACTGAGGATTGAAGATTAAGATTGAGGATTGAGGATTGAGGATTGAGGATTGAGGATTGAGGATTGAAGATTGAGTACTGAGGATTGAAGATTAAGATTCAGGATTGAGGATTGAGGACTGAGGATTGAGAATTGAGGACTGACGGTTGAGTATTGAGGATTGAAGATTGAGGATTGAGGATTGAGGATTGAGGATTGAGAATTGAAGATTGAGTAATGAGGATTGAAGATTAAGAGTGGGGATTGAGGGTTGAGGACTGAGGATTGAGGATTGAGGATTGAAGGTTCAGTATTGAGGATTGAAGATTGAGAATTGAGGATTGAGGGTTGAACATTGAATACTGAGTGTTGAGGGTTGAGTGATGAGAATTTATGTTTCTGGATAGAGATTTGAAGATTGCAGATTGAGTATTGAGTATTGAAAACTGTGAATTGAGGATATTCTATTGAGGATTGAGGATTGACAACTGAATGTTGAGGACTGAGGGCTGAAGATTGGGATTCAGGATTGAGGATTCAGAATTGAGGTTTGAGGACTGAGGATTGAGGATTGAAGATTGAGTATTGAGGATTGAAGGTTGAGGATTGAGGATTGAGGATTGAGGATTGAGGATGAGGGCTGAGGGTTGAGGATTGAGGTTTGAGGACTAAGGACAGAGGATTGAGGATTGAGAATTGAGGATTGAGGATTGAGGACTGAAGATTAAGGATTGGGTATTGAGGATCGAAGAATGAGGATTGAGGATTGAGGATTGAGGATTGAGGATTGAATATTGAGTATTGAGGATTGAAGATTGACTATTGAGGATTGCGAATTGAGGATTGAGTATTGAGGATTGGGGATTGAAGATTGAGTATTGAGGATTGAAGGTTGAGGATTGTGGATTGAGAATTGAGGATTGAGGCTTGAATATTGAGGATTGGGGCTGAGTGTTGAGGGTTGAGTGATGAGAATTGATGTTTGTGGATAGAGATTCGAAGATTGCTGGTTGAGTATTGAGTATTGAAAACTGTGAATTCATGATATTCTATTGAGGATTGAGGATTGACCACTGATTGTTGAGGACTGAGGGCTGAAGATTGAGGATTCAGGATTGAGGATTCAGGATTGAGGTTTGAGGACTGAGGATTGAGGATTGAGGATTGAGGATTGAGGATTGAGGATTGAAGACTGAGGATCGGGTATTGAGGATTGAACATTGAGGATTGAGGATTGAGGATTGAGGATTGAGGATTGAGGATTGAGGATTGAAGGTTGAATATTGATGAATGAAGATTAAGGATTGAGGATTGAAGGTCGTGGATTGAGGACGAGGACTGAGGGTTGAGTATTGATACTTGAGGCCTGAGGATTGAGGATTGAGGGTTGCGAATTGAGGATTGAGGATTTAAGGTTGAGGATTGGGTATTGAGGATTGAAGAATGAGGATTGAGGATTGAGGGCAGAGGATTGAGGATTGAAGATTGACGATTGAGGATTGAGGATTGAGGATTTAGGATTGAGGATTGAGGATTGAGGATTGAAGATTAAGTATTGAGGATTGAAGATTGAGGAGTGAGGATTGAGGATTGTGGATTGAGGATTGAAGATTGAGTACTGAGGATTGAAGATTAAGAGTGAGGATTGAGGGTTGAGGACTGAGGATTGAGGATTGAGGATTGAAGGTTCAGTATTGAGGATTGAAGATTGAGAATTGAGGATTGAGGGTTGAACATTGAGGACTGAGTGTTGAAGGTTGAGTGATGAGAATTGATGTTTGTGGATAGAGATTTGAAGATTGCAGATTGAGTATTGAGTATTGAAAACTGTGAATTGAGTATATTCTATTGAGGATTGAGGATTGACAACCGATTGTTGAGGACTGAGGGCTGAAAATTGATGGTTCCGGATTGAGGATTCAGAATTGAAATTTGAGGACTGAGCATTGAGGATTGAAGATTGAGTATTGAGGATTGAAGATTGAGAATTGACGATTGAGGATTGAGGATTGAGGATGAGGGCTGAGGGTTGAGGATTGAGGTTTGAGGACTGAGGACTGAGGATTGAGGATTGAGAATTGAGGATTGAGGATTGAGGGTTGAAGGCTGAGGATTGGGTATTGAGGATTGAAGAATGAGGATTGAGGATTGAGGATTGAGGATTGAGGATTGAGAATTGAGGATTGAGGATTGAGGATTGAAGATTGAGGATTTGCTGTTGAGGATTGAACATTGAGGATTGAGGATTGAGTATTGAGGATTGAGGATTGAAGGTTGAATATTGATGAACGAAGATTGAGGATAGAGGATTGAGGGTTATGGATTGTGAACGAGGACTGAGGGTTGAGTGTTGATGCCTGAGGTCTGAGGATTGAGGATTGAGGATTGCGAACTGAGGATTGAGGATTGAGGATTGAAGATTGAGGATTGGGTATTGAGGATTGAAGAATGAGGATTGAAGAATGAGGATTGAAGAATTAGGATTGGGGATTGAGTATTGAGGATTGAGGATTGAATATTGAGTATTGAGGATTGAATATTGAGGATTGAGGATTGAGGATTGAGGATTGAGGATTGAGGATTGAAGATTGAGTATTGAGGATTGAAGATTGAGGATTGACGATTGAGGATTGAGGATTGAGGATTGAGGATTGAGGATTGAAGATTGAGGATTGAGGATTGAGGATTGAGGATTGAGGGTTGTGGATTGAGGACCAGGACTGAGGGTTGAATATTTATGATTGAGGTCTGAGGATTGAGGATTGAGGATTGAGAATTGAGGATTGAGGATTGAGGATTGAAGATTGAGGATTGGGTATTGAGGATTGAGGATTGAGGATTGAAGATTGAGGATAGGGTATTGAGGATTGAAGAATGATGATTGAGGATTATGAATTGAGGATTGAGGATTGAATATTGAGTATTGTGGATTGAAGATCGACTATTGAGGATTGCGAATTGAGGATTGAGTGTTGGGGACTGAGGATTGAAGATTGAGTATTGAGGATTCAAGGTTGAGGATTGTGGATTGAGGATTGAGGATTGAGGCTTGAATATTGAGGATTGGGGACTGAGTGTTGAGAGTTGAGTGATGAGGATTGATGTTTGTGGATAGAGATTTGAAGATTACAGGTTGAGTATTGGGTATTGAAAACTGTGAAATCATGATATTCTATTGAGGATTGAGGATGGACCACTGATTGTTGAGGACTGAGGGCTGAAGATTGAGGATTCAGGATTGAGGATTCAGGATTGAGGTTTGAGGACTGAGGATTGAGGATTGAGGATTGAGGATTGAGGATTGAGGATTGAGAATTGAGGATTGAGGATTGAGGATTGATGATTGAGGATTGGCTGTTGAGGACTGAGCATTGAGGATTGAGGATTGAGGATTGAGGATTGAATATTGATGAATGAAGGTTGAGGATTGAGGATTGAAGGTCGTGGACTGAGGACGAGGACTGAGGGTTGAGTATTGACACTTGAGGCCTGAGGATTGAGGATTGAGGATTGCGAATCGAGGATTGAGGATTTATGATTGAGGATTGGGTATTGAGGATTGAAGAATGAGGATTGAGGATTGAGGACAGAGAATTGAGGATTGAAGATTGAAGATTGAGGATTGAAGATTGTCGATTGAGGATTGAGGATTGAGGATTGAGGATTGAGGATTGAGGATTGAGGATTGAAGATTGAGTATTGAGGATTAAAGATTGAGGATTGAGGATTGAGGACTGAGGATGGAGGATTAAGGATTGAAGGTTCAGTATTGAGGATTGAAGATTGAGTATTCAGGATTGAGGATTGAACATTGAGGACTGAGTGTTGAGGGTTGAGTGATGAGAATTGATGTTTGTGGATAGAGGTTTGAAGATTGCAGATTGAGTATTGAGTATTGAAAACTGTGAATTGAGTATATTCTATTGGGGATTGAGGATTGACAACTGATTGTTGGGAACTGAGGGCTGAAGGTTGAGGGTTCCGGATTGAGGATTCAGAATTGAAATTTGAGGACTGAGCATTGAGGATTGAAGATTGAGTATTGAGGATTGAAGATTGAGAATTAAGGATTGAGGATTGAGGATTGAGGATGAGGGCTGAGGGTTGAGGATTGAGGTTTGAGGACTGAGGACTGAGGATTGAGGATTGGGAATTGAGGATTGAGGATTGAGGGTTGAAGATTGAGGATTGGGTATTGAGGATTGAAGAATGTGGATTGAGGACTGAGGATTGAGGATTGAGGATTGAGGATTGAGGATTGAGGATTGAGAATTGAGGATTGAGGATTGAGGATTGATGATTGAGGATTGGCTGTTGAGGACTGAGCATTGAGGATTGAGGATTGAGGATTGAGGATTGAATATTGATGAATGAAGGTTGAGGATTGAGGATTGAAGGTCGTGGACTGAGGACGAGGACTGAGGGTTGAGTATTGACACTTGAGGCCTGAGGATTGAGGATTGAGGATTGCGAATTGAGGATTGAGGATTTATGATTGAGGATTGGGTATTGAGGATTGAAGAATGAGGATTGAGGATTGAGGACAGAGAATTGAGGATTGAAGATTGAAGATTGAGGATTGAAGATTGTCGATTGAGGATTGAGGATTGAGGATTGAGGATTGAGGATTGAGGATTGAGGATTGAAGATTGAGTATTGAGGATTAAAGATTGAGGATTGAGGATTGAGGACTGAGGATGGAGGATTAAGGATTGAAGGTTCAGTATTGAGGATTGAAGATTGAGTATTCAGGATTGAGGATTGAACATTGAGGACTGAGTGTTGAGGGTTGAGTGATGAGAATTGATGTTTGTGGATAGAGGTTTGAAGATTGCAGATTGAGTATTGAGTATTGAAAACTGTGAATTGAGTATATTCTATTGGGGATAGAGGATTGACAACTGATTGTTGAGAACTGAGGGCTGAAGGTTGAGGGTTCCGGATTGAGGATTCAGAATTGAAATTTGAGGACTGAGCATTGAGGATTGAAGATTGAGTATTGAGGATTGAAGATTGAGAAATGAGGATTGAGGATTGAGGATTGAGGATGAGGGCTGAGGGTTGAGGATTGAGGTTTGAGGACTGAGGACTGAGGATTGAGGATTGGGAATTGAGGATTGAGGATTGAGGGTTGAAGATTGAGGATTGGGTATTGAGGATTGAAGAATGTGGATTGAGGACTGAGGATTGAGGATTGAGGATTGAGGATTGAGGATTGAGGATTGAGAATTGAGGATTGAGGATTGAGGATTGATGATTGAGGATTGGCTGTTGAGGACTGAGCATTGAGGATTGAGGATTGAGGATTGAGGATTGAATATTGATGAATGAAGGTTGAGGATTGAGGATTGAAGGTCGTGGACTGAGGACGAGGACTGAGGGTTGAGTATTGACACTTGAGGCCTGAGGATTGAGGATTGAGGATTGCGAATTGAGGATTGAGGATTTATGATTGAGGATTGGGTATTGAGGATTGAAGAATGAGGATTGAGGATTGAGGACAGAGAATTGAGGATTGAAGATTGAAGATTGAGGATTGAAGATTGTCGATTGAGGATTGAGGATTGAGGATTGAGGATTGAGGATTGAGGATTGAGGATTGAAGATTGAGTATTGAGGATTAAAGATTGAGGATTGAGGATTGAGGACTGAGGATGGAGGATTAAGGATTGAAGGTTCAGTATTGAGGATTGAAGATTGAGTATTCAGGATTGAGGATTGAACATTGAGGACTGAGTGTTGAGGGTTGAGTGATGAGAATTGATGTTTGTGGATAGAGGTTTGAAGATTGCAGATTGAGTATTGAGTATTGAAAACTGTGAATTGAGTATATTCTATTGGGGATTGAGGATTGACAACTGATTGTTGAGAACTGAGGGCTGAAGGTTGAGGGTTCCGGATTGAGGATTCAGAATTGAAATTTGAGGACTGAGCATTGAGGATTGAAGATTGAGTATTGAGGATTGAAGATTGAGAGTTGAGGATTGAGGATTGAGGATTGAGGATGAGGGCTGAGGGTTGAGGATTGAGGTTTGAGGACTGAGGACTGAGGATTGAGGATTGGGAATTGAGGATTGAGGATTGAGGGTTGAAGATTGAGGATTGGGTATTGAGGATTGAAGAATGTGGATTGAGGATTGAGGATTGAGGATTGAGGATTGAGGATTGAAGATTGATTATTGAGAATTGAAGATTGACGATCGAGGATTGAGCATTGAGGATTGAGTATTGAGGATTCAGGATTGAAGATTGAGTATTGAGGATTGAAGGTTGAGGATTGTGGATTGAGGATTGAGGATTGAGGATTGAATATTGAGGATTGGGGACTGAGTGTTGAGGGTTGAACGATGAGAATTGATGTTTATGGATAGAGATTTGAAGATTGCAGATTTAGTATTGAGTATTGAAAACAGTGAATTGATGATATTCTATTGAGGATTGAGGATTGACAACTGACTGTTGAGGACTGAGGGCTGAAGGTTGAGGATTCAGGATTGAGGATTCAGGATTGAGGTTTTAGGAGAGAGGACTGAGGATTGAGGATTGGGGATTGAGAATTGAGGATTGAGGATTGAGGATTGAAGATTGAGGATTGGCTGTTGAGGATTGAACATTGAGGATTGAGGAGTGAGGATTGAGGATTGAGGATTGAAGGCTGAATATTGATGCATGAGGATTGAGGATTGAGATTTGAGGGTTGTGGATTGAGAACGAGGACTGGGGGTTGAATATTTATGATTGAGGTCTGAGGACTGAGGATCGAGGATTGAGAATTGAGGATTGAGGATTGAGGATTGAAGATTGAGGATTGGGTATTGAGGATTGAGGATTGAGGATTGAAGATTGAGGATAGGGTATTGAGGATTGAAGAATGATGATAGTGGATTATGGATTGAGGATTGAAGATTGAGTATTGAGGATTGAAGATTGAGGATTGAGGATTGAAGGTTGAGGATTGTGGATTGAGGATTGAGGATTGAGCATTGAAAATTGAGGATTGGGGACTGAGTGTTGAGGGTTGAATGATGAGAATTGATGTTTGTGGATAGAGATTTGAAGATTGCAGATTGAGTATTGAGTATTGAAGACTGTGAATTGATGATATTCTATTGAGGATTGAGGATTGACATCTGATTGCTGAGGACTGAGGGCTGAAGCTTGAGGATTCAGGACTGAGGATTCAGGATTGAGGTTTGAGGAGAGAGGACTGAGGTTTGAGGATTGAGGATTGAGAATTGATGATTGAGGATTGAGGATTGAAGATTGAGGATTGGGTATTGAGGATTGAAGAATGAGGATTGAGGATTGAAGGCAGAGGATTGAGGATTGAAGATTGACGATTGAGGATTGAGGATTGAGGATTGAGGATTGAAGATTGAGGATTGAAGATTGAGTATTGAGGATTGAGGATTGAAGATTGAGGATTGGGTATTGAGGATTGAGGATTGAGGATTGAGTATTGAGGATTGAAGATTGAGGATTGAGGATTGAGGATTGAGGATTGAGGATTGAGGATTGAAGATTGAGTACTGAGGATTGAAGATTAAGATTGAGGATTGAGGATTGAGGATTGAGGATTGAGGATTGAGGATTGAAGATTGAGTACTGAGGATTGAAGATTAAGATTGAGGATTGAGGATTGAGGACTGAGGATTGAGAATTGAGGATTGAAGGTTGAGTACTGAGGATTGAAGATTGAGGATTGAGGATTGAGGATTGAGGATTGAGAATTGAAGATTGAGTAATGAGGATTGAAGATTAAGAGTGGGGATTGAGGGTTGAGGACTGAGGATTGAGGATTGAGGATTGAAGGTTCAGTATTGAGGATTGAAGATTGAGAATTGAGGATTGAGGGTTGAACATTGAATACTGAGTGTTGAGGGTTGAGTGATGAGAATTTATGTTTCTGGATAGAGATTTGAAGATTGCAGATTGAGTATTGAGTATTGAAAACTGTGAATTGAGGATATTCTATTGAGGATTGAGGATTGACAACTGAATGTTGAGGACTGAGGGCTGAAGGTTGGGATTCAGGATTGAGGATTCAGAATTGAGGTTTGAGGACTGAGGATTGAGGATTGAAGATTGAGTATTGAGGATTGAAGGTTGAGGATTGAGGATTGAGGATTGAGGATTGAGGATGAGGACTGAGGGTTGAGGATTGAGGTTTGAGGACTAAGGACAGAGGATTGAGGATTGAGAATTGAGGATTGAGGATTGAGGACTGAAGATTAAGGATTGGGTATTGAGGATCGAAGAATGAGGATTGAGGATTGAGGATTGAGGATTGAGGATTGAATATTGAGTATTGAGGATTGAAGATTGACTATTGAGGATTGCGAATTGAGGATTGAGTATTGAGGATTGGGGATTGAAGATTGAGTATTGAGGATTGAAGGTTGAGGATTGTGGATTGAGAATTGAGGATTGAGGCTTGAATATTGAGGATTTGGGCTGAGTGTTGAGGGTTGAGTGATGAGAATTGATGTTTGTGAATAGAGATTCGAAGATTGCTGGTTGAGTATTGAGTATTGAAAACTGTGAATTCATGATATTCTATTGAGGATTGAGGATTGACCACTGATTGTTGAGGACTGAGGGCTGAAGATTGAGGATTCAGGATTGAGGATTCAGGATTGAGGTTTGAGGACTGAGGATTGAGGATTGAGGATTGAGGATAGAGGATTGAGGATTGAAGACTGAGGATCGGGTATTGAGGATTGAACATTGAGGATTGAGGATTGAGGATTGAGGATTGAGGATTGAGGATTGAGGATTGAAGGTTGAATATTGATGAATGAAGATTAAGGATTGAGGATTGAAGGTCGTGGATTGAGGACGAGGACTGAGGGTTGAGTATTGATACTTGAGGCCTGAGGATTGAGGATTGAGGGTTGCGAATTGAGGATTGAGGATTTAAGGTTGAGGATTGGGTATTGAGGATTGAAGAATGAGGATTGAGGATTGAGGGCAGAGGATTGAGGATTGAAGATTGACGATTGAGGATTGAGGATAGAGGATTTAGGATTGAGGATTGAGGATTGAGGATTGAAGATTGAGTATTGAGGATTGAAGATTGAGGAGTGAGGATTGAGGATTGAGGATTGAGGATTGAAGATTGAGTACTGCGGAATTGAAGATTAAGAGTGAGGATTGAGGGTTGAGGACTGAGGATTGAGGATTGAGGATTGAAGGTTCAGTATTGAGGATTGAAGATTGAGAATTGAGGATTGAGGGTTGAACATTGAGGACTGAGTGTTGAAGGTTGAGTGATGAGAATTGATGTTTGTGGATAGAGATTTGAAGATTGCATATTGAGTATTGAGTATTGAAAACTGTGAATTGAGTATATTCTATTGAGGATTGAGGATTGACAACCGATTGTTGAGGACTGAGGGCTGAAAATTGATGGTTCCGGATTGAGGATTCAGAATTGAAATTTGAGGACTGAGCATTGAGGATTGAAGATTGAGTATTGAGGATTGAAGATTGAGAATTGACGATTGAGGATTGAGGATTGAGGATGAGGGCTGAGGGTTGAGGATTGAGGTTTGAGGACTGAGGTCTGAGGATTGAGGATTGAGAATTGAGGATTGAGGATTGAGGGTTGAAGACTGAGGATTGGGTATTGAGGATTGAAGAATGAGGATTGAGGATTGAGGATTGAGGATTGAGGATTGAGAATTGAGGATTGAGGATTGAGGATTGAAGATTGAGGATTTGCTGTTGAGGATTGAACATTGAGGATTGAGGATTGAGTATTGAGGATTGAGGATTGAAGGTTGAATATTGATGAACGAAGATTGAGGATAGAGGATTGAGGGTTATGGATTGTGAACGAGGACTGAGGGTTGAGTGTTGATGCCTGAGGTCTGAGGATTGAGGATTGAGGATTGCGAACTGAGGATTGAGGATTGAGGATTGAAGATTGAGGATTGGGTATTGAGGATTGAAGAATGAGGATTGAAGAATGAGGATTGAAGAATTAGGATTGGGGATTGAGTATTGAGGATTGAGGATTGAATATTGAGTATTGAGGATTGAATATTGAGGATTGAGGATTGAGGATTGAGGATTGAGGATTGAGGATTGAAGATTGAGTATTGAGGATTGAAGATTGAGGATTGACGATTGAGGATTGAGGATTGAGGATTGAGGATTGAGGATTGAAGATTGAGGATTGAGGATTGAGGATTGAGGATTGAGGGTTGTGGATTGAGGACCAGGACTGAGGGTTGAATATTTATGATTGAGGTCTGAGGATTGAGGATTGAGGATTGAGAATTGAGGATTGAGGATTGAGGATTGAAGATTGAGGATTGGGTATTGAGGATTGAGGATTGAGGATTGAAGATTGAGGATAGGGTATTGAGGATTGAAGAATGATGATTGAGGATTATGAATTGAGGATTGAGGATTGAATATTGAGTATTGTGGATTGAAGATCGACTATTGAGGATTGCGAATTGAGGATTGAGGGTTGGGGACTGAGGATTGAAGATTGAGTATTGAGGATTCAAGGTTGAGGATTGTGGATTGAGGATTGAGGATTGAGGCTTGAATATTGAGGATTGGGGACTGAGTGTTGAGAGTTGAGTGATGAGGATTGATGTTTGTGGATAGAGATTTGAAGATTACAGGTTGAGTATTGAGTATTGAAAACTGTGAAATCATGATATTCTATTGAGGATTGAGGATGGACCACTGACTGTTGAGGACTGAGGGCTGAAGATTGAGGATTCAGGATTGAGGATTCAGGATTGAGGTTTGAGGACTGAGGATTGAGGATTGAGGATTGAGGATTGAGGATTGAGGATTGAGAATTGAGGATTGAGGATTGAGGATTGATGATTGAGGATTGGCTGTTGAGGACTGAGCATTGAGGATTGAGGATTGAGGATTGAGGATTGAATATTGATGAATGAAGGTTGAGGATTGAGGATTGAAGGCCGTGGACTGAGGACGAGGACTGAGGGTTGAGTATTGACACTTGAGGCCTGAGGATTGAGGATTGAGGATTGCGAATTGAGGATTGAGGATTTATGATTGAGGATTGGGTATTGAGGATTGAAGAATGAGGATTGAGGATTGAGGACAGAGAATTGAGGATTGAAGATTGAAGATTGAGGATTGAAGATTGTCGATTGAGGATTGAGGATTGAGGATTGACGATTGAGGATTGAGGATTGAGGATTGAAGATTGAGTATTGAGGATTAAAGATTGAGGATTGAGGATTGAGGACTGAGGATGGAGGATTAAGGATTGAAGGTTCAGTATTGAGGATTGAAGATTGAGTATTCAGGATTGAGGATTGAACATTGAGGACTGAGTGTTGAGGGTTGAGTGATGAGAATTGATGTTTGTGGATAGAGGTTTGAAGATTGCAGATTGAGTATTGAGTATTGAAAACTGTGAATTGAGTATATTCTATTGGGGATTGAGGATTGACAACTGATTGTTGAGAACTGAGGGCTGAAGGTTGAGGGTTCCGGATTGAGGATTCAGAATTGAAATTTGAGGACTGAGCATTGAGGATTGAAGATTGAGTATTGAGGATTGAAGATTGAGAATTGAGGATTGAGGATTGAGGATTGAGGATGAGGGCTGAGGGTTGAGGATTGAGGTTTGAGGACTGAGGACTGAGGATTGAGGATTGGGAATTGAGGATTGAGGATTGAGGGTTGAAGATTGAGGATTGGGTATTGAGGATTGAAGAATGTGGATTGAGGATTGAGGATTGAGGATTGAGGATTGAGGATTGAAGATTGATTATTGAGGATTGAAGATTGACGATCGAGGATTGAGCATTGAGGATTGAGTATTGAGGATTCAGGATTGAAGATTGAGTATTGAGGATTGAAGGTTGAGGATTGTGGATTGATGATTGAGGATTGAGGATTGAAGATTGAGGATTGGGGACTGAGTATTGAGGGTTGAGTGATGAGAATTGATGCTTGTGGATAGAGGTCTGAAGATTGCAGATTGAGTATTGAGTATTGAAAACTGTGAATTGAGGATATTCTATTGAGGATTGAGGATTGACAACTGATTGTTGAGGACTTAGGGCTGAAGACTGAGGATTCAGGGTTGAGGATTCAGAATTGAGGTTTGAGGACTGAGGATTGGGGATTGAAGATTGAGTATTGAGGATTGAAGATTGAGGGTTGAGGATTGAGGATTGAGGATTGAGGATGAGGGCTGAGGGTTGAGGATTGAGGTTTGAGGACTAAGGACAGAGGATTGAGGATTGAGAATTGGGGATTGAGGATTGAGGATTGAAGATTGAGGATTGGGTATTGAGGATCGAAGAATGAGGATTGAGGATTGAGGATTGAGGATTGAGGATTGAATATTGAGTATTGAGGATTGAAGATTGACTATTGAGGATTGCGAATTGAGGATTGAGGATTGAGGATTGAGGATTCAAGATTGAGTATTGAGGATTGAATGTTGAGGATTGTGGATTGAGGATTGAGGATTGAGGCTTGAATATTGAGGATTGGGGACTGAGTTTTGAGGGTTGAGTGTTGTGAATTGATGTTTGTGGATAGAGATTTGAAGATTGCAGGTTGAGTATTGAGTATTCAAAACTGTGAATTCATGATATTCTATTGAGGATTGAGGATTGACCACCGATTGTTGAGGACTGAGGGCTGAAGATTGAGGATTCAGGATTGAGGATTCAGGATTGAGGTTGGAGGACTGAGGATTGAGGGTTGAGGATCGAGGATTGAGGATTGACGCTGGAGGATTGAGGATTGAGGATGGAGGATTGAAGAGAGAGGACTGAGTGTTGAGGATTGTGTGTTGAGGATTGATGTTTGAGGATTGAGATTTGATTATTGAATATTTTGGATTGAGTATTCAACCATGAGAATTCAGTATATTCTACTGAGTATTGAGAATTGAGGATTGATGGTTGAGTATTGAGGATTGATGGATGAGGGTTGTGTGTTGAATATTGAGGATTGAGGATTGAGGATTGAGGGTTGAGGATTGAGGATTGAACATTGAGTATTGATGATTGAATATTGAGGATTGAGGATTGAGGTTTGAGGATTGAGGACGAGGACTGACGGTTGAGGATTGAGGTTTGAGGATCGAGTGTTGAGGATTGAGAGTTGAGGACTGAGGATTGAAGAATGAGAATTGAGGATTGAAGATTGAGGATTGTGGATTGAAGATTGAGTATTGAGCATTGAAGCCTGACGGTTGAGGATTGAGGATTGAAGATTGAGGATTGAGGACTGAGTGTTGAATATTGATGTCTGAGGTCTGAGGATTGAGGATTGAGAATTGAGAATTGAGGATTGAGGATTGAAGATTGAGGATTGGGTATTGTGGATTGTCGAATGAGGATTGAGGATTGCGGATTGAGGATTGATGATTGAGTATTGAGGATTGAAGATTGAGGATTGAGGATTGAGGATTGAGGATTGGTGATTGAGGATTGCGAATTGAAGATTCAGTATTAAGGATTGAAGATTCAAAATTGAGCATGAGGATTGAACATTGAGTACTGAGTGTTGAGGGTTGAGTGATGAGAATTTATGTTTCTGGATACAGATTTGAAGATTGCAGATTGAGTATTGGGTATTGAAAACTGTGAATTGAGGATATTCTATTGAGGATTGAGGATTGACAACTGAATGTTGAGGACTGAGGGCTGAAGATTGAGGATTCAGGATTGAGGATTTAGAATTGAGGTTTGAGGACTGAGGATTGAGGATTGAAGACTGAGTATTGAGGATTGAAGATTGAGGGTTGAGGATTGAGGATTGAGGATTGAGGATGAGGGCTGAGGGTTGAGGATTGAGGTTTGAGGACTAAGGACAGAGGATTGAGGTTTGAGGATTGAAGATTGATAATTGGGTATTGAGGATCGAAGAATGAGGATTGAGGATTGAGGATTGAGGATTGAGGATAGAAGATTGAGTATTGAGGATTGAAGATTGACGATTGAGGATTGAGGATTGAGGATTGAGGACTGAGGATTGAGGGTTGAGGATTGAAGATTGAGTATTGAGGATTGACGATTGAGGATTGAGGATTGAGTATTGACGATTGAGGATTGCAGTCTGAGTATTGAGGATTGACGATGGGAGGATTGAGGATTGCGGATAGAAGATTGAGAATTGGGGACTGAGGATTCAAGATTGAGGATCGAAGATTGAGAATTGAGGATTGAAGATTGATAATTGAGGATTCAGGTTTGATGATTGAGTATTGAGGATAGAAGATTGAGGATTGAGGATTGTCGATTAAGGATTGAGGATGAGGGCTGAGGGTTGAGGATTGAGGTTTGAGGACTGAGGACTGAGGATTGAGGATTGAGAATTGAGGATTGAGGATTGAGGATTGAGGATTGAGGATTGAGGATTGAGAATTGAGGATTGAGGATTGAGGATTGATGATTGAGGATTGGCTGTTGAGGACTGAGCATTGAGGATTGAGGATTGAGGATTGAGGATTGAATATTGATGAATGAAGGTTGAGGATTGAGGATTGAAGGTCGTGGACTGAGGACGAGGACTGAGGGTTGAGTATTGACACTTGAGGCCTGAGGATTGAGGATTGAGGATTGCGAATTGAGGATTGAGGATTTATGATTGAGGATTGGGTATTGAGGATTGAAGAATGAGGATTGAGGATTGAGGACAGAGAATTGAGGATTGAAGATTGAAGATTGAGGATTGAAGATTGTCGATTGAGGATTGAGGATTGAGGATTGAGGATTGAGGATTGAGGATTGAAGATTGAGTATTGAGGATTAAAGATTGAGGATTGAGGATTGAGGACTGAGGATGGAGGATTAAGGATTGAAGGTTCAGTATTGAGGATTGAAGATTGAGTATTCAGGATTGAGGATTGAACATTGAGGACTGAGTGTTGAGGGTTGAGTGATGAGAATTGATGTTTGTGGATAGAGGTTTGAAGATTGCAGATTGAGTATTGAGTATTGAAAACTGTGAATTGAGTATATTCTATTGGGGATTGAGGATTGACAACTGATTGTTGAGAACTGAGGGCTGAAGGTTGAGGGTTCCGGATTGAGGATTCAGAATTGAAATTTGAGGACTGAGCATTGAGGATTGAAGATTGAGTATTGAGGATTGAAGATTGAGAATTGAGGATTGAGGATTGAGGATTGAGGATGAGGGCTGAGGGTTGAGGATTGAGGTTTGAGGACTGAGGACTGAGGATTGAGGATTGGGAATTGAGGATTGAGGATTGAGGGTTGAAGATTGAGGATTGGGTATTGAGGATTGAAGAATGTGGATTGAGGATTGAGGATTGAGGATTGAGGATTGAAGATTGAGGATTGGGTATTGAGGATCGAAGAATGAGGATTGAGGATTGAGGATTGAGGATTGAGGATAGAAGATTGAGTATTGAGGATTGAAGATTGACGATTGAGGATTGAGGATTGAGGATTGAGGACTGAGGATTGAGGGTTGAGGATTGAAGATTGAGTATTGAGGATTGACGATTGAGGATTGAGGATTGAGTATTGACGATTGAGGATTGCAGACTGAGTATTGAGGATTGACGATGGGAGGATTGAGGATTGCGGATAGAAGATTGAGAATTGGGGACTGAGGATTCAAGATTGAGGATCGAAGATTGAGAATTGAGGATTGAAGATTGATAATTGAGGATTCAGGTTTGAAGATTGAGTATTGAGGATAGAAGATTGAGGATTGAGGATTGTCGATTAAGGATTGAGGATGAGGGCTGAGGGTTGAGGATTGAGGTTTGAGGACTGAGGACTGAGGATTGAGGATTGAGAATTGAGGATTGAGGATTGAGGATTGAAGATTGAGGATTGGGTATTGAGGATTGAAGAATGAGGATTGAGGATTGAGGATTGAGGATTGAGGATTGAAGATTGAGTATTGAGCATTGAAGCCTGACGATTGAGGATTGAGGATTGAGGATTGAGGATTGAGGATTGAGGGTTGAGGATTGAGGATTCAGCATTGAGGATTGAAGATTGAGTACTGAGGATTGAAGATTAAGGTTGAGGATTGAGGATTGAGGGTTGAGGATTGAGGATTGAGGATTGAGGATTGAAGATTGAGGATTGCGTATTGAGGATAGAACATTGAGGATTGAGTATTGAGTATTGAGGATTGAGGATGGAGGATTGAAGATTGAATATTGATGATTGAAGGTTGAGGATCGAGGATTGACGGTTGTGGATTGAGTACGAGGACTGATGGTTGAGTATTGATGGTTGAGGTCTGAGGATTGAGGATTGAGTATTGAGGATTGATGATTGAGGATTCAGGATTGAGGATTGAAGATTGAGGATTGGGTATTGAGGATTGAAGAATGAGGATTGAGGATTGAGGGTTGAGGATTAAGGATTGAAGATTGAGTATTGAGGATTGAAGGTTGACGATTGAGGATTGAGGATTGAGGATTGAGGATTGAGGATTGAGGATTGAGGATTGAAGGTTGAGTATTGAGGATTGAAGATTGAGGATTGTGGATTGAGCATTGACGATTGAGGATTGAAGATTGAGGATTGAGGATTGAGGATTGAGGATTGAGGATTGAAGATTGAGGATTGGGTATTGAGGATTGAAGAATGAGGATTGAGTATTGAGTATTGAGGATTGAGGATTGAAGATTGAGTATTGAGGATTGAAGATTGACGATTGAGGATTGAGGATTGAGGATTGAGGATTGAGGATTGAAGATTTTAGTATTGGGGATTGAAGATTGAGGATTGAGAATTGAGGATTGAGGATTGAGGACTGAAGATTGAGTACTGAGGATTGAAGATTAAGATTGAGGATTGAGGATTGAGGATTGAGGATTGAGGATTGAGGATACAAGATTGAGTATTGAGGATTGAAGATTGAGGATTGAGGATTGAGGATTGAGGATTGAGGATTGGAGATTGAGTACTGAGGATTGAAGATTAAGATTGACTATTGAGGATTGAGGATTGAGGATTGAGGATTGAGGATTGAGGATTGAGGATTGAGGATTGAAGATTGAGGATTGCGTATTGAGGATAGAACATTGAGGATTGAGGATTGAGTATTGAGGATTGAGGATTGAGGATTGAAGATTGAATATTGATTATTGAGGATTGAGGATCGAGGATTGAGGGTTGTGGATTGAGGACGAGGACTGAGGGTTGAGTATTGATGTTTGAGGTCTGAGGATTGAGGACTGAGGATTGAGAATTGAGGATTGAGGATTGAGGATTGCAGATTGAGGATTGGGTGTTGAAGATTGAAGAATGAGGATTGAGGATTGAGGATTGAGGATTTAGGATTGAAGATTGAGTATTGAGGATTGAATATTGAGGATTGAGGATTGAGGATTGAGCATTGAGGATTGAGGATTGCGGATAGAAGATTGAGGATTGGGTATTGCGGATTGAACATTGAGGATTGAGGATTGAGGATTGTGGATTGAGGACTGAAGATTGAATATTGATGATTGAATATTGAGGATTGAGGATTGATGGTTGTGGATTGAGGACGAGGACTGAGGGTTGAGTATTGCTGTTTGAGGTCTGAGGATTGAGGATTGAGGATTGAGAATTGAGGATTGAGGATTGAGGATTGAAGATTGAGAATTGGGTATTCAGGATTGAAGAATGAGGATTGAGGATTGAGGATTGAGTATTGAGGATTGAAGACTGAGTGTTGAGGGTTGAGTGATGAGAATTGATGTTTGTGGATAGAGATTTGAAGATTGCAGACTGAGTATTGAGTATTGAAAACTGTGAATTGATGATATTCTCTTGAGGATTGAGGATTGACAACTGATTGTTGAGGACTGAGGGCTGAAGGTTGAGGATTCAGGATTGAGGATTCAGGATTGTGGATTGAGGATTGAGGATTGAGAATTGAAGATTGAGGATTGAGTATTGGGGGTTGTGGATTGAGGACGAGGACTGAGTGTTGAGTATTGATGTTTGAGGTCTGAGGATTGAGGGTTGAGGATTGAGAATTGAGGATTGAGGATTGAAGATTGAGGATTGGGTACTGAGGATTGAAGAATGAGGATTGAGTATTGAGTATTAAGGATTGAGGATTGAGGATTGAGGATTGAAGATTGAGGATTAGGTATTGAGGATTGAAGAATGAGGATTGAGTATTGAGTATTGAGGATTGAGGATTGAAGATTGAGTATTGAGGATTGAAGATTGACGATTGAGGATTGAGGATTGAGGATTGAGGATTGAGGATTGAGGATTGAGGATTGAAGATTGAGTATTCGGTATTGAAGATTGAGGATTGAGGATTGAGGATTGTGGATTGAGGATTGAAGATTGAGTACTGAGGATTGAAGATTAAGATTGAGGATTGAGGATTGAGGATTGAGGATTGAGGATTGAGGATTGAAGATTGAGTATTGAGGATTGAAGATTGAGGATTGAAGATTGAGGATTGAGGATTGAGGATTGAGGATTGAGGATTGGAGATTGAGTACTGAGGATTGAAGATTAAGATTGACGATTGAGGATTGAGGATTGAGGATTGAGGATTGAGGATTGAGGATTGAGGATTGAAGATTGAGGATTGCGTATTGAGGATAGAACATTGAGGATTGAGGATTGAGTATTGAGGATTGAGGATTGAGGATTGAAGATTGAATATTGATTATTGAGGATTGAGGATCGAGGATTGAGGGTTGTGGATTGAGGACGAGGACTGAGGGTTGAGTATTGATGTTTGAGGTCTGAGGATTGAGGACTGAGGATTGAGAATTGAGGATTGAGGATTGAGGATTGCAGATTGAGGATTGGGTGTTGAAGATTGAAGAATGAGGATTGAGGATTGAGGATTGAGGATTTAGGATTGAAGATTGAGTATTGAGGATTGAATATTGAGGATTGAGGATTGAGGATTGAGCATTGAGGATTGAGGATTGCGGATAGAAGATTGAGGATTGGGTATTGCGGATTGAACATTGAGGATTGAGGATTGAGGATTGTGGATTGAGGACTGAAGATTGAATATTGATGATTGAATATTGAGGATTGAGGATTGATGGTTGTGGATTGAGGACGAGGACTGAGGGTTGAGTATTGCTGTTTGAGGTCTGAGGATTGAGGATTGAGGATTGAGAATTGAGGATTGAGGATTGAGGATTGAAGATTGAGAATTGTGTATTCAGGATTGAAGAATGAGGATTGAGGATTGAGGATTGAGTATTGAGGATTGAAGACTGAGTGTTGAGGGTTGAGTGATGAGAATTGATGTTTGTGGATAGAGATTTGAAGATTGCAGACTGAGTATTGAGTATTGAAAACTGTGAATTGATGATATTCTCTTGAGGATTGAGGATTGACAACTGATTGTTGAGGACTGAGGGCTGAAGGTTGAGGATTCAGGATTGAGGATTCAGGATTGTGGATTGAGGATTGAGGATTGAGAATTGAAGATTGAGGATTGAGTATTGGGGGTTGTGGATTGAGGACGAGGACTGAGGGTTGAGTATTGATGTCTGAGGTCTGAGGATTGAGGGTTGAGGATTGAGAATTGAGGATTGAGGATTGAAGATTGAGGATTGGGTACTGAGGATTGAAGAATGAGGATTGAGTATTGAGTATTAAGGATTGAGGATTGAGGATTGAGGATTGAAGATTGAGGATTAGGTATTGAGGATTGAAGAATGAGGATTGAGTATTGAGTATTGAGGATTGAGGATTGAAGATTGAGTATTGAGGATTGAAGATTGACGATTGAGGATTGAGGATTGAGGATTGAGGATTGAGGATTGAGGATTGAGGATTGAAGATTGAGTATTCGGTATTGAAGATTGAGGATTGAGGATTGAGGATTGTGGATTGAGGATTGAAGATTGAGTACTGAGGATTGAAGATTAAGATTGAGGATTGAGGATTGAGGATTGAGGATTGAGGATTGAGGATTGAAGATTGAGTATTGAGGATTGAAGATTGAGGATTGAGGTTTGAGGACTTAGGGCTGAGGATTGAGAATTGAGAATTGAGGATTGAGGATTGAGGATTGAAGATTGAGGATTGGGTATTGAGGATTAAAGAATGAGGATTGAGGATTGAGGATTGAGGATTGAGGATTGAAGATTGAGTATTGAGCATTGAAGCCTGACGATTGAGGATTGAGGATTGAGGATTGAGGATTGAGGATGGAGGACTGAAGATTGAGTATTGAGGATTGAAGATTGAGGATCGAGGATTGAGAATTGAGGATTGAGGATAGAGGATTGAAGAATGAGGATTGAGGATTGAGGATTGAGGATTGAGGATTGAGGATTGAGGATTGGTGATTGAGGATTGCGAATTGAAGATTCAGTATTAAGGATTGAAGATTCAAAATTGAGGATGAGGATTGAACATTGAGTACTGAGTGTTGAGGGTTGAGTGATGAGAATTTATGTTTCTGGATACAGATTTGAAGATTGCAGATTGAGTATTGGGTATTGAAAACTGTGAATTGAGGATATTCTATTGAGGATTGAGGATTGACAACTGAATGTTGAGGACTGAGGGCTGAAGGTTGAGGATTCAGGATTGAGGATTCAGAATTGAGGTTTGAGGACTGAGGATTGAGGATTGAAGATTGAGTATTGAGGATTGAAGATTGAGGGTTGAGGATTGAGGATTGAGGATTGAGGATGAGGGCTGAGGGTTGAGGATTGACGTTCGAGGACTAAGGACAGAGGATTGAGGATTGAGAATTGAGGATTGAGGATTGAGGATTGAAGATTGATAATTGGGTATTGAGGATCGAAGAATGAGGATTGAGGATTGAGGATTGAGGATTGATGATAGAAGATTGAGTATTGAGGATTGAAGATTGACGATTGAGGATTGAGGATTGAGGATTGAGGATTGAGGATTGAGGGTTGAGGATTGAAGATTGAGTATTGAGGATTGACGATTGAGGATTGAGGATTGAGTATTGACGATTGAGGATTGCAGACTGAGTATTGAGGATTCACGATGGGAGGATTGATGATTGCGGATAGAAGATTGAGAATTGGGGACTGAGGATTCAAGATTGAGGATCGAAGATTGAGAATTGAGGATTGAAGATTGATAATTGAGGATTCAGGATTGAAGATTGAGTATTGAGGATAGAAGATTGAGGATTGAGGATTGTCGATTAAGGATTGAGGATGAGGGCTGAGGGTTGAGGATTGAGGTTTGAGGACTGAGGACTGAGGATTGAGGATTGAGAATTGAGGATTGAGGATTGAGGATTGAGGATTGAGGATTGGGTATTGAGGATTGAAGAATGAGGATTGAGGACTGAGGATTGAGGATTGAGGATTGAAGATTGAGTATTGAGCATTGAAGCCTGACGATTGAGGATTGAGGATTGAGGATTGAAGATTGAGTACTGAGGATTGAAGATTAAGATTGAGGATTGAGGATTGAGGTCTGAGGATTGGGGATTGACGATTGAAGGTTCAGTATTGAGGATTGAAGATTGAGAATTGAGGATTGAGGATTGAACATTGAGGACTGAGTGTTGAGGGTTGAGTGACGAGAATTGATGTTTGTGGATACAGATTTGAAGATTGCTGATTGAGTATTGAGTATTGAAAGCTGTGAATTGAGTATATTCTCTTGAGGATTGAGGATTGACAACTGATTGTTGAGGACTGAGGGCTGAAGGTTGAGGATTCAGGATTGAGGATTCAGGATTGTGGATTGAGGATTGAGGATTGAGAATTGAAGATTGAGGATTGAGTATTGGGGGTTGTGGATTGAGGACGAGGACTGAGGGTTGAGTATTGATGTTTGAGGTCTGAGGATTGAGGGTTGAGGATTGAGAATTGAGGATTGAGGATTGAAGATTGAGGATTGGGTACTGAGGATTGAAGAATGAGGATTGAGTATTGAGTATTGAGGATTGAGGATTGAGGATTGAGGATTGAAGATTGAGGATTAGGTATTGAGGATTGAAGAATGAGGATTGAGTACTGATTATTGAGGATTGAGGATTGAAGATTGAGTATTGAGGATTGAAGATTGACGATTGAGGATTGAGGATTGAGGATTGAGGATTGAGGATTGAGGATTGAGTATTGAGAATTGAGGATTGAGGATTGAGGATTGAAGATTGAGAATTGGGTATTGAGGATTGAAGAATGAGGATTGAGGATTGAGGATTGAGGATTGAGGATTGAAGACTGAGTGCTGAGGTTTGAGTGATGAGAATTCATGTTTGTGGATAGAGATTTGAAGATTGCAGATTGAGTATTGAGTATTGAAGACTGTGAATTGATGATATTCTCTTGAGGATTGAGGATTGACAACTGATTGTTGAGGACTGAGGGCTGAAGGTTGAGGATTCAGGATTGAGGATTCAGGACTGTGGATTGAGGATTGAGGATTGAGAATTGAAGATTGAGGATTGAGTATTGGGGGTTGTGGATTGAGAACGAGGACTGAGGGTTGAGTACTGATGTTTGAGGTCTGAGGATTGAGGGTTGATGATTGAGAATTGAGGATTGAGGATTGAAGATTGAGGATTGGGTATTGAGGATTGAAGAATGAGGATTGAGTACTGGGTATTGAGGATTGAGGATTGAAGATTGAGTATTGAGCATTGAATATTGACGATTGAGGATTGAGGATTGAGGATTGAGGATTGAGGATTGAGGATTGAGGATTGAAGATTGAGTATTGAGGATTGAAGATTGAGGATTGAGGATTGAGGTTTGAGGATCGAGGATTGAAGATTGAGTACTGAGGATTGAAGATTAAGATTGAGGATTGATGATTGAGGATTGAGGATTGAAGATTGAGGATTGGGGACTGAGTATTGAGGGTTGAGTGATGAGAATTGATGCTTGTGGATAGAGGTCTGAAGATTGCAGATTGAGTATTGAGTATTGAAAACTGTGAATTGAGGATATTCTATTGAGGATTGAGGATTGACAACTGATTGTTGAGGACTTAGGGCTGAAGACTGAGGATTCAGGGTTGAGGATTCAGGATTGAGGTTTGATGACTGAGGATTGAGGATTGAGGATTGAGGATTGAGGATTGAGGATTGAAGACTGAGGATTGGGTATTGAGGATTGAACATTGAGGATTGAGTGTTGAGGATAGAGGATTGAGGATTGAGGATTGAAGGTTGAATATTAATGACTGTATATTGAGGATTGAGGATTGAGGGTTGTGGATTGAGGACGAGGACTGAGGGTTGAGTATTGATGTTTGAAGTCCGAGGATTCAGGATTGAAGATTGAGTATTGAGGATAGAAGATTGAGGATTGAGGATTGTCGATTAAGTATTGAGGATGAGGTCTGAGGGTTGAGGATTGAGGTTTGAGGACTTAGGACTGAGGATTGAGAATTGAGAATTGAGGATTGAGGATTGAGGATTGAAGATTGAGGATTGGGTATTGAGGATTGAAGAATGAGGATTGAGGATTGAGGATTGAGGATTGAGGATTGAAGATTGAGTATTGAGCATTGAATCCTGACGATTGAGGATTGAGGATTGAGGATTGAGGATTGAGGATGGAGGACTGAAGATTGAGTATTGAGGATTGAAGATTGAGGATCGAGGATTGAGGATTGAGGATTGAGGATAGAGGATTGAAGAATGAGGATTGAGGATTGAGGATTGAGGATTGAGGATTGAGGATTGAGTATTGAGGATTGACGATTGAAGATTGAGGATTGAGGATTGAGGGTTGAGGTTTGAGGGTTGAGGATTGAGGACGAGGACTGAGGGTTGAATATTTATGTTTGAGGTCTGAGGATTGAGGATTGAGGATTGAGAATTGGGGATTGAGGATTGAGGATTGAAGATTGAGGATTGGGTATTGAGGATTGAGGATTGAGGATTGAAGATTGAGGATAGGGTATTGAGGATTGTAGAATGATGATTGAGGAATGAGGATTGAGGATTGAGGATTGAATATTGAGTATTGAGGATTGAAGGTCGACTATTGAGGATTGCGAATTGAGGATTGAGTGTTGGGGATTGAGGATTGAAGATTGAGTTTTGAGGATTGAAGGTTGAGGATTGTGGATTGAGGATTGAGGTTTGAGGGTTGAGTATTGTGGATTGGGGACTGAGTGTTGAGGGTTAAGTGATGAGAATTGATGTTTGTGGATAGAGATTTGAAGATTGCAGGTTGAGTATTGAGTATTGAAAACTGTGAAATCATGGTATTCTGTTGAGGATTGAGGATGGACCACTGACTGTTGAGGACTGAGGGCTGAAGATTGAGGATTCAGGATTGAGGATTCAGGATTGAGGTTTGAGGACTGAGGATTGAGGATTGAGGATTGAGGATTGAGGATTGAAGATTGAGGATTGAACACTGAGGATCGGGTATTGATGATTGAACATTGAGGATTGAGGAATGAGGATTGAGGATTGAGGATTGAGGATTGAAGGTTGAATATTGATGAATGATGATTGAGGATTGAGGATTGAAGGTCGTGGATTGAGGACGAGGACTGAGGGTTGACTATTGATACTTGAGGCCTGATGATTGAGGATTGAGGACTGCGAATTGAGGATTGAGGATTTAAGATTGAGGATTGGGTATTGAGGATTGAAGATTGAGCATTGAGGATTGAGGACAGAGGATTGAGGATTGGAGATTGAGAATTGAGGATTGAAGATTGACGATTGAGGATTGAGGATTGAGGATTGAGGATAGAGGATTGAGGATTGAGGATTGAAGATTGAGTATTGAGGATTAAAGATTGAGGATTGAGGATTGAGGATTCAGAATTGAGGATTGAAGATTGAGTACTGAAGATTGAAGATTGAGGATTGAGGATTGAGGATTGAGGATTGACGATTGAGGATTGAAGAGTGAGTATTGAGGATTGAAGATTGAGGATTGAGGATTGAGGATTGAGGATTGAGGATTGAAGATTGAGTACTGAGGATTGAAGATTAAGATTGAGGATTGAGGATTGAGGACTGAGGACTGAGGATTGAGGATTGAGGATTGAAGGTTCAGTATTGAGGATTGAAGATTGAGAATTGAGGATTGAGGGTTGAACATTGAGGACTGAGTGTTGAGGGTTGAGTGATGAGAATTGATGTTTGTGGATAGAGATTTGAAGATTGCAGATTGAGTATTGAGTATTGAAAACTGTGAATTGAGTATATTCTATTGAGGATTGAGGATTGACAACTGATTGTTGAGGACTGAGGGCTGAAGATTGTGGGTTCCGGATTGAGGATTCAGAATTGAAATTTGAGGACTGAGCATTGAGGATTGAAGATTGAGTATTGAGGATTGAAGACTGAGAATTGAGGATTGAGGATTGAGGATTGAGGATGAGGGCTGAGGATTGAGGATTGAGGTTTGAGGACCGAGGACTGAGGATTGAGGATTGAGAATTGAGGATTGAGGATTGAGGGTTGAATTCTGAGGATTGGGTATTGAGGATTGAAGAATGAGGATTGAGGATTGAGGATTGAGGATTGAGTATTGAGGATTGAGGGTTGAAGATTGAGTATTGAGGATTGAAGGTTGAGGATTGTGGATTGAGGATTGAGGATTGAGGATTGAAAATTGAGGACTGGGGACTGAATGTTGAGGGTTGAATGATTAGAATTGATGTTTGTGGATAGAGATTTGAAGATTGCAGATTGAGTATTGAGTATTGAAAACTGTGAATTGTTGATATTCTATTGAGGATTGAGGATTGACAACTGATTGTTGAGGACTGAGGGCTGAAGCTTGAGGATTCTGGATTGAGGATTCAGGATTGAGGTTTGAGGAGAGAGGACTGAGGATTGAGGATTGAGGATTGAGAATTGAGGATTGAGGATTGAGGATTGAAGATTGAGGATTGGCTGTTGAGGATTGAACATTGAGGATTGAGGATTGAGGATTGAGGATTGAGGATTGAAGGTTGAATATTGATGAATGAAGATTGAGGATTGAGGATTGAGGGTTGTGGATTGAGAACGAGGACTGAGGGTTGAGTGTTGATGCCTGAGGTCTGAGGATTGAGGATTGAGGATTGCGAACTGAGGATTGAGGATTGAAGATTGAAGATTGAGGATTGGGTATTGAGGATTGAAGAATGAGGATTGAAGAATGAGGATTGGGGATTGAGTATTGAGGATTGAATATTGAGTATTGAGGATTGAATATTGAGGATTGAGGATTGAGGATTGAGGATTGAGGATTGAGGATTGAAGATTGAGTATTGAGGATTGAAGATTGAGAATTGAGGATTGAGGATTGAGGATTGAGGATTGAGGATTGAGGATTGAAGATTGAGGATTGAGGATTGAGGATTGAGGATTGAGGGTTGTGGATTGAGAACGAGGACTGAGGGTTCAATATTTATGATTGAGGTCTGAGGATTGAGGATTGAGGATTGAGAATTGAGGATTGAGGATTGAGGATTGAAGATTGAGGATTGGGAATTGAGGATTGAGGATTCAGGATTGAAGATTGAGGATAGGGTATTGAGGATTGAAGTATGATGATTGAGGATTGAGGATTGAGCATTGAGGATTGAATATTGAGTATTGAGGATTGAAGATCGACTATTGAGGATTGTGAATTGAGGATTGAGCGTTGGGGATTGAGGATTGAAGATTGAGTATTGACGATTGAAGGTTGAGGATTGTGGATTGAGGATTGAGGATTGAGGCTTGAATATTGAGGATTGGGGACTGAGTGTTGAGGGTTGAGTGATGAGGATTGATGTTTGTGGATAGAGATTTGAAGATTGCAGGTTGAGTATTGAGTATTGAAAGCTGTGAAATCATGATATTCTATTGAGGATTGAGGATGGGAAACTGATTGTTGAGGACTGAGGGCTGAAGATTGGGGATTCAGGATTGAGGATTCAGGATTGAGGTTTGAGGACTGAGGATTGAGGATTGAGGATTGATGATTGAGGATTGAGGATTGAGGATTGAAGACCGTGGATTGGGTGTTGAGGTTTGAACATTGAGGGTTGAGGATTGAGGATTGAGGAGTGAAGATTGAGGATTGAGGATTGAGGATTGAGGATCGAGGATTGAGGATTGAAGATTGAATATTGATGATTAAAGATTGAGGGTCGAGGATCGAGGATTGTGGATTTAGGACGAGGACTGAGTGTTGAATATTGATGTCTGAGGTCTGAGGATTGAAGATTGAGAATTGAGAATTGAGGATTGAGGATTGAAGATTGAGGATTGGGTATTGAGGATTGACGAATGAGGATTGAGGATTGCGGATTGAGGATTGAAGATTGAGTATTGAGGATTGAAGATTGAGGATTGAGGATTGAGGATTGAGGATTGGGGATTGAGGATTGCGAATTGAAGATTCAGTATTGAGGATTGAAGATTCAGAATTGAGGATGAGGATTGAACATTGAGTACTGAGTGTTGAGGGTTGAGTGATGAGAATTTATGTTTCTGGATAGAGATTTGAAGATTGCAGATTGAGTATTGAGTATTGAAAACTGTGAATTGAGGATATTCTATTGAGGATTGAGGATTGACAACCGAATGTTGAGGACTGAGGGCTGAAGATCGAGGATTCAGGATTGAGGATTCAGAATTGAGGTTTGAGGACTTAGGATTGAGGATTGAAGATTGAGTATTGAGGATTGAAGATTGAGGATTGAGTATTGAGGATTGAGGATTGAGGATGAGGGCTGAGGGTTGAGGATTGAGGTTTGAGGACTAAGGACAGAGGATTGAGGATTGATAATTGAGGATTGGGGATTGAGGATTGAAGATCGAGGATTGGGTATTGAGGATCGAAGAATGAGGATTGAGGATTGAAGATTGAGTACTGAGGACTGAAGATTAAGAGTGAGGATTGAGGATTGAGGACTGAGGATTGAGGATTGAAGATTGAAGGTTCAGTATTGAGGATAGAAGATTGAGAATTGAGGATTGAGGGTTGAACATTGAGGACTGAGTGTTGAGGGTTGAGTGATGAGGATTGATGTTTGTGGATAGAGGTTTGAAGATTGCAGATTGAGTATTGAGTATTGAAAACTGTGAATTGAGTATATTCTATTGAGGATTGAGGATTGACAACTGATTGTTGAGGACTGAGGGCTGAAGATTGTGGGTTCCGGATTGAGGATTCAGAATTGAAATTTGAGGACTGAGCATTGAGGATTGAAGATTGAGTATTGAGGATTGAAGACTGAGAATTGAGGATTGAGGATTGAGGATTGAGAATGAGGGCTGAGGGTTGAGGATAGAGGTTTGAGGACCGAGGACTGAGGATTGAGGATTGAGAATTGAGGATTGAGGATTGAGGGTTGAATTCTGAGGATTGGGTATTGAGGATTGAAGAATGAGGATTGAGGATTGAGGATTGAGGATTGAGGATTGAGGATTGAAGATTGAGAGTTGAGGATTGAAGATTAATGATCGAGGATTGAGAATTGAGGATTGAGTATTGAGGATTGAGGATTGAAGATTGAGTATTGAGGATTGAAGGTTGAGGATTGTGGATTGAGGATTGAGGATTGAGGATTGAAAATTGAGGACTGTGGACTGAATGTTGAGGGTTGAATGATTAGAATTGATGTTTGTGGATAGAGATTTGAAGATTGCAGATTGAGTATTGAGTATTGAAAACTGTGAATTGATGATATTCTATTGAGGATTGAGGATTGACAACTGATTGTTGAGGACTGAGGGCTGAAGCTTGAGGATTCTGGATTGAGGATTCAGGATTGAGGTTTGAGGAGAGAGGACTGAGGATTGAGGATTGAGGATTGAGAATTGAGGATTGAGGATTGAGGATTGAAGATTGAGGATTGGCTGTTGAGGATTGAACATTGAGGATTGAGGATTGAGGATTGAGGATTGAGGGTTGAGGATTGAAGATTGAGGATTGAGGATTGAGGATTGATGATTGAGGGTTGTGGATTGAGGACGAGGACTGAGGGTTGAACATTTATGTTTGAGGTCTGAGGATTGGGGATTGAGGATTGAGAATTGAGGATTGAGGATTGAGGATTGAAGATTGTGGATTGGGTATTGAGGATTGAGGATTGAGGATTGAAGATTGAGGATAGGGTATTGAGGATTGAAGAATGATGATTGAGGATTGACGATTGAGGATTGAGGATTGAATATTGAGTATTGAGGATTGAAGATAGACTATTGAGGATTGCGAATTGAGGATTGAGGGTTGGGGATTGAGGATTGAAGATTGAGTATTGAGGATTGAAGGTTGAGGATTGTGGATTGAGGATTGAGGATTGAGGCTTGAATATTGAGGATTGGGGACTGAGGGTTGAGGGTTGAGTGATGAGAGTTGATGTTTGTGGATAGAGATTTGAAGATTGCAGGTTGAGTATTGAGTATTGTAAACTGTGAAATCATGATATTCTATTGGGGATTGAGGATGGACCACTGATTGTTGAGGACTGAGGGCTGAAGATTCAGGATTCAGGATTGAGGATTCAGGATTGAGGTTTGAGGACTGAGGATTGAGGATTGAGGATTGAGGATTGAGGATTGAGGATTGAGGATTGAAGCCTGAGGATCGGGTAAGTAGGATTGAACATTGAGGATTGAGGATTGAGGATTGATGATTGAGGATTGAGGATTGAAGACTGAGGATTGGGTAATGAGGTTTGAACATTGAGGATTGAGGATTGAGGTTTGAGGAGTGAAGATTGAGGATTGAGGATTGAGAATTGAGGATCGAGGATTGAGGATTGAGGATTGGGTATTGAGGATTGACGAATGAGGATTGAGGATTGCGGATTGAGGATTGAAGATTGAGTATTGAGGATTGAAGATTGAGGATTGAGTATTGAGGATTGAGGATTGGGGATTGAGGATTGCGAATTGAAGATTCAGTACTGAGGATTGAAGATTCAGAATTGAGGATGAGGATTGAACATTGAGTACTGAGTGTTGAGGGTTGAGTGATGAGAATTTATCTTTCTGGATAGAGATTTCAAGATTGGAGATTCAGTATTGAGTATTGAAAACTGTGAATTGATGATATTCTATTGAGGATTGAGGATTGACAACTGATTGTTGAGGACTGAGGGCCGAAGCTTGAGGATTCTGGATTGAGGATTCAGGATTGAGGTTTGAGGAGAGAGGACTGAGGATTGAGGATTGAGGATTGAGGATTGAGAATTGAGGATTGAGGATTGAGGATTGAAGATTGAGGATTGGCTGTTGAGGATTTATCATTGAGGATTGAGGATTGAGGATTGAGGATTGAGGATTGAAGGTTGAATATTGATGAATGAAGATTGAGGATTGAGGATTGAGGGTTGTGGATTGAGAACGAGGACTGAGGGTTGAGTGTTGATGCCTGAGGTCTGAGGATTGAGGATTGAGGATTGCGAACTGAGGATTGAGGATTGAAGATTGAAGATTGAGGATTGGGTATTGAGTATTGAGGATTGAGGATTGAATATTGAGTATTGAGGATTGAGGATTGAGGATTGAGGATTGAAGATTGAGTATTGAGGATTGAGGATTGAGAATTGAGGATTGAGAATTGAGGATTGAGGATTGAAGATTGAGTATTGAGGATTGAAGGTTGAGGATTGTGAATTGAGGATTGAAGGTTGAATATTGATGAATGAAGATTGAGGATTGAGGATTGAGGATTGAAGATTGAGGATTGAGTATTGAGGATTGAGGATTGAGGATTGAGGATTGAGGATTGAAGATTGAGGATTGAGGATTGAGGATTGAGGATTGAGGGTTGTGGATTGAGGACGAGGACTGAGGGTTGAATATTTATGATTGAGGTCTGAGGATTGAGGATTGAGGATTGAGAATTGAGGATTGAGGATTGAGGATTGAAGATTGAGGATTGGGTATTGAGGATTGAGGATTGAGGATTGAAGATTGAGGATAGGGTATTGAGGATTGAAGAATGATGATTGAGGGTTGAAGAATGATGATTGAGGATTATGGATTGAGAATTGAGGGTTGAATATTGAGTATTGAGGATTGAAGATCGACTATTGAGGATTGCGGATTGAGGATTGAGGGCTGGGGATTGAGGATTGAAGATTGAGTATTGAGGATTGAAGGTTGAGGATTGTGGATTGAGGATTGAGGCTTGAATATTGAGGATTGGGGACTGAGTGTTGAGGGTTGAGTGATAAGGATTGATGTATGTGTATAGAGATTTGAAGATTGCAGGTTGAGTATTGAGTATTGAAAACTGTGAAATCATGATATTCTATAGAGGATTGAGGATGGACCACTGATTGTTGAGGTCTGAGGGCTGAAGATTGAGGATTCAGGATTGAGGATTCAGGATTGAGGTTTGAGGACTGAGGATTGAGGATTGAGGATTGAGGATTGAGGATTGAGGATTGAGAATTGAGGATTGAGGATTGAGGATTGAAGATTGAGGATTGGCTGTTGAGGATTGAACATTGAGGATTGAGGATTGAGGGTTGAGGATTGAATATTGATGAATGAAGATTGAGGATTGAGGATTGAAGGTCGTGGACTGAGGACAAGGACTGAGGGTTGATTATTGATACTTGAGGCCAGAGGATTGAGGATTGAGGGTTGCGAATTGAGGATTGAGGATTTAAGATTGAGGATTGGGTATTGAGTATTGAAGAATGAGGATTGAGGATTGAGGACAGAGGATTGAGGATTGAAGATTGAGTATTGAGGATTGAAGATTGACGATTGAGGATTGCGGATTGAGGATTGAGGATTGAGGATTTAGGATTGAGGATTGAGGATTGAGTATTGAGGATTGAAGATTGAGGATTGAGGATTGAGGATTGAGGATTGAAGATTAAGATTGAGGATTGAGGATTGAGGAGTGAGGATTGAGGATTGAGGATTGAAGATTGAGTATTGAGGATTGAAGATTGAGGATTGAGGATTGAGGATTGAGGATTGAGGATTGAAGATTGAGTACTGAGGATTGAAGATTAAGATTGAGGGTTGAGCACTGAGGACTGAGGATGGAGGATTGAGGAATGAAGGTTCAGTATTGGGGATTGAAGATTGAGTATTGAGGATTGAGGATTGAACATTGAGGACTGAGTGTTGAGGGTTGAGTGATGAGAATTGATGTTTGTGGATAGAGATTTGATGATTGCATATTGAGTATTGAGTATTGAAAACTGTGAATTGAGTATATTCTATTGAGGATTGAGGATTGACAACTGATTGTTGAGGACTGAGGGCTGAAGATTGAGGGTTCCGTATTGAGGATTCAGAATTGAAATTTGAGGATTGAGGATTGAGGATTGAGGATTGAGGATTGAGGATTGGGGATTGAGGATTGAAGATTGAGTATTGAGGATTGAGGATTGAGGATTGAGGATTGAGGATTGAGGATTGAGGATTGAGGATTGAAGATTGAGTACTGAGGATTGAAGGTTAAGATAGAGGATTGAGGATTGAGGACTGACGATTGAGGATTGAGGATTGAAGGTTCAGTATTGAGGATTGAAGATTGAGAATTGAGGATTGAGGATTGAACATTGAGGACTGAGTGTTGAGGGTTGAGTGATGAGAATTGATGTTTGGAGGATAGAGGTTTGAAGATTGCAGATTGAGTATTGAGTATTCAAAACTGTGAATTGAGTATATTCTATTGAGGATTGAGGATTGACAACTGATTGTTGAGGACTGAGGGCTGAAGATTGAGTGTTCCGGATTGAGGATTCAGAATTGAAATTTGAGGACTGAGCATTGAGGATTGAAGATTGAGTATTGAGGATTGAAGATTGAGAATTGACGATTGAGGATTCAGGATTGAGGATGAGGGCTGAGGGTTGAGGATTGAGGTTTGAGGACTGAGGACTGAGGATTGAGTATTGAGAATTGAGGATTGAGGATTGGGGGTTGAAGATTGAGGATTGGGTATTGAGGATTGAAGAATGAGGATTGAGGATTGAGGATTGAGGATTGAGGATTGAAGATTGAGTATTGAGGATTGAAGATTGACGATCGAGGATTGAGAATTGAGGATTGAGTATTGAGGATTCAGGATTGAAGATTGAGAATTGAGGATTGAAGGTTGAGGATTGTGGATTGAGGATTGAGGATTGAGGATTGAATATTGAGGATTGGGGACTGAGTGTTGAGGGTTGAATGATGAGAATTGATGTTTGTGGATAGAGATTTGACGATTGCAGATTGAGTATTGAGTATTGAAAACTGTGAATTGATGATACTCTATTGTGGATTGAGGATTGACAACTGATTGTTGAGGACTGAGTGCTGAAGCTTGAGGATTCAGGATCGAGGATTCAGGATTGAGGTTTGAGGAGAGAGGACTGAGGATTGAGGATTGAGGATTGAGAATTGAGGATTGAGGATTGAGGATTGAAGATTGAGGATTGGCTGTTGAGGATTGAACATTGAGGATTGAGGATTGAGGATTGAGGATTGAGGATTGAAGGTTGAATATTGATGAATGGAGATTGAGGATTGAGGATTGAGGGTTGTGGATTGAGAGCGAGGACTGAGGGTTGAGTGTTGATGCCTGAGGTCCGAGGATTGAGGTTTGAGGATTGTGAACTGATTATTGAGGATTGAGGATTGAAGATTGAGGATTGGGTATTGAGGATTGAAGAATGAGGATTGAAGAATGAGGATTGGGGATTGAGTATTGAGGATTGAGGGTTGAAGATTGAGGATAGGGTATTGAGGATTGAAGGATGATGATTGAGGATTGGGGATTGAGGATTGAGGATTGAATATTGAGTATTGAGGATTGAAGATCGACTATTGAGGATTGCGGATTGAGGATTGGGGGTTGGGGATTGAGGATTGAAGATTGAGTATTGAGGATTGAAGGTTGAGGATTGTGGATTGAGGATTGAGGGTTGAGGCTTGAATATTGAGTATTGGGGACTGAGGATTGAGGATTGAAGACTGAGGGTTGGGTATTGATGTTTGAACATTGACGACTGAGGATTGAGGTTTGAGGAGTGAAGATTGAGGATTGAGGATTGAGGATTGAGGATCGAGTGTTGAGGGTTGAAGATTGAATATTGATGATTAAAGATTGAGGGATGAGGATTGAGGGTTGTGGATTGAGGACGAGGACTGAGTGTTGAATATTGATGTCTGAGGTCTGAGGATTGAGGTTTGAGAATTGAGAATTGAGGATTGAGGATTGAAGATTGAGGATTGGGTATTGAGGATCGAAGAATGAGGATTGAGGATTGAGGATTGAAGATTGAGAACTGAGGATTGAAGATTAAGATTGAGGACTGAGGATTGAAGATTGGGGATTGAGGATTGCGGATTGAAGATTGTGTATTGAGGATTGAAGATTGAGGATTGAGGATTGAGGATTGAGGATTGAGGATTGAAGGTTGAATATTGATGAATGGAGATTGAGGATTGAGGATTGAGGGTTGTGGATTGAGAGCGAGGACTGAGGGTTGAGTGTTGATGCCTGAGGTCCGAGGATTGAGGATTGAGGATTGCGAACTGATTATTGAGGATTGAGGATTGAAGATTGAGGATTGGGTATTGAGGATTGAAGAATGAGGATTGTAGAATGAGGATTGGGGATTGAGTATTGAGGATTGAGGGTTGAAGATTGAGGATAGGGTATTGAGGATTGAAGGATGATGATTGAGGATTGGGGATTGAGGATTGAAGATTGTATATTGAGGATTGAAGATTGAGGATTGAGGATTGCGAATTGAGGAATGAGGATTTAAGATTGAGGATTGGGTATTGAGGATTGGGTATTGAGGATTGAAGAATGAGGATTGAGGATTGAGGACAGAGGATTGAGGATTGAAGATTGAGTATTGAGGATTGAAGATTGACGATTGAGGATTGAGGATTGAGGATTGAGGATTGAGGATTGAGGATTGAGGATTGAGGATTGAGTATTGAGGACTGAAGATTGAGGATTGAGGATTGAGGATTGAGGATTGAAGATTAAGATTGAGGATTGAGGATTGAGGATTGAGGATTGAGGATTGAGGATTGAGGATTGAAGATTGAGTATTGAGGATTGAAGATTGAGGATTGAGGATTGAGGATTGAGGATTGAGGATTGAAGATTGAGTACTGAGGATTCAAGATTAAGATTGAGGATTGAGGATTGAGGACTGAGAATGGAGGATTGAGGATTGAAGGTTCAGTATTGAGGATTGAAGATTGAGTATTGAGGATTGAGGATTGAACATTGAGGACTGAGTGTTGAGGGTTGAGTGATGAGAATTGATGTTTGTGGATAGAGATTTGAAGATTGCAGATTGAGTATTGAGTATTGAAAACTGTGAATTGAGTATATTCTATTGAGGATTGAGGATTGACAACTGATTGTTGAGGACTGAGGGCTGAAGATTGAGGGTTCCGGATTGAGGATTCAGAATTGAAATTTGAGGACTGAGCATTGAGGATTGAAGATTGAGTATTGAAGATTGAAGATTGAGAGTTGAGGATTGAGGATTGAGGATTGAGGATGAGGGCTGAGGGTTGAGGATTGAGGTTTGAGGACTGAGGACTGAGGATTGAGGATTGGTAATTGAGGATTGAGGATTGAGGGTTGAAGATTGAGGATTGGGTATTGAGGATTGAAGAATGAGGATTGAGGATTGAGGATTGAGGATTGAGGATTGAAGATTGAGTATTGAGGATTGAAGATTGACGATCGAGGATTGAGCATTGAGGATTGAGTATTGAGGATTCAGGATTGAAGATTGAGTATTGAGGATTGAAGGTTGAGGATTGTGGATTGAGGATTGAGGATCGAGGATTCAATATTGAGGATTGGGGACTGAGTGTTGAGGGTTGAATGATGAGAATTGATGTTTGTGGATAGAGGTTTGAAGATTGCAGATTCAGTATTGAGTATTGAAAACTGTGAATTGATGATATTCTATTGAGGATTGAGGATTGACAACTGATTGTTGAGGACTGAGGGCTGAAGGTTGAGGATTCAGGATTGAGGATTCAGGATTGAGGTTTGAGGAGAGAGGACTGAGGGTTGAGGATTGAGGATTGAGAATTGAGGATTGAGGATTGAGGATTGAAGACTGAGGATTGGCTGTTGAAGATGGAACATTGAGGATTGAGGAGTGAGGATTGAGGATTGAGGATTGAAAGTTGAATATTGATGATTGAAGATTGAGGATTGAGGATTGAGGGTTGTGGATTGAGAACGAGGACTGGGGGTTGAGTGTTGATGCCTGAGGTCTGAGGATTGAGGATCGAGGATTGCGAACTGAGGATTGAGGATTGAGGATTGAAGATTGAGGATTGGGTATTGAGGATTGAAGAATGAGGATTGAAGAATGAGGGTTGGGGATTGAGTACTGAGGATTGAGGATTGAATATTGAGTATTGAGGATTGAATATTGAGGATTGAGGATTGAGGATTGAGGATTGAGGATTGAGGATTGAAGATTGAGTATTGAGGATTGAAGATTGAGGATTAAGTATTGAGGATTGAGGATTGAGGATTGAGGATTGAGGATTGAAGATTGAGGATTGAGGATTGAGGATTGAGGATTGAGGGTTGTGGATTGAGGACGAGGACTGAGGGTTGAACATTTATGATTGAGGTCTGAGGATTGAGGATTGAGGATTGAGAATTGAGGATTGAGGATTGAGGATTGAAGATTGAGGATTGGTTATTGAGGATTGAGGATTGAGGATTGAAGATTGAGGATAGGGTATTGAGGATTGAAGAATGATGATTGAGGATTGAAGTATGATGATTGAGGATTATGGATTGAGAATTGAGGATTGAATATTGAGTATTGAGGATTGAAGATCGACTATTGAGGATTGCGGATTGAGGATTGAGGGTTGGGGATTGAGGATTGAAGATTGAGTATTGAGGATTGAAGGTTGAGGATTGTGGATTGAAGGTTGAGGATTGTGGATTGAGGATTGAGGATTGAGGATTGAATATTGAGGATTGGGGACTGAGTGTTGAGGGTTGAATGATGAGAATTGATGTTTGTGGATAGAGATTTGATGATTGCAGATTGAGTATTGAGTATTGAAAGCTGTGAATTGATAATATTCTATTGAGGATTGAGGATTGACAACTGATTGTTGAGGACTGAGTGCTGAAACTTGAGGATTCAGGATCGAGGATTCAGGATTGAGGTTTGAGGAGAGAGGACTGAGGATTGAGGATTGAGGATTGAGAATTGAGGATTGAGGATTCAGGATTGAAGATTGAGGATTGGCTGTTGAGGATTGAACATTGAGGATTGAGGATTGAGGATTGAGGATTGAGTATTGAAGGTTGAATATTGATGAATGGAGATTGAGGATTGAGGATTGAGGGTTGTGGATTGAGAGCGAGGACTGAGGGTTGAGTGTTGATGCCTGAGGTCCGAGGATTGAGGATTGAGGATTGCGAACTGATTATTGAGGATTGAGGATTGAAGACTGAGGATTGGGCATTGAGGATTGAAGAATGAGGATTGAAGAATGAGGATTGGGGATTGAGTATTGAGGATTGAGGGTTGAATATTGAGTATTGAGGATTGAATATTGAGGATTGAGCGTTGAGAATTGAGGATTGAGGATTGAGGATTGAAGATTGAGTATTGAGGATTGAAGATTGAGGATTGAGTATTGAGGGTTGAGGATTGAGGATTGAGGATTGAGGATCGAGGATTGAATATTGATTATTGAGGATTGAAGATTGACTATTGAGGATTGCGAATTGAGAATTGAGGATTGAGGATTGAGGATTGAAGATTGAGTATTGAGGATTGAAGGTTGAGGATTGTGGATTGAGGATTGAGGATTGAGGCTTGAATATTGAGGATTGGGGCTGAGTGTTGAGGGTTGAGTGATGAGAATTGATGTTTGTGGATAGAGATTTGAAGATTGCAGGTTGAGTATTGAGTATTGAAAACTTTGAATTCATGATATTCTATTGAGGATTGAGGATTGACCACTGACTGTTGAGGACTGAGGGCTGAAGATTGAGGATTCAGGACTGAGGTTTGAGGACTGAGGATTGAGGATTGAGGATTGAGGATTGAGGATTGAAGATTGAGTATTGAGAATTGAAGATTGAGGATTGAGGATTGAGGATTGAAGATTGAGAACTGAGGATTGAAGATTAAGATTGAGGACTGAGGATTGAGGATTGGGGATTGAGGATTGAGGATTGAAGATTGTGTATTGAGGATTGAAGATTGAGGATTGAGGATTGAGGATTGAGGATTGAGGATTGAAGGTTGAATATTGATGAATGGAGATTGAGGATTGAGGATTGAGGGTTGTGGATTGAGAGCGAGGACTGAGGGTTGAGTGTTGATGCCTGAGGTCCGAGGATTGAGGATTGAGGACTGCGAACTGATTATTGAGGATTGAGGATTGAAGATTGAGGATTGGGTATTGAGGATTGAAGAATGAGGATTGTAGAATGAGGATTGGGGATTGAGTATTGAGGATTGAGGGTTGAAGATTGAGGATAGGGTATTGAGGATTGAAGGATGATGATTGAGGATTGGGGATTGAGGATTGAAGATTGTATATTGAGGATTGAAGATTGAGGATTGAGGATTGAGGATTGAGGATTGAGGATTGAAGATTGAGTACTGAGGATTGTAGATTAAGAGTGAGGATTGAGGATTGAGGACTGAGGATTGAGGATTGAGGATTGAGGAATGAGAATTGAGGATTGAGGATTGAGGATTGAAGATTGAGGATTGGCTGTTGAGGATTGAACATTGAGGATTGAGGATTGAGGATTGAGGATTGAATATTGATGAATGAAGATTGAGGATTGAGGATTGAAGGTCGTGGATTGAGGACGAGCACTGAGGGTTGAGTATTGATACTTGAGGCCTGAGGATTGAGGATTGAGGATTGCGAATTGAGGAATGAGGATTTAAGATTGAGGATTGGGTATTGAGGATTGGGTATTGAGGATTGAAGAATGAGGATTGAGGATTGAGGACAGAGGATTGAGGATTGAAGATTGAGTATTGAGGATTGAAGATTGACGATTGAGGATTGAGGATTGAGGATTGAGGATTGAGGATTGAGGATTGAGGATTGAGGATTGAGTATTGAGGACTGAAGATTGAGGATTGAGGATTGAGGATTGAGGATTGAAGATTAAGATTGAGGATTGAGGATTGAGGATTGAGGATTGAGGATTGAGGATTGAGGATTGAAGATTGGGTATTGAGGATTGAAGAATGAGGATTGAGGATTGAGGATTGAGGATTGAGGATTGAGGATTGAAGATTGAGTATTGAGGATTGAAGATTGACGATCGAGGATTGAGCATTGAGGATTGAGTATTGAGGATTCAGGATTGAAGATTGAGTATTGAGGATTGAAGGTTGAGGATTGTGGATTGAGGATTGAGGATCGAGGATTCAATATTGAGGATTGGGGACTGAGTGTTGAGGGTTGAATGATGAGAATTGATGTTTGTGGATAGAGGTTTGAAGATTGCAGATTGAGTATTGAGTATTGAAAACTGTGAATTGATGATATTCTATTGAGGATTGAGGATTGACAACTGATTGTTGAGGACTGAGGGCTGAAGGTTGAGGATTCAGGATTGAGGATTCAGGATTGAGGTTTGAGGAGAGAGGACTGAGGGTTGAGGATTGAGGATTGAGAATTGAGGATTGAGGATTGAGGATTGAAGACTGAGGATTGGCTGTTGAAGATGGAACATTGAGGATTGAGGAGTGAGGATTGAGGATTGAGGATTGAAAGTTGAATATTGATGATTGAAGATTGAGGATTGAGGATTGAGGGTTGTGGATTGAGAACGAGGACTGGGGGTTGAGTGTTGATGCCTGAGGTCTGAGGATTGAGGATCGAGGATTGCGAACTGAGGATTGAGGATTGAGGATTGAAGATTGAGGATTGGGTATTGAGGATTGAAGAATGAGGATTGAAGAATGAGGATTGGGGATTGAGTACTGAGGATTGAGGATTGAATATTGAGTATTGAGGATTGAATATTGAGGATTGAGGATTGAGGATTGAGGATTGAGGATTGAGGATTGAAGATTGAGTATTGAGGATTGAAGATTGAGGATTAAGTATTGAGGATTGAGGATTGAGGATTGAGGATTGAGGATTGAAGATTGAGGATTGAGGATTGAGGATTGAGGATTGAGGGTTGTGGATTGAGGACGAGGACTGAGGGTTGAACATTTATGATTGAGGTCTGAGGATTGAGGATAGAGGATTGAGAATTGAGGATTGAGGATTGAGGATTGAAGATTGAGGATTGGTTATTGAGGATTGAGGATTGAGGATTGAAGATTGAGGATAGGGTATTGAGGATTGAAGAATGATGATTGAGGATTGAAGTATGATGATTGAGGATTATGGATTGAGAATTGAGGATTGAATATTGAGTATTGAGGATTGAAGATCGACTATTGAGGATTGCGGATTGAGGATCGAGGGTTGGGGATTGAGGATTGAAGATTGAGTATTGAGGATTGAATGTTGAGGATTGTGGATTGAAGGTTGAGGATTGTGGATTGAGGATTGAGGATTGAGGATTGAATATTGAGGATTGGGGACTGAGTGTTGAGGGTTGAATGATGAGAATTGATGTTTGTGGATAGAGATTTGATGATTGCAGATTGAGTATTGAGTATTGAAAGCTGTGAATTGATAATATTCTATTGAGGATTGAGGATTGACAACTGATTGTTGAGGACTGAGTGCTGAAGCTTGAGGATTCAGGATCGAGGATTCAGGATTGAGGTTTGAGGAGAGAGGACTGAGGATTGAGGATTGAGGATTGAGAATTGAGGATTGAGGATTCAGGATTGAAGATTGAGGATTGGCTGTTGAGGATTGAACATTGAGGATTGAGGATTGAGGATTGAGGATTGAGTATTGAAGGTTGAATATTGATGAATGGAGATTGAGGATTGAGGATTGAGGGTTGTGGATTGAGAGCGAGGACTGAGGGTTGAGTGTTGATGCCTGAGGTCCGAGGATTGAGGATTGAGGATTGCGAACTGATTATTGAGGATTGAGGATTGAAGACTGAGGATTGGGTATTGAGGATTGAAGAATGAGGATTGAAGAATGAGGATTGGGGATTGAGTATTGAGGATTGAGGGTTGAATATTGAGTATTGAGGATTGAATATTGAGGATTGAGCGTTGAGGATTGAGGATTGAGGATTGAGGATTGAAGATTGAGTATTGAGGATTGAAGATTGAGGTTTGAGTATTGAGGGTTGAGGATTGAGGATTGAGGATTGAGGATTGAGGATCGAGGATTGAATATTGATTATTGAGGATTGAAGATTGACTATTGAGGATTGCGAATTGAGAATTGAGGATTGAGGATTGAGGATTGAAGATTGAGTATTGAGGATTGAGGGTTGAGGATTGTGGATTGAGGATTGAGGATTGAGACTTGAATATTGAGGATTGGGGCTGAGTGTTGAGGGTTGAGTGATGAGAATTGATGTTTGTGGATAGAGATTTGAAGATTGCAGGTTGAGTATTGAGTATTGAAAACTTTGAATTCATGATATTCTATTGAGGATTGAGGATTGACCACTGATTGTTGAGGACTGAGGGCTGAAGATTGAGGATTCAGGATTGAGGTTTGAGGACTGAGGATTGAGGATTGAGGATTGAGGATTGAGGATTGAGGATTGAGGATTGAAGGTTGAATATTGATGAATGAAGATTGAGGATTGAGGATTGAGGGTTTTGGATTGAGAACGAGGACTGAGGGTTGAGTGTTGATGCCTGAGGTCTGAGGATTGAGGATTGAGGATTGCGAACTGAGGATTGAGGATTGAGGATTGAAGATTGAGTATTGAGGATTGAAGATTGAGGATTGAGGATTGAGGATTGAGGATTGAGGATTGAGGATTGAAGATTGAGGATTGAGGATTGAGCATTGAGGATTGAGGGTTGTGGATTGAGGACGAGGACTGAGGGTTGAATATTTATGTTTGAGGTCTGAGGATTGAGGATTGAGGATTGAGAATTGAGGATTGAGGATTGAGGATCGAAAATTGAGGATTGGGAATTGAGGATTGAGGATTGAGGATTGAAGATTGAGGATAGGGTATTGAGGATTGAAGAATGATGATTGAGGATTGAGGATTGAGGATTGAGGATTGAAGATTGAGTACTGAGGATTGAAGATCGACTATTGAGGATTGCGAATTGAGGATTGAGGGTTGGGGATTAAGGATTGAAGATTGAGTATTGAGGATTGAAAGTTGAGGATTGTGGTTTGAGGATTGAGGATTGAGGCTTGAATATTGAGGATTGGGGCTGAGTGTTGAGGGTTGAGTGATGAGAATTGATGTTTGAGGATAGAGATTTGAAGATTGCAGGTTGAGTATTGAGTATTGAAAACTGTGAATTCATGATATTCTATTGAGGCTTGAGGATTGACCACTGATTGTTGAGGACTGAGGGCTGAAGCTTGAGGATTCAGGATTGAGGATTCAGGATTGAGGTTTGTGGAGAGAGGACTGAGGGTTGAGGATTGAGGATTGAGAATTGAGGATTGAGGATTGAGGATTGAAGATTGAGGGTTGGCTGTTGAGGATTGAACATTGAGGATTGAGGATTGAGGATTGAGGATTGAGGATTGAAGGTTGAATATTGATGAATGAAGATTGAGGATTGAGGATTGAGGGTTGTGGATTGAGAACGAGGACTGAGGGTTGAGTGTTGATGCCTGAGGTCTGAGGATTGAGGATTGAGGATTGCGAACTGAGGATTGAGGATTCAGGATTGAAGATTGAGTATTGAGGATTGAAGATTGAGGATTGAGGATTGAGGATTGAGGATTGAGGATTGAGGATTGAAGATTGAGGATTGAGGATTGAGGATTGAGGATTGAGGGTTGTGGATTGAGGACGAGGACTGAGGGTTGAATATTTATGTTTGAGGTCTGAGGATTGAGGATTGAGGATTGAGAATTGAGGATTGAGGACTGAGGATTGAGGATTGAAGACTGAGGATCGGGTATTGAGGATTGAACATTGAGGATTGAGGATTGAGGATTGAAGATTCAGTAATGAGGATTGAAGATTAAGAGTGAGGATTGAGGATTGAGGACTGAGGATTGAGGATTGAGGATTGAAGGTTCAGTATTGAGGATTCAAGATTGAGAATTGAGGATTGAGGGTTGAACATTGAGGACTGAGTGTTGAGGGTTGAGTGATGAGAATTGATGTTTGTGGATAGAGATTTGAAGATTGCAGATTGAGTATTGAGTATTGAAAACTGTGAATTGATGATATTCTATTGAGGATTGAGGATTGACAACTGATTGTTGAGGACTGAGGGCTGAAGGTTGAGGATTCAGGATTGAGGATTCAGGATTGAGGTTTGAGGAGAGAGGACTGAGGGTTGAGGATTGAGGATTGAGAATTGAGGATTGAGGATTGAGGATTGAAGACTGAGGATTGGCTGTTGAAGATGGAACATTGAGGATTGAGGAGTGAGGATTGAGGATTGAGGATTGAAAGTTGAATATTGATGATTGAAGATTGAGGATTGAGGATTGAGGGTTGTGGATTGAGAACGAGGACTGGGGGTTGAGTGTTGATGCCTGAGGTCTGAGGATTGAGGATCGAGGATTGCGAACTGAGGATTGAGGATTGAGGATTGAAGATTGAGGATTGGGTATTGAGGATTGAAGAATGAGGATTGAAGAATGAGGGTTGGGGATTGAGTACTGAGGATTGAGGATTGAATATTGAGTATTGAGGATTGAATATTGAGGATTGAGGATTGAGGATTGAGGATTGAGGATTGAGGATTGAAGATTGAGTATTGAGGATTGAAGATTGAGGATTAAGTATTGAGGATTGAGGATTGAGGATTGAGGATTGAGGATTGAAGATTGAGGATTGAGGATTGAGGATTGAGGATTGAGGGTTGTGGATTGAGGACGAGGACTGAGGGTTGAACATTTATGATTGAGGTCTGAGGATTGAGGATTGAGGATTGAGAATTGAGGATTGAGGATTGAGGATTGAAGATTGAGGATTGGTTATTGAGGATTGAGGATTGAGGATTGAAGATTGAGGATAGGGTATTGAGGATTGAAGAATGATGATTGAGGATTGAAATATGATGATTGAGGATTATGGATTGAGAATTGAGGATTGAATATTGAGTATTGAGGATTGAAGATCGACTATTGAGGATTGCGGATTGAGGATTGAGGGTTGGGGATTGAGGATTGAAGATTGAGTATTGAGGATTGAAGGTTGAGGATTGTGGATTGAAGGTTGAGGATTGTGGATTGAGGATTGAGGATTGAGGATTGAATATTGAGGATTGGGGACTGAGTGTTGAGGGTTGAATGATGAGAATTGATGTTTGTGGATAGAGATTTGATGATTGCAGATTGAGTATTGAGTATTGAAAGCTGTGAATTGATAATATTCTATTGAGGATTGAGGATTGACAACTGATTGTTGAGGACTGAGTGCTGAAGCTTGAGGATTCAGGATCGAGGATTCAGGATTGAGGTTTGAGGAGAGAGGACTGAGGATTGAGGATTGAGGATTGAGAATTGAGGATTGAGGATTCAGGATTGAAGATTGAGGATTGGCTGTTGAGGATTGAACATTGAGGATTGAGGATTGAGGATTGAGGATTGAGTATTGAAGGTTGAATATTGATGAATGGAGATTGAGGATTGAGGATTGAGGGTTGTGGATTGAGAGCGAGGACTGAGGGTTGAGTGTTGATGCCTGAGGTCCGAGGATTGAGGATTGAGGATTGCGAACTGATTATTGAGGATTGAGGATTGAAGACTGAGGATTGGGTATTGAGGATTGAAGAATGAGGATTGAAGAATGAGGATTGGGGATTGAGTATTGAGGATTGAGGGTTGAATATTGAGTATTGAGGATTGAATATTGAGGATTGAGCGTTGAGGATTGAGGATTGAGGATTGAGGATTGAAGATTGAGTATTGAGGATTGAAGATTGAGGTTTGAGTATTGAGGGTTGAGGATTGAGGATTGAGGATTGAGGATTGAGGATCGAGGATTGAATATTGATTATTGAGGATTGAAGATTGACTATTGAGGATTGCGAATTGGGAATTGAGGATTGAGGATTGAGGATTGAAGATTGAGTATTGAGGATTGAGGGTTGAGGATTGTGGATTGAGGATTGAGGATTGAGACTTGAATATTGAGGATTGGGGCTGAGTGTTGAGGGTTGAGTGATGAGAATTGATGTTTGTGGATAGAGATTTGAAGATTGCAGGTTGAGTATTGAGTATTGAAAACTTTGAATTCATGATATTCTATTGAGGATTGAGGATTGACCACTGATTGTTGAGGACTGAGGGCTGAAGATTGAGGATTCAGGATTGAGGTTTGAGGACTGAGGATTGAGGATTGAGGATTGAGGATTGAGGATTGAGGATTGAGGATTGAAGGTTGAATATTGATGAATGAAGATTGAGGATTGAGGATTGAGGGTTTTGGATTGAGAACGAGGACTGAGGGTTGAGTGTTGATGCCTGAGGTCTGAGGATTGAGGATTGAGGATTGCGAACTGAGGATTGAGGATTGAGGATTGAAGATTGAGTATTGAGGATTGAAGATTGAGGATTGAGGATTGAGGATTGAGGATTGAGGATTGAGGATTGAAGATTGAGGATTGAGGATTGAGCATTGAGGATTGAGGGTTGTGGATTGAGGACGAGGACTGAGGGTTGAATATTTATGTTTGAGGTCTGAGGATTGAGGATTGAGGATTGAGAATTGAGGATTGAGGATTGAGGATCGAAAATTGAGGATTGGGAATTGAGGATTGAGGATTGAGGATTGAAGATTGAGGATAGGGTATTGAGGATTGAAGAATGATGATTGAGGATTGAGGATTGAGGATTGAGGATTGAAGATTGAGTACTGAGGATTGAAGATCGACTATTGAGGATTGCGAATTGAGGATTGAGGGTTGGGGATTAAGGATTGAAGATTGAGTATTGAGGATTGAAAGTTGAGGATTGTGGTTTGAGGATTGAGGATTGAGGCTTGAATATTGAGGATTGGGGCTGAGTGTTGAGGGTTGAGTGATGAGAATTGATGTTTGAGGATAGAGATTTGAAGATTGCAGGTTGAGTATTGAGTATTGAAAACTGTGAATTCATGATATTCTATTGAGGCTTGAGGATTGACCACTGATTGTTGAGGACTGAGGGCTGAAGCTTGAGGATTCAGGATTGAGGATTCAGGATTGAGGTTTGTGGAGAGAGGACTGAGGGTTGAGGATTGAGGATTGAGAATTGAGGATTGAGGATTGAGGATTGAAGATTGAGGGTTGGCTGTTGAGGATTGAACATTGAGGATTGAGGATTGAGGATTGAGGATTGAGGATTGAAGGTTGAATATTGATGAATGAAGATTGAGGATTGAGGATTGAGGGTTGTGGATTGAGAACGAGGACTGAGGGTTGAGTGTTGATGCCTGAGGTCTGAGGATTGAGGATTGAGGATTGCGAACTGAGGATTGAGGATTCAGGATTGAAGATTGAGTATTGAGGATTGAAGATTGGGGATTGAGGATTGAGGATTGAGGATTGAGGATTGAGGATTGAGGATTGAAGATTGAGGATTGAGGATTGAGGATTGAGGATTGAGGGTTGTGGATTGAGGACGAGGACTGAGGGTTGAATATTTATGTTTGAGGTCTGAGGATTGAGGATTGAGGATTGAGAATTGAGGATTGAGGACTGAGGATTGAGGATTGAAGACTGAGGATCGGGTATTGAGGATTGAACATTGAGGATTGAGGATTGAGGATTGAAGATTCAGTAATGAGGATTGAAGATTAAGAGTGAGGATTGAGGATTGAGGACTGAGGATTGAGGATTGAGGATTGAAGGTTCAGTATTGAGGATTCAAGATTGAGAATTGAGGATTGAGGGTTGAACATTGAGGAATGAGTGTTGAGGGTTGAGTGATGAGAATTGATGTTTGTGGATAGAGATTTGAAGATTGCAGATTGAGTATTGAGTATTGAAAACTGTGAATTGATGATATTCTATTGAGGATTGAGGATTGACAACTGATTGTTGAGGACTGAGGGCTGAAGGTTGAGGATTCAGGATTGAGGATTCAGGATTGAGGTTTGAGGAGAGAGGACTGAGGGTTGAGGATTGAGGATTGAGAATTGAGGATTGAGGATTGAGGATTGAAGACTGAGGATTGGCTGTTGAAGATGGAACATTGAGGATTGAGGAGTGAGGATTGAGGATTGAGGATTGAAAGTTGAATATTGATGATTGAAGATTGAGGATTGAGGATTGAGGGTTGTGGATTGAGAACGAGGACTGGGGGTTGAGTGTTGATGCCTGAGGTCTGAGGATTGAGGATCGAGGATTGCGAACTGAGGATTGAGGATTGAGGATTGAAGATTGAGGATTGGGTATTGAGGATTGAAGAATGAGGATTGAAGAATGAGGATTGGGGATTGAGTACTGAGGATTGAGGATTGAATATTGAGTATTGAGGATTGAATATTGAGGATTGAGGATTGAGGATTGAGGATTGAGGATTGAGGATTGAAGATTGAGTATTGAGGATTGAAGATTGAGGATTAAGTATTGAGGATTGAGGATTGAGGATTGAGGATTGAGGATTGAAGATTGAGGATTGAGGATTGAGGATTGAGGATTGAGGGTTGTGGATTGAGGACGAGGACTGAGGGTTGAACATTTATGATTGAGGTCTGAGGATTGAGGATTGAGGATTGAGAATTGAGGATTGAGGATTGAGGATTGAAGATTGAGGATTGGTTATTGAGGATTGAGGATTGAGGATTGAAGATTGAGGATAGGGTATTGAGGATTGAAGAATGATGATTGAGGATTGAAGTATGATGATTGAGGATTATGGATTGAGAATTGAGGATTGAATATTGAGTATTGAGGATTGAAGATCGACTATTGAGGATTGCGGATTGAGGATTGAGGGTTGGGGATTGAGGATTGAAGATTGAGTATTGAGGATTGAAGGTTGAGGATTGTGGATTGAAGGTTGAGGATTGTGGATTGAGGATTGAGGATTGAGGATTGAATATTGAGGATTGGGGACTGAGTGTTGAGGGTTGAATGATGAGAATTGATGTTTGTGGATAGAGATTTGATGATTGCAGATTGAGTATTGAGTATTGAAAGCTGTGAATTGATAATATTCTATTGAGGATTGAGGATTGACAACTGATTGTTGAGGACTGAGTGCTGAAGCTTGAGGATTCAGGATCGAGGATTCAGGATTGAGGTTTGAGGAGAGAGGACTGAGGATTGAGGATTGAGGATTGAGAATTGAGGATTGAGGATTCAGGATTGAAGATTGAGGATTGGCTGTTGAGGATTGAACATTGAGGATTGAGGATTGAGGATTGAGGATTGAGTATTGAAGGTTGAATATTGATGAATGGAGATTGAGGATTGAGGATTGAGGGTTGTGGATTGAGAGCGAGGACTGAGGGTTGAGTGTTGATGCCTGAGGTCCGAGGATTGAGGATTGAGGATTGCGAACTGATTATTGAGGATTGAGGATTGAAGACTGAGGATTGGGTATTGAGGATTGAAGAATGAGGATTGAAGAATGAGGATTGGGGATTGAGTATTGAGGATTGAGGGTTGAATATTGAGTATTGAGGATTGAAGATTGAGGATTGAGTATTGAGGGTTGAGGATTGAGGATTGAGGATTGAGGATTGAGGATCGAGGATTGAATATTGATTATTGAGGATTGAAGATTGACTATTGAGGATTGCGAATTGAGAATTGAGGATTGAGGATTGAGGATTGAAGATTGAGTATTGAGGATTGAAGGTTGAGGATTGTGGATTGAGGATTGAGGATTGAGGCTTGAATATTGAGGATTGGGGCTGAGTGTTGAGGGTTGAGTGATGAGAATTGATGTTTGTGGATAGAGATTTGAAGATTGCAGGTTGAGTATTGAGTATTGAAAACTTTGAATTCATGATATTCTATTGAGGATTGAGGATTGACCACTGATTGTTGAGGACTGAGGGCTGAAGATTGAGGATTCAGGATTGAGGTTTGAGGACTGAGGATTGAGGATTGAGGATTGAGGATTGAGGATTGAGGATTGAGGATTGAGGATTGAAGGTTGAATATTGATGAATGAAGATTGAGGATTGAGGATTGAGGGTTTTGGATTGAGAACGAGGACTGAGGGTTGAGTGTTGATGCCTGAGGTCTGAGGATTGAGGATTGAGGATTGCGAACTGAGGATTGAGGATTGAGGATTGAAGATTGAGTATTGAGGATTGAAGATTGAGGATTGAGGATTGAGGATTGAGGATTGAGGATTGAGGATTGAAGATTGAGGATTGAGGATTGAGCATTGAGGATTGAGGGTTGTGGATTGAGGACGAGGACTGAGGGTTGAATATTTATGTTTAAGGTCTGAGGATTGAGGATTGAGGATTGAGAATTGAGGATTGAGGATTGAGGATCGAAAATTGAGGATTGGGAATTGAGGATTGAGGATTGAGGATTGAAGATTGAGGATAGGGTATTGAGGATTGAAGAATGATGATTGAGGATTGAGGATTGAGGATTGAGGATTGAAGATTGAGTACTGAGGATTGAAGATCGACTATTGAGGATTGCGAATTGAGGATTGAGGGTTGGGGATTAAGGATTGAAGATTGAGTATTGAGGATTGAAAGTTGAGGATTGTGGTTTGAGGATTGAGGATTGAGGCTTGAATATTGAGGATTGGGGCTGAGTGTTGAGGGTTGAGTGATGAGAATTGATGTTTGAGGATAGAGATTTGAAGATTGCAGGTTGAGTATTGAGTATTGAAAACTGTGAATTCATGATATTCTATTGAGGCTTGAGGATTGACCACTGATTGTTGAGGACTGAGGGCTGAAGCTTGAGGATTCAGGATTGAGGATTCAGGATTGAGGTTTGTGGAGAGAGGACTGAGGGTTGAGGATTGAGGATTGAGAATTGAGGATTGAGGATTGAGGATTGAAGATTGAGGGTTGGCTGTTGAGGATTGAACATTGAGGATTGAGGATTGAGGATTGAGGATTGAGGATTGAAGGTTGAATATTGATGAATGAAGATTGAGGATTGAGGATTGAGGGTTGTGGATTGAGAACGAGGACTGAGGGTTGAGTGTTGATGCCTGAGGTCTGAGGATTGAGGATTGAGGATTGCGAACTGAGGATTGAGGATTCAGGATTGAAGATTGAGTATTGAGGATTGAAGATTGAGGATTGAGGATTGAGGATTGAGGATTGAGGATTGAGGATTGAGGATTGAGGATTGAAGATTGAGGATTGAGGATTGAGGATTGAGGATTGAGGGTTGTGGATTGAGGACGAGGACTGAGGGTTGAATATTTATGTTTGAGGTCTGAGGATTGAGGATTGAGGATTGAGAATTGAGGATTGAGGACTGAGGATTGAGGATTGAAGACTGAGGATCGGGTATTGAGGATTGAACATTGAGGATTGAGGATTGAGGATTGAAGATTCAGTAATGAGGATTGAAGATTAAGAGTGAGGATTGAGGATTGAGGACTGAGGATTGAGGATTGAGGATTGAAGGTTCAGTATTGAGGATTCAAGATTGAGAATTGAGGATTGAGGGTTGAACATTGAGGACTGAGTGTTGAGGGTTGAGTGATGAGAATTGATGTTTGTGGATAGAGATTTGAAGATTGCAGATTGAGTATTGAGTATTGAAAACTGTGAATTGAGTATATTCTATTGATAATTGAGGATTGAGGATTGAGGATTGAGGATGAGGGCTGAGGGTTGAGGATTGAGAATTGAGGGTTGAGGATTGAGGATTGAAGATTGAGGATTGGGTATTGAGGATCGAAGAATGAGGATTGAGGATTGAGGATTGAGGATTGAGGATTGAATATTGAGTATTGAGGATTGAAGATTGACTATTGAGGATTGCGAATTGAGGATTGAGGATTGAGGATTGGGGATTGGAAATTGATTATTGAGGATTGAAGGTTGAGGATTGTGGATTGAGAATTGAGGATTGAGGCTTGAATATTGAGGATTGGGGCTGAGTGTTGAGGGTTGAGTGATGAGAATTGATGTTTGTGGATAGAGATTTGAAGATTGCAGATTGAGTATTGAGTATTGAAAACTGTGAATTGATGATATTCTATTGAGGATTGAGGATTGACAACTGATTGTTGAGGACTGAGGGCTGAAGGTTGAGGATTCAGGATTGAGGATTCAGGATTGAGGTTTGAGGAGAGAGGACTGAGGGTTGAGGATTGAGGATTGAGAATTGAGGATTGAGGATTGAGGATTGAAGACTGAGGATTGGCTGTTGAAGATGGAACATTGAGGATTGAGGAGTGAGGATTGAGGATTGAGGATTGAAAGTTGAATATTGATGATTGAAGATTGAGGATTGAGGATTGAGGGTTGTGGACTGAGAACGAGGACTGGGGGTTGAGTGTTGATGCCTGAGGTCTGAGGATTGAGGATCGAGGATTGCGAACTGAGGATTGAGGATTGAGGATTGAAGATTGAGGATTGGGTATTGAGGATTGAAGAATGAGGATTGAAGAATGAGGATTGGGGATTGAGTACTGAGGATTGAGGATTGAATATTGAGTATTGAGGATTGAATATTGAGGATTGAGGATTGAGGATTGAGGATTGAGGATTGAGGATTGAAGATTGAGTATTGAGGATTGAAGATTGAGGATTAAGTATTGAGGATTGAGGATTGAGGATTGAGGATTGAGGATTGAAGATTGAGGATTGAGGATTGAGGATTGAGGATTGAGGGTTGTGGATTGAGGACGAGGACTGAGGGTTGAACATTTATGATTGAGGTCTGAGGATTGAGGATTGAGGATTGAGAATTGAGGATTGAGGATTGAGGATTGAAGATTGAGGATTGGTTATTGAGGATTGAGGATTGAGGATTGAAGATTGAGGATAGGGTATTGAGGATTGAAGTATGATGATTGAGGATTGAAGTATGATGACTGAGGATTATGGATTGAGAATTGAGGATTGAATATTGAGTATTGAGGATTGAAGATCGACTATTGAGGATTGCGGATTGAGGATTGAGGGTTGGGGATTGAGGATTGAAGATTGAGTATTGAGGATTGAAGGTTGAGGATTGTGGATTGAAGGTTGAGGATTGTGGATTGAGGATTGAGGATTGAGGATTGAATATTGAGGATTGGGGACTGAGTGTTGAGGGTTGAATGATGAGAATTGATGTTTGTGGATAGAGATTTGATGATTGCAGATTGAGTATTGAGTATTGAAAGCTGTGAATTGATAATATTCTATTGAGGATTGAGGATTGACAACTGATTGTTGAGGACTGAGTGCTGAAGCTTGAGGATTCAGGATCGAGGATTCAGGATTGAGGTTTGAGGAGAGAGGACTGAGGATTGAGGATTGAGGATTGAGAATTGAGGATTGAGGATTCAGGATTGAAGATTGAGGATTGGCTGTTGAGGATTGAACATTGAGGATTGAGGATTGAGGATTGAGGATTGAGTATTGAAGGTTGAATATTGATGAATGGAGATTGAGGATTGAGGATTGAGGGTTGTGGATTGAGAGCGAGGTCTGAGGGTTGAGTGTTGATGCCTGAGGTCCGAGGATTGAGGATTGAGGATTGCGAACTGATTATTGAGGATTGAGGATTGAAGACTGAGGATTGGGTATTGAGGATTGAAGAATGAGGATTGAAGAATGAGGATTGGGGATTGAGTATTGAGGATTGAGGGTTGAATATTGAGTATTGAGGATTGAATATTGAGGATTGAGCGTTGAGGATTGAGGATTGAGGATTGAGGATTGAAGATTGAGTATTGAGGATTGAAGATTGAGGATTGAGTATTGAGGGTTGAGGATTGAGGATTGAGGATTGAGGATTGAGGATCGAGGATTGAATATTGATTATTGAGGATCGAAGATTGACTATTGAGGATTGCGAATTGAGAATTGAGGATTGAGGATTGAGGATTGAAGATTGAGTATTGAGGATTGAAGGTTGAGGATTGTGGATTGAGGATTGAGGATTGAGGCTTGAATATTGAGGATTGGGGCTGAGTGTTGAGGGTTGAGTGATGAGAATTGATGTTTGTGGATAGAGATTTGAAGATTGCAGGTTGAGTATTGAGTATTGAAAACTTTGAATTCATGATATTCTATTGAGGATTGAGGATTGACCACTGATTGTTGAGGACTGAGGGCTGAAGATTGAGGATTCAGGATTGAGGTTTGAGGACTGAGGATTGAGGATTGAGGATTGAGGATTGAGGATTGAGGATTGAGGATTGAAGGTTGAATATTGATGAATGAAGATTGAGGATTGAGGATTGAGGGTTTTGGATTGAGAACGAGGACTGAGGGTTGAGTGTTGATGCCTGAGGTCTGAGGATTGAGGATTGAGGATTGCGAACTGAGGATTGAGGATTGAGGATTGAAGATTGAGTATTGAGGATTGAAGATTGAGGATTGAGGATTGAGGATTGAGGATTGAGGATTGAGGATTGAAGATTGAGGATTGAGGATTGAGCATTGAGGATTGAGGGTTGTGGATTGAGTACGAGGACTGAGGGTTGAATATTTATGTTTGAGGTCTGAGGATTGAGGATTGAGGATTGAGAATTGAGGATTGAGGATTGAGGATCGAAAATTGAGGATTGGGAATTGAGGATTGAGGATTGAGGATTGAAGATTGAGGATAGGGTATTGAGGATTGAAGAATGATGATTGAGGATTGAGGATTGAGGATTGAGGATTGAAGATTGAGTACTGAGGATTGAAGATCGACTATTGAGGATTGCGAATTGAGGATTGAGGGTTGGGGATTAAGGATTGAAGATTGAGTATTGAGGATTGAAAGTTGAGGATTGTGGTTTGAGGATTGAGGATTGAGGCTTGAATATTGAGGATTGGGGCTGAGTGTTGAGGGTTGAGTGATGAGAATTGATGTTTGAGGATAGAGATTTGAAGATTGCAGGTTGAGTATTGAGTATTGAAAACTGTGAATTCATGATATTCTATTGAGGCTTGAGGATTGACCACTGATTGTTGAGGACTGAGGGCTGAAGCTTGAGGATTCAGGATTGAGGATTCAGGATTGAGGTTTGTGGAGAGAGGACTGAGGGTTGAGGATTGAGGATTGAGAATTGAGGATTGAGGATTGAGGATTGAAGATTGAGGGTTGGCTGTTGAGGATTGAACATTGAGGATTGAGGATTGAGGATTGAGGATTGAGGATTGAAGGTTGAATATTGATGAATGAAGATTGAGGATTGAGGATTGAGGGTTGTGGATTGAGAACGAGGACTGAGGGTTGAGTGTTGATGCCTGAGGTCTGAGGATTGAGGATTGAGGATTGCGAACTGAGGATTGAGGATTCAGGATTGAAGATTGAGTATTGAGGATTGAAGATTGAGGATTGAGGATTGAGGATTGAGGATTGGGGATTGAGGATTGAGGATTGAAGATTGAGGATTGAGGATTGAGGATTGAGGATTGAGGGTTGTGGATTCAGGACGAGGACTGAGGGTTGAATATTTATGTTTGAGGTCTGAGGATTGAGGATTGAGGATTGAGAATTGAGGATTGAGGACTGAGGATTGAGGATTGAAGACTGAGGATCGGGTATTGAGGATTGAACATTGAGGATTGAGGATTGAGGATTGAAGATTCAGTAATGAGGATTGAAGATTAAGAGTGAGGATTGAGGATTGAGGACTGAGGATTGAGGATTGAGGATTGAAGGTTCAGTATTGAGGATTCAAGATTGAGAATTGAGGATTGAGGGTTGAACATTGAGGACTGAGTGTTGAGGGTTGAGTGATGAGAATTGATGTTTGTGGATAGAGATTTGAAGATTGCAGATTGAGTATTGAGTATTGAAAACTGTGAATTGAGTATATTCTATTGATAATTGAGGATTGAGGATTGAGGATTGAGGATGAGGGCTGAGGGTTGAGGATTGAGGTTTGAAGACTAAGGACAGAGGATTGAGGATTGAGAATTGAGGGTTGAGGATTGATGATTGAAGATTGAGGATTGGGTATTGAGGATCGAAGAATGAGGATTGAGGATTGAGGATTGAGGATTGAGGATTGAATATTGAGTATTGAGGATTGAAGATTGACTATTGAGGATTGCGAATTGAGGATTGAGGATTGAGGATTGGGGATTGGAAATTGATTATTGAGGATTGAAGGTTGAGGATTGTGGATTGAGAATTGAGGATTGAGGCTTGAATATTGAGGATTGGGGCTGAGTGTTGAGGGTTGAGTGATGAGAATTGATGTTTGTGGATAGAGATTTGAAGATTGCAGGTTGAGTATTGAGTATTGAAAACTGTGAATTCATGATATTCTATTGAGGATTGAGGATTGACCACTGATTGTTGAGGACTGAGGGCTGAAGATTGAGGATTCAGGATTGAGGATTCAGGATTGAGGTTTGAGGACTGAGGATTGAGGATTGAGGATGGAGAATTGAGGATTGAGGATTGAGGATTGAAGATTGAGGATTGGCAGTTGAGGATTGAACATTGACGATTGAGGATTGAGGATTGAGGATTGAGGATTGAAGGTTGAATATTGATGATTGAAGATTGAGGATTGAGGATTGAGGGTTGTGGATTGAGAACGAGGACTGAGGGTTGAGTGTTGATGCCTGAGGTCTGAGGACTGAGGATTGAGGATTGCGAACTGAGGACTGAGGATTGAGGACTGAAGATTGAGGATTGGGTATTGAGGATTGCAGAATGAGGATTGAAGAATGAGGATTGGGGATTGAGAATTGAGGATTGAGGATTGAATATTGAGTATTGAGGATTGAATATTGAGGATTGAGGATTGAGGATTGAGGATTGAGGATTGAGGATTGAAGATTGAGGATTGGGTATTGAGGATTGAGGATTGAGGATTGAAGATTGAGGATAGGGTATTGAGGATTGAAGAATGATGATTGAGGATTGAGGATTGAGGATTGAGGATTGAGGATTGAATATTGAGTATTGAGGATTGAAGGTCCACTATTGAGAATTGCGAATTGAGGATTGAGGGTTGGGGATTGAGGATCGAAGATTGAGTATTGAGGATTGAAGGTTGAGGATTGTGGATCGAAGATTGAGGATTGAGGCTTGAATATTGAGGATTGGGGACTGAGTGTTGAGTGTTGAGTGATGAGGATTGATGTTTGTGGATAGAGATTTGAAGATTGCAGGTTGAGTATTGAGTATTGAAAACTGTGAAATCATGATATTCTATTGAGGATTGAGGATGGACCACTGATTGTTGAGGACTGAGGGCTGAAGATTGAGGATTCAGGATTGAGAATTCAGGATTGAGGTTTGAGGACTGAGGATTGAGGATTGAGGATTGAGGATTGAGGATTGAGGATTGAGGATTGAAGACTGAGGATCGGGTATTGAGGATTGAACATTGAGGATTGAGGATTGAGGATTGAGTATTGAGGATTGAGGATTGAGTATTGAGGATTGAGAATTGAAGGTTGAATATTGATGAATGAAGATTGAGAATTGAGGATTGAAGGTCGTGGATTGAGGACGAGGACTGAGGGTTGAGTATTGATACTTGAGGCCTGAGGATTCAGGATTGAGGATTGCGAATTGAGGATTGAGGATTTAAGATTGAGGATTGGGTATTGAGGATTGAAGAATGAGGATTGAGGATTGAGGGCAGAGGATTGAGGATTGAAGATTGACGATTGAGGATTGAGGATTGAGGATTGAGGATTGAGGATTGAGGATTGAAGATTGAGTATTGAGGATTGAGGATTGAAGATTGAGGATTGGGTATTGAGGATTGAGGATTGAGGATTGAGTATTGAGGATTGAAGATTGAGGATTGAGGATTGAGGATTGAGGATTGAGGATTGAGGATTGAAGATTGAGTACTGAGGATTGAAGATTAAGATTGAGGATTGAGGATTGAGGATTGAGGATTGAGGATTGAGGATTGAAGATTGAGTACTGAGGATTGAAGATTAAGATTGAGGATTGAGTATTGAGGACTGAGGATTGAGAATTGAGGATTGAAGGTTGAGTACTGAGGATTGAAGATTGAGGATTGAGGATTGAGGATTGAGGATTGAGAATTGAAGATTCAGTAATGAGGATTGAAGATTAAGAGTGGGGATTGAGGGTTGAGGACTGAGGATTGAGGATTGAGGATTGAAGGTTCAGTATTGAGGATTGAAGATTGAGGATTGAGGATTGAGGGTTGAACATTGAATACTGAGTGTTCAGGGTTGAGTGATGAGAATTTATGTTTCTGGATAGAGATTTGAAGATTGCAGATTGAGTATTGAGTATTGAAAACTGTGAATTGAGGATATTCTATTGAGGATTGAGGATTGACAACTGAATGTTGAGGACTGAGGGCTGAAGGTTGGGATTCAGGATTGAGGATTCAGAATTGAGGTTTGAGGACTGAGGATTGAGGATTGAAGATTGAGTATTGAGGATTGAAGGTTGAGGATTGAGGATTGAGGATTGAGGATTGAGGATGAGGGCTGAGGGTTGAGGATTGAGGTTTGAGGACTAAGGACAGAGGATTGAGGATTGAGAATTGAGGATTGAGGATTGAGGACTGAAGATTAAGCATTGGGTATTGAGGATCGAAGAATGAGGATTGAGGATTGAGGATTGAGGATTGAGGATTGAATATTGAGTATTGAGGATTGAAGATTGACTATTGAGGATTGCGAATTGAGGATTGAGTATTGAGGATTGGGGATTGAAGATTGAGTATTGAGGATTGAAGGTTGAGGATTGTGGATTGAGAATTGAGGATTGAGGCTTGAATATTGAGGATTGGGGCTGAGTGTTGAGGGTTGAGTGATGAGAATTGATGTTTGTGGATAGAGATTCGAAGATTGCTGGTTGAGTATTGAGTATTGAAAACTGTGAATTCATGATATTCTATTGAGGATTGAGGATTGACCACTGATTGTTGAGGACTGAGGGCTGAAGATTGAGGATTCAGGATTGAGGATTCAGGATTGAGGATTCAGGATTGAGGTTTGAGGACTGAGGATTGAGGATTGAGGATTGAGGATTGAGGATTGAGGATTGAAGACTGAGGATCGGGTATTGAGGATTGAACATTGAGGATTGAGGATTGAGGATTGAGGATTGAGGATTGAGGATTGAGGATTGAAGGTTGAATATTGATGAATGAAGATTAAGGATTGAGGATTGAAGGTCGTGGATTGAGGACGAGGACTGAGGGTTGAGTATTGATACTTGAGGCCTGAGGATTGAGGATTGAGGGTTGCGAATTGAGGATTGAGGATTTAAGGTTGAGGATTGGGTATTGAGGATTGAAGAATGAGGATTGAGGATTGAGGGCAGAGGATTGAGGATTGAAGATTGACGATTGAGGATTGAGGATTGAGGATTTAGGATTGAGGATTGAGAATGAGGGCTGAGGGTTGAGGATTGAGGTTTGAGGACTGAGGACTGAGAATTGAGGATTGGTAATTGAGGATTGAGGATTGAGGGTTGAAGATTGAGGATTGGGTATTGAGGATTGAAGAATGAGGATTGAGGATTGAGGATTGAGGATTGAGGATTGAAGATTGAGTATTGAGGATTGAAGATTGACGATCGAGGATTGAGCATTGAGGATTGAGTATTGAGGATTGAGGATTGAAGATTGAGTATTGAGGATTGAAGGTTGAGGATTGTGGATTGAGGATTGAGGATCGAGGATTCAATATTGAGGATTGGGGACTGAGTGTTGAGGGTTGAATGATGAGAATTGATGTTTGTGGATAGAGGTTTGAAGATTGCAGATTGAGTATTGAGTATTGAAAACTGTGAATTGATGATATTCTATTGAGGATTGAGGATTGACAACTGATTGTTGAGGACTGAGGGCTGAAGGTTGAGGATTCAGGATTGAGGATTCAGGATTGAGGTTTGAGGAGAGAGGACTGAGGGTTGAGGATTGAGGATTGAGAATTGAGGATTGAGGATTGAGGATTGAAGACTGAGGATTGGCTGTTGAAGGTGGAACATTGAGGATTGAGGAGTGAGGATTGAGGATTGAGGATTGAAAGTTGAATATTGATGATTGAAGATTGAGGATTGAGGATTGAGGGTTGTGGATTGAGAACGAGGACTGGGGGTTGAGTGTTGATGCCTGAGGTCTGAGGATTGAGGATCGAGGATTGCGAACTGAGGATTGAGGATTGAGGATTGAAGATTGAGGATTGGGTATTGAGGATTGAAGAATGAGGATTGAAGAATGAGGATTGGGGATTGAGTACTGAGGATTGAGGATTGAATATTGAGTATTGAGGATTGAATATTGAGGATTGAGGATTGAGGATTGAGGATTGAGGATTGAAGATTGAGTATTGAGGATTGAAGATTGAGGATTAAGTATTGAGGATTGAGGATTGAGGATTGAGGACTGAGTGCTGAAGCTTGAGGATTCAGGATCGAGGATTCAGGATTGAGGTTTGAGGAGAGAGGACTGAGGATTGAGGATTGAGGATTGAGAATTGAGGATTGAGGATTCAGGATTGAAGATTGAGGATTGGCTGTTGAGGATTGAACATTGAGGATTGAGGATTGAGGATTGAGGATTGAGTATTGAAGGTTGAATATTGATGAATGGAGATTGAGGATTGAGGATTGAGGGTTGTGGATTGAGAGCGAGGACTGAGGGTTGAGTGTTGATGCCTGAGGTCCGAGGATTGACGATTGAGGATTGCGAACTGATTATTGAGGATTGAGGATTGAAGACTGAGGATTGGGTATTGAGGATTGAAGAATGAGGATTGAAGAATGAGGATTGGGGATTGAGTATTGAGGATTGAGGGTTGAATATTGAGTATTGAGGATTGAATATTGAGGATTGAGCGTTGAGGATTGAGGATTGAGGATTGAGGATTGAAGATTGAGTATTGAGGATTGAAGATTGAGGTTTGAGTATTGAGGGTTGAGGATTGAGGATTGAGGATTGAGGATTGAGGATCGAGGATTGAATATTGATTATTGAGGATTGAAGATTGACTATTGAGGATTGCGAATTGAGAACTGAGGATTGAGGATTGAGGATTGAAGATTGAGTATTGAGGATTGAGGGTTGAGGATTGTGGATTGAGGATTGAGGATTGAGACTTGAATATTGAGGATTGGGGCTGAGTGTTGAGGGTTGAGTGATGAGAATTGATGTTTGTGGATAGAGATTTGAAGATTGCAGGTTGAGTATTGAGTATTGAAAACTTTGAATTCATGATATTCTATTGAGGATTGTGGATTGACCACTGATTGTTGAGGACTGAGGGCTGAAGATTGAGGATTCAGGATTGAGGTTTGAGGACTGAGGATTGAGGATTGAGGATTGAGGATTGAGGATTGAGGATTGAGGATTGAAGGTTGAATATTGATGAATGAAGATTGAGGATTGAGGATTGAGGGTTTTGGATTGAGAACGAGGACTGAGGGTTGAGTGTTGATGCCTGAGGTCTGAGGATTGAGGATTGAGGATTGCGAACTGAGGATTGAGGATTGAGGATTGAAGATTGAGTATTGAGGATTGAAGATTGAGGATTGAGGATTGAGGATTGAGGATTGAGGATTGAGGATTGAAGATTGAGGATTGAGGATTGAGCATTGAGGATTGAGGGTTGCGGATGGAGGACGAGGACTGAGGGTTGAATATTTATGTTTGAGGTCTGAGGATTGAGGATTGAGGATTGAGAATTGAGGATTGAGGATTGAGGATCGAAAATTGAGGATTGGGAATTGAGGATTGAGGATTGAGGATTGAAGATTGAGGATAGGGTATTGAGGATTGAAGAATGATGATTGAGGATTGAGGATTGAGGATTGAGGATTGAGGATTGAAGATTGAGTACTGAGGATTGAAGATCGACTATTGAGGATTGCGAATTGAGGATTGAGGGTTGGGGATTAAGGATTGAAGATTGAGTATTGAGGATTGAAAGTTGAGGATTGTGGTTTGAGGATTGAGGATTGAGGCTTGAATATTGAGGATTGGGGCTGAGTGTTGAGGGTTGAGTGATGAGAATTGATGTTTGAGGATAGAGATTTGAAGATTGCAGGTTGAGTATTGAGTATTGAAAACTGTGAATTCATGATATTCTATTGAGGCTTGAGGATTGACCACTGATTGTTGAGGACTGAGGGCTGAAGCTTGAGGATTCAGGATTGAGGATTCAGGATTGAGGTTTGTGGAGAGAGGACTGAGGGTTGAGGATTGAGGATTGAGAATTGAGGATTGAGGATTGAGGATTGAAGATTGAGGGTTGGCTGTTGAGGATTGAACATTGAGGATTGAGGATTGAGGATTGAGGATTGAGGATTGAAGGTTGAATATTGATGAATGAAGATTGAGGATTGAGGATTGAGGGTTGTGGATTGAGAACGAGGACTGAGGGTTGAGTGTTGATGCCTGAGGTCTGAGGATTGAGGATTGAGGATTGCGAACTGAGGATTGAGGATTCAGGATTGAAGATTGAGTATTGAGGATTGAAGATTGAGGATTGAGGATTGAGGATTGAGGATTGAGGATTGAGGATTGAGGATTGAAGATTGAGGATTGAGGATTGAGGATTGAGGATTGAGGGTTGTGGATTGAGGACGAGGACTGAGGGTTGAATATTTATGTTTGAGGTCTGAGGATTGAGGATTGAGGATTGAGAATTGAGGATTGAGGACTGAGGATTGAGGATTGAAGACTGAGGATCGGGTATTGAGGATTGAACATTGAGGATTGAGGATTGAGGATTGAAGATTCAGTAATGAGGATTGAAGATTAAGAGTGAGGATTGAGGATTGAGGACTGAGGATTGAGGATTGAGGATTGAAGGTTCAGTATTGAGGATTCAAGATTGAGAATTGAGGATTGAGGGTTGAACATTGAGGACTGAGTGTTGAGGGTTGAGTGATGAGAATTGATGTTTGTGGATAGAGATTTGAAGATTGCAGATTGAGTATTGAGTATTGAAAACTGTGAATTGAGTATATTCTATTGATAATTGAGGATTGAGGATTGAGGATTGAGGATGAGGGCTGAGGGTTGAGGATTGAGGTTTGAAGACTAAGGACAGAGGATTGAGGATTGAGAATTGAGGGTTGAGGATTGAGGATTGAAGATTGAGGATTGGGTATTGAGGATCGAAGAATGAGGATTGAGGATTGAGGATTGAGGATTGAGGATTGAATATTGAGTATTGAGGATTGAAGATTGACTATTGAGGATTGCGAATTGAGGATTGAGGATTGAGGATTGGGGATTGGAAATTGATTATTGAGGATTGAAGGTTGAGGATTGTGGATTGAGAATTGAGGATTGAGGCTTGAATATTGAGGATTGGGGCTGAGTGTTGAGGGTTGAGTGATGAGAATTGATGTTTGTGGATAGAGATTTGAAGATTGCAGGTTGAGTATTGAGTATTGAAAGCTGTGAATTCATGATATTCTATTGAGGATTGAGGATTGACCACTGATTGTTGAGGACTGAGGGCTGAAGATTGAGGATTCAGGATTGAGGATTCAGGATTGAGGTTTGAGGACTGAGGATTGAGGATTGAGGATTGAGAATTGAGGATTGAGGATTGAGGATTGAAGATTGAGGATTGGCAGTTGAGGATTGAACATTGACGATTGAGGATTGAGGATTGAGGATTGAGGATTGAAGGTTGAATATTGATGATTGAAGATTGAGGATTGAGGATTGAGGGTTGTGGATTGAGAACGAGGACTGAGGGTTGAGTGTTGATGCCTGAGGTCTGAGGACTGAGGATTGAGGATTGCGAACTGAGGACTGAGGATTGAGGATTGAAGATTGAGGATTGGGTATTGAGGATTGAAGAATGAGGATTGAAGAATGAGGATTGGGGATTGAGAATTGAGGATTGAGGATTGAATATTGAGTATTGAGGATTGAATACTGAGGATTGAGGATTGAGGATTGAGGATTGAGGATTGAAGATTGAGGATTGGGTATTGAGGATTGAGGATTGAGGATTGAAGATTGAGGATAGGGTATTGAGGATTGAAGAATGATGATTGAGGATTGAGGATTGAGGATTGAGGATTGAGGATTGAATATTGAGTATTGAGGATTGAAGGTCCACTATTGAGAATTGCGAATTGAGGATTGAGGGTTGGGGATTGAGGATCGAAGATTGAGTATTGAGGATTGAAGGTTGAGGATTGTGGATCGAAGATTGAGGATTGAGGCTTGAATATTGAGGATTGGGGACTGAGTGTTGAGTGTTGAGTGATGAGGATTGATGTTTGTGGATAGAGATTTGAAGATTGCAGGTTGAGTATTGAGTATTGAAAACTGTGAAATCATGATATTCTATTGAGGATTGAGGATGGACCACTGATTGTTGAGGACTGAGGGCTGAAGATTGAGGATTCAGGATTGAGGATTCAGGATTGAGGTTTGAGGACTGAGGATTGAGGATTGAGGATTGAGGATTGAGGATTGAGGATTGAGGATTGAAGACTGAGGATCGGGTATTGAGGATTGAACATTGAGGATTGAGGATTGAGGATTGAGTATTGAGGATTGAGAATTGAAGGTTGAATATTGATGAATGAAGATTGAGAATTGAGGATTGAAGGTCGTGGATTGAGGACGAGGACTGAGGGTTGAGTATTGATACTTGAGGCCTGAGGATTCAGGATTGAGGATTGCGAATTGAGGATTGAGGATTTAAGATTGAGGATTGGGTATTGAGGATTGAAGAATGAGGATTGAGGATTGAGGGCAGAGGATTGAGGATTGAAGATTGGCGATTGAGGATTGAGGATTGAGGATTGAGGATTGAGGATTGAGGATTGAAGATTGAGTATTGAGGATTGAGGATTGAAGATTGAGGATTGGGTATTGAGGATTGAGGATTGAGGATTGAGTATTGAGGATTGAAGATTGAGGATTGAGGATTGAGGATTGAGGATTGAGGATTGAGGATTGAAGATTGAGTACTGAGGATTGAAGATTAAGATTGAGGATTGAGGATTGAGGATTGAGGATTCAGGATTGAGGATTGAAGATTGAGTACTGAGGATTGAAGATTAAGATTGAGGATTGAGTATTGAGGACTGAGGATTGAGAATTGAGGATTGAAGGTTGAGTACTGAGGATTGAAGATTGAGGATTGAGGATTGAGGATTGAGGATTGAGAATTGAAGATTCAGTAATGAGGATTGAAGATTAAGAGTGGGGATTGAGGGTTGAGGACTGAGGATTGAGGATTGAGGATTGAAGGTTCAGTATTGAGGATTGAAGATTGAGGATTGAGGATTGAGGGTTGAACATTGAATACTGAGTGTTCAGGGTTGAGTGATGAGAATTTATGTTTCTGGATAGAGATTTGAAGATTGCAGATTGAGTATTGAGTATTGAAAACTGTGAATTGAGGATATTCTATTGAGGATTGAGGATTGACAACTGAATGTTGAGGACTGAGGGCTGAAGGTTGGGATTCAGGATTGAGGATTCAGAATTGAGGTTTGAGGACTGAGGATTGAGGATTGAAGATTGAGTATTGAGGATTGAAGGTTGAGGATTGAGGATTGAGGATTGAGGATTGAGGATGAGGGCTGAGGGTTGAGGATTGAGGTTTGAGGACTAAGGACAGAGGATTGAGGATTGAGAATTGAGGATTGAGGATTGAGGACTGAAGATTAAGCATTGGGTATTGAGGATCGAAGAATGAGGATTGAGGATTGAGGATTGAGGATTGAGGATTGAATATTGAGTATTGAGGATTGAAGATTGACTATTGAGGATTGCGAATTGAGGATTGAGTATTGAGGATTGGGGATTGAAGATTGAGTATTGAGGATTGAAGGTTGAGGATTGTGGATTGAGAATTGAGGATTGAGGCTTGAATATTGAGGATTGGGGCTGAGTGTTGAGGGTTGAGTGATGAGAATTGATGTTTGTGGATAGAGATTCGAAGATTGCTGGTTGAGTATTGAGTATTGAAAACTGTGAATTCATGATATTCTATTGAGGATTGAGGATTGACCACTGATTGTTGAGGACTGAGGGCTGAAGATTGAGGATTCAGGATTGAGGATTCAGGATTGAGGTTTGAGGACTGAGGATTGAGGATTGAGGATTGAGGATTGAGGATTGAGGATTGAAGACTGAGGATCGGGTATTGAGGATTGAACATTGAGGATTGAGGATTGAGGATTGAGGATTGAGGATTGAGGATTGAGGATTGAAGGTTGAATATTGATGAATGAAGATTAAGGATTGAGGATTGAATGTCGTGGATTGAGGACGAGGACTGAGGGTTGAGTATTGATACTTGAGGCCTGAGGATTGAGGATTGAGGGTTGCGAATTGAGGATTGAGGATTTAAGGTTGAGGATTGGGTATTGAGGATTGAAGAATGAGGATTGAGGATTGAGGGCAGAGGATTGAGGATTGAAGATTGACGATTGAGGATTGAGGATTGAGGATTTAGGATTGAGGATTGAGGATTGAGGATTGAAGATTGAGTATTGAGGATTGAAGATTGAGGAGTGAGGATTGAGGATTGAGGATTGAGGATTGAAGATTGAGTACTGAGGATTGAAGATTAAGAGTGAGGATTGAGGGTTGAGGACTGAGGATTGAGGATTGAGGATTGAAGGTTCAGTATTGAGGATTGAAGATTGAGAATTGAGGATTGAGGGTTGAACATTGAGGACTGAGTGTTGAAGGTTGAGTGATGAGAATTGATGTTTGTGGATAGAGATTTGAAGATTGCAGATTGAGTATTGAGTATTGAAAACTGTGAATTGAGTATATTCTATTGAGGATTGAGGATTGACAACCGATTGTTGAGGATTGAGGGCTGAAAATTGATGGTTCCGGATTGAGGATTCAGAATTGAAATTTGAGGACTGAGCATTGAGGATTGAAGATTGAGTATTGAGGATTGAAGATTGAGAATTGACGATTGAGGATTGAGGATTGAGGATGAGGGCTGAGGGTTGAGGATTGAGGTTTGAGGACTGAGGACTGAGGATTGAGGATTGAGAATTGAGGATTGAGGATTGAGGGTTGAAGACTGAGGATTGGGTATTGAGGATTGAAGAATGAGGATTGAGGATTGAGGATTGAGGATTGAGGATTGAAGATTGAGTATTGAGGATAGAAGATTGACGATCGAGGATTGAGAATTGAGGATTGGGTATTGAGGATTGAGGATTGAAGATTGAGTATTGAGGATTGAAGGTTGAGGATTGTGGATTGAGAATTGAGGATTGAGGCTTGAATATTGAGGATTGGGGCTGAGTGTTGAGGGTTGAGTGATGAGAATTGATGTTTGTGGATAGAGATTTGAAGATTGCAGGTTGAGTATTGAGTATTGAAAGCTGTGAATTCATGATATTCTATTGAGGATTGAGGATTGACCACTGATTGTTGAGGACTGAGGGCTGAAGATTGAGGATTCAGGATTGAGGATTCAGGATTGAGGTTTGAGGACTGAGGATTGAGGATTGAGGATTGAGAATTGAGGATTGAGGATTGAGGATTGAAGATTGAGGATTGGCAGTTGAGGATTGAACATTGACGATTGAGGATTGAGGATTGAGGATTGAGGATTGAAGGTTGAATATTGATGATTGAAGATTGAGGATTGAGGATTGAGGGTTGTGGATTGAGAACGAGGACTGAGGGTTGAGTGTTGATGCCTGAGGTCTGAGGACTGAGGATTGAGGATTGCGAACTGAGGACTGAGGATTGAGGATTGAAGATTGAGGATTGGGTATTGAGGATTGAAGAATGAGGATTGAAGAATGAGGATTGGGGATTGAGAATTGAGGATTGAGGATTGAATATTGAGTATTGAGGATTGAATACTGAGGATTGAGGATTGAGGATTGAGGATTGAGGATTGAAGATTGAGGATTGGGTATTGAGGATTGAGGATTGAGGATTGAAGATTGAGGATAGGGTATTGAGGATTGAAGAATGATGATTGAGGATTGAGGATTGAGGATTGAGGATTGAGGATTGAATATTGAGTATTGAGGATTGAAGGTCCACTATTGAGAATTGCGAATTGAGGATTGAGGGTTGGGGATTGAGGATCGAAGATTGAGTATTGAGGATTGAAGGTTGAGGATTGTGGATCGAAGATTGAGGATTGAGGCTTGAATATTGAGGATTGGGGACTGAGTGTTGAGTGTTGAGTGATGAGGATTGATGTTTGTGGATAGAGATTTGAAGATTGCAGGTTGAGTATTGAGTATTGAAAACTGTGAAATCATGATATTCTATTGAGGATTGAGGATGGACCACTGATTGTTGAGGACTGAGGGCTGAAGATTGAGGATTCAGGATTGAGGATTCAGGATTGAGGTTTGAGGACTGAGGATTGAGGATTGAGGATTGAGGATTGAGGATTGAGGATTGAGGATTGAAGACTGAGGATCGGGTATTGAGGATTGAACGTTGAGGATTGAGGATTGAGGATTGAGTATTGAGGATTGAGAATTGAAGGTTGAATATTGATGAATGTAGATTGAGAATTGAGGATTGAAGGTCGTGGATTGAGGACGAGGACTGAGGGTTGAGTATTGATACTTGAGGCCTGAGGATTCAGGATTGAGGATTGCGAATTGAGGATTGAGGATTTAAGATTGAGGATTGGGTATTGAGGATTGAAGAATGAGGATTGAGGATTGAGGGCAGAGGATTGAGGATTGAAGATTGGCGATTGAGGATTGAGGATTGAGGATTGAGGATTGAGGATTGAGGATTGAAGATTGAGTATTGAGGATTGAGGATTGAAGATTGAGGATTGGGTATTGAGGATTGAGGATTGAGTATTGAGGATTGAAGATTGAGGATTGAGGATTGAGGATTGAGGATTGAGGATTGAGGATTGAAGATTGAGTACTGAGGATTGAAGATTAAGATTGAGGATTGAGGATTGAGGATTGAGGATTGAGGATTGAGGATTGAAGATTGAGTACTGAGGATTGAAGATTAAGATTGAGGATTGAGTATTGAGGACTGAGGATTGAGAATTGAGGATTGAAGGTTGAGTACTGAGGATTGAAGATTGAGGATTGAGGATTGAGGATTGAGGATTGAGAATTGAAGATTCAGTAATGAGGATTGAAGATTAAGAGTGGGGATTGAGGGTTGAGGACTGAGGATTGAGGATTGAGGATTGAAGGTTCAGTATTGAGGATTGAAGATTGAGGATTAAGGATTGAGGGTTGAACATTGAATACTGAGTGTTCAGGGTTGAGTGATGAGAATTTATGTTTCTGGATAGAGATTTGAAGATTGCAGATTGAGTATTGAGTATTGAAAACTGTGAATTGAGGATATTCTATTGAGGATTGAGGATTGACAACTGAATGTTGAGGACTGAGGGCTGAAGGTTGGGATTCAGGATTGAGGATTCAGAATTGAGGTTTGAGGACTGAGGATTGAGGATTGAGGTTTGAGGACTAAGGACAGAGGATTGAGGATTGAGAATTGAGGATTGAGGATTGAGGACTGAAGATTAAGCATTGGGTATTGAGGATCGAAGAATGAGGATTGAGGATTGAGGATTGAGGATTGAGGATTGAATATTGAGTATTGAGGATTGAAGATTGACTATTGAGGATTGCGAATTGAGGATTGAGTATTGAGGATTGGGGATTGAAGATTGAGTATTGAGGATTGAAGGTTGAGGATTGTGGATTGAGAATTGAGGATTGAGGCTTGAATATTGAGGATTGGGGCTGAGTGTTGAGGGTTGAGTGATGAGAATTGATGTTTGTGGATAGAGATTCGAAGATTGCTGGTTGAGTATTGAGTATTGAAAACTGTGAATTCATGATATTCTATTGAGGATCGAGGATTGACCACTGATTGTTGAGGACTGAGGGCTGAAGATTGAGGATTCAGGATTGAGGATTCAGGATTGAGGTTTGAGGACTGAGGATTGAGGATTGAGGATTGAGGATTGAGGATTGAGGATTCAAGACTGAGGATCGGGTATTGAGGATTGAACATTGAGGATTGAGGATTGAGGATTGAGGATTGAGGATTGAGGATTGAGGATTGAGGATTGAGGATTGAAGGTTGAATATTGATGAATGAAGATTAAGGATTGAGGATTGAAGGTCGTGGATTGAGGACGAGGACTGAGGGTTGAGTATTGATACTTGAGGCCTGAGGATTGAGGATTGAGGGTTGCGAATTGAGGATTGAGGATTTAAGGTTGAGGATTGGGTATTGAGGATTGAAGAATGAGGATTGAGGATTGAGGGCAGAGGATTGAGGATTGAAGATTGACGATTGAGGATTGAGGATTGAGGATTTAGGATTGAGGATTGAGGATTGAGGATTGAAGATTGAGTATTGAGGATTGAAGATTGAGGAGTGAGGATTGAGGATTGAGGATTGAGGATTGAAGATTGAGTACTGAGGATTGAAGATTAAGAGTGAGGATTGAGGGTTGAGGACTGAGGATTGAGGATTGAGGATTGAAGGTTCAGTATTGAGGATTGAAGATTGAGAATTGAGGATTGAGGGTTGAACATTGAGGACTGAGTGTTGAAGGTTGAGTAATGAGAATTGATGTTTGTGGATAGAGATTTGAAGATTGCAGATTGAGTATTGAGTATTGAAAACTGTGAATTGAGTATATTCTATTGAGGATTGAGGATTGACAACCGATTGTTGAGGACTGAGGGCTGAAAATTGATGGTTCCGGATTGAGGATTCAGAATTGAAATTTGAGGACTGAGCATTGAGGATTGAAGATTGAGTATTGAGGATTGAAGATTGAGAATTGACGATTGAGGATTGAGGATTGAGGATGAGGGCTGAGGGTTGAGGATTGAGGTTTGAGGACTGAGGACTGAGGATTGAGGATTGAGAATTGAGGATTGAGGATTGAGGGTTGAAGACTGAGGATTGGGTATTGAGGATTGAAGAATGAGGATTGAGGATTGAGGATTGAGGATTGAGGATTGAAGATTGAGTATTGAGGATAGAAGATTGACGATCGAGGATTGAGAATTGAGGATTGGGTATTGAGGATTGAGGATTGAAGATTGAGTATTGAGGATTGAAGGTTGAGGATTGTGGATTGAGGATTGAGGATTGAGCATTGAATATTGAGGATTGGGGACTGAGTGTTGAGGGTTGAATGATGAGAATTGATGTTTGTAGATAGAGATTTGAAGATTGCAGATTGAGTATTGAGTATTGAAAACTGTGAATTGATGATATTCTATTGAGGATTGAGGATTGACATCTGATTGCTGAGGACTGAGGGCTGAAGGTTGAGGATTCAGGATTGAGGATTCAGGATTGAGGTTTGAGGTGAGAGGACTGAGGATTGAGAATTGAGGATTGAGAATTGAGGATTGAGGATTGAGGATTGAAGATTGAGGATTTGCTGTTGAGGATTGAACATTGAGGATTGAGGATTGAGTATTGAGGATTGAGGATTGAAGGTTGAATATTGATGAACGAAGATTGAGGATAGAGGATTGAGGGTTATGGATTGTGAACGAGGACTGAGGGTTGAGTGTTGATGCCTGAGGTCTGAGGATTGAGGATTGAGGATTGCGAACTGAGGATTGAGGATTGAGGATTGAAGATTGAGGATTGGGTATTGAGGATTGAAGAATGAGGATTGAAGAATGAGGATTGAAGAATTAGGATTGGGGATTGAGTATTGAGGATTGAGGATTGAATATTGAGTATTGAGGATAGAATATTGAGGATTGAGGATTGAGGATTGAGGATTGAGGATTGAGGATTGAAGATTGAGTATTGAGGATTGAGGATTGGGTATTGAGGATTGAAGAATGAGGATTGAAGAATGAGGATTGGGGATTGAGTACTGAGGATTGAGGATTGAATATTGAGTATTGAGGATTGAATATTGAGGATTGAGGATTGAGGATTGAGGATTGAGGATTGAGGATTGAAGATTGAGTATTGAGGATTGAAGATTGAGGATTAAGTATTGAGGATTGCGGATTGAGGATTGAGGATTGAGGATTGAAGATTGAGGATTGAGGATTGAGGATTGAGGATTGAGGGTTGTGGATTGAGGACGAGGACTGAGGGTTGAACATTTATGATTGAGGTCTGAGGATTGAGGATTGAGGATTGAGAATTGAGGATTGAGGATTGAGGATTGAAGATTGAGGATTGGTTATTGAGGATTGAGGATTGAGGATTGAAGATTGAGGATAGGGTATTGAGGATTGAAGAATGATGATTGAGGATTGAAGTATGATGATTGAGGATTATGGATTGAGAATTGAGGATTGAATATTGAGTGTTGAGGATTGAAGATCGACTATTGAGGATTGCGGATTGAGGATTGAGGGTTGGGGATTGAGGATTGAAGATTGAGTATTGAGGATTGAAGGTTGAGGATTGTGGATTGAAGGTTGAGGATTGTGGATTGAGGATTGAGGATTGAGGATTGAATATTGAGGATTGGGGACTGAGTGTTGAGGGTTGAATGATGAGAATTGATGTTTGTGGATAGAGATTTGATGATTGCAGATTGAGTATTGACTATTGAAAGCTGTGAATTGATAATATTCTATTGAGGATTGAGGATTGACAACTGATTGTTGAGGACTGAGTGCTGAAGCTTGAGGATTCAGGATCGAGGATTCAGGATTGAGGTTTGAGGAGAGAGGACTGAGGATTGAGGATTGAGGATTGAGAATTGAGGATTGAGGATTCAGGATTGAAGATTGAGGATTGGCTGTTGAGGATTGAACATTGAGGATTGAGGATTGAGGATTGAGGATTGAGTATTGAAGGTTGAATATTGATGAATGGAGATTGAGGATTGAGGATTGAGGGTTGTGGATTGAGAGCGAGGACTGAGGGTTGAGTGTTGATGCCTGAGGTCCGAGGATTGAGGATTGAGGATTGCGAACTGATTATTGAGGATTGAGGATTGAAGACTGAGGATTGGGTATTGAGGATTGAAGAGTGAGGATTGAAGAATGAGGATTGGGGATTGAGTATTGAGGATTGAGGGTTGAATATTGAGTATTGAGGATTGAATATTGAGGACTGAGCGTTGAGGATTGAGGATTGAGGATTGAGGATTGCAGATTGAGTATTGAGGATTGAAGATTGAGGATTGAGGATTGAGGGTTGATGATTGAGGTTTGAGGACTGAGGACTGAGGATTGAGGATTGAGAATTGAGGATTAAGGATTGAGGGTTGAAGATTGAGGATTGGGTATTGAGGATTGAAGAATGAGGATTGTGTATTGAGGATTGAGGATTGAGGATTGAAGATTGAATATTGATGATTGAATATTGAGGATTGAAGATTGAGGATTGGGTATTGAGGATTGTAGAATGAGGATTGAGTATTGAGTATTGAGGATTGAGGATTGAAGATTGAGTATTGAGGATTGAAGATTGACGATTGAGGATTGAGGATTGAGGATTGAGGATTGAGGATTGAGGATTGAAGATTGAGTATTGAGGATTGAAGGTAGAGGATTGAGGATTGAGTATTGAGGATTGAGGCTTGATGATTGAGTACTGAGGATTGAAGATTAAGATTGGGGATTGAGGATTGAGGATTGAGGATTGAGGATTGAGGATTGAAGATTGAGTATTGAGGATTGAAGATTGAGGGTTGAGGATTGAGGATTCAGCATTGAGGATTGAAGATTGAGTACTGAGGATTGAAGATTAAGGTTGAGGATTGAGGATTGAGGGTTGAGGATTGAGGATTGAGGATTGAGGATTGAAGATTGAGGATTGCGTATTGAGGATAGAACATTGAGGATTGAGTATTGAGTATTGAGGATTGAGGATTGAGGATTGAAGATTGAATATTGATGATTGAAGGTTGAGGATCGAGGATTGACGGTTGTGGATTGAGTACGGGGACTGAGGGTTGAGTATTGATGGTTGAGGTCTGAGGATTGAGGATTGAGTATTGAGGATTGATGATTGAGGATTCAGGATTGAGGATTGAAGATTGAGGATTGGGTATTGAGGATTGAAGAATGAGGATTGAGGATTGAGGGTTGAGGATTAAGGATTGAAGATTGAGTATTGAGGATTGAAGGTTGACGATTGAGGATTGAGGATTGAGGATTGAGGATTGAGGATTGAGGATTGAGGATTGAAGGTTGAGTATTGAGGATTGAAGATTGAGGATTGTGGATTGAGGATTGACGATTGAGGATTGAAGATTGAGGATTGAGGATTGAGGATTGAGGATTGAGGATTGAAGATTGAGGATTGGGTATTTAGGATTGAAGAATGAGGATTGAGTATTGAGTATTGAGGATTGAGGATTGAAGATTGAGTATTGAGGATTGAAGATTGACGATTGAGGATTGAGGATTGAGGATTGAGGATTGAGGATTGAGGATTGAGGATTGAAGATTTTAGTATTGGGGATTGAAGATAGAGGATTGAGAATTGAGGATTGAGGATTGAGGATTGAAGATTGAGTACTGAGGATTGAAGATTAAGATTGAGGATTGAGGATTGAGGATTGAGGATTGAGGATTGAGGATTGAGGATACAAGATTGAGTATTGAGGATTGAAGATTGAGGATTGAGGATTGAGGATTGAGGATTGAGGATTGGAGATTGAGTACTGAGGATTGAAGATTAAGATTGACGATTGAGGATTGAGGATTGAGGATTGAGGATTGAAGATTGAGGATTGCGTATTGAGGATAGAACATTGAGGATTGAGGATTGAGTATTGAGGATTGAGGATTGAGGATTGAATATTGAATATTGATTATTGAAGATTGAGGATCGAGGATTGAGGGTTGTGGATTGAGGACGAGGACTGAGGGTTGAGTATTGATGTTTGAGGTCTGAGGATTGAGGACTGAGGATTGAGAATTGAGGATTGAGGATTGAGGATTGAAGATTGAGGATTGGGTGTTGAAGATTGAAGAATGAGGATTGAGGATTGAGGATTGAGGATTTAGGATTGAAGATTGAGTATTGAGGATTGAATATTGAGGATTGAGGATTGAGGATTGAGCATTGAGGATTGAGGATTGCGGATAGAAGATTGAGGATTGGGTATTGCGGATTGAACATTAAGGATTGAGGATTGAGGATTGTGGATTGAGGACTGAAGATTGAATATTGATGATTGAATATTGAGGATTGAGGATTGATGGTTGTGGATTGAAGACGAGGACTGAGGGTTGAGTATTGCTGTTTGAGGTCTGAGGATTGAGGATTGAGGATTGAGAATTGAGGATTGAGGATTGAGGATTGAAGATTGAGAATTGGGTATTCAGGATTGAAGAATGAGGATTGAGGATTGAGGATTGAGTATTGAGGATTGAAGACTGAGTGTTGAGGGTTGAGTGATGAGAATTGATGTTTGTGGATAGAGATTTGAAGATTGCAGATTGAGTATTGAGTATTGAAAACTGTGAATTGATGATATTCTCTTGAGGATTGAGGATTGACAACTGATTGTTGAGGACTGAGGGCTGAAGGTTGAGGATTCAGGATTGAGGATTCAGGATTGTGGATTGAGGATTGAGGATTGAGAATTGAAGATTGAGGATTGAGTATTGGGGGTTGTGGATTGAGGACGAGGACTGAGGGTTGAGTATTGATGTTTGAGGTCTGAGGATTGAGGGTTGAGGATTGAGAATTGAGGATTGAGGATTGAAGATTGAGGATTGGGTACTGAGGATTGAAGAATGAGGATTGAGTATTGAGTATTAAGGATTGAGGATTGAGGATTGAGGATTGAAGATAGAGGATTAGGTATTGAGGATTGAAGAATGAGGATTGAGTATTGAGTATTGAGGATTGAGGATTGAAGATTGAGTATTGAGGATTGAAGATTGACGATTGAGGATTGAGGATTGAGGATTGAGGATTGAGGATTGAGGATTGAGGATTGAAGATTGAGTATTGAGGATTGAAGATTGAGGATTGAGGATTGAGGATTGAGGATTGAGGATTGAAGATTGAGTATTGAGGATTGAAGATTGAGGATTGAGGATTGAGGATTGAGGATTGAGGATTGAGGATGAGGGCTGAGGGTTGAGGATTGAGGTTCGAGGACTAAGGACAGAGGATTGAGGATTGAGAATTGAGGATTGAGGATTGAGGATTGAAGATTGATAATTGGGTATTGAGGATCGAAGAATGAGGATTGAGGATTGAGGATTGAGGATTGATGATAGAAGATTGAGTATTGAGGATTGAAGATTGACGATTGAGGATTGAGGATTGAGGATTGAGGATTGAGGATTGAGGGTTGAGGATTGAAGATTGAGTATTGAGGATTGACGATTGAGGATTGAGGATTGAGTATTGACGATTGAGGATTGCAGACTGAGTATTGAGGATTGACGATGGGAGGATTGAGGATTGCGGATAGAAGATTGAGAATTGGGGACTGAGGATTCAAGATTGAGGATCGAAGATTGAGAATTGAGGATTGAAGATTGATAATTGAGGATTCAGGATTGAAGATTGAGTATTGAGGATAGAAGATTGAGGATTGAGGATTGTCGATTAAGGATTGAGGATGAGGGCTGAGGGTTGAGGATTGAGGTTTGAGGACTGAGGACTGAGGATTGAGGATTGAGAATTGAGGATTGAGGATTGAGGATTGAGGATTGAGGATTGGGTATTGAGGATTGAAGAATGAGGATTGAGGACTGAGGATTGAGGATTGAGGATTGAAGATTGAGTATTGAGCATTGAAGCCTGACGATTGAGGATTGAGGATTGAGGATTGAAGATTGAGTACTGAGGATTGAAGATTAAGATTGAGGATTGAGGATTGAGGTCTGAGGATTGGGGATTGACGATTGAAGGTTCAGTATTGAGGATTGAAGATTGAGAATTGAGGATTGAGGATTGAACATTGAGGACTGAGTGTTGAGGGTTGAGTGATGAGAATTGATGTTTGTGGATACAGATTTGAAGATTGCTGATTGAGTATTGAGTATTGAAAACTGTGAATTGAGTATATTCTCTTGAGGATTGAGGATTGACAACTGATTGTTGAGGACTGAGGGCTGAAGGTTGAGGATTCAGGATTGAGGATTCAGGATTGTGGATTGAGGATTGAGAATTGAGAATTGAAGATTGAGGATTGAGTATTGGGGGTTGTGGATTGAGGACGAGGACTGAGGGTTGAGTATTGATGTTTGAGGTCTGAGGATTGAGGGCTGAGGATTGAGAATTGAGGATTGAGGATTGAAGATTGAGGATTGGGTACTGAGGATTGAAGAATGAGGATTGAGTATTGAGTATTGAGGATTGAGGATTGAGGATTGAGGATTGAAGATTGAGGATTAGGTATTGAGGATTGAAGAATGAGGATTGAGTATTGATTATTGAGGATTGAGGATTGTAGATTGAGTATTGAGTATTGAAGATTGACGATTGAGGATTGAGGATTGAGGATTGAGGATTGAGGATTGAGGATTGAGGATTGAGGATTGAAGATTGAGTATTGAGGATTGAAGATTGAGGATTGAGGATTGAGGATTGAGGATTGAGGATTGAGGATTGAGGATTGCGGATAGAAGATTGAGGATTGGGTATTGCGGATTGAACATTGAGGATTGAGGATTGAGGATTGAGGATTGAGGGCTGAAGATTGAATATTGATGATTGAATATTGAGGATTGAGGATTGATGGTTGTGGATTGAGGACGAGGACTGAGGGTTGACTACTGCTGTTTGAGGTCTGAGGATTGAGGATTGAGGATTGAGAATTGAGGATTGAGGATTGAGGATTGAAGATTGAGAATTGGGTATTGAGGATTGAAGAATGAGGATTGAGGATTGAGGATTGAGGATTGAGGATTGAAGACTGAGTGCTGAGGTTTGAGTGATGAGAATTGATGTTTGTGGATAGAGATTTGAAGATTGCAGATTGAGTATTGAGTATTGAAGACTGTGAATTGATGATATTCTCTTGAGGATTGAGGATTGACAACTGATTGTTGAGGACTGAGGGCTGAAGGTTGAGGATTCAGGATTGAGGATTCAGGACTGTGGATTGAGGATTGAGGATTGAGAATTGAAGATTGAGGATTGAATATTGGGGGTTGTGGATTGAGGACGAGGACTGAGGGTTGAGTACTGACGTTTGAGGTCTGAGGATTGAGGGTTGATGATTGAGAATTGAGGATTGAGGATTGAAGATTGAGGATTGGGTATTGAGGATCGAAGAATGAGGATTGAGTACTGAGTATTGAGGATTGAGGATTGAAGATTGAGTATTGAGCATTGAATATTGAGGATTGAGGATTGAGGATTGAGCATTGAGGATTGAGGATTGCGGATAGAAGATTGAGGATTGGGTATTGCGGATTGAACATTGAGGATTGAGGATTGAGGATTGTGGATTGAGGACTGAAGATTGAATATTGATGATTGAATATTGAGTATTGGGTATTGAAGATTGAGGATTGAGGATTGAGGTTTGTGGATTGAGGATTGAAGATTGAGTACTGAGGATTGAAGACTAAGATTGAGGATTGAGGATTGAGGATTGAGGATTGAGGATTGAGGATTGAAGATTGAGTATTGAGGATTGAAGATTGAGGATTGAGGATTGAGGATTGAGGATTGAGGATTGAAGATAGAGTATTGAGGATTGAAGATTGAGGATTGAGGATTGAGGATTGAGGATTGAGGATTGAGAATTGAGGATTGAGGATTCAGGATTGAAGATTGAGGATTGGCTGTTGAGGATTGAACATTGAGGATTGAGGATTGAGGATTGAGGATTGAGTATTGAAGGTTGAATATTGATGAATGGAGATTGAGGATTGAGGATTGAGGGTTGTGGATTGAGAGCGAGGACTGAGGGTTGAGTGTTGATGCCTGAGGTCCGAGGATTGAGGATTGAGGATTGCGAACTGATTATTGAGGATTGAGGATTGAAGACTGAGGATTGGGTATTGAGGATTGAAGAGTGAGGATTGAAGAATGAGGATTGGGGATTGAGTATTGAGGATTGAGGGTTGAATATTGAGTATTGAGGATTGAATATTGAGGACTGAGCGTTGAGGATTGAGGATTGAGGATTGAGGATTGAAGATTGAGTATTGAGGATTGAAGATTGAGGATTGAGGATTGAGGGTTGAGGATTGAGGATTGAGGATTGAGGATTGAGGATCGAGGATTGAATATTGATTATTGAGGATTGAAGATTGACTATTGAGGATTGCGAATTGATAATTGAGGATTGAGGATTGAGGATTGAAGATTGAGTATTGAGGATTGAAGGTTGAGGATTGTGGATTGAGGATTGAGGATTGAGGCTTGAATATTGAGGATTGGGGCTGAGTGTTGAGGGTTGAGTGATGAGAATTGATGTTTGTGGATAGAGATTTGAAGATTGCAGGTTGAGTATTGAGTATTGAAAACTTTGAATTCATGATATTCTATTGAGGATTGAGGATTGACCACTGATTGTTGAGGACTGAGGGCTGAAGATTGAGGATTCAGGATTGAGGTTTGAGGACTGAGGATTGAGGATTGAGGATTGAGGATTGAGGATTGAGGATTGAGGATTGAGGATTGAAGGTTGAATATTGATGAATGAAGATTGAGGATTGAGGATTGAGGGTTTTGGATTGAGAACGAGGACTGAGGGTTGAGTGTTGATGCCTGAGGCCTGAGGATTGAGGATTGAGGATTGCGAACTGAGGATTGAGGATTGAGGATTGAAGATTGAGTATTGAGGATTGAAGATTGAGGATTGAGGATTGAGGATTGAGGATTGAGGATTGAGGATTGAAGATTGAGGATTGAGGATTGAGCATTGAGGATTGAGGGTTGTGGATTGAGGACGAGGACTGAGGGTTGAATATTTATGTTTGAGGTCTGAGGATTGAGGATTGAGGATTGAGGATTGAGGATTGAGGATTGAAGATTGAGTACTGAGGATTGAAGATCGACTATTGAGGATTGCGAATTGAGGATTGAGGGTTGGGGATTAAGGATTGAAGATTGAGTATTGAGGATTGAAAGTTGAGGATTGTGGTTTGAGGATTGAGGATTGAGGCTTGAATATTGAGGATTGGGGCTGAGTGTTGAGGGTTGAGTGATGAGAATTGATGTTTGAGGATAGAGATCTGAAGATTGCAGATTGAGTATTGAGTATTGAAAAATGTGAATTGAGTATATTCTATTGAGGATTGAGGATTCAGGATTGAGGTTTGAGGACTGAGGATTGAGGATTGAGGATTGAGGATTGAGGATTGAGGATTGAGGATTGAAGACTGAGGATCGGGTATTGAGGATTGAACATTGAGGATTGAGGATTGAGGATTGAGTATTGAGGATTGAGAATTGAAGGTTGAATATTGATGAATGAAGATTGAGAATTGAGGATTGAAGGTCGTGGATTGAGGACGAGGACTGAGGGTTGAGTATTGATACTTGAGGCCTGAGGATTGAGGATTGAGGATTGCGAATTGAGGATTGAGGATTTAAGATTGAGGATTGGGTATTGAGGATTGAAGAATGAGGATTGAGGATTGAGGGCAGAGGATTGAGGATTGAAGATTGACGATTGAGGATTGAGGATTGAGGATTGAGGATTGAGGATTGAGGATTGAAGATTGAGTACTGAGGATTGAAGATTAAGATTGAGGATTGAGGATTGAGGACTGAGGATTGAGAATAGAGGATTGAAGGTTGAGTATTGAGGATTGAAGATTGAGGATTGAGGATTGAGGATTGAGGATTGAGAATTGAAGATTGAGTAATGAGGATTGAAGATTAAGAGTGGGGATTGAGGGTTGAGGACTGAGGATTGAGGATTGAAGATTGAAGGTTCAGTATTGAGGATTGAAGATTGAGAATTGAGGATTGAGGGTTGAACATTGAATACTGAGTGTTGAGGGTTGAGTGATGAGAATTTATGTTTCTGGATAGAGATTTGAAGATTGCAGATTGAGTATTGAGTATTGAAAACTGTGAATTGAGGATATTCTATTGAGGATTGAGGATTGACAACTGAATGTTGAGGACTGAGGGCTGAAGATTGGGATTCAGGATTGAGGATTCAGAATTGAGGTTTGAGGACTGAGGATTGAGGATTGAAGATTGAGTATTGAGGATTGAAGGTTGAGGATTGAGGATTGAGGATTGAGGATTGAGGATGAGGGCTGAGGGTTGAGGATTGAGGTTTGAGGACTAAGGACAGAGGATTGAGGAATGAGAATTGAGGATTGAGGATTGAGGACTGAAGATTAAGGATTGGGTATTGAGGATCGAAGAATGAGGATTGAGGATTGAGGATTGAGGATTGAGGATTGAATATTGAGTATTGAGGATTGAAGATTGACTATTGAGGATTGCGAATTGAGGATTGAGTATTGAGGATTGGGGATTGAAGATTGAGTATTGAGGATTGAAGGTTGAGGATTGTGGATTGAGAATTGAGGATTGAGGCTTGAATATTGAGGATTGGGGCTGAGTGTTGAGGGTTGAGTGATGAGAATTGATGTTTGTGGATAGAGATTCGAAGATTGCTGGTTGAGTATTGAGTATTGAAAACTGTGAATTCATGATATTCTATTGAGGATTGAGGATTGACCACTGATTGTTGAGGACTGAGGGCTGAAGATTGAGGATTCAGGATTGAGGATTCAGGATTGAGGTTTGAGGACTGAGGATTGAGGATTGAGGATTGAGGATTGAGGATTGAGGATTGAAGACTGAGGATCGGGTATTGAGGATTGAACATTGAGGATTGAGGATTGTGGATTGAGGATTGAGGATTGAGGATTGAGGATTGAAGGTTGAATATTGATGAATGAAGATTAAGGATTGAGGATTGAAGGTCGTGGATTGAGGACGAGGACCTAGGGTTGAGTATTGATACTTGAGGCCTGAGGATTGAGGATTGAGGGTTGCGAACTGAGGATAGAGGATTTAAGGTTGAGGATTGGGTATTGAGGATTGAAGAATGAGGATTGAGGATTGAGTGCAGAGGATTGAGGATTGAAGATTGACGATTGAGGATTGAGGATTGAGGATTTAGGATTGAGGATTGAGGATTGAGGATTGAGAATTGACGATTGAGGATTGAGGATTGAGGATGAGGGCTGAGGGTTGAGGATTGAGGTTTGAGGACTGAGGACTGAGGATTGAGGATTGAGAATTGAGGATTGAGGATTGAGGGTTGAAGACTGAGGATTGGGTATTGAGGATTGAAGAATGAGGATTGAGGATTGAGGATTGAGGATTGAGGATTGAGAATTGAGGATTGAGGATTGAGGATTGAAGATTGAGGATTTGCTGTTGAGGATTGAACATTGAGGATTGAGGATTGATGATTGAGGATTGGCTGTTGAGGACTGAGCATTGAGGATTGAGGATTGAGGATTGAGGATTGAATATTGATGAATGAAGGTTGAGGATTGAGGATTGAAGGTCGTGGACTGAGGACGAGGACTGAGGGTTGAGTATTGACACTTGAGGCCTGAGGATTGAGGATTGAGGATTGCGAATTGAGGATTGAGGATTTAAGATTGAGGATTGGGTATTGAGGATTGAAGAATGAGGATTGAGGATTGAGGACAGAGAATTGAGGATTGAAGATTGAAGATTGAGGATTGAAGATTGTCGATTGAGGATTGAGGATTGAGGATTGAGGATTGAGGATTGAGGATTGAGGATTGAAGATTGAGTATTGAGGATTAAAGATTGAGGATTGAGGATTGAGGACTGAGGATGGAGGATTAAGGATTGAAGGTTCAGTATTGAGGATTGAAGATTGAGTATTCAGGATTGAGGATTGAACATTGAGGACTGAGTGTTGAGGGTTGAGTGATGAGAATTGATGTTTGTGGATAGAGGTTTGAAGATTGCAGATTGAGTATTGAGTATTGAAAACTGTGAATTGAGTATATTCTATTGGGGATTGAGGATTGACAACTGATTGTTGAGAACTGAGGGCTGAAGGTTGAGGGTTCCGGATTGAGGATTCAGAATTGAAATTTGAGGACTGAGCATTGAGGATTGAAGATTGAGTATTGAGGATTGAAGATTGAGAATTGAGGATTGAGGATTGAGGATTGAGGATGAGGGCTGAGGGTTGAGGATTGAGGTTTGAGGACTGAGGACTGAGGATTGAGGATTGGGAATTGAGGATTGAGGATTGAGGGTTGAAGATTGAGGATTGGGTATTGAGGATTGAAGAATGTGGATTGAGGATTGAGGATTGAGGATTGAGGATTGAGGATTGAATATTGAGGATTGGGGACTGAGTGTTGAGGGTTGAACGATGAGAATTGATGTTTATGGATAGAGATTTGAAGATTGCAGATTTAGTATTGAGTATTGAAAACAGTGAATTGATGATATTCTATTGAGGATTGAGGATTGACAACTGACTGTTGAGGACTGAGGGCTGAAGGTTGAGGATTCAGGATTGAGGATTCAGGATTGAGGTTTTAGGAGAGAGGACTGAGGATTAAGGATTGGGGATTGAGAATTGAGGATTGAGGATTGAGGATTGAAGATTGAGGATTGGCTGTTGAGGATTGAACATTGAGGATTGAGGAGTGAGGATTGAGGATTGAGGATTGAAGGCTGAATATTGATGCATGAGGATTGAGGATTGAGATTTGAGGGTTGTGGATTGAGAACGAGGACTGGGGGTTGAATATTTATGATTGAGGTCTGAGGATTGAGGATTGAGGATTGAGAATTGAGGATTGAGGATTGAGGATTGAAGATTGAGGATTGGGTATTGAGGATTGAGGATTGAGGATTGAAGATTGAGGATAGGGTATTGAGGATTGAAGAATGATGATAGAGGATTATGGATTGAGGATTGAGGATTGAATATTGATTATTGAGGATTGAAGATCGACTATTGAGGATTGCGAATTGAGGATTGAGTGTTGGGGATTGAGGATTGAAGATTGAGTATTGAGGATTGACGGTTGAGGATTGTGGATTGAGGATTGAGGATTGAGGCTTGAATATTGAGGATTGGGGACTGAGTGTTGAGGGTTGAGTGATGAGCATTGATGCTTGTGGATAGAGATTTGAAGATTGCAGGTTGAGTATTGAGTATTGAAAACTGTGAAATCATTATATTCTATTGAGGATTGAGGATGGACCACTGATTGTTGAGGACTGAGGGCTGAAGATTGAGGATTCAGGTTTGAGGATTCAGGATTGAGGTTTGAGGACTGAGGATTGAGGATTGAGGATTGAGGATTGAGGATTGATGATTGAGGATTGAGGATTGAAGACTGAGGATTGGGTATTGAGGTTTGAACATTGAGGATTGAGGATTGAGGTTTGAGGAGTGAAGATTGAGGATTGAGGATTGAGGATTGAGGATCGAGGATTGAGGATTGAAGGTTGAATATTGATGATTAAAGATTGAGGGTTGAGGATTGAGGGTTGTGGATTGAGGACGAGGACTGAGTGTTGAATATTGATGTCTGAGGTCTGAGGATTGAGGATTGAGAATTGAGAATTGAGGATTGAGGATTGAAGATTGAGGATTGGGTATTGAGGATTGACGAATGAGGATTGAGAATTTCGGATTGAGGATTGAAGATTGAGTATTGAGGATTGAAGATTGAGGATTGAGGATTGAAGGTTGAGGATTGTGGATTGAGGATTGAGGATTGAGCATTGAATTTTGAGGATTGTGGACTGAGTGTTGAGGGTTGAATGATGAGAATTGATGTTTGTGGATAGAGATTTGAAGATTGCAGATTGAGTATTGAGTATTGAAAACTGTGAATTGATGATATTCTATTGAGGATTGAGGATTGACATCTGATTGCTGAGGACTGAGGGCTGAAGCTTGAGGATTCAGGATTGAGGATTCAGGATTGAGGTTTGAGGAGAGAGGACTGAGGTTTGAGGATTGAGGATTGAGAATTGATGATTGAGGATTGAGGATTGAAGATTGAGGATTGCGTACTGAGGATAGAACATTGAGGATTGAGGATTGAAGATTGAGTACTGAGGATTGAAGATTAAGATTGAGGATTGAGGATTTAGGACTGAGGATTGGGGATTGACGATTGAAGGTTCAGTATTGAGGATTGAAGATTGAGAATTGAGGATTGAGGATTGAACATTGAGGACTGAGTGTTGATGGTTGAGTGATGAGAATTGATGTTTGTGGATACAGATTTGAAGATTGCAGATTGAGTATTGAGTATTGAAAACTGTGAATTGAGTATATTCTATTGAGGATTGAGGATTGACAACTGATTGTTGAGGTCTGAGGGCTGAAGATTGAGGGTTCCGGATTGAGGATTCAGAATTGAAATTTGAGGACTGAGCATTGAGGATTGAAGATTGAGTATTGAGGATTGAAGATTGAGAATTGAGGATTGAGGATTGAGGATTGAGGATGAGGGCTGAGGGTTGATGATTGAGGTTTGAGGACTGAGGACTGAGGATTGAGGATTGAGAATTGAGGATTAAGGATTGAGGGTTGAAGATTGAGGATTGGGTATTGAGGATTGAAGAATGAGGATTGTGTATTGAGGATTGAGGATTGAGGATTGAAGATTGAATATTGATGATTGAATATTGAGGATTGAAGATTGAGGATTGGGTATTGAGGATTGTAGAATGAGGATTGAGTATTGAGTATTGAGGATTGAGGATTGAAGATTGAGTATTGAGGATTGAAGATTGACGATTGAGGATTGAGGATTGAGGATTGAGGATTGAGGATTGAGGATTGAAGATTGAGTATTGAGGATTGAAGGTAGAGGATTGAGGATTGAGTATTGAGGATTGAGGCTTGATGATTGAGTACTGAGGATTGAAGATTAAGATTGGGGATTGAGGATTGAGGATTGAGGATTGAGGATTGAGGATTGAAGATTGAGTATTGAGGATTGAAGATTGAGGATTGAGGATTGAGGATTGAGGATTGAGGATTGAAGATTGAGTACTGAGGATTGAAGATTAAGATTGAGGATTGAGGATTGAGGACTGAGGATTGAGGATTGAGGATTGAAGATTGAGTATTGAGGATTGACGATTGAGGATTGAGGATTGAGTATTGACGATTGAGGATTGCAGACTGAGTATTGAGGATTGACGATGGGAGGATTGAGGATTGCGGATAGAAGATTGAGAATTGGGGACTGAGGATTCAAGATTGAGGATCGAAGATTGAGAATTGAGGATTGAAGATTGATAATTGAGGATTCAGGTTTGAAGATTGAGTATTGAGGATAGAAGATTGAGGATTGAGGATTGTCGATTAAGGATTGAGGATGAGGGCTGAGGGTTGAGGATTGAGGTTTGAGGACTGAGGACTGAGGATTGAGGATTGAGAATTGAGGATTGAGGATTGAGGATTGAAGATTGAGGATTGGGTATTGAGGATTGAAGAATGAGGATTGAGGATTGAGGATTGAGTATTGAGGATTGAGGATTGAAGATTGAGTATTGAGCATTGAAGCCTGACGATTGAGGATTGAGGATTGAGGATTGAGGATTGAGGATGGAGGATTGAAGATTGAGTATTGAGGATCGAAGATTGGGGATCGAGGACTGAGGATTGAGGATTGAGGATTGATGATTGAAGAATGAGGATTGTGGATTGAAGATTGAGTATTGAGGATTGAAGATTGAGGGTTGAGGATTGAGGATTCAGCATTGAGGATTGAAGATTGAGTACTGAGGATTGAAGATTAAGGTTGAGGATTGAGGATTGAGGGTTGAGGATTGAGGATTGAGGATTGAGGATTGAAGATTGAGGATTGCGTATTGAGGATAGAACATTGAGGATTGAGTATTGAGTATTGAGGATTGAGGATTGAGGATTGAAGATTGAATATTGATGATTGAAGGTTGAGGATCGAGGATTGACGGTTGTGGATTGAGTACGGGGACTGAGGGTTGAGTATTGATGGTTGAGGTCTGAGGATTGAGGATTGAGTATTGAGGATTGATGATTGAGGATTCAGGATTGAGGATTGAAGATTGAGGATTGGGTATTGAGGATTGAAGAATGAGGATTGAGGATTGAGGGTTGAGGATTAAGGATTGAAGATTGAGTATTGAGGATTGAAGGTTGACGATTGAGGATTGAGGATTGAGGATTGAGGATTGAGGATTGAGGATTGAGGATTGAAGGTTGAGTATTGAGGATTGAAGATTGAGGATTGTGGATTGAGGATTGACGATTGAGGATTGAAGATTGAGGATTGAGGATTGAGGATTGAGGATTGAGGATTGAAGATTGAGGATTGGGTATTTAGGATTGAAGAATGAGGATTGAGTATTGAGTATTGAGGATTGAGGATTGAAGATTGAGTATTGAGGATTGAAGATTGACGATTGAGGATTGAGGATTGAGGATTGAGGATTGAGGATTGAGGATTGAGGATTGAAGATTTTAGTATTGGGGATTGAAGATAGAGGATTGAGAATTGAGGATTGAGGATTGAGGATTGAAGATTGAGTACTGAGGATTGAAGATTAAGATTGAGGATTGAGGATTGAGCATTGAGGATTGAGGATTGAGGATTGAGGATACAAGATTGAGTATTGAGGATTGAAGATTGAGGATTGAGGATTGAGGATTGAGGATTGAGGATTGGAGATTGAGTACTGAGGATTGAAGATTAAGATTGACGATTGAGGATTGAGGATTGAGGATTGAGGATTGAAGATTGAGGATTGCGTATTGAGGATAGAACATTGAGGATTGAGGATTGAGTATTGAGGATTGAGGATTGAGGATTGAATATTGAATATTGATTATTGAAGATTGAGGATCGAGGATTGAGGGTTGTGGATTGAGGACGAGGACTGAGGGTTGAGTATTGATGTTTGAGGTCTGAGGATTGAGGACTGAGGATTGAGAATTGAGGATTGAGGATTGAGGATTGAAGATTGAGGATTGGGTGTTGAAGATTGAAGAATGAGGATTGAGGATTGAGGATTGAGGATTTAGGATTGAAGATTGAGTATTGAGGATTGAATATTGAGGATTGAGGATTGAGGATTGAGCATTGAGGATTGAGGATTGCGGATAGAAGATTGAGGATTGGGTATTGCGGATTGAACATTGAGGATTGAGGATTGAGGATTGTGGATTGAGGACTGAAGATTGAATATTGATGATTGAATATTGAGGATTGAGGATTGATGGTTGTGGATTGAAGACGAGGACTGAGGGTTGAGTATTGCTGTTTGAGGTCTGAGGATTGAGGATTGAGGATTGAGAATTGAGGATTGAGGATTGAGGATTGAAGATTGAGAATTGGGTATTCAGGATTGAAGAATGAGGATTGAGGATTGAGGATTGAGTATTGAGGATTGAAGACTGAGTGTTGAGGGTTGAGTGATGAGAATTGATGTTTGTGGATAGAGATTTGAAGATTGCAGATTGAGTATTGAGTATTGAAAACTGTGAATTGATGATATTCTCTTGAGGATTGAGGATTGACAACTGATTGTTGAGGACTGAGGGCTGAAGGTTGAGGATTCAGGATTGAGGATTCAGGATTGTGGATTGAGGATTGAGGATTGAGAATTGAAGATTGAGGATTGAGTATTGGGGGTTGTGGATTGAGGACGAGGACTGAGGGTTGAGTATTGATGTTTGAGGTCTGAGGATTGAGGGTTGAGGATTGAGAATTGAGGATTGAGGATTGAAGATTGAGGATTGGGTACTGAGGATTGAAGAATGAGGATTGAGTATTGAGTATTAAGGATTGAGGATTGAGGATTGAGGATTGAAGATTGAGGATTAGGTATTGAGGATTGAAGAATGAGGATTGAGTATTGAGTATTGAGGATTGAGGATTGAAGATTGAGTATTGAGGATTGAAGATTGACGATTGAGGATTGAGGATTGAGGATTGAGGATTGAGGATTGAGGATTGAGGATTGAAGATTGAGTATTGAGGATTGAAGATTGAGGATTGAGGATTGAGGATTGAGGATTGAGGATTGAAGATTGAGTATTGAGGATTGAAGATTGAGGATTGAGGATTGAGGATTGAGGATTGAGGATTGAGGATGAGGGCTGAGGGTTGAGGATTGAGGTTCGAGGACTAAGGACAGAGGATTGAGGATTGAGAATTGAGGATTGAGGATTGAGGATTGAAGATTGATAATTGGGTATTGAGGATCGAAGAATGAGGATTGAGGATTGAGGATTGAGGATTGATGATAGAAGATTGAGTATTGAGGATTGAAGATTGACGATTGAGGATTGAGGATTGAGGATTGAGGATTGACGATTGAGGGTTGAGGATTGAAGATTGAGTATTGAGGATTGACGATTGAGGATTGAGGATTGAGTATTGACGATTGAGGATTGCAGACTGAGTATTGAGGATTGACGATGGGAGGATTGAGGATTGCGGATAGAAGATTGAGAATTGGGGACTGAGGATTCAAGATTGAGGATCGAAGATTGAGAATTGAGGATTGAAGATTGATAATTGAGGATTCAGGATTGAAGATTGAGTATTGAGGATAGAAGATTGAGGATTGAGGATTGTCGATTAAGGATTGAGGATGAGGGCTGAGGGTTGAGGATTGAGGTTTGAGGACTGAGGACTGAGGATTGAGGATTGAGAATTGAGGATTGAGGATTGAGGATTGAGGATTGAGGATTGGGTATTGAGGATTGAAGAATGAGGATTGAGGACTGAGGATTGAGGATTGAGGATTGAAGATTGAGTATTGAGCATTGAAGCCTGACGATTGAGGATTGAGGATTGAGGATTGAAGATTGAGTACTGAGGATTGAAGATTAAGATTGAGGATTGAGGATTGAGGTCTGAGGATTGGGGATTGACGATTGAAGGTTCAGTATTGAGGATTGAAGATTGAGAATTGAGGATTGAGGATTGAACATTGAGGACTGAGTGTTGAGGGTTGAGTGATGAGAATTGATGTTTGTGGATACAGATTTGAAGATTGCTGATTGAGTATTGAGTATTGAAAACTGTGAATTGAGTATATTCTCTTGAGGATTGAGGATTGACAACTGATTGTTGAGGACTGAGGGCTGAAGGTTGAGGATTCAGGATTGAGGATTCAGGATTGTGGATTGAGGATTGAGAATTGAGAATTGAAGATTGAGGATTGAGTATTGGGGGTTGTGGATTGAGGACGAGGACTGAGGGTTGAGTATTGATGTTTGAGGTCTGAGGATTGAGGGTTGAGGATTGAGAATTGAGGATTGAGGATTGAAGATTGAGGATTGGGTACTGAGGATTGAAGAATGAGGATTGAGTATTGAGTATTGAGGATTGAGGATTGAGGATTGAGGATTGAAGATTGAGGATTAGGTATTGAGGATTGAAGAATGAGGATTGAGTATTGATTATTGAGGATTGAGGATTGTAGATTGAGTATTGAGTATTGAAGATTGACGATTGAGGATTGAGGATTGAGGATTGAGGATTGAGGATTGAGGATTGAGGATTGAGGATTGAAGATTGAGTATTGAGGATTGAAGATTGAGGATTGAGGATTGAGGATTGAGGATTGAGGATTGAGGATTGAGGATTGCGGATAGAAGATTGAGGATTGGGTATTGCGGATTGAACATTGAGGATTGAGGATTGAGGATTGAGGATTGAGGGCTGAAGATTGAATATTGATGATTGAATATTGAGGATTGAGGATTGATGGTTGTGGATTGAGGACGAGGACTGAGGGTTGACTACTGCTGTTTGAGGTCTGAGGATTGAGGATTGAGGATTGAGAATTGAGGATTGAGGATTGAGGATTGAAGATTGAGAATTGGGTATTGAGGATTGAAGAATGAGGATTGAGGATTGAGGATTGAGGATTGAGGATTGAAGACTGAGTGCTGAGGTTTGAGTGATGAGAATTGATGTTTGTGGATAGAGATTTGAAGATTGCAGATTGAGTATTGAGTATTGAAGACTGTGAATTGATGATATTCTCTTGAGGATTGAGGATTGACAACTGATTGTTGAGGACTGAGGGCTGAAGGTTGAGGATTCAGGATTGAGGATTCAGGACTGTGGATTGAGGATTGAGGATTGAGAATTGAAGATTGAGGATTGAATATTGGGGGTTGTGGATTGAGGACGAGGACTGAGGGTTGAGTACTGACGTTTGAGGTCTGAGGATTGAGGGTTGATGATTGAGAATTGAGGATTGAGGATTGAAGATTGAGGATTGGGTATTGAGGATCGAAGAATGAGGATTGAGTACTGAGTATTGAGGATTGAGGATTGAAGATTGAGTATTGAGCATTGAATATTGAGGATTGAGGATTGAGGATTGAGCATTGAGGATTGAGGATTGCGGATAGAAGATTGAGGATTGGGTATTGCGGATTGAACATTGAGGATTGAGGATTGAGGATTGTGGATTGAGGACTGAAGATTGAATATTGATGATTGAATATTGAGTATTGGGTATTGAAGATTGAGGATTGAGGATTGAGGTTTGTGGATTGAGGATTGAAGATTGAGTACTGAGGATTGAAGACTAAGATTGAGGATTGAGGATTGAGGATTGAGGATTGAGGATTGAGGATTGAAGATTGAGTATTGAGGATTGAAGATTGAGGATTGAGGATTGAGGATTGAGGATTGAGGATTGAAGATAGAGTATTGAGGATTGAAGATTGAGGATTGAGGATTGAGGATTGAGGATTGAGGATTGAGGATTGAGGATTGCGGTTAGAAGATTGAGGATTGGGTATTGCGGATTGAAAATTGAGGATTGAGGATTGAGGATTGAGGATTTAGGGCTGAAGATTGAATATTGATGATTGAATATTGTGGATTGAGGATTGATGGTTGTGGATTGAGGACGAGGACTGAGGGTTGACTACTGCTGTTTGAGGTCTGAGGATTGAGGATTGAAGAATGAGGATTGAGGATTGAGGATTGAGGATTGAGGATTGAAGACTGAGTGCTGAGGTTTGAGTGATGAGAATTGTTGTTTGTGGATAGAGATTTGAAGATTGCAGATTGAGTATTGAGTATTGAAGACTGTGAATTGATGATATTCTCTTGAGGATTGAGGATTGACAACTGATTGTTGAGGACTGAGGGCTGAAGGTTGAGGATTCAGGATTGAGGATTCAGGACTGTGGATTGAGGATTGAGGATTGGGGACTGAGTATTGAGGGTTGAGTGATGAGAATTGATGCTTGTGGATAGAGGTCTGAAGATTGCAGATTGAGTATTGAGTATTGAAAACTGTGAATTGAGGATATTCTATTGAGGATTGAGGATTGACAACTGATTGTTGAGGACTTAGGGCTGAAGACTGAGGATTCAGGGTTGAGGATTCAGGCTTGAGGTTTGAGGACTGAGGATTGAGGATTGAGGATTGAGGATTGAGGATTGAGGATTGAAGACTGAGGACTGGGTATTGAGGATTGAACATTGAGGATTGAGTGTTGAGGATAGAGGATTGAGGATTGAAGACTGAGTGCTGAGGTTTGAGTGATGAGAATTGATGTTTGTGGATAGAGATTTGAAGATTGCAGATTGAGTATTGAGTATTGAAGACTGTGAATTGATGATATTCTCTTGAGGATTGAGGATTGACAACTGATTGTTGAGGACTGAGGGCTGAAGGTTGAGGATTCAGGATTGAGGATTCAGGACTGTGGATTGAGGATTGAGGATTGAGAATTGAAGATTGAGGATTGAGTATTGGGGGTTGTGGATTGAGGACGAGGACTGAGGGTTGAGTACTGATGTTTGAGGTCTGAGGATTGAGGGTTGATGATTGAGAATTGAGGATTGAGGATTGAAGATTGAGGATTGGGTATTGAGGATTGAAGAATGAGGATTGAGTACTGAGTATTGAGGATTGAGGATTGAAGATTGAGTATTGAGGATAGAAGATTGAGGATTGAGGATTGTCGATTAAGGATTGAGGATGAGGTCTGAGGGTTGAGGATTGAGGTTTGAGGATTGAGGATTGAGGATTGAGGATTGAGGATTGCGGATAGAAGATTGAGGATTGGGTATTGCGGATTGAACATTGAGGATTGAGGATTGAGGATTGAGGATTGAGGATTGAGGATTGAGGGTTGAGGATTGAAGATTGAGTATTGAGGATTGACGATTGAGGATTGAGGATTGAGTATTGACGATTGAAGATTGCAGACTGAGTATTGAGGATTGACGATGGGAGGATTGAGGATTGCGGATAGAAGATTGAGAATTGGGGACTGAGGATTCAAGATTGAGGATCGAAGATTGAGAATTGAGGATTGAAGATTGATAATTGAGTATTGAGGATAGAAGATTGAGGATTGAGGATTGTCGATTAAGGATTGAGGATGAGGGCTGAGGGTTGAGGATTGAGGTTTGAGGACTGAGGACTGAGGATTGAGGATTGAGAATTGAGGATTGAGGATTGAGGATTGAAGATTGAGGATTGGGTATTGAGGATTGAAGAATGAGGATTGAGGATTGAGGATTGAGGATTGAAGATTGAGTATTGAGCATTGAAGCCTGACGATTGAGGATTGAGGATTGAGGATTGAGGATTGAGGATGGAGGATTGAAGATTGAGTATTGAGGATCGAAGATTGGGGATCGAGGACAGAGGATTGAGGATTGAGGATTGAGGATTGAAGAATGAGGATTGAGGATTGAAGATTGAGTATTGAAGATTGAAGATTGAGGATTGAGGATTGAGGATTCAGCATTGAGGATTGAAGATTGAGTACTGAGGATTGAAGATTAAGGTTGAGGATTGAGGATTGAGGGTTGAGGATTGAGGATTGAGGATTGAGGATTGAAGATTGAGGATTGCGTATTGAGGATAGAACATTGAGGATTGAGTATTGAGTATTGAGGATTGAGGATTGAGGATTGAAGATTGAATATTGATGATTGAAGGTTGACGATCGAGGATTGAGGGTTGTGGATTGAGTACGAGGACTGAGGGTTGAGTATTGATGGTTGAGGTCTGAGGATTGAGGATTGAGGATTGAGGATTGATGATTGAGGATTCAGGATTGAGGATTGAAGATTGAGGATTGGGTATTGAGGATTGAAGAATGAGGATTGAGGATTGAGGGTTGAGGATTGAGGATTGAAGATTGAGTATTGAGGATTGAAGGTTGACTATTGAGGATTGAGGATTGAGGATTGAGGATTGAGGATTGAGGATTGAGGATTGAGGATTGAAGGTTGAGTATTGAGGATTGAAGATTGAGGATTGTGGATTGAGTATTGACGATTGAGGATTGAAGATTGAGGATTGAGGATTGAGGATTGAGGATTGAAGATTGAAGATTGAGGATTGGGTATTGAGGATTGAAGAATGAGGATTGGGTATTGAGTATTGAGGATTGAGGATTGAAGATTGAGTATTGAGGATTGAGGATTGAAGATTGAGTATTGGGTATTGAAGATTGAGGATTGAGGATTCAGGATTGTGGATTGAGGATTGAAGATTGAGTACTGAGGATTGAAGATTAAGATTGAGGATTGAGGATTGAGGATTGAGGATTGAGGATTGAGGATTGAAGATTGAGTATTGAGGATTGAAGATTGAGGATTGAGGATTGAGGATTGAGGATTGAGGATTGAAGATTGAGTATTGAGGATTGAAGATTGAGGATTGAGGATTGAGGATTGAGGATTGAGGATTGAGGATGAGGGCTGAGGGTTGAGGATTGAGGTTCGAGGACTAAGGACAGAGGATTGAGGATTGAGAATTGAGGATTGAGGATTGAGGATTGAAGATTGATAATTGGGTATTGAGGATCGAAGAATGAGGATTGAGGATTGAGGATTGAGGATTGATGATAGAAGATTGAGTATTGAGGATTGAAGATTGACGATTGAGGATTGAGGATTGAGGATTGAGGATTGAGGATTGAGGGTTGAGGATTGAAGATTGAGTATTGAGGATTGACGATTGAGGATTGAGGATTGAGTATTGACGATTGAGGATTGCAGACTGAGTATTGAGGATTGACGATGGGAGGATTGAGGATTGCGGATAGAAGATTGAGAATTGGGGACTGAGGATTCAAGATTGAGGATCGAAGATTGAGAATTGAGGATTGAAGATTGATAATTGAGGATTCAGGATTGAAGATTGAGTATTGAGGATAGAAGATTGAGGATTGAGGATTGTCGATTAAGGATTGAGGATGAGGGCTGAGGGTTGAGGATTGAGGTTTGAGGACTGAGGACTGAGGATTGAGGATTGAGAATTGAGGATTGAGGATTGAGGATTGAGGATTGAGGATTGGGTATTGAGGATTGAAGAATGAGGATTGAGGACTGAGGATTGAGGATTGAGGATTGAAGATTGAGTATTGAGCATTGAAGCCTGACGATTGAGGATTGAGGATTGAGGATTGAAGATTGAGTACTGAGGATTGAAGATTAAGATTGAGGATTGAGGATTGAGGTCTGAGGATTGGGGATTGACGATTGAAGGTTCAGTATTGAGGATTGAAGATTGAGAATTGAGGATTGAGGATTGAACATTGAGGACTGAGTGTTGAGGGTTGAGTGATGAGAATTGATGTTTGTGGATACAGATTTGAAGATTGCTGATTGAGTATTGAGTATTGAAAACTGTGAATTGAGTATATTCTCTTGAGGATTGAGGATTGACAACTGATTGTTGAGGACTGAGGGCTGAAGGTTGAGGATTCAGGATTGAGGATTCAGGATTGTGGATTGAGGATTGAGAATTGAGAATTGAAGATTGAGGATTGAGTATTGGGGGTTGTGGATTGAGGACGAGGACTGAGGGTTGAGTATTGATGTTTGAGGTCTGAGGATTGAGGGTTGAGGATTGAGAATTGAGGATTGAGGATTGAAGATTGAGGATTGGGTACTGAGGATTGAAGAATGAGGATTGAGTATTGAGTATTGAGGATTGAGGATTGAGGATTGAGGATTGAAGATTGAGGATTAGGTATTGAGGATTGAAGAATGAGGATTGAGTATTGATTATTGAGGATTGAGGATTGTAGATTGAGTATTGAGTATTGAAGATTGACGATTGAGGATTGAGGATTGAGGATTGAGGATTGAGGATTGAGGATTGAGGATTGAGGATTGAAGATTGAGTATTGAGGATTGAAGATTGAGGATTGAGGATTGAGGATTGAGGATTGAGGATTGAGGATTGAGGATTGCGGATAGAAGATTGAGGATTGGGTATTGCGGATTGAACATTGAGGATTGAGGATTGAGGATTGAGGATTGAGGGCTGAAGATTGAATATTGATGATTGAATATTGAGGATTGAGGATTGATGGTTGTGGATTGAGGACGAGGACTGAGGGTTGACTACTGCTGTTTGAGGTCTGAGGATTGAGGATTGAGGATTGAGAATTGAGGATTGAGGATTGAGGATTGAAGATTGAGAATTGGGTATTGAGGATTGAAGAATGAGGATTGAGGATTGAGGATTGAGGATTGAGGATTGAAGACTGAGTGCTGAGGTTTGAGTGATGAGAATTGATGTTTGTGGATAGAGATTTGAAGATTGCAGATTGAGTATTGAGTATTGAAGACTGTGAATTGATGATATTCTCTTGAGGATTGAGGATTGACAACTGATTGTTGAGGACTGAGGGCTGAAGGTTGAGGATTCAGGATTGAGGATTCAGGACTGTGGATTGAGGATTGAGGATTGAGAATTGAAGATTGAGGATTGAATATTGGGGGTTGTGGATTGAGGACGAGGACTGAGGGTTGAGTACTGACGTTTGAGGTCTGAGGATTGAGGGTTGATGATTGAGAATTGAGGATTGAGGATTGAAGATTGAGGATTGGGTATTGAGGATCGAAGAATGAGGATTGAGTACTGAGTATTGAGGATTGAGGATTGAAGATTGAGTATTGAGCATTGAATATTGAGGATTGAGGATTGAGGATTGAGCATTGAGGATTGAGGATTGCGGATAGAAGATTGAGGATTGGGTATTGCGGATTGAACATTGAGGATTGAGGATTGAGGATTGTGGATTGAGGACTGAAGATTGAATATTGATGATTGAATATTGAGTATTGGGTATTGAAGATTGAGGATTGAGGATTGAGGTTTGTGGATTGAGGATTGAAGATTGAGTACTGAGGATTGAAGATTAAGATTGAGGATTGAGGATTGAGGATTGAGGATTGAGGATTGAGGATTGAAGATTGAGTATTGAGGATTGAAGATTGAGGATTGAGGATTGAGGATTGAGGATTGAGGATTGAAGATAGAGTATTGAGGATTGAAGATTGAGGATTGAGGATTGAGGATTGAGGATTGAGGATTGAGGATTTAGGGCTGAAGATTGAATATTGATGATTGAATATTGTGGATTGAGGATTGATGGTTGTGGATTGAGGACGAGGACTGAGGGTTGACTACTGCTGTTTGAGGTCTGAGGATTGAGGATTGAAGAATGAGGATTGAGGATTGAGGATTGAGGATTGAGGATTGAAGACTGAGTGCTGAGATTTGAGTGATGAGAATTGTTGTTTGTGGATAGAGATTTGAAGATTGCAGATTGAGTATTGAGTATTGAAGACTGTGAATTGATGATATTCTCTTGAGGATTGAGGATTGACAACTGATTGTTGAGGACTGAGGGCTGAAGGTTGAGGATTCAGGATTGAGGATTCAGGACTGTGGATTGAGGATTGAGGATTGGGGACTGAGTATTGAGGGTTGAGTGATGAGAATTGATGCTTGTGGATAGAGGTCTGAAGATTGCAGATTGAGTATTGAGTATTGAAAACTGTGAATTGAGGATATTCTATTGAGGATTGAGGATTGACAACTGATTGTTGAGGACTTAGGGCTGAAGACTGAGGATTCAGGGTTGAGGATTCAGGCTTGAGGTTTGAGGACTGAGGATTGAGGATTGAGGATTGAGGATTGAGGATTGAGGATTGAAGACTGAGGACTGGGTATTGAGGATTGAACATTGAGGATTGAGTGTTGAGGATAGAGGATTGAGGATTGAAGACTGAGTGCTGAGGTTTGAGTGATGAGAATTGATGTTTGTGGATAGAGATTTGAAGATTGCAGATTGAGTATTGAGTATTGAAGACTGTGAATTGATGATATTCTCTTGAGGATTGAGGATTGACAACTGATTGTTGAGGACTGAGGGCTGAAGGTTGAGGATTCAGGATTGAGGATTCAGGACTGTGGATTGAGGATTGAGGATTGAGAATTGAAGATTGAGGATTGAGTATTGGGGGTTGTGGATTGAGGACGAGGACTGAGGGTTGAGTACTGATGTTTGAGGTCTGAGGATTGAGGGTTGATGATTGAGAATTGAGGATTGAGGATTGAAGATTGAGGATTGGGTATTGAGGATTGAAGAATGAGGATTGAGTACTGAGTATTGAGGATTGAGGATTGAAGATTGAGTATTGAGGATAGAAGATTGAGGATTGAGGATTGTCGATTAAGGATTGAGGATGAGGTCTGAGGGTTGAGGATTGAGGTTTGAGGATTGAGGATTGAGGATTGAGGATTGAGGATTGCGGATAGAAGATTGAGGATTGGGTATTGCGGATTGAACATTGAGGATTGAGGATTGAGGATTGAGGATTGAGGATTGAGGATTGAGGGTTGAGGATTGAAGATTGAGTATTGAGGATTGACGATTGAGGATTGAGGATTGAGTATTGACGATTGAAGATTGCAGACTGAGTATTGAGGATTGACGATGGGAGGATTGAGGATTGCGGATAGAAGATTGAGAATTGGGGACTGAGGATTCAAGATTGAGGATCGAAGATTGAGAATTGAGGATTGAAGATTGATAATTGAGTATTGAGTATAGAAGATTGAGGATTGAGGATTGTCGATTAAGGATTGAGGATGAGGGCTGAGGGTTGAGGATTGAGGTTTGAGGACTGAGGACTGAGGATTGAGGATTGAGAATTGAGGATTGAGGATTGAGGATTGAAGATTGAGGATTGGGTATTGAGGATTGAAGAATGAGGATTGAGGATTGAGGATTGAGGATTGAAGATTGAGTATTGAGCATTGAAGCCTGACGATTGAGGATTGAGGATTGAGGATTGAGGATTGAGGATGGAGGATTGAAGATTGAGTATTGAGGATCGAAGATTGGGGATCGAGGACAGAGGATTGAGGATTGAGGATTGAGGATTGAAGAATGAGGATTGAGGATTGAAGATTGAGTATTGAAGATTGAAGATTGAGGATTGAGGATTGAGGATTCAGCATTGAGGATTGAAGATTGAGTACTGAGGATTGAAGATTAAGGTTGAGGATTGAGGACTGAGGGTTGAGGATTGAGGATTGAGGATTGAGGATTGAAGATTGAGGATTGCGTATTGAGGATAGAACATTGAGGATTGAGTATTGAGTATTGAGGATTGAGGATTGAGGATTGAAGATTGAATATTGATGATTGAAGGTTGACGATCGAGGATTGAGGGTTGTGGATTGAGTACGAGGACTGAGGGTTGAGTATTGATGGTTGAGGTCTGAGGATTGAGGATTGAGGATTGAGGATTGATGATTGAGGATTCAGGATTGAGGATTGAAGATTGAGGATTGGGTATTGAGGATTGAAGAATGAGGATTGAGGATTGAGGGTTGAGGATTGAGGATTGAAGATTGAGTATTGAGGATTGAAGGTTGACTATTGAGGATTGAGGATTGAGGATTGAGGATTGAGGATTGAGGATTGAGGATTGAGGATTGAAGGTTGAGTATTGAGGATTGAAGATTGAGGATTGTGGATTGAGTATTGACGATTGAGGATTGAAGATTGAGGATTGAGGATTGAGGATTGAGGATTGAAGATTGAAGATTGAGGATTGGGTATTGAGGATTGAAGAATGAGGATTGGGTATTGAGTATTGAGGATTGAGGATTGAAGATTGAGTATTGAGGATTGAAGATTGACGATTGAGGATTGAGGATTGAGGATTGAGGATTGAGGATTGAGGATTGAGGATTGAAGATTGAGTATTGGGGATTGAAGATTGAGGATTGAGGATTGAGGATTGAGGATTGAGGATTGAAGATTGAGTACTGAGGATTGAAGATTGAGGATTGAGGATTGAAGATTGAGGATTGGGGACTGAGTATTGAGGGTTGAGTGATGAGAATTGATGCTTGTGGATAGAGGTCTGAAGATTGCTGATTGAGTATTGAGTATTGAAAACTGTGAATTGAGGATATTCTATTGAGGATTGAGGATTGACAACTGATTGTTGAGGACTTAGGGCTGAAGATTGAGGATTCAGGGTTGAGGATTCAGGATTGAGGTTTGAGGACTGTGGATTGAGGATTGAGGATTGAGGATTGAGGATTGAGGATTGAAGACTGAGGATTTGGTATTGAGGATTGAACATTGAGGATTGAGTGTTGAGGATAGAGGATTGAGGATTGAGGATTGAAGGTTGAATATTAATGACTGTATATTGAGGATTGAGGATTGAGGGTTGTGGATTGAGGACGAGGACTGAGGGTTGAGTATTGATGTTTGAAGTCTGAGGATTCAGGATTGAAGATTGAGTATTGAGGATAGAAGATTGAGGATTGAGGATTGTCGATTAAGGATTGAGGATGAGGTCTGAGGGTTGAGGATTGATGTTTGAGGACTGAGGACTGAGGATTGAGAATTGAGGATTGAGGATTGAGGATTGAAGATTGAGGATTGGGTATTGAGGATTGAAGAATGAGGATTGAGGATTGAGGATTGAGGATTGAGGATTGAAGATTGATTATTGAGCATTGAAGCCTGACGATTGAGGATTGAGAATTGAGGATTGAGGATTGAGGATGGAGGACTGAAGATTGAGTATTGAGGACTGAAGATTGAGGATCGAGGATTGAGGATTGAGGATTGAGGATAGAGGATTGAAGAATGAGGATTGAGGTTTGAGGATTGAGGATTGAGGATTGAGGATTGAGGATTGGTGATTGAGGATTGCGAATCGAAGATTCAGTATTAAGGATTGAAGATTCAAAATTGAGGATGAGGATTGGACATTGAGTACTGAGTGTTGAGGGTTGAGTGATGAGAATTTATGTTTCTGGATACAGATTTGAAGATTGCAGATTGAGTATTGGGTATTGAAAACTGTGAATTGAGGATATTCTATTGAGGATTGAGGATTGACAACTGAATGTTGAGGACTGAGGGCTGAAGATTGAGGATTCAGGATTGAGGATTCAGAATTGAGGTTTGAGGACTGAGGATTGAGGATTGAAGATTGAGTATTGAGGATTGAATATTGAGGGTTGAGGATTGAGGATTGAGGATTGAGGATGAGGGCTGAGGGTTGAGGATTGAGGTTTGAGGACTAAGGACAGAGGATTGAGGATTGAGAATTGAGGATTGAGGATTGAGGATTGAAGATTGATAATTGGGTATTGAGGATCGAAGAATGAGGATTGAGGATTGAGGATTGAGGATTGAGGATAGAAGATTGAGTATTGAGGATTGGAGATTGACGATTGAGGATTGAGGATTGAGGATTGAGGATTGAGGATTGAGGGTTGAGGATTGAAGATTGAGTATTGAGGATTGACGATTGAGGATTGAGGATTGAGTATTGACGATTGAGGATTGCAGACTGAGTATTGAGGATTGACGATGGGAGGATTGAGGATTGCGGATAGAAGATTGAGAATTGGGGACTGAGGATTCAAGATTGAGGATCGAAGATTGAGAATTGAGGATTGAAGATTGATAATTGAGGATTCAGGATTGAAGATTGAGTATTGAGGATAGAAGATTGAGGATTGAGGATTGTCGATTAAGGATTGAGGATGAGGGCTGAGGGTTGAGGATTGAGGTTTGAGGACTGAGGACTGAGGATTGAGGATTGAGTATTGAGGATTGAGGATTGAGGGTTGAAGATTGAGGATTGGGTATTGAGGATTGAAGAATGAGGATTGAGGATTGAGGATTGAGGATTGAGGATTGAAGATTGAGTATTGAGCATTGAAGCCTGACGATTGAGGATTGAGGATTGAGGATTGAGGATTGAGGATGGAGGATTGAAGACTGAGTATTGAGGATCGAAGATTGGGGATCGAGGACTGAGGATTGAGGATTGAGGATTGAGGATTGAAGAATGAGGATTGAGGATTGAAGATTGAGTATTGAAGATTGAAGTTTGAGGATTGAGGATTGAGGGTTGAGGATTGAGGATTGAGGATTGAGGATTGAAGATTGAGGATTGCGTGTTGAGGATAGAACATTGAGGATTGAGTATTGAGTATTGAGGATTGAGGATTGAGGATTGAAGATTGAATATTGATGATTGAAGGTTGAGGATCGAGGATTGAGGGTTGTGGATTGAGTACGAGGACTGAGGGTTGAGTATTGATGGTTGAGGTCTGAGGATTGAGGATTGAAGATTGAGTATTGAGGATTGAAGCCTGACGATTGAGGATTGAGGATTGAGGATTGAGGATTGAGGATGGAGGATTGAAGATTGAGTATTGAGGATTGAAGATTGAGGATAGTGGATTGAGGATTGAGGATTGACGATTGAGGATTGAAGATTGAGGATTGGGTATTGAGGATTGAAGAATGAGGATTGAGTATTGAGTATTGAGGATTGAGGATTGAAGATTGAGTATTGAGGATTGAAGATTGACGATTGAGGATTGAGGATTGAGGATTGAGGATTGAGGATTGAGGATTGAGGATTGAAGATTGAGTATTGGGGATTGAAGATTGAGGATTGAGGATTGAGGATTGAGGATTGAGGATTGAAGATTGAGTACTGAGGATTGAAGATTAAGATTGAGGATTGAGGATTGAGGATTGAGGATTGAGGATTGAGGATACGAGATTGAGTATTGAGGATTGAAGATTGAGGATTGAGGATTGAGGATTGAGGATTCAGGATTGGAGATTGAGTACTGAGGATTGAAGATTAAGATTGACGATTGAGGATTGAGGATTGAGGATTTAGGATTGAGGATTTAGGATTGAAGATTGAGGATTGCGTATTGAGGATAGAACAATGAGGATTGAGGATTGAGTATTGATGATTGAGGATTGAGGATTGAAGATTGAATATTGATGATTGAAGATTGAGGATCGAGGATTGAGGGTTGTGGATTGAGGACGAGGGCCGAGGGTTGAGTATTGATGTTTGAGGTCTGAGGATTGAGGATTGAGGATTGAGAATTGAGGTTTGAGGTCTGAGGATTGAGGATTGAAGATTGAGTATTGAGGATTGAAGATTGAGGGTTGAGGATTGAGGATTGAGGATTGAGGATGAGGGCTGAGGGTTGAGGATTGAGGTTTGAGGACTAAGGACAGAGGATTGAGGATTGAGAATTGGGGATTGAGGATTGAGGATTGAAGATCGAGGATTGGGTATTGAGGATCGAAGAATGAGGATTGAGGAATGAGGATTGAGGATTGAGGATTGAATATTGAGTATTGAGGATTGAAGATTGACTATTGAGGATTGCGAATTGAGGATTGAGGATTGAGGATTGAGGATTCAAGATTGAGTATTGAGGATTGAATGTTGAGGATTGTGGATTGAGGATTGAGGATTGAGGCTTGAATATTGAGGATTGGGGACTGAGTTTTGAGGGTTGAGTGTTGTGAATTGATGTTTGTGGATAGAGATTTGAAGATTGCAGGTTGAGTATTGAGTATTGAAAACTGTGAATTCATGATATTCTATTGAGGATTGAGGATTGACCACCGATTGTTGAGGACTGAGGGCTGAAGATTGAGGATTCAGGATTGAGGATTCAGGATTGAGGTTGGAGGACTGAGGATTGAGGGTTGAGGATCGAGGATTGAGGATTGCCGCTGGAGGATTGAGGATTGAGGATTGAAGATTGAGGATTGGGTATTGTGGATTGACGAATGAGGATTGAGGATTGCTGATTGAGGATTGAAGATTGAGTATTGAGGATTGAAGATTGAGGATTGAGGATTGAGGATTGAGGATTGGTGATTGAGGATTGCGAATTGAAGATTCAGTATTAAGGATTGAAGATTCAAAATTGAGGATGAGGATTGAACATTGAGTACTGAGTGTTGAGGGTTGAGTGATGAGAATTTATGTTTCTGGATACAGATTTGAAGATTGCACATTGAGTATTGGGTATTGAAAACTGTGAATTGAGGATATTCTATTGAGGATTGAGGATTGACAACTGAATGTTGAGGACTGAGGGATGAAGATTGAGGATTCAGGATTGAGGATTCAGAATTGAGGTTTGAGGACAGAGGATTGAGGATTGAAGATTGAGTATTGAGGATTGAAGATTGAGGGTTGAGGATTGAGGATTGAGGATTGAGGATGAGGGCTGAGGGTTGAGGATTGAGGTTTGAGGACTAAGGACAGAGGATTGAGGATTGAGAATTGAGGATTGAGGATTGAGGATTGAAGATTGATAATTGGGTATTGAGGATCGAAGAATGAGGATTGAGGATTGAGGATTGAGGATTGAGGATAGAAGATTGAGTATTGAGGATTGAAGATTGACGATTGAGGATTGAGGATTGAGGACTGAAGATTGAATATTGATGATTGAATATTGAGGATTGAGGATTAATGGTTGTGGATTGAGGGCGAGGACTGAGGGTTGAGTATTGCTGTTTGAGGACTTTGGATTGAGGATTGAGGATTGAGAATTGAGGATTGAGGATTGAGGATTGAAGATTGAGAATTGGGTATTCAGGATTGAAGAATGAGGATTGAGGATTGAGGATTGAGTATTGAGGATTGAAAACTGAGTGTTGAAGGTTGAGTGATGAGAATTGATGTTTGTGGATAGAGATTTGAAGATTGCAGATTGAGTATTGAGTATTGAAAACTGTGAATTGATGATATTCTCTTGAGGATTGAGGATTGACAACTGATTGTTGAGGACTGAGGGCTGAAGGTTGAGGATTCAGGATTGAGGATTCAGGATTGTGGATTGAGGATTGAGGATTGAGAATTGAAGATTGAGGATTGAGTATTGGGGGTTGTGGATTGAGGACGAGGACTGAGGGTTGAGTATTGATGTTTGAGGTCTGAGGATTGAGGGTTGAGGATTGAGAATTGAGGATTGAGGATTGAAGATTGAGGATTGGGTACTGAGGATTGAAGAATGAGGATTGAGTATTGAGTATTGAGGATTGAGGATTGAGGATTGAGGATTGAAGATTGAGGATTAGGTATTGAGGATTGAAGAATGAGGATTGAGTATTGATTATTGAGGATTGAGGATTGAAGATTGAGTATTGAGGATTGAAGATTGACGATTGAGGATTGAGGATTGAGGATTGAGGATTGAGGATTGAGGATTGAGGATTGAAGATTGAGTATTGGGTATTGAAGATTGAGGATTGAGGATTGAGGATTGTGGATTGAGGATTGAAGATTGAGTACTGAGGATTGAAGATTAAGATTGAGGATTGAGGTTTGAGGATTGAGGATTGAGGATTGAGGATTGAGGATTGAAGATTGAGTATTGAGGATTGAAGATTGAGGATTGAGGATTGAGGATTTAGGATTGAGGATTGATGGTTGTGGATTGAGGACGAGGACTGAGGGTTGACTACTGCTGTTTGAGGTCTGAGGATTGAGGATTGAGAATTGAGAATTGAGGATTGAGGATTGAGGATTGAAGATTGAGAATTGGGTATTGAGGATTGAAGAATGAGGATTGAGGATTGAGGATTGAGGATTGAGGATTGAAGACTGAGTGCTGAGGTTTGAGTGATGAGAATTGATGTTTGTGGATAGAGATTTGAAGATTGCAGATTGAGTATTGAGTATTGAAGACTGTGAATTGATGATATTCTCTTGAGGATTGAGGATTGACAACTGATTGTTGAGCACTGAGGGCTGAAGGCTGAGGATTCAGGATTGAGGATTCAGGACTGTGGATTGAGGATTGAGGATTGAGAATTGAAGATTGAGGATTGAGTATTGGGGGTTGTGGATTGAGGACGAGGACTGAGGGTTGAGTACTGATGTTTGAGGTCTGAGGATTGAGGGTTGATGATTGAGAATTGAGGATTGAGGATTGAAGATTGAGGATTGGGTATTGAGGATTGAAGAATGAGGATTGAGTACTGAGTATTGAGGATTGAGGATTGAAGATTGAGTATTGAGCATTGAATATTGACGATTGAGGATTGAGGATTGAGGATTGAGGATTGAGGATTGAGGATTGAGGATTGAAGATTGAGTATTGTGGATTGAAGATTGAGGATTGAGGATTGAGGTTTGAGGATTGAGGATTGAAGATTGAGTACTGAGGATTGAAGATTAAGATTGAGGATTGATGATTGAGGATTGAGGATTGAAGATTGAGGATTGGGGACTGAGTATTGAGGGTTGAGTGATGAGAATTGATGCTTGTGGATAGAGGTCTGAAGATTGCAGATTGAGTATTGAGTATTGAAAACTGTGAATTGAGGATATTCTATTGAGGATTGAGGATTGACAACTGATTGTTGAGGACTTAGGGCTGAAGACTGAGGATTCAGAGTTGAGGATTCAGGATTGAGGTTTGAGGACTGAGGATTGAGGATTGAGGATTGAGGATTGAGGATTGAGGATTGAAGATTGAGGATTGAGGATTGAGGATTGAGGATTGAGGATTGAGGATTGAGGATTGAGGATTGCGGATAGAATATTGAGGATTGGGTATTGCGGATTGAACATTGAGGATTGAGGATTGAGGATTGAGGATTGAGGACTGAAGATTGAATATTGATGATTGAATATTGAGGATTGAGGATTGATGGTTGTGGATTGAGGACGAGGACTGAGGGTTGACTACTGCAGTTTGAGGTCTGAGGATTGAGGATTGAGGATTGAGAATTGAGGATTGAGGATTGAGGATTGGAGATTGAGAATTGGGTATTGAGGATAGAACATTGAGGATTGAGGATTGAGTATTGAGGATTGAGGATTGAGGATTGAGGATTGAGGGTTGGAGATTGAGTACTGAGGATTGAAGATTAAGATTGACGATTGAGGATTGAGGATTGAGGATTGAGGATTCAGGATTGAAGATTGAGTATTGAGGATAGAAGATTGAGGATTGAGGATTGTCGATTAAGGATTGAGGATGAGGTCTAAGGGTTGAGGATTGAGGTTTGAGGACTTAGGACTGAGGATTGAGAATTGAGAATTGAGGATTGAGGATTGAGGATTGAAGATTGAGGATTGGGTATTGAGGATTGAAGAATGAGGATTGAGGATTGAGGATTGAGGATTGAGGATTGAGGATTGAAGATTGAGTATTGAGCATTGAAGCCTGACGATTGAGGATTGAGGATTGAGGATTGAGGATTGAGGATGGAGGACTGAAGATTGAGTATTGAGGATTGAAGATTGAGGATCGAGGATTGAGGATTGAGGATTGAGGATAGAGGATTGAAGAATGAGGATTGAGGATTGAGGATTGAGGATTGAGGATTGAAGATTGAGTATTGAGGATTGAAGGTTGAGGATTGAGGATTGAGGATTGAGGATTGAGGATTGAAGATTGAGTATTGAGGATTGAAGATTGAGGATTGAGGATTGAGGATTGAGGATTGAGGATTGAGGATTGAGGATTGCGGATAGAAGATTGAGGATTGGGTATTGCGGATTGAACATTGAGGATTGAGGATTGAGGATTGAGGATTGAGGGCTGAAGATTGAATATTGATGATTGAATATTGAGGATTGAGGATTGATGGTTGTGGATTGAGGACGAGGACTGCGGGTTGACTACTGCTGTTTGAGGTCTGAGGATTGAGGATTGAGGATTGAGAATTGAGGATTGAGGATTGAGGATTGAAGATTGAGAATTGGGTATTGAGGATTGAAGAATGAGTATTGAGGATTGAGGATTGAAGATTGAGTATTGAGGATTGAAGATTGACGATTGAGGATTGAGGATTGAGGATTGAGGATTGAGGATTGAGGATTGAGGATTGAAGATTGAGTATTGGGTATTGAAGATTGAGGATTGAGGATTGAGGATTGTGGATTGAGGATTGAAGATTGAGTACTGAGGATTGAAGATTAAGATTGAGGATTGAGGATTGAGGATTGAGGATTGAGGATTGAGGATTGAAGATTGAGTATTGAGGATTGAAGATTGAGGATTGAGGATTGAGGATTGAGGATTGAGGATTGAAGATTGAGTATTGAGGATTGAAGATTGAGGATTGAGGATTGAGGATTGAGGATTGAGGATTGAGGATTGAGGATTGAGGATTGCGGATAGAATATTGAGGATTGGGTATTGCGGATTGAACATTGAGGATTGAGGATTGAGGATTGAGGATTGAGGACTGAAGATTGAATATTGATGATTGAATATTGAGGATTGAGGATTGATGGTTGTGGATTGAGGACGAGGACTGAGGGTTGACTACTGCAGTTTGAGGTCTGAGGATTGAGGATTGAGGATTGAGAATTGAGGATTGAGGATTGAGGATTGGAGATTGAGAATTGGGTATTGAGAATAGAACATTGAGGATTGAGGATTGAGTATTGAGGATTGAGGATTGAGGATTGAGGATTGAGGGTTGGAGATTGAGTACTGAGGATTGAAGATTAAGATTGACGATTGAGGATTGAGGATTGAGGATTGAGGATTGAGGATTGAAGATTGAGTATTGAGGATTGAAGATTGACGATTGAGTATTGATGATTGAGGATTGAGGATTGAGGATTGAGGATTGAGGATTGAAGATTGAGTATTGGGGATTGAAGATTGAGGATTGAGGATTGAGGATTGAGGATTGAGGATTGAAGATTGAGTACTGAGGATTGAAGATTAAGATTGAGGATTGAGGACTGAGGATTGAGGATTGAGGATTGAGGATACAAGATTGAGTATTGAGGATTGAAGACTGAGGATTGAGGATTGAGGATTGAGGATTGAGGGTTGGAGATTGAGTACTGAGGATTGAAGATTAAGATTGACGATTGAGGATTGAGGATTGAGGATTGAGGATTGAGGATTGAGGATTGAAGATTGAGGATTGCGTATTGAGGATAGAACATTGAGGATTGAGGATTGAGTATTGAGGATTGAGGATTGAGGATTGAAGATTGAATATTGACGATTGAAGATTGAGGATCGAGGATTGAGGGTTGTGGATTGAGGACGAGGACTGAGAGTTGAGTATTGATGTTTGAGGTCTGAGGATTGAGGATTGAGGATTGAGAATTGAGGATTGAGGATTGAGGATTGAAGATTGAGGATTGGGTCTTGAAGATTGAAGAATGAGGATTGAGGATTGAGGATTGAGGATTGAGGATTGAAGATTGAGTATTGAGGATTGAATATTGAGGATTGAGGATTGAGGATTGAGCATTGAGGATTGAGGATTGCGGATAGAAGATTGAGGATTGGGTATTGCGGATTGAACATTGAGGATTGAGGATTGAGGATTGAGGATTGAGGACTGAAGATTGAATATTGATGATTGAATATTGAGGATTGAGGATTGATGGTTGTGGATTGAGGACGAGGACTGAGGGTTGAGTATTGCTGTTTGAGGTCTGAGGATTGAGGATTGAGGATTGAGAATTGAGGATTGAGGATTGAGGATTGAAGATTGAGAATTGGGTATTCAGGATTGAAGAATGAGGATTGAGGATTGAGGATTGAGGATTGAGGATTGAGGATTGAGGATTGAGGACTGAAGATTGAATATTGATGATTGAATATTGAGGATTGAGGATTGATGGTTGTGGATTGAGGACGAGGACTGAGGGTTGACTACTGCTGTTTGAGGTCTGAGGATTGAGGATTGAGGATTGAGAATTGAGGATTGAGGATTGAGCATTGAAGATTGAGAATTGGGTATTGAGGATTGAAGAATGAGGATTGAGGATTGAGGATTGAGGATTGAGGATTGAGGATTGAGTATTGGGTGTTGTGGATTGAGGACGAGGACTGAGGGTTGAGTATTGATGTTCGAGGTCTGAGGATTGAGGGTTGAGGATTGAGAATTGAGGATTGAGGATTGAAGATTGAGGATTGGGTATTGAGGATTGAAGAATGAGGATTGAGTACTGAGTATTGAGGATTGAGGATTGAAGATTGAGTATTGAGCATTGAATATTGACGTTTGAAGATTGAGGATTGGGTATTGAGGATTGAAGAATGAGGATTGAGTACTGAGTATTGAGGATTGAGGATTGAAGATTGAGTATTGAGCATTGAATATTGACGTTTGAGGATTGAGGATTGAGGATTGAGGATTGAGGATTGAGGATTGAGGATTGAAGATTGAGTATTGAGGATTGAAGATTGAGGATTGAGGATTGATGGTTGTGGATTGAGGACGAGGACTGCGGGTTGACTACTGCTGTTTGAGGTCTGAGGATTGAGGATTGAGGATTGAGAATTGAGGATTGAGGATTGAGGATTGAAGATTGAGAATTGGGTATTGAGGATTGAAGAATGAGTATTGAGGATTGAGGATTGAAGATTGAGTATTGAGGATTGAAGATTGACGATTGAGGATTGAGGATTGAGGATTGAGGATTGAGGATTGAGGATTGAGGATTGAAGATTGAGTATTGGGTATTGAAGATTGAGGATTGAGGATTGAGGATTGTGGATTGAGGATTGAAGATTGAGTACTGAGGATTGAAGATTAAGATTGAGGATTGAGGATTGAGGATTGAGGATTGAGGATTGAGGATTGAAGATTGAGTATTGAGGATTGAAGATTGAGGATTGAGGATTGAGGATTGAGGATTGAGGATTGAAGATTGAGTATTGAGGATTGAAGATTGAAGATTGAGGATTGAGGATTGAGGATTGAGGATTGAGGATTGAGGATTGAGGATTGAGGATTGCGGATAGAATATTGAGGATTGGGTATTGCGGATTGAACATTGAGGATTGAGGATTGAGGATTGAGGATTGAGGACTGAAGATTGAATATTGATGATTGAAAATTGAGGATTGAGGATTGATGGTTGTGGATTGAGGACGAGGACTGAGGGTTGACTACTGCAGTTTGAGGTCTGAGGATTGAGGATTGAGGATTGAGAATTGAGGATTGAGGATTGAGGATTGGAGATTGAGAATTGGGTATTGAGGATAGAACATTGAGGATTGAGGATTGAGTATTGAGGATTGAGGATTGAGGATTGAGGATTGAGGGTTGGAGATTGAGTACTGAGGATTGAAGATTAAGATTGACGATTGAGGATTGAGGATTGAGGATTGAGGATTGAGGATTGAAGATTGAGTATTGAGGATTGAAGATTGACGATTGAGTATTGATGATTGAGGATTGAGGATTGAGGATTGAGGATTGAGGATTGAAGATTGAGTATTGGGGATTGAAGATTGAGGATTGAGGATTGAGGATTGAGGATTGAGGATTGAAGATTGAGTACTGAGGATTGAAGATTAAGATTGAGGATTGAGGACTGAGGATTGAGGATTGAGGATTGAGGATACAAGATTGAGTATTGAGGATTGAAGACTGAGGATTGAGGATTGAGGATTGAGGATTGAGGGTTGGAGATTGAGTACTGAGGATTGAAGATTAAGATTGACGATTGAGGATTGAGGATTGAGGATTGAGGATTGAGGATTGAGGATTGAAGATTGAGGATTGCGTATTGAGGATAGAACATTGAGGATTGAGGATTGAGTATTGAGGATTGAGGATTGAGGATTGAAGATTGAATATTGACGATTGAAGATTGAGGATCGAGGATTGAGGGTTGTGGATTGAGGACGAGGACTGAGAGTTGAGTATTGATGTTTGAGGTCTGAGGATTGAGGATTGAGGATTGAGAATTGAGGATTGAGGATTGAGGATTGAAGATTGAGGATTGGGTCTTGAAGATTGAAGAATGAGGATTGAGGATTGAGGATTGAGGATTGAGGATTGAAGATTGAGTATTGAGGATTGAATATTGAGGATTGAGGATTGAGGATTGAGCATTGAGGATTGAGGATTGCGGATAGAAGATTGAGGATTGGGTATTGCGGATTGAACATTGAGGATTGAGGATTGAGGATTGAGGATTGAGGACTGAAGATTGAATATTGATGATTGAATATTGAGGATTGAGGATTGATGGTTGTGGATTGAGGACGAGGACTGAGGGTTGAGTATTGCTGTTTGAGGTCTGAGGATTGAGGATTGAGGATTGAGAATTGAGGATTGAGGATTGAGGATTGAAGATTGAGAATTGGGTATTCAGGATTGATGAATGAGGATTGAGGATTGAGGATTGAGGATTGAGGATTGAGGATTGAGGATTGAAGATTGAGAATTGGGTATTCAGGATTGAAGAATGAGGATTGAGGATTGAGGATTGAGTATTGAGGATTGAAGATTGAGGATTGAGTATTGGGGGTTGTGGATTGAGGACGAGGACTGAGGGTTGAGTATTGACGTTTGAGGTCTGAGGATTGAGGGTTGAGGGTTGAGAATTGAGGATTGACGATTGAAGATTGAGGATTGGGTACTGAGGATTGAAGAATGAGGATTGAGTATTGAGTATTGAGGATTGAGGATTGAGGATTGAGGATTGAAGATTGAGGATTAGGTATTGAGGATTGAAGAATGAGGATTGAGTATTGAGTATTGAGGATTGAGGATTGAAGATTGAGTATTGAGGATTGAAGATTGACGATTGAGGATTGAGGATTGAGGATTGAGGATTGAGGATTGAGGATTGACGATTGAAGATTGAGGATTGAGGATTGTGGATTGAGGATTGAAGATTGAGTACTGAGGATTGAAGATTAAGATTGAGGATTGAGGATTGAGGATTGAGGATTGAGGATTGAGGATTGAAGATTGAGTATTGAGGATTGAAGATTGAGGATTGAGGATTGAGGATTGAGGATTGAGGACTGAAGATTGAATATTGATGATTGAATATTGAGGATTGAGGATTGATGGTTGTGGATTGAGGACGAGGACTGAGGGTTGACTACTGCTGTTTGAGGTCTGAGGATTGAGGATTGAGGATTGAGAATTGAGGATTGAGGATTGAGGATTGAAGATTGAGAATTGGGTATTGAGGATTGAAGAATGAGGATTGAGGATTGAGGATTGAGGATTGAGGATTGAAGACTGAGTGCTGAGGTTTGAGTGATGAGAATTGATGTTTGTGGATAGAGATTTGAAGATTGCAGATTGAGTATTGAGTATTGAAGACTGTGAATTGATGATATTCTCTTGAGGATTGAGGATTGACAACAGATTGTTGAGTACTGAGGGCTGAAGGTTGAGGATTCAGGATTGAGGATTCAGGATTGTGGATTGAGGATTGGGGATTGAGAATTGAAGATTGAGGATTGAGTATTGGGGGTTGTGGATTGAGGACGAGGACTGAGGGTTGAGTATTGATGTTTGAGGTCTGAGGATTGAAGGTTGAGGATTGAGAATTGAGGATTGAGGATTGAAGATTGAGGATTGGGTACTGAGGATTGAAGAATGAGGATTGAGTATTGAGTATTGAGGATTGAGGATTGAGGATTGAGGATTGAAGATTGAGGATTAGGTATTGAGGATTGAAGAATGAGGATTGAGTATTGAGTATTGAGGATTGAGGATTGAAGATTGAGTATTGAGGATTGAAGATTGACGATTGAGGATTGAGGATTGAGGATTGAGGATTGAGGATTGAGGATTGAGGATTGAGGATTAAAGATTGAGTATTGGGTATTGAAGATTGAGAATTGAGGATTGAGGATTGTGGATTGAGGATTGAAGTTTGAGTACTGAGGATTGAAGATTAAGATTGAGGATTGAGGATTGAGGACTGAGGATTGAGGATTGAGGATTGAGGATTGAAGATTGAGTATTGAAGATTGAAGATTGAGGATTGAGGATTGAGGATTGAGGATTGAGGATTGAAGATTGAGTATTGAGGATTGAAGATTGAGGATTGAGGATTGAGGATTGAGAATTGAGGATAGAGGATTGAGGATTGAGGATTGAGGATTGCGGATAGAAGATTGAGGATTGGGAATTGCGGATTGAACATTGAGGATTGAGGATTGAGGATTGAGGATTGAGGACTGAAGATTGAATATTGATGATTGAATATTGAGGATTGAGGATTGATGGTTGTGGATTGAGGACGAGGACTGAGGGTTGACTACTGCTGTTTGAGGTCTGAGGATTGAGGATTGAGGATTGAGGATTGAAGATTGAGAATTGGGTATTGAGGATTGAAGAATGAGGATTGAGGATTGAGGATTGAGGATTGAGGATTGAAGACTGAGTGCTGAGGTTTGAGTGATGAGAATTGATGATTGTGGATAGAGATTTGAAGATTGCAGATTGAGTATTGAGTATTGAAGACTGTGAATTGATGATATTCTCTTGAGGATTGAGGATTGACAACTGATTGTTGAGGACTGAGGGCTGAAGGTTGAGGATTCAGGATTGAGGATTCAGGACTGTGGATTGAGGATTGAGGATTGAGAATTGAAGATTGAGGATTGAGTATTGGGGGTTGTGGATTGAGGACGAGGACTGAGGGTTGAGTATTGATGTTTGAGGTCTGAGGATTGAGGGTTGAGGATTGAGAATAGAGGATTGAGGATTGAAGATTGAGGATTGGGTATTGAGGATTGAAGAATGAGGATTGAGGATTGAGGATTGTGGATTGAGGATTGAAGTTTGAGTACTGAGGATTGAAGATTAAGATTGAGGATTGAGGATTGAGGACTGAGGATTGAGGATTGAGGATTGAGGATTGAAGATTGAGTATGGAAGATTGAAGATTGAGGATTGAGGATTGAGGATTGAGGATTGAGGATTGAAGATTGAGTATTGAGGATTGAAGATTGAGGATTGAGGATTGAGGATTGAGGATTGAGGATAGAGGATTGAGGATTGAGGATTGAGGATTGCGGATAGAAGATTGAGGATTGGGAATTGCGGATTGAACATTGAGGATTGAGGATTGAGGATTGAGGATTGAGGACTGAAGATTGAATATTGATGATTGAATATTGAGGATTGAGGATTGATGGTTGTGGATTGAGGACGAGGACTGAGGGTTGACTACTGCTGTTTGAGGTCTGAGGATTGAGGATTGAGGATTGAGGATTGAAGATTGAGAATTGGGTATTGAGGATTGAAGAATGAGGATTGAGGATTGAGGATTGAGGATTGAGGATTGAAGACTGAGTGCTGAGGTTTGAGTGATGAGAATTGATGATTGTGGATAGAGATTTGAAGATTGCAGATTGAGTATTGAGTATTGAAGACTGTGAATTGATGATATTCTCTTGAGGATTGAGGATTGACAACTGATTGTTGAGGACTGAGGGCTGAAGGTTGAGGATTCAGGATTGAGGATTCAGGACTGTGGATTGAGGATTGAGGATTGAGAATTGAAGATTGAGGATTGAGTATTGGGGGTTGTGGATTGAGGACGAGGACTGAGGGTTGAGTATTGATGTTTGAGGTCTGAGGATTGAGGGTTGAGGATTGAGAATAGAGGATTGAGGATTGAAGATTGAGGATTGGGTATTGAGGATTGAAGAATGAGGATTGAGTACTGAGTATTGAGGATTGAGGATTGAAGATTGAGTATTGAGCATTGAATATTGACGATTGAGGATTGAGGATTGAGGATTGAGGATTGAGGATTGAGGATTGAGGATTGAAGATTGAGTATTGAGGATTGAAGATTGAGGATTGTGGATTGAGGATTGACGATTGAGGATTGAAGACTGAGGATTGAGGATTGAGGATTGAGGATTGAGGATTGAGGATTGAGGATTGAAGATTGAGTATTGAGGATTGAAGGTTGAGGATTGAGGATTGAATTTTGAGGATTGAGGATTGAAGATTGAGTACTGAGGATTGAAGATTAAGATTGAGGATTGATGATTGAGGATTGAGGACTGAAGATTGAGGATTGGGGACTGAGTATTGAGGGTTGAGTGATGAGAATTGATGCTTGTGGATAGAGGTCTGAAGATTGCAGATTGAGTATTGAGTATTGAAAACTGTGAATTGAGGATATTCTATTGAGGATTGAGGATTGACAACTGATTGTTGAGGACTTAGGGCTGAAGACTGAGGATTCAGGGTTGAGGATTCAGGATTGAGGTTTGAGGACTGAGGATTGAGGATTGAGGATTGAGGATTGAGGATTGAGGAATGAAGACTGAGGATTGGGTATTGAGGATTGAACATTGAGGATTGAGTGTTGAGGATAGAGGATTGAGGATTGAGGATTGAAGGTTGAATATTAATGACTGTATATTGAGGATTGAGGATTGAGGGTTGTGGATTGAGGACGAGGACTGAGGGTTGAGTATTGATGTTTGAAGTCTGAGGATTCAGGATTGAAGATTGAGTATTGAGGATAGAAGATTGAGGATTGAGGATTGTCGATTAAGGATTGAGGATGAGGTCTAAGGGTTGAGGATTGAGGTTTGAGGACTTAGGACTGAGGATTGAGAATTGAGAATTGAGGATTGAGGATTGAGGATTGAAGATTGAGGATTGGGTATTGAGGATTGAAGAATGAGGATTGAGGATTGAGGATTGAGGATTGAGGATTGAAGATTGAGTATTGAGCATTGAAGCCTGACGATTGAGGATTGAGGATTGAGGATTGAGGATTGAGGATGGAGGACTGAAGATTGAGTATTGAGGATTGAAGATTGAGGATCGAGGATTGAGGATTGAGGATTGAGGATAGAGGATTGAAGAATGAGGATTGAGGATTGAGGATTGAGGATTGAGGATTGAAGATTGAGTATTGAGGATTGAAGGTTGAGGATTGAGGATTGAGGATTGAGGATTGAGGATTGAAGATTGAGTATTGAGGATTGAAGATTGAGGATTGAGGATTGAGGATTGAGGATTGAGGATTGAGGATTGAGGATTGCGGATAGAAGATTGAGGATTGGGTATTGCGGATTGAACATTGAGGATTGAGGATTGAGGATTGAGGATTGAGGGCTGAAGATTGAATATTGATGATTGAATATTGAGGATTGAGGATTGATGGTTGTGGATTGAGGACGAGGACTGCGGGTTGACTACTGCTGTTTGAGGTCTGAGGATTGAGGATTGAGGATTGAGAATTGAGGATTGAGGATTGAGGATTGAAGATTGAGAATTGGGTATTGAGGATTGAAGAATGAGTATTGAGGATTGAGGATTGAAGATTGAGTATTGAGGATTGAAGATTGACGATTGAGGATTGAGGATTGAGGATTGAGGATTGAGGATTGAGGATTGAGGATTGAAGATTGAGTATTGGGTATTGAAGATTGAGGATTGAGGATTGAGGATTGTGGATTGAGGATTGAAGATTGAGTACTGAGGATTGAAGATTAAGATTGAGGATTGAGGATTGAGGATTGAGGATTGAGGATTGAGGATTGAAGATTGAGTATTGAGGATTGAAGATTGAGGATTGAGGATTGAGGATTGAGGATTGAGGATTGAAGATTGAGTATTGAGGATTGAAGATTGAGGATTGAGGATTGAGGATTGAGGATTGAGGATTGAGGATTGAGGATTGAGGATTGCGGATAGAATATTGAGGATTGGGTATTGCGGATTGAACATTGAGGATTGAGGATTGAGTATTGAGGATTGAGGACTGAAGATTGAATATTGATGATTGAATATTGAGGATTGAGGATTGATGGTTGTGGATTGAGGACGAGGACTGAGGGTTGACTACTGCAGTTTGAGGTCTGAGGATTGAGGATTGAGGATTGAGAATTGAGGATTGAGGATTGAGGATTGGAGATTGAGAATTGGGTATTGAGGATAGAACATTGAGGATTGAGGATTGAGTATTGAGGATTGAGGATTGAGGATTGAGGATTGAGGGTTGGAGATTGAGTACTGAGGATTGAAGATTAAGATTGACGATTGAGGATTGAGGATTGAGGATTGAGGATTGAGGATTGAAGATTGAGTATTGAGGATTGAAGATTGACGATTGAGTATTGATGATTGAGGATTGAGGATTGAGGATTGAGGATTGAGGATTGAAGATTGAGTATTGGGGATTGAAGATTGAGGATTGAGGATTGAGGATTGAGGATTGAGGATTGAAGATTGAGTACTGAGGATTGAAGATTAAGATTGAGGATTGAGGACTGAGGATTGAGGATTGAGGATTGAGGATACAAGATTGAGTATTGAGGATTGAAGACTGAGGATTGAGGATTGAGGATTGAGGATTGAGGGTTGGAGATTGAGTACTGAGGATTGAAGATTAAGATTGACGATTGAGGATTGAGGATTGAGGATTGAGGATTGAGGATTGAGGATTGAAGATTGAGGATTGCGTATTGAGGATAGAACATTGAGGATTGAGGATTGAGTATTGAGGATTGAGGATTGAGGATTGAAGATTGAATATTGACGATTGAAGATTGAGGATCGAGGATTGAGGGTTGTGGATTGAGGACGAGGACTGAGAGTTGAGTATTGATGTTTGAGGTCTGAGGATTGAGGATTGAGGATTGAGAATTGAGGATTGAGGATTGAGGATTGAAGATTGAGGATTGGGTCTTGAAGATTGAAGAATGAGGATTGAGGATTGAGGATTGAGGATTGAGGATTGAAGATTGAGTATTGAGGATTGAATATTGAGGATTGAGGATTGAGGATTGAGCATTCAGGATTGAGGATTGCGGATAGAAGATTGAGGATTGGGTATTGCGGATTGAACATTGAGGATTGAGGATTGAGGATTGAGGATTGAGGACTGAAGATTGAATATTGATGATTGAATATTGAGGATTGAGGATTGATGGTTGTGGATTGAGGACGAGGACTGAGGGTTGAGTATTGCTGTTTGAGGTCTGAGGATTGAGGATTGAGGATTGAGAATTGAGGATTGAGGATTGAGGATTGAAGATTGAGAATTGGGTATTCAGGATTGAAGAATGAGGATTGAGGATTGAGGATTGAGGATTGAGGATTGAGGATTGAGGATTGAGGACTGAAGATTGAATATTGATGATTGAATATTGAGGATTGAGGATTGATGGTTGTGGATTGAGGACGAGGACTGAGGGTTGACTACTGCTGTTTGAGGTCTGAGGATTGAGGATTGAGGATTGAGAATTGAGGATTGAGGATTGAGCATTGAAGATTGAGAATTGGGTATTGAGGATTGAAGAATGAGGATTGAGGATTGAGGATTGAGGATTGAGGATTGAGGATTGAGTATTGGGTGTTGTGGATTGAGGACGAGGACTGAGGTTTGAGTATTGATGTTCGAGGTCTGAGGATTGAGGGTTGAGGAATGAGAATTGAGGATTGAGGATTGAAGATTGAGGATTGGGTATTGAGGATTGAAGAATGAGGATTGAGTACTGAGTATTGAGAATTGAGGATTGAAGATTGAGTATTGAGCATTGAATATTGACGTTTGAGGATTGAGGATTGAGGATTGAGGATTGAGGATTGAGGATTGAGGATTGAAGATTGAGTATTGAGGATTGAAGATTGAGGATTAAGGATTGAGGTTTGAGGATTGAGGATTGAAGATTGAGTACAGAGGATTGAAGATTAAGATTGAGGATTGATGATTGAGGATTGAGGATTGAAGATTGAGGATTGGGGACTGAGTATTGAGGGTTGAGTGATGAGAATTGATGCTTGTGGATAGAGGTCTGAAGATTGCAGATTGAGTATTGAGTATTGAAAACTGTGAATTGAGGATATTCTACTGAGGATTGAGGATTGACAACTGATTGTTGAGGACTTAGGGCTGAAGATTGTGGATTCAGGGTTGAGGATTCAGGATTGATGTTTGAGGACTGAGGATTGAGGATTGAGGATTGAGGATTGAGGATTGAGGATTGAAGACTGAGGATTGGGTATTGAGGATTGAACATTGAGGATTGAGTGTTGAGGATAGAGGATTGAGGATTGAGGATTGAAGTTTGAATATTAATGACTGTATATTGAGGATTGAGGATTGAGGGTTGTGGATTGAGGACGAGGACTGAGGGTTGAGTATTGATGTTTGAAGTCTGAGGATTCAGGATTGAAGATTGAGCATTGAGGATAGAAGATTGAGGATTGAGGATTGTCGATTAAGGATTGAGGATGAGGTCTGAGGGTTGAGGATTAAGGTTTGAGGACTGAGGACTGAGGATTGAGAATTGAGAATTGAGGATTGAGGGTTGTGGATTGAAGATTGAGTATTGAGGATTGACGATTGAGGATTGAGGATTGAGGATTGAGTATTGACGATTGAGGATTGCAGACTGAGTATTGAGGATTGACGATGGGAGGATTGAGGATTGCGGATAGAAGATTGAGAATTGGGGACTGAGGATTCAAGATTGAGGATCGAAGATTGAGAATTGAGGATTGAAGATTGATAATTGAGGATTCAGGATTGAAGATTGAGTATTGAGGATAGAAGATTGAGGATTGAGGATTGTCGATTAAGGATTGAGGATGAGGGCTGAGGGTTGAGGATTGAGGTTTGAGGACTGAGGACTGAGGATTGAGGATTGAGAATTGAGGATTGAGGATTGAGGATTGAAGATTGAGGATTGGGAATTGAGGATTGAAGAATGAGGATTGAGGATTGAGGATTGAGGATTGAGGATTGAAATTGAGTATTGAGCATTGAAGCCTGACGATTGAGGATTGAGGATTGAGGATTGAGGATTGAGGATTGAGGATTGAGGATTGAAGATTGAGTATTGGGGATTGAAGATTGAGGATTGAGGATTGAGGATTGAGGATTGAGGATTGAAGATTGAGTACTGAGGATTGAAGATTAAGAATGAGGATTGAGGATTGAGGATTGAGGATCGAGGATTGAGGATACAAGATTGAGTATTGAGGATTGAAGGTTGAGGATTGAGGATTGGGGATCGAGGATTCAGGATTGGAGATTGAGTACTGAGGATTGAAGATTAAGATTGACGATTGAGGATTGAGGATTGAGGATTGAGGATTGAGGATTGAGGATTGAAGATTGAGGATTGCGTATTGAGGATAGGACATTGAGGATTGAGGATTGAGTATTGAGGATTGAGGATTGAGGATTGAAGATTGAATATTGATGATTGAAGATTGAGGATCGAGGATTGAGTGTTGTGGATTGAGGACGAGGACTGAGGGTTGAGTATTGATGTTTGAGGTCTGAGGATTGAGGATTGAGGATTGAGAATTGAGGATTGAGGATTGAGGATTGAAGATTGAGGATTGGGTGTTGAAGATTGAAGAATGAGGATTGAGGATTGAGGATTGAGGATTGAGGATTGAAGATTGAGTATTGAGGGTAGAATATTGAGGATTGAGGATTGAGGATTGAGTATTGAGGATTGAGGATTGCGGATAGAAGATTGAGGATTGGGTATTGCGGATTGAACATTGAGGATTGAGGATTGAGGATTGAGGATTGAGGACTGAAGATTGAATATTGATGATTGAATATTGAGGATTGAGGATTGATGGTTGTGGATTGAGGACGAGGACTGAGGGTTGAGTATTGCTGTTTGAGGTCTGAGGATTGAGGATTGAGGATTGAGAATTGAGGATTGAGGATTGAGGATTGAAGATTGAGAATTGGGTATTCAGGATTGAAGAATGAGGATTGAGGATTGAGGATTGAGTATTGAGGATTGAAGATTGAGGATTGAGTATTGGGGGTTGTGGATTGAGGACGAGGACTGAGGGTTGAGTATTGACGTTTGAGGTCTGAGGATTGAGGGTTGAGGGTTGAGAATTGAGGATTGACGATTGAAGATTGAGGATTGGGTACTGAGGATTGAAGAATGAGGATTGAGTATTGAGTATTGAGGATTGAGGATTGAGGATTGAGGATTGAAGATTGAGCATTAGGTATTGAGGATTGAAGAATGAGGATTGAGTATTGAGTATTGAGGATTGAGGATTGAAGATTGAGTATTGAGGATTGAAGATTGACGATTGAGGATTGAGGATTGAGGATTGAGGATTGAGGATTGAGGATTGAGGATTGAAGATTGAGGATTGAGGATTGTGGATTGAGGATTGAAGATTGAGTACTGAGGATTGAAGATTAAGATTGAGGATTGAGGATTGAGGATTGAGGATTGAGGATTGAGGATTGAAGATTGAGTATTGAGGATTGAAGATTGAGGATTGAGGATTGAGGATTGAGGATTGAGGATTGAAGATTGAGTATTGAGGATTGAAGATTGAGGATTGAGGATTGAGGATTGAGGATTGAGGATTGAGGACTGAAGATTGAATATTGATGATTGAATATTGAGGATTGAGGATTGATGGTTGTGGATTGAGGACGAGGACTGAGGGTTGACTACTGCTGTTTGAGGTCTGAGGATTGAGGATTGAGGATTGAGAATTGAGGATTGAGGATTGAGGATTGAAGATTGAGAATTGGGTATTGAGGATTGAAGAATGAGGATTGAGGAATGAGGATTGAGGATTGAGGATTGAAGACTGAGTGCTGAGGTTTGAGTGATGAGAATTGATGTTTGTGGATAGAGATTTGAAGATCGCAGATTGAGTATTGAGTATTGAAGACTGTGAATTGATGATATTCTCTTGAGGATTGAGGATTGACAACTGATTGTTGAGGACTGAGGGCTGAAGGTTGAGGATTCAGGATTGAGGATTCAGGATTGTGGATTGAGGATTGGGGATTGAGAATTGAAGATTGAGGATTGAGTATTGGGGGTTGTGGATTGAGGACGAGGACTGAGGGTTGAGTATTGATGTTTGAGGTCTGAGGATTGAAGGTTGAGGATTGAGAATTGAGGATTGAGGATTGAAGATTGAGGATTGGGTACTGAGGATTGAAGAATGAGGATTGAGTATTGAGTATTGAGGATTGAGGATTGAGGATTGAGGATTGAAGATTGAGGATTAGGTATTGAGGATTGAAGAATGAGGATTGAGTATTGAGTATTGAGGATTGAGGATTCAAGATTGAGTATTGAGGATTGAAGATTGACGATTGAGGATTGAGGATTGAGGATTGAGGATTGAGGATTGAGGATTGAGGATTGAGGATTGAAGATTGAGTATTGGGTATTGAAGATTGAGAATTGAGGATTGAGGATTGTGGATTGAGGATTGAAGTTTGAGTACTGAGGATTGAAGATTAAGATTGAGGATTGAGGATTGAGGACTGAGGATTGAGGATTGAGGATTGAGGATTGAAGATTGAGTATTGAAGATTGAAGATTGAGGATTGAGGATTGAGGATTGAGGATTGAGGATTGAAGATTGAGTATTGAGGATTGAAGATTGAGGATTGAGGATTGAGGATTGAGGATTGAGGATAGAGGATTGAGGATTGAGGATTGAGGATTGCGGATAGAAGATTGAGGATTGGGAATTGCGGATTGAACATTGAGGATTGAGGATTGAGGATTGAGGATTGAGGACTGAAGATTGAATATTGATGATTGAATATTGAGGATTGAGGATTGATGGTTGTGGATTGAGGACGAGGACTGAGGGTTGACTACTGCTGTTTGAGGTCTGAGGATTGAGGATTGAGGATTGAAGATTGAGAATTGGGTATTGAGGATTGAAGAATGAGGATTGAGGATTGAGGATTGAGGATTGAGGATTGAAGACTGAGTGCTGAGGTTTGAGTGATGAGAATTGATGATTGTGGATAGAGATTTGAAGATTGCAGATTGAGTATTGAGTATTGAAGACTGTGAATTGATGATATTCTCTTGAGGATTGAGGATTGACAACTGATTGTTGAGGACTGAGGGCTGAAGGTTGAGGATTCAGGATTGAGGATTCAGGACTGTGGATTGAGGATTGAGGATTGAGAATTGAAGATTGAGGATTGAGTATTGGGGGTTGTGGATTGAGGACGAGGACTGAGGGTTGAGTATTGATGTTTGAGGTCTGAGGATTGAGGGTTGAGGATTGAGAATAGAGGATTGAGGATTGAAGATTGAGGATTGGGTGTTGAAGATTGAAGAATGAGGATTGAGGATTGAGGATTGAGGATTGAGGATTGAAGATTGAGTATTGAGGATTGAATACTGAGGATTGAGGATTGAGGATTGAGCATTGAGGATTGAGGATTGCGGACAGAAGATTGAGGATTGGGTATTGCGGATTGAAAATTGAGGATTGAGGATTGAGGATTGAGGATTGAGGACTGAAGATTGAATATTGATGATTGAATATTGAGGATTGAGGATTGATGGTTGTGGATTGAGGACGAGGACTGAGGGTTGACTACTGCTGTTTGAGGTCTGAGGATTGAGGATTGAGGATTGAGGATTGAAGATTGAGAATTGGGTATTGAGGATTGAAGATTGAGTATTGAGCATTGAATATTGACGATTGAGGATTGAGGATTGAGGATTGAGGATTGAGGATTGAGGATTGAGGATTGAAGATTGAGTATTGAGGATTGAAGATTGAGGATTGTGGATTGAGGATTGACGATTGAGGATTGAAGACTGAGGATTGAGGATTGAGGATTGAGGATTGAGGATTGAAGATTGAGGATTGGGTATTGAGGATTGAAGAATGAGGATTGAATATTGAGTATTGAGGATTGAGGATTGAAGATTGAGTATTGAGGATTGAAGATTGACGATTGAGTATTGAGGATTGAAGATTGAGGATTGAGGATTGAGGATTGAGGATTGAGGATTGGAGATTGAGTACTGAGGATTGAAGATTAAGATTGACGATTGAGGATTGAGGATTGAGGATTGAGGATTGAGGATTGAGGATTGAAGATTGAGGATTGCGTATTGAGGATAGAACATTGAGGATTGAGGATTGAGTATTGAGGATTGAGGATTGAGGATTGAAGATTGAATATTGATGATTGAAGATTGAGGATCGAGGATTGAGGGTTGTGGATTGAGGACGAGGACTGAGGGTTGAGTATTGATGTTTAAGGTCTGAGGATTGAGGATTGAGGATTGAGAATTGAGGATTGAGGATTGAGGATTGAAGATTGAGGATTGGGTGTTGAAGATTGAAGAATGAGGATTGAGGATTGAGGATTGAGGATTGAGGATTGAAGATTGAGTATTGAGGATTGAATACTGAGGATTGAGGATTGAGGATTGAGCATTGAGGATTGAGGATTGCGGACAGAAGATTGAGGATTGGGTATTGCGGATTGAAAATTGAGGATTGAGGATTGAGGATTGAGGATTGAGGACTGAAGATTGAATATTGATGATTGAATATTGAGGATTGGGGATTGATGGTTGTGGATTGAGGACGAGGACTGAGGGTTGAGTATTGCTGTTTGAGGTCTGAGGATTGAGGATTGAGGATTGAGAATTGAGGATTGAGGATTGAGGATTGAAGATTGAGAATTGGGTATTCAGGATTGAAGAATGAGGATTGAGGATTGAGGATTGAGTATTGAGGATTGAAGACTGAGTGTTGAGGGTTGAGTGAAGAGAATTGATGTTTGTGGATAGAGATTTGAAGATTGCAGATTGTGTATTGAGTATTGAAAACTGTGAATTGATGATATTCTCTTGAGGATTGAGGATTGACAACTGATTGTTGAGGACTGAGGGCTGAAGGTTGAGGATTCAGGATTGAGGATTCAGGATTGTGGATTGAGGATTGAGGATTGAGAATTGAAGATTGAGGATTGAGTATTGGGGGTTGTGGATTGAGGACGAGGACTGAGGGTTGAGTATTGATGTTCGAGGTCTGAGGATTGAGGGTTGAGGATTGAGAATTGAGGATTGACGATTCAAGATTGAGGATTGGGTACTGAGGATTGAAGAATGAGTATTCAGTATTGAGTATTGAGGATTGAGGACTGAGGATTGAGGATTGAAGATTGAGGATTAGGTATTGAGGATTGAAGAATGAGGATTGAGTATTGAGTATTGAGGATTGAGGATTGAAGATTGAGTATTGAGGATTGAAGATTGACGATTGAGGATTGAGGATTGAGGATTGAGGATTGAGGATTGAGGATTGAGGATTGAGGATTGAAGATTGAGTATTGGGTATTGAAGATTGAGGATTGAGGATTGAGGATTGTGGATTGAGGATTGAAGATTGAGTACTGAGGATTGAAGATTAAGATTGAGGATTGAGGATTGAGGATTGAGGATTGAGGATTGAGGATTGAAGATTGAGTATTGAGGATTGAAGATTGAGGATTGAGGATTGAGGACTGAGGTTTGAGGATTGAAGATTGAGTATTGAGGATTGAAGATTGAGGATTGAGGATTGAGGATTGAGGATTGAGGATTGAGGATTGAGGATTGAGGATTGAGGATTGCGGATAGAAGATTGAGGATTGGGTATTGCGGATTGAACATTGAGGATTGAGGATTGAGGATTGAGGATTGAGTATTGAAGATTGAGTATTGAGGATTGAAGATTGACGATTGAGGATTGAGGATTGAGGATTGAGGATTGAGGATTGAGGATTGAAGATTGAGGATTGCGTATTGAGGATAGAACATTGAGGATTGAGGATTGAGTATTGAGGATTGAGGATTGAGGATTGAAGATTGAATATTGATGATTGAAGATTGAGGATCGAGGATTGAGGGTTGTGGATTGAGGACGAGGACTGAGGGTTGAGTATTGATGTTTAAGGTCTGAGGATTGAGGATTGAGGATTGAGAATTGAGGATTGAGGATTGAGGATTGAAGATTGATGATTGGGTGTTGAAGATTGAAGAATGAGGATTGAGGATTGAGGATTGAGGATTGAGGATTGAAGATTGAGTATTGAGGATTGAATACTGAGGATTGAGGATTGAGGATTGAGCATTGAGGATTGAGGATTGCGGATAGAAGATTGTGGATTGGGTATTGCGGATTGAAAATTGAGGATTGAGGATTGAGGATTGAGGATTGAGGACTGAAGATTGAATATTGATGATTGAATATTGAGGATTAAGGATTGATGGTTGTGGATTGAGGACGAGGACTGAGGGTTGAGTATTGCTGTTTGAGTTCTGAGGATTGAGGATTGAGGATTGAGAATTGAGGATTGAGGATTGAGGATTGAAGATTGAGAATTGGGTATTCAGGATTGAAGAATGAGGATTGAGGATTGAGGATTGAGTATTGAGGATTGAAGACTGAGTGTTGAGGGTTGAGTGAAGAGAATTGATGTTTGTGGATAGAGATTTGAAGATTGCAGATTGAGTATTGAGTATTGAAAACTGTGAATTGATGATATTCTCTTGAGGATTGAGGATTGACAACTGATTGTTGAGGACTGAGGGCTGAAGGTTGAGGATTCAGGATTGAGGATTCAGGATTGTGGATTGAGGATTGAGGATTGAGAATTGAAGATTGAGGATTGAGTATTGGGGGTTGTGGATTGAGGACGAGGACTGAGGGTTGAGTATTGATGTTTGAGGTCTGAGGATTGAGGGTTGAGGATTGAGAATTGAGGATTGAGGATTGAAGATTGAGGATTGGGTACTGAGGATTGAAGAATGAGTATTCAGTATTGAGTATTGAGGATTGAGGACTGAGGATTGAGGATTGAAGATTGAGGATTAGGTATTGAGGATTGAAGAATGAGGATTGAGTATTGAGTATTGAGGATTGAGGATTGAAGATTGAGTATTGAGGATTGAAGATTGACGATTGAGGATTGAGGATTGAGGATTGAGGATTGAGGATTGAGGATTGAGGATTGAGGATTGAAGACTGAGTATTGGGTATTGAAGATTGAGGATTGAGGATTGAGGATTGTGGATTGAGGATTGAAGATTGAGGATTGAGGATTGAGGATTGAGGATTGCGGATAGAAGATTGAGGATTGGGTATTGCGGATTGAACATTGAGGATTGAGGATTGAGGATTGAGGATTGAGGACTGAAGATTGAATATTGATGGTTGAATATTGAGGATTGAGGATTGATGGTTGTGGATTGAGGACGAGGACTGAGGGTTGACTACTGCTGTTTGAGGTCTGAGGATTGAGGATTGAGGATTGAGAATTAAGGATTGAGGATTGAGGATTGAAGATTGAGAATTGGGTATTGAGGATTGAAGAATGAGGATTGAGGATTGAGGATTGAGGATTGAGGATTGAAGACTGAGAGCTGAGGTTTGAGTGATGAGAATTGATGTTTGTGGATAGAGATTTGAAGATTGCAGATTGAGTATTGAGTATTGAAGACTGTGAATTGATGATATTCTCTTGAGGATTGAGGATTGACAACTGATTGTTGAGGACTGAGGGCTGAAGCCTGAGGATTCAGGATTGAGGATTCAGGACTGTGGATTGAGGATTGCGGATTGAGAATTGAAGATTGAGGATTGAGTATTGGGGGTTGTGGATTGAGGACGAGGACTGAGGGTTCAGTATTGATGTTTGAGGTCTGAGGATTGAGGGTTGAGGATTGAGAATTGAGGATTGAGGATTGAAGATTGAGGATTGGGTATTGAGGATTGAAGAATGAGGATTGAGTACTGAGTATTCAGGATTGAGGATTGAAGATTGAGTATTGAGCATTGAATATTGACGATTGAGGATTGAGGATTGAGGATTGAGGATTGAGGATTGAGGATTGAGGATTGAAGATTGAGTATTGAGGATTGAAGAATGAGGATTATGGATTGAGGATTGACGATTGAGGATTGAAGATTGAGGATTGAGGATTGAGGATTGAGGATTGAGGATTGAAGATTGAGGATTGGGTATTGAGGATTGAAGAATGAGGATTGAGTATTGAGTATTGAGGATTGAGTATTGAAGATTGAGTATTGAGGATTGAAGATTGACGATTGAGGATTGAGGATTGAGGATTGAGGATTGAGGATTGAGGATTGAGGATTGAAGATTGAGTATTGGGGATTGAAGATTGAGGATTGAGGATTGAGGATTGAGGATTGAGGATTGAAGATTGAGTACTGAGGATTGAAGATTAAGATTGAGGATTGAGGATTGAGGATTGAGGATTGAGGATTGAGGATACAAGATTGTGTATTGAGGATTGAAGATTGAGGATTGAGGATTGAGGATTGAGGATTGAGGGTTGGAGATTGTGTACTGAGGATTGAAGATTAAGATTGACGATTGAGGATTTGGGATTGAGGTTTGAGGATTGAGGATTGAGGATTGAAGATTGAGGATTGCGTATTGAGGATAGAACATTGAGGATTGAGGATTGAGTATTGAGGATTGAGGATTGAGGATTGAAGGTTGAATATTGATGATTGAAGATTGAGGATCGAGGATTGAGGGTTGTGGATTGAGGACGAGGACAGAGGGTTGAGTATTGATGTTTGAGGTCTGAGAATTGAGGATTGAGGATTGAGAATTGAGGACTGAGGATTGAGGATCGAAGATTGAGGATTGGGTGTTGAAGATTGAAGAATGAGGATTGAGGATTGAGGATTGAGGATTGAGGATTGAAGATTGAGTATTGAGGATAGAATATTGAGGATTGAGGATTGAGGATTGAGCATTGAGGATTGAGGATTGCGGATAGAAGATTGAGGATTGGGTATTGCGGATTGAACATTGAGGATTGAGGATTGAGGATTGAGGATTGAGGACTGAAGATTGAATATTGATGATTGAATATTGAGGATTGAGGATTGATGGTTGTGGATTGAGGACGAGGACTGAGGGTTGAGTATTGCTGTTTGAGGTCTGAGGATTGAGGATTGAGAATTGAGGATTGAGGATTGAGGATTGAAGATTGAGAATTGGGTATTCAGGATTGAAGAATGAGGATTGAGGATTGAGGATTGAGTATTGAGGATTGAAGACTGAGTGTTGAGGGTTGAGTGATGAGAATTGATGTTTGTGGATAGAGATTTGAAGATTCCAGATTGAGTATTGAGTATTGAAAATTGTGAATTGATGATATTCTCTTGAGGATTGAGGATTGACAACTGATTGTTGAGGACTGAGGGCAGAAGGTTGAGGATTCAGGATTGAGGATTCAGGATTGTGGATTGAGGATTGAGGATTGAGAATTGAAGATTGAGGATTGAGTATTGGGGGTTGTGGATTGAGGGCGAGGACTGAGGGTTGAGTATTGGTGTTTGAGGTCTGAGGATTGAGGGTTGAGGATTGAGAATTGAGGATTCAGGATTGAAGATTGAGGATTAGGTATTGAGGATTGAAGAATGAGGATTGAGTATTGAGTATTGAGGATTGAGGATTGAAGATTGATTATTGAGGATTGAAGATTGACGATTGAGGATTGAGGATTGAGGATTGAGGATTGAGGATTGAGGATTGAGGATTGAGGATTGAAGATTGAGTATTGGGTATTGAAGATTGAGGATTGAGGATTGAGGATTGTGGATTGAGGATTGAAGATTGAGTACTGAGGATTGAAGATTAAGATTGAGGATTGAGGATTGAGGATTGAGGATTGAGGATTGAGGATTGAAGATTGAGTATTGAGGATTGAAGATTGAGGATTGAGGATTGAGGATTGAGGATTGAGGATTGAAGATTGAGTATTGAGGATTGAAGATTGAGGATTGAGGATTGAGGATTGAGGATTGAGGATTGAGGATTGAGGATTGAGGATTGAGGATTGCGGATAGAAGATTGAGGATTGAGGATTGAAGAATGAGGATTGGGTATTGAGGATTGAAGAATGAGGATTGAGGATTGAGGATTGAGGATTGAGGATTGAAGATTGAGTATTGAGCATTGAAGCCTGACGATTGAGGATTGAGGATTGAGGATTGAAGATTGAGGATTGAGGATTGAGGATTGAGGATTGAGGATTGAAGATTGAGGATTGGGTATTGAGGATTGAAGAATGAGGATTGAGTATTGAGTATTGAGGATTGAGGATTGAAGATTGAGTATTGAGGATTGAAGATTGACGATTGAGGATTGAGGATTGAGGATTGAGGATTGAGGATTGAGGATTGAGGATTGAAGATTGAGTATTGGGGATTGAAGATTGAGGATTGAGGATTGAGGATTGAGGATTGAGGATTGAAGATTGAGTACTGAGGATTGAAGATTAAGATTGAGGATTGAGGATTGAGGATTGAGGATTGAGGATTGAGGATACAAGATTGAGAATTGAGGATTGAAGATTGAGGATTGAGGATTGAGGATTGAGGATTGAGGGTTGGAGATTGAGTACTGAGGATTGAAGATTAAGATTGACGATTGAGGATTGAGGATTGAGGTTTGAGGATTGAGGATTGGGGATTGAAGATTGAGGATTGCGTATTGAGGATAGAACATTGAGGATTGAGGATTGAGTATTGAGGATTGAGGATTGAGGATTGAAGGTTGAATATTGATGATTGAAGATTGAGGATCGAGGATTGAGGGTTGTGGATTGAGGACGAGATCTGAGGGTTGAGTATTGATGTTTGAGGTCTGAGGATTGAGGATTGAGGATTGAGAATTGAGGATTGAGGATTGAGGATTGAAGATTGAGGATTGGGTGTTGAAGATTGAAGAATGAGGATTGAGGATTGAGGATTGAGGATTGAGGATTGAAGTTTGAGTATTGAGGATTGAATATTGAGGATTGAGGATTGAGGATTGAGCATTGAGGATTGAGGATTGCGGATAGAAGATTGAGGATTGGGTATTGCGGATTGAACATTGAGGATTGAGGATTGAGGATTGAGGATTGAGGACTGAAGATTGAATATTGATGATTGAATATTGAGGATTGAGGATTGATGGTTGTGGATTGAGGACGAGGACTGAGGGTTGAGTATTGCTGTTTGAAGTCTGAGGATTGAGGATTGAGGATTGAGAATTGAGGATTGAGGATTGAGGATTGAAGATTGAGAATTGGGTTTTCAGGATTGATGAATGAGGATTGAGGATTGAGGATTGAGTATTGAGGATTGAAGACTGAGTGTTGAGGGTTGAGTGATGAGAATTGATGTTTGTGGATAGAGATTTGAAGATTGCAGATTGAGTATTGAGTATTGAAAACTGTGAATTGATGATATTCTCTTGAGGATTGAGGATTGACAACTGATTGTTGAGGACTGAGGGCTGAAGGTTGAGGATTCAGGATTGAGGATTCAGGATTGTGGATTGAGGATTGAGGATTGAGAATTGAAGATTGAGGATTGAGTATTGGGGGTTGTGGATTGAGGACGAGGTCTGAGGGTTGAGTATTGATGTTTGAGGTCTGAGGATTGAGGGTTGAGGATTGAGAATTGAGGATTGAGGATTGAAGATTGAGGATTGGGTACTGAGGATTGAAGAATGAGGATTGGGAATTGAGTATTGAGGATTGAGGATTGAGGATTGAGGATTGAAGATTGAGGATTAGGTATTGAGGATTGAAGAATGAGGATTGAGTATTGAGTATTGAGGATTGAGGATTGAAGATTGAGTATTGAGGATTGAAGATTGACGATTGAGGATTGAGGATTGAGGATTGAGGATTGAGGATTGAGGATTGAGGATTGAAGATTGAGTATTGGGTATTGAAGATTGAGGATTGAGGATTGAGGATTGTGGATTGAGGATTGAAGATTGAGTACTGAGGGTTGAAGATTAAGATTGAGGATTGAGGATTGAGGATTGAGGATTGAGGATTGAGGATTGAAGATTGAGTATTGAGGATTGAAGATTGAGGATTGAGGATTGAGGATTGAGGATTGAGGATTGAAGATTGAGTATTGAGGATCGAAGATTGAGGATTGAGGATTGAGGATTGAGGATTGAGGATTGAGGATTGAGGATTGCGGATAGAAGATTGAGGATTGGGTATTGCGGATTGAACATTGAGGATTGAGGGTTGAGGATTGAGAATTGAGGATTGAGGATTGAGGATTGAAGATTGAGAATTGGGTATTGAGGATTGAAGAATGAGGATTGAGGATTGATGATTGATGGTTGTGGATTGAGGACGAGGACTGCGGGTTGACTACTGCTGTTTGAGGTCTGAGGATTGAGGGTTGAGGATTGAGAATTGAGGATTGAGGATTGAGGATTGAAGATTGAGAATTGGGTATTGAGGATTGAATATTGAGGATTGAGGATTGAGGATTGAGCATTGAGGATTGAGGATTGCGGATAGAAGATTGAGGATTGGGTATTGCGGATTGAACATTGAGGATTGAGGATTGAGGATTGAGGATTGAGGACTGAAGATTGAATATTGATGATTGAATATTGAGGATTGAGGATTGATGGTTGTGGATTGAGGACGAGGACTGAGGGTTGAGTATTGCTGTTTGAGGTCTGAGGATTGAGGATTGAGGATTGAGAATTGAGGATTGAGGATTGAGGATTGAAGATTGAGGATTGAGGATTGAGGATTGAAGACTGAGGATTGGGTATTGAGGATTGAACATTGAGGATTGAGTGTTGAGGATAGAGGATTGAGGATTGAGGATTGAAGGATGAATATTAATGACTGTATATTGAGGATTGAGGATTGAGGGTTGTGGATTGAGGACGAGGACTGAGGGTTGAGTATTGATGTTTGAAGTCTGAGGATTCAGGATTGAAGATTGAGTATTGAGGATAGAAGATTGAGGATTGAGGATTGTCGATTAAGGATTGAGGATGAGGTCTGAGGGTTGAGGATTGAGGTTTGAGGACTGAGGACTGAGGATTGAGGATTGAGAATTGAGGATTGAGGATTGAGGATTGAAGAATGAGGATTGGGTATTGAGGATTGAAGAATGAGGATTGAGGATTGAGGATTGAGGATTGAGGATTGAAGATTGAGTATTGAGCATTGAAGCCTGACGATTGAGGATTGAGGATTGAGGATTGAAGATTGAGGATTGAGGATTGAGGATTGAGGATTGAGGATTGAAGATTGAGGATTGGGTATTGAGGATTGAAGAATGAGGATTGAGTATTGAGTATTGAGGATTGAGGATTGAAGATTGAGTATTGAGGATTGAAGATTGACGATTGAGGATTGAGGATTGAGGATTGAGGATTGAGGATTGAGGATTGAGGATTGAAGATTGAGTATTGGGGATTGAAGATTGAGGATTGAGGATTGAGGATTGAGGATTGAGGATTGAAGATTGAGTACTGAGGATTGAAGATTAAGATTGAGGATTGAGGATTGAGGATTGAGGATTGAGGATTGAGGATACAAGATTGAGAATTGAGGATTGAAGATTGAGGATTGAGGATTGAGGATTGAGGATTGAGGGTTGGAGATTGAGTACTGAGGATTGAAGATTAAGATTGACGATTGAGGATTGAGGATTGAGGTTTGAGGATTGAGGATTGGGGATTGAAGATTGAGGATTGCGTATTGAGGATAGAACATTGAGGATTGAGGATTGAGTATTGAGGATTGAGGATTGAGGATTGAAGGTTGAATATTGATGATTGAAGATTGAGGATCGAGGATTGAGGGTTGTGGATTGAGGACGAGGACTGAGGGTTGAGTATTGATGTTTGAGGTCTGAGGATTGAGGATTGAGGATTGAGAATTGAGGATTGAGGATTGAGGATTGAAGATTGAGGATTGGGTGTTGAAGATTGAAGAATGAGGATTGAGGATTGAGGATTGAGGATTGAGGATTGAAGTTTGAGTATTGAGGATTGAATATTGAGGATTGAGGATTGAGGATTGAGCATTGAGGATTGAGGATTGCGGATAGAAGATTGAGGATTGGGTATTGCGGATTGAACATTGAGGATTGAGGATTGAGGATTGAGGATTGAGGACTGAAGATTGAATATTGATGATTGAATATTGAGGATTGAGGGTTGATGGTTGTGGATTGAGGACGAGGACTGAGGGTTGAGTATTGCTGTTTGAAGTCTGAGGATTGAGGATTGAGGATTGAGAATTGAGGATTGAGGATTGAGGGTTGAAGATTGAGAATTGGGTTTTCAGGATTGATGAATGAGGATTGAGGATTGAGGATTGAGTATTGAGGATTGAAGACTGAGTGTTGAGGGTTGAGTGATGAGAATTGATGTTTGTGGATAGAGATTTGAAGATTGCAGATTGAGTATTGAGTATTGAAAACTGTGAATTGATGATATTCTCTTGAGGATTGAGGATTGACAACTGATTGTTGAGGACTGAGGGCTGAAGGTTGAGGATTCAGGATTGAGGATTCAGGATTGTGGATTGAGGATTGAGGATTGAGAATTGAAGATTGAGGATTGAGTATTGGGGGTTGTGGATTGAGGACGAGGTCTGAGGGTTGAGTATTGATGTTTGAGGTCTGAGGATTGAGGGTTGAGGATTGAGAATTGAGGATTGAGGATTGAAGATTGAGGATTGGGTACTGAGGATTGAAGAATGAGGATTGGGAATTGAGTATTGAGGATTGAGGATTGAGGATTGAGGATTGAAGATTGAGGATTAGGTATTGAGGATTGAAGAATGAGGATTGAGTATTGAGTATTGAGGATTGAGGATTGAAGATTGAGTATTGAGGATTGAAGATTGACGATTGAGGATTGAGGATTGAGGATTGAGGATTGAGGATTGAGGATTGAGGATTGAAGATTGAGTATTGGGTATTGAAGATTGAGGATTGAGGATTGAGGATTGTGGATTGAGGATTGAAGATTGAGTACTGAGGGTTGAAGATTAAGATTGAGGATTGAGGATTGAGGATTGAGGATTGAGGATTGAGGATTGAAGATTGAGTATTGAGGATTGAAGATTGAGGATTGAGGATTGAGGATTGAGGATTGAGGATTGAAGATTGAGTATTGAGGATTGAAGATTGAGGATTGAGGATTGAGGATTGAGGATTGAAGACTGAGGATTGGGTATTGAGGATTGAACATTGAGGATTGAGTGTTGAGGATAGAGGATTGAGGATTGAGGATTGAAGGTTGAATATTAATGACTGTATATTGAGGATTGAGGATTGAGTGTTGTGGATTGAGGACGAGGACTGAGGGTTGAGTATTGATGTTTGAAGTCTGAGGATTCAGGATTGAAGATTGAGTATTGAGGATAGAAGATTGAGGATTGAGGATTGTCGATTAAGGATTGAGGATGAGGTCTGAGGGTTGAGGATTGAGGTTTGAGGACTGAGGACTGAGGATTGAGGATTGAGAATTGAAGATTGAGGATTGAGGATTGAAGATTGAGGATTGGGTATTGAGGATTGAAGAATGAGGATTGAGGATTGAGGATTGAGGATTGAGGATTGAAGATTGAGTATTGAGCATTCAAGCCTGACGATTGAGGATTGAGGATTGAGGATTGAGGATTGAGGATGGAGGACTGAAGATTGAGTATTGAGGATTGAAGATTGAGGATCGAGGATTGAGGATTGAGGATTGAGGATAGAGGATTGAAGAATGAGGATTGAGGATTGAGGATTGAGGATTGAGGATTGAGGATTGAGGATTGGTGATTGAGGATTGCGGATTGAAGATTCAGTATTAAGGATTGAAGATTCAAAATTGAGGATGAGGATTGAACATTGAGTACTGAGTGTTGAGGGTTGAGTGATGAGAATTTATGTTTCTGGATACAGATTTGAAGATTGCAGATTGAGTATTGGGTATTGAAAACTGTGAATTGAGGATATTCTATTGAGGATTGAGAATTGACAACTGAATGTTGAGGACTGAGGGCTGAAGATTGAGGATTCAGGATTGAGGATTCAGAATTGAGGTTTGAGGACTGAGGATTGAGGATTGAAGATTGAGTATTGAGGATTGACGATTGAGGGTTGAGGATTGAGGATTGAGGATTGAGGATGAGGGCTGAGGGTTGAGGATTGAGGTTTGAGGACTAAGGACAGAGGATTGAGGATTGAGAATTGAGGATTGAGGATTGAGGATTGAGGATTGAGGATTGAGGATTGAGGATTGAAGATTGAGTATTGGGGATTGAAGATTGAGGATTGAGGATTGAGGATTGAGGATTGAGGATTGAAGATTGAGTACTGAGGATTGAAGATTAAGATTGAGGATTGAGGATTGAGGATTGAGGATTGAGGATTGAAGATTGAGTACTGAGGATTGAAGATTAAGATTGAGGATTGAGGATTGAGGATTGAGGATTGAGGATTGAGGATACAAGATTGAGTATTGAGGATTGAAGATTGAGGATTGAGGATTGAGGATTGAGGATTGAGGGTTGGAGATTGAGTACTGAGGATTGAAGATTAAGATTGACGATTGAGAATTGAGGATTGAGGTTTGAGGATTGAGGATTGAGGATTGAAGATTGAGGATTGCGTATTGAGGATAGAACATTGAGGATTGAGGATTGAGTATTGAGGATTGAGGATTGAGGATTGAAGGTTGAATATTGATGATTGAAGATTGAGGATCGAGGCTTGAGGGTTGTGGATTGAGGACGAGGACTGAGGGTTGAGTATTGATTTTTGAGGTCTGAGGATTGAGGATTGAGGATTGAGAATTGAGGATTGTGGATTGAGGATTGAAGATTGAGGATTGGGTGTTGAAGATTGAAGAATGAGGATTGAGGATTGAGGATTGAGGATTGAGGATTGAAGATTGAGTATTGAGGATTGAATATTGAGGATTGAGGATTGAGGATTGAGCATTGAGGATTGAGGATTGCGGATAGAAGATTGAGGATTGGGTATTGCGGATTGAACATTGAGGATTGAGGATTGAGGATTGAGGATTGAGGACTGAAGATTGAATATTGATGATTGAATATTGAGGATTGAGGATTGATGGTTGTGGATTGAGGACGAGGACTGAGGGTTGAGTATTGCTGTTTGAGGTCTGAGGATTGAGGATTGAGGATTGAGAATTGAGGATTGAGGATTGAGGATTGAAGATTGAGAATTGGGTATTCAGGATTGAAGAATGAGGATTGAGGATTGAGGATTGAGTATTGAGGATTGAAGACTGAGTGTTGAGGGTTGAGTGATGAGAATTGATGTTTGTGGATAGAGATTTGAAGATTGCAGATTGAGTATTGAGTATTGAAAACTGTGAATTGATGATATTCTCTTGAGGATTGAGGATTGACAACTAATTGTTGAGGACTGAGGGCTGAAGGTTGAGGATTCAGGATTGAGGATTCAGGATTGTGGATTGAGGATTGAGGATTGAGAATTGAAGATTGAGGATTGAGTATTGGGGGTTGTGGATTGAGGACGAGGACTGAGGGTTGAGTATTGATGTTTGTGGTCTGAGGATTGAGGGTTGAGGATTGAGAATTGAGGATTGAGGATTGAAGATTGAGGATTGGGGACTGAGGATTGAAGAATGAGGATTGAGTATTGAGTATTGAGGATTGAGGATTGAGGATTGAGGATTGAAGATTGAGGATTAGGTATTGAGGATTGAAGAATGAGGATTGAGTATTGAGTATTGAGGATTGAGGATTGAAGATTGAGTATTGAGGATTGAAGGTTGACGATTGAGGATTGAGGATTGAGGATTGAGGATTGAGGATTGAGGATTGAGGATTGAAGATTGAGTATTGGGTATTGAAGATTGAGGATTGAGGATTGAGGATTGTGGATTGAGGATTGAAGATTGAGTACTGAGGATTGAAGATTAAGATTGAGGATTGAGGATTGAGGATTGAGGATTGAGGATTGAGGATTGAAGATTGAGTATTGAGGATTGAAGATTGAGGATTGAGGATTGAGGATTGAGGATTGAGGATTGAAGATTGAGTATTGAGGATTGAAGATTGAGGATTGAGGATTGAGGATTGAAGATTGAAGATTGAGGATTGAGGATTGAGGATTGCGGATAGAAGATTGAGGATTGAGTATTGGGGGTTGTGGATTGAGGACGAGGACTGAGGGTTGAGTATTGATGTTTGAGGTCTGAGGATTGAGGGTTGAGGATTGAGAATTGAGGATTGAGGATTGAAGATTGAGGATTGGGTATTGAGGATTGAAGAATGAGGATTGAGTACTGAGTATTGAGGATTGAGGATTGAAGATTGAGTATTGAGCATTGAATATTGACCATTGAGGATTGAGGATTGAGGATTGAGGATTGAGGATTGAGGATTGAGGATTGAAGATTGAGTATTGAGGATTGAAGATTGAGGATTGGGGATTGAGGTTTGAGGATTGAGGATTGAAGATTGAGTACTGAGGATTGAAGATTAAGATTGAGGATTGATGATTGAGGATTGAGGATTGAAGATTGAGGATTGGGGACTGAGTATTGAGGGTTGAGTGATGAGAATTGATGCTTGTGGATAGAGGTCTGAAGATTGCAGATTGAGTATTGAGTATTGAAAACTGTGAATTGAGGATATTCTATTGAGGATTGAGGATTGACAACTGATTGTTGAGGACTTAGGGCTGAAGATTGAGGATTCAGGGTTGAGGATTCAGGATTGAGGTTTGAGGACTGAGGATTGAGGATTGAGGATTGAGGATTGAGGATTGAGGATTGAAGACTGAGTATTGGGTATTGAGGATTGAACATTGAGGATTGAGTGTTGAGGATAGAGGATTGAGGATTGAGGATTGAAGGATGAATATTAATGACTGTATATTGAGGATTGAGGATTGAGGGTTGTGGATTGAGGACGAGGACTGAGGGTTGAGTATTGATGTTTGAAGTCTGAGGATTCAGGATTGAAGATTGAGTATTGAGGATAGAAGATTGAGGATTGAGGATTGTCGATTAAGGATTGAGGATGAGGTCTGAGGGTTGAGGATTGAGGTTTGAGGACTGAGGACTGAGGATTGAGGATTGAGAATTGAGGATTGAGGATTGAGGATTGAAGATTGAGGATTGGGTATTGAGGATTGAAGAATGAGGATTGAGGATTGAGGATTGAGGATTGAGGATTGAAGATTGAGTATTGAGCATTGAAGCCTGACGATTGAGGATTGAGGATTGAGGATTGAAGATTGAGGATTGAGGATTGAGGATTGAGGATTGAGGATTGAAGATTGAGGATTGGGTATTGAGGATTGAAGAATGAGGATTGAGTATTGAGTATTGAGGATTGAGGATTGAAGGTTGAGTATTGAGGATTGAAGATTGACGATTGAGGATTGAGGATTGAGGATTGAGGATTGAGGATTGAGGATTGAGGATTGAAGATTGAGTATTGGGGATTGAAGATTGAGGATTGAGGATTGAGGATTGAGGATTGAGGATTGAAGATTGAGTACTGAGGATTGAAGATTAAGATTGAGGATTGAGGATTGAGGATTGAGGATTGAGGATTGAGGATACAAGATTGAGTATTGAGGATTGAAGATTGAGGATTGAGGATTGAGGATTGAGGATTGAGTGTTGGAGATTGAGTACTGAGGATTGAAGATTAAGATTGACGATTGAGGATTGAGGATTGAGGTTTGAGGATTGAGGATTGAGGATTGAAGATTGAGGATTGCGTATTGAGGATAGAACATTGAGGATTGAGGATTGAGTATTGAGGATTGAGGATTGAGGATTGAAGGTTGAATATTGATGATTGAAGATTGAGGATCGAGGATTGAGGGTTGTGGATTGAGGACGAGGACTGAGGGTTGAGTATTGATGTTTGAGGTCTGAGGATTGAGGATTGAGGATTGAGAATTGAGGATTGAGGGTTGAGGATTGAAGATTGAGGATTGGGTGTTGAAGATTGAAGAATGAGGATTGAGGATTGAGGATTGAGGATTGAGGATTGAAGTTTGAGTATTGAGGATTGAATATTGAGGATTGAGGATTGAGGATTGAGCATTGAGGATTGAGGATTGCGGATAGAAGATTGAGGATTTGGTATTGCGGATTGAACATTGAGGATTGAGGATTGAGGATTAAGGATTGAGGACTGAAGATTGAATATTGATGATTGAATATTGAGGATTGAGGATTGATGGTTGTGGATTGAGGACGAGGACTGAGGGTTGAGTATTGCTGTTTGAGGTCTGAGGATTGAGGATTGAGGATTGAGAATTGAGGATTGAGGATTGAGGATTGAAGATTGATAATTGGGTATTCAGGATTGAAGAATGAGGATTGAGGATTGAGGATTGAGTATTGAGGATTGAAGACTGAGTGTTGAGGGTTGAGTGATGAGAATTGATGTTTGTGGATAGAGATTTGAAGATTGCAGATTGAGTATTGAGTATTGAAAACTGTGAATTGATGATATTCTCTTGAGGATTGAGGATTGACAACTGATTGTTGAGGACTGAGGGCTGAAGGTTGAGGATTCAGGATTGAGGATTCAGGATTGTGGATTGAGGATTGAGGATTGAGAATTGAAGATTGAGAATTGAGTATTGGGGGTTGTGGATTGAGGACGAGGACTGAGGTTTGAGTATTGATGTTTGAGGTCTGAGGATTGAGGGTTGAGGATTGAGAATTGAGGATTTAGGATTGAAGATTGAGGATTGGCTACTGAGGATTGAAGAATGAGGATTGAGTATTGAGTATTGAGGATTGAGGATTGAGGATTGAGGATTGAAGATTGAGGATTAGGTATTGAGGATTGAAGAATGAGGATTGAGTATTGAGTATTGAGGATTGAGGATTGAAGATTGAGTATTGAGGATTGAAGATTGACGATTGAGAATTGAGGATTGAGGATTGAGGATTGAGGATTGAGGATTGAGGATTGAAGATTGAGTATTGGGTATTGAAGATTGAGGATTGATGATTGAGGATTGTGGATTGAGGATTGAAGATTGAGTACTGAGGATTGAAGATTAAGATTGAGGATTGAGGATTGAGGATTGAGGATTGAGGATTGAGGATTGAAGATTGAGTATTGAGGATTGAAGATTGAGGATTGAGGATTGAGGATTGAGGATTGAGGAGTGAAGATTGAGTATTGAGGATTGAAGATTGGGGATTGAGGATTGAGGATTGAGGATTGAGGATTGAGGATTGAGGATTGCGGATAGAAGATTGAGGATTGGGTATTGCGGACTGAACATTGAGGATTGAGGATTGAGGATTGAGGATTGAGGACAGAAGATTGAATATTGAGGATTGAGGATTGATGGTTGTGGATTGAGGACGAGGACTGAGGGTTGACTACTGCTGTTTGAGGTCTGAGGATTGAGGATTGAGGATTGAGAATTGAGGATTGAGGGTTGAGGATTGAAGATTGAGAATTGGGTATTGAGGATTGAAGAATGAGGATTGAGGATTGAGGATTGAGGATTGAGGATTGAAGACTGAGTGCTGAGGTTTGAGTGATGAGAATTGATGTTTGTGGATAGAATTTTGAAGATTGCAGATTGAGTATTGAGTATTGAAGACTGTGAATTGATGATATTCTCTTGAGGATTGAGGATTGACAACTGATTGTTGAGGACTGAGGGCTGAAGGTTGAGGATTCAGGATTGAGGATTCAGGACTGTGGATTGAGGATTGAGGATTGAGAATTGAAGATTGAGGATTGAGTATTGGGGGTTGTGGATTGAGGACGAGGACTGAGGGTTGAGTATTGATGTTTGAGGTCTGAGGATTGAGGGTTGAGGATTGAGAATTGAGGATTGAGGATTGAAGATTGAGGATTGGGTATTGAGGATTGAAGAATGAGGATTGAGTACTGAGTATTGAGGATTGAGGATTGAAGATTGAGTATTGAGCATTGAATATTGACGATTGAGGATTGAGGATTGAGGATTGAGGATTGAGGATTGAGGATTGAGGATTGAAGGTTGAGTATTGAGGATTGAAGATTGAGGATTGAGGATTGAGGTTTGAGGATTGAGGATTGAAGATTGAGTACTGAGGATTGAAGATTAAGATTGAGGATTGATGATTGAGGATTGAGGATTGAAGATTGAGGATTGGGGACTGAGTATTGAGGGTTGAGTGATGAGAATTGATGCTTGTGGATAGAGGTCTGAAGATTGCAGATTGAGTATTGAGTATTGAAAACTGTGAATTGAGGATATTCTACTGAGGATTGAGGATTGACAACTGATTGTTGAGGACTTAGGGCTGAAGATTGAGGATTCAGGGTTGAGGATTCAGGATTGAGGTTTGAGGACTGAGGACTGAGGATTGAGGATTGAGGATTGAGGATTGAGGATTGAAGACTGAGGATTGGGTATTGAGGATTGAACATTGAGGATTGAGTGTTGAGGATAGAGGATTGAGGATTGAGGATTGAAGGTTGAATATTAATGACTGTATATTGAGGATTGAGGATTGAGTGTTGTGGATTGAGGACGAGGACTGAGGGTTGAGTATTGATGTTTGAAGTCTGAGGATTCAGGATTGAAGATTGAGTATTGAGGATAGAAGATTGAGGATTGAGGATTGTCGATTAAGGATTGAGGATGAGGTCTGAGGGTTGAGGTTTGAGGTTTGAGGACTGAGGACTGAGGATTGAGGATTGAGAATTGAGGATTGAGGATTGAGGATTGAAGATTGAGGATTGGGTATTGAGGATTGAAGAATGAGGATTGAGGATTGAGGATTGAGGATTGAGGATTGAAGAGTGAGTATTGAGCATTGAAGCCTGACGATTGAGGATTGAGAATTGAGGATTGAGGATTGAGGATGGAGGACTGAAGATTGAGTATTGAGGATTGAAGATTGAGGATCGAGGATTGAGTATTGAGGATTGAGGATAGAGGATTGAAGAATGAGGATTGAGGATTGAGGATTGAGGATTGAGGATTGAGGATTGAGGATTGGTGATTGAGGATTGCGAATTGAAGATTCAGTATTAAGGATTGAAGATTCAAAATTGAGGATGAGGATCGAACATTGAGTACTGAGTGTTGAGGGTTGAGTGATGAGAATTTATGTTTCTGGATACAGATTTGAAGATTGCAGATTGAGTATTGGGTATTGAAAACTGTGAATTGAGGATATTCTACTGAGGGTTGAGGATTGACAACTGAATGTTGAGGACTGAGGGCTGAAGATTGAGGATTCAGGGTTGAGGATTCAGAATTGAGGTTTGAGGACTGAGGATTGAGGATTGAAGATTGAGTATTGAGGATTGACGATTGAGGGTTGAGGATTGAGGATTGAGGATTGAGGATGAGGGCTGAGGGTTGAGGATTGAGGTTTGGGGACTAAGGACAGAGGATTGAGGGTTGAGAATTGAGGATTGAGGATTGAGGATTGAAGATTGAGTATTGAGGATTGAATATTGAGGATTGAGGATTCAGGATTGAGCATTGAGGATTGAGGATTGCGGATAGAAGATTGAGGATTGGGTATTGCGGATTGAACATTGAGGATTGAGGATTGAGGATTGAGGATTGAGGACTGAAGATTGAATATTGATGATTGAATATTGAGGATTGAGGATTGATGGTTGTGGATTGAGGACGAGGACTGAGGGTTGAGTATTGCTGTTTGAGGTCTGAGGATTGAGGATTGAGGATTGAGAATTGAGGATTGAGGATTGAGGATTGAAGATTGAGAATTGGGTATTCAGGATTGAAGAATGAGGATTGAGGATTGAGGATTGAGTATTGAGGATTGAAGACTGAGTGTTGAGGGTTGAGTGATGAGAATTGATGTTTGTGGATAGAGATTTGAAGATTGCAGATTGAGTATTGAGTATTGAAAACTGTGAATTGATGATATTCTCTTGAGGATTGAGGATTGACAACTAATTGTTGAGGACTGAGGGCTGAAGGTTGAGGATTCAGGATTGAGGATTCAGGATTGTGGATTGAGGATTGAGGATTGAGAATTGAAGATTGAGGATTGAGTATTGGGGGTTGTGGATTGAGGACGAGGACTGAGGGTTGAGTATTGATGTTTGTGGTCTGAGGATTGAGGGTTGAGGATTGAGAATTGAGGATTGAGGATTGAAGATTGAGGATTGGGTACTGAGGATTGAAGAATGAGGATTGAGTATTGAGTATTGAGGATTGAGGATTGAGGATTGAGGATTGAAGATTGAGGATTAGGTATTGAGGATTGAAGAATGAGGATTGAGTATTGAGTATTGAGGATTGAGGATTGAAGATTGAGTATTGAGGATTGAAGGTTGACGATTGAGGATTGAGGATTGAGGATTGAGGATTGAGGATTGAGGATTGAGGATTGAAGATTGAGTATTGGGTATTGAAGATTGAGGATTGAGGATTGAGGATTGTGGATTGAGGATTGAAGATTGAGTACTGAGGATTGAAGATTAAGATTGAGGATTGAGGATTGAGGATTGAGGATTGAGGATTGAGGATTGAAGATTGAGTATTGAGGATTGAAGATTGAGGATTGAGGATTGAGGATTGAGGATTGAGGATTGAAGATTGAGTATTGAGGATTGAAGATTGAGGATTGAGGATTGAGGATTGAAGATTGAAGATTGAGGATTGAGGATTGAGGATTGCGGATAGAAGATTGAGGATTGAGTATTGGGGGTTGTGGATTGAGGACGAGGACTGAGGGTTGAGTATTGATGTTTGAGGTCTGAGGATTGAGGGTTGAGGATTGAGAATTGAGGATTGAGGATTGAAGATTGAGGATTGGGTATTGAGGATTGAAGAATGAGGATTGAGTACTGAGTATTGAGGATTGAGGATTGAAGATTGAGTATTGAGCATTGAATATTGACCATTGAGGATTGAGGATTGAGGATTGAGGATTGAGGATTGAGGATTGAGGATTGAAGATTGAGTATTGAGGATTGAAGATTGAGGATTGGGGATTGAGGTTTGAGGATTGAGGATTGAAGATTGAGTACTGAGGATTGAAGATTAAGATTGAGGATTGATGATTGAGGATTGAGGATTGAAGATTGAGGATTGGGGACTGAGTATTGAGGGTTGAGTGATGAGAATTGATGCTTGTGGATAGAGGTCTGAAGATTGCAGATTGAGTATTGAGTATTGAAAACTGTGAATTGAGGATATTCTATTGAGGATTGAGGATTGACAACTGATTGTTGAGGACTTAGGGCTGAAGATTGAGGATTCAGGGTTGAGGATTCAGGATTGAGGTTTGAGGACTGAGGATTGAGGATTGAGGATTGAGGATTGAGGATTGAGGATTGAAGACTGAGTATTGGGTATTGAGGATTGAACATTGAGGATTGAGTGTTGAGGATAGAGGATTGAGGATTGAGGATTGAAGGATGAATATTAATGACTGTATATTGAGGATTGAGGATTGAGGGTTGTGGATTGAGGACGAGGACTGAGGGTTGAGTATTGATGTTTGAAGTCTGAGGATTCAGGATTGAAGATTGAGTATTGAGGATAGAAGATTGAGGATTGAGGATTGTCGATTAAGGATTGAGGATGAGGTCTGAGGGTTGAGGATTGAGGTTTGAGGACTGAGGACTGAGGATTGAGGATTGAGAATTGAGGATTGAGGATTGAGGATTGAAGATTGAGGATTGGGTATTGAGGATTGAAGAATGAGGATTGAGGATTGAGGATTGAGGATTGAGGATTGAAGATTGAGTATTGAGCATTGAAGCCTGACGATTGAGGATTGAGGATTGAGGATTGAAGATTGAGGATTGAGGATTGAGGATTGAGGATTGAGGATTGAAGATTGAGGATTGGGTATTGAGGATTGAAGAATGAGGATTGAGTATTGAGTATTGAGGATTGAGGATTGAAGGTTGAGTATTGAGGATTGAAGATTGACGATTGAGGATTGAGGATTGAGGATTGAGGATTGAGGATTGAGGATTGAGGATTGAAGATTGAGTATTGGGGATTGAAGATTGAGGATTGAGGATTGAGGATTGAGGATTGAGGATTGAAGATTGAGTACTGAGGATTGAAGATTAAGATTGAGGATTGAGGATTGAGGATTGAGGATTGAGGATTGAGGATACAAGATTGAGTATTGAGGATTGAAGATTGAGGATTGAGGATTGAGGATTGAGGATTGAGTGTTGGAGATTGAGTACTGAGGATTGAAGATTAAGATTGACGATTGAGGATTGAGGATTGAGGTTTGAGGATTGAGGATTGAGGATTGAAGATTGAGGATTGCGTATTGAGGATAGAACATTGAGGATTGAGGATTGAGTATTGAGGATTGAGGATTGAGGATTGAAGGTTGAATATTGATGATTGAAGATTGAGGATCGAGGATTGAGGGTTGTGGATTGAGGACGAGGACTGAGGGTTGAGTATTGATGTTTGAGGTCTGAGGATTGAGGATTGAGGATTGAGAATTGAGGATTGAGGGTTGAGGATTGAAGATTGAGGATTGGGTGTTGAAGATTGAAGAATGAGGATTGAGGATTGAGGATTGAGGATTGAGGGTTGAAGTTTGAGTATTGAGGATTGAATATTGAGGATTGAGGATTGAGGATTGAGCATTGAGGATTGAGGATTGCGGATAGAAGATTGAGGATTGGGTATTGCGGATTGAGCATTGAGGATTGAGGATTGAGGATTAAGGATTGAGGACTGAAGATTGAATATTGATGATTGAATATTGAGGATTGAGGATTGATGGTTGTGGATTGAGGACGAGGACTGAGGGTTGAGTATTGCTGTTTGAGGTCTGAGGATTGAGGATTGAGGATTGAGAATTGAGGATTGAGGATTGAGGATTGAAGATTGATAATTGGGTATTCAGGATTGAAGAATGAGGATTGAGGATTGAGGATTGAGTATTGAGGATTGAAGACTGAGTGTTGAGGGTTGAGTGATGAGAATTGATGTTTGTGGATAGAGATTTGAAGATTGCAGATTGAGTATTGAGTATTGAAAACTGTGAATTGATGATATTCTCTTGAGGATTGAGGATTGACAACTGATTGTTGAGGACTGAGGGCTGAAGGTTGAGGATTCAGGATTGAGGATTCAGGATTGTGGATTGAGGATTGAGGATTGAGAATTGAAGATTGAGAATTGAGTATTGGGGGTTGTGGATTGAGGACGAGGACTGAGGTTTGAGTATTGATGTTTGAGGTCTGAGGATTGAGGGTTGAGGATTGAGAATTGAGGATTTAGGATTGAAGATTGAGGATTGGCTACTGAGGATTGAAGAATGAGGATTGAGTATTGAGTATTGAGGATTGAGGATTGAGGATTGAGGATTGAAGATTGAGGATTAGGTATTGAGGATTGAAGAATGAGGATTGAGTATTGAGTATTGAGGATTGAGGATTGAAGATTGAGTATTGAGGATTGAAGGTTGACGATTGAGAATTGAGGATTGAGGATTGAGGATTGAGGATTGAGGATTGAGGATTGAAGATTGAGTATTGGGTATTGAAGATTGAGGATTGATGATTGAGGATTGTGGATTGAGGATTGAAGATTGAGTACTGAGGATTGAAGATTAAGATTGAGGATTGAGGATTGAGGATTGAGGATTGAGGATTGAGGATTGCGGATAGAAGATTGAGGATTGGGTATTGCGGACTGAACATTGAGGATTGAGGATTGAGGATTGAGGATTGAGGACAGAAGATTGAATATTGATGATTGAATATTGAGGATTGAGGATTGATGGTTGTGGATTGAGGACGAGGACTGAGGGTTGACTACTGCTGTTTGAGGTCTGAGGATTGAGGATTGAGAATTGAGAATTGAGGATTGAGGGCTGAGGATTGAAGATTGAGAATTGGGTATTGAGGATTGAAGAATGAGGATTGAGGATTGAGGATTGAGGATTGAGGATTGAAGACTGAGTGCTGAGGTTTGAGTGATGAGAATTGATGTTTGTGGATAGAATTTTGAAGATTGCAGATTGAGTATTGAGTATTGAAGACTGTGAATTGATGATATTCTCTTGAGGATTGAGGATTGACAACTGATTGTTGAGGACTGAGGGCTGAAGGTTGAGGATTCAGGATTGAGGATTCAGGACTGTGGATTGAGGATTGAGGATTGAGAATTGAAGATTGAGGATTGAGTATTGGGAGTTGTGGATTGAGGACGAGGACTGAGGGTTGAGTATTGATGTTTGAGGTCTGAGGATTGAGGGTTGAGGATTGAGGATTGAGGATTGAGGATTGAGGATTGAAGGTTGAGTATTGAGGATTGAAGATTGAGGATTGAGGATTGAGGTTTGAGGATTGAGGATTGAAGATTGAGTACTGAGGATTGAAGATTAAGATTGAGGATTGATGATTGAGGATTGAGGATTGAAGATTGAGGATTGGGGACTGAGTATTGAGGGTTGAGTGATGAGAATTGATGCTTGTGGATAGAGGTCTGAAGATTGCAGATTGAGTATTGAGTATTGAAAACTGTGAATTGAGGATATTCTACTGAGGATTGAGGATTGACAACTGATTGTTGAGGACTTAGGGCTGAAGATTGAGGATTCAGGGTTGAGGATTCAGGATTGAGGTTTGAGGACTGAGGACTGAGGATTGAGGATTGAGGATTGAGGATTGAGGATTGAAGACTGAGGATTGGGTATTGAGGATTGAACATTGAGGATTGAGTGTTGAGGATAGAGGATTGAGGATTGAGGATTGAAGGTTGAATATTAATGACTGTATATTGAGGATTGAGGATTGAGTGTTGTGGATTGAGGACGAGGACTGAGGGTTGAGTATTGATGTTTGAAGTCTGAGGATTCAGGATTGAAGATTGAGTATTGAGGATAGAAGATTGAGGATTGAGGATTGTCGATTAAGGATTGAGGATGAGGTCTGAGGGTTGAGGTTTGAGGTTTGAGGACTGAGGACTGAGGATTGAGGATTGAGAATTGAGGATTGAGGATTGAGGATTGAAGATTGAGGATTGGGTATTGAGGATTGAAGAATGAGGATTGAGGATTGAGGATTGAGGATTGAGGATTGAGGATTGAAGATTGAGTATTGAGCATTGAAGCCTGACGATTGAGGATTGAGAATTGAGGATTGAGGATTGAGGATGGAGGACTGAAGATTGAGTATTGAGGATTGAAGATTGAGGATCGAGGATTGAGTATTGAGGATTGAGGATAGAGGATTGAAGAATGAGGATTGAGGATTGAGGATTGAGGATTGAGGATTGAGGATTGAGGATTGGTGATTGAGGATTGCGAATTGAAGATTCAGTATTAAGGATTGAAGATTCAAAATTGAGGATGAGGATCGAACATTGAGTACTGAGTGTTGAGGGTTGAGTGATGAGAATTTATGTTTCTGGATACAGATTTGAAGATTGCAGATTGAGTATTGGGTATTGAAAACTGTGAATTGAGGATATTCTATTGAGGGTTGAGGATTGACAACTGAATGTTGAGGACTGAGGGCTGAAGATTGAGGATTCAGGGTTGAGGATTCAGAATTGAGGTTTGAGGACTGAGGATTGAGGATTGAAGATTGAGTATTGAGGATTGACGATTGAGGGTTGAGGATTGAGGATTGAGGATTGAGGATGAGGGCTGAGGGTTGAGGATTGAGGTTTGGGGACTAAGGACAGAGGATTGAGGGTTGAGAATTGAGGATTGAGGATTGAGGATTGAAGATTGATAATTGGGTATTGAGGATCGAAGAATGAGGATTGAGGATTGAGGATTGAGGATTGAGGATAGAAGATTGAGTATTGAGGATTGAAGATTGACGATTGAGGATTGAGGATTGAGGATTGAGGATTGAGGATTGAGGGTTGAGGATTGAAGATTCAGTATTGAGGATTGACGATTGAGGATTGAGGATTGAGTATTGACGATTGAGGATTGCAGACTGAGTATTGAGGATTGACGATGGGAGGATTGAGGATTGCGGATAGAAGATTGAGAATTGGGGACTGAGGATTCAAGATTCAGGATCGAAGATTGAGAATTGAGGATTGAAGATTGATAATTGAGGATTCGGGATTGAAGATTGAGTATTGAGGATAGAAGATTGAGGATTAAGGATCGTCGATTAAGGATTAAGGATGAGGGCTGAGGGTTGAGGATTGAGGTTTGAGGACTGAGGACTGAGGATTGAGGATTGAGAATTGAGGATTGAGGATTGAGGATTGAAGATTGAGGATTGGGTATTGAGGATTGAAGAATGAGGATTGAGGATTGAGGATTGAGGATTGAGGATTGAAGATTGAGTATTGAGCATTGAAGCCTGACGATTGAGGATTGAGGATTGAGGATTGAGGATTGAGGATGGAGGATTGAAGATTGAGTATTGAGGATCGAAGATTGGGGATCGAGGACTGAGGATTGAGGATTGAGGATTGAGGATTGAAGAATGAGGATTGAAGATTGAAGATTGAGTATTGAGGATTGAAGATTGAGGATTGAGGATTGAGGATTCAGCATTGAGGATTGAAGATTGAGTACTGAGGATTGAAGATTAAGGTTGAGGATTGAGGATTGAGGGTTGAGGATTGAGGATTGAGGATTGAGGATTGAGGATTGAGGATTACGTATTGAGGATAGAACATTGAGGATTGAGTATTGAGTATTGAGGATAGAGGATTGAAGATTGAAGATTGAATATTGATGATTGAAGGTTGAGGATCGAGGATTGAGGGTTGTGGATTGAGTACGAGGACTGAGGGTTGAGTATTGATGGTTGAGGTCTGAGGGTTGAGGATTGAGGATTGAGGATTGATGATTGAGGATTCAGGATTGAGGATTGAAGATTGAGGATTGGGTATTGAGGATTGAAGAATGAGGATTGAGGATTGAGGGTTGTGGATTGAGTACGAGGACTGAGGGTTGAGTATTGATGGTTGAGGTCTGAGGATTGAAGATTGAGTATTGAGGATTGAAGATTGACGATTGAGGATTGAGGATTGAGGATTGAGGATTGAGGATTGAGGATTGAGGATTGAAGATTGAGTATTGGGGATTGAAGATTGAGGGTTGAGGATTGAGGATTGAGGATTGAGGATTGAAGATTGAGTACTGAGGATTGAAGATTAAGATTGAGGATTGAGGATTGAGGATTGAGGATTGAGGATTGAGGATACAAGATTGAGTATTGAGGATTGAAGATTGAGGATTGAGGATTGAGGATTGAGGATTGAGGATTGGAGATTGAGTACTGAGGATTGAAGATTAAGATTGACGATTGAGGATTGAGGATTGGGGATTGAGGATTGAGGATTGAGGATTGAAGATTGAGGGTTGCGTATTGAGGATAGAACATTGAGGATAGAGGATTGAGTATTGAGGATTGAGGATTGAGGATTTAAGATTGAATATTGATGATTGAAGATTGAGGATCGAGGATTGAGGGTTGTGGATTGAGGACGAGGACTGAGGGTTGAGTATTGATGTTTGAGGTCTGAGGATTGAGGATTGAGGATTGAGAATTGAGGATTGAGGATTGAGGATTGAAGATTGAGGATTGGGTGTTGAAGATTGAAGAATGAGGATTGAGGATTGAGGATTGAGGATTGAGGATTGAAGATAGAGTATTGAGAATTGAATATTGAGGATTGAGGATTGAGGATTGAGCATTGAGGATTGAGGATTGCGGATAGAAGATTGAGGATTGGGTATTGCGGATTGAACATTGAGGATTGAGGATTGAGGATTGAGGATTGAGGACTGAAGATTGAATATTGATGATTGAATATTGCGGATTGAGGATTGATGGTTGTGGATTGAGGACGAGGACTGAGGGTTGAGTATTGCTGTTTGAGGTCTGAGGATTGAGGATTGAGGATTGAGAATTGAGGATTGAGGATTGAGGATTGAAGATTGAGAATTGGGTATTCAGGATTGAAGAATGAGGATTGAGGATTGAGGATTGAGTATTGAGGATTGAAGACTGAGTGTTGAGGGTTGAGTGATGAGAATTGATGTTTGTGGATAGAGATTTGAAGATTGCAGATTGAGTATTGAGTATTGAAAACTGTGAATTGATGATATTCTCTTGAGGATTGAGGATTGACAACTGATTGTTGAGGACTGAGGGCTGAAGGTTGAGGATTCAGGATTGAGGATTCAGGATTGTGGATTGAGGATTGAGGATTGAGAATTGAAGATTGAGAATTGAGTATTGGGGGTTGTGGATTGAGGACGAGGACTGAGGTTTGAGTATTGATGTTTGAGGTCTGAGGATTGAGGGTTGAGGATTGAGAATTGAGGATTTAGGATTGAAGATTGAGGATTGGCTACTGAGGATTGAAGAATGAGGATTGAGTATTGAGTATTGAGGATTGAGGATTGAGGATTGAGGATTGAAGATTGAGGATTAGGTATTGAGGATTGAAGAATGAGGATTGAGTATTGAGTATTGAGGATTGAGGATTGAAGATTGAGTATTGAGGATTGAAGATTGACGATTGAGAATTGAGGATTGAGGATTGAGGATTGAGGATTGAGGATTGAGGATTGAGGATTGAAGATTGAGTATTGGGTATTGAAGATTGAGGATTGATGATTGAGGATTGTGGATTGAGGATTGAAGATTGAGTACTGAGGATTGAAGATTAAGATTGAGGATTGAGGATTGAGGATTGAGGATTGAGGATTGAGGATTGAAGATTGAGTATTGAGGATTGAAGATTGAGGATTGAGGATTGAGGATTGAGGATTGAGGATTGAAGATTGAGTATTGAGGATTGAAGATTGAGGATTGAGGATTGAGGATTGAGGATTGAGGATTGAGGATTGAGGATTGAGGATTGCGGATAGAAGATTGAGGATTGGGTATTGCGGATTGAACATTGAGGATTGAGGATTGAGGATTGAGGATTGAGGACAGAAGATTGAATATTGATGATTGAATATTGAGGATTGAGGATTGATGGTTGTGGATTGAGGACGAGGACTGAGGGTTGACTACTGCTGTTTGAGGTCTGAGGATTGAGGATTGAGGATTGAGAATTGAGGATTGAGGGTTGAGGATTGAAGATTGAGAATTGGGTATTGAGGATTGAAGAATGAGGATTGAGGATTGAGGATTGAGGATTGAGGATTGAAGACTGAGTGCTGAGGTTTGAGTGATGAGAATTGATGTTTGTGGATAGAGTTTTGAAGATTGCAGATTGAGTATTGAGTATTGAAGACTGTGAATTGATGATATTCTCTTGAGGATTGAGGATTGACAACTGACTGTTGAGGACTGAGGGCTGAAGGTTGAGGATTCAGGATTGAGGATTCAGGACTGTGGATTGAGGATTGAGGATTGAGAATTGAAGATTGAGGATTGAGTATTGGGGGTTGTGGATTGAGGACGAGGACTGAGGGTTGAGTATTGATGTTTGAGGTCTGAGGATTGAGGGTTGAGGATTGAGAATTGAGGATTGAGGATTGAAGATTGAGGATTGGGTATTGAGGATTGAAGAATGAGGATTGAGTACTGAGTATTGAGGATTGAGGATTGAAGATTGAGTATTGAGCATTGAATATTGACGATTGAGGATTGAGGATTGAGGATTGAGGATTGAGGATTGAGGATTGAGGATTGAAGGTTGAGTATTGAGGATTGAAGATTGAGGATTGAGGATTGAGGTTTGAGGATTGAGGATTGAAGATTGAAGATTGAGGATTGGGGACTGAGTATTGAGGGTTGAGTGATGAGAATTGATGCTTGTGGATAGAGGTCTGAAGATTGCAGATTGAGTATTGAGTATTGAAAACTGTGAATTGAGGATATTCTACTGAGGATTGAGGATTGACAACTGATTGTTGAGGACTTAGGGCTGAAGATTGAGGATTCAGGGTTGAGGATTCAGGATTGAGGTTTGAGGACTGAGGACTGAGGATTGAGAATTGAGGATTGAGGATTGAGGATTGAAGACTGAGGATTGGGTATTGAGGATTGAACATTGAGGATTGAGTGTTGAGGATAGAGGATTGAGGATTGAGGATTGAAGGTTGAATATTAATGACTGTATATTGAGGATTGAGGATTGAGGGTTGTGGATTGAGGACGAGGACTGAGGGTTGAGTATTGATGTTTGAAGTCTGAGGATTCAGGATTGAAGATTGAGTATTGAGGATAGAAGATTGAGGATTGAGGATTGTCGATTAAGGATTGAGGATGAGGTCTGAGGGTTGAGGTTTGAGGTTTGAGGACTGAGGACTGAGGATTGAGGATTGAGAATTGAGGATTGAGGATTGAGGATTGAAGATTGAGGATTGGGTATTGAGGATTGAAGAATGAGGATTGAGGATTGAGGATTGAGGATTGAGGATTGAAGATTGAGTATTGAGCATTGAAGCCTGACGATTGAGGATTGAGGATTGAGGATTGAGGATTGAGGATGGAGGACTGAAGATTGAGTATTGAGGATTGAAGATTGAGGATCGAGGATTGAGTATTGAGGATTGAGGATAGAGGATTGAAGAATGAGGATTGAGGATTGAGGATTGAGGATTGAGGATTGAGGATTGAGGATTGGTGATTGAGGATTGCGAATTGAAGATTCAGTATTAAGGATTGAAGATTCAAAATTGAGGATGAGGATTGAACATTGAGTACTGAGTGTTGAGGGTTGAGTGATGAGAATTTATGTTTCTGGATACAGATTTGAAGATTGCAGATTGAGTATTGGGTATTGAAAACTGTGAATTGAGGATATTCTATTGAGGATTGAGGATTGACAACTGAATGTTGAGGACTGAGGGCTGAAGATTGAGGATTCAGGGTTGAGGATTCAGAATTGAGGTTTGAGGACTGAGGATTGAGGATTGAAGATTGAGTATTGAGGATTGACGATTGAGGGTTGAGGATTGAGGATTGAGGATTGAGGATGAGGGCTGAGGGTTGAGGATTGAGGTTTGGGGACTAAGGACAGAGGATTGAGGGTTGAGAATTGAGGATTGAGGATTGAGGATTGAAGATTGATAATTGGGTATTGAGGATCGAAGGATGAGGATTGAGGATTGAGGATTGAGGATTGAGGATAGAAGATTGAGTATTGAGGATTGAAGATTGACGATTGAGGATTGAGGATTGAGGATTGAGGATTGAGGATTGAGGGTTGAGGATTGAAGATTCAGTATTGAGGATTGACGATTGAGGATTGAGGATTGAGTATTGACGATTGAGGATTGCAGACTGAGTATTGAGGATTGACGATGGGAGGATTGAGGATTGCGGATAGAAGATTGAGAATTGGGGACTGAGGATTCAAGATTCAGGATCGAAGATTGAGAATTGAGGATTGAAGATTGATAATTGAGGATTCGGGATTGAAGATTGAGTATTGAGGATAGAAGATTGAGGATTAAGGATCGTCGATTAAGGATTGAGGATGAGGGCTGAGGGTTGAGGATTGAGGTTTGAGGACTGAGGACTGAGGATTGAGGATTGAGAATTGAGGATTGAGGATTGAGGATTGAAGATTGAGGATTGGGTATTGAGGATTGAAGAATGAGGATTGAGGATTGAGGATTGAGGATTGAGGATTGAAGATTGAGTATTGAGCATTGAAGCCTGACGATTGAGGATTGAGGATCGAGGATTGAGGATTGAGGATGGAGGATTGAAGATTGAGTATTGAGGATCGAAGATTGGGGATCGAGGACTGAGGATTGAGGATTGAGGATTGAGGATTGAAGAATGAGGATTGAGGATTGAAGATTGAGTATTGAGGATTGAAGATTGAGGATTGAGGATTGAGGATTCAGCATTGAGGATTGAAGATTGAGTACTGAGGATTGAAGATTAAGGTTGAGGATTGAGGATTGAGGGTTGAGGATTGAGGATTGAGGATTGAGGATTGAGGATTGAGGATTACGTATTGAGGATAGAACATTGAGGATTGAGTATTGAGTATTGAGGATAGAGGATTGAAGATTGAAGATTGAATATTGATGATTGAAGGTTGAGGATCGAGGATTGAGGGTTGTGGATTGAGTACGAGGACTGAGGGTTGAGTATTGATGGTTGAGGTCTGAGGGTTGAGGATTGAGGATTGAGGATTGATGATTGAGGATTCAGGATTGAGGATTGAAGATTGAGGATTGGGTATTGAGGATTGAAGAATGAGGATTGAGGATTGAGGGTTGAGGATTGAGGATTGAAGATTGAGTATTGAGGATTGAGGATTGGGTATTGAGGATTGAAGAATGAGGATTGAGTATTGAGTATTGAGGATTGAGGATTGAAGATTGAGTATTGAGGATTGAAGATTGACGATTGAGGATTGAGGATTGAGGATTGAGGATTGAGGATTGAGGATTGAGGATTGAGGATTGAAGATTGAGTATTGGGGATTGAAGATTGAGGATTGAGGATTGAGGATTGAGGATTGAGGATTGAAGATTGAGTACTGAGGATTGAAGATTAAGATTGAGGATTGAGGATTGAGGATTGAGGATTGAGGATTGAGGATACAAGATTGAGTATTGAGGATTGAAGATTGAGGATTGAGGATTGAGGATTGAGGATTGAGGATTGGAGATTGAGTACTGAGGATTGAAGATTAAGATTGACGATTGAGGATTGAGGATTGGGGATTGAGGATTGAGGATTGAGGATTGAAGATTGAGGGTTGCGTATTGAGGATAGAACATTGAGGATAGAGGATTGAGTATTGAGGATTGAGGATTGAGGATTTAAGATTGAATATTGATGATTGAAGATTGAGGATTGAGGATTGAGGATTGAGCATTGAGGATTGAGGATTGCGGATGGAAGATTGAGGATTGGGTATTGCGGATTGAAAATTGAGGATTGAGGATTGAGGATTGAGGATTGAGGACTGAAGATTGAATATTGATGATTGAATATTGAGGATTGAGGATTGATGGTTGTGGATTGAGGACGAGGACTGAGGGTTGAGTATTGCTGTTTGAGGTCTGAGGATTGAGGATTGAGGATTGAGAATTGAGGATTGAGGATTGAGGATTGAAGATTGAGAATTGGGTATTCAGGATTGAAGAATGAGGATTGAGGATTGAGGATTGAGTATTGAGGATTGAAGACTGAGTGTTGAGGGTTGAGTGATGAGAATTGATGTTTGTGGATAGAGATTTGAAGATTGCAGATTGAGTATTGAGTATTGAAAACTGTGAATTGATGATATTCTCTTGAGGATTGAGGATTGACAACTGATTGTTGAGGACTGAGGGCTGAAGGTTGAGGATTCAGGGTTGAGGATTCAGGATTGTGGATTGAGGATTCAGGATTGAGAATTGAAGATTGAGCATTGAGTATTGGGGGTTGTGGATTGAGGACGAGGACTGAGGGTTGAGTATTGCTGTTTGAGGTCTGAGGATTGAGGATTGAGGATTGAGAATTGAGGATTGAGGATTGAGGATTGAAGATTGAGAATTGGGTATTCAGGATTGACGAATGAGGATTGAGGATTGAGGATTGAGTATTGAGGATTGAAGATTGACGATTGAGGATTGAGGATTGAGGATTGAGGATTGAGGATTGAGGATTGAGGATTGAAGATTGAGTATTGGGGATTGAAGATTGAGGATTGAGGATTGAGGATTGAGGATTGAGGATTGAAGATTGAGTACTGAGGATTGAAGATTAAGATTGAGGATTGAGGATTGAGGATTGAGGATTGAGGATTGAGGACTGAGGATACAAGATTGAGTATTGAGGATTGAAGATTCAGGATTGAGGATTGAGGATTGAGGATTGAGGATTGAGGATTGGAGATTGAGTACTGAGGAATGAAGATTAAGATTGACGATTGAGGATTGAGGATTGAGGATTGAGGATTGAGGATTGAGGATTGAAGATTGAGGATTGCGTATTGAGGATAGAACATTGAGGATTGAGGTTTGAGTATTGAGGATTGAGGATTGAGGATTGAAGATTGAATATTGATGATTGAAGATTGAGGATCGAGGATTGAGGGTTGTGGATTGAGGACGAGGACTGAGGGTTGAGTATTGATGTTTGAGGTCTGAGGATTGAGGATTGAGGATTGAGAATTGAGGATTGAGGATTGAGGATTGAAGATTGAGGATTGGGTGTTGAAGATTGAAGAATGAGGATTGAGGATTGAGGATTGAGGATTGAGGATTGAAGATTGAGTATTGATGATTGAATATTGAGGATTGAGGATTGATGGTTGTGGATTGAGGACGAGGACTGAGGGTTGAGTATTGCTGTTTGAGGTCTGAGGATTGAGGATTGAGGATTGAGAATTGAGGATTGAGGATTGAGGATTGAAGATTGAGAATTGGGTATTCAGGATTGAAGAATGAGGATTGAGGATTGAGGATTGAGTATTGAGGATTGAAGACTGAGTGTTGAGGGTTGAGTGATGAGAATTGATGTTTGTGGATAGAGATTTGAAGATTGCAGATTGAGTATTGAGTATTGAAAACTGTGAATTGATGATATTCTCTTGAGGATTGAGGATTGACAACTGATTGTTGAGGACTGAGGGCTGAAGGTTGAGGATTCAGGATTGAGGATTCAGGATTGTGGATTGAGGATTGAGGATTGAGAATTGAAGATTGAGCATTGAGTATTGGGGGTTGTGGATTGAGGACGAGGACTGAGGGTTGAGTATTGATGTTTGAGGTCTGAGGATTGAGGGTTGAGGATTGAGAATTGAGGATTGAGGATTGAAGATTGAGGATTGGGTACTGAGGATTGAAGAATGAGGATTGAGTATTGAGTATTGAGGATTGAGGACTGAGGATTGAGGATTGAAGATTGAGGATTAGGTATTGAGGATTGAAGAATGAGGATTGAGTATTGAGTATTGAGGATTGAGGATTGAGGATTGAGGATTGAATATTGAGTATTGAGGATTGAATATTGAGGATTGTGGATTGAGGATTGAGGATTGAGGATTGAAGATTGAGTATTGAGGATTGAAGATTGAGGATTGAGGATTGAGGATTGTGGATTGAGTATTGAGGATTGAGGATTGAAGATTGAGGATTGAGGATTGGGTATTGCGGATTGAACGTTGAGGATTGAGGATTGAGGATTGAGGATTGAGGACTGAAGATTGAATATTGATGGTTGAATATTGAGGATTGAGGATTGATGGTTGTGGACTGAGGACGAGGACTGAGGGTTGACTACTGCTGTTTGAGGTCTGAGGATTGAGGATTGAGGATTGAGAATTGAGGATTGAGGATTGAGGATTGAAGATTGAGAATTGGGTATTGAGGATTGAAGAATGTGGATTGAGGATTGAGGATTGAGGATTGAGGATTGAAGACTGAGAGCTGAGGTTTGAGTGATGAGAATTGATGTTTGTGGATAGAGATTTGAAGATTGCAGATTGAGTATTGAGTATTGAAGACAGTGAATTGATGATATTCTCTTGAGGATTGAGGATTGACAACTGATTGTTGAGGACTGAGGGCTGAAGGTTGAGGATTCAGGATTGAGGATTCAGGACTGTGGATTGAGGATTGAGGATTGAGAATTGAAGATTGAGGATTGAGTATTGGGGGTTGTGGATTGAGGACGAGGACTGAGGGTTGAGTATTGATGTTTGAGGTCTGAGGATTGAGGGTTGAGGATTGAGAATTGAGGATTGAGGATTGAAGATTGAGGATTGGGTATTGAGGATTGAAGAATGAGGATTGAGTACTGAGTATTGAGGATTGAGGGTTGAAGATTGAGTATTGAGCATTGAATATTGACGATTGAGGATTGAGGATTGAGGATTGAGGATTGAGGATTGAGGATTGAGGATTGAAGATTGAGTATTGAGGATTGAAGATTGAGGATTGTGGATTGAGGATTGACGATTGAGGATTGAAGATTGTGGATTGAGGATTGAGGATTGAGGATTGAGGATTGAAGATTGAGGATTGGGTATTGAGGATTGAAGAATGAGGATTGAGTATTGAGTATTGAGGATTGAGGATTGAAGATTGAGTATTGAGGATTGAAGATTGACGATTGAGGATTGAGGATTGAGGATTGAGGATTGAGGATTGAGGATTGAGGATTGAAGATTGAGTATTGGGGATTGAAGATTGAGGATTGAGGATTGAGGATTGAGGATTGAGGATTGAAGATTGAGTACTGAGGATTGAAGATTAAGATTGAGGATTGAGGATTGAGGATTGAGGATTGAGGATTGAGGATTGAGGATTGAGGATACAGGATTGAGTATTGAGGATTGAAGATTGAGGATTGAGGATTGAGGATTGAGGATTGAGGGTTGGAGATTGAGTACTGAGGATTGAAGATTAAGATTGACGATTGAGGATTGAGGATTGAGGTTTGAGGATTGAGGATTGAGGATTGAAGATTGAGGATTGCGTATTGAGGATAGAACATTGAGGATTGAGGATTGAGTATTGAGGATTGAGGATTGAGGATTGAAGGTTGAATATTGATGATTGAAGATTGAGGATCGAGGATTGAGGGTTGTCGATTGAGGACGAGGACTGAGGGTTGAGTATTGATGTTTCAGGTCTGAGGATTGAGGATTGAGGATTGAGAATTGAGGATTGAGGATTGAGGATTGAAGATTGAGGATTGGGTGTTGAAGATTGAAGAATGAGGATTGAGGATTGAGGATTGAGGATTGAAGATTGAGGATTGAAGAATGAGGATTGAGTATTGAGTATTGAGGATTGAGGATTGAGGATTGAGGATTGAAGATTGAGGATTAGGTATTGAGGATTGAAGAATGAGGATTGAGGATTGAGTATTGAGGATTGAGGATTGAAGATTGAGTATTGAGGATTGAAGATTGACGATTGAGGATTGAGGATTGAGGATTGAGGATTGAGGATTGAGGATTGAGGATTGAAGATTGAGTATTGGGTATTGAAGATTGAGGATTGAGGATTGAGGATTGTGGATTGAGGATTGAAGATTGAGTACTGAGGATTGAAGATTAAGATTGAGGATTGAGGATTGAGGATTGAGGATTGAGGATTGAGGATTGAAGATTGAGTATTGAGGATTGAAGATTGAGGATTGAGGATTGAGGATTGAGGATTGAGGATTGAAGATTGAGTATTGAGGATTGAAGGTTGAGGATTGAGGATTGAGGATTGAGGATTGAGGATTGAGGATTGAGGATTGCGGATAGAAGATTGAGGATTGGGTATTGCGGATTGAACATTGAGGATTGAGGATTGAGGATTGAGGATTGAGGACTGAAGATTGAATATTGATGATTGAATATTGAGGATTGAGGATTGATGGTTGTGGATTGAGGACGAGGACTGCGGGTTGACTACTGCTGTTTGAGGTCTGAGGATTGAGGATTGAGGATTGAGATGTGAGGATTGAGGATTGAGGATTGAAGATTGAGAATTGGGTATTGAGGATTGAAGAATGAGGATTGAGGATTGAGGATTGAGGATTGAGGATTGAAGACTGAGTGCTGAGGTTTGAGTGATGAGAATTGATGTGTATGGATAGAGATTTGAAGATTGCAGATTGAGTATTGAGTATTGAAGACTGTGAATTGATGATATTCTCTTGAGGATTGAGGATTGACAACTGATTGTTGAGGACTTAGGGCTGAAGATTGAGGATTCAGGGTTGAGGATTCAGGATTGAGGTTTGAGGACTGAGGATTGAGGATTGAGGATTGAGGCTTGAGGATTGAGGATTGAAGACTGAGGATTGGGTATTGAGGATTGAACATTGAGGATTGAGTGTTGAGGATAGAGGATTGAGGATTGAGGTTTGAAGGTTGAATATTAATGACTGTATATTGAGGATTGAGGATTGAGGGTTGTGGATTGAGGACGAGGACTGAGGGTTGAGTATTGATGTTTGAAGTCTGAGGATTCAGGATTGAACATTGAGTATTGAGGATAGAAGATTGAGGATTGAGGATTGTCGATTAAGGATTGAGGATGAGGTCTGAGGATTGAGGATTGAGGATTGAAGATTGAGGATTGGGTACTGAGGATTGAAGAATGAGGATTGAGTATTGAGTATTGAGGATTGAGGATTGAGGATTGAGGATTGAAGATTGAGGATTAGGTATTGAGGATTGAAGAATGAGGATTGAGGATTGAGTATTGAGGATTGAGGATTGAAGATTGAGTATTGAGGATTGAAGATTGACGATTGAGGATTGAGGATTGAGGATTGAGGATTGAGGATTGAGGATTGAGGATTGAAGATTGAGTATTGGGTATTGAAGATTGAGGATTGAGGATTGAGGATTGTGGATTGAGGATTGAAGATTGAGTACTGAGGATTGAAGATTAAGATTGAGGATTGAGGATTGAGGATTGAGGATTGAGGATTGAGGATTGAAGATTGAGTATTGAGGATTGAAGATTGAGGATTGAGGATTGAGGATTGAGGATTGAGGATTGAAGATTGAGTATTGAGGATTGAAGGTTGAGGATTGAGGATTGAGGATTGAGGATTGAGGATTGAGGATTGAGGATTGCGGATAGAAGATTGAGGATTGGGTATTGCGGATTGAACATTGAGGATTGAGGATTGAGGATTGAGGATTGAGGACTGAAGATTGAATATTGATGATTGAATATTGAGGATTGAGGATTGATGGTTGTGGATTGAGGACGAGGACTGCGGGTTGACTACTGCTGTTTGAGGTCTGAGGATTGAGGATTGAGGATTGAGATGTGAGGATTGAGGATTGAGGATTGAAGATTGAGAATTGGGTATTGAGGATTGAAGAATGAGGATTGAGGATTGAGGATTGAGGATTGAGGATTGAAGACTGAGTGCTGAGGTTTGAGTGATGAGAATTGATGTGTATGGATAGAGATTTGAAGATTGCAGATTGAGTATTGAGTATTGAAGACTGTGAATTGATGATATTCTCTTGAGGATTGAGGATTGACAACTGATTGTTGAGGACTTAGGGCTGAAGATTGAGGATTCAGGGTTGAGGATTCAGGATTGAGGTTTGAGGACTGAGGATTGAGGATTGAGGATTGAGGCTTGAGGATTGAGGATTGAAGACTGAGGATTGGGTATTGAGGATTGAACATTGAGGATTGAGTGTTGAGGATAGAGGATTGAGGATTGAGGTTTGAAGGTTGAATATTAATGACTGTATATTGAGGATTGAGGATTGAGGGTTGTGGATTGAGGACGAGGACTGAGGGTTGAGTATTGATGTTTGAAGTCTGAGGATTCAGGATTGAACATTGAGTTTTGAGGATAGAAGATTGAGGATTGAGGATTGTCGATTAAGGATTGAGGATGAGGTCTGAGGGTTGAGGATTGAGGTTTGAGGACTGAGGACTGAGGATTGAGGATTGAGAATTGAGGATTGAGGATTGAGGATTGAAGATTGAGGATTGGGTATTGAGGATTGAAGATTGAGGATCGAGGATTGAAGAATGAGGATTGAGGATTGAGGATTGAGGATTGAGGATTGAGGATTGAGGATTGAGGATTGGTGATTGAGGATTGCGAATTGAAGATTCAGTATTAAGGATTGAAGATTCAAAATAGAGGATGAGGATTGAACATTGAGTACTGAGTGTTGAGGGTTGAGTGATGAGAATTTATGTTTCTGGATACAGATTTGAAGATTGCAGATTGAGTATTGGGTATTGAAAACTGTGAATTGAGGATATTCTATTGAGGATTGAGGATTGACAACTGAATGTTGAGGACTGAGTGCTGAAGATTGAGGATTCAGGATTGAGGATTCAGAATTGAGGTTTGAGGACTGAGGATTGAGGATTGAAGATTGAGTATTGAGGATTGAAGATTGAGGGTTGAGGATTGAGGATTGAGGATTGAGGATGAGGGCTGAGGGTTGAGGATTGAGGTTTGAGGACTAAGGACAGAGGATTGAGGATTGAGAATTGAGGATTGAGGATTGAGGATTGAAGATTGATAATTGGGTATTGAGGATCGAAGAATGAGGATTGATGATTGAGGATTGAGGATTGAGGATAGAAGATTGAGTATTGAGGATTGGAGATTGACGATTGAGGATTGAGGATTGAGGATTGAGGATTGAGGATTGAGGGTTGAGGATTGAAGATTCAGTATTGAGGATTGACGATTGAGGATTGAGGATTGAGTATTGACGATTGAGGATTGCAGACTGAGTATTGAGGATTGACGATGGGCGGATTGAGGATTGCGGATAGAAGATTGAGAATTGGGGACTGAGGATTCAAGATTGAGGATCGAAGATTGAGAATTGAGGATTGAAGATTGATAATTGAGGATTCAGGATTGAAGATTGAGTATTGAGGATAGAAGATTGAGGATTGGGTACTGAGGATTGAAGAATGAGGATTGAGGATTGAGGATTGAGGATTGAGGATTGAAGATTGAGTATTGAGCATTGAAGCCTGACGATTGAGGATTGAGGATTGAGGATTGAGGATTGAGGATGGAGGATTGAAGATTGAGTATTGAGGATCGAAGATTGGGGATCGAGGACTGAGGATTGAGGATTGAGGATTGAGGATTGAAGAATGAGGATTGAGGATTGAGGATTGAGGATTGAGGATTGAAGATTGAGTATTGAGGATTGAAGATTGAGGATTGTGGATTGAGGATTCACGATTGAGGATTGAAGATTGAGGATTGAGGATTGAGGATTGAGGATTGAGCATTGAAGATTGAGGATTCGGTATTGAGGAATGCAGAATGTGGATTGAGTATTGAGTATTGAGGATTGAGGATTGAAGATTGAGTATTGAGGATTGAAGATTGACGATTGAGGATTGAGGATTGAGGATTGAGGATTGAGGATTGAGGATTGAGGATTGAGGATAGAAGGTTGAGCATTGGGGATTGAAGATTGAGGATTGAGGATTGAGGATTGAGGATTGAGTATTGAAGATTGAGTAATGAGGATTGAAGATTAAGATTGAGGATTGAGGTTTGAGGATTGAGGATTGAGGATTGAGGATTGAAGATTGAGTATTGAGGATTGAAGATTGAGGATTGAGGATTGAGGATTCAGCATTGAGGATTGAAGATTGAGTACTGAGGATTGAAGATTAAGGTTGAGGATTGAGGATTGAGGGTTGAGGATTGAGGATTGAGGATTGAGGATTGAAGATTGAGGATTGCGTATTGAGGATAGAACATTGAGGATTGAGTATTGAGTATTGAGGATTGAGGATTGAGGATTGAGGATTGAATATTGAGTATTGAGGATTGAATATTGAGGATTGTGGATTGAGGATTGAGGATTGAGGATTGAAGATTGAGTATTGAGGATTGAAGATTGAGGATTGAGGATTGAGGATTGTGGATTGAGTATTGAGGATTGAGGATTGAAGATTGAGGATTGAGGATTGAGGATTGAGGATTGAGGATTGAGGATTGAAGATTGAGGATTGGGTATTGAGGATTGAGGATTGAGGATTGAAGATTGAGGCTAGGGCATTGAGGATTGAAGAATGATGATTGAGGATTGAGGATTGAGGATTGAAGAATGAGGATTGAAGAATGAGGATTGGGGATTGAGTATTGAGCACTGAGGATTGAATATTGAGTATTGAGGATTGAATATTGAGGATTGAGGATTGAGGATTGAGGATTGAGGATTGAGGATTGAAGATTGAGTATTGAGGATTGAAGATTGAGGATTGTGGATTGAAGAATGAGTATTGAGGATTGAGGATTGAGGATTGAGGATTGGAGATTGAGTATTGAGGATTGAAGATTGACGATTGAGGATTGAGGATTGAGGATTGAGGATTGAGGATTGAGGATTGAGGATTGAGGATTGAAGATTGAGTATTGAGGATTGAAGATTGAGGATTGTGGATTGAGGATTCACGATTGAGGATTGAAGATTGAGGATTGAGGATTGAGGATTGAGGATTGAGCATTGAAGATTGAGGATTCGGTATTGAGGATTGAAGAATGAGGATTGAGTATTGAGTATTGAGGATTGAGGATTGAAGATTGAGTATTGAGGATTGAAGATTGACGATTGAGGATTGAGGATTGAGGATTGAGGATTGAGGATTGAGGATTGAGGATAGAAGGTTGAGCATTGGGGATTGAAGATTGAGGATTGAGGATTGAGGATTGAGGATTGAGGATTGAAGATTGAGTAATGAGGATTGAAGATTAAGATTGAGGATTGAGGTTTGAGGATTGAGGATTGAGGATTGAGGATTGAAGATTGAGTATTGAGGATTGAAGATTGAGGATTGAGGATTGAGGATTCAGCATTGAGGATTGAAGATTGAGTACTGAGGATTGAAGATTAAGGTTGAGGATTGAGGATTGAGGGTTGAGGATTGAGGATTGAGGATTGAGGATTGAAGATTGAGGATTGCGTATTGAGGATAGAACATCGAGGATTGAGTATTGAGTATTGAGGATTGAGGATTGAGGATTGAAGATTGAATATTGATGATTGAAAGTTGAGGATCGAGGATTGAGGGTTGTGGATTGAGTACGAGGACTGAGGGTTGCGTATTGATGGTTGAGGTCTGAGGATTGAGGATTGAGGATTGAGGATTGATGATTGAGGATTCAGGATTGAGGATTGAAGATTGAGGATTGGGTATTGAGGATTGAAGAATGAGGATTGAGGATTGAGGGTTGAGGATTGAGGATTGAGGATTGAGTATTGAGGATTGAAGACTGAGTGTTGAGAATTGAGGATTGAGGATTGAGGATTGAAGATTGAGAATTGGGTATTGAGGATTGAAGAATGAGGATTGAGGATTGAGGATTGAGGATTGAGGATTGAAGACTGAGTGCTGAGGGTTGAGTGATGAGAATTGATGTTTGTGGATAGAGATTTGAAGATTGCAGATTGAGTATTGAGTATTGAAGACTGTGAATTGATGATATTCTCTTGAGGATTGAGGATTGACAACTTATTGTTGAGGACTGAGGGCTGAAGGTTGAGGATTCAGGATTGAGGATTCAGGATTGTGGATTGAGGATTGAGGATTGAGAATTGAAGATTGAGGATAGAGTATTGGGGGTTGTGGATTGAGGACGAGGACTGAGGGTTGAGTATTGATGTTTGAGGTCTGAGGATTCAGGGTTGAGGATTGAGAATTGAGGATTGAGGATTGAAGATTGAGGATTGGGTATTGAGGATTGAAGAATGAGGATTGAGTACTGAGTATTGAGGATTGAGGATTGAAGATTGAGTATTGAGCATTGAATATTGACGATTGAGGATTGAGGATTGAGGATTGAGGACTGAGTATTGAGGATTGAAGATTGAGGATTGAGGAGTGAGTATTGAAGATTGAGGATTTGGGACTGAGGATTGAAGATTGGGGTTTGAGGATTGAGGATTGAGGATTGAGGATTGAGGGTTGAGGATTGAAGATTAAGATTGAGGATTGAGGATTGAGGATTGAGGATTGAGGATTGAGGATTGAGGATTGAGGATTGAGGATTGAAGATTGAGGATTGCGTATTGAGGATAGAACTTTGAGGATTGAGTATTGAGTATTGAGGATTGAGGATTGAGGATTGAAGATTGAATATTGATGATTGAAGATTGAGGATCGAGGATTGAGGGTTGTGGAATGAGGACGAGGACTGAGGGTTGAGTATTGGTGTTTGAGGTCTGAGGATTGAGGATTGAGGATTGAGGATTGAGGATTGAGGATTGAGGATTGAGGATTGAAGATTGAGGATTGGGTATTGAGGATTGATGAATGAGGATTGAGGATTGAGGATTGAGGATTGAGGATTGAAGATTGAGTATTGAGGATTGAAGGTTGACGATTGAGGTTTGAGGATTGAGGATTGAGGATTGAGGATTGAGGATTGAGGATTGAAGATTGAGTATTGAGCATTGAAGATTGAGGATTGTGGATTGAGGATTGACGATTGAGGATTGAAGATTGAGGATTGAGGATTGAGGATTGAAGATTGAGGATTGGGTATTGAGGATTGAAGAATGAGGATTGAGTATTGAGTATTGAGGATTGAGGATTGAGGATTGAGGATTGAAGATTGAGTATTGATGATTGAATATTGAGGATTGAGGATTGAGGTTTGAGGATTGAGGACGAGGACTGACGGTTGAGGATTGAGGTTTGAGGATCGAGTGTTGAGGATTGAGAGTTGAGGATTGAGGATTGAAGGTTGAGAATTGAGGATTGAAGATTGAGGATTGAGGATTGAGGATTGACGCTTGAGGATTGAGGGTTGAGGATGGAGGATTGAGGATTGAGGATTGCAGACTGAGTATTGAGGATTGACGATGGGAGGATTGAGGATTGAGGATAGAAGATTGAGAATTGAAGATTGAGTATTGAGGATTGAAGGTTGACGATTGAGGATTGAGGATTGAGGATTGAGGATTGAGGATTGAGGATTGAGGATTGAAGATTGAGTATTGAGGATTGAAGATTGAGGATTGTGGATTGAGGATTGACGATTGAGGATTGAAGATTGAGGATTGAGGATTGAGGATTGAAGATTGAGGATTGGGTATTGAGGATTGAAGAATGAGGATTGAGTATTGAGTATTGAGGATTGAGGATTGAGGATTGAGGATTGAAGATTGAGTATTGATGATTGAATATTGAGGATTGAGGATTGAGGTTTGAGGATTGAGGACGAGGACTGACGGTTGAGGATTGAGGTTTGAGGATCGAGTGTTGAGGATTGAGAGTTGAGGATTGAGGATTGAAGATTGAGAATTGAGGATTGAATATTAAGGATTGAGGATTGAGGATTGACGCTTGAGGATTGAGGGTTGAGGATGGAGGATTGAGGATTGAGGATTGCAGACTGAGCATTGAGGATTGACGATGGGAGGATTGAGGATTGAGGATAGAAGATTGAGAATTGGGGACTGAGGATTCAAGATTGAGGATCGAAGATTGAGAATTGAGGATTGAAGATTGATAATTGAGGACTGAGGATTGAACATTGAGGACTGAGGATTCAGGATTGAAGATTGAGTATTGAGTATAGAAGATTGAGGATTGAGGATTGTCGATTAAGGATTGAGGATGAGGGCTGAGGGTTGCGTATTGAGGTTTGAGGACTGAGGACTGAGGATTGAGGATTGAGAATTGAGGATTGAGGATTGAGGATTGAGGATTGAAGACTGACGATCCGGTATTGAGGATTGAACATTGAGGATTGAGGATTGAGGATTGAGTATGGAGGATTGAGGATTGAGGATTGAGGATTTAAGGTTGAATATTGATGAATGAAGATTGAGGATTGAGGATTGAGGGTTGTGGATTGAGAACGAGGACTGAGGGTTGAGTGTTGATGCCTGAGGTCTGAGGATTGAGGATTGAGGATTGCGAACTGAGGATTGATGATTGAGGATTGAAGATTGGGGATTGGGTATTGAGGATTGATGAATGAGGATTAAAGAATGAGGATTGGGGATTGAGTATTGAGGATTGAGGATTGAATATTGAATATTGAGGATTGAATATTGAGGATTGAGGATTGAGGATTGAGGATTGAGGATTGAAGATTGAGTATTGAGGATTGAAGATTGAGGATTGAGGATTGAGGATTGTGGATTGAGTATTGATGATTGAGGATTGAAGATTGAGAATTGGGTATTCAGGATTGAAGAATGAGGATTGAGGATTGAGGATTGAGTATTGAGGATTGAAGACTGAGTGTTGAGGGTTGAGTGATGAGAATTGATGTTTGTGGATAGAGATTTGAAGATTGCAGATTGAGTATTGAGTATTGAAAACTGTGAATTGATGATATTCTCTTGAGGATTGAGGATTGACAACTGATTGTTGAGGACTGAGGGCTGAAGGTTGAGGATTCAGGATTGAGGATTCAGGATTGTGGATTGAGGATTGAGGATTGAGAATTGAAGATTGAGCATTGAGTATTGGGGGTTGTGGATTGAGGACGAGGACTGAGGGTTGAGTATTGATGTTTGAGGTCTGAGGATTGAGGGTTGAGGATTGAGAATTGAGGATTGAGGATTGAAGATTGAGGATTGGGTACTGAGGATTGAAGAATGAGGATTGAGTATTGAGTATTGAGGATTGAGGACTGAGGATTGAGGATTGAAGATTGAGGATTAGGTATTGAGGATTGAAGAATGAGGATTGAGTATTGAGTATTGAGGATTGAGGATTGAAGATTGAGTATTGAGGATTGAAGATTGACGATTGAAGATTGAGGATTGAGGATTGAGGATTGAGGATTGAGGATTGAGGATTGAAGATTGAGTATTGAGGATTGAAGATTGAGGATTGTGGATTGAGGATTGAGGATTGAGGATTGAGGATTGAGGATTGCGGATAGAAGATTGAGGATTGGGTATTGCGGATTGAACGTTGAGGATTGAGGATTGAGGATTGAGGATTGAGGACTGAAGATTGAATATTGATGGTTGAATATTGAGGATTGAGGATTGATGGTTGTGGACTGAGGACGAGGACTGAGGGTTGACTACTGCTGTTTGAGGTCTGAGGATTGAGGATTGAGGATTGAGAATTGAGGATTGAGGATTGAGGATTGAAGATTGAGAATTGGGTATTGAGGATTGAAGAATGTGGATTGAGGATTGAGGATTGAGGATTGAGGATTGAAGACTGAGAGCTGAGGTTTGAGTGATGAGAATTGATGTTTGTGGATAGAGATTTGAAGATTGCAGATTGAGTATTGAGTATTGAAGACAGTGAATTGATGATATTCTCTTGAGGATTGAGGATTGACAACTGATTGTTGAGGACTGAGGGCTGAAGGTTGAGGATTCAGGATTGAGGATTCAGGACTGTGGATTGAGGATTGAGGATTGAGAATTGAAGATTGAGGATTGAGTATTGGGGGTTGTGGATTGAGGACGAGGACTGAGGGTTGAGTATTGATGTTTGAGGTCTGAGGATTGAGGGTTGAGGATTGAGAATTGAGGATTGAGGATTGAAGATTGAGGATTGGGTATTGAGGATTGAAGAATGAGGATTGAGTACTGAGTATTGAGGATTGAGGGTTGAAGATTGAGTATTGAGCATTGAATATTGACGATTGAGGATTGAGGATTGAGGATTGAGGATTGAGGATTGAGGATTGAGGATTGAAGATTGAGTATTGAGGATTGAAGATTGAGGATTGTGGATTGAGGATTGACGATTGAGGATTGAAGATTGTGGATTGAGGATTGAGGATTGAGGATTGAGGATTGAAGATTGAGGATTGGGTATTGAGGATTGAAGAATGAGGATTGAGTATTGAGTATTGAGGATTGAGGATTGAAGATTGAGTATTGAGGATTGAAGATTGACGATTGAGGATTGAGGATTGAGGATTGAGGATTGAGGATTGAGGATTGAGGATTGAAGATTGAGTATTGGGGATTGAAGATTGAGGATTGAGGATTGAGGATTGAGGATTGAGGATTGAAGATTGAGTACTGAGGATTGAAGATTAAGATTGAGGATTGAGGATTGAGGATTGAGGATTGAGGATTGAGGATTGAGGATTGAGGATACAGGATTGAGTATTGAGGATTGAAGATTGAGGATTGAGGATTGAGGATTGAGGATTGAGGGTTGGAGATTGAGTACTGAGGATTGAAGATTAAGATTGACGATTGAGGATTGAGGATTGAGGTTTGAGGATTGAGGATTGAGGATTGAAGATTGAGGATTGCGTATTGAGGATAGAACATTGAGGATTGAGGATTGAGTATTGAGGATTGAGGATTGAGGATTGAAGGTTGAATATTGATGATTGAAGATTGAGGATCGAGGATTGAGGGTTGTCGATTGAGGACGAGGACTGAGGGTTGAGTATTGATGTTTCAGGTCTGAGGATTGAGGATTGAGGATTGAGAATTGAGGATTGAGGATTGAGGATTGAAGATTGAGGATTGGGTGTTGAAGATTGAAGAATGAGGATTGAGGATTGAGGATTGAGGATTGAAGATTGAGGATTGAAGAATGAGGATTGAGTATTGAGTATTGAGGATTGAGGATTGAGGATTGAGGATTGAAGATTGAGGATTAGGTATTGAGGATTGAAGAATGAGGATTGAGGATTGAGTATTGAGGATTGAGGATTGAAGATTGAGTATTGAGGATTGAAGATTGACGATTGAGGATTGAGGATTGAGGATTGAGGATTGAGGATTGAGGATTGAGGATTGAAGATTGAGTATTGGGTATTGAAGATTGAGGATTGAGGATTGAGGATTGTGGATTGAGGATTGAAGATTGAGTACTGAGGATTGAAGATTAAGATTGAGGATTGAGGATTGAGGATTGAGGATTGAGGATTGAGGATTGAAGATTGAGTATTGAGGATTGAAGATTGAGGATTGAGGATTGAGGATTGAGGATTGAGGATTGAAGATTGAGTATTGAGGATTGAAGGTTGAGGATTGAGGATTGAGGATTGAGGATTGAGGATTGAGGATTGAGGATTGCGGATAGAAGATTGAGGATTGGGTATTGCGGATTGAACATTGAGGATTGAGGATTGAGGATTGAGGATTGAGGACTGAAGATTGAATATTGATGATTGAATATTGAGGATTGAGGATTGATGGTTGTGGATTGAGGACGAGGACTGCGGGTTGACTACTGCTGTTTGAGGTCTGAGGATTGAGGATTGAGGATTGAGATGTGAGGATTGAGGATTGAGGATTGAAGATTGAGAATTGGGTATTGAGGATTGAAGAATGAGGATTGAGGATTGAGGATTGAGGATTGAGGATTGAAGACTGAGTGCTGAGGTTTGAGTGATGAGAATTGATGTGTATGGATAGAGATTTGAAGATTGCAGATTGAGTATTGAGTATTGAAGACTGTGAATTGATGATATTCTCTTGAGGATTGAGGATTGACAACTGATTGTTGAGGACTTAGGGCTGAAGATTGAGGATTCAGGGTTGAGGATTCAGGATTGAGGTTTGAGGACTGAGGATTGAGGATTGAGGATTGAGGCTTGAGGATTGAGGATTGAAGACTGAGGATTGGGTATTGAGGATTGAACATTGAGGATTGAGTGTTGAGGATAGAGGATTGAGGATTGAGGTTTGAAGGTTGAATATTAATGACTGTATATTGAGGATTGAGGATTGAGGGTTGTGGATTGAGGACGAGGACTGAGGGTTGAGTATTGATGTTTGAAGTCTGAGGATTCAGGATTGAACATTGAGTATTGAGGATAGAAGATTGAGGATTGAGGATTGTCGATTAAGGATTGAGGATGAGGTCTGAGGGTTGAGGATTGAGGTTTGAGGACTGAGGACTGAGGATTGAGGATTGAGAATTGAGGATTGAGGATTGAGGATTGAAGATTGAGGATTGGGTATTGAGGATTGAAGATTGAGGATCGAGGATTGAAGAATGAGGATTGAGGATTGAGGATTGAGGATTGAGGATTGAGGATTGAGGATTGAGGATTGGTGATTGAGGATTGCGAATTGAAGATTCAGTATTAAGGATTGAAGATTCAAAATAGAGGATGAGGATTGAACATTGAGTACTGAGTGTTGAGGGTTGAGTGATGAGAATTTATGTTTCTGGATACAGATTTGAAGATTGCAGATTGAGTATTGGGTATTGAAAACTGTGAATTGAGGATATTCTATTGAGGATTGAGGATTGACAACTGAATGTTGAGGACTGAGTGCTGAAGATTGAGGATTCAGGATTGAGGATTCAGAATTGAGGTTTGAGGACTGAGGATTGAGGATTGAAGATTGAGTATTGAGGATTGAAGATTGAGGGTTGAGGATTGAGGATTGAGGATTGAGGATGAGGGCTGAGGGTTGAGGATTGAGGTTTGAGGACTAAGGACAGAGGATTGAGGATTGAGAATTGAGGATTGAGGATTGAGGATTGAAGATTGATAATTGGGTATTGAGGATCGAAGAATGAGGATTGATGATTGAGGATTGAGGATTGAGGATAGAAGATTGAGTATTGAGGATTGGAGATTGACGATTGAGGATTGAGGATTGAGGATTGAGGATTGAGGATTGAGGGTTGAGGATTGAAGATTCAGTATTGAGGATTGACGATTGAGGATTGAGGATTGAGTATTGACGATTGAGGATTGCAGACTGAGTATTGAGGATTGACGATGGGCGGATTGAGGATTGCGGATAGAAGATTGAGAATTGGGGACTGAGGATTCAAGATTGAGGATCGAAGATTGAGAATTGAGGATTGAAGATTGATAATTGAGGATTCAGGATTGAAGATTGAGTATTGAGGATAGAAGATTGAGGATTGGGTACTGAGGATTGAAGAATGAGGATTGAGGATTGAGGATTGAGGATTGAGGATTGAAGATTGAGTATTGAGCATTGAAGCCTGACGATTGAGGATTGAGGATTGAGGATTGAGGATTGAGGATGGAGGATTGAAGATTGAGTATTGAGGATCGAAGATTGGGGATCGAGGACTGAGGATTGAGGATTGAGGATTGAGGATTGAAGAATGAGGATTGAGGATTGAGGATTGAGGATTGAGGATTGAAGATTGAGTATTGAGGATTGAAGATTGAGGATTGTGGATCGAGGATTCACGATTGAGGATTGAAGATTGAGGATTGAGGATTGAGGATTGAGGATTGAGCATTGAAGATTGAGGATTCGGTATTGAGGAATGCAGAATGTGGATTGAGTATTGAGTATTGAGGATTGAGGATTGAAGATTGAGTATTGAGGATTGAAGATTGACGATTGAGGATTGAGGATTGAGGATTGAGGATTGAGGATTGAGGATTGAGGATAGAAGGTTGAGCATTGGGGATTGAAGATTGAGGATTGAGGATTGAGGATTGAGGATTGAGGATTGAAGATTGAGTAATGAGGATTGAAGATTAAGATTGAGGATTGAGGTTTGAGGATTGAGGATTGAGGATTGAGGATTGAAGATTGAGTATTGAGGATTGAAGATTGAGGATTGAGGATTGAGGATTCAGCATTGAGGATTGAAGATTGAGTACTGAGGATTGAAGATTAAGGTTGAGGATTGAGGATTGAGGGTTGAGGATTGAGGATTGAGGATTGAGGATTGAAGATTGAGGATTGCGTATTGAGGATAGAACATTGAGGATTGAGTATTGAGTATTGAGGATTGAGGATTGAGGATTGAGGATTGAATATTGAGTATTGAGGATTGAATATTGAGGATTGTGGATTGAGGATTGAGGATTGAGGATTGAAGATTGAGTATTGAGGATTGAAGATTGAGGATTGAGGATTGAGGATTGTGGATTGAGTATTGAGGATTGAGGATTGAAGATTGAGGATTGAGGATTGAGGATTGAGGATTGAACGTTGAGGATTGAGGATTGAGGATTGAGGATTGAGGACTGAAGATTGAATATTGATGGTTGAATATTGAGGATTGAGGATTGATGGTTGTGGACTGAGGACGAGGACTGAGGGTTGACTACTGCTGTTTGAGGTCTGAGGATTGAGGATTGAGGATTGAGAATTGAGGATTGAGGATTGAGGATTGAAGATTGAGAATTGGGTATTGAGGATTGAAGAATGTGGATTGAGGATTGAGGATTGAGGATTGAGGATTGAAGACTGAGAGCTGAGGTTTGAGTGATGAGAATTGATGTTTGTGGATAGAGATTTGAAGATTGCAGATTGAGTATTGAGTATTGAAGACAGTGAATCGATGATATTCTCTTGAGGATTGAGGATTGACAACTGATTGTTGAGGACTGAGGGCTGAAGGTTGAGGATTCAGGATTGAGGATTCAGGACTGTGGATTGAGGATTGAGGATTGAGAATTGAAGATTGAGGATTGAGTATTGGGGGTTGTGGATTGAGGACGAGGACTGAGGGTTGAGTATTGATGTTTGAGGTCTGAGGATTGAGGGTTGAGGATTGAGAATTGAGGATTGAGGATTGAAGATTGAGGATTGGGTATTGAGGATTGAAGAATGAGGATTGAGTACTGAGTATTGAGGATTGAGGGTTGAAGATTGAGTATTGAGCATTGAATATTGACGATTGAGGATTGAGGATTGAGGATTGAGGATTGAGGATTGAGGATTGAGGATTGAAGATTGAGTATTGAGGATTGAAGATTGAGGATTGTGGATTGAGGATTGACGATTGAGGATTGAAGATTGTGGATTGAGGATTGAGGATTGAGGATTGAGGATTGAAGATTGAGGATTGGGTATTGAGGATTGAAGAATGAGGATTGAGTATTGAGTATTGAGGATTGAGGATTGAAGATTGAGTATTGAGGATTGAAGATTGACGATTGAGGATTGAGGATTGAGGATTGAGGATTGAGGATTGAGGATTGAGGATTGAAGATTGAGTATTGGGGATTGAAGATTGAGGATTGAGGATTGAGGATTGAGGATTGAGGATTGAAGATTGAGTACTGAGGATTGAAGATTAAGATTGAGGATTGAGGATTGAGGATTGAGGATTGAGGATTGAGGATTGAGGATTGAGGATACAGGATTGAGTATTGAGGATTGAAGATTGAGGATTGAGGATTGAGGATTGAGGATTGAGGGTTGGAGATTGAGTACTGAGGATTGAAGATTAAGATTGACGATTGAGGATTGAGGATTGAGGTTTGAGGATTGAGGATTGAGGATTGAAGATTGAGGATTGCGTATTGAGGATAGAACATTGAGGATTGAGGATTGAGTATTGAGGATTGAGGATTGAGGATTGAAGGTTGAATATTGATGATTGAAGATTGAGGATCGAGGATTGAGGGTTGTCGATTGAGGACGAGGACTGAGGGTTGAGTATTGATGTTTCAGGTCTGAGGATTGAGGATTGAGGATTGAGAATTGAGGATTGAGGATTGAGGATTGAAGATTGAGGATTGGGTGTTGAAGATTGAAGAATGAGGATTGAGGATTGAGGATTGAGGATTGAAGATTGAGGATTGGGTACTGAGGATTGAAGAATGAGGATTGAGTATTGAGTATTGAGGATTGAGGATTGAGGATTGAGGATTGAAGATTGAGGATTAGGTATTGAGGATTGAAGAATGAGGATTGAGGATTGAGTATTGAGGATTGAGGATTGAAGATTGAGTATTGAGGATTGAAGATTGACGATTGAGGATTGAGGATTGAGGATTGAGGATTGAGGATTGAGGATTGAGGATTGAAGATTGAGTATTGGGTATTGAAGATTGAGGATTGAGGATTGAGGATTGTGGATTGAGGATTGAAGATTGAGTACTGAGGATTGAAGATTAAGATTGAGGATTGAGGATTGAGGATTGAGGATTGAGGATTGAGGATTGAAGATTGAGTATTGAGGATTGAAGATTGAGGATTGAGGATTGAGGATTGAGGATTGAGGATTGAAGATTGAGTATTGAGGATTGAAGGTTGAGGATTGAGGATTGAGGATTGAGGATTGAGGATTGAGGATTGAGGATTGCGGATAGAAGATTGAGGATTGGGTATTGCGGATTGAACATTGAGGATTGAGGATTGAGGATTGAGGATTGAGGACTGAAGATTGAATATTGATGATTGAATATTGAGGATTGAGGATTGATGGTTGTGGATTGAGGACGAGGACTGCGGGTTGACTACTGCTGTTTGAGGTCTGAGGATTGAGGATTGAGGATTGAGATGTGAGGATTGAGGATTGAGGATTGAAGATTGAGAATTGGGTATTGAGGATTGAAGAATGAGGATTGAGGATTGAGGATTGAGGATTGAGGATTGAAGACTGAGTGCTGAGGTTTGAGTGATGAGAATTGATGTGTATGGATAGAGATTTGAAGATTGCAGATTGAGTATTGAGTATTGAAGACTGTGAATTGATGATATTCTCTTGAGGATTGAGGATTGACAACTGATTGTTGAGGACTTAGGGCTGAAGATTGAGGATTCAGGGTTGAGGATTCAGGATTGAGGTTTGAGGACTGAGGATTGAGGATTGAGGATTGAGGCTTGAGGATTGAGGATTGAAGACTGAGGATTGGGTATTGAGGATTGAACATTGAGGATTGAGTGTTGAGGATAGAGGATTGAGGATTGAGGTTTGAAGGTTGAATATTAATGACTGTATATTGAGGATTGAGGATTGAGGGTTGTGGATTGAGGACGAGGACTGAGGGTTGAGTATTGATGTTTGAAGTCTGAGGATTCAGGATTGAACATTGAGTATTGAGGATAGAAGATTGAGGATTGAGGATTGTCGATTAAGGATTGAGGATGAGGTCTGAGGGTTGAGGATTGAGGTTTGAGGACTGAGGACTGAGGATTGAGGATTGAGAATTGAGGATTGAGGATTGAGGATTGAAGATTGAGGATTGGGTATTGAGGATTGAAGATTGAGGATCGAGGATTGAAGAATGAGGATTGAGGATTGAGGATTGAGGATTGAGGATTGAGGATTGAGGATTGAGGATTGGTGATTGAGGATTGCGAATTGAAGATTCAGTATTAAGGATTGAAGATTCAAAATAGAGGATGAGGATTGAACATTGAGTACTGAGTGTTGAGGGTTGAGTGATGAGAATTTATGTTTCTGGATACAGATTTGAAGATTGCAGATTGAGTATTGGGTATTGAAAACTGTGAATTGAGGATATTCTATTGAGGATTGAGGATTGACAACTGAATGTTGAGGACTGAGTGCTGAAGATTGAGGATTCAGGATTGAGGATTCAGAATTGAGGTTTGAGGACTGAGGATTGAGGATTGAAGATTGAGTATTGAGGATTGAAGATTGAGGGTTGAGGATTGAGGATTGAGGATTGAGGATGAGGGCTGAGGGTTGAGGATTGAGGTTTGAGGACTAAGGACAGAGGATTGAGGATTGAGAATTGAGGATTGAGGATTGAGGATTGAAGATTGATAATTGGGTATTGAGGATCGAAGAATGAGGATTGATGATTGAGGATTGAGGATTGAGGATAGAAGATTGAGTATTGAGGATTGGAGATTGACGATTGAGGATTGAGGATTGAGGATTGAGGATTGAGGATTGAGGGTTGAGGATTGAAGATTCAGTATTGAGGATTGACGATTGAGGATTGAGGATTGAGTATTGACGATTGAGGATTGCAGACTGAGTATTGAGGATTGACGATGGGCGGATTGAGGATTGCGGATAGAAGATTGAGAATTGGGGACTGAGGATTCAAGATTGAGGATCGAAGATTGAGAATTGAGGATTGAAGATTGATAATTGAGGATTCAGGATTGAAGATTGAGTATTGAGGATAGAAGATTGAGGATTGGGTACTGAGGATTGAAGAATGAGGATTGAGGATTGAGGATTGAGGATTGAGGATTGAAGATTGAGTATTGAGCATTGAAGCCTGACGATTGAGGATTGAGGATTGAGGATTGAGGATTGAGGATGGAGGATTGAAGATTGAGTATTGAGGATCGAAGATTGGGGATCGAGGACTGAGGATTGAGGATTGAGGATTGAGGATTGAAGAATGAGGATTGAGGATTGAGGATTGAGGATTGAGGATTGAAGATTGAGTATTGAGGATTGAAGATTGAGGATTGTGGATTGAGGATTCACGATTGAGGATTGAAGATTGAGGATTGAGGATTGAGGATTGAGGATTGAGCATTGAAGATTGAGGATTCGGTATTGAGGAATGCAGAATGTGGATTGAGTATTGAGTATTGAGGATTGAGGATTGAAGATTGAGTATTGAGGATTGAAGATTGACGATTGAGGATTGAGGATTGAGGATTGAGGATTGAGGATTGAGGATTGAGGATAGAAGGTTGAGCATTGGGGATTGAAGATTGAGGATTGAGGATTGAGGATTGAGGATTGAGTATTGAAGATTGAGTAATGAGGATTGAAGATTAAGATTGAGGATTGAGGTTTGAGGATTGAGGATTGAGGATTGAGGATTGAAGATTGAGTATTGAGGATTGAAGATTGAGGATTGAGGATTGAGGATTCAGCATTGAGGATTGAAGATTGAGTACTGAGGATTGAAGATTAAGGTTGAGGATTGAGGATTGAGGGTTGAGGATTGAGGATTGAGGATTGAGGATTGAAGATTGAGGATTGCGTATTGAGGATAGAACATTGAGGATTGAGTATTGAGTATTGAGGATTGAGGATTGAGGATTGAGGATTGAATATTGAGTATTGAGGATTGAATATTGAGGATTGTGGATTGAGGATTGAGGATTGAGGATTGAAGATTGAGTATTGAGGATTGAAGATTGAGGATTGAGGATTGAGGATTGTGGATTGAGTATTGAGGATTGAGGATTGAAGATTGAGGATTGAGGATTGAGGATTGAGGATTGAGGATTGAGGATTGAAGATTGAGGATTGGGTATTGAGGATTGAGGATTGAGGATTGAAGATTGAGGCTAGGGCATTGAGGATTGAAGAATGATGATTGAGGATTGAGGATTGAGGATTGAAGAATGAGGATTGAAGAATGAGGATTGGGGATTGAGTATTGAGCACTGAGGATTGAATATTGAGTATTGAGGATTGAATATTGAGGATTGAGGATTGAGGATTGAGGATTGAGGATTGAGGATTGAAGATTGAGTATTGAGGATTGAAGATTGAGGATTGTGGATTGAAGAATGAGTATTGAGGATTGCGGATTGAGGATTGAGGATTGGAGATTGAGTATTGAGGATTGAAGATTGACGATTGAGGATTGAGGATTGAGGATTGAGGATTGAGGATTGAGGATTGAGGATTGAAGATTGAGTATTGAGGATTGAAGATTGAGGATTGTGGATTGAGGATTCACGATTGAGGATTGAAGATTGAGGATTGAAGATTGAGGATTGAGGATTGAGCATTGAAGATTGAGGATTCGGTATTGAGGATTGAAGAATGAGGATTGAGTATTGAGTATTGAGGATTGAGGATTGAAGATTGAGTATTGAGGATTGAAGATTGACGATTGAGGATTGAGGATTGAGGATTGAGGATTGAGGATTGAGGATTGAGGATAGAAGGTTGAGCATTGGGGATTGAAGATTGAGGATTGAGGATTGAGGATTGAGGATTGAGGATTGAAGATTGAGTAATGAGGATTGAAGATTAAGATTGAGGATTGAGGTTTGAGGATTGAGGATTGAGGATTGAGGATTGAAGATTGAGTATTGAGGATTGAAGATTGAGGATTGAGGATTGAGGATTCAGCATTGAGGATTGAAGATTGAGTACTGAGGATTGAAGATTAAGGTTGAGGATTGAGGATTGAGGGTTGAGGATTGAGGATTGAGGATTGAGGATTGAAGATTGAGGATTGCGTATTGAGGATAGAACATCGAGGATTGAGTATTGAGTATTGAGGATTGAGGATTGAGGATTGAAGATTGAATATTGATGATTGAAAGTTGAGGATCGAGGATTGAGGGTTGTGGATTGAGTACGAGGACTGAGGGTTGCGTATTGATGGTTGAGGTCTGAGGATTGAGGATTGAGGATTGAGGATTGATGATTGAGGATTCAGGATTGAGGATTGAAGATTGAGGATTGGGTATTGAGGATTGAAGAATGAGGATTGAGGATTGAGGGTTGAGGATTGAGGATTGAGGATTGAGTATTGAGGATTGAAGACTGAGTGTTGAGAATTGAGGATTGAGGATTGAGGATTGAAGATTGAGAATTGGGTATTGAGGATTGAAGAATGAGGATTGAGGATTGAGGATTGAGGATTGAGGATTGAAGACTGAGTGCTGAGGGTTGAGTGATGAGAATTGATGTTTGTGGATAGAGATTTGAAGATTGCAGATTGAGTATTGAGTATTGAAGACTGTGAATTGATGATATTCTCTTGAGGATTGAGGATTGACAACTTATTGTTGAGGACTGAGGGCTGAAGGTTGAGGATTCAGGATTGAGGATTCAGGATTGTGGATTGAGGATTGAGGATTGAGAATTGAAGATTGAGGATAGAGTATTGGGGGTTGTGGATTGAGGACGAGGACTGAGGGTTGAGTATTGATGTTTGAGGTCTGAGGATTCAGGGTTGAGGATTGAGAATTGAGGATTGAGGATTGAAGATTGAGGATTGGGTATTGAGGATTGAAGAATGAGGATTGAGTACTGAGTATTGAGGATTGAGGATTGAAGATTGAGTATTGAGCATTGAATATTGACGATTGAGGATTGAGGATTGAGGATTGAGGACTGAGTATTGAGGATTGAAGATTGAGGATTGAGGAGTGAGTATTGAAGATTGAGGATTTGGGACTGAGGATTGAAGATTGGGGTTTGAGGATTGAGGATTGAGGATTGAGGATTGAGGGTTGAGGATTGAAGATTAAGATTGAGGATTGAGGATTGAGGATTGAGGATTGAGGATTGAGGATTGAGGATTGAGGATTGAGGATTGAAGATTGAGGATTGCGTATTGAGGATAGAACTTTGAGGATTGAGTATTGAGTATTGAGGATTGAGGATTGAGGATTGAGGATTGAAGATTGAATATTGATGATTGAAGATTGAGGATCGAGGATTGAGGGTTGTGGAATGAGGACGAGGACTGAGGGTTGAGTATTGGTGTTTGAGGTCTGAGGATTGAGGATTGAGGATTGAGGATTGAGGATTGAGGATTGAGGATTGAGGATTGAAGATTGAGGATTGGGTATTGAGGATTGATGAATGAGGATTGAGGATTGAGGATTGAGGATTGAGGATTGAAGATTGAGTATTGAGGATTGAAGGTTGACGATTGAGGTTTGAGGATTGAGGATTGAGGATTGAGGATTGAGGATTGAGGATTGAAGATTGAGTATTGAGCATTGAAGATTGAGGATTGTGGATTGAGGATTGACGATTGAGGATTGAAGATTGAGGATTGAGGATTGAGGATTGAAGATTGAGGATTGGGTATTGAGGATTGAAGAATGAGGATTGAGTATTGAGTATTGAGGATTGAGGATTGAGGATTGAGGATTGAAGATTGAGTATTGATGATTGAATATTGAGGATTGAGGATTGAGGTTTGAGGATTGAGGACGAGGACTGACGGTTGAGGATTGAGGTTTGAGGATCGAGTGTTGAGGATTGAGAGTTGAGGATTGAGGATTGAAGGTTGAGAATTGAGGATTGAAGATTGAGGATTGAGGATTGAGGATTGACGCTTGAGGATTGAGGGTTGAGGATGGAGGATTGAGGATTGAGGATTGCAGACTGAGTATTGAGGATTGACGATGGGAGGATTGAGGATTGAGGATAGAAGATTGAGAATTGAAGATTGAGTATTGAGGATTGAAGGTTGACGATTGAGGATTGAGGATTGAGGATTGAGGATTGAGGATTGAGGATTGAGGATTGAAGATTGAGTATTGAGGATTGAAGATTGAGGATTGTGGATTGAGGATTGACGATTGAGGATTGAAGATTGAGGATTGAGGATTGAGGATTGAAGATTGAGGATTGGGTATTGAGGATTGAAGAATGAGGATTGAGTATTGAGTATTGAGGATTGAGGATTGAGGATTGAGGATTGAAGATTGAGTATTGATGATTGAATATTGAGGATTGAGGATTGAGGTTTGAGGATTGAGGACGAGGACTGACGGTTGAGGATTGAGGTTTGAGGATCGAGTGTTGAGGATTGAGAGTTGAGGATTGAGGATTGAAGATTGAGAATTGAGGATTGAATATTAAGGATTGAGGATTGAGGATTGACGCTTGAGGATTGAGGGTTGAGGATGGAGGATTGAGGATTGAGGATTGCAGACTGAGCATTGAGGATTGACGATGGGAGGATTGAGGATTGAGGATAGAAGATTGAGAATTGGGGACTGAGGATTCAAGATTGAGGATCGAAGATTGAGAATTGAGGATTGAAGATTGATAATTGAGGACTGAGGATTGAACATTGAGGACTGAGGATTCAGGATTGAAGATTGAGTATTGAGTATAGAAGATTGAGGATTGAGGATTGTCGATTAAGGATTGAGGATGAGGGCTGAGGGTTGCGTATTGAGGTTTGAGGACTGAGGACTGAGGATTGAGGATTGAGAATTGAGGATTGAGGATTGAGGATTGAGGATTGAAGACTGACGATCCGGTATTGAGGATTGAACATTGAGGATTGAGGATTGAGGATTGAGTATGGAGGATTGAGGATTGAGGATTGAGGATTTAAGGTTGAATATTGATGAATGAAGATTGAGGATTGAGGATTGAGGGTTGTGGATTGAGAACGAGGACTGAGGGTTGAGTGTTGATGCCTGAGGTCTGAGGATTGAGGATTGAGGATTGCGAACTGAGGATTGATGATTGAGGATTGAAGATTGGGGATTGGGTATTGAGGATTGATGAATGAGGATTAAAGAATGAGGATTGGGGATTGAGTATTGAGGATTGAGGATTGAATATTGAATATTGAGGATTGAATATTGAGGATTGAGGATTGAGGATTGAGGATTGAGGATTGAAGATTGAGTATTGAGGATTGAAGATTGAGGATTGAGGATTGAGGATTGTGGATTGAGTATTGATGATTGAGGATTGAAGATTGAGGATTGAGGATTGAGGATTGAGGATTGAGGATTGAGGGTTGTGGATTGACGACGAGGACTGAGGGTTGAATATTTATGTTTGAGGTCTGAGGACTGAGGATTGAGGATTGAGAATTGAGGATTGAGGATTGAGGATTGAAGATTGAGGATTGGGTATTGAGGATTGAGGATTGAGGATTGAAGATTGAGGCTAGGGCATTGAGGATTGAAGAATGATGATTGAGGATTGAGGATTGAGGATTGAAGAATGAGGATTGAAGAATGAGGATTGGGGATTGAGTATTGAGCACTGAGGATTGAATATTGAGTATTGAGGATTGAATATTGAGGATTGAGGATTGAGGATTGAGGATTGAGGATTGAGGATTGAAGATTGAGTATTGAGGATTGAAGATTGAGGATTGAGGATTGAGGATTGAGGATTGAGGATTGAGGATTGAGGATTGAGGATTGAAGATTGAGGATTGGGTATTGAGGATTGAGGATTGAGGATTGAAGATTGAGGATAGGGTATTGAGGATTGAAGAATGATGATTGAGGATTGAGGATTGAGGATTGAGGTTTGAATATTGAGTATTGTGGATTGAAGATCGACTGCTGAGGATTGCGAATTGAGGATTGAGTGTTGGGGATTGAGGATTGAAGATTGAAGAATGAGGATTGAAGAATGAGGATTGGGGATTGAGTATTGAGCATTGAGGATTGAATATTGAGTATTGAGGATTGAATATTGAGGATTCAGGATTGAGGATTGAGGATTGAGGTTTGAGGACTGAGGACTGAGGATTGAGGATTGAGAATTGAGGATTGAGGATTGAGGATTGAAGATTGAGGATTGGGTATTGAGGATTGAAGAATGAGGATTGAGGATTGAGGATTGAGGATTGAGGATTGAAGATTGAGTATTGAGCATTGAAGCTTGACGATTTTAGGATTGAGGATTGAGGATTGAGGATTGAGGATGGAGGATTGAAGATTGAGTATTGAGGATTGAAGATTGAGGATCGAGGACTGAGGATTGAGGATTGAGGATTGAGGATTGAAGAATGAGGATTGAGGATTGAGGATTGAGGATTGAGGATTGAAGACTGAGTATTGAGGATTGAAGATTGAGGATTGAGGAGTGAGTATTGAAGATTGAGGATTTGGGACTGAGGATTGAAGATTGGGGTTTGAGGATTGAGGATTGAGGATTGAGGATGGAGGATTGAAGATTGAGGATTGGGTATTGTGGATTGAAGAATGAGTATTGAGGATTGAGGATTGAGGATTGAGGATTGGAGATTGAGTATTGAGGATTGAAGATTGACGATTGAGGATTGAGGATTGAGGATTGAGGATTCAGGATTGAGGATTGAGGATTGAAGATTGAGTATTGAGGATTGAAGATTGAGGATTGTGGATTGAGGATTCACGATTGAGGATTGAAGATTGAGGATTGAGGATTGAGGATTGAGGATTGAGCATTGAAGATTGAGGATTCGGTATTGAGGATTGAAGAATGAGGATTGAGTATTGAGTATTGAGGATTGAGGATTGAAGATTGAGTATTGAGGATTGAAGATTGACGATTGAGGATTGAGGATTGAGGATTGAGGATTGAGGATTGAGGATTGAGGATAGAAGGTTGAGCATTGGGGATTGAAGGTTGAGGATTGAGGATTGAGGATTGAGGATTGAGGATTGAAGATTGAGTAACGAGGATTGAAGATTAAGATTGAGGATTGAGGTTTGAGGATTGAGGATTGAGGATTGAGGATTGAAGATTGAGTATTGAGGATTGAAGATTGAGGATTGAGGATTGAGGATTCAGCATTGAGGATTGAAGATTGAGTACTGAGGATTGAAGATTAAGGTTGAGGATTGAGGATTGAGGGTTGAGGATTGAGGATTGAGGATTGAGGATTGAAGATTGAGGATTGCGTATTGAGGATAGAACATTGAGGATTGAGTATTGAGTATTGAGGATTGAGGATTGAGGATTGAAGATTGAATATTGATGATTGAAGGTTGAGGATCGAGGATTGAGGGTTGTGGATTGAGTACGAGGACTGAGGGTTGCGTATTGATGGTTGAGGTCTGAGGATTGAGGATTGAGGATTGAGGATTGATGATTGAGGATTCAGGATTGAGGATTGAAGATTGAGGATTGGGTATTGCGGATTGAAGAATGAGGATTGAGGGTTGAGGGTTGAGGATTGAGGATTGAGGATTGAGTATTGAGGATTGAAGACTGAGTGTTGAGGGTTGAGTGATGAGAATTGATGTTTGTGGATAGAGATTTGAAGATTGCAGATGGAGTATTGAGTATTGAAAACTGTGAATTGATGATATTCTCTTGAGGATTGAGGATTGACAACTGATTGTTGAGGACTGAGGGCTGAAGGTTGAGGATTCAGGATTGAGGATTCAGGATTGTGGATTGAGGATTGAGGATTGAGAATTGAAGATTGAGGATTGAGTATTGGGGGTTGTGGATTGAGGACGAGGACTGAGGGTTGAGTATTGATGTTTGAGGTCTGATGATTGAGGGTTGAGGATTGAGAATTGAGGATTGAGGATTGAAGATTGAGGATTGGGTACTGAGGATTGAAGAATGAGGATTGAGTATTGAGTATTGAGGATTGAGGATTGAGGATTGAGGATTGAAGATTGAGGATTAGGTATTGAGGATTGAAGAATGAGGATTGAGTATTGAGTAATGAGGATTGAGGATTGAAGATTGAGTATTGAGCATTGAAGATTGACGATTGAGGATTGAGGATTGAGGATTGAGGGTTGAGGATTGAGGATTGAGGATTGAAGATTGAGTATTGGGTATTGAAGATTGAGGATTGAGGATTGAGTATTGTGGATTGAGGATTGAAGATTGAGTACTGAGGATTGAAGATTAAGATTGAGGATTGAGGATTGAGGATTGAGGATTGAGGATTGAGGAATGAGGATTGAAGATTGAGTATTGAGGATTGAAGATTGAGGATTGAGGATTGAGGATTGAGGATTGAGGATTGAAGATTGAGTATTGAGGATTGAAGATTGAGGATTGAGGATTGAGGATTGAGGATTGAGGATTGAGGGTTGAGGATTGCGGATAGAAGATTGAGGATTGGGTATTGCGGATTGAACATTGAGGATTGAGGATTGAGGATTGAGGATTGAGGACTGAAGATTGAATATTGATGATTGAATATTGAGGATTGAGGATTGATGGTTGTGGATTGAGGACGCGGACTGAGGGTTGACTACTGCTGTTTGAGGTCTGAGGATTGAGGATTGAGGATTGAGAATTGAGGATTGAGGATTGAGGATAGAAGATTGAGAATTGGGTATTGAGGATTGAAGAATGAGTATTGAGGATTGAGGATTGAGGATTGAGGATTGAAGACTGAGTGCTGAGGGTTGAGTGATGAGAATTGATGTTTGTGGATAGAGATTTGAAGATTGCAGATTGAGTATTGAGTATTGAAGACTGTGAATTTATGATATTCTCTTGAGGATTGAGGATTGACAACTGATTGTTGAGGACTGAGGGCTGAAGGTTGAGGATTCAGGATTGAGGATTCAGGATTGTGGATTGAGGATTGAGGATTGAGAATTGAAGATTGAGGATAGAGTATTGGGGGTTGTGGATTGAGGACGAGGACTGAGGGTTGAGTATTGATGTTTGAGGTCTGAGGATTGAGGGTTGAGGATTGAGAATTGAGGATTGAGGATTGAAGATTGAGGATTGGGTATTGAGGATTGAAGAATGAGGATTGAGTACTGAGTATTGAGGATTGAGGATTGTAGATTGAGTATTGAGCATTGAATATTGACGATTGAGGATTGAGGATTGAGGATTGAGGATTGAGGATTGAGGATTGAGGATTGAAGATTGAGTATTGAGGATTGAAGATTGAGGATTGAGGATTGAGGTTTGAGGATCGAGGATTGAATATTGAGTACTGAGGATTGAAGATTAAGATTGAGGATTGATGATTGAGGATTGAGGATTGAAGATTGAGGATTGGGGACTGAGTATTGAGGGTTGAGTGATGAGAATTGATGCTTGTGGATAGAGGTCTAAAGATTGCAGATTGAGTATTGAGTATTGAAAACTGTGAATTGAGGATATTTTATTGAGGATTGAGGATTGACAACTGATTGTTGAGGACTTAGGGCTGAAGATTGAGGATTCAGGGTTGAGGATTCAGGATTGAGGTTTGAGGACTGAGGATTGAGGATTGAGGATTGAGGATTGAGGATTGAGGATTGAAGACTGAGGATTGGGTATTGAGGATTGAACATTCAGTATTGAGTGTTGAGGATAGAGGATTGAGGATTGAGGATAGAAGGTTGAATATTAATGACTGAATATTGAGGATTGAGGATTGAGGGTTGTGGATTGAGGACGAGGACTGAGGGTTGAGTATTGATGTTTGAAGTCTGAGGATTCAGGATTGAAGGTTGAGTATTGAGGATAGAAGATTGAGGATTGAGGATTGTCGATTATGGATTGAGGATGAGGTCTGAGGGTTGAGGATTGAGGTTTGAGGACTGAGGACTGAGGATTGAGAATTGAGAATTCAGGATTGAGGATTGAGGATTGAAGATTGCGGATTGGGTATTGAGGATTGAAGAATGAGGATTGAGGATTGAGGATTGAGGATTGAGGATTGAAGATTGAGTATTGAGCATTGAAGCCTGACGATTGAGGATTGAGAATTGAGGATTGAGGATTGAGGATGGAGGATTGAAGATTGAGTATTGAGGATTGAAGATTGAGGATCGAGGATTGAGGATTGAGGATTGAGGATAGAGGATTGAAGAATGAGGATTGAGGATTGAGGATTGAGGATTGAGGATTGAAGACTGACGATCCGGTATTGAGGATTGAACATTGAGGATTGAGGATTGAGGATTGAGTATGGAGGATTGAGGATTGAGGATTGAGGATTTAAGGTTGAATATTGATGAATGAAGATTGAGGATTGAGGATTGAGGGTTGTGGATTGAGAACGAGGACTGAGGGTTGAGTGTTGATGCCTGAGGTCTGAGGATTGAGGATTGAGGATTGCGAACTGAGGATTGATGATTGAGGATTGAAGATTGGGGATTGGGTATTGAGGATTGAAGAATGAGGATTGAAGAATGAGGAGTGGGGATTGAGTATTGAGGATTGAGGATTGAATATTGAGTATAGAGGATTGAATATTGAGGATTGAGGATTGAGGATTGAGAATTGAGGATTGAGGATTGAGGATTGAGGATTGAGGATTGAGGATTGAGGATTGAGGATTCAAGATTGAGGATTGGGTATTGAGGATTGAGGATTGAGGATTAAAGATTGAGGCTAGGGTATTGAGGATTGAAGAATGATGATTGAGGATTGAGGATTGAGGATTGAAGAATGAGGATTGAAGAATGAGGATTGGGGATTGAGTATTAAGCATTGAGGATTGAATATTGAGTATTGAGGATTGAATATTGAGGATTAAGTATTGAGGATTGAGGATTGAGGATTGAAGATTGAGGATTGGGGACTGAGGATTGAAGATTGAGTATTGAGGATTGTGGATTGAGGATTGAGGATTGAGGATTGAGGACTGAGGATCGGGTGTTGAGGATTGAACATTGAGGATTGAGGATTGAGGATTGAGGATTGAGGATTGAGGATTGAAGGTTGAATATTGATGAATGAAGATTGAGGATCGAGGATTGTAGGTCGTGGATTGAGGACGAGGACTGAGGGTTGAGTATTGATACTTGAGGCCTGAGGACTGAGGATTGAGGATTGCGAATTGAGGATTGAGGATTTAAGATTGAGGATTGGGTATTGAGGATTGAAGAATGAGGATTGAGGATTGAGGACAGAGGATTGAGGATTGAAGATTGAGTATTGAGGATTGAAGATTGACGATTGAGGATTGAGGATTGAGGATTGAGGATTTAGGATTGAGGATTGAGGATTGAAGATTGAGTATTGAGGATTGAAGATTGAGGATTGAGGATTGAGGATTGAGGATTGAAGATTAAGATTGAGGATTGAGGATTGAGGATTGAGGATTGAGGATTGAGGACTGAGGATTGAAGATTGAGTATTGAGGATTGAAGATTGAGTATTGGGGATTGACGATTGAAAATTGAGGATTGAGGATTGAGGATTGAGGATTGAGGGTTGTGGATTGAGGACGAGGACTGAGGGTTGAATATTTATGTTTGAGGTCTGAGGATTGAGGATTGAGGGTTGAGAATTGAGAATTGAGGATTGAGGATTGAGGGTTGAAGATTGAGGATTGGGTATTGAGGATTGAGGATTGAGGATTGAAGATTGAGGATTGGGTATTGAGGATCGAAGAATGAGGATTGAGGATTGAGGATTGAGGATTGTCGATTGAATATTGAGTATTGAGGATTGAAGATTGACTATTGAGGATTGCGAACTGAGGATTGAGGATTGAGGATTGAGGATTGAAGATTGAGTACTGAGGATTGAAGGTTGAGGATTGTGGATTGAGGATTGAGGATTGAGGCTTGAATATTGAGGATTGAGGACTGAGTGTTGAGGGTTGAGTGATGAGAATTGATGTTTGTGGATAGAGATTTGAAAATTGCAGGTTGAGTATTGAGGATTGAAAACTGTGAATTCATGATATTCTATTGAGGATTGAGGATTGACCACTGATTGTTGAGGACTGAGAGCTGAAGATTGAGGATTCAGGATTGATGATTCAGGATTGAGGTTTGACGACTGAGGATTGAGGACTGAAGATTGAGTATTGAGGATTGAAGATTGAGCATTGAGGATTGAGGATTGAGAATTGAGGATTGAGGATTGAACATTGAGGACTGAGTGTTGAGGGTTGAGCGATGAGAATTGATGTTTGTGGATAGAGATTTGAAGATTGCAGGTTGAGTATTGAGTATTGAAAACTGTGAAATCATGATATTCTATAGCGGATTGAGGATGGACCACTGACTGTTGAGGACTGAGGGCTGAAGATTGAGGATTCAGGATTGAGGATTCAGGATTGAGGTTTGAGGACTGAGGATTGAGGATTGAGGATTGTGGATTGAGGATTGAGGATTGAGGATTGAAGACTGAGGATTGGGTATTGAGGATTGAAGAATGAGCATTGAGGATTGAGGATAGAGGATTGAGGATTGAAGATTGAGTATTGAGGATTGAAGATTGACGATTGAGGATTGAGGATTGAGGATTGAGGATTGAGGATTGAAGATTGAGTATTGAGGATTGAAGGTTGAGGATTGAGGATTGAGGATTGAGGATTGAGGATTGAAGATTGAGTACTGAAGATTGAAGATTAAGATTGAGGAATGAGGATTGAGGATTGAGGATTGAGGATTGAGGACTGAAGATTGAGTGTTGAGGATTGAAGATTGAGGTTTGAGGATTGAGGATTGAGAATTGAGGATTGAGGATTGAACATTGAGGACTGAGTGTTGAGGGTTGAGCGATGAGAATTGATGTTTGTGGATAGAGATTTGAAGATTGCAGATTGAGTATTGAGTATTGAAAACTGTGAATTGAGTATATTCTATTGAGGATTGAGGATTGACAACTGATTGTTGAGGACTGAGGGCTGAAGATTGAGGGTTCCGGATTGAGGATTCAGAATTGATATTTGAGGACTGAGGATTGAGGATTGAGGATTGACGATTGAGGATTGAGGATTGAGGATTGAAGACTGACGATCCGGTATTGAGGATTGAACATTGAGGATTGAGGATTGAGGATTGAGTATGGAGGATTGAGGATTGAGGATTGAGGATTGAGGATTGAAGGTTGAATATTGATGAATGAAGATTGAGGATTGAGGATTGAAGGTCGTGGATTGAGGACGAGGACTGAGGGTTGAGTATTGATACTTGAGGCGTGAGGATTGAGGATTGAGGATTGCGAATTGAGGATTGAGGATTTAAGATTGAGGATTGGGTATTGAGGATTGAAGAATGAGGATTGAGGATTGAGGACAGCGGGTTGAGGATTGAAGATTGAGTATTGAGGATTGAAGATTGACGATTGAGGATTGAGGATTGAGGATTGAGGATTGAGGATTGAGGATTGAGGATTGATGATTGAGTATTGAGGATTGAAGATTGAGGATTGAGGATTGAGGATTGAGGATTGAGGATTGAAGATTGAGTACTGAAGATTGAGTACTGAGGATTGAAGATTAAGAGTGAGGATTGAGGACTGAGGACTGAGGATTGAGGATTGAGGATTGGAGGTTCAGTATTGAGGATTGAAGATTGAGAATTGAGGATTGAGGGTTGAACATTGAGGACTGAGTGTTGAGGGTTGAATGATGAGAATTGATGTTTGTGGATAGAGATTTGAAGATTGCAGATTGAGTATTGAGTATTGAAAACTGTGAATTGAGTATATTATATTGAGGATTGTGGATTGACAACTGATTGTTGGGGACTGAGGGCTGAAGACTGAGGGTTCCGAATTGAGGATTCAGAATTGAAATTTGAGGACTGAGCATTGAGGATTGAAGATTGAGTATTCAGGATTGAAGATTGAGAATTGAGGATTGAGGATTGAGGATTGAGGATGAGGGCTGAGGGTTGAGGATTGAGGTTTGAGGACTAAGGACAGAGGATTGAGGATTGAGGATTGAGGATTGAAGATTGAGGATTGGGTATTGAGGATCGAAGAATGAGGATTGAGGATTGAGGATTGAGGATTGTGGATTGAATATTGAGTATTGAGGATTGAAGATTGACTATTGAGGATTGCGAATTGAGGATTGACGATTGAGGATTGAGGATTGAAGATTGAGTATTGAGGATTGAAGGTTGAGGATTGTGGACTGAGGATTGAGGATTGAGGCTTGAATATTGAGGATTGGGGACTGAGTGTTGAGGGTTGAGTGATGAGAATTGATGTTTGTGGATAGAGATTTGAAGATTGCAGGTTGAGTATTGAGAATTGAAAACTGTGAAATCATGATATTCTATTGAGGATTGAGGATGGACCACTGATTGTTGAGGACTGAGGGCTGAAGATTGAAGATTCAGGATTGAGGATTCAGGATTGAGGTTTGAGGACTGAGGATTGAGGATTGAGGATTGAGGATTGAGGATCGAGGATTGAGGATTGAAGCCTGAGGATCGGGTATTGAGGATTGAACATTGATGATTGAGGATTGAGGATTGAGGATTGAGGATTGAGGATTGAGGATTGAGGATTGAAGGTTGAATATTGATGAATGAAGATTGAGGATTGAGGATAGTAGGTCGTGGATTGAGGACGAGGACTGAGGGTTGAGTATTGATACTTGAGGCCTGAGGATTGAGGATTGAGGATTGCGAATTGAGGATAGAGGATTTAAGATTGAGAATTGGGTATTGAGGATTGAAGAATGAGGATTGAGGATTGAGGACAGAGGATTGAGGTTTGAAGATTGAGTATTGAGGATTGAAGGTTGACGATTGGGGATTGATGATTGAGGATTGAGGATTGAGGATTGAGTATTGATACTTGAGGCCTGAGGATTGAGGATTGAGGATTGCGAATTGAGGATTGAGGATTTAAGATTGAGGATTGGGTATTAAGGATTGAAGAATGAGGATTGAGGATTGAGGACAGCGGATTGAGGATTGAAGATTGAGTATTGAGGATTGAAGATTGACGATTGAGGATTGAGGATTGAGGATTGAGGATTGAGGATTGAGGATTGAGGATTGATAATTGAGTATTGAGGATTGAAGATTGAGGAATGAGGATTGAGGATTGAGGATTGAGGATTGAAGATTAAGTACTGAAGATTGAGTACTGAGGATTGAAAATTAAGAGTGAGGATTGAGGATTGAGGACTGAGGATTGAGGATTGAGGATTGAAGGTTCAGTATTGAGGATTGAAGATTGAGAATTGAGGATTGAGGGTTGAACATTGAGGACTGAGTGTTGAGGGTTGAATGATGAGAATTGATGTTTGTGGATAGAGGTTTGAACATTGCAGATTGAGTATTGAGTATTGAAAACTGTGAATTGAGTATATTATATTGAGGATTGAGGATTGACAACTGATTGTTGGGGACTGAGGGCTGAAGACTGAGGTTTCCGGATTGAGGATTCAGAATTGAAATTTGAGGACTGAGCATTGAGGATTGAAGATTGAGTATTCAGGATTGAAGATTGAGAATTGAGGATTGAGGATTGAGGATTGAGTATGAGGGCTGAGGGTTGAGGATTGAGGTTTGAGGACTAAGGACAGAGGATTGAGGATTGAGGATTGAAGATTGAGGATTGGGTATTGAGGATCGAAGAATGAGGATTGAGGATTGAGGATTGAGGATTGTGGATTGAATATTGAGTATTGAGTATTGAAGATTGACTATTGAGGATTGCGAATTGAGGATTGACGATTGAGGATTGAGGATTGAAGATTGAGTATTGAGGATTGAAGGTTGAGGATTGTGGACTGAGGATTGAGGATTGAGGCTTGAATATTGAGGATTGGGGACTGAGTGTTGAGGGTTGAGTGATGTGAATTGATGTTTGTGGATAGAGATTTGAAGATTGCAGGTTGAGTATTGAGTATTGAAAACTGTGAAGTCATGATATTCTATTGAGGATTGAGGGTTGACAACTGATTGTTGAGGACTGAGGGCTGAAGCTTGAGGATTCAGGATTGAGGATTCAGGATTGAGGTTTGAGGAGAGAGGACTGAGGATTGAGGATTGAGGATAGAGGATTGAGGATTGAGGATTGAGGATTGAAGATTGAGGATTGGCTGTTGAGGATTGAATATTGAGGATTGACGATTGAGGATTGAGGATTGAGGATTGAGGGTTGAGGATCGAGGATTGAAGATTGAGTATTGAGGATTGAAGATTGAGGATTGAGGATTGAGGATTGAGGATTGAAGATTGAGTATAGGGTATTGAGGATTGAAGGTTGAGGATTGTGGATTGAGGATTGAGGATTGAGGATTGAATATTGAGGATTGGGGACTGAGTGTTGAGGGTTGAATGATGAGAATTGACGTTTGTGGATAGAGATTTGAAGATTGCAGATTGAGTATTGAGTATTGAAAACTGTGAATTGATGATATTCTATTGAGGATTGAGGATTGACAACTGATTGTTGAGGACTGAGGGCTGAAGCTTGAGGATTCAGGATTGAGGATTCAGGATTGTGGTTTGAGGAGAGAGGACTGAGGATTGAGGATTGAGGATAGAGAATTGAGGATTGAGGATTGAGGATTGAAGATTGAGGATTGGCTGTTGAGGATTGAATATTGAGGATTGACGATTGAGGATTGAGGACAGCGGGTTGAGGATTGAAGATTGAGTATTGAGGATTGAAGATTGACGATTGAGGATTGAGGATTGAGGATTGAGGATTGAGGATTGAGGATTGAGGATTGATGATTGAGTATTGAGGATTGAAGATTGAGGATTGAGGATTGAGGATTGAGGATTGAGGATTGAAGATTGAGTACTGAAGATTGAGTACTGAGGATTGAAGATTAAGAGTGAGGATTGAGGACTGAGGACTGAGGATTGAGGATTGAGGATTGAAGGTTCAGTATTGAGGATTGAAGATTGAGAATTGAGGATTGAGGGTTGAACATTGAGGACTGAGTGTTGAGGGTTGAATGATGAGAATTGATGTTTGTGGATAGAGATTTGAAGATTGCAGATTGAGTATTGAGTATTGAAAACTGTGAATTGAGTATATTATATTGAGGATTGTGGATTGACAACTGATTGTTGGGGACTGAGGGCTGAAGACTGAGGGTTCCGAATTGAGGATTCAGAATTGAAATTTGAGGACTGAGCATTGAGGATTGAAGATTGAGTATTCAGGATTGAAGATTGAGAATTGAGGATTGAGGATTGAGGATTGAGGATGAGGGCTGAGGGTTGAGGATTGAGGTTTGAGGACTAAGGACAGAGGATTGAGGATTGAGGATTGAGGATTGAAGATTGAGGATTGGGTATTGAGGATCGAAGAATGAGGATTGAGGATTGAGGATTGAGGATTGTGGATTGAATATTGAGTATTGAGGATTGAAGATTGACTATTGAGGATTGAGGATTGAGGATTGAGGATTGAGGATTGAGGATTGAAGATTGAGGATTGCGTATTGAGGATAGAACTTTGAGGATTGAGTATTGAGTATTGAGGATTGAGGATTGAGGATTGAGGATTGAAGATTGAATATTGATGATTGAAGATTGAGGATCGAGGATTGAGGGTTGTGGAATGAGGACGAGGACTGAGGGTTGAGTATTGGTGTTTGAGGTCTGAGGATTGAGGATTGAGGATTGAGGATTGAGGATTGAGGATTGAGGATTGAGGATTGAAGATTGAGGATTGGGTATTGAGGATTGATGAATGAGGATTGAGGATTGAGGATTGAGGATTGAGGATTGAAGATTGAGTATTGAGGATTGAAGGTTGACGATTGAGGTTTGAGGATTGAGGATTGAGGATTGAGGATTGAGGATTGAGGATTGAAGATTGAGTATTGAGCATTGAAGATTGAGGATTGTGGATTGAGGATTGACGATTGAGGATTGAAGATTGAGGATTGAGGATTGAGGATTGAAGATTGAGGATTGGGTATTGAGGATTGAAGAATGAGGATTGAGTATTGAGTATTGAGGATTGAGGATTGAGGATTGAGGATTGAAGATTGAGTATTGATGATTGAATATTGAGGATTGAGGATTGAGGTTTGAGGATTGAGGACGAGGACTGACGGTTGAGGATTGAGGTTTGAGGATCGAGTGTTGAGGATTGAGAGTTGAGGATTGAGGATTGAAGGTTGAGAATTGAGGATTGAAGATTGAGGATTGAGGATTGAGGATTGACGCTTGAGGATTGAGGGTTGAGGATGGAGGATTGAGGATTGAGGATTGCAGACTGAGTATTGAGGATTGACGATGGGAGGATTGAGGATTGAGGATAGAAGATTGAGAATTGAAGATTGAGTATTGAGGATTGAAGGTTGACGATTGAGGATTGAGGATTGAGGATTGAGGATTGAGGATTGAGGATTGAGGATTGAAGATTGAGTATTGAGGATTGAAGATTGAGGATTGTGGATTGAGGATTGACGATTGAGGATTGAAGATTGAGGATTGAGGATTGAGGATTGAAGATTGAGGATTGGGTATTGAGGATTGAAGAATGAGGATTGAGTATTGAGTATTGAGGATTGAGGATTGAGGATTGAGGATTGAAGATTGAGTATTGATGATTGAATATTGAGGATTGAGGATTGAGGTTTGAGGATTGAGGACGAGGACTGACGGTTGAGGATTGAGGTTTGAGGATCGAGTGTTGAGGATTGAGAGTTGAGGATTGAGGATTGAAGATTGAGAATTGAGGATTGAATATTAAGGATTGAGGATTGAGGATTGACGCTTGAGGATTGAGGGTTGAGGATGGAGGATTGAGGATTGAGGATTGCAGACTGAGCATTGAGGATTGACGATGGGAGGATTGAGGATTGAGGATAGAAGATTGAGAATTGGGGACTGAGGATTCAAGATTGAGGATCGAAGATTGAGAATTGAGGATTGAAGATTGATAATTGAGGACTGAGGATTGAACATTGAGGACTGAGGATTCAGGATTGAAGATTGAGTATTGAGTATAGAAGATTGAGGATTGAGGATTGTCGATTAAGGATTGAGGATGAGGGCTGAGGGTTGCGTATTGAGGTTTGAGGACTGAGGACTGAGGATTGAGGATTGAGAATTGAGGATTGAGGATTGAGGATTGAGGATTGAAGACTGACGATCCGGTATTGAGGATTGAACATTGAGGATTGAGGATTGAGGATTGAGTATGGAGGATTGAGGATTGAGGATTGAGGATTTAAGGTTGAATATTGATGAATGAAGATTGAGGATTGAGGATTGAGGGTTGTGGATTGAGAACGAGGACTGAGGGTTGAGTGTTGATGCCTGAGGTCTGAGGATTGAGGATTGAGGATTGCGAACTGAGGATTGATGATTGAGGATTGAAGATTGGGGATTGGGTATTGAGGATTGATGAATGAGGATTAAAGAATGAGGATTGGGGATTGAGTATTGAGGATTGAGGATTGAATATTGAATATTGAGGATTGAATATTGAGGATTGAGGATTGAGGATTGAGGATTGAGGATTGAAGATTGAGTATTGAGGATTGAAGATTGAGGATTGAGGATTGAGGATTGTGGATTGAGTATTGATGATTGAGGATTGAAGATTGAGGATTGAGGATTGAGGATTGAGGATTGAGGATTGAGGGTTGTGGATTGACGACGAGGACTGAGGGTTGAATATTTATGTTTGAGGTCTGAGGACTGAGGATTGAGGATTGAGAATTGAGGATTGAGGATTGAGGATTGAAGATTGAGGATTGGGTATTGAGGATTGAGGATTGAGGATTGAAGATTGAGGCTAGGGCATTGAGGATTGAAGAATGATGATTGAGGATTGAGGATTGAGGATTGAAGAATGAGGATTGAAGAATGAGGATTGGGGATTGAGTATTGAGCACTGAGGATTGAATATTGAGTATTGAGGATTGAATATTGAGGATTGAGGATTGAGGATTGAGGATTGAGGATTGAGGATTGAAGATTGAGTATTGAGGATTGAAGATTGAGGATTGAGGATTGAGGATTGAGGATTGAGGATTGAGGATTGAGGATTGAGGATTGAAGATTGAGGATTGGGTATTGAGGATTGAGGATTGAGGATTGAAGATTGAGGATAGGGTATTGAGGATTGAAGAATGATGATTGAGGATTGAGGATTGAGGATTGAGGTTTGAATATTGAGTATTGTGGATTGAAGATCGACTGCTGAGGATTGCGAATTGAGGATTGAGTGTTGGGGATTGAGGATTGAAGATTGAAGAATGAGGATTGAAGAATGAGGATTGGGGATTGAGTATTGAGCATTGAGGATTGAATATTGAGTATTGAGGATTGAATATTGAGGATTCAGGATTGAGGATTGAGGATTGAGGTTTGAGGACTGAGGACTGAGGATTGAGGATTGAGAATTGAGGATTGAGGATTGAGGATTGAAGATTGAGGATTGGGTATTGAGGATTGAAGAATGAGGATTGAGGATTGAGGATTGAGGATTGAGGATTGAAGATTGAGTATTGAGCATTGAAGCTTGACGATTTTAGGATTGAGGATTGAGGATTGAGGATTGAGGATGGAGGATTGAAGATTGAGTATTGAGGATTGAAGATTGAGGATCGAGGACTGAGGATTGAGGATTGAGGATTGAGGATTGAAGAATGAGGATTGAGGATTGAGGATTGAGGATTGAGGATTGAAGACTGAGTATTGAGGATTGAAGATTGAGGATTGAGGAGTGAGTATTGAAGATTGAGGATTTGGGACTGAGGATTGAAGATTGGGGTTTGAGGATTGAGGATTGAGGATTGAGGATGGAGGATTGAAGATTGAGGATTGGGTATTGTGGATTGAAGAATGAGTATTGAGGATTGAGGATTGAGGATTGAGGATTGGAGATTGAGTATTGAGGATTGAAGATTGACGATTGAGGATTGAGGATTGAGGATTGAGGATTCAGGATTGAGGATTGAGGATTGAAGATTGAGTATTGAGGATTGAAGATTGAGGATTGTGGATTGAGGATTCACGATTGAGGATTGAAGATTGAGGATTGAGGATTGAGGATTGAGGATTGAGCATTGAAGATTGAGGATTCGGTATTGAGGATTGAAGAATGAGGATTGAGTATTGAGTATTGAGGATTGAGGATTGAAGATTGAGTATTGAGGATTGAAGATTGACGATTGAGGATTGAGGATTGAGGATTGAGGATTGAGGATTGAGGATTGAGGATAGAAGGTTGAGCATTGGGGATTGAAGGTTGAGGATTGAGGATTGAGGATTGAGGATTGAGGATTGAAGATTGAGTAACGAGGATTGAAGATTAAGATTGAGGATTGAGGTTTGAGGATTGAGGATTGAGGATTGAGGATTGAAGATTGAGTATTGAGGATTGAAGATTGAGGATTGAGGATTGAGGATTCAGCATTGAGGATTGAAGATTGAGTACTGAGGATTGAAGATTAAGGTTGAGGATTGAGGATTGAGGGTTGAGGATTGAGGATTGAGGATTGAGGATTGAAGATTGAGGATTGCGTATTGAGGATAGAACATTGAGGATTGAGTATTGAGTATTGAGGATTGAGGATTGAGGATTGAAGATTGAATATTGATGATTGAAGGTTGAGGATCGAGGATTGAGGGTTGTGGATTGAGTACGAGGACTGAGGGTTGCGTATTGATGGTTGAGGTCTGAGGATTGAGGATTGAGGATTGAGGATTGATGATTGAGGATTCAGGATTGAGGATTGAAGATTGAGGATTGGGTATTGCGGATTGAAGAATGAGGATTGAGGGTTGAGGGTTGAGGATTGAGGATTGAGGATTGAGTATTGAGGATTGAAGACTGAGTGTTGAGGGTTGAGTGATGAGAATTGATGTTTGTGGATAGAGATTTGAAGATTGCAGATGGAGTATTGAGTATTGAAAACTGTGAATTGATGATATTCTCTTGAGGATTGAGGATTGACAACTGATTGTTGAGGACTGAGGGCTGAAGGTTGAGGATTCAGGATTGAGGATTCAGGATTGTGGATTGAGGATTGAGGATTGAGAATTGAAGATTGAGGATTGAGTATTGGGGGTTGTGGATTGAGGACGAGGACTGAGGGTTGAGTATTGATGTTTGAGGTCTGATGATTGAGGGTTGAGGATTGAGAATTGAGGATTGAGGATTGAAGATTGAGGATTGGGTACTGAGGATTGAAGAATGAGGATTGAGTATTGAGTATTGAGGATTGAGGATTGAGGATTGAGGATTGAAGATTGAGGATTAGGTATTGAGGATTGAAGAATGAGGATTGAGTATTGAGTAATGAGGATTGAGGATTGAAGATTGAGTATTGAGCATTGAAGATTGACGATTGAGGATTGAGGATTGAGGATTGAGGGTTGAGGATTGAGGATTGAGGATTGAAGATTGAGTATTGGGTATTGAAGATTGAGGATTGAGGATTGAGTATTGTGGATTGAGGATTGAAGATTGAGTACTGAGGATTGAAGATTAAGATTGAGGATTGAGGATTGAGGATTGAGGATTGAGGATTGAGGAATGAGGATTGAAGATTGAGTATTGAGGATTGAAGATTGAGGATTGAGGATTGAGGATTGAGGATTGAGGATTGAAGATTGAGTATTGAGGATTGAAGATTGAGGATTGAGGATTGAGGATTGAGGATTGAGGATTGAGGGTTGAGGATTGCGGATAGAAGATTGAGGATTGGGTATTGCGGATTGAACATTGAGGATTGAGGATTGAGGATTGAGGATTGAGGACTGAAGATTGAATATTGATGATTGAATATTGAGGATTGAGGATTGATGGTTGTGGATTGAGGACGCGGACTGAGGGTTGACTACTGCTGTTTGAGGTCTGAGGATTGAGGATTGAGGATTGAGAATTGAGGATTGAGGATTGAGGATAGAAGATTGAGAATTGGGTATTGAGGATTGAAGAATGAGTATTGAGGATTGAGGATTGAGGATTGAGGATTGAAGACTGAGTGCTGAGGGTTGAGTGATGAGAATTGATGTTTGTGGATAGAGATTTGAAGATTGCAGATTGAGTATTGAGTATTGAAGACTGTGAATTTATGATATTCTCTTGAGGATTGAGGATTGACAACTGATTGTTGAGGACTGAGGGCTGAAGGTTGAGGATTCAGGATTGAGGATTCAGGATTGTGGATTGAGGATTGAGGATTGAGAATTGAAGATTGAGGATAGAGTATTGGGGGTTGTGGATTGAGGACGAGGACTGAGGGTTGAGTATTGATGTTTGAGGTCTGAGGATTGAGGGTTGAGGATTGAGAATTGAGGATTGAGGATTGAAGATTGAGGATTGGGTATTGAGGATTGAAGAATGAGGATTGAGTACTGAGTATTGAGGATTGAGGATTGTAGATTGAGTATTGAGCATTGAATATTGACGATTGAGGATTGAGGATTGAGGATTGAGGATTGAGGATTGAGGATTGAGGATTGAAGATTGAGTATTGAGGATTGAAGATTGAGGATTGAGGATTGAGGTTTGAGGATCGAGGATTGAATATTGAGTACTGAGGATTGAAGATTAAGATTGAGGATTGATGATTGAGGATTGAGGATTGAAGATTGAGGATTGGGGACTGAGTATTGAGGGTTGAGTGATGAGAATTGATGCTTGTGGATAGAGGTCTAAAGATTGCAGATTGAGTATTGAGTATTGAAAACTGTGAATTGAGGATATTTTATTGAGGATTGAGGATTGACAACTGATTGTTGAGGACTTAGGGCTGAAGATTGAGGATTCAGGGTTGAGGATTCAGGATTGAGGTTTGAGGACTGAGGATTGAGGATTGAGGATTGAGGATTGAGGATTGAGGATTGAAGACTGAGGATTGGGTATTGAGGATTGAACATTCAGTATTGAGTGTTGAGGATAGAGGATTGAGGATTGAGGATAGAAGGTTGAATATTAATGACTGAATATTGAGGATTGAGGATTGAGGGTTGTGGATTGAGGACGAGGACTGAGGGTTGAGTATTGATGTTTGAAGTCTGAGGATTCAGGATTGAAGGTTGAGTATTGAGGATAGAAGATTGAGGATTGAGGATTGTCGATTATGGATTGAGGATGAGGTCTGAGGGTTGAGGATTGAGGTTTGAGGACTGAGGACTGAGGATTGAGAATTGAGAATTCAGGATTGAGGATTGAGGATTGAAGATTGCGGATTGGGTATTGAGGATTGAAGAATGAGGATTGAGGATTGAGGATTGAGGATTGAGGATTGAAGATTGAGTATTGAGCATTGAAGCCTGACGATTGAGGATTGAGAATTGAGGATTGAGGATTGAGGATGGAGGATTGAAGATTGAGTATTGAGGATTGAAGATTGAGGATCGAGGATTGAGGATTGAGGATTGAGGATAGAGGATTGAAGAATGAGGATTGAGGATTGAGGATTGAGGATTGAGGATTGAAGACTGACGATCCGGTATTGAGGATTGAACATTGAGGATTGAGGATTGAGGATTGAGTATGGAGGATTGAGGATTGAGGATTGAGGATTTAAGGTTGAATATTGATGAATGAAGATTGAGGATTGAGGATTGAGGGTTGTGGATTGAGAACGAGGACTGAGGGTTGAGTGTTGATGCCTGAGGTCTGAGGATTGAGGATTGAGGATTGCGAACTGAGGATTGATGATTGAGGATTGAAGATTGGGGATTGGGTATTGAGGATTGAAGAATGAGGATTGAAGAATGAGGAGTGGGGATTGAGTATTGAGGATTGAGGATTGAATATTGAGTATAGAGGATTGAATATTGAGGATTGAGGATTGAGGATTGAGAATTGAGGATTGAGGATTGAGGATTGAGGATTGAGGATTGAGGATTGAGGATTGAGGATTCAAGATTGAGGATTGGGTATTGAGGATTGAGGATTGAGGATTAAAGATTGAGGCTAGGGTATTGAGGATTGAAGAATGATGATTGAGGATTGAGGATTGAGGATTGAAGAATGAGGATTGAAGAATGAGGATTGGGGATTGAGTATTAAGCATTGAGGATTGAATATTGAGTATTGAGGATTGAATATTGAGGATTAAGTATTGAGGATTGAGGATTGAGGATTGAAGATTGAGGATTGGGGACTGAGGATTGAAGATTGAGTATTGAGGATTGTGGATTGAGGATTGAGGATTGAGGATTGAGGACTGAGGATCGGGTGTTGAGGATTGAACATTGAGGATTGAGGATTGAGGATTGAGGATTGAGGATTGAGGATTGAAGGTTGAATATTGATGAATGAAGATTGAGGATCGAGGATTGTAGGTCGTGGATTGAGGACGAGGACTGAGGGTTGAGTATTGATACTTGAGGCCTGAGGACTGAGGATTGAGGATTGCGAATTGAGGATTGAGGATTTAAGATTGAGGATTGGGTATTGAGGATTGAAGAATGAGGATTGAGGATTGAGGACAGAGGATTGAGGATTGAAGATTGAGTATTGAGGATTGAAGATTGACGATTGAGGATTGAGGATTGAGGATTGAGGATTTAGGATTGAGGATTGAGGATTGAAGATTGAGTATTGAGGATTGAAGATTGAGGATTGAGGATTGAGGATTGAGGATTGAAGATTAAGATTGAGGATTGAGGATTGAGGATTGAGGATTGAGGATTGAGGACTGAGGATTGAAGATTGAGTATTGAGGATTGAAGATTGAGTATTGGGGATTGACGATTGAAAATTGAGGATTGAGGATTGAGGATTGAGGATTGAGGGTTGTGGATTGAGGACGAGGACTGAGGGTTGAATATTTATGTTTGAGGTCTGAGGATTGAGGATTGAGGGTTGAGAATTGAGAATTGAGGATTGAGGATTGAGGGTTGAAGATTGAGGATTGGGTATTGAGGATTGAGGATTGAGGATTGAAGATTGAGGATTGGGTATTGAGGATCGAAGAATGAGGATTGAGGATTGAGGATTGAGGATTGTCGATTGAATATTGAGTATTGAGGATTGAAGATTGACTATTGAGGATTGCGAACTGAGGATTGAGGATTGAGGATTGAGGATTGAAGATTGAGTACTGAGGATTGAAGGTTGAGGATTGTGGATTGAGGATTGAGGATTGAGGCTTGAATATTGAGGATTGAGGACTGAGTGTTGAGGGTTGAGTGATGAGAATTGATGTTTGTGGATAGAGATTTGAAAATTGCAGGTTGAGTATTGAGGATTGAAAACTGTGAATTCATGATATTCTATTGAGGATTGAGGATTGACCACTGATTGTTGAGGACTGAGAGCTGAAGATTGAGGATTCAGGATTGATGATTCAGGATTGAGGTTTGACGACTGAGGATTGAGGACTGAAGATTGAGTATTGAGGATTGAAGATTGAGCATTGAGGATTGAGGATTGAGAATTGAGGATTGAGGATTGAACATTGAGGACTGAGTGTTGAGGGTTGAGCGATGAGAATTGATGTTTGTGGATAGAGATTTGAAGATTGCAGGTTGAGTATTGAGTATTGAAAACTGTGAAATCATGATATTCTATAGCGGATTGAGGATGGACCACTGACTGTTGAGGACTGAGGGCTGAAGATTGAGGATTCAGGATTGAGGATTCAGGATTGAGGTTTGAGGACTGAGGATTGAGGATTGAGGATTGTGGATTGAGGATTGAGGATTGAGGATTGAAGACTGAGGATTGGGTATTGAGGATTGAAGAATGAGCATTGAGGATTGAGGATAGAGGATTGAGGATTGAAGATTGAGTATTGAGGATTGAAGATTGACGATTGAGGATTGAGGATTGAGGATTGAGGATTGAGGATTGAAGATTGAGTATTGAGGATTGAAGGTTGAGGATTGAGGATTGAGGATTGAGGATTGAGGATTGAAGATTGAGTACTGAAGATTGAAGATTAAGATTGAGGAATGAGGATTGAGGATTGAGGATTGAGGATTGAGGACTGAAGATTGAGTGTTGAGGATTGAAGATTGAGGTTTGAGGATTGAGGATTGAGAATTGAGGATTGAGGATTGAACATTGAGGACTGAGTGTTGAGGGTTGAGCGATGAGAATTGATGTTTGTGGATAGAGATTTGAAGATTGCAGATTGAGTATTGAGTATTGAAAACTGTGAATTGAGTATATTCTATTGAGGATTGAGGATTGACAACTGATTGTTGAGGACTGAGGGCTGAAGATTGAGGGTTCCGGATTGAGGATTCAGAATTGATATTTGAGGACTGAGGATTGAGGATTGAGGATTGACGATTGAGGATTGAGGATTGAGGATTGAAGACTGACGATCCGGTATTGAGGATTGAACATTGAGGATTGAGGATTGAGGATTGAGTATGGAGGATTGAGGATTGAGGATTGAGGATTGAGGATTGAAGGTTGAATATTGATGAATGAAGATTGAGGATTGAGGATTGAAGGTCGTGGATTGAGGACGAGGACTGAGGGTTGAGTATTGATACTTGAGGCGTGAGGATTGAGGATTGAGGATTGCGAATTGAGGATTGAGGATTTAAGATTGAGGATTGGGTATTGAGGATTGAAGAATGAGGATTGAGGATTGAGGACAGCGGGTTGAGGATTGAAGATTGAGTATTGAGGATTGAAGATTGACGATTGAGGATTGAGGATTGAGGATTGAGGATTGAGGATTGAGGATTGAGGATTGATGATTGAGTATTGAGGATTGAAGATTGAGGATTGAGGATTGAGGATTGAGGATTGAGGATTGAAGATTGAGTACTGAAGATTGAGTACTGAGGATTGAAGATTAAGAGTGAGGATTGAGGACTGAGGACTGAGGATTGAGGATTGAGGATTGGAGGTTCAGTATTGAGGATTGAAGATTGAGAATTGAGGATTGAGGGTTGAACATTGAGGACTGAGTGTTGAGGGTTGAATGATGAGAATTGATGTTTGTGGATAGAGATTTGAAGATTGCAGATTGAGTATTGAGTATTGAAAACTGTGAATTGAGTATATTATATTGAGGATTGTGGATTGACAACTGATTGTTGGGGACTGAGGGCTGAAGACTGAGGGTTCCGAATTGAGGATTCAGAATTGAAATTTGAGGACTGAGCATTGAGGATTGAAGATTGAGTATTCAGGATTGAAGATTGAGAATTGAGGATTGAGGATTGAGGATTGAGGATGAGGGCTGAGGGTTGAGGATTGAGGTTTGAGGACTAAGGACAGAGGATTGAGGATTGAGGATTGAGGATTGAAGATTGAGGATTGGGTATTGAGGATCGAAGAATGAGGATTGAGGATTGAGGATTGAGGATTGTGGATTGAATATTGAGTATTGAGGATTGAAGATTGACTATTGAGGATTGCGAATTGAGGATTGACGATTGAGGATTGAGGATTGAAGATTGAGTATTGAGGATTGAAGGTTGAGGATTGTGGACTGAGGATTGAGGATTGAGGCTTGAATATTGAGGATTGGGGACTGAGTGTTGAGGGTTGAGTGATGAGAATTGATGTTTGTGGATAGAGATTTGAAGATTGCAGGTTGAGTATTGAGAATTGAAAACTGTGAAATCATGATATTCTATTGAGGATTGAGGATGGACCACTGATTGTTGAGGACTGAGGGCTGAAGATTGAAGATTCAGGATTGAGGATTCAGGATTGAGGTTTGAGGACTGAGGATTGAGGATTGAGGATTGAGGATTGAGGATCGAGGATTGAGGATTGAAGCCTGAGGATCGGGTATTGAGGATTGAACATTGATGATTGAGGATTGAGGATTGAGGATTGAGGATTGAGGATTGAGGATTGAGGATTGAAGGTTGAATATTGATGAATGAAGATTGAGGATTGAGGATAGTAGGTCGTGGATTGAGGACGAGGACTGAGGGTTGAGTATTGATACTTGAGGCCTGAGGATTGAGGATTGAGGATTGCGAATTGAGGATAGAGGATTTAAGATTGAGAATTGGGTATTGAGGATTGAAGAATGAGGATTGAGGATTGAGGACAGAGGATTGAGGTTTGAAGATTGAGTATTGAGGATTGAAGGTTGACGATTGGGGATTGATGATTGAGGATTGAGGATTGAGGATTGAGTATTGATACTTGAGGCCTGAGGATTGAGGATTGAGGATTGCGAATTGAGGATTGAGGATTTAAGATTGAGGATTGGGTATTAAGGATTGAAGAATGAGGATTGAGGATTGAGGACAGCGGATTGAGGATTGAAGATTGAGTATTGAGGATTGAAGATTGACGATTGAGGATTGAGGATTGAGGATTGAGGATTGAGGATTGAGGATTGAGGATTGATAATTGAGTATTGAGGATTGAAGATTGAGGAATGAGGATTGAGGATTGAGGATTGAGGATTGAAGATTAAGTACTGAAGATTGAGTACTGAGGATTGAAAATTAAGAGTGAGGATTGAGGATTGAGGACTGAGGATTGAGGATTGAGGATTGAAGGTTCAGTATTGAGGATTGAAGATTGAGAATTGAGGATTGAGGGTTGAACATTGAGGACTGAGTGTTGAGGGTTGAATGATGAGAATTGATGTTTGTGGATAGAGGTTTGAACATTGCAGATTGAGTATTGAGTATTGAAAACTGTGAATTGAGTATATTATATTGAGGATTGAGGATTGACAACTGATTGTTGGGGACTGAGGGCTGAAGACTGAGGTTTCCGGATTGAGGATTCAGAATTGAAATTTGAGGACTGAGCATTGAGGATTGAAGATTGAGTATTCAGGATTGAAGATTGAGAATTGAGGATTGAGGATTGAGGATTGAGTATGAGGGCTGAGGGTTGAGGATTGAGGTTTGAGGACTAAGGACAGAGGATTGAGGATTGAGGATTGAAGATTGAGGATTGGGTATTGAGGATCGAAGAATGAGGATTGAGGATTGAGGATTGAGGATTGTGGATTGAATATTGAGTATTGAGTATTGAAGATTGACTATTGAGGATTGCGAATTGAGGATTGACGATTGAGGATTGAGGATTGAAGATTGAGTATTGAGGATTGAAGGTTGAGGATTGTGGACTGAGGATTGAGGATTGAGGCTTGAATATTGAGGATTGGGGACTGAGTGTTGAGGGTTGAGTGATGTGAATTGATGTTTGTGGATAGAGATTTGAAGATTGCAGGTTGAGTATTGAGTATTGAAAACTGTGAAGTCATGATATTCTATTGAGGATTGAGGGTTGACAACTGATTGTTGAGGACTGAGGGCTGAAGCTTGAGGATTCAGGATTGAGGATTCAGGATTGAGGTTTGAGGAGAGAGGACTGAGGATTGAGGATTGAGGATAGAGGATTGAGGATTGAGGATTGAGGATTGAAGATTGAGGATTGGCTGTTGAGGATTGAATATTGAGGATTGACGATTGAGGATTGAGGATTGAGGATTGAGGGTTGAGGATCGAGGATTGAAGATTGAGTATTGAGGATTGAAGATTGAGGATTGAGGATTGAGGATTGAGGATTGAAGATTGAGTATAGGGTATTGAGGATTGAAGGTTGAGGATTGTGGATTGAGGATTGAGGATTGAGGATTGAATATTGAGGATTGGGGACTGAGTGTTGAGGGTTGAATGATGAGAATTGACGTTTGTGGATAGAGATTTGAAGATTGCAGATTGAGTATTGAGTATTGAAAACTGTGAATTGATGATATTCTATTGAGGATTGAGGATTGACAACTGATTGTTGAGGACTGAGGGCTGAAGCTTGAGGATTCAGGATTGAGGATTCAGGATTGTGGTTTGAGGAGAGAGGACTGAGGATTGAGGATTGAGGATAGAGAATTGAGGATTGAGGATTGAGGATTGAAGATTGAGGATTGGCTGTTGAGGATTGAATATTGAGGATTGACGATTGAGGATTGAGGACAGCGGGTTGAGGATTGAAGATTGAGTATTGAGGATTGAAGATTGACGATTGAGGATTGAGGATTGAGGATTGAGGATTGAGGATTGAGGATTGAGGATTGATGATTGAGTATTGAGGATTGAAGATTGAGGATTGAGGATTGAGGATTGAGGATTGAGGATTGAAGATTGAGTACTGAAGATTGAGTACTGAGGATTGAAGATTAAGAGTGAGGATTGAGGACTGAGGACTGAGGATTGAGGATTGAGGATTGAAGGTTCAGTATTGAGGATTGAAGATTGAGAATTGAGGATTGAGGGTTGAACATTGAGGACTGAGTGTTGAGGGTTGAATGATGAGAATTGATGTTTGTGGATAGAGATTTGAAGATTGCAGATTGAGTATTGAGTATTGAAAACTGTGAATTGAGTATATTATATTGAGGATTGTGGATTGACAACTGATTGTTGGGGACTGAGGGCTGAAGACTGAGGGTTCCGAATTGAGGATTCAGAATTGAAATTTGAGGACTGAGCATTGAGGATTGAAGATTGAGTATTCAGGATTGAAGATTGAGAATTGAGGATTGAGGATTGAGGATTGAGGATGAGGGCTGAGGGTTGAGGATTGAGGTTTGAGGACTAAGGACAGAGGATTGAGGATTGAGGATTGAGGATTGAAGATTGAGGATTGGGTATTGAGGATCGAAGAATGAGGATTGAGGATTGAGGATTGAGGATTGTGGATTGAATATTGAGTATTGAGGATTGAAGATTGACTATTGAGGATTGCGAATTGAGGATTGACGATTGAGGATTGAGGATTGAAGATTGAGTATTGAGGATTGAAGGTTGAGGATTGTGGACTGAGGATTGAGGATTGAGGCTTGAATATTGAGGATTGGGGACTGAGTGTTGAGGGTTGAGTGATGAGAATTGATGTTTGTGGATAGAGATTTGAAGATTGCAGGTTGAGTATTGAGAATTGAAAACTGTGAAATCATGATATTCTATTGAGGATTGAGGATGGACCACTGATTGTTGAGGACTGAGGGCTGAAGATTGAAGATTCAGGATTGAGGATTCAGGATTGAGGTTTGAGGACTGAGGATTGAGGATTGAGGATTGAGGATTGAGGATCGAGGATTGAGGATTGAAGCCTGAGGATCGGGTATTGAGGATTGAACATTGATGATTGAGGATTGAGGATTGAGGATTGAGGATTGAGGATTGAGGATTGAGGATTGAAGGTTGAATATTGATGAATGAAGATTGAGGATTGAGGATAGTAGGTCGTGGATTGAGGACGAGGACTGAGGGTTGAGTATTGATACTTGAGGCCTGAGGATTGAGGATTGAGGATTGCGAATTGAGGATAGAGGATTTAAGATTGAGAATTGGGTATTGAGGATTGAAGAATGAGGATTGAGGATTGAGGACAGAGGATTGAGGTTTGAAGATTGAGTATTGAGGATTGAAGGTTGACGATTGGGGATTGATGATTGAGGATTGAGGATTGAGGATTGAGTATTGATACTTGAGGCCTGAGGATTGAGGATTGAGGATTGCGAATTGAGGATTGAGGATTTAAGATTGAGGATTGGGTATTAAGGATTGAAGAATGAGGATTGAGGATTGAGGACAGCGGATTGAGGATTGAAGATTGAGTATTGAGGATTGAAGATTGACGATTGAGGATTGAGGATTGAGGATTGAGGATTGAGGATTGAGGATTGAGGATTGATAATTGAGTATTGAGGATTGAAGATTGAGGAATGAGGATTGAGGATTGAGGATTGAGGATTGAAGATTAAGTACTGAAGATTGAGTACTGAGGATTGAAAATTAAGAGTGAGGATTGAGGATTGAGGACTGAGGATTGAGGATTGAGGATTGAAGGTTCAGTATTGAGGATTGAAGATTGAGAATTGAGGATTGAGGGTTGAACATTGAGGACTGAGTGTTGAGGGTTGAATGATGAGAATTGATGTTTGTGGATAGAGGTTTGAACATTGCAGATTGAGTATTGAGTATTGAAAACTGTGAATTGAGTATATTATATTGAGGATTGAGGATTGACAACTGATTGTTGGGGACTGAGGGCTGAAGACTGAGGTTTCCGGATTGAGGATTCAGAATTGAAATTTGAGGACTGAGCATTGAGGATTGAAGATTGAGTATTCAGGATTGAAGATTGAGAATTGAGGATTGAGGATTGAGGATTGAGTATGAGGGCTGAGGGTTGAGGATTGAGGTTTGAGGACTAAGGACAGAGGATTGAGGATTGAGGATTGAAGATTGAGGATTGGGTATTGAGGATCGAAGAATGAGGATTGAGGATTGAGGATTGAGGATTGTGGATTGAATATTGAGTATTGAGTATTGAAGATTGACTATTGAGGATTGCGAATTGAGGATTGACGATTGAGGATTGAGGATTGAAGATTGAGTATTGAGGATTGAAGGTTGAGGATTGTGGACTGAGGATTGAGGATTGAGGCTTGAATATTGAGGATTGGGGACTGAGTGTTGAGGGTTGAGTGATGTGAATTGATGTTTGTGGATAGAGATTTGAAGATTGCAGGTTGAGTATTGAGTATTGAAAACTGTGAAGTCATGATATTCTATTGAGGATTGAGGGTTGACAACTGATTGTTGAGGACTGAGGGCTGAAGCTTGAGGATTCAGGATTGAGGATTCAGGATTGAGGTTTGAGGAGAGAGGACTGAGGATTGAGGATTGAGGATAGAGGATTGAGGATTGAGGATTGAGGATTGAAGATTGAGGATTGGCTGTTGAGGATTGAATATTGAGGATTGACGATTGAGGATTGAGGATTGAGGATTGAGGGTTGAGGATCGAGGATTGAAGATTGAGTATTGAGGATTGAAGATTGAGGATTGAGGATTGAGGATTGAGGATTGAAGATTGAGTATAGAGTATTGAGGATTGAAGGTTGAGGATTGTGGATTGAGGATTGAGGATTGAGGATTGAATATTGAGGATTGGGGACTGAGTGTTGAGGGTTGAATGATGAGAATTGACGTTTGTGGATAGAGATTTGAAGATTGCAGATTGAGTATTGAGTATTGAAAACTGTGAATTGATGATATTCTATTGAGGATTGAGGATTGACAACTGATTGTTGAGGACTGAGGGCTGAAGCTTGAGGATTCAGGATTGAGGATTCAGGATTGTGGTTTGAGGAGAGAGGACTGAGGATTGAGGATTGAGGATAGAGAATTGAGGATTGAGGATTGAGGATTGAAGATTGAGGATTGGCTGTTGAGGATTGAATATTGAGGATTGACGATTGAGGATTGAGGATTGAGGATTGAGGGTTGAGGATCGAGGATTGAAGATTGAGTATTGAGGATTGAAGATTGAGGATTGAGGATTGAGGATTGAAAATTGAGGATAGGGTATTGAGGATTGAAGAATGATGATTGAGGATTGAGGATTGGGGATTGAGGATTGCGAGTTGAAGATTCAGTATTGAGGATTGAAGATTCAGAATTGAGGATGAGGATTGAACATTGAGTACTGAGTGTTGAGGGTTGAGTGATGAGAATTTATGTTTCTGGATAGAGATTTGAAGATTGCAGATTGAGTATTGAGTATTGAAAACTGTGAATTGAGGATATTCTATTGAGGATTGAGGATTGACAACTGAATGTTGAGGACTGAGGGCTGAAGATTGAGGATTCAGGATTGAGGATTCAGAATTGTGGTTTGAGGACTGAGGATTGAGGATTGAAGGTTGAGTATTGAGGATTGAAGATTGAGGATTGAGGATTGAGGATTGAGGATTGAGGATGAGGGCTGAGGGTTGAGGATTAAGGTTTGAGGACTAAGGACAGAGGATTGAGGATTGAGAATTGAGGATTGAGGATTGAGGATTGAGGATGAGGGCTGAGGGTTGAGGATTGAGGTTTGAGGACTGAGGTCTGAGGATTGAGGATTGAGAATTGAGGATTGAGGATTGAGGGTTGAAGATTGAGGATTGGGTATTGAGGATTGAAGAATGAGGATTGAGGATTGAGGATTGAGGATTGAGGATTGAGGATTGAAGATTGAGTATTGAGGATTGAGGATTGACGATCGAGGATTGTGCATTGAGGATTGAGTGTTGAGGATTCAGGATTGGGGATTGAGGATTGCGAATTGAAGGTTCAGTATTGAGGATTGAAGATTCAGAGTTGAGGATGAGGATTGAACATTGAATACTGAGTGTTGAGGGTTGAGTGATGAGAATTTATGTTTCTGGATAGAGATCTGAAGATTGCAGATTGAGTATTGGGTATTGAAAACTGTGAATTGAGGATATTCTATTGAGGATTGAGGATTGACAACTGAATGTTGAGGACTGAGGGCTGAAGACTGAGGATTCAGGATTGAGGATTCAGAATTGTGGTTTGAGGACTGAGGATTGAGGATTGAAGGTTGAGTATTGAGGATTGAAGATTGAGGATTGAGGATTGAGGATTGAGGATTGAGGATGAGGGCTGAGGGTTGAGGATTAAGGTTTGAGGACTAAGGACAGAGGATTGAGGATTGAGAATTGAGGATTGAGGATTGAGGATTGAGGATGAGGGCTGAGGGTTGAGGATTGAGGTTTGAGGACTGAGGTCTGAGGATTGAGGATTGAGAATTGAGGATTGAGGATTGAGGGTTGAAGATTGAGGATTGGGTATTGAGGATTGAAGAATGAGGATTGAGGATTGAGGATTGAGGATTGAGGATTGAGGATTGAATATTGAGTATTGAGGATTGAAGATTGACTATTGAGGATTTGGAACTGAGGATTGAGGATTGAGGATTGAGGATTGAAGATTGAGTATTGAGGATTGAAGGTTGAGGATTGTGGATTGAGGATTGAGGATTGAGGCTTGAATATTGAGGATTGGGGACTGAGTGTTGAGGGTTGAGTGATGAGAATTAATGTTTGTGGATAGAGTTTTGAAGATTGCAGGTTGAGTATTGAGTATTGAAAACTGTGAATTCATGATATTCTATTGAGGATTGAGGATTGACCACTGATTGTTGAGGACTGAGAGCTGAAGATTGAGGATTCAGGATTGATGATTCAGGATTGAGGTTTGACGACTGAGGATTGAGGACTGAAGATTGAGTATTGAGGATTGAAGATTGAGCATTGAGGATTGAGGATTGAGGGTTGAGGATTGAATATTGAAGATTGAGTATTGAGGATTGAAGATTGAGGATTGAGGATTGAGGATTGAAGATTGAGGATAGGGTATTGAGGATTGAAGAATGATGATTGAGGATTGAGGATTGAGGATTGAGGATTGAATATTGAGTATTGTGGATTGAAGATCGACTATTGAGGATTGCGAATTCAGGATTGAGGGTTGGGGATTGAGGATTGAAGATTGATGATCGAGGATTGAGGATTGAGGATTGGGGATTGAGGATTGCGAGTTGAAGATTCAGTATTGAGGATTGAAGATTCAGAATTGAGGATGAGGATTGAACATTGAGTACTGAGTGCTGAGGGTTGAGTGATGAGAATTTATGTTTCTGGATAGAGATTTGAAGATTGCAGATTGAGTATTGAGTATTGAAAACTGTGAATTGAGGATATTCTATTGAGGATTGAGGATTGACAACTGAATGTTGAGGACTGAGGGCTGAAGATTGAGGATTGAGGATTGAGGATTGAGGATTGAGGATTGAGGATTGAGGATGGAGGATTGAAGATTGAGTATTGAGGATTCAAGATTGACGATCGTGGATTGAGCATTGAGGATTGAGTATTGAGGATTCAGGATTGAAGATTGAGTATTGAGGATTGAAGGTTGAGGATTGTGGATTGAGGATTGAGGACTGAGGATTGAATATTGAGGATTGGGGACTGAGTGTTGAGGGTTGAATGATGAGAATTGATGTTTGTGGATAGAGATTTGAAGATTGCAGATTGAGTATTGAGTATCGAAAACTGTGAATTGAGTATATTCTATTGAGGATTGAGGATTGACAACTGATTGTTGAGGACTGAGGGCTGAAGATTGAGGGTTCCGGATTGAGGATTCAGAATTGAAATTTGAGGACTGAGCATTGAGGATTGAAGATTGAGAATTGCGGATTGAAGATTGAGAATTGAGGATTGAGGATTGAGGATTGAGGATGAGGGCTGAGGGTTGAGGATTGAGGTTTGAGGACTAAGGACAGAGGATTGAGGATTGAGAATTGAGGATTGAGGATTGAGGGTTGAGAATTGAGGATTGAGGATTGAGGATTGAGGGTTGAAGATTGAGGATTGGGTATTGAGGATTGAGGATTGAGGATTGAAGATTGAGGATTGGGTATTGAGGATCGAAGAATGAGGATTGAGGATTGAGGATTGAGGATTGAGGATTGAATATTGAGTATTGAGGATTGAAGATTGACTATTGAGGATGGCGAACTGAGGATTGAGGATTGAGGATTGAGGATCGAAGATTGAGTATTGAGGATTGAAGGTTGAGGATTGTGGATTGAGGATTGAGGATTGACGCTTGAGTATTGAGGATTGGGGACTGAGTGTTGAGTGTTGAGTGATGAGAATTGATGTTTGTGGATAGAGATTTGAAAATTGCAGGTTGAGTATTGAGTATTGAAAACTGTGAATTCATGATATTCTATAGAGGATTGAGGATTGACCACTGATTGTTGAGGGCTGAGAGCTGAAGGTTGAGGATTCAGGATTGATGATTCAGGATTGAGGTTTGACGACTGAGGATTGAGGACTGAAGATTGAGTATTGAGGATTGAAGATTGACGATTGGGGATTGATTATTGAGGATTGAGGATTGAGGATTGAGGATTGAAGATTGAGTATTGAGGATTGAGGATTGAAGCCTGAGGATCGGGTATTGAGGATTGAACATTGATGATTGAGGATTGAGGATTGAGGATTGAGGATTGAGGATTGAGGATTGAGGATTGAGGATTGAAGGTTGAATATTGATGAATGAAGATTGAGGATTGAGGATTGTAGGTCGTGGATTGAGGACGAGGACTGAGGGTTGAGTATTGATACTTGAGGCCTGAGGATTGAGGATTGAGGATTGCGAATTGAGGATAGAGGATTTAAGATTGAGAATTGGGTATTGAGGATTGAAGAATGAGGATTGAGGATTGAGGACAGAGGATTGAGGTTTGAAGATTGAGTATTGAGGATTGAAGGTTGACGATTGGGGATTGATTATTGAGGATTGAGGATTGAGGATTGAGGATTGAAGATTGAGTATTGAGGATTGAAGATTGAGGATTGAGGTTTGAGGAGAGAGGACTGAGGATTGAGGATTGTGGATTGAGAATTGAGGATTGAGGATTGAGGATTGAAGATTGAGGATTGGCTGTTGAGGAGTGAACATTGAGGATTGAGGATTGAGAATTGAGGATTGAGGATTTAAGGTTGAATATTGATGAATGAAGATTGAGGATTGAGGATTGAGCGTTGTGGATTGAGAACCAGGACTGAGGGTTGAGTGTTGATGCCTGAGGTCTGAGGATTGAGGATTGAGGATTGCGAACTGAGGATTGATGATTGAGGATTGAAGATTGGGGATTGTGTATTGAGGATTGAAGAATGAGGATTGAAGAATGAGGATTGGGGATTGAGTATTGAGGATTGAGGATTGAATATTGAGTATTGAGGATTGAACATTGAGGATTGAGGATTGAGGATTGAGGATTGAGGATTGAAGATTGAGTATTGAGGATTGACGATTGAGGATTGAAGATTGAAGATTGAGTATTGAGGATTGAAGATGGACGATTGAAGATTGAGGATTGAGGATTGAGGATTGAGGATTGAGGATTGAGGATTGAAGATGGAGTATTGAGGATTGAAGATTGACGAATGAGGATTGAGGATTGAGGATTGAGGATTGAAGACTGCGTACTGAGGATTGAAGATTAAGATTGAGGATTGAGGATTGAGTATTGAGGATTGAAGATTGAGGATTGAGGATTGAGGATTGAGGATTGAGGATTGAGTATTGAGGATTGAGGATTGAAAATTGAGGATTGAGGATTGAGGATTGAGGATTGAGGGTTGTGGATTGAGGACGAGGACTGAGGGTTGAATATTTATGTTTGAGGTCTGAGGATTGAGGATTGAGGGTTGAGAATTGAGGATTGAGGATTGAGGATTGAGGGTTGAAGATTGAGGATTGGGTATTGAGGATTGAGGATTGAGGATTGAAGATTGAGGATTGGGTATTGAGGATCGAAGAATGAGGATTGAGGATTGAGGATTGAGGATTGAGGATTGAATATTGAGTATTGAGGATTGAAGATTGACTATTGAGGATTGCGAACTTAGGATTGAGGATTGAGGATTGAGGATTGAAGATTGAGTATTGAGGATTGAAGGTTGAGGATTGTGGATTGAGGATTGAGGATTGAGGCTTGAATATTGAGGATTGGGGACTGAGTGTTGAGGGTTGTGTGATGAGAATTGATGTTTGTGGATAGAGATTTGAAAATTGCTGGTTGAGTATTGAGTATTGAAAACTGTGAATTCATGATATTCTATTGAGGATTGAGGACTGACCACTGATTGTTGAGGACTGAGAGCTGAAGATTGAGGATTCAGGATTGATGATTCAGGATTGAGGTTTGACGACTGAGGATTGAGGACTGAAGATTGAGTATTGAGGATTGAAGATTGAGCATTGAGGATTGAGGATTGAGGATTGAGGATTGAGGATTGAGGATTGAGGATTGAAGACTGACGATCCGGTATTGAGGATTGAACATTGAGGATTGAGGATTGAGGATTGAGGACTGAGGATTGAGGATTGAGGATTGAGGATTGAAGGTTGAATATTGATGAATGATGATTGAGGATTGAGGATTGTATGTCGTGGATTGAGGACGAGGACTGAGGGTTGAGTATTGATACTTGAGGCCTGAGGATTGAGGATTGAGGATTGCGAATTGAGGATAGAGGATTTAAGATTGAGAATTGGGTATTGAGGATTGAAGAATGAGGATTGAGGATTGAGGACAGAGGATTGAGGTTTGAAGATTGAGTATTGAGGATTGAAGGTTGACGATTGGGTATTGATGATTGAGGATTGAGGATTGAGGATTGAGGATTGAAGATTGAGTATTGAGGATTGAAGATTGAGGATTGAGGTTTAAGGAGAGAGGACTGAGGATTGAGGATTGTGGGTTGAGAATTGAGGATTGAGGATTGAGGATTGAAGATTGAGGATTGGCTGTTGAGGATTGAACATTGAGGATTGAGGATTGAGGATTGAGGATTGAGGATTTAAGGTTGAATATTGATGAATGAAGATTCAGGATTGAGGATTGAGGGTTGTGGATTGAGAGCGAGGACTGAGGGTTGAGTGTTGATGCCTGAGGTCTGAGGATTGAGGATTGATGATTGAGGATTGAAGATTGGGGATTGGGTATTGAGGATTGAAGAATGAGGATTGAAGAATGAGGATTGGGGATTGAGTATTGAGGATTGAGGATTGAATATTGAGTATTGAGGATTGAATATTGAGGATTGAGGATTGAGGATTGAGGATTGAGGATTGAAGATTGAGGATTGGGTATTGAGGATTGAGGATTGAGGATTGAAGATTGAGGCTAGGGTATTGAGGATTGAAGAATGATGATTGAGGATTGAAGATTGAGGATTGAAGAATGAGGATTGAAGAATGAGGATTGGGGATTGAGTATTGAGCATTGAGGTTTGAATATTGAGTATTGAGGATTGAATATTGAGGATTGAGGATTGAGGATTGAGGATTGAGGATTGAGGATTGAGGATTGAAGATTGAGTATTGAGGATTGAACATTGAGGATTGAGGATTGAGGATTGAGGATTGAGGATTGAGGATTGAGGATTGAAGGTTGAATATTGATGAATGAAGATTGAGGATTGAGGATTGTATGTCGTGGATTGAGGACGAGGACTGAGGGTTGAGTATTGATACTTGAGGCCTGAGGATTGATGATTGAGGATTGCGAATTGAGGATAGAGGATTTAAGATTGAGAATTGGGTATTGAGGATTGAAGAATGAGGATTGAGGATTGAGGACAGAGGATTGAGGTTTGAAGATTGAGTATTGAGGATTGAAGGTTGACGATTGGGTATTGATGATTGAGGATTGAGGATTGAGGATTGAGGATTGAGGATTGAAGATTGAGTATTGAGGATTGAAGATTGAGGATTGAGGTTTGAGGAGAGAGGACTGAGGATTGAGGATTGTGGATTGAGAATTGAGGATTGAGGATTGAGGATTGAAGATTGAGGATTGGCTGTTGAGGATTGAACATTGAGGATTGAGGATTGAGGATTGAGGATTGAGGATTTAAGGTTGAATATTGATGAATGAAGATTCAGGATTGAGGATTGAGGGTTGTGGATTGAGAGCGAGGACTGAGGGTTGAGTGTTGATGCCTGAGGTCTGAGGATTGAGGATTGATGATTGAGGATTGAAGATTGGGGATTGGGTATTGAGGATTGAAGAATGAGGATTGAAGAATGAGGATTGGGGATTAAGTATTGAGGATTGAGGATTGAATATTGAGTATTGAGGATTGAATATTGAGGATTGAGGATTGAGGATTGAGGATTGAGGATTGAGGATTGAAGATTGAGGATTGGGTATTGAGGATTGAGGATTGAGGATTGAAGATTGAGGCTAGGGTATTGAGGATTGAAGAATGATGATTGAGGATTGAAGATTGAGGATTGAAGAATGAGGATTGAAGAATGAGGATTGGGGATTGAGTATTGAGCATTGAGGTTTGAATATTGAGTATTGAGGATTGAATATTGAGGATTGAGGATTGAGGATTGAGGATTGAGGATTGAGGATTGAGGATTGAGGATTGAAGATTGAGTATTGAGGATTGAAGATTGAGGATTGAGGAATGAGGATTGAGGATTGAGGATTGAGGATTGGGTATTGAGGATTGAGGATTGAGGATTGAAGATTGAGGATAGGGTATTGAGGATTGAAGAATGACGATTGAGGATTGAGGATTGAGGATTGAGGATTGAATATTGAGTATTGTGGATTGAAGATCGACTATTGAGGATTGCGAATTGAGGATTGAGGGTTGGGGATTGAGGATTGAAGATTGAAGAATGAGGATTGAAGGATGAGGATTGGGGATTGAGTATTGAGCATTGAGAATTGAATATTGAGTATTGAGGATTGAATATTGAGGATTGAGGATTGAGGATTGAGGATTGAGGATTGAGGATTGAGGATTGAAGATTGAGTATTGATGATTGAAGATTGAGGATTGAGGATTGAGGATTGAGGATTGAGGATTGAGGATTCAGGATTGAGGATTCAAGATTGAGGATTGGGTATTGAGGATTGAGGAGTGAGGATTGAAGATTGAGGCTAGGGTATTGAGGATTGAAGAATGATGATTGAGGATTGAGGATTGAGGATTGAAGAATGAGGATTGAAGAATGAGATTTGGGGATTGAGTATTAAGCATTGAGGATTGAATATTGAGTATTGAGGATTGAATATTGAGGATTGAGGATTGAGGATTGAGGATTGAGGATTGAGGATTGAAGATTGAGGATTGGGGTCTGAGGATTGAAGATTGAGTATTGAGGATTGAGGATTGAGGATTGAGGTTTGAGGATTGAAGATTCAGTATTGAGGACTGAAGATTGAGAATTGAGGATTGAGGATTGAACATTGAGTACTGAGTGTTGAGGGTTGAGTGATGAGAATTCGTGTTTGTGGAGAGAGATCTGAAGATTGCAGATTGACTATTGAGTATTGAAAACTGTGAAATCATGATATTCTATTGAGGATTGAGGATAGACCACTGACTGTTGAGTACTGAGGGCTGAAGATTCAGGATTCAGGATTGAGGATTCAGGATTGAGGTTTGAGGACTGAGGATTGAGGATTGAGGATTGTGGATTGAGGATTGAGGATTGAGGATTGAAGACTGAGAATCGGGTGTTGAGGATTGAACATTGAGGATTGAGGATTGAGGATTGAGGATTGAGGATTGAGGATTGAGGATTGAAGGTTGAATATTGATGAATGAAGATTGAGGATCGAGGATTGTGTGTCGTGGATTGAGGACGAGGACTCAGGGTTGAGTATTGATACTTGAGGCCTGAGGATTGAGGATTGAGGATTGCGAATTGAGGATTGAGGGTTTAAGATTGAGGATTGGGTATTGAGGATTGAAGAATGAGGATTGAGGATTGAGGACAGAGGATTGAGGATTGAAGATTGAGTATTGAGGATTGAAGATTGAAGGTTGAGGATTGTGGATTGAGGATTGAGGATTGAGGATTGAATATTGAGGATTGGGGACAGAGTGTTGAGGGTTGAGTGATGAGAAATGATGTTTGTGGATAGAGATTTGAAGATTGCCGATTGAGTATTGAGAAATGAAAACTGTGAGTGGATGATATTCTATTGAGGATTGAGGATTGACTACTGATTGTTGCGGTCTGATGGCTGAAGATTGAGGACTCAGGATTGAGGATTCAGAATTGAGGTTTGAGGACTGAGGATTGAGGACTGAAGATTGAGTATTGAGGATTGAAGATTGAGGATTGAGGATTGATGGTTGAGGGTTTTGTGTTGAATATTGAGGATTGAGGATTGAGGATTGAGGATTGAAGATTGAGGATTGGGGATTGAGGATAGACGTTTGAGTATTGAGTATTGAGGATTGAGGATTGAGGATTGAGGATTGAGGATTGAGTATTGAGTAATGAAGATTGAGGATTGCTGATTGAGGATTGGTGATTGAGGATTCAGGATTGATGATTGACTATTGAGGATTGATGGTTGAGGGTTGAGTGTTGAATATTGAGGATTGAGGATTGAGCATTGAGGATTGACGATTGAGGACTGACGATTGAGTATTGATGATTGAAGATGGGAGGATTGAGGATTGAGTGTTGTGGATTCAGGACGAGGACAGACGGTTGAGGATTTAGGTTTGAGGATTGTGGATTGAGGATTGAGAATGAGGGCTGAGGGTTGAGGATTGAGGTATGAGTATAGAATCCTGAAAATTCAGGATATTCTATTGACTTTTGAAGATTGAAGATTGATGGTTGAGTATTGAGGATTGAGGATTGAGGATTGAGGATTGAGTATTGAAGATTGTGGATTGAGGATTGAAGATTGAGGATTGGGTAATGAGGATTGAAGAATGAGGATTGAGGATTGAGGATTGAGTATTGAGGATTAAAGGTTGAGATTTGAGGATTGAAGACTGACGATTGAGGATAGAGGATTGAGCATTGAGGATTGAGGATTGAGGATTGAAGATTGAGTATTGAGGATTGATGATTGAGGATTGAGAATTGAGGATTGAGGATTGAGGATTGAAGATTGAGGATTGGGTATTGAGGATTGAAGAATGAGGATTGAGGATTGAGGATTGAGGATTGAGAATTGAGAATTGAGGATGAGGACGGAGGGTTGAGGATTAAGGTTTGAGGCACGAGGATTGAGGATTGAGGATTGAGGACTGAGGATTGACGATTGAGTATTGAAGATTGAGGATTGATTACTGAGGATTGAGGATTGAGGATTGAGGATTGAGGGTTCAGGATTGAGGATTGAAGAATGAGGATTGAGGAGTGAAGGTTGAGGATTGAGGATTGATGGTTGTGGATTGAGGACGAGGACTGAGGGTTGAGTATTGCTGTTTGATGTCTGAGGATTGAGGATTGAGGATCGAGGATTGATGGTTGAGGGCTTTGTGTTGAATATTGAGGATTGAGGCTTGAGGATTGAGGATTGAGGATTGAAGATTCAGGGTTTAGGATTGAGGATGAGGGCTGAGGGTTAAGGATTGAGGTTTGAGGACTGAAGATTGAATATCGATGATTGAAGATTGAGGATTCAGGATTGATGGTTGTGGATTGAGGGCGAGGACTGAGGGTTGAGTATTGATGTTTGAGGTCTGAGGGTTGAGGATTGAGGATTGAGAATTGAGGATTGAGTATTGAGGATTGAAGATTGAGGTTTGGCTGTTGAGGATTGAAGAATGAGGATTGAGGAGTGAGGATTGATGATTGAGGACTGAGGATTGAGGATTGAATATTGAGTATTGAGGATTGAAGATTGAGGATTAAGGATTGAGGGTTGAGGATTGAGGACGAGGACTGACGGTTGAGGATTGAGGTTTGAGGATTGACGATTGAGTATTGAGGACTGAGGATTGAGGATTGAGGATTGAGCATTGAGAATTGAAGATTGAGGACTGGGGATAGAGGATTGAAGATTGAGGATTAAGGATTGAGGATTGGGGATTGAGGATCTAGGATTGGAGATTGATTATTGAGTGTTGAAGATTGAGGATTGAGGATTGAGGATTGAGAATTGAGAATTGAGAATGAGGACTGAGGGTTGAGGATTAAGGTTTGAGGAACGAGGATTGAGGATTGAGGATTGAGGACTGAGGATTGACGATTGAGTATTGAAGATTGAGGATTGATTACTGAGGATTGAGGATTGAGGATTGAGGATTGAGGGTTCAGGATTGAGGATTGAAGAATGAGGATTGAGGATTGAGGATTGAGGATTGAGGATTGAGGATTGAAGATTGAGGATTGCGGATTGAGGATAGACGATTGAGTATTGAGTATTGAGGATTGAGAATTGAGAATTGAGGATTGAGGATTGAGGATTGAGTATTAAGTAATGAAGATTGAGGATTGAGGATTGAGGATTGAGGATTGAGTATTGAAGGTTGAGGATTGATGATTGAGGATTGATGATTGAGGATTGAGGATTGATGATTGACTATTGAGGATTGATGGTTGAGGGTTGAGTGTTGAATATTGAGGATTGAGGATTGAGCATTGAGGATTGACGATTGAGGATTGACGATTGAGTATTGATGATTGAATATGGGAGGATTGAGGATTGAGTGTTGTGGATTGAGGACGAGGACTGACGGTTGAGGATTTAGGTTTGAGGATTGTGGATTGAGGATTGAGAATGAGGGCTGAGTGTTGAGGATTGAGGTATGAGTATAGAATCCTGAAAATTCAGGATATTCTATTGACTTTTGAAGATAGAGGATTGATGGTTGAGTATTGAGGATTGAGGATTGAGGATTGAGGATTGAGTATTGAAGATTGTGGATTGAGGATTGAAGATTGAGGATTGGGTAATGAGGATTGAAGAATGAGGATTGAGCATTGAGGATTGAGTATTGAGGATTAAAGGTTGAGTATTGAGGATTGAAGACTGACGATTGAGGATAGAGGATTGAGGATTGAGGATTGAGGATTGAGGATTGAAGATTGAGTATTGAGGATTGAAGAATGAGGATTGAGGATTGAGGATTGAGGATTGAAGATTGAAGATTGAGTATTGAGAATTCAAGATTGACGATCGTGGATTGAGCATTGAGGATTGAGTATTGAGGATTCAGGATTGAAGATTGAGTATTGAGGATTGAAGGTTGAGGATTGTGGATTGGGGATTGAGGATTGAGGATTGAATATTGAGGATTGGGGACTGAGTGTTGAGGGTTGAATGATGAGAATTGACGTTTGTGGATAGAGATTTGAACATTGCAGATTGAGTATTGAGTATTGAAAACTGTGAATTGATGATATTCTGTTGAGGATTGAGGATTGACAAATGATTGTTGAGGACTGAGGGCTGAAGCTTGAGGATACAGGATTGAGGATTCAGGATTGAGGTTTGAGGAGACAGGACTGAGGATTGAGGATTGAGGATAGAGAATTGAGGATTGAGGATTGAGGATTGAAGATTGAGGATTGGCTGTTGAGGATTGAATATTGAGGATTGACGATTGAGGATTGAGGATTGAGGATTGAGGGTTGAGGATTGAGGATTGAAGATTGAGTATTGAGGATCGAAGATTGAGGATTGAGGATTGAGGATTGAAGATTGAGGATAGGGTATTGAGGATTGAAGAATGATGATTGAGGATTGAGGATTGAGGATTGAGGATTGAATGTTGAGTATTGTGGATTGAAGATCGACTATTGAGGATTGCGAATTCAGGATTGAGGGTTGGGGTTGAGGATTGAAGATTGAGGATTGAGGATTGAGGATTGAGGATTGGGGATTGAGGATTGCGAGTTGAAGATTCAGTATTGAGGATTGAACATTCAGAATTGAGGATGAGGATTGAACATTGAGTACTGAGTGTTGAGGGTTGAGTGATGAGAATTTATGTTTCTGGATAGAGATTTGAAGATTGCAGATTGAGTAGTGGGTATTGAAAACTGTGAATTGAGGATATTCTATTGAGGATTGAGGATTGACAACTGATTGTTGAGGACTGAGAGCTGAAGTTTGAGGATTCAGGATTGAGGATTCAGGATTGAGGTTTGAGGAGAGAGGACTGAGGATTGAGGATTGAGGATTGAGAATTGAGGATTGAGGACTGATGATTGAAGATTGAGGATTGGCTGTTGAGGATTGAACATTGAGGATTGAGGATTGAGGATTGAGGATTGAGGATTGAGGATTGAAGGTTGAATATTGATGAATGAAGATTGAGGATTGAGGATTGAGGGTTGTGGACTGAGAACGAGGACTGAGGGTTGAGTGTTGATGCCTGAGGTCTGAGGATTGAGGATTGAGGATTGAGGATTGAGGATTGAGGATTGAAGATTGAGTATTGAGGATTGAAGATTGAGGATTGAGGACGAGGACTGAGGGTTGAGTATTGATACTTGAGGCCTGAGGATTGAGGTTTGAGGATTGCGAATTGAGGATTGAGGATTTAAGATTGAGGATTGGGTATTGAGGATTGAAGAATGAGGATTGAGGATTGAGGACAGCGGATTGAGGATTGAAGATTGAGTATTGAGGATTGAAGATTGACGATTGAGGATTGAGGATTGAGGATTGAAGCCTGAGGATCGGGTATTGAGGATTGAACATTGATGATTGAGGATTGAGGATTGAGGATTGAGGATTGAGGATTGAGGATTGAGGATTGAAGGTTGAATATTGATGAATGAAGATTGAGGATTGAGGATTGTATGTCGGGGATTGATGACGAGGACTGAGGGTTGAGTATTGATACTTGAGGCCTGAGGATTGAGGATTGAGGATTGCGAATTGAGGATAGAGGATTTAAGATTGAGAATTGGGTATTGAGGATTGAAGAATGAGGATTGAGGATTGAGGACAGAGGATTTAGGTTTGAAGATTGAGTATTGAGGATTGAAGGTTGACGATTGGGTATTGATGATTGAGGATTGAGGATTGAGGATTGAGGATTGAAGATTGAGTATTGAGGATTGAAGATTGAGGATTGCGGTTTGAGGAGAGAGGACTTAGAATTGAGGATTGTGGATTGAGAATTGAGGATTGAGGATTGCGGATTGAATATTGAGGATTGGCTGTTGAGGATTGAACATTGAGGATTGAGGATTGAGGATTGAGGATTGAGGATTTAAGGTTGAATATTGATGAATGAAGATTCAGGATTGAGGATAGAGGGTTGTGGATTGAGAGCGAGGACTGAGGGTTGAGTGTTGATGCCTGAGGTCTGAGGATTGAGGATTGATGATTGAGGATTGAAGATTGGGGATTGGGTATTGAGGATTGAAGAATGAGGATTGAAGAATGAGGATTGGGGATTGAGTATTGAGGATTGAGGATTGAATATTGAGTATTGAGGATTGAATATTGAGGATTGAGGATTGAGGATTGAGGATTGAGGATTGAAGATTGAGGATTGGGTATTGAGGATTGAGGATTGAGGATTGAAGATTGAGGCTAGGGTATTGAGGATTGAAGAATGATGATTGAGGATTGAAGATTGAGGATTGAAGAATGAGGATTGAAGAATGAGGATTGGGGATTGAGTATTGAGCATTGAGGTTTGAATATTGAGTATTGAGGATTGAATATTGAGAATTGAGGATTGAGGATTGGGGATTGAGGATTGAGGATTGAAGATTGAGTATTGAGGATTGAAGATTGAGGATTGAGGATTGAGGATTGAGGATTGAGGATTGAGGATTGAGGATTGAAGATTGAGGATTGGGTATTGAGGATTGAGGATTGAGGATTGAAGATTGAGGATAGGGTATTGAGGATTGAAGAATGACGATTGAGGATTGAGGATTGAGGATTGAGGATTGAATATTGAGTATTGTGGATTGAAGATCGACTATTGAGGATTGCGAATTGAGGATTGAGTGTTGGGGATTGAGGATTGAAGATTGAAGAATGAGGATTGAAGAATGAGGATTGGGGATTGAGTATTGAGCATTGAGGATTGAATATTGAGTATTGAGGATTGAATATTGAGGATTGAGGATTGAGGATTGAGGATTGAGGATTGAGGATTGAGGATTGAGGATTGAAGATTGAGTATTGAGGATTGAAGATTGAGGATTGAGGATTGAGGATTGAGGATTGAGGATTGAGGATTGAGGATTCAGGATTGAGGATTGAGGATTGAGGATTGGGGATTGAGGATTGCGAGTTGAAGATTCAGTATTGAGGATTGAAGATTCAGAATTGAGGATGAGGATTGAACATTGAGTACTGAGTGTTGAGGGTTGAGTGATGAGAATTTATGTTTCTGGATAGAGATTTGAAGATTGCAGATTGAGTAGTGGGTATTGAAAACTGTGAATTGAGGATATTCTATTGAGGATTGAGGATTGACAACTGATTGTTGAGGACTGGGAGCTGAAGCTTGAGGATTCAGGATTGAGGATTCAGGATTGAGGTTTGAGGAGAGAGGACTGAGGATTGAGGATTGAGGATTGAGAATTGAGGATTGTGGACTGATGATTGAATATTGAGGATTGGCTGTTGAGGATTGAACATTGAGGATTGAGGATTGAGGATTGAGGATTGAGGATTGAGGATTGAAGGTTGAATAATGATGAATGAAGATTGAGGATTGAGGATTGAGGGTTGTGGACTGAGAACGAGGACTGAGGGTTGAGTGTTGATGCCTGAGGTCTGAGGATTGAGGATTGAGGATTGAGGATTGAGGATTGAGGATTGAAAATTGAGTATTGAGGATTGAAGATTGAGGATTGAGGATTGAGGATTGAGGATGGAGGATTGAAGATAGAGTATGGAGGATTCAAGATTGACGATCGTGGATTGAGCATTGAGGATTGAGTATTGACGATTCAGGATTGAAGATTGAGTATTGAGGATTGAAGATTGAGGATTGAGGATTGAGGATTGAGGATTGAGGATGAGGGCTGAGGGTTGAGGATTAAGGTTTGAGGACTAAGGACACAGGATTGAGGATTGAGAAATGAGGATTGAGGATTGCGGATTGAAGATTGAGGATAGGGTATTGAGGATCGAAGAATGAGGATTGAGGATTCAGGAATGAGCATTGAATATTGAGTATTGAGGATTGAAGGTTGAGGATTGTGGATTGAGGATTGGTGATTGAGGATTGAATATTGAGGATTGGGGACAGAGTGTTGAGGGTTGAGTGATGAGAAGTGATGTTTGTGGATAGAGATTTGAAGATTGCCGATTGAGTATTGAGAAATGAAAACTGTGAGTGGATGATATTCTATTCAGGATTGAGGATTGACTACTGATTGTTGCGGTCTGAGGGCTGAAGATTGAGGACTCAGGATTGAGGATTCAGAATTGAGGTTTGAGGACTGAGGATTGAGGACTGAAGATTGAGTATTGAGGATTGAAGATTGAGGATTGAGGATTGATGGTTGAGGGTTTTGTGTTGAATATTGAGGATTGAGGATTGAGGATTGAGGATTGAGGATTGAAGATTGAGGATTGGGGATTGAGGATAGACGATTGAGTATTGAGTATTGAGGATTGAGGATTGAGGATTGAGGATTGAGGATTGAGTATTGAGTAATGAAGATTGAGGATTGAGGATTGAGGATTGAGGATTGAGTATTGAAGATTGAGGATTGCTGATTGAGGATTGATGATTGAGGATTGTGGATTGATGATTGACTATTGAGGATTGATGGTTGAGGGTTGAGTGTTGAATATTGAGGATTGAGGATTGTGCATTGAGGATTGACGATTGAGGACTGACGATTGAGTATTGATGATTGAAGATGGGAGGATTGAGGATTGAGTGTTGTGGATTCAGGACGAGGACAGACGGTTGAGGATTTAGGTTTGAGGATTGTGGATTGAGGATTGAGAATGAGGGCTGAGGGTTGAGGATTGAGGTATGAGTATAGAATCCTGAAAATTCAGGATATTCTATTGACTTTTGAAGATTGAGGATTGATGGTTGAGTATTGAGGATTGAGGATTGATGATTGAGGATTGAGTATTGAAGGTTGTGGATTGAGGATTGAAGATTGAGGATTGGGTAATGAGGATTGAAGAATGAGGATTGAGGATTGAGGATTGAGTATTGAGGATTAAAGGTTGAGTATTGAGGATTGAAGACTGACGATTGAGGATAGAGGACTGAGGATTGAGGATTGAGGATGATGGCTGAGGGTTGAGGATTGAGGTTTGAGGACTAAGGACAGAGGATTGAGGATTGAGGATTGAGGATTGAAGATTGAGGATTGGGTATTGAGGATCGAAGAATGAGGATTCAGGATTGAGGATTGAGGATTGTGCATTGAATATTGAGTATTGAGGATTGAAGATTGACTATTGAGGATTGCGAATTGAGGATTGACGATTGAGGATTGAGGATTGAAGATTGAGTATTGAGGATTGAAGGTTGAGGATTGTGGACTGAGGATTGAGGATTGAGGCTTGAATATTGAGGATTGGGGACTGAGTGTTGAGGGTTGAGTGATGAGAATTGATGTTTGTGGATAGAGATTTGAAGATTGCAGGTTGAGTATTGAGTATTGAAAACTGTGAAATCATGATATTCTATTGAGGATTGAGGATGGACCACTGATTGTTGAGGACTGAGGGCTGAAGATTGAGGATTCAGGATTGAGGATTCAGGATTGAGGTTTGAGGACTGAGGATTGAGGATTGAGGATTGAGGATTGAGGATCGAGGATTGAGGATTGAAGCCTGAGGATCGGGTATTGAGGATTGAACATTGATGATTGAGGATTGAGGATTGAGGACTGAGGATTGAGGATTGAGGATTGAGGATTGAAGGTTGAATATTGATGAATGAAGATTGAGGATTGAGGATTGTATGTCGTGGATTGATGACGAGGACTGAGGGTTGAGTATTGATACTTGAGGCCTGAGGATTGAGGATTGAGGATTGCGAATTGAGGATAGAGGATTTAAGATTGAGAATTGGGTATTGAGGATTGAAGAATGAGGATTGAGGATTGAGGACAGAGGATTTAGGTTTGAAGATTGAGTATTGAGGATTGAAGGTTGACGATTGGGTATTGATGATTGAGGATTGAGGATTGAGGATTGAGGATTGAAGATTGAGTATTGAGGATTGAACATTGAGGATTGCGGTTTGAGGAGAGAGGACTGAGGATTGAGGATTGTGGATTGAAGATTGAGGATTGGGTATTGAGGATTGAGGATTGAGGATTGAAGATTGAGGCTAGGGTATGGAGGATTGAAGAATGATGATTGAGGATTGAAGATTGAGGATTGAAGAATGAGGATTGAAGAATGAGGATTGGGGATTGAGTATTGAGCATTGAGGTTTGAATATTGAGTATTGAGGATTGAATATTGAGAATTGAGGATTGAGGATTGGGGATTGAGGATTGAGGATTGAGTATTGAGGATTGAAGATTGAGGTTTGGCTGTTGAGGATTGAAGAATGAGGATTGAGGAGTGAGGATTGATGATTGAGGACTGAGGATTGAGGATTGAATATTGAGTATTGAGGATTGAAGATTGAGGATTAAGGATTGAGGGTTGAGGATTGAGGACGAGGACTGACGGTTGAGGATTGAGGTTTGAGGATTGACGATTGAGTATTGAGGACTGAGGATTGAGGATTGAGGATTGAGCATTGAGAATTGAAGATTGAGGACTGGGGATAGAGGATTGAAGATTGAGGATTAAGGATTGAGGATTGGGGATTGAGGATCTAGGATTGGAGATTGATTATTGAGTGTTGAAGATTGAGGATTGAGGATTGAGGATTGAGAATTGAGAATTGAGAATGAGGACTGAGGGTTGAGGATTAAGGTTTGAGGAACGAGGATTGAGGATTGAGGATTGAGGACTGAGGATTGACGATTGAGTATTGAAGATTGAGGATTGATTACTGAGGATTGAGGATTGAGGATTGAGGATTGAGGGTTCAGGATTGAGGATTGAAGAATGAGGATTGAGGATTGAGGATTGAGGATTGAGGATTGAGGATTGAGGATTGAGGATTGAAGATTGAGGATTGCGGATTGAGGATAGACGATTGAGTATTGAGTATTGAGGATTGAGAATTGAGAATTGAGGATTGAGGATTGAGGATTGAGTATTGAGTAATGAAGATTGAGGATTGAGGATTGAGGATTGAGGATTGAGTATTGAAGGTTGAGGATTGATGATTGAGGATTGATGATTGAGGATTGAGGATTGATGATTGACTATTGAGGATTGATGGTTGAGGGTTGAGTGTTGAATATTGAGGATTGAGGATTGAGCATTGAGGATTGACGATTGAGGATTGACGATTGAGTATTGATGATTGAATATGGGAGGATTGAGGATTGAGTGTTGTGGATTGAGGACGAGGACTGACGGTTGAGGATTTAGGTTTGAGGATTGTGGATTGAGGATTGAGAATGAGGGCTGAGTGTTGAGGATTGAGGTATGAGTATAGAATCCTGAAAATTCAGGATATTCTATTGACTTTTGAAGATAGAGGATTGATGGTTGAGTATTGAGGATTGAGGATTGAGGATTGAGGATTGAGTATTGAAGATTGTGGATTGAGGATTGAAGATTGAGGATTGGGTAATGAGGATTGAAGAATGAGGATTGAGCATTGAGGATTGAGTATTGAGGATTAAAGGTTGAGTATTGAGGATTGAAGACTGACGATTGAGGATAGAGGATTGAGGATTGAGGATTGAGGATTGAGGATTGAAGATTGAGTATTGAGGAATGAAGAATGAGGATTGAGGATTGAGGATTGAGGATTGAAGATTGAAGATTGAGTATTGAGAATTCAAGATTGACGATCGTGGATTGAGCATTGAGGATTGAGTATTGAGGATTCAGGATTGAAGATTGAGTATTGAGGATTGAAGGTTGAGGATTGTGGATTGGGGATTGAGGATTGAGGATTGAATATTGAGGATTGGGGACTGAGTGTTGAGGGTTGAATGATGAGAATTGACGTTTGTGGATAGAGATTTGAACATTGCAGATTGAGTATTGAGTATTGAAAACTGTGAATTGATGATATTCTGTTGAGGATTGAGGATTGACAAATGATTGTTGAGGACTGAGGGCTGAAGCTTGAGGATACAGGATTGAGGATTCAGGATTGAGGTTTGAGGAGACAGGACTGAGGATTGAGGATTGAGGATAGAGGATTGAGGATTGAGGATTGAGGATTGAAGATTGAGGATTGGCTGTTGAGGATTGAATATTGAGGATTGACGATTGAGGATTGAGGATTGAGGATTGAGGGTTGAGGATTGAGGATTGAAGATTGAGTATTGAGGATCGAAGATTGAGGATTGAGGATTGAGGATTGAAGATTGAGGATAGGGTATTGAGGATTGAAGAATGATGATTGAGGATTGAGGATTGAGGATTGAGGATTGAATGTTGAGTATTGTGGATTGAAGATCGACTATTGAGGATTGCGAATTCAGGATTGAGGGTTGGGGTTGAGGATTGAAGATTGAGGATTGAGGATTGAGGATTGAGGATTGGGGATTGAGGATTGCGAGTTGAAGATTCAGTATTGAGGATTGAACATTCAGAATTGAGGATGAGGATTGAACATTGAGTACTGAGTGTTGAGGGTTGAGTGATGAGAATTTATGTTTCTGGATAGAGATTTGAAGATTGCAGATTGAGTAGTGGGTATTGAAAACTGTGAATTGAGGATATTCTATTGAGGATTGAGGATTGACAACTGATTGTTGAGGACTGAGAGCTGAAGTTTGAGGATTCAGGATTGAGGATTCAGGCTTGAGGTTTGAGGAGAGAGGACTGAGGATTGAGGATTGAGGATTGAGAATTGAGGATTGAGGACTGATGATTGAAGATTGAGGATTGGCTGTTGAGGATTGAACATTGAGGATTGAGGATTGAGGATTGAGGATTGAGGATTGAGGATTGAAGGTTGAATATTGATGAATGAAGATTGAGGATTGAGGATTGAGGGTTGTGGACTGAGAACGAGGACTGAGGGTTGAGTGTTGATGCCTGAGGTCTGAGGATTGAGGATTGAGGATTGAGGATTGAGGATTGAGGATTGAAGATTGAGTATTGAGGATTGAAGATTGAGGATTGAGGACGAGGACTGAGGGTTGAGTATTGATACTTGAGGCCTGAGGATTGAGGTTTGAGGATTGCGAATTGAGGATTGAGGATTTAAGATTGAGGATTGGGTATTGAGGATTGAAGAATGAGGATTGAGGATTGAGGACAGCGGATTGAGGATTGAAGATTGAGTATTGAGGATTGAAGATTGACGATTGAGGATTGAGGATTGAGGATTGAAGCCTGAGGATCGGGTATTGAGGATTGAACATTGATGATTGAGGATTGAGGATTGAGGATTGAGGATTGAGGATTGAGGATTGAGGATTGAAGGTTGAATATTGATGAATGAAGATTGAGGATTGAGGATTGTATGTCGGGGATTGATGACGAGGACTGAGGGTTGAGTATTGATACTTGAGGCCTGAGGATTGAGGATTGAGGATTGCGAATTGAGGATAGAGGATTTAAGATTGAGAATTGGGTATTGAGGATTGAAGAATGAGGATTGAGGATTGAGGACAGAGGATTTAGGTTTGAAGATTGAGTATTGAGGATTGAAGGTTGACGATTGGGTATTGATGATTGAGGATTGAGGATTGAGGATTGAGGATTGAAGATTGAGTATTGAGGATTGAAGATTGAGGATTGCGGTTTGAGGAGAGAGGACTTAGAATTGAGGATTGTGGATTGAGAATTGAGGATTGAGGATTGCGGATTGAATATTGAGGATTGGCTGTTGAGGATTGAACATTGAGGATTGAGGATTGAGGATTGAGGATTGAGGATTTAAGGTTGAATATTGATGAATGAAGATTCAGGATTGAGGATTGAGGGTTGTGGATTGAGAGCGAGGACTGAGGGTTGAGTGTTGATGCCTGAGGTCTGAGGATTGAGGATTGATGATTGAGGATTGAAGATTGGGGATTGGGTATTGAGGATTGAAGAATGAGGATTGAAGAATGAGGATTGGGGATTGAGTATTGAGGATTGAGGATTGAATATTGAGTATTGAGGATTGAATATTGAGGATTGAGGATTGAGGATTGAGGATTGAGGATTGAAGATTGAGGATTGGGTATTGAGGATTGAGGATTGACAGCTGATTGTTGAGGACTGAGGTCTGAAGATTGAGGATTCAGGATTGAGGATTCAGGACTGTGGTTTGAGGACTGTGGATTGAGGATTGAGGATTGGGGATTGAGGATTGACGATCGAGGATTGAAGATTGAAGATTGGGTATTGAGGATTGAACATTGAGGATTGAGAATTGAGGATTGAGGATTGAGGATTGAGGATTGAAGATTGAATATTGATCATTGAAGGTTGAGGATTGAGGATTGAGGGTTGTGGATTCAGGACGAGGACTGAGGGTTGAGTATTGATGTTTGAAGTCTGAGGATTGAGGATAGAGGATTGAGAATTGAGGATTGAGGATTGAGGATTGAGGATTGAAGATTGAGGATTGGGTATTGAGGATTGAAGAATGGGCACTGAGGATTGAGGATCGAGTATTGAGGATTGAAGATTGAGGATTGAGGATTGAGGATTGAGGATTGAGGATTGAGGATTGAGGATTGAGGATTGAAGATTGAGGATTGAGAATTGAGGATTAAAGGTTGAGCATTGAGGATTGAGGATTGAGGATTGATGATTGAGGATTGAGGATTGAGGATTGAGGATTGAGGATTGAGTATTGAAGATTGAGGATTGATGATTGAGGATTGAGGATTGAGGATTGAGGATTGAGTATTGGGGATTGAGGATTGAAGATTGAGGATTGAGGATTGAGGATTAATGATTGAGTATTGAGGATTGAAGATTGAGAATTGAGGATTCAGGATTGAACATTGTGGACTGAGTGTTGAGGGTTGAGTGATGAGAATTGATGTTTGTGGATAGAGATTTGAAGATTGCAGATTGGGTATTGAGTATTGAAAACTGTGAATTGAGGATATTCTATTGGGGATTGAGGATTGACAACTGATTGTTGAGGACTGAGGGCTGAAGATTGAGGATTCAGGATTGAGGATTCAGAATTGTGGTTTGAGGACTGAGGATTGAAGATTGAAGATTGAGTATTGAGGGTTGAGGATTGAGGATTGAGGATTGAGGATTGAGGTTGAGGGCTGAGGGTTGAAGATTGAGGTGTGAGGACTCAGGACTGAGGATTGAGGATTGAGAATTGAGGATTGAGTATTGAGGATTGAAGATTGAGGATAGGGTATCGAGGATTGAAGAATGAGGATGGAGGATGGGCGATTGAGGATTGAGGATTGAAGATTGAGTATTCAGGATTGGAGATTGACGATTGAGGATTGAGGATTGAGGACCGAGGATTGAGGATTGAGGATTGAAGATTGAGTATTGAGGATTGAAGATTGAGGATTGAGGATTGACGATTGAGGATTGAGGATTGAGAATTGAAGATTGAGGCTTGGGGACTGAGTGTTGAGGGTTGAGTGATGAGGATTGTTGTTTGTGGATAGAGATTTGAAGATTGCAGATTCAGTATTGAGTATTGAAACCTGTGAATTGAGGATATTCTATTGAGGATTGAGGATTGACAACTGATTGTTGAGGACTGAGGGCTGAAGATTGAGGATTCAGGATTCAGGATTCAGAATTGTGGTTTGAGGACTGAGGATTGAGGATTGAGGATTGAGGATTGAGGATTGAGGATTGAAGATTCAGTATTGAGGATTGAATATTGAGGATTGAGGATTGAGGATTGAGGATTGAGGATTGAGGATTGAGGATTGAGTACTGAAGATTGAGTATTGATGACTGAGGATTCAGGATTGAGGATTGAGGACTGATGATTGAGGATTGAGGATTGAGGATTGAGGATTGACAACTGATTCTTGAGGACTGAGGGCTGAAGATTGAGGATTCAGGATTGAGGATTCAGAATTGTGGTTTGAGGACTGAGGATTGAGGATTGAGGACTGAAGATTGAATATTGATGATTGAAGATTGAGTATTGAGGATTGAGGGTTGTGTATTGAGGACGAGGACTGAGGGTTGAGTATTGATGTTTGAGGTCTGAGGATTGAGGATTGAGGATTGAGAATAGAGGATTGAGGATTGAGGGTTGAAGATTGAGGATATGGTGTTGAGGATTGAAGAATGAGGATTGAGGATTGATGATTGAGGATTGAGTGTTGAAGATTGAGTATTGAGGATTGAAGATTGAGGATTGAGGATTGAGGATTGAGGATTGAGGAATGAGGATTGAGGATTGAAGATTGAGTATTGATGATTGAAGATTGAGGATTGAGGATTGAGGACTGAGTATTGAGGATTGAAGATTCAGGATTCAGGATTGAGGATTGAGGATTGAGGAATGAGGACTGAGGATTGAGGGTTGTGGATTGGGGACCAGGACTGAGGGTTGAATATTGATGTTAGAGGTCTGAGGATAGCGGATTGAGGATTGAGAATTGAGGATTGAGGATTGAGGATTGAAGATTGAGGATTGGGTATTGAGGATTGAAGAATGAGAATTGAGGATTGAGGATTGAGGCCTGAGGATTGAGAATTGAGAACTGAGGATGAGGACTGAGGGCTGAGGGTTGAGGTTTGAGGAATGAGGACTGACGATTGAGGATTGAGGATTGCAGATTGAGTATTGAGGATTGAAGATTGTGGATTGAGGATTGAGGATTGAGGATTGAAGATTGAGGATTGGGGACTGAGTGTTGAGGCCTGAGTGATGAGAATTGATGTTTGCGGATAGAGATTTGAAGATTGCAGATTGAGTATTGCGTATGGAAAGCTCTGAACTGAGGATATTCTATTGAGGATTGAGGATTGACAACTGATTGTTGAGGACTGAGGGCTGAAGATTGAGGATTCAGGATTGAGGATTCAGGATTGTGGTTTGAGGACAGAGGATTGAGGATTGAGAATTGAGGGTTGAGGATTGAGGATTGAGGATTGAAGATTGAGGATTGGGTATTGCGGATTGAATATTGAGGATTGAGGATTGAGGATTGAGGATTGAGGTTTGAGGATTGAAGATTGAGTATTGAGGGTTGAAGATTGAGGATTGAGGATTGAGGATTGATAATTGAGGATTGAGGATTGACGATTGAAGATTGAGGATTGGGGACTGAGAGTTGATGGCTGAGTGATGAGAATTGATGTGTGTGGATAGAGATATGAAGATTGCAGATTGAGTATTGCGTATGGAAAACTCGGAACTGAGGATATTCTAGTGAGGATTGAGGATTGACAGCTGATTGTTGAGGACTGAGGTCTGAAGATTGAGGATTCAGGATTGAGGATTCAGGACTGTGGTTTGAGGACTGTGGATTGAGGATTGTGGATTGAGGATTGGGGATTGAGGATTGAGGATTGAAGATTGAGGATTGGGTATTGAGGATTGAAGAATGAGCACTGAGGATTGAGGATCGAGTATTGAGGATTGAAGATTGAGGATTGAGGATTGAGGATTGAGGATTGAGGATTGAGGATTGAGGATTGAGGATTGAAGATTGAGGATTGAGGATTGAGGATTAAAGGTTGAGCATTGAGGATTGAGGATTGAGGATTGATGATTGAGGATTGAGGATTGAGGATTGAGGATTGAGGATTGAGTATTGAAGATTGAGGATTGATGATTGAGGATTGAGGATTGAGGATTGAGGATTGAGTATTGGGGATTGAGGATTGAAGATTGAGGATTGAGGATAGAGGATTAATGATTGAGTATTGAGGATTGAAGATTGAGAATTGAGGATTCAGGATTGAACATTGTGGACTGAGTGTTGAGGGATGAGTGATGAGAATTGATGTTTGTGGATAGAGATTTGAAGATTGCAGATTGGGTATTGAGTATTGAAAACTGTGAATTGAGGATATTCTATTGGGGATTGAGGATTGACAACTGATTGTTGAGGACTGAGGGCTGAAGATTGTGGATTCAGGATTGAGGATTCAGAATTGTGGTTTGAGGACTGAGGATTGAAGATTGAAGATTGAGTATTGAGGGTTGAGGATTGAGGATTGAGGATTGAGGATTGAGGATTGAGGTTGAGGGCTGAGGGTTGATGCCTGAGTGATGAGAATTGATGTTTGTGGGTAGAGATATGAAGATTGCAGATTGAGTATTGCGTATGGAAAACTCTGAACTGAAGATATTCTAGTGAGGATTGAGGATTGACAGCTGATTGTTGAGGACTGAGGTCTGAAGATTGAGGATTCAGGATTGAGGATTGAGGATTGAGGATTGAGAATTGAGGATTGAGGATTGAGGTTTGAAGATTGAGGATTGGGTATTGAGGATTGAAGAATGAGGATTGAGGATTGAGGATTGAGGATTGAGGATTGAAGATTGAGGATTGGGGACTGAGGGTTGATGCCTGAGTGATGAGAATTGATGTTTGTGGGTAGAGATATGAAGATTGCAGATTGAGTATTGCGTATGGAAAACTCTGAACTGAAGATATTCTAGTGAGGATTGAGGATTGACAGCTGATTGTTGAGGACTGAGGTCTGAAGATTGAGGATTCAGGATTGAGGATTGAGGATTGAGGATTGAGAATTGAGGATTGAGGATTGAGGTTTGAAGATTGAGGATTGGGTATTGAGGATTGAAGAATGAGGATTGAGGATTGAGGATTGAGGATTGAGGATTGAAGATTGAGTGTTGAGGATTGAAGGTTGAGGATTGAGGACCGAGGATTGAGGGTTGAGGATTGAGCATTGAGGATTGAGGATTGAAGATTGAGTATTGAGGATTGAAGATTGAGGATTGTGGATTGAGGATTGAGGATTGAGTATTGAAGATTGAGGATTGGGGATTGAGGATTGACGATTGAGGATTGAGTATTGAGGATTGAGAATTGAGGATTGAGGATTGAAGATTGAGTATTGAGGATTGAAGGTTGAGAATTGAGGATTGAGGATTGAGGATTGAAGATGAGGGCTGAGGGTTGAGGATTGAGGTTTGAGGACTGAGGATTGAGGATTGAGGATTGAGAGTTGAGGATTGAGGATTGAGGATTGAAGATTGAGGATTGGGTATTGAGGATTGAAGAATGAGCATTGAGGATTGAGGATTGAGGATTGAGGATTGAAGATTGAGGATTGAGGATTGAGGTTTGAGGATTGAAGATTGAGTATTGAGGGTTGAAGAATGAGGATTGAGGATTGAGGATTGATAATTGAGGATTGAGGATTGACGATTGAAGATTGTGGATTGGGGACTGAGAGTTGATGGCTGAGTGATGAGAATTGATGTCTGTGGATAGAGAAATGAAGATTGCAGATTCAGAATTGAGTATTGAAACCTGTGAATTGAGGATATTCTGTTGAGGATTGAGGATTGACAACTGATTGTTGAGGACTGAGGGCTGAAGATTGAGGATTCAGGATTGAGGATTCAGAATTGAGGTTTGAGGACTCAGGATTGAGGATTGAGGATTGAGGATTGAGGATTGAGGATTGAGGATTGAAGATTCAGTATTGAGGATTGAAGATTGAGGGTTGGGGATTGAGGATTGAGGATTGAGGATTGAGGATGAGGGCTGAGGGTTGAAGATTGAGGTTTGAGGACTCAGGACTGAGGATTGAGGATTGAGAATTGAGGATTGAGGATTGAGGATTGAGGATTGAGGATTGAGGATTGAAGATTGAGGATTGACAACTGATTGTTGAGGACTGAGGGCTGAAGATTGAGGATTCAGGATTGAGGATTCAGATTTGAGGTTTGAGGACTGAGGATTGAGGATTGAGGATTGAAGATTGAATATTGATGATTGAAGATTGAGTATTGAGGATTGAGGGTTGTGTATTGAGGACGAGGACTGAGGGTTGAGTATTGATGTTTGAGGTCTGAGGATTGAGGATTGAGGATTGAGAATAGAGGATTGAGGATTGAGGATTGAAGATTGAGGATTTGGTGTTGAGGATTGAAGAATGAGGATTGAGGATTGATGATTGAGGATTGAGGGTTGAAGATTGAATATTGAGGATTGAAGATTGAGGGTTGAGGATTGAGGATTGAGGATTGAGGAATGAGGATTGAGGATTGAAGATTGAGTATTGATGATTGAAGATTGAAGATTGAGGATTGAGGATGGAGCATTGAGGATTGAAGATTGAGGACTGGGGATTGAGGATTGAAGATTGGGGATTGGGTACTGAGGATTGAAGAATGAGGATTGAGGATTGAGGATTGATGAATGAGGATTGAAGATTGAGTATTGAAGATTGAAGATTGATGATTGAGGATTGTGGATTGAGGATTGAGGATTGAACATTGTGGACTGAGTGTTGAGGGTTGAGTGATGAGAATTGGTGTTTGTGGATAGAAGTTTGAAGATTGCAGGTTGAGCATTGAGTATTGAGAACTGTGAATTGAGGATATTCTATTGAGGATTGAGAATTGACAACTGATTGTTGAGGACTGAGGGCTGAAGATTGAGGATTCAGGATTGAGGATCCAGGATTGGTGTTTGAGGAGCGAGGATTGAGGATTGAGGATTGAGGATTGAGGATTGAGGATTGAGGTTTGAGGATTGAGGATTGAAGATTGAGGATTGGGTATTGCGGATTGAACATTGAGGATTTAGGATTGAGGATTGAGGACTGAAGATTGAATATTGATGATTGAAGATTGATGATTGAGGATTGAGGGTTGTGGATTGAGGACGAGGACTGAGGGCTGAGCATTGATGTCTGAGGTCTGAGGATTGAGGATTGAGGATTGAGAATTGAGGATTGAGGATTGAGGATTGAAGATTGAGGATTGGGTATTGAGGATTGAAGAATGAGTATTGAGGATTGAGGATTCAGGATTGAGGATTGAGGATTGAGTATTGAAGATTGAGGATTGGCGATTGAGGATTGACGATTGAGGATTGAGTACTGAGGATTGAGAATTGAGGATTGAGGATTGAAGATTGAGTATTGAGGATTGAAGAATGAGAATTGAGGATTGTGGATTGAGGATTGAATATGAGGGCTGAGGGTTGAGGATTGAGGTTTGAGGACTGAGGATTGAGGATTGAGGATTGAGAGTTGAGGATTGAGGATTGAGGATTGAAGATTGAGGATTGGGTATTGAGGATTGAAGAATGAGCATTGAGGATTGAGGATTGAGGATTGAGGATTGAAGATTGAGGATTGAGGATTGAGGTTTGAGGATTGAAGGTTGAGTATTGAGGGTTGAATATTGAGGATTGAGGATTGAGGATTGGGGACTGAGTGTTGATGGCTGAGTGATGAGAATTGATGTTTGTGGGTAGAGATATGAAGATCGCAGATTGAGTATTGCGTATGGAAAACTCTGAACTGAGGATATTCTAGTGAGGATTGAGGATTGACAGCTGATTGTTGAGGACTGAGGTCTGAAGATTGAGGATCCAGGATTGAGGATTGAGGATTGAGGATAGGGTATTGAGGATTGAAGAATGAGGATTGAGGATGGGCGATTGAGGATTGAGGATTGAAGATTGAGTAATCAGGATTGGAGATTGACGATTGAGGATTGAGGATTGAGGATCGAGGATTGAGGATTGAGGATTGAAGATTGAGTTTTGAGGATTGAAGATTGAGGATTGAGGATTGAGGATTGAGGATTGAGGATTGAGGATTGAGGATTGAAGATTGAGTGTTGAGGATTGAAGGTTGAGGATTGAGGACCGAGGATTGAGGGTTGAGGATTGAGCATTGAGGATTGAGGATTGAAGATTGAGTATTGAGGATTGAAGATTGAGGATTGTGGATTGAGGATTGAGGATTGAGTATTGAAGATTGAGGATTGGGGATTGAGGATTGACGATTGAGGATTGAGTATTGAGGATTGAGAATTGAGGATTGAGGATTGAAGATTGAGTATTGAGGATTGAAGATTGAGAATTGAGGATTGAGGATTGAGGATTGAAGATGAGGGCTGAGGGTTGAGGATTGAGGTTTGAGGACTGGGGATTGAGGATTGAGAGTTGAGGATTGAGGATTGAGGATTGAAGATTGAGGATTGGGTATTGAGGATTGAAGAATGAGCATTGAGGATTGAGGATTGAGGACTGAGGATTGAAGATTGAGGATTGTGTACTGAAGATTGAGTATTGATGACTGAGGATTCAGGATTGAGGATTGAGGACTGATGATTGAGGATTTAGGATTGAAGATTGAATATTGATGATTGAAGATTGAGGATTGAGGATTGAGTGTTGTGGATTGAGGACGATGACTGAGGGTTGAGTATTGATGTTTGAGGTCTGAGGATTGATGATTGAGGATCGAGAATAGAGGATTGAGGATTGAGGATTGAAGATTGAGGATTTGGTGTTGAGGATTGAAGAATGAGGATTGAGGATTGAGGATTGATGATTGAGGATTGAAGATTGAGTATTGAGGATTGAAGATTGAGGATTGAGGATTGGGGACTGAGGATTGAGGATTGAGGATTGAGGATTGAGGATTGACAACTGATTCTTGAGGACTGAGGGCTGAAGATTGAGGATTCAGGATTGAGGATTCAGATTTGAGGTTTGAGGACTGAGGATTGAGGATTGAGGACTGAAGATTGAATATTGATGATTGAAGATTGAGTATTGAGGATTGAGGGTTGTGTATTGAGGACGAGGACTGAGGGTTGAGTATTGATGTTTGAGGTCTGAGGATTGAGGATTGAGGATTGAGAATAGAGGATTGAGGATTGAGGGTTGAAGATTGAGGATATGGTGTTGAGGATTGAAGAATGAGGATTGAGGATTGATGATTGAGGATTGAGTGTTGAAGATTGAGTATTGAGGATTGAAGATTGAGGATTGAGGATTGAGGATTGAGAATTGAGGAATGAGGATTGAGGATTGAAGATTGAGTATTGATGATTGAAGATTGAGGATTGAGGATTGAGGACTGAGTATTGAGGATTGAAGATTGAGGATTCAGGATTGAGGATTGAGGATTGAGGAATGAGGACTGAGGATTGAGGGTTGTGGATTGGGGACCAGGACTGAGGGTTGAATATTGATGTTAGAGGTCTGAGGATTGCGGATTGAGGATTGAGAATTGAGGATTGAGGATTGAGCATTGAAGATTGAGGATTGGGTATTGAGGATTGAAGAATGAGAATTGAGGATTGAGGATTGAGGCCTGAGGATTGAGAATTGAGAACTGAGGATGAGGACTGAGGGCTGAGGGTTGAGGTTTGAGGAATGAGGACTGACGATTGAGGATTGAGGATTGCAGATTGAGTATTGAGGATTGAAGATTGTGGATTGAGGATTGAGGATTGAGGATTGAAGATTGAGGATTGGGGACTGAGTGTTGAGGGCTGAGTGATGAGAATTGATGTTTGCGGATAGAGATTTGAAGATTGCAGATTGAGTATTGCGTATGGAAAGCTCTGAACTGAGGATATTCTATTGAGGATTGAGGATTGACAACTGATTGTTGAGGACTGAGGGCTGAAGATTGAGGATTCAGGATTGAGGATTCAGGATTGTGGTTTGAGGACAGAGGATTGAGGATTGAGAATTGAGGATTGAGGATTGAGGATTGAGGATTGAAGATTGAGGATTGGGTATTGCGGATTGAATATTGAGGATTGAGGATTGAGGATTGAGGATTGAGGTTTGAGGATTGAAGATTGAGTATTGAGGGTTGAAGATTGAGGATTGAGGATTGAGGATTGATAATTGAGGATTGAGGATTGACGATTGAAGATTGAGGATTGGGGACTGAGTGTTGATGGCTGAGTGATGAGAATTGATGTGTGTGGATAGAGATATGAAGATTGCAGATTGAGTATTGCGTATGGAAAACTCGGAACTGAGGATATTCTAGTGAGGATTGAGGATTGACAGCTGATTGTTGAGGACTGAGGTCTGAAGATTGAGGATTCAGGATTGAGGATTCAGGACTGTGGTTTGAGGACTGTGGATTGAGGATTGTGGATTGAGGATTGGGGATTGAGGATTGAGGATTGAAGATTGAGGATTGGGTATTGAGGATTGAAGAATGAGCACTGAGGATTGACGATCGAGTATTGAGGATTGAAGATTGAGGATTGAGGATTGAGGATTGAGGATTGAGGATTGAGGATTGAGGATTGAAGATTGAGGATTGAGGATTGAGGATTAAAGGTTGAGCATTGAGGATTGAGGATTGAGGATTGATGATTGAGGATTGAGGATTGAGGATTGAGGATTGAGGATTGAGTATTGAAGATTGAGGATTGATGATTGAGGATTGAGGATTGAGGATTGAGGATTGAGTATTGGGGATTGGGGATTGAAGATTGAGGATTGAGGATAGAGGATTAATGATTGAGTATTGAGGATTGAAGATTGAGAATTGAGGATTCAGGATTGAACATTGTGGACTGAGTGTTGAGGGTTGAGTGATGAGAATTGATGTTTGTGGATAGAGATTTGAAGATTGCAGATTGGGTATTGAGTATTGAAAACTGTGAATTGAGGATATTCTATTGGGGATTGAGGATTGACAACTGATTGTTGAGGACTGAGGGCTGAAGATTGTGGATTCAGGATTGAGGATTCAGGATTGTGGTTTGAGGACAGAGGATTGAGGATTGAGAATTGAGGATTGAGGATTGAGGATTGAGGATTGAAGATTGAGGATTGGGTATTGCGGATTGAATATTGAGGATTGAGGATTGAGGATTGAGGATTGAGGTTTGAGGATTGAAGATTGAGTATTGAGGGTTGAAGATTGAGGATTGAGGATTGAGGATTGATAATTGAGGATTGAGGATTGACGATTGAAGATTGAGGATTGGGGACTGAGAGTTGATGGCTGAGTGATGAGAATTGATGTGTGTGGATAGAGATATGAAGATTGCAGATTGAGTATTGCGTATGGAAAACTCGGAACTGAGGATATTCTAGTGAGGATTGAGGATTGACAGCTGATTGTTGAGGACTGAGGTCTGAAGATTGAGGATTCAGGATTGAGGATTCAGGACTGTGGTTTGAGGACTGTGGATTGAGGATTGTGGATTGAGGATTGGGGATTGAGGATTGAGGATTGAAGATTGAGGATTGGGTATTGAGGATTGAAGAATGAGCACTGAGGATTGACGATCGAGTATTGAGGATTGAAGATTGAGGATTGAGGATTGAGGATTGAGGATTGAGGATTGAGGATTGAGGATTGAGGATTGAAGATTGAGGATTGAGGATTGAGGATTAAAGGTTGAGCATTGAGGATTGAGGATTGAGGATTGATGATTGAGGATTGAGGATTGAGGATTGAGGATTGAGGATTGAGTATTGAAGATTGAGGATTGATGATTGAGGATTGAGGATTGAGGATTGAGGATTGAGTATTGGGGATTGAGGATTGAAGATTGAGGATTGAGGATAGAGGATTAATGATTGAGTATTGAGGATTGAAGATTGAGAATTGAGGATTCAGGATTGAACATTGTGGACTGAGTGTTGAGGGTTGAGTGATGAGAATTGATGTTTGTGGATAGAGATTTGAAGATTGCAGATTGGGTATTGAGTATTGAAAACTGTGAATTGAGGATATTCTATTGGGGATTGAGGATTGACAACTGATTGTTGAGGACTGAGGGCTGAAGATTGTGGATTCAGGATTGAGGATTCAGAATTGTGGTTTGAGGACTGAGGATTGAAGACTGAAGATTGAGTATTGAGGGTTGAGGATCGAGGATTGAAGATTGAAGATTGGGTATTGAGGATTGAACATTGAGGATTGAGAATTGAGGATTGAGGATTGAGGATTGAGGATTGAAGATTGAATATTGATCATTGAAGGTTGAGGATTGAGGATTGAGGGTTGTGGATTCAGGACGAGGACTGAGGGTTGAGTATTGATGTTTGAGGTCTGAGGATTGAGGATAGAGGATTGAGAATTGAGGATTGAGGATTGAGGATTGAGGATTGAAGATTGAGGATTGGGTATTGAGGATTGAAGAATGAGAACTGAGGATTGAGGATCGAGTATTGAGGATTGAATGTTGAGGATTGAGGATTGAGGATTGAGTATTGAGGATTGAGAATTGAGGATTGAGGATTGAAGATTGAGTATTGAGGATTGAAGATTGAGAATTGAGGATTGAGGATTGAGGATTGAAGATGAGGGCTGAGGGTTGAGGATTGAGGTTTGAGGACTGAGGATTGAGGATTGAGGATTGAGAGTTGAGGATTGAGGATTGAGGATTGAAGATTGAGGATTGGGTATTGAGGATTGAAGAATGAGCATTGAGGATTGAGGATTGAGGATTGAGGATTGAGGATTGAAGATTGAGGATTGAGGATTGAGGTTTGAGGATTGAAGATTGAGTATTGAGGGTTGAAGATTGAGGATTGAGGATTGAGGATTGATAATTGAGGATTGAGGATTGACGATTGAAGATTGAGGATTGGGGACTGAGGGTTGATGGCTGAGTGATGAGAATTGATGTGTGTGGATAGAGATATGAAGATTGCAGATTGAGTATTGCGAATGGAAAACTCGGAACTGAGGATATTCTAGTGAGGATTGAGGATTGACAGCTGATTGTTGAGGACTGAGGTCTGAAGATTGAGGATTCAGGATTGAGGATTCAGGACTGTGGTTTGAGGACTGTGGATTGAGGATTGAGGATTGGGGATTGAGGATTGACGATCGAGGATTGAAGATTGAAGATTGGGTATTGAGGATTGAACATTGAGGATTGAGAATTGAGGATTGAGGATTGAGGATTGAGGATTGAAGATTGAATATTGATCATTGAAGGTTGAGGATTGAGGATTGAGGGTTGTGGATTCAGGACGAGGACTGAGGGTTGAGTATTGATGTTTGAAGTCTGAGGATTGAGGATAGAGGATTGAGAATTGAGGATTGAGGATTGAGGATTGAGGATTGAAGATTGAGGATTGGGTATTGAGGATTGAAGAATGGGCACTGAGGATTGAGGATCGAGTATTGAGGATTGAAGATTGAGGATTGAGGATTGAGGATTGAGGATTGAGGATTGAGGATTGAGGATTGAGGATTGAAGATTGAGGATTGAGAATTGAGGATTAAAGGTTGAGCATTGAGGATTGAGGATTGAGGATTGATGATTGAGGATTGAGGATTGAGGATTGAGGATTGAGGATTGAGTATTGAAGATTGAGGATTGATGATTGAGGATTGAGGATTGAGGATTGAGGATTGAGTATTGGGGATTGAGGATTGAAGATTGAGGATTGAGGATTGAGGATTAATGATTGAGTATTGAGGATTGAAGATTGAGAATTGAGGATTCAGGATTGAACATTGTGGACTGAGTGTTGAGGGTTGAGTGATGAGAATTGATGTTTGTGGATAGAGATTTGAAGATTGCAGATTGGGTATTGAGTATTGAAAACTGTGAATTGAGGATATTCTATTGGGGATTGAGGATTGACAACTGATTGTTGAGGACTGAGGGCTGAAGATTGAGGATTCAGGATTGAGGATTCAGAATTGTGGTTTGAGGACTGAGGATTGAAGATTGAAGATTGAGTATTGAGGGTTGAGGATTGAGGATTGAGGATTGAGGATTGAGGTTGAGGGCTGAGGGTTGAAGATTGAGGTGTGAGGACTCAGGACTGAGGATTGAGGATTGAGAATTGAGGATTGAGTATTGAGGATTGAAGATTGAGGATAGGGTATCGAGGATTGAAGAATGAGGATGGAGGATGGGCGATTGAGGATTGAGGATTGAAGATTGAGTATAGAGGATTGGAGATTGACGATTGAGGATTGAGGATTGAGGACCGAGGATTGAGGATTGAGGATTGAAGATTGAGTATTGAGGATTGAAGATTGAGGATTGAGGATTGACGATTGAGGATTGAGGATTGAGAATTGAAGATTGAGGCTTGGGGACTGAGTGTTGAGGGTTGAGTGATGAGGATTGTTGTTTGTGGATAGAGATTTGAAGATTGCAGATTCAGTATTGAGTATTGAAACCTGTGAATTGAGGATATTCTATTGAGGATTGAGGATTGACAACTGATTGTTGAGGACTGAGGGCTGAAGATTGAGGATTCAGGATTCAGGATTCAGAATTGTGGTTTGAGGACTGAGGATTGAGGATTGAGGATTGAGGATTGAGGATTGAGGATTGAAGATTCAGTATTGAGGATTGAATATTGAGGATTGAGGATTGAGGATTGAGGATTGAGGATTGAGGATTGAGGATTGAGTACTGAAGATTGAGTATTGATGACTGAGGATTCAGGATTGAGGATTGAGGACTGATGATTGAGGATTGAGGATTGAGGATTGAGGATTGACAACTGATTCTTGAGGACTGAGGGCTGAAGATTGAGGATTCAGGATTGAGGATTCAGAATTGTGGTTTGAGGACTGAGGATTGAGGATTGAGGACTGAAGATTGAATATTGATGATTGAAGATTGAGTATTGAGGATTGAGGGTTGTGTATTGAGGACGAGGACTGAGGGTTGAGTATTGATGTTTGAGGTCTGAGGATTGAGGATTGAGGATTGAGAATAGAGGATTGAGGATTGAGGGTTGAAGATTGAGGATATGGTGTTGAGGATTGAAGAATGAGGATTGAGGATTGATGATTGAGGATTGAGTGTTGAAGATTGAGTATTGAGGATTGAAGATTGAGGATTGAGGATTGAGGATTGAGGATTGAGGAATGAGGATTGAGGATTGAAGATTGAGTATTGATGATTGAAGATTGAGGATTGAGGATTGAGGACTGAGTATTGAGGATTGAAGATTCAGGATTCAGGATTGAGGATTGAGGATTGAGGAATGAGGACTGAGGATTGAGGGTTGTGGATTGGGGACCAGGACTGAGGGTTGAATATTGATGTTAGAGGTCTGAGGATAGCGGATTGAGGATTGAGAATTGAGGATTGAGGATTGAGGATTGAAGATTGAGGATTGGGTATTGAGGATTGAAGAATGAGAATTGAGGATTGAGGATTGAGGCCTGAGGATTGAGAATTGAGAGCTGAGGATGAGGACTGAGGGCTGAGGGTTGAGGTTTGAGGAATGAGGACTGACGATTGAGGATTGAGGATTGCAGATTGAGTATTGAGGATTGAAGATTGTGGATTGAGGATTGAGGATTGAGGATTGAAGATTGAGGATTGGGGACTGAGTGTTGAGGCCTGAGTGATGAGAATTGATGTTTGCGGATAGAGATTTGAAGATTGCAGATTGAGTATTGCGTATGGAAAGCTCTGAACTGAGGATATTCTATTGAGGATTGAGGATTGACAACTGATTGTTGAGGACTGAGGGCTGAAGATTGAGGATTCAGGATTGAGGATTCAGGATTGTGGTTTGAGGACAGAGGATTGAGGATTGAGAATTGAGGGTTGAGGATTGAGGATTGAGGATTGAAGATTGAGGATTGGGTATTGCGGATTGAATATTGAGGATTGAGGATTGAGGATTGAGGATTGAGGTTTGAGGATTGAAGATTGAGTATTGAGGGTTGAAGATTGAGGATTGAGGATTGAGGATTGATAATTGAGGATTGAGGTTTGACGATTGAAGATTGAGGATTGGGGACTGAGAGTTGATGGCTGAGTGATGAGAATTGATGTGTGTGGATAGAGATATGAAGATTGCAGATTGAGTATTGCGTATGGAAAACTCGGAACTGAGGATATTCTAGTGAGGATTGAGGATTGACAGCTGATTGTTGAGGACTGAGGTCTGAAGATTGAGGATTCAGGATTGAGGATTCAGGACTGTGGTTTGAGGACTGTGGATTGAGGATTGTGGATTGAGGATTGGGGATTGAGGATTGAGGATTGAAGATTGAGGATTGGGTATTGAGGATTGAAGAATGAGCACTGAGGATTGAGGATCGAGTATTGAGGATTGAAGATTGAGGATTGAGGATTGAGGATTGAGGATTGAGGATTGAGGATTGAGGATTGAGGATTGAAGATTGAGGATTGAGGATTGAGGATTAAAGGTTGAGCATTGAGGATTGAGGATTGAGGATTGATGATTGAGGATTGAGGATTGAGGATTGAGGATTGAGGATTGAGTATTGAAGATTGAGGATTGATGATTGAGGATTGAGGATTGAGGATTGAGGATTGAGTATTGGGGATTGAGGATTGAAGATTGAGGATTGAGGATAGAGGATTAATGATTGAGTATTGAGGATTGAAGATTGAGAATTGAGGATTCAGGATTGAACATTGTGGACTGAGTGTTGAGGGATGAGTGATGAGAATTGATGTTTGTGGATAGAGATTTGAAGATTGCAGATTGGGTATTGAGTATTGAAAACTGTGAATTGAGGATATTCTATTGGGGATTGAGGATTGACAACTGATTGTTGAGGACTGAGGGCTGAAGATTGTGGATTCAGGATTGAGGATTCAGGATTGTGGTTTGAGGACAGAGGATTGAGGATTGAGAATTGAGGATTGAGGATTGAGGATTGAGGATTGAAGATTGAGGATTGGGTATGGCGGATTGAATATTGAGGATTGAGGATTGAGGATTGAGGATTGAGGTTTGAGGATTGAAGATTGAGTATTGAGGGTTGAAGATTGAGGATTGAGGATTGAGGATTGATAATTGAGGATTGAGGATTGACGATTGAAGATTGAGGATTGGGGACTGAGAGTTGATGGCTGAGTGATGAGAATTGATGTGTGTGGATAGAGATATGAAGATTGCAGATTGAGTATTGCGTATGGAAAACTCGGAACTGAGGACATTCTAGTGAGGATTGAGGATTGACAGCTGATTGTTGAGGACTGAGGTCTGAAGATTGAGGATTCAGGATTGAGGATTCAGGACTGTGGTTTGAGGACTGTGGATTGAGGATTGTGGATTGAGGATTGGGGATTGAGGATTGAGGATTGAAGATTGAGGATTGGGTATTGAGGATTGAAGAATGAGCACTGAGGATTGACGATCGAGTATTGAGGATTGAAGATTGAGGATTGAGGATTGAGGATTGAGGATTGAGGATTGAGGATTGAGGATTGAAGATTGAGGATTGAGGATTGAGGATTAAAGGTTGAGCATTGAGGATTGAGGATTGAGGATTGATGATTGAGGATTGAGGATTGAGGATTGAGGATTGAGGATTGAGTATTGAAGATTGAGGATTGATGATTGAGGATTGAGGATTGAGGATTGAGGATTGAGTATTGGGGATTGGGGATTGAAGATTGAGGATTGAGGATAGAGGATTAATGATTGAGTATTGAGGATTGAAGATTGAGAATTGAGGATTCAGGATTGAACATTGTGGACTGAGTGTTGAGGGTTGAGTGATGAGAATTGATGTTTGTGGATAGAGATTTGAAGATTGCAGATTGGGTATTGAGTATTGAAAACTGTGAATTGAGGATATTCTTTTGGGGATTGAGGATTGACAACTGATTGTTGAGGACTGAGGGCTGAAGATTGTGGATTCAGGATTGAGGATTCAGGATTGTGGTTTGAGGACAGAGGATTGAGGATTGAGAATTGAGGATTGAGGATTGAGGATTGAGGATTGAAGATTGAGGATTGGGTATTGCGGATTGAATATTGAGGATTGAGGATTGAGGATTGAGGATTGAGGTTTGAGGATTGAAGATTGAGTATTGAGGGTTGAAGATTGAGGATTGAGGATTGAGGATTGATAATTGAGGATTGAGGATTGACGATTGAAGATTGAGGATTGGGGACTGAGAGTTGATGGCTGAGTGATGAGAATTGATGTGTGTGGATAGAGATATGAAGATTGCAGATTGAGTATTGCGTATGGAAAACTCGGAACTGAGGATATTCTAGTGAGGATTGAGGATTGACAGCTGATTGTTGAGGACTGAGGTCTGAAGATTGAGGATTCAGGATTGAGGATTCAGGACTGTGGTTTGAGGACTGTGGATTGAGGATTGTGGATTGAGGATTGGGGATTGAGGATTGAGGATTGAAGATTGAGGATTGGGTATTGAGGATTGAAGAATGAGCACTGAGGATTGACGATCGAGTATTGAGGATTGAAGATTGAGGATTGAGGATTGAGGATTGAGGATTGAGGATTGAGGATTGAGGATTGAGGATTGAAGATTGAGGATTGAGGATTGAGGATTAAAGGTTGAGCATTGAGGATTGAGGATTGAGGATTGATGATTGAGGATTGAGGATTGAGGATTGAGGATTGAGGATTGAGTATTGAAGATTGAGGATTGATGATTGAGGATTGAGGATTGAGGATTGAGGATTGAGTATTGGGGATTGAGGATTGAAGATTGAGGATTGAGGATAGAGGATTAATGATTGAGTATTGAGGATTGAAGATTGAGAATTGAGGATTCAGGATTGAACATTGTGGACTGAGTGTTGAGGGTTGAGTGATGAGAATTGATGTTTGTGGATAGAGATTTGAAGATTGCAGATTGGGTATTGAGTATTGAAAACTGTGAATTGAGGATATTCTATTGGGGATTGAGGATTGACAACTGATTGTTGAGGACTGAGGGCTGAAGATTGTGGATTCAGGATTGAGGATTCAGAATTGTGGTTTGAGGACTGAGGATTGAAGATTGAAGATTGAGTATTGAGGGTTGAGGATTGAGGATTGAGGATTGAGGATTGAGGTTGAGGGCTGAGGGTTGATGCCTGAGTGATGAGAATTGATGTTTGTGGGTAGAGATATGAAGATTGCAGATTGAGTATTGCGTATGGAAAACTCTGAACTGAAGATATTCTAGTGAGGATTGAGGATTGACAGCTGATTGTTGAGGACTGAGGTCTGAAGATTGAGGATTCAGGATTGAGGATTGAGGATTGAGGATTGAGAATTGAGGATTGAGGATTGAGGTTTGAAGATTGAGGATTGGGTATTGAGGATTGAAGAATGAGGATTGAGGATTGAGGATTGAGGATTGAGGATTGAAGATTGAGGATTGGGGACTGAGTGTTGATGCCTGAGTGATGAGAATTGATGTTTGTGGGTAGAGATATGAAGATTGCAGATTGAGTATTGCGTATGGAAAACTCTGAACTGAAGATATTCTAGTGAGGATTGAGGATTGACAGCTGATTGTTGAGGACTGAGGTCTGAAGATTGAGGATTCAGGATTGAGGATTGAGGATTGAGGATTGAGAATTGAGGATTGACGATTGAGGTTTGAAGATTGAGGATTGGGTATTGAGGATTGAAGAATGAGGATTGAGGATTGAGGATTGAGGATTGAGGATTGAAGATTGAGTGTTGAGGATTGAAGGTTGAGGATTGAGGACCGAGGATTGAGGGTTGAGGATTGAGCATTGAGGATTGAGGATTGAAGATTGAGTATTGAGGATTGAAGATTGAGGATTGTGGATTGAGGATTGAGGATTGAGTATTGAAGATTGAGGATTGGGGATTGAGGATTGACGATTGAGGATTGAGTATTGAGGATTGAGAATTGAGGATTGAGGATTGAAGATTGAGTATTGAGGATTGAAGGTTGAGAATTGAGGATTGAGGATTGTTGATTGAAGATGAGGGCTGAGGGTTGAGGATTGAGGTTTGAGGACTGAGGATTGAGGATTGAGGATTGAGAGTTGAGGATTGAGGATTCAGGATTGAAGATTGAGGATTGGGTATTGAGGATTGAAGAATGAGCATTGAGGATTGAGGATTGAGGATTGAGGATTGAAGATTGAGGATTGAGGATTGAGGTTTGAGGATTGAAGATTGAGTATTGAGGGTTGAAGAATGAGGATTGAGGATTGAGGATTGATAATTGAGGATTGAGGATTGACGATTGAAGATTGTGGATTGGGGACTGAGAGTTGATGGCTGAGTGATGAGAATTGATGTCTGTGGATAGAGATATGAAGATTGCAGATTCAGAATTGAGTATTGAAACCTGTGAATTGAGGATATTCTGTTGAGGATTGAGGATTGACAGCTGATTGTTGAGGACTGAGGGCTGAAGATTGAGGATTCAGGATTGAGGATTCAGAATTGAGGTTTGAGGACTCAGGATTGAGGATTGAGGATTGAGGATTGAGGATTGAGGATTGAGGATTGAAGATTCAGTATTGAGGATTGAAGATTGAGGGTTGAGGATTGAGGATTGAGGATTGAGGATTGAGGATGAGGGCTGAGGGTTGAAGATTGAGGTTTGAGGACTCAGGACTGAGGATTGAGGATTGAGAATTGAGGATTGAGGATTGAGGATTGAGGATTGAGTATTGAGGATTGAAGATTGAGGACTGGGGACTGAGTGCTGAGTGTTGAGTGATGAGAATTGGTGTTTGTGGATAGAGATTTAAAGATTGCAGCTTGAGTATTGAGTATTGAAAACTGTGAATTGATTATATTCTATTGAGGATTGAGAATTGACAACTGATTGTTGAGGACTGAGGTCTGAAGATTGAGGATTCAGGATTGAGGATCCAGGATTGGTGTTTGAGGAGTGAGGATTGAGGATTGAGGATTGAGGATTGAGGATTGAGGATTGAGGACTGAGGATTGAGGTTTGAGGATTGAGGATTGAAGATTGAGGATTGGGTATTGCGGATTGAACATTGAGGATTTAGGATTGAGGATTGAGGACTGAAGATTGAATATTGATGATTGAAGATTGATGATTGAGGATTGAGGGTTGTGGATTGAGGACGAGGACTGAGGGCTGAGCATTGATGTCTGAGGTCTGAGGATTGAGGATTGAGGATTGAGAATTGAGGATTTAAGATTGAAGATTGAATATTGATGATTGAAGATTGAGGATTGAGGATTGAGTGTTGTGGATTGAGGACGAGGACTGAGGGTTGAGTATTGATGTTTGAGGTCTGAGGATTGATGATTGAGTATCGAGAATAGAGGATTGAGGATGGAGGATTGAAGATTGAGGATTTGGTGTTGAGGATTGAAGAATGAGGATTGAGGATTGAGGATTGAGGATTGAGGATTGAAGATTGAGTATTGAGGATTGAAGATTGAGGATTGAGGATTGGGGATTGAGGATTGAGGATTGAGGATTGAGGATTGAGGATTGACAACTGATTGTTGAGGACTGAGGGCTGAAGATTGAGGATTCAGGATTGAGGATTCAGATTTGAGGTTTGAGGACTGAGGATTGAGGATTGAGGATTGAAGATTGAATATTGATGATTGAAGATTGAGTATTGAGGATTGAGGGTTGTGTATTGAGGACGAGGACTGAGGGTTGAGTATTGATGTTTGAGGTCTGAGGATTGAGGATTGAGGATTGAGAATAGAGGATTGAGGATTGAGGATTGAAGATTGAGGATTTGGTGTTGAGGATTGAAGAATGAGGATTGAGGATTGATGATTGAGGATTGAGGGTTGAAGATTGAATATTGAGGATTGAAGATTGAGGGTTGAGGATTGAGGATTGAGGATTGAGGAATGAGGATTGAGGATTGAAGATTGAGTATTGATGATTGAAGATTGAAGATTGAGGATTGAGGATGGAGCATTGAGGATTGAAGATTGAGGACTGGGGATTGAGGATTGAAGATTGAGGATTGGGTATTGAGGATTGAAGAATGAGGATTGAGGATTGAGGATTGATGAATGAGGATTGAAGATTGAGTATTGAAGATTGAAGATTGATGATTGAGGATTGTGGATTGAGGATTGAGGATTGAACATTGTGGACTGAGTGTTGAGGGTTGAGTGATGAGAATTGGTGTTTGTGGATAGAAGTTTGAAGATTGCAGGTTGAGCATTGAGTATTGAGAACTGTGAATTGAGGATATTCTATTGAGGATTGAGAATTGACAACTGATTGTTGAGGACTGAGGGCTGAAGATTGAGGATTCAGGATTGAGGATCCAGGATTGGTGTTTGAGGAGTGAGGATTGAGGATTGAGGATTGAGGATTGAGGATTGAGGATTGAGGTTTGAGGATTGAGGATTGAAGATTGAGGATTGGGTATTGCGGATTGAACATTGAGGATTTAGGATTGAGGATTGAGGACTGAAGATTGAATATTGATGATTGAAGATTGATGATTGAGGATTGAGGGTTGTGGATTGAGGACGAGGACTGAGGGCTGAGCATTGATGTCTGAGGTCTGAGGATTGAGGATTGAGGATTGAGAATTGAGGATTGAGGATTGAGGATTGAAGATTGAGGATTGGGTATTGAGGATTGAAGAATGAGTATTGAGGATTGAGGATTCAGGATTGAGGATTGAGGATTGAGTATTGAAGATTGAGGATTGGCGATTGAGGATTGACGATTGAGGATTGAGTACTGAGGATTGAGAATTGAGGATTGAGGATTGAAGATTGAGTATTGAGGATTGAAGAATGAGAATTGAGGATTGTGGATTGAGGATTGAATATGAGGGCTGAGGGTTGAGGATTGAGGTTTGAGGACTGAGGATTGAGGATTGAGGATTGAGAGTTGAGGATTGAGGATTGAGGATTGAAGATTGAGGATTGGGTATTGAGGATTGAAGAATGAGCATTGAGGATTGAGGATTGAGGATTGAGGATTGAAGATTGAGGATTGAGGATTGAGGTTTGAGGATTGAAGGTTGAGTATTGAGGGTTGAATATTGAGGATTGAGGATTGAGGATTGGGGACTGAGTGTTGATGGCTGAGTGATGAGAATTGATGTTTGTGGGTAGAGATATGAAGATCGCAGATTGAGTATTGCGTATGGAAAACTCTGAACTGAGGATATTCTAGTGAGGATTGAGGATTGACAGCTGATTGTTGAGGACTGAGGTCTGAAGATTGAGGATCCAGGATTGAGGATTGAGGATTGAGGATAGGGTATTGAGGATTGAAGAATGAGGATTGAGGATGGGCGATTGAGGATTGAGGATTGAAGATTGAGTAATCAGGATTGGAGATTGACGATTGAGGATTGAGGATTGAGGATCGAGGATTGAGGATTGAGGATTGAAGATTGAGTTTTGAGGATTGAAGATTGAGGATTGAGGATTGAGGATTGAGGATTGAGGATTGAGGATTGAAGATTGAGTGTTGAGGATTGAAGGTTGAGGATTGAGGACCGAGGATTGAGGGTTGAGGATTGAGCATTGAGGATTGAGGATTGAAGATTGAGTATTGAGGATTGAAGATTGAGGATTGTGGATTGAGGATTGAGGATTGAGTATTGAAGATTGAGGATTGGGGATTGAGGATTGACGATTGAGGATTGAGTATTGAGGATTGAGAATTGAGGATTGAGGATTGAAGATTGAGTATCGAGGATTGAAGATTGAGAATTGAGGATTGAGGATTGAGGATTGAAGATGAGGGCTGAGGGTTGAGGATTGAGGTTTGAGGACTGGGGATTGAGGATTGAGAGTTGAGGATTGAGGATTGAGGATTGAAGATTGAGGATTGGGTATTGAGGATTGAAGAATGAGCATTGAGGATTGAGGATTGAGGACTGAGGATTGAAGATTGAGGATTGTGTACTGAAGATTGAGTATTGATGACTGAGGATTCAGCATTGAGGATTGAGGACTGATGATTGAGGATTTAGGATTGAAGATTGAATATTGATGATTGAAGATTGAGGATTGAGGATTGAGTGTTGTGGATTGAGGACGATGACTGAGGGTTGAGTATTGATGTTTGAGGTCTGAGGATTGATGATTGAGGATCGAGAATAGAGGATTGAGGATTGAGGATTGAAGATTGAGGATTTGGTGTTGAGGATTGAAGAATGAGGATTGAGGATTGAGGATTGATGATTGAGGATTGAAGATTGAGTATTGAGGATTGAAGATTGAGGATTGAGGATTGGGGACTGAGGATTGAGGATTGAGGATTGAGGATTGAGGATTGACAACTGATTCTTGAGGACTGAGGGCTGAAGATTGAGGATTCAGGATTGAGGATTCAGATTTGAGGTTTGAGGACTGAGGATTGAGGATTGAGGACTGAAGATTGAATATTGATGATTGAAGATTGAGTATTGAGGATTGAGGGTTGTGTATTGAGGACGAGGACTGAGGGTTGAGTATTGATGTTTGAGGTCTGAGGATTGAGGATTGAGGATTGAGAATAGAGGATTGAGGATTGAGGGTTGAAGATTGAGGATATGGTGTTGAGGATTGAAGAATGAGGATTGAGGATTGATGATTGAGGATTGAGTGTTGAAGATTGAGTATTGAGGATTGAAGATTGAGGATTGAGGATTGAGGATTGAGAATTGAGGAATGAGGATTGAGGATTGAAGATTGAGTATTGATGATTGAAGATTGAGGATTGAGGATTGAGGACTGAGTATTGAGGATTGAAGATTGAGGATTCAGGATTGAGGATTGAGGATTGAGGAATGAGGACTGAGGATTGAGGGTTGTGGATTGGGGACCAGGACTGAGGGTTGAATATTGATGTTAGAGGTCTGAGGATTGCGGATTGAGGATTGAGAATTGAGGATTGAGGATTGAGCATTGAAGATTGAGGATTGGGTATTGAGGATTGAAGAATGAGAATTGAGGATTGAGGATTGAGGCCTGAGGATTGAGAATTGAGAACTGAGGATGAGGACTGAGGGCTGAGGGTTGAGGTTTGAGGAATGAGGACTGACGATTGAGGATTGAGGATTGCAGATTGAGTATTGAGGATTGAAGATTGTGGATTGAGGATTGAGGATTGAGGATTGAAGATTGAGGATTGGGGACTGAGTGTTGAGGGCTGAGTGATGAGAATTGATGTTTGCGGATAGAGATTTGAAGATTGCAGATTGAGTATTGCGTATGGAAAGCTCTGAACTGAGGATATTCTATTGAGGATTGAGGATTGACAACTGATTGTTGAGGACTGAGGGCTGAAGATTGAGGATTCAGGATTGAGGATTCAGGACTGTGGTTTGAGGACTGTGGATTGAGGATTGTGGATTGAGGATTGGGGATTGAGGATTGAGGATTGAAGATTGAGGATTGGGTATTGAGGATTGAAGAATGAGCACTGAGGATTGACGATCGAGTATTGAGGATTGAAGATTGAGGATTGAGGATTGAGGATTGAGGATTGAGGATTGAGGATTGAGGATTGAGGATTGAAGATTGAGGATTGAGGATTGAGGATTAAAGGTTGAGCATTGAGGATTGAGGATTGAGGATTGATGATTGAGGATTGAGGATTGAGGATTGAGGATTGAGGATTGAGTATTGAAGATTGAGGATTGATGATTGAGGATTGAGGATTGAGGATTGAGGATTGAGTATTGGGGATTGGGGATTGAAGATTGAGGATTGAGGATAGAGGATTAATGATTGAGTATTGAGGATTGAAGATTGAGAATTGAGGATTCAGGATTGAACATTGTGGACTGAGTGTTGAGGGTTGAGTGATGAGAATTGATGTTTGTGGATAGAGATTTGAAGATTGCAGATTGGGTATTGAGTATTGAAAACTGTGAATTGAGGATATTCTATTGGGGATTGAGGATTGACAACTGATTGTTGAGGACTGAGGGCTGAACATTGTGGATTCAGGATTGAGGATTCAGGATTGTGGTTTGAGGACAGAGGATTGAGGATTGAGAATTGAGGATTGAGGATTGAGGATTGAGGATTGAAGATTGAGGATTGGGTATGGCGGATTGAATATTGAGGATTGAGGATTGAGGATTGAGGATTGAGGTTTGAGGATTGAAGATTGAGTATTGAGGGTTGAAGATTGAGGATTGAGGATTGAGGATTGATAATTGAGGATTGAGGATTGACGATTGAAGATTGAGGATTGGGGACTGAGAGTTGATGGCTGAGTGATGAGAATTGATGTGTGTGGATAGAGATATGAAGATTGCAGATTGAGTATTGCGTATGGAAAACTCGGAACTGAGGATATTCTAGTGAGGATTGAGGATAGACAGCTGATTGTTGAGGACTGAGGTCTGAAGATTGAGGATTCAGGATTGAGGATTCAGGACTGTGGTTTGAGGACTGTGGATTGAGGATTGTGGATTGAGGATTGGGGATTGAGGATTGAGGATTGAAGATTGAGGATTGGGTATTGAGGATTGAAGAATGAGCACTGAGGATTGACGATCGAGTATTGAGGATTGAAGATTGAGGATTGAGGATTGAGGATTGAGGATTGAGGATTGAGGATTGAGGATTGAAGATTGAGGATTGAGGATTGAGGATTAAAGGTTGAGCATTGAGGATTGAGGATTGAGGATTGATGATTGAGGATTGAGGATTGAGGATTGAGGATTGAGGATTGAGTATTGAAGATTGAGGATTGATGATTGAGGATTGAGGATTGAGGATTGAGGATTGAGTATTGGGGATTGGGGATTGAAGATTGAGGATTGAGGATAGAGGATTAATGATTGAGTATTGAGGATTGAAGATTGAGAATTGAGGATTCAGGATTGAACATTGTGGACTGAGTGTTGAGGGTTGAGTGATGAGAATTGATGTTTGTGGATAGAGATTTGAAGATTGCAGATTGGGTATTGAGTATTGAAAACTGTGAATTGAGGATATTCTATTGGGGATTGAGGATTGACAACTGATTGTTGAGGACTGAGGGCTGAAGATTGTGGATTCAGGATTGAGGATTCAGGATTGTGGTTTGAGGACAGAGGATTGAGGATTGAGAATTGAGGATTGAGGATTGAGGATTGAGGATTGAAGATTGAGGATTGGGTATTGCGGATTGAATATTGAGGATTGAGGATTGAGGATTGAGGATTGAGGTTTGAGGATTGAAGATTGAGTATTGAGGGTTGAAGATTGAGGATTGAGGATTGAGGATTGATAATTGAGGATTGAGGATTGACGATTGAAGATTGAGGATTGGGGACTGAGAGTTGATGGCTGAGTGATGAGAATTGATGTGTGTGGATAGAGATATGAAGATTGCAGATTGAGTATTGCGTATGGAAAACTCGGAACTGAGGATATTCTAGTGAGGATTGAGGATTGACAGCTGATTGTTGAGGACTGAGGTCTGAAGATTGAGGATTCAGGATTGAGGATTCAGGACTGTGGTTTGAGGACTGTGGATTGAGGATTGTGGATTGAGGATTGGGGATTGAGGATTGAGGATTGAAGATTGAGGATTGGGTATTGAGGATTGAAGAATGAGCACTGAGGATTGACGATCGAGTATTGAGGATTGAAGATTGAGGATTGAGGATTGAGGATTGAGGATTGAGGATTGAGGATTGAGGATTGAGGATTGAAGATTGAGGATTGAGGATTGAGGATTAAAGGTTGAGCATTGAGGATTGAGGATTGAGGATTGATGATTGAGGATTGAGGATTGAGGATTGAGGATTGAGGATTGAGTATTGAAGATTGAGGATTGATGATTGAGGATTGAGGATTGAGGATTGAGGATTGAGTATTGGGGATTGAGGATTGAAGATTGAGGATTGAGGATAGAGGATTAATGATTGACTATTGAGGATTGACGATTGAGAATTGAGGATTCAGGATTGAACATTGTGGACTGAGTGTTGAGGGTTGAGTGATGAGAATTGATGTTTGTGGATAGAGATTTGAAGATTGCAGATTGGGTATTGAGTATTGAAAACTGTGAATTGAGGATATTCTATTGGGGATTGAGGATTGACAACTGATTGTTGAGGACTGAGGGCTGAAGATTGTGGATTCAGGATTGAGGATTCAGAATTGTGGTTTGAGGACTGAGGATTGAAGATTGAAGATTGAGTATTGAGGGTTGAGGATTGAGGATTGAGGATTGAGGATTGAGGTTGAGGGCTGAGGGTTGATGCCTGAGTGATGAGAATTGATGTTTGTGGGTAGAGATATGAAGATTGCAGATTGAGTATTGCGTATGGAAAACTCTGAACTGAAGATATTCTAGTGAGGATTGAGGATTGACAGCTGATTGTTGAGGACTGAGGTCTGAAGATTGAGGATTCAGGATTGAGGATTGAGGATTGAGGATTGAGAATTGAGGATTGAGGATTGAGGTTTGAAGATTGAGGATTGGGTATTGAGGATTGAAGAATGAGGATTGAGGATTGAGGATTGAGGATTGAGGATTGAAGATTGAGGATTGGGGACTGAGTGTTGATGCCTGAGTGATGAGAATTGATGTTTGTGGGTAGAGATATGAAGATTGCAGATTGAGTATTGCGTATGGAAAACTCTAAACTGAAGATATTCTAGTGAGGATTGAGGATTGACAGCTGATTGTTGAGGACTGAGGTCTGAAGATTGAGGATTCAGGATTGAGGATTGAGGATTGAGGATTGAGAATTGAGGATTGACGATTGAGGTTTGAAGATTGAGGATTGGGTATTGAGGATTGAAGAATGAGGATTGAGGATTGAGGATTGAGGATTGAGGATTGAAGATTGAGTGTTGAGGATTGAAGGTTGAGGATTGAGGACCGAGGATTGAGGGTTGAGGATTGAGCATTGAGGATTGAGGATTGAAGATTGAGTATTGAGGATTGAAGATTGAGGATTGTGGATTGAGGATTGAGGATTGAGTATTGAAGATTGAGGATTGGGGATTGAGGATTGACGATTGAGGATTGAGTATTGAGGATTGAGAATTGAGGATTGAGGATTGAAGATTGAGTATTGAGGATTGAAGGTTGAGAATTGAGGATTGAGGATTGAGGATTGAAGATGAGGGCTGAGGGTTGAGGATTGAGGTTTGAGGACTGAGGATTGAGGATTGAGGATTGAGAGTTGAGGATTGAGGATTCAGGATTGAAGATTGAGGATTGGGTATTGAGGATTGAAGAATGAGCATTGAGGATTGAGGATTGAGGATTGAGGATTGAAGATTGAGGATTGAGGATTGAGGTTTGAGGATTGAAGATTGAGTATTGAGGGTTGAAGAATGAGGATTGAGGATTGAGGATTGATAATTGAGGATTGAGGATTGACGATTGAAGATTGTGGATTGGGGACTGAGAGTTGATGGCTGAGTGATGAGAATTGATGTCTGTGGATAGAGATATGAAGATTGCAGATTCAGAATTGAGTATTGAAACCTGTGAATTGAGGATATTCTGTTGAGGATTGAGGATTGACAGCTGATTGTTGAGGACTGAGGGCTGAAGATTGAGGATTCAGGATTGAGGATTCAGAATTGAGGTTTGAGGACTCAGGATTGAGGATTGAGGATTGAGGATTGAGGATTGAGGATTGAGGATTGAAGATTCAGTATTGAGGATTGAAGATTGAGGGTTGAGGATTGAGGATTGAGGATTGAGGATTGAGGATGAGGGCTGAGGGTTGAAGATTGAGGTTTGAGGACTCAGGACTGAGGATTGAGGATTGAGAATTGAGGATTGAGGATTGAGGATTGAGGATTGAGTATTGAGGATTGAAGATTGAGGACTGGGGACTGAGTGCTGAGTGTTGAGTGATGAGAATTGGTGTTTGTGGATAGAGATTTAAAGATTGCAGCTTGAGTATTGAGTATTGAAAACTGTGAATTGATTATATTCTATTGAGGATTGAGAATTGACAACTGATTGTTGAGGACTGAGGTCTGAAGATTGAGGATTCAGGATTGAGGATCCAGGATTGGTGTTTGAGGAGTGAGGATTGAGGATTGAGGATTGAGGATTGAGGATTGAGGATTGAGGACTGAGGATTGAGGTTTGAGGATTGAGGATTGAAGATTGAGGATTGGGTATTGCGGATTGAACATTGAGGATTTAGGATTGAGGGTTGAGGACTGAAGATTGAATATTGATGATTGAAGATTGATGATTGAGGATTGAGCGTTGTGGATTGAGGACGAGGACTGAGGGCTGAGCATTGATGTCTGAGGTCTGAGGATTGAGGATTGAGGATTGAGAATTGAGGATTTAAGATTGAAGATTGAATATTGATGATTGAAGATTGAGGATTGAGGATTGAGTGTTGTGGATTGAGGACGAGGACTGAGGGTTGAGTATCGATGTTTGAGGTCTGAGGATTGATGATTGAGTATCGAGAATAGAGGATTGAGGATGGAGGATTGAAGATTGAGGATTTGGTGTTGAGGATTGAAGAATGAGGATTGAGGATTGAGGATTGAGGATTGAGGATTGAAGATTGAGTATTGAGGATTGAAGATTGAGGATTGAGGATTGGGGATTGAGGATTGAGGATTGAGGATTGAGGATTGAGGATTGACAACTGATTGTTGAGGACTGAGGGCTGAAGATTGAGGATTCAGGATTGAGGATTCAGATTTGAGGTTTGAGGACTGAGGATTGAGGATTGAGGATTGAAGATTGAATATTGATGATTGAAGATTGAGTATTGAGGATTGAGGGTTGTGTATTGAGGACGAGGACTGAGGGTTGAGTATTGATGTTTGAGGTCTGAGGATTGAGGATTGAGGATTGAGAATAGAGGATTGAGGATTGAGGATTGAAGATTGAGGATTTGGTGTTGAGGATTGAAGAATGAGGATTGAGGATTGATGATTGAGGATTGAGGGTTGAAGATTGAATATTGAGGATTGAAGATTGAGGGTTGAGGATTGAGGATTGAGGATTGAGGAATGAGGATTGAGGATTGAAGATTGAGTATTGATGATTGAAGATTGAAGATTGAGGATTGAGGATGGAGCATTGAGGATTGAAGATTGAGGACTGGGGATTGAGGATTGAAGATTGAGGATTGGGTATTGAGGATTGAAGAATGAGGATTGAGGATTGAGGATTGATGAATGAGGATTGAAGATTGAGTATTGAAGATTGAAGATTGATGATTGAGGATTGTGGATTGAGGATTGAGGATTGAACATTGTGGACTGAGTGTTGAGGGTTGAGTGATGAGAATTGGTGTTTGTGGATAGAAGTTTGAAGATTGCAGGTTGAGCATTGAGTATTGAGAACTGTGAATTGAGGATATTCTATTGAGGATTGAGAATTGACAACTGATTGTTGAGGACTGAGGGCTGAAGATTGAGGATTCAGGATTGAGGATCCAGGATTGGTGTTTGAGGAGTGAGGATTGAGGATTGAGGATTGAGGATTGAGGATTGAGGATTGAGGTTTGAGGATTGAGGATTGAAGATTGAGGATTGGGTATTGCGGATTGAACATTGAGGATTTAGGATTGAGGATTGAGGACTGAAGATTGAATATTGATGATTGAAGATTGATGATTGAGGATTGAGGGTTGTGGATTGAGGACGAGGACTGAGGGCTGAGCATTGATGTCTGAGGTCTGAGGATTGAGGATTGAGAATTGAGGATTGAGGATTGAGGATTGAAGATTGAGGATTGGGTATTGAGGATTGAAGAATGAGTATTGAGGATTGAGGATTCAGGATTGAGGATTGAGGATTGAGTATTGAAGATTGAGGATTGGCGATTGAGGATTGACGATTGAGGATTGAGTACTGAGGATTGAGAATTGAGGATTGAGGATTGAAGATTGAGTATTGAGGATTGAAGAATGAGAATTGAGGATTGTGGATTGAGGATTGAATATGAGGGCTGAGGGTTGAGGATTGAGGTTTGAGGACTGAGGATTGAGGATTGAGGATTGAGGTTGAGGGCTGAGGGTTGATGCCTGAGTGATGAGAATTGATGTTTGTGGGTAGAGATATGAAGATTGCAGATTGAGTATTGCGTATGGAAAACTCTGAACTGAAGATATTCTAGTGAGGATTGAGGATTGACAGCTGATTGTTGAGGACTGAGGTCTGAAGATTGAGGATTCAGGATTGAGGATTGAGGATTGAGGATTGAGAATTGAGGATTGAGGATTGAGGTTTGAAGATTGAGGATTGGGTATTGAGGATTGAAGAATGAGGATTGAGGATTGAGGATTGAGGATTGAGGATTGAAGATTGAGGATTGGGGACTGAGGGTTGATGCCTGAGTGATGAGAATTGATGTTTGTGGGTAGAGATATGAAGATTGCAGATTGAGTATTGCGTATGGAAAACTCTGAACTGAAGATATTCTAGTGAGGATTGAGGATTGACAGCTGATTGTTGAGGACTGAGGTCTGAAGATTGAGGATTCAGGATTGAGGATTGAGGATTGAGGATTGAGAATTGAGGATTGAGGATTGAGGTTTGAAGATTGAGGATTGGGTATTGAGGATTGAAGAATGAGGATTGAGGATTGAGGATTGAGGATTGAGGATTGAAGATTGAGTGTTGAGGATTGAAGGTTGAGGATTGAGGACCGAGGATTGAGGGTTGAGGATTGAGCATTGAGGATTGAGGATTGAAGATTGAGTATTGAGGATTGAAGATTGAGGATTGTGGATTGAGGATTGAGGATTGAGTATTGAAGATTGAGGATTGGGGATTGAGGATTGACGATTGAGGATTGAGTATTGAGGATTGAGAATTGAGGATTGAGGATTGAAGATTGAGTATTGAGGATTGAAGGTTGAGAATTGAGGATTGAGGATTGAGGATTGAAGATGAGGGCTGAGGGTTGAGGATTGAGGTTTGAGGACTGAGGATTGAGGATTGAGGATTGAGAGTTGAGGATTGAGGATTGAGGATTGAAGATTGAGGATTGGGTATTGAGGATTGAAGAATGAGCATTGAGGATTGAGGATTGAGGATTGAGGATTGAAGATTGAGGATTGAGGATTGAGGTTTGAGGATTGAAGATTGAGTATTGAGGGTTGAAGAATGAGGATTGAGGATTGAGGATTGATAATTGAGGATTGAGGATTGACGATTGAAGATTGTGGATTGGGGACTGAGAATTGATGGCTGAGTGATGAGAATTGATGTCTGTGGATAGAGATATGAAGATCGCAGATTCAGAATTGAGTATTGAAACCTGTGAATTGAGGATATTCTGTTGAGGATTGAGGATTGACAACTGATTGTTGAGGACTGAGGGCTGAAGATTGAGGATTCAGGATTGAGGATTCAGAATTGAGGTTTGAGGACTCAGGATTGAGGATTGAGGATTGAGGATTGAGGATTGAGGATTGAGGATTGAAGATTCAGTATTGAGGATTGAAGATTGAGGGTTGAGGATTGAGGATTGAGGATTGAGGATTGAGGATGAGGGCTGAGGGTTGAAGATTGAGGTTTGAGGACTCAGGACTGAGGATTGAGGATTGAGAATTGAGGATTGAGGATTGAGGATTGAGGATTGAGGATTGAGGATTGAAGATTGAGGACTGGGGACTGAGTGCTGAGTGTTGAGTGATGAGAATTGGTGTTTGTGGATAGAAGTTTGAAGATTGCAGGTTGAGCATTGAGTATTGAGAACTGTGAATTGAGGATATTCTATTGAGGATTGAGAATTGACAACTGATTGTTGAGGACTGAGGGCTGAAGATTGAGGATTCAGGATTGAGGATCCAGGATTGGTGTTTGAGGAGTGAGGATTGAGGATTGAGGATTGAGGATTGAGGATTGAGGATTGAGGTTTGAGGATTGAGGATTGAAGATTGAGGATTGGGTATTGCGGATTGAACATTGAGGATTTAGGATTGAGGATTGAGGACTGAAGATTGAATATTGATGATTGAAGATTGATGATTGAGGATTGAGGGTTGTGGATTGAGGACGAGGACTGAGGGCTGAGCATTGATGTCTGAGGTCTGAGGATTGAGGATTGAGGATTGAGAATTGAGGATTGAGGATTGAGGATTGAAGATTGAGGATTGGGTATTGAGGATTGAAGAATGAGTATTGAGGATTGAGGATTCAGGATTGAGGATTGAGGATTGAGTATTGAAGATTGAGGATTGGCGATTGAGGATTGACGATTGAGGATTGAGTACTGAGGATTGAGAATTGAGGATTGAGGATTGAATATGAGGGCTGAGGGTTGAGGATTGAGGTTTGAGGGCTGAGGATTGAGGATTGAGGATTGAGAGTTGAGGATTGAGGATTGAGGATTGAAGATTGAGGATTGGGTATTGAGGATTGAAGAATGAGGATTGAGGATGGGCGATTGAGGATTGAGGATTGAAGATTGAGTAATCAGGATTGGAGATTGACGATTGAGGATTGAGGATTGAGGATCGAGGATTGAGGATTGAGGATTGAAGATTAAGTTTTGAGGATTGAAGATTGAGGATTGAGGATTGAGGATTGAGGATTGAGGATTGAGGATTGAAGATTGAGTGTTGAGGATTGAAGGTTGAGGATTGAGGACCGAGGATTGAGGGTTGAGGATTGAGCATTGAGGATTGAGGATTGAAGATTGAGTATTGAGGATTGAAGATTGAGGATTGAGGATTGTGGATTGAGGATTGAGGATTGAGTATTGAAGATTGAGGATTGGGGATTGAGGATTGACGATTGAGGATTGAGTATTGAGGATTGAGAATTGAGGATTGAGGATTGAAGATTGAGTATTGAGGATTGAAGATTGAGAATTGAGGATTGAGGATTGAGGATTGAAGATGAGGGCTGAGGGTTGAGGATTGAGGTTTGAGGACTGGGGATTGAGGATTGAGAGTTGAGGATTGAGGATTGAGGATTGAAGATTGAGGATTGGGTATTGAGGATTGAAGAATGAGCATTGAGGATTGAGGATTGAGGACTGAGGATTGAAGATTGAGGATTGAGGATTGAGGTTTGAGGATTGAAGGTTGAGTATTGAGGGTTGAAGATTGAGGATTGAAGATTGAGGATTGATCATTGAGGATTGAGGATGTACGATTGAAGATTGAGGATTGGGGACTGAGAGTTGATGGCTGAGTGATGAGAATTGATGTTTGTGGATAGAGATATGAAGATTGCAGATTGAGTATTGCGTATGGAAAACTCTGAACTGAGGATACTCTAGTGAGGATTGAGGATTGACAGCTGATTGTTGAGGACTGAGGTCTGAAGATTGAGGATTCAGGATTGAGGATTCAGGACTGTGGTTTGAGGACTGTGGATTGAGGATTGAGGATTGGGGATTGAGGATTGAGGATCGAGGATTGAAGATTGAAGATTGGGTATTGAGGATTGTACATTGAGGATTGAGAATTGAGGATTGAGGATTGAGGATTGAGGATTGAAGATTGAATATTGATCATTGAAGGTTGAGGATTGAGGATTGAGGGTTGTGGATGCAGGACGAGGACTGAGGGTTGAGTATTGATGTTTGAGGTCTGAGGTTTGAGGATAGAGGATTGAGAATTGAGGATTGAGGATTGAGGATTGAAGATTGAGGATTGGGTATTGAGGATTGAAGAATGAGCACTGAGGATTGAGGATCGAGTATTGAGGATTGAAGATTGAGTACTGAGGATTGAAGATTGAGGATTGAGGATTGAGGATTGAGGATTGAGGATTGAGGATTGAGGATTGAGGATTGAAGATTGAGGATTGAGGATTGAGGATTAAAAGTTGAGCATTGAGGATTGAGGATTGCGGATTGATGATTGAGGATTGAGGATTGAGGATTGAGGATTGAGGATTGGGTATTGAAGATTGAGGATTGATGATTGAGGATTGAGGATTGAGGATTGAGGATTGAGGATTGAGGATTGAGTATTGGGGATTGAGTATTGAGGACTGAGGACTGAGGATAGAGGATTGAGGATGGAGCATTGAGGATTGAAGATTGAGGACTGGGGATTGAGGATTGAAGATTGAGGATTGGGTATTGAGGATTGAAGAATGAGGATGAGGGCTGAGGGTTGAGGATTGAGGTTTGAGGATTGAGGACTGAGGATTGAAGATTGATGATTGAGTATTGAGGATTGAAGATTGAGGATTGAGGATTGAGGATTGAGGATTGAGGATTCAGGATTGAGGATCCAGGATTGGTGTTTGAGGAGTGAGAATTGAGGATTGAGGATTGAGGATTGAGGATTGAGGATTGAGGTTTGAGGATTGAGGATTCAGAATTGAGTTTTGAGGACTGAGGATTGAGGATTGAGGATTGAAGATTGAGGATTGGGTATTGAGGATTGAAGAATGAGGATTGAGGATTGAGGATTGAGGATTGAGGATTGAGGTTTGAGGATTGAGGATTGAAGATTGAGGATTGGGTATTGCGGATTGAATATTGAGGATTTAGGATTGAGGATTGAGGACTGAAGATTGAATATTGATGATTGAAGATTGATGATTGAGGATTGAGGGTTGTGGATTGAGGACGAGGACTGAGGGCTGAGCATTGATGTCTGAGTTCTGAGGATTGAGGATTGAGGATTGAGAATTGAGGATTGAGGATTGAGGATTGAAGATTTAGGATTGGGTATTGAGGATTGAAGAATGAGGATTGAGGATTGAGGATTGAGGATTGAGGATTGAGGATTGAGTATTGAAGATTGAGGATTGGGGATTGAGGATTGGCGATTGAGGATTGAGTATTGAGGATTGAGAATTGAGGATTGAGGATTGAAGATTGAGTATTGAGGATTGAAGATTGAGAATTGAGGATTGAGTATTGAGGATTGAATATGAGGGCTGAGGGTTGAGGATTGAGGTTTGAGGACTGAGGATTGAGGATTGAGGATTGAGAGTTGAGGATTGAGGATTGAGGATTGAAGATTGAGGATTGGGTATTGAGGATTGAAGAATGAGCATTCAGGATTGAGGATTGAGGATTGAGGATTGAAGATTGAGGATTGAGGATTGAGGTTTGAGGATTGAAGATTGAGTATTGAGGGTTGAAGATTGAGGATTGAGGATTGAGGATTGATAATTGAGGATTGAGGATTGACGATTGAAGATTGTGGATTGGGGACTGAGAGTTGATGGCTGAGTGATGAGAATTGATGTCTGTGGATAGAGATATGAAGATTGCAGATTCAGAATTGAGTACTGAAACCTGTGAATTGAGGATATTCTGTTGAGGATTGAGGATTGAAGATTGAGTAATCAGGATTGGAGATTGACGATTGAGGATTGAGGATTGAGGATCGAGGATTGAGGATTGAGGATTGAAGATTGAGTTTTGAGGATTGAAGATTGAGGATTGAGGATTGAGGATTGAGGATTGAGTATTGAGGATTGAGAAGTCAAGATTGAAGATTGGGGACTGAGTGTTGAGCGTTGAGTGATGAGGATTGATGTTTGTGGATAAAGATTTGAAGATTGCAGATTGAGTATTGAGTATCGAAACCTGCGAATTGAGGATATTCTATTGAGGATTGAGGATTGACAACTGATTGTTGAGGACTGAGGGCTGAAGATTGAGGATTCAGGGTTGAGGGTTCAGAATTGAGGTTTGAGGACTGAGGATTGAGGATTGAGGATTGAGGATTGAGGATTGAGTATTGAGGATTGAAGATTGAGGATTGAGGATTGAGGATCGAGGATTGAGGATGAGGGCTGAGGGTTGAGGATTGAGGTTTGAGGATTGAGGGCTGAGGAATGAGGATTGATGATTGAGTATTGAGGATTGAAGATTGAGGATTGAGGATTGAGGATTGAGGATTGAGGATTGAGGATTGAGGATTGAAGATTGAGGACTGGGGACTGAGTGCTGAGTGTTGAGTGATGAGAATTGGTGTTTGTGGATAGAGATTTAAAGATTGCAGCTTGAGTATTGAGTACTGAAAACTGTGTATTGATTATATTCTATTGAGGATTGAGAATTGACAACTGATTGTTGAGGACTGAGGTCTGAAGATTGAGGATTCAGAATTGAGGATCCAGGATTGGTGTTTGATGAGTGAGGATTGAGGATTGAGGATTGAGGATTGAGGATTGAGGATTGAGGTTTGAGGATTGAGGATTGAAGATTGAGGATTGGGTATTGCGGATTGAACATTGAGGATTTAGGATTGAGGATTGAGGACTGAAGATTGAATATTGATGATTGAAGATTGATGATTGAGGATTGAGGGTTGTGGATTGAGGACGAGGACTGAGGGCTGAGCATTGATGTCTGAGGTCTGAGGATTGAGGATTGAGGATTGAGAATTGAGGATTTAAGATTGAAGATTGAGTATTGATGATTGAAGGTTGAGGATTGAGGATTGAGTGTTGTGGATTGAGGACGAGGACTGAGGGTTGAGTATTGATGTTTGAGGTCTGAGGATTGATGATTGAGTATCGAGAATAGAGGATTGAGGATGGAGGATTGAAGATTGAGGATTTGGTGTTGAGGATTGAAGAATTAGGATTGAGGATTGAGGATTGAGGATTGAGGATTGAAGATTGAGTATTGAGGATTGAAGATTGAGGATTGAGGATTGGGGATTGAGGATTGAGGATTGAGGATTGAGGATTGAGGATTGGCAACTGATTGTTGAGGACTGAGGGCTGAAGATTGAGGATTCAGGATTGAGGATTCAGATTTGAGGTTTGAGGACTGAGGATTGAGGATTGAGGCTTGAAGATTGAATATTGATGATTGAAGATTGAGTATTGAGGATTGAGGGTTGTGTATTGAGGACGAGGACTGAGGGTTGAGTATTGATGTTTGAGGTCTGAGGATTGAGGATTGAGGATTGAGAATAGAGGATTGAGGATTGAGGATTGAAGATTGAGGATTTGGTGTTGAGGATTGAAGAATGAGGATTGAGGATAGATGATTGAGGATTGAGGGTTGAAGATTGAATATTGAGGATTGAAGATTGAGGATTGAGGATTGAGGATTGGGGATTGAGGAATGGGGATTGAGGATTGAAGACTGAGTATTGATGATTGAAGATTGAAGATTGAGGATTGAGGATGGAGCATTGAGGATTGAAGATTGAGGACTGGGGATTGAGGATTGAAGATTGAGGATTGGGTATTGAGGATTGAAGAATGAGGATTGAGGATTGAGGATTGATGATTGAGGATTGAAGATTGAGTATTGAAGATTGAAGATTGATGATTGAGGGTTGTGGATTGAGGATTGAGGATTGAACATTGTGGACTGAGTGTTGAGGGTTGAGTGATGAGAATTGGTGTTTGTGGATAGAAGTTTGAAGATTGCAGGTTGAGCATTGAGTATTCAGAACTGTGAATTGAGGATATTCTATTGAGGATTGAGAATTGACAACTGATTGTTGAGGACTGAGGGCTGAAGATTGAGGATTCAGGATTGAGGATTCAGAATTGAGGTTTGAGGACTGAGGATTGAGGATTGAGGATTGAAGATTGAGGATTGGGTATTGAGGATTGAAGAATGAGTATTGAGGATTGAGGATTGAGGATTGAGGAATGAAGATTGAGTGTTGAGGATTGAAGGTTGAGGATTGAGGACCGAGGATTGAGTGTTGAGGATTGAGCATTGAGGATTGAGGATTGAAGATTGAGTATTGTAGATTGAAGATTGAGGATTGTGGATTGAGGATTGAGGATTGAGTATTGAAGATTGAGGATTGGGGATTGAGGATTGACGATTGAGGATTGAGTATTGAGGATTGAGAATTGAGGATTGAGGATTGAAGATTGAGTATTGAGGATTGAAGATTGAGAATTGAGGATTGAGGATTGAGGATTGAAGATGAGGGCTGAGGGTTGAGGATTGAGGTTTGAGGACTGAGGATTGAGGATTGAGGATTGAGAGTTGAGGATTGAGGATTGAGGATTGAAGATTGAGGATTGGGTATTGAGGATTGAAGAATGAGCATTGAGGATTGAGGATTGAGGATTGAGGGTTGAAGATTGAGGATTGAGGATTTAGGTTTGAGGATTGAAGATTGAGTATTGATGGTTGAAGATTGAGGATTGAGGATTGAGGATTGATAATTGAGGATTGAGGATTGACGATTGAAGATTGAGGATTGGGGACTGAGAGTTGATGGCTGAGTGATGAGAATTGATGTCTGTGGATAGAGATATGAAGATTGCAGATTCAGTATTGAGTATTGAAACCTGTGAATTGAGGATATTCTATTGAGGATTGAGGATTGACAACTGATTGTTGAGGACTGAGGTCTGAAGATTGAGGATTCAGGATTGAGGATTCAGAATTGAGGTTTGAGGACTCAGGATTGAGGATTGAGGATTGAGGATTGAGGATTGAGGATTGAGGATTGAAGATTCAGTATTGAGGATTGAAGATTGAGGGTTGAGGATTGAGGATTGAGGATTGAGGATTGAGGATGAGGGCTGAGGGTTGAAGATTGAGGTTTGAGGACTCAGGACTGAGGATTGAGGATTGAGAATTGAGGATTGAGGATTGAGGATTGAAGATTGAGGATAGGGTATTGAGGATTGAAGAATGAGGATTGAGGATGGGCGATTGAGGATTGAGGATTGAAGATTGAGTATTCAGGATTGGAGATTGACGATTGAGGATTGAGGATTGAGGATCGAGGATTGAGGATTGAGGATTGAAGATTGAGTTTTGAGGATTGAAGATTGAGGATTGAGGATTGAGGATTGAGGATTGAGTATTGAGGATTGAGAAGTCAAGATTGAGGATTGGGGACTGAGTGTTGAGCGTTGAGTGATGAGGATTGATGTTTGTGGATAGAGATTTGAAGATTGCAGATTGAGTATTGAGTATCGAAACCTGCGAATTGAGGGTATTCTATTGAGGATTGAGGATTGACAACTGATTGTTGAGGACTGAGGGCTGAAGATTGAGGATTCAGGGTTGAGGGTTCAGAATTGAGGTTTGAGGACTGAGGATTGAGGATTGAGGATTGAGGATTGAGGATTGAGGATTGAGTATTGAGGATTGAAGATTGAGGATTGAGGATTGAGGATCGAGGATTGTGGATGAGGGCTGAGGGTTGAGGATTGAGGTTTGAGGATTGAGGGCTGAGGATTGAGGATTGATGATTGAGTATTGAGGATTGAAGATTGAGGATTGAGGATTGAGGATTGAGGATTGAGGATTGAGGATTGAGGATTGAAGATTGAGGACTGCGGACTGAGTGCTGAGTGTTGAGTGATGAGAATTGGTGTTTGTGGATAGAGATTTAAAGATTGCAGCTTGAGTATTGAGTATTGAAAACTGTGAATTGATTATATTCTATTGAGGATTGAGAATTGACAACTGATTGTTGAGGACTGAGGTCTGAAGATTGAGGATTCAGGATTGAGGATCCAGGATTGGTGTTTGAGGAGTGAGGATTGAGGATTGAGGATTGAGGATTGAGGATTGAGGATTGAGGTTTGAGGATTGAGGATTGAAGATTGAGGATTGGGTATTGCGGATTGAACATTGAGGATTTAGGATTGAGGATTGAGGACTGAAGATTGAATATTGATGATTGAAGATTGATGATTGAGGATTGAGGGTTGTGGATTGAGGACGAGGACTGAGGGCTGAGCATTGATGTCTGAGGTCTGAGGATTGAGGATTGAGGATTGAGAATTGAGGATTGAGGATAGAGGATTGAAGATTGAGGATTGGGTATTGAGGATTGAAGAATGAGGATTGAGGATTGAGGATTGAGGATTGAGGATTGAGGATTGAGGATTGAGGTTTGAGAATTGAGGATTGAGGATTGAGGATTGAAGATTGAGGATTGGGTATTGAGGATTGAAGAATGAGGATTGAGGATTGAGGATTGAGGATTGAGGATTGAAGATTGAGTATTGAGGATTGAAGATTGAGGATTGAGGACCGAGGATTGAGGATTGAGGATTGAGGATTGAGGATTGAGGATTGAAGATTGAGTATTGAGGATTGAAGATTGAGGATTGTGGATTGAGGATTGAGGGTTGAGTATTGAAGATTGAGGATTGGGGATTGAGGTTTGAGGATTGAAGATTGAGTATTGAGGGTTGAAGATTGAGGATTGAAGATTGAGGATTGATAATTGAGGATTGAGGATGTACGATTGAAGATTGAGGATTGGGGACTGAGAGTTGATGGCTGTGTGATGAGAATTGATGTTTGTGGATAGAGATATGAAGATTGCAGATTGAGTATTGCGTATGGAAAACTCTGAACTGAGGATACTCTAGTGAGGATTGAGGATTGACAGCTGATTGTTGAGGACTGAGGTCTGAAGATTGAGGATTCAGGATTGAGGATTCAGGACTGTGGTTTGAGGACTGTGGATTGAGGATTGAGGATTGGGGATTGAGGATTGAGGATCGAGGATTGAAGATTGAAGATTGGGTATTGAGGATTGTACATTGAGGATTGAGAATTGAGGATTGAGGATTGAGGATTGGGGATTGAAGATTGAATATTGATCATTGAAGGTTGAGGATTGAGGATTGAGGGTTGTGGATGCAGGACGAGGACTGAGGTTTGAGTATTTATGTTTGAGGTCTGAGGATTGAGGATAGAGGATTGAGAATTGAGGATTGAGGATTGAGGATTGAAGATTGAGGATTGGGTATTGAGGATTGAAGAATGAGCACTGAGGATTGAGGATCGAGTATTGAGGATTGAAGATTGAGTATTGAGGATAGAAGATTGAGGATTGAGGATTGAGGATTGAGGATTGAGGATTGAGGATTGAGGATTGAGGATTGAAGATTGAAGAATGAGGATTGAGGATTGAGGATTGAGGATTGAGGATTGAGGATTGAGTATTGAAGATTGAGGATTGGGGATTGAGGATTGGCGATTGAGGATTGAGTATTGAGGATTGAGAATTGAGGATTGAGGATTGAAGATTGAGTATTGAGGATTGAAGATTGAGAACTGAGGATTGAGGATTGAGGATTGAATATGAGGGCTGAGGGTTGAGGATTGAGGTTTGAGGACTGAGGATTGAGGATTGAGGATTGAGAGTTGAGGATTGAGGATTGAAGATTGAGTATTGAGGATTGAAGATTGAGGATTGTGGATTGAGGATTGAGGGTTGAGTATTGAAGATTGAGGATTGGGGATTGAGGATTGACGATTGAGGATTGAGCATTGAGGATTGAGAATTGAGGATTGAGGATTGAAGATTGAGTATTGAGGATTGAAGATTGAGAATTGAGGATTGAGGATTGAGGATTGAATATGAGGGCTGAGGGTTGAGGATTGAGGTTTGAGGACTGAGGATTGAGGATTGAGGATTGAGAGTTGAGGATTGAGGATTGAGGATTGAAGATTGAGGATTGGGTATTGAGGATTGAAGAATGAGCATTGAGGATTGAGGATTGAGGACTGAGGATTGAAGATTGAGGATTGAGGATTGAGGTTTGAGGATTGAAGATTGAGTATTGAGGGTTGAAGATTGAGGATTGGAGATTGAGGATTGATAATTGAGGATTGAGGATGTACGATTGAAGATTGAGGATTGGGGACTGAGAGTTGATGGCTGTGTGATGAGGATTGATGTTTGTGGATAGAGATATGAAGATTGCAGATTGAGTATTGCGTATGGAAAACTCTGAACTGAGGATACTCTAGTGAGGATTGAGGATTGACAGCTGATTGTTGAGGACTGAGGTCTGAAGATTGAGGATTCAGGATTGAGGATTCAGGACTGTGGTTTGAGGACTGTGGATTGAGTATTGAGGATTGGGGATTGAGGATTGAGGATCGAGGATTGAAGATTGAAGATTGGGTATTGAGGATTGTACATTGAGGATTGAGAATTGAGGATTGAGGATTGAAGATTGAGGATTGAAGATTGAATATTGATCATTGAAGGTTGAGGATTGAGGATTGAGGGTTGTGGATGCAGGACGAGGACTGAGGGTTGAGTATTGATGTTTGAGGTCTGAGGATTGAGGATAGAGGATTGAGAATTGAGGATTGAGGATTGAGGATTGAAGATTGAGGATTGGGTATTGAGGATTGAAGAATGAGCACTGAGGATTGAGGATCGAGTATTGAGGATTGAAGATTGAGTATTGAGGATTGAAGATTGAGGATTGAGGATTGAGGATTGAGGATTGAGGATTGAGGATTGAGGATTGAGGATTGAAGATTGAAGAATGAGGATTGAGGATTGAGGATTGAGGATTGAGGATTGAGGATTGAGGATTGCGGATTGACGATTGAGGATTGAGGTTTGAGGGTTGAAGGTTGAGTGTTGAGGATTGAAGGTTGAGGATTGACGATTCAGGATTGAGGATTGAGGATGATGGCTGAGGTTTGAGGTTTGAGGTTTGAGTATTGAATCCTGAGAATTCAGGATGTTCTATTGAGTATTGAGAATTGAGGATTGATGCTTTAGTGTTGAGGATTCAGGATTGATGATTGAGGATCGAGTACTGAAGATTGACGATTGAGGACTGAGGAATAAGGATTGAGGATTGAGGATTGAGGGTTGAGGTTTGAGGAATGAGGATTGAGGATTGAGGATTGAGGATTGAGGACGAGGACTGACGGTTGAGGATTGCGGCTTTAGGATTGAGGATTGAGAATTGAGGATGAGGACTGAGGTTTGAGGATTGAGGTTTGAGGAATGAGGATTGAGGTTTGGGGATTGAGGATTGAGGATTGAGGATTGAGTATTGAAGGTTGAGGATTGATGACTGAGGATTGAGGATTGCGGATTGACGATTGAGGATTGAGGTTTGAGGGTTGAAGGTTGAGTGTTGAGGATTGAAGGTTGAGGATTGACGATTCAGGATTGAGGATTGAGGATGATGGCTGAGGTTTGAGGTTTGAGGTTTGAGTATTGAATCCTGAGAATTCAGGATGTTCTATTGAGTATTGAGAATTGAGGATTGATGCTTTAGTGTTGAGGATTCAGGATTGATGATTGAGGATCGAGTACTGAAGATTGAGGATTGAGGACTGAGGAATAAGGATTGAGGATTGAGGATTGAGGGTTGAGAATTGAGGATTGAAGTTTGAGTGCTGAGGATTGAGTGTAGAAGATTGAGGATTGAGTATTGAGGATTGAGGATGAGGGCTGAGGTTTGAGGTTTGAGGTTTGAGATTGTATCCTGAGAATTCAGGATATTCTACTGAGTATTGAGAATTGAGGATTGATGGTTGAGTATTGAGACCGAGGATTGAGGATTGAAGATTGTGTATTGATGATTGAAGATTCAGGATTGAGGATTGAGTGTTGAGGGTTGAGAACGAGGACAGACGGTTGAGGATTGATGTTTGAGGATTGAGGGTAGAGGACTGACGACTGAGGATAGAGAATTGTGGATGGAGCATTGAGGATTGAAGATTGAGGACTGGGGATTGAGGATTAAAGATTGAGGATTAAGGATTTAGGATTGGGGACTAAGGATCTAGGATTGAATATTGATTATTGAGGATTGAAGATTGAGGATTGAGGATTGAGGATTGAGAATGGAGAATTGAGGATAAGGACTGAGGGTTGAGGGTTGAGGTTGGAGGAATGAGGATTGAGGATTGAGGATTGAAGATTGAAGATTGAGTATTGATGATTGAAGATTGAGGATTGAGGATTGAGGGTTGAGGATTGAGGACGAGGACTGACGGTTGAGGATTGTGGTTTGAGGATTGAGGATTGAGGACTGAGGATTGAGAATTGAGGATGAGGACTGAGGTTAGAGGATTGAGGTTTGAGGAATGAGGATTGAGGGTTGAGGATTGCGGATTGAGGATTGAGGATTGAGTATTGAAGGTTGAGTATTGGTGACTGAGGATTGAGGATTGCGGACTGACGATTGAGGATTGGGGATTGAGGGTTGAATGTTGAGTGTTGAGGATTGAAGGTTGAGGATTGACGATTGAGGATTGAGGATTGAGGATGATGGCTGAGGTTTGAGGTTTGAGGTTTGAGTATTGAATCCTGAGAATTCAGGATGTTCTATTGAGTGTTGAGAATTGAGGATTGATGGTTTAGGATTGAGAATTCAGGATTGAGGATTGAGGATTCAGTATTGAAGATTGAGGATTGATGATTGAGGATTTAGGATTGAGGATTGGGGATTGAGGATTGAGCATTGAAAATTGAGTATTGAGGATTGAGGATTGAGGATTGAGGACTGAGGATTGAGGATTGAGTATTGAGCATTGAGGATTGAAGGTTGAGGACAGTTGATTGAGGATTGAAGATTGAGGATTAAGGATTGAGAATTGAGGATTGAGGTTTGAGGAATGAGGATTGAGGATTGAGGATTGAGGATTGAGGATTGAGGACTGAGGACGAGGACTGACGGTTGAGGATTGTGGCTTGGGGATTGAGGATTGAGAATTGAGGATGAGGACTGAGGTTTGAGGATGAGGGCTGAGGGTTGAGGATTGAGGTTTGAGGACTGAGGTCTGAGGATTGAGGATTGAGAATTGAGGATTGGGGATTGAGGATTGAAGATTGAGGATTGGGTATTGAGGATTGAAGATTGAGGATTGAGGTTGAGGATTGAGGATAGAGGATGAGGGCTGAGGGTTGAGGATTGAGGTTTGAGGACTGAGGTCTGAGGATTGAGTATAGAGAATCGAGGATTGAGGATTGAGGATTGAAGATTGAGATTTGGGTATTGAGGATTGAAGAATGAGGATTGAGGATTGAGTATTGAGGATTGAGGATTGAATATTGAGTATTGAGGATTGAGGATTGAGCATTGAGGATTGAGGATTGAGGATTGAGGGTGAGGATTGAAGATTGATTATTGAGGATTGAGGATTGAGGTTTGAGGATTGAGGATTGCGGATTGACGATTGAGGATTGAGGATTGAGGGTTGAAGGTTGAGTGTTGAGGATTGAAGGTTGAGGATTGACGATTGAGGATTGAGGATTGAGGATGATGGCTGAGGTTTGAGGTTTGAGGTTTGAGTATTGAATCCTGAGAATTCAGGATGTTCTATTGAGTATTGAGAATTGAGGATTGATGCTTTAGTATTGAGGATTCAGGATTGAGGATTGAGGATTGAGTATTGAAGATTGGGGATTGATGATTGAGGATTTAGGATTGAGGATTGAGGATTGAGGATTGAGGATTGAAAATTGAGTATTGAGGACTGAGGACTGAGGATAGAGGATTGAGGATGGAGCATTGAGGATTGAAGATTGAGGACTGGGGATTGAGGATTGAAGATTGAGGATTGGGTATTGAGGATTGAAGAATGAGGATGAGGGCTGAGGGTTGAGGATTGAGGTTTGAGGATTGAGGACTGGGGATTGATGATTGATGATTGAGTATTGAGGATTGAAGATTGAGGATTGAGGATTGAGGATTGAGGATTGAAGATTGAGGATTGATAATTGAGGATTGAGGATGTACGATTGAAGATTGAGGATTGGGGACTGAGAGTTGATGGCTGAGTGATGAGAATTGATGTTTGTGGATAGAGATATGAAGATTGCAGATTGAGTATTGCGTATGGAAAACTCTGAACTGAGGATACTCTAGTGAGGATTGAGGATTGACAGCTGATTGTTGAGGACTGAGGTCTGAAGATTGAGGATTCAGGATTGAGGATTCAGGACTGTGGTTTGAGGACTGTGGATTGAGGATTGAGGATTGGGGATTGAGGATTGAGGATCGAGGATTGAAGATTGAAGATTGGGTATTGAGGATTGTACATTGAGGATTGAGAATTGAGGATTGAGGATTGAGGATTGAGGATTGAAGATTGAATATTGATCATTGAAGGTTGAGGATTGAGGATTGAGGGTTGTGGATGCAGGACGAGGACTGAGGGTTGAGTATTGATGTTTGAGGTCTGAGGATTGAGGATAGAGGATTGAGAATTGAGGATTGAGGATTGAGGATTGAAGACTGAGGATTGGGTATTGAGGATTGATGAATGAGCACTGAGGATTGAGGATCGAGTATTGAGGATTGAAGATTGAGTATTGAGGATTGAAGATTCAGGATTGAGGATTGAGGATTGAGGATTGAGGATTGAGGATTGAGGATTGAGGATTGAAGATTGAGGATTGAGGATTGAGGATTAAAGGTTGAGCATTGAGGATTGAGGATTGCGGATTGATGATTGAGGATTGAGGATTGAGGATTGAGGATTGAGGATTGAGTATTGAAGATTGAGGATTGATGATTGAGGATTGAGGATTGAGGATTGAGGATTGAGTATTGGGGATTGAGTATTGAGGACTGAGGACTGAGGATAGAGGATTGAGGATGGAGCATTGAGGATTGAAGATTGAGGACTGGGGATTGAGGATTGAAGATTGAGGATTGGGTATTGAGGATTGAAGAATGAGGATGAGGGCTGAGGGTTGAGGATTGAGGTTTGAGGATTGAGGACTGAGGATTGAAGACTGATGATTGAGTATTGAGGATTGAAGATTGAGGATTGAGGATTGAGGATTGAGGATTGAGGATTGAGGATTGAGGATTGAAGATTGAGGACTGGGGACTGAGTGCTGAGTGTTGAGTGATGAGAATTGGTGTTTGTGGATAGAGATTTAAAGATTGCAGCTTGAGTATTGAGTATTGAAAACTGTAAATTGATGATATTCTATTGAGGATTGAGAATTGACAACTGATTGTTGAGGACTGAGGTCTGAAGATTGAGGATTCAGGATTGAGGATCCAGGATTGGTGTTTGAGGAGTGAGGATTGAGGATTGAGGATTGAGGATTGAGGATTGAGGATTGAGGTTTGAGGATTGTGGATTGAAGATTGAGGATTGGGTATTGCGGATTGAACATTGAGGATTTAGGATTGAGGATCGAGGACTGAAGATTGAATATTGATGATTGAAGATTGATGATTGAGGATTGAGGGTTGTGGATTGAGGACGAGGACTGAGGGCTGAGCATTGATGTCTGAGGTCTGAGGATTGAGGATTGAGGATCGAGAATTGAGGATTGAGGATTGAGGATTGAAGATTGAGGATTGGGTATTGAGGATTGAAGAATGAGGATTGAGGATTGAGGATTGAGGATTGAGGATTGAGGATTGAGTATTGAAGATTGAGGATTGGGGATTGAGGACTGGCGATTGAGGATTGAGTATTGAGGATTGAGAATTGAGGATTGAGGATTGAAGATTGAGTATTGAGGATTGAAGATTGAGAATTGAGGATTGAGGATTGAGGATTGAATATGAGGGCTGAGGGTTGAGGATTGAGGTTTGAGGACTGAGGATTGAGGATTGAGGATTGAGAGTTGAGGATTGAGGATTGAGGATTGAAGGTTGAGGATTGGGTATTGAGGATTGAAGAATGAGCATTGAGGATTGAGGATTGAGGATTGAGGATTGAGGATTGAAGATTGAGGATTGAGGATTGAGGTTTGAGGATTGGAGGTTGAGTATTGAGGGTTGAAGATTGAGGATTGAGGATTGAGGATTGATAATTGAGGATTGAGGATTGACGATTGAAGATTGAGGATTGGGGACTGAGGGTTGATGGCTGAGTGATGAGAATTGATGTTTGTGGGTAGAGATATGAAGATTGCAGATTGAGTATTGCGTATGGAAAACTCTGAACTGAGGATTTTCTAGTGAGGATTGAGGATTGACAGCTGATTGTTCAGGACTGAGTTCTGAAGATTGAGGATTCAGGATTGAGGATTCAGGATTGAGGATTGAGGATTGAAGATTGAGTATTGAGGATTGAAGATTGAGGATTGAGGACCGAGGATTGAGGATTGAGGATTGAGGATTGAGGGTTGAAGATTGAGTATTGAGGATTGAAGATTGAGGATTGTGGATTTAGGATTGAGGGTTGAGTATTGAAGATTGAGGATTGGGGATTGAGGATTGACGATTGAGGATTGAGGATTGAGGATTGAGGATTGAGGATTGAGGATTGAGGATTGAAAATTGAGGACTGTGGACTGATCGTTGAGGGTTGAGTGATAAGAATTGGTGTTTGTGGATAGAGATTTAAAGATTGCAGATTAAGTATTGAGTATTGAAAACTGTGAATTGATGATATTCTATTGAGGATTGAGAATTGACAACTGATTGTTGAGGACTGAGGGCTGAAGATTGAGGATTCAGGATTGAGAATTCAGAATTGAGGATTGAGGACTGAGGACTGAGGATTGAAGATTGAGTATTGAGGACTGAAGATAGAGGATTAAGGATTGAGGATTGGGGATTGAGGATCTACGATTGAAGATTGATTATTGAGGATTGAAGATTGAGGACTGTTCATTGAGGATTGAAGATTGAGGATTAAGGATTGAGGATTGAGGATTGAGAATTGAGGATTGAGGATTGAGTATTGAAGATTGAGGATTGGGTATTGAGGATTGAAGAATGAGGATTGAGGATTGAGGATTGATGACTGAGGATTGAGGATTGAGGTATGATGATTGTGGATTGAGTATTGAAAATTGTGTGTTGAGGATTGAATATTGAGGATTGAGGATTGAGGATAGAGGATTGTAGATTGAGTATTGAGGATTGTAGATTGAGGATTGAGGATTGAGGATTGAGGATTGAGGACTGAGGATTGAGGATTGAGTATTGAGCATTGAGGATTGAAGGTTGAGGACAGTTGATTGAGGATTGAAGATTGAGGATTAAGGATTGAGAATTGAGGATTGAGGTTTGAGGAATGAGGATTGAGGATTGAGGATTGAGGATTGAGGACGAGGACTGACGGTTGAGGATTGTGGCTTGGGGATTGAGGATTGAGAATTGAGGATGAGGACTGAGGTTTGAGGATGAGGGCTGAGGGTTGAGGATTGAGGTTTGAGGACTGAGGTCTGAGGATTGAGGATTGAGAATTGAGGATTGAGGATTGAGGATTGAAGATTGAGGATTGGGTATTGAGGATTGAAGAATGAGGGTTGAGGATTGAGGATTGAGGTTTGAGGAACGAGGATTGAGGATTGAGGATTGAGGATTGAGGATTGAGGATTGAAGATTCAGTATTGATGATTGAAGATTGAGAGTTGAGGATTGAGGATCGAATATTGAGGACTGAGTGTTGAAGGTTGAGTGATGAGAATTGATGTTTGTGGATAGAGATTTGAAGATTGCAGATTGAGTATTGAGTATTGAAAACTGTGAATTGAGGATATTCTACAGAGGGTTGAGTATTGACAACTGATTGTTGAGGTCTGAGGGCTGAAGATTGAGGATTCAGGATTGAGGATGCAGAATTGAAGTTTGAGGACTGAGGATTGAGGATTGAAGATTGAGTATTGAGGATTGAAGATTGAGGATTGAGGTTGAGGATTGAGGATAGAGGATGAGGGCTGAGGGTTGAGGATTCAGGTTTGAGGACTGAGGTCTGAGGATTGAGTATAAAGAATCGAGGATTGAGGATTGAGGATTGAAGATTGAGATTTGGGTATTGAGGATTGAAGAATGAGGATTGAGGATTGAGTATTGAGGATTGAGGATTGAAGATTGAGTATTGAGGATTGAGGATTGAGCATTGAGGATTGAGGATTGAGGATTGAGGATTGAGGATTGAGGATTGAGGTTTGAGGATTGAGGATTGAAGATTGAGGATTGGGTATTGCGGATTGAACATTGAGGATTTAGGATTGAGGATTGAGGACTGAAGATTGAATATTGATGTTTGAAGATTGATGATTGAGGATTGAGGGTTGTGGATTGAGGACGAGGTCTGAGGGCTGAGCATTGATGTCTGAGGTCTGAGGATTGAGGATTGAGGATTGAGAATTGAGGATTGAGGATTGAGGATTGAAGATTGAGGATTGGGTATTGAGGATTGAAGAATGAGGATTGAGGATTGAGGATTGAGGATTGAGGATTGAGGATTGAGTATTGAAGATTGATGATTGGGGATTGAGGATTGACGATTGAGGATTGAGTATTGAGGATTGAGAATTGAGGATTGAGGATTGAAGATTGAGTATTGAGGATTGAAGATTGAGAATTGAGGATTGAGGATTGAGGATTGAATATGAGGTCTGAGGGTTGAGGATTGAGGTTTGAGGACTGAGGATTGAGGATTGAGGATTGAGAGTTGAGGATTGAGGATTGAGGATTGAAGATTGAGGATTGGGTATTGAGGATTGAAGAATGAGCATTGAGGATTGAGGATTGAGGATTGAGGATTGAAGATTGAGGATTGAGGATTGAGGTTTGAGGATTGAAGGTTGAGTATTGAGGGTTGAAGATTGAGGATTGAGGATTGAGGATTGATAATTGAGGATTGAGGATTGACGATTGAAGATTGAGGATTGGGGACTGAGGGTTGATGGCTGAGTGATGAGAATTGATGTGTGTGGGTAGAGATATGAAGATTGCAAATTGAGTATTGCGTATGGAAAACTCTGAACTGAGGATATTCTAGTGAGGATTGAGGATTGACAGCTGATTGTTGAGGACTGAGGTCTGAAGATTGAGGATTCAGGATTGAGGATTGAGGATTGAGGATTGAGAATTGAGGATTGAGGATTGAGGATTGAAGATTGAGGATTGGGTATTGAGGATTGAAGAATGAGGATTGAGGATTGAGGATTGAGGATTGAGGATTGAAGATTGAGTATTGAGGATTGAAGATTGAGGATTGAGGACCGAGGATTGAGGATTGAGTATTGAGGATTGAGGATTGAGGATTGAAGATTGAGTATTGAGGATTGAAGATTGAGGATTGTGGATTGAGTATTGAGGATTGAGTATTGAAGATTGAGGATTGGGGATTGAGGATTGACGATTGAGGATTGAGTATTGAGGATTGAGAATTGAGGATTGAGGATTGAAGATTGAGTATTGAGGATTGAAGATTGAGAATTGAGGATTGAGGATTGAGGATTGAAGATGAGGGCTGAGGGTTGAGGATTGAGGTTTGAGGACTGAGGATTGAGGATTGAGGATTGAGAGTTGAGGATTGAGGATTGAGGATTGAAGATTGAGGATTGGGTATTGAGGATTGAAGAATGAGCATTGAGGATTGAGGATTGAGGATTGAGGATTGAAGATTGAGGATTGAGGATTGAGGTTTGAGGATTGAAGATTGAGTATTGAGGGTTGAAGAATGAGGATTGAGGATTGAGGATTGATAATTGAGGATTGAGGATTTACGATTGAAGATTGAGGATTGGGGACTGAGAGTTGATGGCTGAGTGATGAGAATTGATGTTTGTGGATGGAGATATGAAGATTGAAGGTTGAGTATTGCGTATGGAAAACTCTGAACTGAGGATATTCTAGTGAGGATTGAGGATTGACAGCTGATTGTTGAGGACTGAGGTCTGAAGATTGAGGATTCAGGATTGAGGATTCAGAATTGAAGTTTGAGGACTGAGGATTGAGGATTGAAGATTGAGTATTGAGGACTGAAGATTGAGGACTGAGGTTGAGGATTGAGGATAGAGGATGAGGGCTGAGGGTTGAGGATTAAGGTATGAGGATTGAGGTCTTAGGATTGAGTATAGAGAATTGAGGATTGAGGATTGAGGATTGAAGATTGAGATTTGGGTATTGAGGATTGAAGAATGAGGATTGAGGATTGAGTATTGAGGATTGAGGATTGAAGACTGAGTATTGAGGATTGAGGATTGAGGATTGAGGATTGAGGATTGAGGATTGAGGGTGAGGATTGAAGATTGATTATTGAGGATTGAAGATTGAGGTTTGAGGATTGAGGATTGCGGATTGACGATTGAGGATTGAGGATTGAGGGTTGAAGGTTGAGTGTTGAGGATTGAAGGTTGAGGATTGACGATTGAGGATGATGGCTGAGGTTTGAGGTTTGAGGTCTGAGTATTGAATCCTGAGAATTCAGGATGTTCTATTGAGTATTGAGAATTGAGGATTGATGCTTTAGTATTGAGGATTCAGGATTGAGGATTGAGGATTGAGTATTGAAGATTGGGGATTGATGATTGAGGATTTAGGATTGAGGATTGAGGATTGAGGATTGAGGATTGAAAATTGAGTATTGAGGACTGAGGACTGAGGATAGAGGATTGAGGATGGAGCATTGAGGATTGAAGATTGAGGACTGGGGATTGAGGATTGAAGATTGAGGATTGGGTATTGAGGATTGAAGAATGAGGATGAGGGCTGAGGGTTGAGGATTGAGGTTTGAGGATTGAGGACTGAGGATTGATGATTGATGATTGAGTATTGACGATTGAAGATTGAGGATTGAGGATTGAGGATTGAGGATTGAGGATTGAGGATTGAGGATTGAAGATTGAGGACTGGGGACTGAGTGCTGAGTGTTGAGTGATGAGAATTGGAGTTTGTGGATAGAGATTTAAAGATTGCAGCTTGAGTATTGAGTATTGAAAACTGTGAATTGATGATATTCTATTGAGGATTGAGAATTGACAACTGATTGTTGAGGACTGAGGTCTGAAGATTGAGGATTCAGGATTGGTGTTTGAGGAGTGAGGATTGAGGATTGAGGATTGAGGATTGAGGATTGAGGATTGAGGTTTGAGGATTGAGGATTGAAGATTGAGGATTGGGTATTGCGGATTGAACATTGAGGATTTAGGATCGAGGATTGAGGACTGAAGATTGAATATTGATGATTGAAGATTGATGATTGAGGATTGAGGGTTGTGGATTGAGGACGAGGACTGAGGGCTGAGCATTGATGTCTGAGGTCTGAGGATTGAGGATTGAGGATTGAGAATTGAGGATTGAGGATTGAGGATTGAAGATTGAGGATTGGGTATTGAGGATTGAAGAATGAGGATTGAGGATTGAGGATTGAGGATTGAGGATTGAGGATTGAGCATTGAAGATTGAGGATTGGGCATTGAGGATTGACGATTGAGGATTGAGTATTGAGGATTGAGAATTGAGGATTGAGGATTGAAGATTGAGTATTGAGGATTGAAGATTGAGAATTGAGGATTGAGGATTGAGGATTGAATATGAGGGCTGAGGGTTGAGGATTGAGGTTTGAGGACTGAGGATTGAGGATTGAGGATTGAGAGCTGAGGATTGAGGATTGGGTATTGAGGATTGAAGAATGAGGATTGAGGATTGAGGATTGAGGATTGAGGATTGAGGATTGAAGATTGAGTATTGAGGATTGAAGATTGAGGATTGAGGACCGAGGATTGAGGATTGAGGATTGAGGATTGAGGATTGAGGATTGAGGATTGAAGATTGAGTATTGAGGATTGAAGATTGAGGATTGTGGATTGAGTATTGAGGGTTGAGTATTGAAGATTGAGGATTGGGGATTGAGGATTGCGATTGAGGATTGAGTATTGAGGATTGAGAATTGAGGATTGAGGATTGAATATTGAGTATTGAGGATTGAAGATTGAGAATTGAGGATTGAGGATTGAGGATTGAAGATGAGGGCTGAGGGTTCAGGATTGAGGTTTGAGGACTGAGGATTGAGGATTGAGGATTGAGAGTTGAGGATTGAGGATTGAGGATTGAAGATTGAGGATTGGGTATTGAGGATTGAAGAATGAGCATTGAGGATTGAGGATTGAGGATTGAGGATTGAAGATTGAGGATTGAGGATTGAGGTTTGAGGATTGAAGATTGAGTATTGAGGGTTGAAGAATGAGGATTGAGGATTGAGGATTGATAATTGAGGATTGAGGATTTACAATTGAAGATTGAAGATTGGGGACTGAGAGTTGATGGCTGAGTGATGAGAATTGATGTTTGTGGATAGAGATATGAAGATTGCAGATTGAGTATTGCGTATGGAAAACTCTGAACTGAGGATATTCTAGTGAGGATTGAGGATTGACAGCCGATTGTTGAGGACTGAGGTCTGAAGATTGAGGATTCAGGATTGAGGATTCAGAATTGAAGTTTGAGGACTGAGGATTGAGGATTGAAGATTGAGTATTGAGGATTGAGGATTGAGGATTGAAAATTGAGTATTGAGGACTGAGGACTGAGGTTAGAGGATTGAGGATGGAGCATTGAGGATCGAAGATTGAGGACTGGGGATTGAGGATTGAAGGTTGAGGATTGGGTATTGAGGATTGAAGAATGAGGATGAGGGCTGAGGGTTGAGGATTGAGGTTTGAGGATTGAGGACTGAGGATTGATGATTGATGATTGAGTATTGAGGATTGAAGATTGAGGATTGAGGATTGAGTATTGAGGATTGAGGATTGAGGATTGAGGATTGAGGATTGAAGATTGAGGACTGGGGACTGAGTGCTGAGTGTTGAGTGATGAGAATTGGTGTTTGTGGATAGAGATTTAAAGATTGCAGCTTGAGTATTGAGTATTGAAAACTGTGAATTGATGATATTCTATTGAGGATTGAGAATTGACAACTGATTGTTGAGGACTGAGGTCTGAAGATTGAGGATTCAGGATTGAGGATCCAGGATTGGTGTTTGAGGAGTGAGGATTGAGGATTGAGGATTGAGGATTGAGGATTGAGGATTGAGGATTGAGGTTTGAGGATTGAGGATTGAAGATTGAGGATTGGGTATTGCGGACTGAACATTGAGGATTTAGGATTGAGGATTGAGGACTGAAGATTGAATATTGATGATTGAAGATTGATGATTGAGGATTGAGGGTTGTGGATTGAGGACGAGGACTGAGGGCTGAGCATTGATGTCTGAGGTCTGAGGATTGAGGATTGAGGATTGAGAATTGAGGATTGAGGATTGAGGATTGAAGATTGAGGATTGGGTATTGAGGATTGAAGAATGAGGATTGAGGATTGAGGATTGAGGATTGAGGATTGCGGATTGAGTATTGAAGATTGAGGATTGGGGATTGAGGATTGACGATTGAGGATTGAGTATTGAGGATTGAGAATTGAGGATTGAGGATTGAAGATTGAGTATTGAGGATTGAAGGTTGAGAATTGAGGATTGAGGATTGAGGATTGAATATGAGGGCTGAGGGTTGAGGATTGAGGTTTGAGGACTGAGGATTGAGGATTGAGGATTGAGAGTTGAGGATTGAGGATTGAGGATTGAAGATTGAGGATTGGGTATTGAGGATTGAAGGATGAGCATTGAGGATTGAGGATTGAGGATTGAGGATTGAAGATTGAGGATTGAGGATTGAGGTTTGAGGATTGAAGGTTGAGTATTGAGGGTTGAGGATTGAGGATTGAGGATTGAGGATCGATAATTGAGGATTGAGGATTGACGATTGAAGATTGAGGATTGGGGACTGAGGGTTGATGGCTGAGTGATGAGAATTGATGTTTGTGGGTAGAGATATGAAGATTGCAAATTGAGTATTGCGTATGGAAAACTCTGAACTGAGGATATTCTAGTGAGGATTGAGGATTGACAACTGATTGTTGAGGACTGAGGGCTGAAGATTGAGGATTCAGGATTGAGGATTCAGAATTGTGGTTTGAGGACTGAGGATTGAAGATTGAAGATTGAGTATTGAGGGTTGAGGATTGAGGATTGAGGATTGAGGATTGAGGTTGAGGGCTGAGGGTTGAAGATTGAGGTGTGAGGACTCAGGACTGAGGATTGAGGATTGAGAATTGAGGATTGAGTATTGAGGATTGAAGATTGAGTATAGGGTATTGAGGATTGAAGAATGAGGATGGAGGATGGGCGATTGAGGATTGAGGATTGAAAATTGAGTATTCAGGATTGGAGATTGACGATTGAGGATTGAGGATTGAGGACCGAGGATTGAGGATTGAGGATTGAAGATTGAGTATTGAGAATTGAAGATTGAGGATTGTGGATTGACGATTGAGGATTGAGGATTGAGAATTGAAGATTGAGGATTGGGGACTGAGTGTTGAGGGTTGAGTGATGAGGATTGTTGTTTGTGGATAGAGATTTGAAGATTGCAGATTCAGTATTGAGTATTGAAACCTGTGAACTGAGGATATTCTATTGAGGATTGAGGATTGACAACTGATTGTTGAGGACTGAGGGCTGAAGATTGAGGATTCAGGATTGAGGATTCAGAATTGAGGTTTGAGGACTGAGGATTGAGGATTGAGGATTGAGGATTGAGGATTGAGGATTGAGGATTGGGGATTGAAGATTCAGTATTGAGGATTGAAGATTGAGGATTGAGGATTGAGGATTGAGGATTGAGGATTGAAGATTGAGTATTGAGGATTGAAGATTGAGGATTGAGGACCGAGGATTGAGGGTTGAGGATTGAAGATTGAGGATTGATGATTGAGGATTGAGGATTGAGTATTGGGGATTGAGGATTGAAGATTGAGGATTGAGGATAGAGGATTAATGATTGAGTATTGAGGATTGAAGGTTGAGAATTGAGGATTCAGGATTGAACATTGTGGACTGAGTGTTGAGGGTTGAGTGATGAGAATTGATGTTTGTGGATAGAGATTTGAAGATTGCAGATTGGGTATTGAGTATTGAAAACTGTGAATTGAGGATATTCTATTGGGGATTGAGGATTGACAACTGATTGTTGAGGACTGAGGGCTGAAGATTGAGGATTCAGGATTGAGGATTCAGAATTGTGGTTTGAGGACTGAGGATTGAAGGTTGAAGATTGAGTATTGAGGGTTGAGGATTGAGGATTGAGGATTGAGGATTGAGGTTGAGGGCTGAGGGTTGAAGATTGAGGTGTGAGGACTCAGGACTGAGGTTTGAGGATTGAGAATTGAGGATTGAGTATTGAGGATTGAAGATTGAGGATTGAGGACCGAGGATTGAGGGTTGAGGATTGAAGATTGAGGATTGATGATTGAGGATTGAGGATTGAGGATTGAGGATTGAGTATTGGGGATTGAGGATTGAAGATTGAGGATTGAGGATAGAGGATTAATGATTGAGTATTGAGGATTGAAGATTGAGAATTGAGGATTCAGGATTGAACATTGTGGACTGAGTGTTGAGGGTTGAGTGATGAGAATTGATGTTTGTGGATAGAGATTTGAAGATTGCAGATTGGGTATTGAGTATTGAAAACTGTGAATTGAGGATATTCTATTGGGGATTGAGGATTGACAACTGATTGTTGAGGACTGAGGGCTGAAGATTGAGGATTCAGGATTGAGGATTCAGAATTGTGGTTTGAGGACTGAGGATTGAAGGTTGAAGATTGAGTATTGAGGGTTGAGGATTGAGGATTGAGGATTGAGGATTGAGGTTGAGGGCTGAGGGTTGAAGATTGAGGTGTGAGGACTCAGGACTGAGGTTTGAGGATTGAGAATTGAGGATTGAGTATTGAGGATTGAAGATTGAGGGTAGGGTATCGAGGATTGAAGAATGAGGATGCAGGATGGGCGATTGAGGATTGAGGATTGAAGATTGAGTATTCAGGATTGGAGATTGACGATTGAGGATTGAGGATTGAGGACCGAGGATTGAGGATTGAGGATTGAAGATTGAGTATTGAGGATTGAAGATTGAGGATTGAGGATTGACGATTGAGGATTGAGGACTGAGAATTGTAGATTGAGGCTTGGGGACTGAGTGTTGAGGGTTGAGTGATGAGGATTGTTGTTTGTGGATAGAGATTTGAAGATTGCAGATTCAGTATTGAGTATTGAAACCTGTGAATTGAGGATATTCTATTGAGGATTGAGGATTGACAACTGATTGTTGAGGACTGAGGGCTGAAGATTGAGGATTCAGGATTCAGGATTCAGAATTGAGGTTTGAGGACTGAGGATTGAGGATTGAGGATTGAGGATTGAGGATTGAGGATTGAAGATTCAGTATTGAGAATTGAATATTGAGGATTGAGGATTGAGGATTGAGGATTGAGGATTGAGGATTGAGGATTGAGTACTGAAGATTGAGTATTGATGACTGAGGATTCTGGATTGAGGATTGAGGACTGATGATTGAGGATTTAGGATTGAAGATTGAATATTGATGATTGAAGATTGAGGATTGAGGATTGAGTGTTGTGGATTGAGGACGAGGACTGAGGGTTGAGTATTGATGTTTGAGGTCTGAGGATTGATGATTGTGGATCGAGAATAGAGGATTGAGGATGGAGGATTGAAGATTGAGGATTTGGTGTTGAGGATTGAAGAATGAGGATTGAGGATTGAGGATTGATGATTGAGGATTGAAGATTGAGTATTGAGGATTGAAGATTGAGGATTGAGGATTGGGGATTGAGGATTGAGGATTGAGGATTGAGGATTGAGGATTGACAACTGATTCTTGAGGACTGAGGGCTGAAGATTGAGGATTCAGGATTGAGGATTCAGATTTGAGGTTTGAGGACTGAGGATTGAGGATTGAGGACTGAAGATTGAATATTGATGATTGAAGATTGAGTATTGAGGATTGAGGGTTGTGTATTGAGGACGAGGACTGAGGGTTGAGTATTGATGTTTGAGGTCTGAGGATTGAGGATTGAGGATTGAGAATAGAGGATTGAGGATTGAGGGTTGAAGATTGAGGATTTGGTGTTGAGGATTGAAGAATGAGGATTGAGGATTGATGATTGAGGATTGAGTGTTGAAGATTGAGTATTGAGGATTGAAGATTGAGGATTGAGGATTGAGGATTGAGGATTGATGATTGAGGATTGAGGGTTGAAGATTGAGTATTGAGGATTGAAGATTGAGGATTGAAGATTGTGGATTGAGGATTGAGGATTGAGGATTGAGGATTGAAAATTGAGGATTGGGGACTGAGTGTTGAGGGCTGAGTGATGAGAATTTATGTTTGCGGATAGAGATTTGAAGATTGCAGATTGAGTATTGCGTATGGAAAACTCTGAACTGAGGATATTCTATTGAGGATTGAGGATTGAGGATTGAGGATTGAGGATTGAGTATTCAGGATTGAGGATTCAGGATTGAGGATTCAGGATTGTGGTTTGAGGACAGAGGATTGTGGCTTGAGGATTGAGGATTGAGGATTGAGAATTGAGGATTGAGGATTGAGGATTGAAGATTGAGGATTGGGTATTGAGGGTTGAAGAATGAGGATTGAGGACTGAGGATTGAGGATTGAGGATTGAAGATTGAGTATTGAGGATTGAAGATTGAGGATTGAGGACCGAGGATTGAGGGTTGAGGATTGAGGATTGAGGATTGAGGATTGAAGATTGAGTATTGAGGATTGAAGATTGAGAATTGAGGATTGAGGATTGAGGATTGAAGATGAGGGCTGAGGGTTGAGGATTGAGGATTGGGTATTGAGGATTGAAGAATGAGCATTGAGGATTGAGGATTGAGGATTGAGGATTGAAGATTGAGGATTGAGGATTGAGGTTTGAGGATTGAAGATTGAGTATTGAGGATTGAACATTGAGGATTGAGAATTGAGGATTGAGGATTGAGGATTGAGGATTGAAGATTGAATATTGATCATTGAAGCTTGAGGATTGAGGATTGAGGGTTGTGGATTCAGGACGAGGACTGAGGGTTGAGTATTGATGTTTGAGGTCTGAGGATTGAGGATAGAGGATTGAGAATTGAGGATTGAGGATTGAGGATTGAGGATTGAAGATTGAGGATTGGGTATTGAGGATTGAAGAATGAGCACTGAGGATTGAGGATCGAGTATTGAGGATTGAAGATTGAGGATTGAGGATTGAGGATTGAGTATTGAGGATTGAGAATTGAGGATTGAGGATTGAAGATTGAGTATTGAGGATTGAAGATTGAGAATTGAGGATTGAGGATTGAGGATTGAAGATGAGGGCTGAGGGTTGAGGATTGAGGTTTGAGGACTGAGGATTGAGGATTGAGGATTGAGAGTTGAGGATTGAGGATTGAGGATTGAAGATTGAGGATTGGGTATTGAGGATTGAAGAATGAGCATTGAGGATTGAGGATTGAGGATTGAGGATTGAAGATTGAGGATTGAGGATTGAGGTTTGAGGATTGAAGATTGAGTATTGAGGGTTGAAGATTGAGGATTGAGGATTGAGGATTGATAATTGAGGATTGAGGATAGACGATTGAAGATTGAGGATTGGGGACTGAGGGTTGATGGCTGAGTGATGAGAATTGATGTGTGTGGATAGAGATATGAAGATTGCAGATTGAGTATTGCGAATGGAAAGCTCGGAACTGAGGATATTCTAGTGAGGATTGAGGATTGACAGCTGATTGTTGAGGACTGAGGTCTGAAGATTGAGGATTCAGGATTGAGGATTCAGGACTGTGGTTTGAGGACTGTGGATTGAGGATTGAGGATTGGGGATTGAGGATTGAGGATCGAGGATTGAAGATTGAAGATTGGGTATTGAGGATTGAACATTGAGGATTGAGAATTGAGGATTGAGGATTGAGGATTGAGGATTGAAGATTGAATATTGATCATTGAAGGTTGAGGATTGAGGATTGAGGGTTGTGGATTCAGGACGAGGACTGAGGGTTGAGTATTGATGTTTGAGGTCTGAGGATTGAGGATAGAGGATTGAGAATTGAGGATTGAGGATTGAGGATTGAGGATTGAAGATTGAGGATTGGGTATTGAGGATTGAAGAATGAGCACTGAGGATTGAGGATCGAGTATTGAGGATTGAAGATTGAGGATTGAGGATTGAGGATTGAGGATTGAGGATTGAGGATTGAGGATTGAGGATTGAAGATTGAGGATTGTGAATTGAGGATTAAAGGTTGAGCATTGAGGATTGAGGATTGAGGATTGATGATTGAGGATTGAGGATTGAGGATTGAGGATTGAGGATTGAGTATTGAAGATTGAGGATTGATGATTGAGGATTGAGGATTGAGGATTGAGGATTGAGTATTGGGGATTGAGGATTGAAGATTGAGGATTAGGGATTGAGGATTAATGATTGAGTATTGAGGATTGAAGATTGAGAATTGAGGATTCAGGATTGAACATTGTGGACTGAGTGTTGAGGGTTGAGTGATGAGAATTGATGTTTGTGGATAGAGATTTGAAGATTGCAGATTGGGTATTGAGTATTGAAAACTGTGAATTGAGGATATTCTATTGGGGATTGAGGATTGACAACTGATTGTTGAGGACTAAGGGCTGAAGATTGAGGATTCAGGATTGAGGATTCAGAATTGTGGTTTGAGGACTGAGGATTGATGATTGAAGATTGAGTATTGAGGATTGAGGGTTGTGTATTGAGGACGAGGACTGAGGGTTGAGTATTGATGTTTGAGGTCTGAGGATTGAGGATTGAGGATTGAGAATAGAGGATTGAGGATTGAGGGTTGAAGATTGAGGATATGGTGTTGAGGATTGAAGAATGAGGATTGAGGATTGATGATTGAGGATTGAGGGTTGAAGATTGAGTATTGAGGATTGAAGATTGAGGATTGAGGATTGAGGATTGAGGATTGAGGAATGAGGATTGAGGATTGAAGATTGAGTATTGATGATTGAAGATTGAGGATTGAGGATTGAGGACTGAGTATTGAGGATTGAAGATTGAGGATTCAGGATTGAGGATTGAGGATTGAGGAATGAGGACTGAGGATTGAGTGTTGTGGATTGGGGACCAGGACTGAGGGTTGAATATTGATGTTAGAGGTCTGAGGATTGCGGATTGAGGATTGAGAATTGAGGATTGAGGATTGAGGATTGAAGATTGAGGATTGGGTATTGAGGATTGAAGAATGAGAATTGAGGATTGAGGATTGAGGCCTGAGGATTGAGAATTGAGAACTGAGGATGAGGACTGAGGGCTGAGGGTTGAGGTTTGAGGAATGAGGACTGACGATTGAGGATTGAGGATTGCAGATTGAGTATTGAGGATTGAAGATTGTGGATTGAGGATTGAGGATTGAGGATTGAGGATTGAAGATTGAGGATTGGGGACTGAGTGTTGAGGGCTGAGTGATGAGAATTGATGTTTGCGGATAGAGATTTGAAGATTGCAGATTGAGTATTGCGTATGGAAAGCTCTGAACTGAGGATATTCTATTGAGGATTGAGGACTGACAACTGATTGTTGAGGACTGAGGGCTGAAGATTGAGGATTCAGGATTGAGGATTCAGGATTGTGGTTTGAGGACAGAGGATTGAGGATTGAGAATTGAGGATTGAGGATTGAGGATTGAGGATTGAAGATTGAGGATTGGGTATTGCGGATTGAATATTGAGGATTGAGGATTGAGGATTGAGGATTGAGGTTTGAGGATTGAAGATTGAGTATTGAGGGTTGAAGATTGAGGATTGAGGATTGAGGATTGATAATTGAGGATTGAGGATTGACGATTGAAGATTGAGGATTGGGGACTGAGAGTTGATGGCTGAGTGATGAGAATTGATGTGTGTGGATAGAGATATGAAGATTGCAGATTGAGTATTGCGTATGGAAAACTCGGAACTGAGGATATTCTAGTGAGGATTGAGGATTGACAGCTGATTGTTGGGGACTGAGGTCTGAAGATCGAGGATTCAGGATTGAGGATTCAGGACTGTGGTTTGAGGACTGTGGATTGAGGATTGTGGATTGAGGATTGGGGATTGAGGATTGAGGATTGAAGATTGAGGATTGGGTATTGAGGATTGAAGAATGAGCACTGAGGATTGAGGATCGAGTATTGAGGATTGAAGATTGAGGATTGAGGATTGAGGATTGAGGATTGAGGATTGAGGATTGAGGATTGAGGATTGAAGATTGAGGATTGAGGATTGAGGATTAAAGGTTGAGCATTGAGGATTGAGGATTGAGGATTGATGATTGAGGATTGAGGATTGAGGATTGAGGATTGAGGATTGAGTATTGAAGATTGAGGATTGATGATTGAGGATTGAGGATTGAGGATTGAGGATTGAGGATTGAGTATTGGGGATTGAGGATTGAAGATTGAGGATTGAGGATAGAGGATTAATGATTGAGTATTGAGGATTGAAGATTGAGAATTGAGGATTCAGGATTGAACATTGTGGACTGAGTGTTGAGGGTTGAGTGATGAGAATTGATGTTTGTGGATAGAGATTTGAAGATTGCAGATTGGGTATTGAGTATTGAAAACTGTGAATTGAGGATATTCTATTGGGGATTGAGGATTGACAACTGATTGTTGAGGACTGAGGGCTGAAGATTGAGGATTCAGGATTGAGGATTCAGAATTGTGGTTTGAGGACTGAGGATTGAAGATTGAAGATTGAGTATTGAGGGTTGAGGATTGAGGATTGAGGATTGAGGATTGAGGTTGAGGGCTGAGGGTTGAAGATTGAGGTGTGAGGACTCAGGACTGAGGATTGAGGATTGAGAATTGAGGATTGAGTATTGAGGATTGAAGATTGAGGATAGGGTATCGAGGATTGAAGAATGAGGATGCAGGATGGGCGATTGAGGATTGAGGATTGAAGATTGAGTATTCAGGATTGGAGATTGACGATTGAGGATTGAGGATTGAGGACCGAGGATTGAGGATTGAGGATTGAAGATTGAGTATTGAGGATTGAAGATTGAGGATTGAGGATTGACGATTGAGGATTGAGGACTGAGAATTGAAGATTGAGGCTTGGGGACTGAGTGTTGAGGGTTGAGTGATGAGGATTGTTGTTTGTGGATAGAGATTTGAAGATTGCAGATTCAGTATTGAGTATTGAAACCTGTGAATTGAGGATATTCTATTGAGGATTGAGGATTGACAACTGATTGTTGAGGACTGAGGGCTGAAGATTGAGGATTCAGGATTCAGGATTCAGAATTGAGGTTTGAGGACTGAGGATTGAGGATTGAGGATTGAGGATTGAGGATTGAGGATTGAGGATTGAAGATTGAGGATTGGGTATTGAGGATTGAAGAATGAGCACTGAGGATTGAGGATCGAGTATTGAGGATTGAAGATTGAGGATTGAGGATTGAGGATTGAGGATTGAGGATTGAGGATTGAGGATTGAGGATTGAAGGTTGAGGATTGAGGATTGAGGATTAAAGGTTGAGCATTGAGGATTGAGGATTGAGGATTGATGATTGAGGATTGAGGATTGAGGATTGAGGATTGAGGATTGAGTATTGAAGATTGAGGATTGATGATTGAGGATTGAGGATTGAGGATTGAGGATTGAGTATTGGGGATTGAGGATTGAAGATTGAGGATTGAGGATAGAGGATTAATGATTGAGTATTGAGGATTGAAGATTGAGAATTGAGGATTCAGGATTGAACATTGTGGACTGAGTGTTGAGGGTTGAGTGATGAGAATTGATGTTTGTGGATAGAGATTTGAAGATTGCAGATTGGGTATTGAGTATTGAAAACTGTGAATTGAGGATATTCTATTGGGGATTGAGGATTGACAACTGATTGTTGAGGACTGAGGGCTGAAGATTGAGGATTCAGGATTGAGGATTCAGAATTGTGGTTTGAGGACTGAGGATTGAAGATTGAAGATTGAGTATTGAGGGTTGAGGATTGAGGATTGAGGATTGAGGATTGAGGTTGAGGGCTGAGGGTTGAAGGTTGAGGTGTGAGGACTCAGGACTGAGGATTGAGGATTGAGAATTGAGGATTGAGTATTGAGGATTGAAGATTGAGGATAGGGTATCGAGGATTGAAGAATGAGGATGGAGGATGGGCGATTGAGGATTGAGGATTGAAGATTGAGTATTCAGGATTGGAGATTGACGATTGAGGATTGAGGATTGAGGACCGAGGATTGAGGATTGAGGATTGAAGATTGAGTATTGAGGATTGAAGATTGAGGATTGAGGATTGACGATTGAGGATTGAGGATTGAGAATTGAAGATTGAGGCTTGGGGACTGAGTGTTGAGGGTTGAGTGATGAGGATTGTTGTTTGTGGATAGAGATTTGAAGATTGCAGATTCAGTATTGAGTATTGAAACCTGTGAATTGAGGATATTCTATTTAGGATTGAGGATTGACAACTGATTGTTGAGGACTGAGGGCTGAAGATTGAGGATTCAGGATTCAGGATTCAGAATTGTGGTTTGAGGACTGAGGATTGAGGATTGAGGATTGAGGATTGAGGATTGAGGATTGAAGATTCAGTATTGAGGATTGAATATTGAGGATTGAGGATTGAGGATTGAGGATTGAGGATTGAGGATTGAGGATTGAGTACTGAAGGTTGAGTATTGATGACTGAGGATTCAGGATTGAGGATTGAGGACTGATGATTGAGGATTTAGGATTGAAGATTGAATATTGATGATTGAAGATTGAGGATTGAGGATTGAGTGTTGTGGATTGAGGACGATGACTGAGGGTTGAGTATTGATGTTTGAGGTCTGAGGATTGATGATTGAGGATCGAGAATAGAGGATTGAGGATTGAGGATTGAAGATTGAGGATTTGGTGTTGAGGATTGAAGAATGAGGATTGAGGATTGAGGATTGATGATTGAGGATTGAAGATTGAGTATTGAGGATTGAAGATTGAGGATTGAGGATTGGGGACTGAGGATTGAGGATTGAGGATTGAGGATTGAGGATTGACAACTGATTCTTGAGGACTGAGGGCTGAAGATTGAGGATTCAGGATTGAGGATTCAGATTTGAGGTTTGAGGACTGAGGATTGAGGATTGAGGACTGAAGATTGAATATTGATGATTGAAGATTGAGTATTGAGGATTGAGGGTTGTGTATTGAGGACGAGGACTGAGGGTTGAGTATTGATGTTTGAGGTCTGAGGATTGAGGATTGAGGATTGAGAATAGAGGATTGAGGATTGAGGGCTGAAGATTGAGGATATGGTGTTGAGGATTGAAGAATGAGGATTGAGGATTGAGGATTAAAGGTTGAGCATTGAGGATTGAGGATTGAGGATTGATGATTGAGGATTGAGGATTGAGGATTGAGGATTGAGGATTGAGTATTGAAGATTGAGGATTGATGATTGAGGATTGAGGATTGAGGATTGAGGATTGAGTATTGGGGATTGAGGATTGAAGATTGAGGATTGAGGATAGAGGATTAATGATTGAGTATTGAGGATTGAAGATTGAGAATTGAGGATTCAGGATTGAACATTGTGGACTGAGTGTTGAGGGTTGAGTGATGAGAATTGATGTTTGTGGATAGAGATTTGAAGATTGCAGATTGGGTATTGAGTATTGAAAACTGTGAATTGAGGATATTCTATTGGGGATTGAGGATTGACAACTGATTGTTGAGGACTGAGGGCTGAAGATTGAGGATTCAGGATTGAGGATTCAGAATTGTGGTTTGAGGACTGAGGATTGAAGATTGAAGATTGAGTATTGAGGGTTGAGGATTGAGGATTGAGGATTGAGGATTGAGGTTGAGGGCTGAGGGTTGAAGGTTGAGGTGTGAGGACTCAGGACTGAGGATTGAGGATTGAGAATTGAGGATTGAGTATTGAGGATTGAAGATTGAGGATAGGGTATCGAGGATTGAAGAATGAGGATGGAGGATGGGCGATTGAGGATTGAGGATTGAAGATTGAGTATTCAGGATTGGAGATTGACGATTGAGGATTGAGGATTGAGGACCGAGGATTGAGGATTGAGGATTGAAGATTGAGTATTGAGGATTGAAGATTGAGGATTGAGGATTGACGATTGAGGATTGAGGATTGAGAATTGAAGATTGAGGCTTGGGGACTGAGTGTTGAGGGTTGAGTGATGAGGATTGTTGTTTGTGGATAGAGATTTGAAGATTGCAGATTCAGTATTGAGTATTGAAACCTGTGAATTGAGGATATTCTATTTAGGATTGAGGATTGACAACTGATTGTTGAGGACTGAGGGCTGAAGATTGAGGATTCAGGATTCAGGATTCAGAATTGTGGTTTGAGGACTGAGGATTGAGGATTGAGGATTGAGGATTGAGGATTGAGGATTGAAGATTCAGTATTGAGGATTGAATATTGAGGATTGAGGATTGAGGATTGAGGATTGAGGATTGAGGATTGAGGATTGAGTACTGAAGGTTGAGTATTGATGACTGAGGATTCAGGATTGAGGATTGAGGACTGATGATTGAGGATTTAGGATTGAAGATTGAATATTGATGATTGAAGATTGAGGATTGAGGATTGAGTGTTGTGGATTGAGGACGATGACTGAGGGTTGAGTATTGATGTTTGAGGTCTGAGGATTGATGATTGAGGATCGAGAATAGAGGATTGAGGATTGAGGATTGAAGATTGAGGATTTGGTGTTGAGGATTGAAGAATGAGGATTGAGGATTGAGGATTGATGATTGAGGATTGAAGATTGAGTATTGAGGATTGAAGATTGAGGATTGAGGATTGGGGACTGAGGATTGAGGATTGAGGATTGAGGATTGAGGATTGACAACTGATTCTTGAGGACTGAGGGCTGAAGATTGAGGATTCAGGATTGAGGATTCAGATTTGAGGTTTGAGGACTGAGGATTGAGGATTGAGGACTGAAGATTGAATATTGATGATTGAAGATTGAGTATTGAGGATTGAGGGTTGTGTATTGAGGACGAGGACTGAGGGTTGAGTATTGATGTTTGAGGTCTGAGGATTGAGGATTGAGGATTGAGAATAGAGGATTGAGGATTGAGGGCTGAAGATTGAGGATATGGTGTTGAGGATTGAAGAATGAGGATTGAGGATTGATGATTGAGGATTGAGGGTTGAAGATTGAGTATTGAGGATTGAAGATTGAGGATTGAGGATTGAGGATTGAGGATTGAGGAATGAGGATTGAGGATTGAAGATTGAGTATTGATGATTGAAGATTGAGGATTGAGGATTGAGGACTGAGTATTGAGGATTGAAGATTGAGGATTCAGGATTGAGGATTGAGGATTGAGGAATGAGGACTGAGGATTGAGGGTTGTGGATTGGGGACCAGGACTGAGGGTTGAATATTGATGTTAGAGGTCTGAGGATTGCGGATTGAGGATTGAGAATTGAGGATTGAGGATTGAGGATTGAAGATTGAGGATTGGGTATTGAGGATTGAAGAATGAGAATTGAGGATTGAGGATTGAGGCCTGAGGATTGAGAATTGAGAACTGAGGATGAGGACTGAGGGCTGAGGGCTGAGGGTTGAGGTTTGAGGAATGAGGACTGACGATTGAGGATTGAGGATTGCAAATTGAGTATTGAGGATTGAAGATTGTGGATTGAGGATTGAGGATTGAGGATTGAGGATTGAAGATTGAGGATTGGGGACTGAGTGTTGAGGGCTGAGTGATGAGAATTGATGTTTGCGGATAGAGATTTGAAGATTGCAGATTGAGTATTGCGTATGGAAAGCTCTGAACTGAGGATATTCTATTGAGGATTGAGGATTGACAACTGATTGTTGAGGACTGAGGGCTGAAGATTGAGGATTCAGGATTGAGGATTCAGGATTGTGGTTTGAGGACAGAGGATTGAGGATTGAGAATTGAGGATTGAGGATTGAGGATTGAGGATTGAAGATTGAGGATTGGGTATTGCGAATTGAATATTGAGGATTGAGGATTGAGGATTGAGGATTGAGGTTTGAGGATTGAAGATTGAGTATTGAGGGTTGAAGATTGAGGATTGAGGATTGAGGATTGATAATTGAGGATTGAGGATTGACGATTGAAGATTGAGGATTGGGGACTGAGAGTTGATGGCTGAGTGATGAGAATTGATGTGTGTGGATAGAGATATGAAGATTGCAGATTGAGTATTGCGTATGGAAAACTCGGAACTGAGGATATTCTAGTGAGGATTGAGGATTGACAGCTGATTGTTGGGGACTGAGGTCTGAAGATCGAGGATTCAGGATTGAGGATTCAGGACTGTGGTTTGAGGACTGTGGATTGAGGATTGTGGATTGAGGATTGGGGATTGAGGATTGAGGATTGAAGATTGAGGATTGGGTATTGAGGATTGAAGAATGAGCACTGAGGATTGAGGATCGAGTATTGAGGATTGAAGATTGAGGATTGAGGATTGAGGATTGAGGATTGAGGATTGAGGATTGAGGATTGAGGATTGAAGATTGAGGATTGAGGATTGAGGATTAAAGGTTGAGCATTGAGGATTGAGGATTGAGGATTGATGATTGAGGATTGAGGATTGAGGATTGAGGATTGAGGATTGAGTATTGAAGATTGAGGATTGATGATTGAGGATTGACGATTGAGGATTGAGGATTGAGGATTGAGTATTGGGGATTGAGGATTGAAGATTGAGGATTGAGGATAGAGGATTAATGATTGAGTATTGAGGATTGAAGATTGAGAATTGAGGATTCAGGATTGAACATTGTGGACTGAGTGTTGAGGGTTGAGTGATGAGAATTGATGTTTGTGGATAGAGATTTGAAGATTGCAGATTGGGTATTGAGTATTGAAAACTGTGAATTGAGGATATTCTATTGGGGATTGAGGATTGACAACTGATTGTTGAGGACTGAGGGCTGAAGATTGAGGATTCAGGATTGAGGATTCAGAATTGTGGTTTGAGGACTGAGGATTGAAGATTGAAGATTGAGTATTGAGGGTTGAGGATTGAGGATTGAGGATTGAGGATTGAGGTTGAGGGCTGAGGGTTGAAGGTTGAGGTGTGAGGACTCAGGACTGAGGATTGAGGATTGAGAATTGAGAATTGAGTATTGAGGATTGAAGATTGAGGATAGGGTATCGAGGATTGAAGAATGAGGATGGAGGATGGGCGATTGAGGATTGAGGATTGAAGATTGAGTATTCAGGATTGGAGATTGACGATTGAGGATTGAGGATTGAGGACCGAGGATTGAGGATTGAGGATTGAAGATTGAGTATTGAGGATTGAAGATTGAGGATTGAGGATTGACGATTGAGGATTGAGGATTGAGAATTGAAGATTGAGGCTTGGGGACTGAGTGTTGAGGGTTGAGTGATGAGGATTGTTGTTTGTGGATAGAGATTTGAAGATTGCAGATTCAGTATTGAGTATTGAAACCTGTGAATTGAGGATATTCTATTGAGGATTGAGGATTGACAACTGATTGTTGAGGACTGAGGGCTGAAGATTGAGGATTCAGGATTCAGGATTCAGAATTGTGGTTTGAGGACTGAGGATTGAGGATTGAGGATTGAGGATTGAGGATTGAGGATTGAAGATTCAGTATTGAGGATTGAATATTGAGGATTGAGGATTGAGGATTGAGGATTGAGGATTGAGGATTGAGGATTGAGTACTGAAGGTTGAGTATTGATGACTGAGGATTCAGGATTGAGGATTGAGGACTGATGATTGAGGATTTAGGATTGAAGATTGAATATTGATGATTGAAGATTGAGGATTGAGGATTGAGTGTTGTGGATTGAGGACGATGACTGAGGGTTGAGTATTGATGTTTGAGGTCTGAGGATTGATGATTGAGGATCGAGAATAGAGGATTGAGGATTGAGGATTGAAGATTGAGGATTTGGTGTTGAGGATTGAAGAATGAGGATTGAGGATTGAGGATTGATGATTGAGGATTGAAGATTGAGTATTGAGGATTGAAGATTGAGGATTGAGGATTGGGGACTGAGGATTGAGGATTGAGGATTGAGGATTGAGGATTGACAACTGATTCTTGAGGACTGAGGGCTGAAGATTGAGGATTCAGGATTGAGGATTCAGATTTGAGGTTTGAGGACTGAGGATTGAGGATTGAGGACTGAAGATTGAATATTGATGATTGAAGATTGAGTATTGAGGATTGAGGGTTGTGTATTGAGGACGAGGACTGAGGGTTGAGTATTGATGTTTGAGGTCTGAGGATTGAGGATTGAGGATTGAGAATAGAGCATTGAGGATTGAGGGCTGAAGATTGAGGATATGGTGTTGAGGATTGAAGAATGAGGATTGAGGATTGATGATTGAGGATTGAGGGTTGAAGATTGAGTATTGAGGATTGAAGATTGAGGATTGAGGATTGAGGATTGAGGATTGAGGAATGAGGATTGAGGATTGAAGATTGAGTATTGATGATTGAAGATTGAGGATTGAGGATTGAGGACTGAGTATTGAGGATTGAAGATTGAGGATTCAGGATTGAGGATTGAGGATTGAGGAATGAGGACTGAGGATTGAGGGTTGTGGATTGGGGACCAGGACTGAGGGTTGAATATTGATGTTAGAGGTCTGAGGATTGCGGATTGAGTATTGAGGATTGAAGATTGAGGATTGAGGATTGACGATGGAGGATTGAGGACTGAGAATTGAAGGTTGAGGCTTGGGGACTGAGTGTTGAGGGTTGAGTGATGAGGATTGTTGTTTGTGGATAGAGATTTGAAGATTGCAGATTCAGTATTGAGTATTGAAACCTGTGAATTGAGGATATTCTATTGAGGATTGAGGATTGACAACTGATTGTTGAGGACTGAGGGCTGAAGATTGAGGATTCAGGATTCAGGATTCAGAATTGAGGTTTGAGGACTGAGGATTGAGGATTGAGGATTGAGGATTGAGGATTGAGGATTGAGGATTGAAGATTGAGGATTGGGTATTGAGGATTGAAGAATGAGCACTGAGGATTGAGGATCGAGTATTGAGGATTGAAGATTGAGGATTGAGGATTGAGGATTGAGGATTGAGGATTGAGGATTGAGGATTGAGGATTGAAGATTGAGGATTGAGGATTGAGGATTAAAGGTTGAGCATTGAGGATTGAGGATTGAGGATTGATGATTGAGGATTGAGGATTGAGGATTGAGGATTGAGGATTGAGTATTGAAGATTGAGGATTGATGATTGAGGATTGAGGATTGAGGATTGAGGATTGAGTATTGGGGATTGAGGATTGAAGATTGAGGATTGAGGATAGAGGATTAATGATTGAGTATTGAGGATTGAAGATTGAGAATTGAGGATTCAGGATTGAACATTGTGGACTGAGTGTTGAGGGTTGAGTGATGAGAATTGATGTTTGTGGATAGAGATTTGAAGATTGCAGATTGGGTATTGAGTATTGAAAACTGTGAATTGAGGATATTCTATTGGGGATTGAGGATTGACAACTGATTGTTGAGGACTGAGGGCTGAAGATTGAGGATTCAGGATTGAGGATTCAGAATTGTGGTTTGAGGACTGAGGATTGAAGATTGAAGATTGAGTATTGAGGGTTGAGGATTGAGGATTGAGGATTGAGGATTGAGGTTGAGGGCTGAGGGTTGAAGATTGAGGTGTGAGGACTCAGGACTGAGGATTGAGGATTGAGAATTGAGGATTGAGTATTGAGGATTGAAGATTGAGGATAGGGTATCGAGGATTGAAGAATGAGGATGCAGGATGGGCGATTGAGGATTGAGGATTGAAGATTGAGTATTCAGGATTGGAGATTGACGATTGAGGATTGAGGATTGAGGACCGAGGATTGAGGATTGAGGATTGAAGATTGAGTATTGAGGATTGAAGATTGAGGATTGAGGATTGACGATTGAGGATTGAGGACTGAGAATTGAAGATTGAGGCTTGGGGACTGAGTGTTGAGGGTTGAGTGATGAGGATTGTTGTTTGTGGATAGAGATTTGAAGATTGCAGATTCAGTATTGAGTATTGAAACCTGTGAATTGAGGATATTCTATTGAGGATTGAGGATTGACAACTGATTGTTGAGGACTGAGGGCTGAAGATTGAGGATTCAGGATTCAGGATTCAGAATTGAGGTTTGAGGACTGAGGATTGAGGATTGAGGATTGAGGATTGAGGATTGAGGATTGAAGATTCAGTATTGAGGATTGAATATTGAGGATTGAGGATTGAGGATTGAGGATTGAGGATTGAGGATTGAGGATTGAGTACTGAAGATTGAGTATTGATGACTGAGGACTCAGGATTGAGGATTGAGGACTGATGATTGAGGATTTAGGATTGAAGATTGAATATTGATGATTGAAGATTGAGGATTGAGGATTGAGTGTTGTGGATTGAGGACGAGGCCTGAGGGTTGAGTATTGATGTTTGAGGTCTGAGGATTGATGATTGAGGATGGAGAATAGAGGATTGAGGATGGAGGATTGAAGATTGAGGATTTGGTGTTGAGGATTGAAGAATGAGGATTGAGGATTGAGGATTGATGATTGAGGATTGAAGATTGAGTATTGAGGATTGAAGATTGAGGATTGAGGATTGAGGATTGAGGATTGAAGATTGAGGATTGAGAATTGAGGATTAAAGGTTGAGCATTGAGGATTGAGGATTGAGGATTGAAGATTGAGGATTGAGAATTGAGGATTAAAGGTTGAGCATTGAGGATTGAGGATTGAGGATTGATGATTGAGGATTGAGGATTGAGGATTGAGGATTGAGGATTGAGTATTGAAGATTGAGGATTGATGATTGAGGATTGAGGATTGAGGATTGAGGATTGAGTATTGGGGATTGAGGATTGAAGATTGAGGATTGAGGATTGAGGATTAATGATTGAGTATTGAGGATTGAAGATTGAGAATTGAGGATTCAGGATTGAACATTGTGGACTGAGTGTTGAGGGTTGAGTGATGAGAATTGATGTTTGTGGATAGAGATTTGAAGATTGCAGATTGGGTATTGAGTATTGAAAACTGTGAATTGAGGATATTCTATTGGGGATTGAGGATTGACAACTGATTGTTGAGGACTGAGGGCTGAAGATTGAGGATTCAGGATTGAGGATTCAGAATTGTGGTTTGAGGACTGAGGATTGAAGATTGAAGATTGAGTATTGAGGGTTGAGGATTGAGGATTGAGGATTGAGGATTGAGGTTGAGGGCTGAGGGTTGAAGATTGAGGTGTGAGGACTCAGGGCTGAGGATTGAGGATTGAGAATTGAGGGTTGAGTATTGAGGATTGAAGATTGAGGATAGGGTATCGAGGATTGGAGAATGAGGATGGAGGATGGGCGATTGAGGATTGAGGAATGAAGATTGAGTATTCAGGATTGGAGATTGACGATTGAGGATTGAGGATTGAGGACCGAGGATTGAGGATTGAGGATTGAAGATTGAGTATTGAGGATTGAAGATTGAGGATTGAGGATTGACGATTGAGGATTGAGGATTGAGAATTGAAGATTGAGGCTTGGGGACTGAGTGTTGAGGGTTGAGTGATGAGGATTGTTGTTTGTGGATAGAGATTTGAAGATTGCAGATTCAGTATTGAGTATTGAAACCTGTGAATTGAGGATATTCTATTGAGGATTGAGGATTGACAACTGACTGTTGAGGACTGAGGGCTGAAGATTGAGGATTCAGGATTCAGGATTCAGAATTGAGGTTTGAGGACTGATGATTGAGGATTGAGGGTTGAGGATTGAGGATTGAGGATTGAAGATTCAGTATTGAGGATTGAATATTGAGGATTGAGGATTGAGGATTGAGGATTGAGGATTGAGGATTGAGGATTGAGGATTGAGGATTGAAGATTGAGGATTTGGTGTTGAGGATTGAAGAATGAGGATTGAGGATTGAGGATTGATGATTGAGGATTGAAGATTGAGTATTGAGGATTGAAGATTGAGGATTGAGGATTGGGGACTGAGGATTGAGGATTGAGGATTGAGGATTGAGGATTGACAACTGATTCTTGAGGACTGAGGGCTGAAGATTGAGGATTCAGGATTGAGGATTCAGATTTGAGGTTTGAGGACTGAGGATTGAGGATTGAGGACTGAAGATTGAATATTGATGATTGAAGATTGAGTATTGAGGATTGAGGGTTGTGTATTGAGGACGAGGACTGAGGGTTGAGTATTGATGTTTGAGGTCTGAGGATTGAGGATTGAGGATTGAGAATAGAGGATTGAGGATTGAGGGCTGAAGATTGAGGATATGGTGTTGAGGATTGAAGAATGAGGATTGAGGATTGAGGATTAAAGGTTGAGCATTGAGGATTGAGGATTGAGGATTGATGATTGAGGATTGAGGATTGAGGATTGAGGATTGAGGATTGAGTATTGAAGATTGAGGATTGATGATTGAGGATTGAGGATTGAGGATTGAGGATTGAGTATTGGGGATTGAGGATTGAAGATTGAGGATTGAGGATAGAGGATTAATGATTGAGTATTGAGGATTGAAGATTGAGAATTGAGGATTCAGGATTGAACATTGTGGACTGAGTGTTGAGGGTTGAGTGATGAGAATTGATGTTTGTGGATAGAGATTTGAAGATTGCAGATTGGGTATTGAGTATTGAAAACTGTGAATTGAGGATATTCTATTGGGGATTGAGGATTGACAACTGATTGTTGAGGACTGAGGGCTGAAGATTGAGGATTCAGGATTGAGGATTCAGAATTGTGGTTTGAGGACTGAGGATTGAAGATTGAAGATTGAGTATTGAGGGTTGAGGATTGAGGATTGAGGATTGAGGATTGAGGTTGAGGGCTGAGGGTTGAAGGTTGAGGTGTGAGGACTCAGGACTGAGGATTGAGGATTGAGAATTGAGGATTGAGTATTGAGGATTGAAGATTGAGGATAGGGTATCGAGGATTGAAGAATGAGGATGGAGGATGGGCGATTGAGGATTGAGGATTGAAGATTGAGTATTCAGGATTGGAGATTGACGATTGAGGATTGAGGATTGAGGACCGAGGATTGAGGATTGAGGATTGAAGATTGAGTATTGAGGATTGAAGATTGAGGATTGAGGATTGACGATTGAGGATTGAGGATTGAGAATTGAAGATTGAGGCTTGGGGACTGAGTGTTGAGGGTTGAGTGATGAGGATTGTTGTTTGTGGATAGAGATTTGAAGATTGCAGATTCAGTATTGAGTATTGAAACCTGTGAATTGAGGATATTCTATTTAGGATTGAGGATTGACAACTGATTGTTGAGGACTGAGGGCTGAAGATTGAGGATTCAGGATTCAGGATTCAGAATTGTGGTTTGAGGACTGAGGATTGAGGATTGAGGATTGAGGATTGAGGATTGAGGATTGAAGATTCAGTATTGAGGATTGAATATTGAGGATTGAGGATTGAGGATTGAGGATTGAGGATTGAGGATTGAGGATTGAGTACTGAAGGTTGAGTATTGATGACTGAGGATTCAGGATTGAGGATTGAGGACTGATGATTGAGGATTTAGGATTGAAGATTGAATATTGATGATTGAAGATTGAGGATTGAGGATTGAGTGTTGTGGATTGAGGACGATGACTGAGGGTTGAGTATTGATGTTTGAGGTCTGAGGATTGATGATTGAGGATCGAGAATAGAGGATTGAGGATTGAGGATTGAAGATTGAGGATTTGGTGTTGAGGATTGAAGAATGAGGATTGAGGATTGAGGATTGATGATTGAGGATTGAAGATTGAGTATTGAGGATTGAAGATTGAGGATTGAGGATTGGGGACTGAGGATTGAGGATTGAGGATTGAGGATTGAGGATTGACAACTGATTCTTGAGGACTGAGGGCTGAAGATTGAGGATTCAGGATTGAGGATTCAGATTTGAGGTTTGAGGACTGAGGATTGAGGATTGAGGACTGAAGATTGAATATTGATGATTGAAGATTGAGTATTGAGGATTGAGGGTTGTGTATTGAGGACGAGGACTGAGGGTTGAGTATTGATGTTTGAGGTCTGAGGATTGAGGATTGAGGATTGAGAATAGAGGATTGAGGATTGAGGGCTGAAGATTGAGGATATGGTGTTGAGGATTGAAGAATGAGGATTGAGGATTGATGATTGAGGATTGAGGGTTGAAGATTGAGTATTGAGGATTGAAGATTGAGGATTGAGGATTGAGGATTGAGGATTGAGGAATGAGGATTGAGGATTGAAGATTGAGTATTGATGATTGAAGATTGAGGATTGAGGATTGAGGACTGAGTATTGAGGATTGAAGATTGAGGATTCAGGATTGAGGATTGAGGATTGAGGAATGAGGACTGAGGATTGAGGGTTGTGGATTGGGGACCAGGACTGAGGGTTGAATATTGATGTTAGAGGTCTGAGGATTGCGGATTGAGGATTGAGAATTGAGGATTGAGGATTGAGGATTGAAGATTGAGGATTGGGTATTGAGGATTGAAGAATGAGAATTGAGGATTGAGGATTGAGGCCTGAGGATTGAGAATTGAGAACTGAGGATGAGGACTGAGGGCTGAGGGCTGAGGGTTGAGGTTTGAGGAATGAGGACTGACGATTGAGGATTGAGGATTGCAAATTGAGTATTGAGGATTGAAGATTGTGGATTGAGGATTGAGGATTGAGGATTGAGGATTGAAGATTGAGGATTGGGGACTGAGTGTTGAGGGCTGAGTGATGAGAATTGATGTTTGCGGATAGAGATTTGAAGATTGCAGATTGAGTATTGCGTATGGAAAGCTCTGAACTGAGGATATTCTATTGAGGATTGAGGATTGACAACTGATTGTTGAGGACTGAGGGCTGAAGATTGAGGATTCAGGATTGAGGATTCAGGATTGTGGTTTGAGGACAGAGGATTGAGGATTGAGAATTGAGGATTGAGGATTGAGGATTGAGGATTGAAGATTGAGGATTGGGTATTGCGAATTGAATATTGAGGATTGAGGATTGAGGATTGAGGATTGAGGTTTGAGGATTGAAGATTGAGTATTGAGGGTTGAAGATTGAGGATTGAGGATTGAGGATTGATAATTGAGGATTGAGGATTGACGATTGAAGATTGAGGATTGGGGACTGAGAGTTGATGGCTGAGTGATGAGAATTGATGTGTGTGGATAGAGATATGAAGATTGCAGATTGAGTATTGCGTATGGAAAACTCGGAACTGAGGATATTCTAGTGAGGATTGAGGATTGACAGCTGATTGTTGGGGACTGAGGTCTGAAGATCGAGGATTCAGGATTGAGGATTCAGGACTGTGGTTTGAGGACTGTGGATTGAGGATTGTGGATTGAGGATTGGGGATTGAGGATTGAGGATTGAAGATTGAGGATTGGGTATTGAGGATTGAAGAATGAGCACTGAGGATTGAGGATCGAGTATTGAGGATTGAAGATTGAGGATTGAGGATTGAGGATTGAGGATTGAGGATTGAGGATTGAGGATTGAGGATTGAAGATTGAGGATTGAGGATTGAGGATTAAAGGTTGAGCATTGAGGATTGAGGATTGAGGATTGATGATTGAGGATTGAGGATTGAGGATTGAGGATTGAGGATTGAGTATTGAAGATTGAGGATTGATGATTGAGGATTGACGATTGAGGATTGAGGATTGAGGATTGAGTATTGGGGATTGAGGATTGAAGATTGAGGATTGAGGATAGAGGATTAATGATTGAGTATTGAGGATTGAAGATTGAGAATTGAGGATTCAGGATTGAACATTGTGGACTGAGTGTTGAGGGTTGAGTGATGAGAATTGATGTTTGTGGATAGAGATTTGAAGATTGCAGATTGGGTATTGAGTATTGAAAACTGTGAATTGAGGATATTCTATTGGGGATTGAGGATTGACAACTGATTGTTGAGGACTGAGGGCTGAAGATTGAGGATTCAGGATTGAGGATTCAGAATTGTGGTTTGAGGACTGAGGATTGAAGATTGAAGATTGAGTATTGAGGGTTGAGGATTGAGGATTGAGGATTGAGGATTGAGGTTGAGGGCTGAGGGTTGAAGGTTGAGGTGTGAGGACTCAGGACTGAGGATTGAGGATTGAGAATTGAGAATTGAGTATTGAGGATTGAAGATTGAGGATAGGGTATCGAGGATTGAAGAATGAGGATGGAGGATGGGCGATTGAGGATTGAGGATTGAAGATTGAGTATTCAGGATTGGAGATTGACGATTGAGGATTGAGGATTGAGGACCGAGGATTGAGGATTGAGGATTGAAGATTGAGTATTGAGGATTGAAGATTGAGGATTGAGGATTGACGATTGAGGATTGAGGATTGAGAATTGAAGATTGAGGCTTGGGGACTGAGTGTTGAGGGTTGAGTGATGAGGATTGTTGTTTGTGGATAGAGATTTGAAGATTGCAGATTCAGTATTGAGTATTGAAACCTGTGAATTGAGGATATTCTATTGAGGATTGAGGATTGACAACTGATTGTTGAGGACTGAGGGCTGAAGATTGAGGATTCAGGATTCAGGATTCAGAATTGTGGTTTGAGGACTGAGGATTGAGGATTGAGGATTGAGGATTGAGGATTGAGGATTGAAGATTCAGTATTGAGGATTGAATATTGAGGATTGAGGATTGAGGATTGAGGATTGAGGATTGAGGATTGAGGATTGAGTACTGAAGGTTGAGTATTGATGACTGAGGATTCAGGATTGAGGATTGAGGACTGATGATTGAGGATTTAGGATTGAAGATTGAATATTGATGATTGAAGATTGAGGATTGAGGATTGAGTGTTGTGGATTGAGGACGATGACTGAGGGTTGAGTATTGATGTTTGAGGTCTGAGGATTGATGATTGAGGATCGAGAATAGAGGATTGAGGATTGAGGATTGAAGATTGAGGATTTGGTGTTGAGGATTGAAGAATGAGGATTGAGGATTGAGGATTGATGATTGAGGATTGAAGATTGAGTATTGAGGATTGAAGATTGAGGATTGAGGATTGGGGACTGAGGATTGAGGATTGAGGATTGAGGATTGAGGATTGACAACTGATTCTTGAGGACTGAGGGCTGAAGATTGAGGATTCAGGATTGAGGATTCAGATTTGAGGTTTGAGGACTGAGGATTGAGGATTGAGGACTGAAGATTGAATATTGATGATTGAAGATTGAGTATTGAGGATTGAGGGTTGTGTATTGAGGACGAGGACTGAGGGTTGAGTATTGATGTTTGAGGTCTGAGGATTGAGGATTGAGGATTGAGAATAGAGCATTGAGGATTGAGGGCTGAAGATTGAGGATATGGTGTTGAGGATTGAAGAATGAGGATTGAGGATTGATGATTGAGGATTGAGGGTTGAAGATTGAGTATTGAGGATTGAAGATTGAGGATTGAGGATTGAGGATTGAGGATTGAGGAATGAGGATTGAGGATTGAAGATTGAGTATTGATGATTGAAGATTGAGGATTGAGGATTGAGGACTGAGTATTGAGGATTGAAGATTGAGGATTCAGGATTGAGGATTGAGGATTGAGGAATGAGGACTGAGGATTGAGGGTTGTGGATTGGGGACCAGGACTGAGGGTTGAATATTGATGTTAGAGGTCTGAGGATTGCGGATTGAGTATTGAGGATTGAAGATTGAGGATTGAGGATTGACGATGGAGGATTGAGGACTGAGAATTGAAGGTTGAGGCTTGGGGACTGAGTGTTGAGGGTTGAGTGATGAGGATTGTTGTTTGTGGATAGAGATTTGAAGATTGCAGATTCAGTATTGAGTATTGAAACCTGTGAATTGAGGATATTCTATTGAGGATTGAGGATTGACAACTGATTGTTGAGGACTGAGGGCTGAAGATTGAGGATTCAGGATTCAGGATTCAGAATTGAGGTTTGAGGACTGAGGATTGAGGATTGAGGATTGAGGATTGAGGATTGAGGATTGAGGATTGAAGATTGAGGATTGGGTATTGAGGATTGAAGAATGAGCACTGAGGATTGAGGATCGAGTATTGAGGATTGAAGATTGAGGATTGAGGATTGAGGATTGAGGATTGAGGATTGAGGATTGAGGATTGAGGATTGAAGATTGAGGATTGAGGATTGAGGATTAAAGGTTGAGCATTGAGGATTGAGGATTGAGGATTGATGATTGAGGATTGAGGATTGAGGATTGAGGATTGAGGATTGAGTATTGAAGATTGAGGATTGATGATTGAGGATTGAGGATTGAGGATTGAGGATTGAGTATTGGGGATTGAGGATTGAAGATTGAGGATTGAGGATAGAGGATTAATGATTGAGTATTGAGGATTGAAGATTGAGAATTGAGGATTCAGGATTGAACATTGTGGACTGAGTGTTGAGGGTTGAGTGATGAGAATTGATGTTTGTGGATAGAGATTTGAAGATTGCAGATTGGGTATTGAGTATTGAAAACTGTGAATTGAGGATATTCTATTGGGGATTGAGGATTGACAACTGATTGTTGAGGACTGAGGGCTGAAGATTGAGGATTCAGGATTGAGGATTCAGAATTGTGGTTTGAGGACTGAGGATTGAAGATTGAAGATTGAGTATTGAGGGTTGAGGATTGAGGATTGAGGATTGAGGATTGAGGTTGAGGGCTGAGGGTTGAAGATTGAGGTGTGAGGACTCAGGACTGAGGATTGAGGATTGAGAATTGAGGATTGAGTATTGAGGATTGAAGATTGAGGATAGGGTATCGAGGATTGAAGAATGAGGATGCAGGATGGGCGATTGAGGATTGAGGATTGAAGATTGAGTATTCAGGATTGGAGATTGACGATTGAGGATTGAGGATTGAGGACCGAGGATTGAGGATTGAGGATTGAAGATTGAGTATTGAGGATTGAAGATTGAGGATTGAGGATTGACGATTGAGGATTGAGGACTGAGAATTGAAGATTGAGGCTTGGGGACTGAGTGTTGAGGGTTGAGTGATGAGGATTGTTGTTTGTGGATAGAGATTTGAAGATTGCAGATTCAGTATTGAGTATTGAAACCTGTGAATTGAGGATATTCTATTGAGGATTGAGGATTGACAACTGATTGTTGAGGACTGAGGGCTGAAGATTGAGGATTCAGGATTCAGGATTCAGAATTGAGGTTTGAGGACTGAGGATTGAGGATTGAGGATTGAGGATTGAGGATTGAGGATTGAAGATTCAGTATTGAGGATTGAATATTGAGGATTGAGGATTGAGGATTGAGGATTGAGGATTGAGGATTGAGGATTGAGTACTGAAGATTGAGTATTGATGACTGAGGACTCAGGATTGAGGATTGAGGACTGATGATTGAGGATTTAGGATTGAAGATTGAATATTGATGATTGAAGATTGAGGATTGAGGATTGAGTGTTGTGGATTGAGGACGAGGCCTGAGGGTTGAGTATTGATGTTTGAGGTCTGAGGATTGATGATTGAGGATGGAGAATAGAGGATTGAGGATGGAGGATTGAAGATTGAGGATTTGGTGTTGAGGATTGAAGAATGAGGATTGAGGATTGAGGATTGATGATTGAGGATTGAAGATTGAGTATTGAGGATTGAAGATTGAGGATTGAGGATTGAGGATTGAGGATTGAAGATTGAGGATTGAGAATTGAGGATTAAAGGTTGAGCATTGAGGATTGAGGATTGAGGATTGAAGATTGAGGATTGAGAATTGAGGATTAAAGGTTGAGCATTGAGGATTGAGGATTGAGGATTGATGATTGAGGATTGAGGATTGAGGATTGAGGATTGAGGATTGAGTATTGAAGATTGAGGATTGATGATTGAGGATTGAGGATTGAGGATTGAGGATTGAGTATTGGGGATTGAGGATTGAAGATTGAGGATTGAGGATTGAGGATTAATGATTGAGTATTGAGGATTGAAGATTGAGAATTGAGGATTCAGGATTGAACATTGTGGACTGAGTGTTGAGGGTTGAGTGATGAGAATTGATGTTTGTGGATAGAGATTTGAAGATTGCAGATTGGGTATTGAGTATTGAAAACTGTGAATTGAGGATATTCTATTGGGGATTGAGGATTGACAACTGATTGTTGAGGACTGAGGGCTGAAGATTGAGGATTCAGGATTGAGGATTCAGAATTGTGGTTTGAGGACTGAGGATTGAAGATTGAAGATTGAGTATTGAGGGTTGAGGATTGAGGATTGAGGATTGAGGATTGAGGTTGAGGGCTGAGGGTTGAAGATTGAGGTGTGAGGACTCAGGGCTGAGGATTGAGGATTGAGAATTGAGGGTTGAGTATTGAGGATTGAAGATTGAGGATAGGGTATCGAGGATTGGAGAATGAGGATGGAGGATGGGCGATTGAGGATTGAGGAATGAAGATTGAGTATTCAGGATTGGAGATTGACGATTGAGGATTGAGGATTGAGGACCGAGGATTGAGGATTGAGGATTGAAGATTGAGTATTGAGGATTGAAGATTGAGGATTGAGGATTGACGATTGAGGATTGAGGATTGAGAATTGAAGATTGAGGCTTGGGGACTGAGTGTTGAGGGTTGAGTGATGAGGATTGTTGTTTGTGGATAGAGATTTGAAGATTGCAGATTCAGTATTGAGTATTGAAACCTGTGAATTGAGGATATTCTATTGAGGATTGAGGATTGACAACTGACTGTTGAGGACTGAGGGCTGAAGATTGAGGATTCAGGATTCAGGATTCAGAATTGAGGTTTGAGGACTGATGATTGAGGATTGAGGGTTGAGGATTGAGGATTGAGGATTGAAGATTCAGTATTGAGGATTGAATATTGAGGATTGAGGATTGAGGATTGAGGATTGAGGATTGAGGATTGAGGATTGAGTACTGAAGATTGAGTATTGATGACTGAGGATTCAGGATTGAGGATTGAGGACTGATGATTGAGGATTTAGGATTGAAGATTGAATATTGATGATTGAAGATTGAGGATTGAGGATTGAGGACGAGGACTGAGGGTTGAGTATTGATGTTTGAGGTCTGAGGATTGATGATTGAGGATCGAGAATAGAGGATTGAGGATGGAGGATTGAAGATTGAGGATTTGGTGTTGAGGATTGAAGAATGAGGATTGAAGATTGAGGATTGATGATTGAGGGTTGAAGATTGAGTATTGAGGATTGAAGATTGATGATTGAGGATTGGGGATTGAGGATTGAGGATTGAGGATTGAGGATTGAGGATTGACAACTGATACTTGAGGACTGAGGGCTGAAGATTGAGGATTCAGGATTGAGGATTCAGATTTGAGGTTTGAGGACTGAAGATTGAGGATTGAGGACTGAAGATTGAATATTGATGATTGAAGATTGAGTATTGAGGATTGAGGGTTGTGTATTGAGGACGAGGACTGAGGGTTGAGTATTGATGCTTGAGGTCTGAGGATTGAGGATTGAGGATTGAGAATAGAGGATTGAGGATTGAGGGTTGAAGATTGAGGATTTGGTGTTGAGGATTGAAGAATGAGGATTGCGGATTGATGATTGAGGATTGAGGGTTGAAGATTGAGTATTGAGGATTGAAGATTGAGGATTGAGGATTGAGGATTGAGGATTGAGGAATGAGGATTGAGGGTTGAAGATTGAGTATTGATGATTGAAGATTGAGGATTGAGGATTGAGGACTGAGTATTGAGGATTGAAGATTGAGGATTCAGGATTGAGGATTGAGGATTGAGGAATGAGGACTGAGGATTGAGGGTTGTGGATTGGGGACCAGGACTGAGGGTTGAATATTGATGTTAGAGGTCTGAGGATTGCGGGTTGAGGATTGAGAATTGAGGATTTAGGATTGAGGATTGAAGATCGAGGATTGGGTATTGAGGATTGAAGAATGAGAATTGAGGATTGAGGATTGAGGCCTGAGGATTGAGAATTGAGAGCTGAGGATGAGGACTGAGGCCTGAGGGTTGAGGTTTGAGGAATGAGGACTGACGATTGAGGATAGAGGATTGCAGATTGAGTATTGAGGATTGAAGATTGTGGATTGAGGATTGAGGATTGAGGATTGAGGATTGAAGATTGAGGATTGGGGACTGAGTGCTGAGGGCTGAGTGATGAGAATTGATGTTTGCGGATAGAGATTTGAAGATTGCAGATTGAGTATTGCGTATGGAAAACTCTGAACTCAGGATATTCTATTGAGGATTGAGGATTGACAACTGATTGTTGAGGACTGAGGGCTGAAGATTGAGGATTGAATATTGAGGATTGAGGATTGAGGATTGAGGATTGAGGATTGAGGATTGAGGATTGAGTACTGAAGATTGAGTATTGATGACTGAGGATTCAGGATTGAGGATTGAGGACTGATGATTGAGGATTTAGGATTGAAGATTGAATATTGATGATTGAAGATTGAGGATTGAGGATTGAGGACGAGGACTGAGGGTTGAGTATTGATGTTTGAGGTCTGAGGATTGATGATTGAGGATCGAGAATAGAGGATTGAGGATGGAGGATTGAAGATTGAGGATTTGGTGTTGAGGATTGAAGAATGAGGATTGAAGATTGAGGATTGATGATTGAGGGTTGAAGATTGAGTATTGAGGATTGAAGATTGATGATTGAGGATTGGGGATTGAGGATTGAGGATTGAGGATTGAGGATTGAGGATTGACAACTGATACTTGAGGACTGAGGGCTGAAGATTGAGGATTCAGGATTGAGGATTCAGATTTGAGGTTTGAGGACTGAAGATTGAGGATTGAGGACTGAAGATTGAATATTGATGATTGAAGATTGAGTATTGAGGATTGAGGGTTGTGTATTGAGGACGAGGACTGAGGGTTGAGTATTGATGCTTGAGGTCTGAGGATTGAGGATTGAGGATTGAGAATAGAGGATTGAGGATTGAGGGTTGAAGATTGAGGATTTGGTGTTGAGGATTGAAGAATGAGGATTGCGGATTGATGATTGAGGATTGAGGGTTGAAGATTGAGTATTGAGGATTGAAGATTGAGGATTGAGGATTGAGGATTGAGGATTGAGGAATGAGGATTGAGGGTTGAAGATTGAGTATTGATGATTGAAGATTGAGGATTGAGGATTGAGGACTGAGTATTGAGGATTGAAGATTGAGGATTCAGGATTGAGGATTGAGGATTGAGGAATGAGGACTGAGGATTGAGGGTTGTGGATTGGGGACCAGGACTGAGGGTTGAATATTGATGTTAGAGGTCTGAGGATTGCGGGTTGAGGATTGAGAATTGAGGATTTAGGATTGAGGATTGAAGATCGAGGATTGGGTATTGAGGATTGAAGAATGAGAATTGAGGATTGAGGATTGAGGCCTGAGGATTGAGAATTGAGAGCTGAGGATGAGGACTGAGGCCTGAGGGTTGAGGTTTGAGGAATGAGGACTGACGATTGAGGATAGAGGATTGCAGATTGAGTATTGAGGATTGAAGATTGTGGATTGAGGATTGAGGATTGAGGATTGAGGATTGAAGATTGAGGATTGGGGACTGAGTGCTGAGGGCTGAGTGATGAGAATTGATGTTTGCGGATAGAGATTTGAAGATTGCAGATTGAGTATTGCGTATGGAAAACTCTGAACTCAGGATATTCTATTGAGGATTGAGGATTGACAACTGATTGTTGAGGACTGAGGGCTGAAGATTGAGGATTCAGGATTGAGGATTCAGGATTGTGGTTTGAGGACAGAGGATTGAGGTTTGAGAATTGAGGATTGAGGATTGAGGATTGAGGATTGAAGATTGAGGATTGGGTATTGCGGGTTGAATATTGAGGATTGAGGATTGAGGATTGAGGATTGAGGATTCAGGATTGAGGATTCAGTATTGAGGATTCAGGATTGTGGTTTGAGTACAGAGGATTGAGGACTGAGGATTGAGGATTGACTATTGAGCATTGAGGATTGAAGATTGAGGACTGTTGATTGAGGATTGAAGATTGACGATTAAGGGTTGAGGATTGAGCATTGAGGTTTGAGGAATGAGGATTGAGGATTGAGGATTGAGGATTGAGGACGAGGACTGACGGTTGAGGATTGTGGCTTGAGGATTGAGGATTGAGAATTGAGGATGAGGACTGAGGTTTGAGGATGAGGGCTGAGGGTTGAGGATTGAGGTTTGAGGACTGAGGACTGAGGATTGAGGATTGAGAATTGAGGATTGAGGATTGAGGATTGAAGATTGAGGATCGGGTATTGAGGATTGAAGAATGAGGATTGAGGAGTGAGGATTGAGGATTGAGGATTGAAGATTGAGGATTCAGGATTGAGGATTCAGGATTGTGGTTTGAGGACTGAGGATTGAGGATTGGGGATTGTGGATTGAGGATTGGGGATTGAGGATTGAGGATCGAGGATTGAAGATTGAAGATTGGGTATTGAGGATTGTACATTGAGGATTGAGGATTGAGGATTGAGGATTGATGATTGAGGATTGAAGATTGAATATTGATGATTGAAGGTTGAGGATTGAGGATTGTGTGTTGTGGATTGAGGACGAGGACTGAGGGTTGAGTATTGATGTTTGAGGTCTGAGAATTGAGGATTGAGGATTGAAGATTGAGGGTTGGGTATTGAGGATTGAAGAACGTGGACTGAGGATTGAGGATTGAGGATTGAGGATTGAAGATTGAGTATTGAGGATTGAAGATTGAGGATTGAGGATTGAGGACTGAGGATTGAGGATTGAGGATTGAGGATTGAGGATTGAGGATTGAAGATTGAGTGTTGAGGATTGAAGATTGTGGATTGAGGATTGGGGATTGAGGATTGAGGATTGAGGATTGACGATTGAGGATTGACAACTGATTGTTGAGGACTGAGGGCTGATGATTGAGGATTCAGGATTGAGGATTCAGATTTGAGGTTTGAGGACTGAGGATTGAGGATTGAGGATTGAAGATTGAATATTGATGATTGAAGATTGAGTATTGAGGATTGAGGGTTGTGTATTGAGGACGAGGACTGAGGGTTGAGTATTGATGTTTGAGGTCTGAGGATTGAGGATTGAGGATTGAGAATAGAGGATTGAGGATTGAGGATTGAAGATTGAGGATTTGGTGTTGAGGATTGAAGAATGAGGATTGAGGATTGATGATTGAGGATTGAGGGTTGAAGATTGAGTATTGAGGATTGAAGATTGAGGATTGAGGATTGAGGATTGAGGATTGAGGAATGAGGATTGAGGATTGAAGATTGAGTATTGAGGATTGGAGATTGAATATTGATGATTGAATATTGAGTATTGAGGATTGAGGGATGTGTATTGAGGACGAGGACTGAGGGTTGAGTATTGATGTTTGAGGTCTGAGGATTGCGGATTGAGGATTGAGAATTGAGGATTGAGGATTGAGGATTGAAGATTGAGGATTGGGTATTGAGGATTGAAGAATGAGAATTGAGGATTGAGGATTGAGGCCTGAGGATTGAGAATTGAGAACTGAGGATGAGGACTGAGGGCTGAGGGTTGACGTTTGAGGAATGAGGACTGACGATTGAGGATTGAGGATTGAAGATTGAGTACTGAGGATTGAAGATTGTGGATTGAGGATTGAGGATTGAGGATTGAGGATTGAAGATTGAGGATTGGGGACTGAGTGTTGAGGGCTGAGTGATGAGAATTGATGTTTGCGGATAGAGATTTGAAGATTGCAGATTGAGTATTGCGTATGGAAAACTCTGAACTGAGGATATTCTATTGAGGATTGAGGATTGACGACTGATTGTTGAGGACTGAGGGCTGAAGATTGAGGATTCAGGATTGAGGATTCAGGATTGTGGTTTGAGGACAGAGGATTGAGGATTGAGAGTTGAGGATTGAGGATTGAGGATTGAGGATTGAAGATTGAGGATTGGGTATAGCGGATTGAATATTGAGGATTGAGGATTGAGGACTGAGGATTGAGGATTCAGGACTGAGGATTCAGGATTGAGGATTCAGGATTGTGGTTTGAGGACAGAGGATTGAGGCTTGAGGATTGAGGATTGAGGATTGAGGATTGAGGATTGAGGATTTAAGATTGAGGATTGGGTATTGAGAATTGAACATTGAGGATTGAGGATTGAGGATTGAGGATTGAGGACTGAAGATTGAATATTGATGATTGAAGATTGAGTATTGAGGATTGAGGGTTGTGGGTTGGGGACCAGGACTGAGGGTTGAATATTGACGTTTGAGGACTGAGGATTGAGGATTGAGGATTGAGGATTGAGGATTGAGGATTGAGGATTGAGGATTGAAGATTGAGGATTGGGTATTGAGGATTGAAGAATGAGGATTGAGGATTTAGGATTGAGGCCTGAGGATTGAGCATTGAGAACTGAGGATGAGGACTGAGGGCTGAGGGTTGAGGTTTGAGGAATGAGGATTGGGGGTTGAGGATTGAGGATTGAGGATTGAGGTTTGAGGATTGAGTACTGAAGATTGAGTATTGATGACTGAGGATTGAGGATTGAGGATTGTGAATTGAGGATTGAGGATTGAGGATTGAAGATTGTGTATTGAGGATTGAAGATTGAGGATTGAGTATTGAGGATCGAGGATTCAGAATGAGGGCTGAGGGTTGAGGATTGAGGTTTGAGGATTGAGGTCTGAGGATTGAGGATTGATGACTGAGTATTGAGGATTGAAGATTGACGATTGAGGATTGAGGATTGAGCATTGAGGATTGGGGATTGAGGATTGAGGATTGAGGATTGAGGATTGAGGATTGAGGACTGAGGATTGACGATTGAGTATTGAGCATTGAGGATTGAAGATTGAGAACTGTTGATTGAGGATTGAAGATTGAGGATTAAGGATTGAGGATTGAGGATTGAGGTTTGAGGAATGAGGATTGAGGATTGAGGATTGAGGATTGAGGAAGAGGACTGACGGTTGAGGATTGTGGCTTGAGGATTGAGGATTGAGAATTGAGGATGAGGACTGAGGTTTGAGGATGAGGGCTGAGGGTTGAGGATTGAAGAATGAGGATTGAGGATTGAGGATTGAGGATTGAGGATTGAGGATTGAAGATTGAGCATTGAGGATTGAAGATTGAAGATTGGGTATTGAGGATTGAACATTGAGGATTGAGGATTGAGGATTGAGGATTGAAGGTTGAGGATTGATGATTGAGGATTGAACATTGAATATTGATGATTGAAGGTTGTGGATTGAGGATTGAGGATTGAAGAGTGAGTATTGAGGATTGAAGATTGAGGATTGAGGATTGAAGATTGAGGATTGGGGACTGAGTGTTCAGGGTTGAGTGGTGAGAATTGATGTCTGTGGATAGAGATATGAAGATTGCAGATTGACTATTGCGTATGGGAAACTCTGAACTGACGATATTCTATTGAGGATTGAGGATTGACAACTGATTGTTGAGGACTGAGGGCTGAAGATTGAGGTTTCAGGATTGAGGATTCAGGATTCTGGTTTGAGGACTGAGGATTGAGGATTGAGAATTGAGGATTGAGAATTGAGGATTGAGGATTGAAGATTGAGGATTGGGTATTGAGGATTGAACATTGAGGATTGAGGATTGAGGATTGAGGATTGAGGATTGAGGATTGAGGATTGAACATTGAATATTGATGATTGAAGGTTGAGGATTGAGGATTGAGGGTTGTGGATTGAGGACGAGGACTGAGGGTTGAGTATTAATGTCTGAGGTCTGAGGATTGAGGACTGAGGATTGAGAATTGAGGATTGAGGATTGAGGATTGAAGATTGAGGATTGAGTATTGAGGATTGAAGAATGAGGATTGAGGATTGAGGATTGAGGATTGAGGATTGAGGATTGAAGATTGAGTATTGAGGATTGAAGATTGAGGATTGAGGATTGAGGATGAGGATTGACGATTGAAGATTGAGGATAGGGGACTGAGTGTTGATGGCTGAGTGATGAGAATTGATGTTTGTGGATAGAGATATGAATTTTGCAGATCGAGTATTGCGTATGGAAAACTCTGCACTGAGGATATTCTAGTGAGGATTGAGGATTGACAACTGATTGTTGAGGACTGAGGGCTGGAGATTGAGGATTCAGGATTGAGGATTCAGGACTGTGGTTTGAGGACTGAGGATTGAGGATTGAGGATTGGGGATTGAGGATTCAGGATCGAGGATTGAAGATTGAAGATTGGGTATTGAGGATTGAACATTGAGGATTGAGGATTGAGGATTGAGGATTGAGGGTTGAGGATTGAAGATTGAATATTGATGATTGAACGTTGAGGATTGAGGATTGAGGGTTGTGCATTCAGGACGAGGACTGATGGCTGAGTATTGATGTTTGAGGTCTGAGGATTGAGGATAGAGGATTGAGAATTGAGGATTGAGGATTGAGGATTGAAGATTGAGGATTCCGTATTGAGGATTGAAGAATGAGGACTGAGGATTGAGGATTGAGGATTGAGGATTGAGGATTGTATATTGATGATTGAAGGTTGAGGATTGAGGACTGAGGGTTGTGGATTCAGGACGAGGACTGAGGGTTGAGTATTGATGTTTGAGGTCTGAGGATTGAGGATAGAGGATTGAGAATTGAGGATTGAGTATTGAGGATTGAAGATTGATGATTGAAGATTGTGGATTGAGGATTGAGGATTGAACATTGAGGACCGAGTGTTGAGGGTTGAGAGATGAGAATTGGTGTTTGTGGATAGAGGTTTGAAGATTGCAGGTTGAGCATTGAGTATTGAGAACTGTGAACTGAGGATATTCTATTGAGCATTGAGGATTGGCAACTGATTGTTGAGGACTGAGGGCTGAAGATTGAGGATTCAGGATTGAGGATTCAGAATTGAGTTTGAGGACTGAGGATTGAGGATTGAAGATTTATTATTGAGGATTGAAGATTGAGGATTGAGGATTCAGGATCGAGGATTGAGGATTGAGGATTGAGGATTGAAGATTGAGGACTGGGGACTGAGTGTTGTGGGTTGAGTGATGAGAATTGGTGTTTGTGGATAGAGATTTAAAGATTGCAGATTGAGTATTGAGTATTGAAAACTGTGAATTGATGATATTCTATTGAGGATTGAGAATTCACAACTGATTGTTGAGGACTGAGGTCTGAAGGTTGAGGATTCAGTATTGAGGATCCAGGATTGAGGTTTTAGGACTGAGGATTGAGGATAGAGGATTGAGGATTGAGGATTGAGGATTGAGTATTGAGTATTGAGGATTGAAGATTGAGGATTGGGTATTGCGGATCGAAGATTGAGTATTGAGGACTGAGGATTGAGGATTGAGGATCGAGGATTGAGGATTGAGGATTCAAGATTGAGTATTGAGGATTGATGGCTGAGGATTGAGGAATGAGGATTGAGGATTGAGTATTGAAGATTGAGGATTGGGGATTGAGGATTGACGATTGAGGATTGAGGATTGAAGATTGAGGATTGGGTATTGAGGATTGAAGAATAAGGATTGAGGATTGAGGATTGAGGATTGAGGATTGAGGATTGAAGATTGAGTATTGAGGATTGAAGATTGAGGATTGAGTATTGAAGATTGAGGATTGGGGATTGAGGATTGACGATTGAGGATTGAGTATTGAGGATTGAGAATTGAGGATTGAGGATTGAAGATTGAGTATTGAGGATTGAAGATTGAGAATTGAGGATTGAGGATTGAGGATTGAAGATGAGGGCTGAGGGTTGAGGATTGAGGTTTGAAGATTGAGGATTGGGTATTGAGGATTGAAGAATGAGCATTGAGTGTTGAGGATTGAGGATTGAAGATTGAGAATTGAGGATTGAGGTTTGAGGATTGAAGATTGAGTATTGAGGGTTGAAGGTTGAGGATTGAGGATTGAGGATTGATAATTGAGCATTGAGGATTGAACATTGTGGACTGAGTGTTGAGGGCTGAGTGATGAGAATTGATGTTTGTGGATAGAGATTTGAAGATTGCAGATTGGGTATTGAGTATTGAAAACTGTGAATTGAGGATATTCTATTGGGGATTGAGGATTAACAACTGATTGTTGAGTACTGAGGGCTGAAGATTGAGGATTCAGGATTGAGGATTCAGAATTGTGGTTTGAGGACTGAGGATTGAAGATTGAAGATTGATGTATTGAGGGTTGAGGATTGAGGATTGAGTACTGAAGATTGAGTATTGATGACTGAGGATTCGGGATTGAGGATTGAGGACTGATGACTGAGGATTTAGGATTGAAGATTGAATATTGATGATTGAAGATTGAGGATTGAGGATTGAGTGTTTTGGATTGAGGACGAGGACTGAGGGTTGAGTATTGATGTTTGAGGTCTGAGGATTGATGATTGAGGATCGAGAATAGAGGATTGAGGATGGAGGATTGAAGATTGAGGATTTGGTGTTGAGGACTGAGGTCTGAAGATCGAGGATTCAGGATTGAGGATTCAGGACTGTGGTTTGAGGACTGTGGATTGAGGATTGTGGATTGAGGATTGGGGATTGAGGATTGAGGATTGAAGATTGAGGATTGGGTATTGAGGATTGAAGAATGAGCACTGAGGATTGAGGATCGAGTATTGAGGATTGAAGATTGAGGATTGAGGATTGAGGATTGAGGATTGAGGATTGAGGATTGAGGATTGAGGATTGAGGATTGAAGATTGAGGATTGAGGATTGAGGATTAAAGGTTGAGCATTGAGGATTGAGGATTGAGGATTGATGATTGAGGATTGAGGATTGAGGATTGAGGATTGAGGATTGAGTATTGAAGATTGAGGATTGATGATTGAACATTGAGGATTGAGGATTGAGGATTGAGGATTGGGGATTGAGGATTGAAGATTGAGGATTGAGGATAGAGGATTAATGATTGAGTATTGAGGATTGAAGATTGAGAATTGAGGATTCAGGATTGAACATTGTGGACTGAGTGTTGAGGGTTGAGTGATGAGAATTGATGTTTGTGGATAGAGATTTGAAGATTGCAGATTGGGTATTGAGTATTGAAAACTGTGAATTGAGGATATTCTATTGGGGATTGAGGATTGACAACTGATTGTTGAGGACTGAGGGCTGAAGATTGAGGATTCAGGATTGAGGATTCAGAATTGTGGTTTGAGGACTGAGGATTGAAGATTGAAGATTGAGTATTGAGGGTTGAGGATTGAGGATTGAGGATTGAGGATTGAGGTTGAGGGCTGAGGGTTGAAGATTGAGGTGTGAGGACTCAGGACTGAGGATTGAGGATTGAGAATTGAGGATTGAGTATTGAGGATTGAAGATTGAGGATAGGGTATCGAGGATTGAAGAATGAGGATGCAGGATGGGCGATTGAGGATTGAGGATTGAAGATTGAGTATTCAGGATTGGAGATTGACGATTGAGGATTGAGGATTGAGGACCGAGGATTGAGGATTGAGGATTGAAGATTGAGTATTGAGGATTGAAGATTGAGGATTGAGGATTGACGATGGAGGATTGAGGACTGAGAATTGAAGATTGAGGCTTGGGGACTGAGTGTTGAGGGTTGAGTGATGAGGATTGTTGTTTGTGGATAGAGATTTGAAGATTGCAGATTCAGTATTGAGTATTGAAACCTGTGAATTGAGGATATTCTATTGAGGATTGAGGATTGACAACTGATTGTTGAGGACTGAGGGCTGAAGATTGAGGATTCAGGATTCAGGATTCAGAATTGAGGTTTGAGGACTGAGGATTGAGGATTGAGGATTGAGGATTGAGGATTGAGGATTGAGGATTGAAGATTGAGGATTGGGTATTGAGGATTGAAGAATGAGCACTGAGGATTGAGGATCGAGTATTGAGGATTGAAGATTGAGGATTGAGGATTGAGGATTGAGGATTGAGGATTGAGGATTGAGGATTGAGGATTGAAGATTGAGGATTGAGGATTGAGGATTAAAGGTTGAGCATTGAGGATTGAGGATTGAGGATTGATGATTGAGGATTGAGGATTGAGGATTGAGGATTGAGGATTGAGTATTGAAGATTGAGGATTGATGATTGAGGATTGAGGATTGAGGATTGAGGATTGAGTATTGGGGATTGAGGATTGAAGATTGAGGATTGAGGATAGAGGATTAATGATTGAGTATTGAGGATTGAAGATTGAGAATTGAGGATTCAGGATTGAACATTGTGGACTGAGTGTTGAGGGTTGAGTGATGAGAATTGATGTTTGTGGATAGAGATTTGAAGATTGCAGATTGGGTATTGAGTATTGAAAACTGTGAATTGAGGATATTCTATTGGGGATTGAGGATTGACAACTGATTGTTGAGGACTGAGGGCTGAAGATTGAGGATTCAGGATTGAGGATTCAGAATTGTGGTTTGAGGACTGAGGATTGAAGATTGAAGATTGAGTATTGAGGGTTGAGGATTGAGGATTGAGGATTGAGGATTGAGGTTGAGGGCTGAGGGTTGAAGATTGAGGTGTGAGGACTCAGGACTGAGGATTGAGGATTGAGAATTGAGGATTGAGTATTGAGGATTGAAGATTGAGGATAGGGTATCGAGGATTGAAGAATGAGGATGCAGGATGGGCGATTGAGGATTGAGGATTGAAGATTGAGTATTCAGGATTGGAGATTGACGATTGAGGATTGAGGACTGAGGACCGAGGATTGAGGATTGAGGATTGAAGATTGAGTATTGAGGATTGAAGATTGAGGATTGAGGATTGACGATTGAGGATTGAGGACTGAGAATTGAAGATTGAGGCTTGGGGACTGAGTGTTGAGGGTTGAGTGATGAGGATTGTTGTTTGTGGATAGAGATTTGAAGATTGCAGATTCAGTATTGAGTATTGAAACCTGTGAATTGAGGATATTCTATTGAGGATTGAGGATTGACAACTGATTGTTGAGGACTGAGGGCTGAAGATTGAGGATTCAGGATTCAGGATTCAGAATTGAGGTTTGAGGACTGAGGATTGAGGATTGAGGATTGAGGATTGAGGATTGAGGATTGAAGATTCAGTATTGAGGATTGAATATTGAGGATTGAGGATTGAGGATTGAGGATTGAGGATTGAGGATTGAGGATTGAGTACTGAAGATTGAGTATTGATGACTGAGGACTCAGGATTGAGGATTGAGGACTGATGATTGAGGATTTAGGATTGAAGATTGAATATTGATGATTGAAGATTGAGGATTGAGGATTGAGTGTTGTGGATTGAGGACGAGGCCTGAGGGTTGAGTATTGATGTTTGAGGTCTGAGGATTGATGATTGAGGATCGAGAATAGAGGATTGAGGATGGAGGATTGAAGATTGAGGATTTGGTGTTGAGGATTGAAGAATGAGGATTGAGGATTGAGGATTGATGATTGAGGATTGAAGATTGAGTATTGAGGATTGAAGATTGAGGATTGAGGATTGAGGATTGAGGATTGAAGATTGAGGATTGAGAATTGAGGATTAAAGGTTGAGCATTGAGGATTGAGGATTGAGGATTGAAGATTGAGGATTGAGAATTGAGGATTAAAGGTTGAGCATTGAGGATTGAGGATTGAGGATTGATGATTGAGGATTGAGGATTGAGGATTGAGGATTGAGGATTGAGTATTGAAGATTGAGGATTGATGATTGAGGATTGAGGATTGAGGATTGAGGATTGAGTATTGGGGATTGAGGATTGAAGATTGAGGATTGAGGATTGAGGATTAATGATTGAGTATTGAGGATTGAAGATTGAGAATTGAGGATTCAGGATTGAACATTGTGGACTGAGTGTTGAGGGTTGAGTGATGAGAATTGATGTTTGTGGATAGAGATTTGAAGATTGCAGATTGGGTATTGAGTATTGAAAACTGTGAATTGAGGATATTCTATTGGGGATTGAGGATTGACAACTGATTGTTGAGGACTGAGGGCTGAAGATTGAGGATTCAGGATTGAGGATTCAGAATTGTGGTTTGAGGACTGAGGATTGAAGATTGAAGATTGAGTATTGAGGGTTGAGGATTGAGGATTGAGGATTGAGGATTGAGGTTGAGGGCTGAGGGTTGAAGATTGAGGTGTGAGGACTCAGGACTGAGGATTGAGGATTGAGAATTGAGGGTTGAGTATTGAGGATTGAAGATTGAGGATAGGGTATCGAGGATTGGAGAATGAGGATGGAGGATGGGCGATTGAGGATTGAGGAATGAAGATTGAGTATTCAGGATTGGAGATTGACGATTGAGGATTGAGGATTGAGGACCGAGGATTGAGGATTGAGGATTGAAGATTGAGTATTGAGGATTGAAGATTGAGGATTGAGGATTGACGATTGAGGATTGAGGATTGAGAATTGAAGATTGAGGCTTGGGGACTGAGTGTTGAGGGTTGAGTGATGAGGATTGTTGTTTGTGGATAGAGATTTGAAGATTGCAGATTCAGTATTGAGTATTGAAATCTGTGAATTGAGGATATTCTATTGAGGATTGAGGATTGACAACTGACTGTTGAGGACTGAGGGCTGAAGATTGAGGATTCAGGATTCAGGATTCAGAATTGAGGTTTGAGGACTGATGATTGAGGATTGAGGGTTGAGGATTGAGGATTGAGGATTGAAGATTCAGTATTGAGGATTGAATATTGAGGATTGAGAATTGAGGGTTGAGTATTGAGGATTGAAGATTGAGGATAGGGTATCGAGGATTGGAGAATGAGGATGGAGGATGGGCGATTGAGGATTGAGGAATGAAGATTGAGTATTCAGGATTGGAGATTGACGATTGAGGATTGAGGATTGAGGACTGATGATTGAGGATTTAGGATTGAAGATTGAATATTGATGATTGAAGATTGAGGATTGAGGATTGAGGACGAGGACTGAGGGTTGAGTATTGATGTTTGAGGTCTGAGGATTGATGATTGAGGATCGAGAATAGAGGATTGAGGATGGAGGATTGAAGATTGAGGATTTGGTGTTGAGGATTGAAGAATGAGGATTGAAGATTGAGGATTGATGATTGAGGGTTGAAGATTGAGTATTGAGGATTGAAGATTGATGATTGAGGATTGGGGATTGAGGATTGAGGATTGAGGATTGAGGATTGAGGATTGACAACTGATACTTGAGGACTGAGGGCTGAAGATTGAGGATTCAGGATTGAGGATTCAGATTTGAGGTTTGAGGACTGAAGATTGAGGATTGAGGACTGAAGATTGAATATTGATGATTGAAGATTGAGTATTGAGGATTGAGGGTTGTGTATTGAGGACGAGGACTGAGGGTTGAGTATTGATGCTTGAGGTCTGAGGATTGAGGATTGAGGATTGAGAATAGAGGATTGAGGATTGAGGGTTGAAGATTGAGGATTTGGTGTTGAGGATTGAAGAATGAGGATTGCGGATTGATGATTGAGGATTGAGGGTTGAAGATTGAGTATTGAGGATTGAAGATTGAGGATTGAGGATTGAGGATTGAGGATTGAGGAATGAGGATTGAGGGTTGAAGATTGAGTATTGATGATTGAAGATTGAGGATTGAGGATTGAGGACTGAGTATTGAGGATTGAAGATTGAGGATTCAGGATTGAGGATTGAGGATTGAGGAATGAGGACTGAGGATTGAGGGTTGTGGATTGGGGACCAGGACTGAGGGTTGAATATTGATGTTAGAGGTCTGAGGATTGCGGGTTGAGGATTGAGAATTGAGGATTTAGGATTGAGGATTGAAGATCGAGGATTGGGTATTGAGGATTGAAGAATGAGAATTGAGGATTGAGGATTGAGGCCTGAGGATTGAGAATTGAGAGCTGAGGATGAGGACTGAGGCCTGAGGGTTGAGGTTTGAGGAATGAGGACTGACGATTGAGGATAGAGGATTGCAGATTGAGTATTGAGGATTGAAGATTGTGGATTGAGGATTGAGGATTGAGGATTGAGGATTGAAGATTGAGGATTGGGGACTGAGTGCTGAGGGCTGAGTGATGAGAATTGATGTTTGCGGATAGAGATTTGAAGATTGCAGATTGAGTATTGCGTATGGAAAACTCTGAACTCAGGATATTCTATTGAGGATTGAGGATTGACAACTGATTGTTGAGGACTGAGGGCTGAAGATTGAGGATTGAATATTGAGGATTGAGGATTGAGGATTGAGGATTGAGGATTGAGGATTGAGGATTGAGTACTGAAGATTGAGTATTGATGACTGAGGATTCAGGATTGAGGATTGAGGACTGATGATTGAGGATTTAGGATTGAAGATTGAATATTGATGATTGAAGATTGAGGATTGAGGATTGAGGACGAGGACTGAGGGTTGAGTATTGATGTTTGAGGTCTGAGGATTGATGATTGAGGATCGAGAATAGAGGATTGAGGATGGAGGATTGAAGATTGAGGATTTGGTGTTGAGGATTGAAGAATGAGGATTGAAGATTGAGGATTGATGATTGAGGGTTGAAGATTGAGTATTGAGGATTGAAGATTGATGATTGAGGATTGGGAATTGAGGATTGAGGATTGAGGATTGAGGATTGAGGATTGACAACTGATACTTGAGGACTGAGGGCTGAAGATTGAGGATTCAGGATTGAGGATTCAGATTTGAGGTTTGAGGACTGAAGATTGAGGATTGAGGACTGAAGATTGAATATTGATGATTGAAGATTGAGTATTGAGGATTGAGGGTTGTGTATTGAGGACGAGGACTGAGGGTTGAGTATTGATGCTTGAGGTCTGAGGATTGAGGATTGAGGATTGAGAATAGAGGATTGAGGATTGAGGGTTGAAGATTGAGGATTTGGTGTTGAGGATTGAAGAATGAGGATTGCGGATTGATGATTGAGGATTGAGGGTTGAAGATTGAGTATTGAGGATTGAAGATTGAGGATTGAGGATTGAGGATTGAGGATTGAGGAATGAGGATTGAGGGTTGAAGATTGAGTATTGATGATTGAAGATTGAGGATTGAGGATTGAGGACTGAGTATTGAGGATTGAAGATTGAGGATTCAGGATTGAGGATTGAGGATTGAGGAATGAGGACTGAGGATTGAGGGTTGTGGATTGGGGACCAGGACTGAGGGTTGAATATTGATGTTAGAGGTCTGAGGATTGCGGGTTGAGGATTGAGAATTGAGGATTTAGGATTGAGGATTGAAGATCGAGGATTGGGTATTGAGGATTGAAGAATGAGAATTGAGGATTGAGGATTGAGGCCTGAGGATTGAGAATTGAGAGCTGAGGATGAGGACTGAGGCCTGAGGGTTGAGGTTTGAGGAATGAGGACTGACGATTGAGGATAGAGGATTGCAGATTGAGTATTGAGGATTGAAGATTGTGGATTGAGGATTGAGGATTGAGGATTGAGGATTGAAGATTGAGGATTGGGGACTGAGTGCTGAGGGCTGAGTGATGAGAATTGATGTTTGCGGATAGAGATTTGAAGATTGCAGATTGAGTATTGCGTATGGAAAACTCTGAACTCAGGATATTCTATTGAGGATTGAGGATTGACAACTGATTGTTGAGGACTGAGGGCTGAAGATTGAGGATTCAGGATTGAGGATTCAGGATTGTGGTTTGAGGACAGAGGATTGAGGTTTGAGAATTGAGGATTGAGGATTGAGGATTGAGGATTGAAGATTGAGGATTGGGTATTGCGGGTTGAATATTGAGGATTGAGGATTGAGGATTGAGGATTGAGGATTCAGGATTGAGGATTCAGTATTGAGGATTCAGGATTGTGGTTTGAGTACAGAGGATTGAGGACTGAGGATTGAGGATTGACTATTGAGCATTGAGGATTGAAGATTGAGGACTGTTGATTGAGGATTGAAGATTGACGATTAAGGGTTGAGGATTGAGCATTGAGGTTTGAGGAATGAGGATTGAGGATTGAGGATTGAGGATTGAGGACGAGGACTGACGGTTGAGGATTGTGGCTTGAGGATTGAGGATTGAGAATTGAGGATGAGGACTGAGGTTTGAGGATGAGGGCTGAGGGTTGAGGATTGAGGTTTGAGGACTGAGGACTGAGGATTGAGGATTGAGAATTGAGGATTGAGGATTGAGGATTGAAGATTGAGGATCGGGTATTGAGGATTGAAGAATGAGGATTGAGGAGTGAGGATTGAGGATTGAGGATTGAAGATTGAGGATTCAGGATTGAGGATTCAGGATTGTGGTTTGAGGACTGAGGATTGAGGATTGGGGATTGTGGATTGAGGATTGGGGATTGAGGATTGAGGATCGAGGATTGAAGATTGAAGATTGGGTATTGAGGATTGTACATTGAGGATTGAGGATTGAGGATTGAGGATTGATGATTGAGGATTGAAGATTGAATATTGATGATTGAAGGTTGAGGATTGAGGATTGTGTGTTGTGGATTGAGGACGAGGACTGAGGGTTGAGTATTGATGTTTGAGGTCTGAGAATTGAGGATTGAGGATTGAAGATTGAGGGTTGGGTATTGAGGATTGAAGAACGTGGACTGAGGATTGAGGATTGAGGATTGAGGATTGAAGATTGAGTATTGAGGATTGAAGATTGAGGATTGAGGATTGAGGACTGAGGATTGAGGATTGAGGATTGAGGATTGAGGATTGAGGATTGAAGATTGAGTGTTGAGGATTGAAGATTGTGGATTGAGGATTGGGGATTGAGGATTGAGGATTGAGGATTGACGATTGAGGATTGACAACTGATTGTTGAGGACTGAGGGCTGATGATTGAGGATTCAGGATTGAGGATTCAGATTTGAGGTTTGAGGACTGAGGATTGAGGATTGAGGATTGAAGATTGAATATTGATGATTGAAGATTGAGTATTGAGGATTGAGGGTTGTGTATTGAGGACGAGGACTGAGGGTTGAGTATTGATGTTTGAGGTCTGAGGATTGAGGATTGAGGATTGAGAATAGAGGATTGAGGATTGAGGATTGAAGATTGAGGATTTGGTGTTGAGGATTGAAGAATGAGGATTGAGGATTGATGATTGAGGATTGAGGGTTGAAGATTGAGTATTGAGGATTGAAGATTGAGGATTGAGGATTGAGGATTGAGGATTGAGGAATGAGGATTGAGGATTGAAGATTGAGTATTGAGGATTGGAGATTGAATATTGATGATTGAATATTGAGTATTGAGGATTGAGGGATGTGTATTGAGGACGAGGACTGAGGGTTGAGTATTGATGTTTGAGGTCTGAGGATTGCGGATTGAGGATTGAGAATTGAGGATTGAGGATTGAGGATTGAAGATTGAGGATTGGGTATTGAGGATTGAAGAATGAGAATTGAGGATTGAGGATTGAGGCCTGAGGATTGAGAATTGAGAACTGAGGATGAGGACTGAGGGCTGAGGGTTGACGTTTGAGGAATGAGGACTGACGATTGAGGATTGAGGATTGAAGATTGAGTACTGAGGATTGAAGATTGTGGATTGAGGATTGAGGATTGAGGATTGAGGATTGAAGATTGAGGATTGGGGACTGAGTGTTGAGGGCTGAGTGATGAGAATTGATGTTTGCGGATAGAGATTTGAAGATTGCAGATTGAGTATTGCGTATGGAAAACTCTGAACTGAGGATATTCTATTGAGGATTGAGGATTGACGACTGATTGTTGAGGACTGAGGGCTGAAGATTGAGGATTCAGGATTGAGGATTCAGGATTGTGGTTTGAGGACAGAGGATTGAGGATTGAGAGTTGAGGATTGAGGATTGAGGATTGAGGATTGAAGATTGAGGATTGGGTATAGCGGATTGAATATTGAGGATTGAGGATTGAGGACTGAGGATTGAGGATTCAGGACTGAGGATTCAGGATTGAGGATTCAGGATTGTGGTTTGAGGACAGAGGATTGAGGCTTGAGGATTGAGGATTGAGGATTGAGGATTGAGGATTGAGGATTTAAGATTGAGGATTGGGTATTGAGAATTGAACATTGAGGATTGAGGATTGAGGATTGAGGATTGAGGACTGAAGATTGAATATTGATGATTGAAGATTGAGTATTGAGGATTGAGGGTTGTGGGTTGGGGACCAGGACTGAGGGTTGAATATTGACGTTTGAGGACTGAGGATTGAGGATTGAGGATTGAGGATTGAGGATTGAGGATTGAGGATTGAGGATTGAAGATTGAGGATTGGGTATTGAGGATTGAAGAATGAGGATTGAGGATTTAGGATTGAGGCCTGAGGATTGAGCATTGAGAACTGAGGATGAGGACTGAGGGCTGAGGGTTGAGGTTTGAGGAATGAGGATTGGGGGTTGAGGATTGAGGATTGAGGATTGAGGTTTGAGGATTGAGTACTGAAGATTGAGTATTGATGACTGAGGATTGAGGATTGAGGATTGTGAATTGAGGATTGAGGATTGAGGATTGAAGATTGTGTATTGAGGATTGAAGATTCAGGATTGAGTATTGAGGATCGAGGATTCAGAATGAGGGCTGAGGGTTGAGGATTGAGGTTTGAGGATTGAGGTCTGAGGATTGAGGATTGATGACTGAGTATTGAGGATTGAAGATTGACGATTGAGGATTGAGGATTGAGCATTGAGGATTGGGGATTGAGGATTGAGGATTGAGGATTGAGGATTGAGGATTGAGGACTGAGGATTGACGATTGAGTATTGAGCATTGAGGATTGAAGATTGAGAACTGTTGATTGAGGATTGAAGATTGAGGATTAAGGATTGAGGATTGAGGATTGAGGTTTGAGGAATGAGGATTGAGGATTGAGGATTGAGGATTGAGGAAGAGGACTGACGGTTGAGGATTGTGGCTTGAGGATTGAGGATTGAGAATTGAGGATGAGGACTGAGGTTTGAGGATGAGGGCTGAGGGTTGAGGATTGAAGAATGAGGATTGAGGATTGAGGATTGAGGATTGAGGATTGAGGATTGAAGATTGAGCATTGAGGATTGAAGATTGAAGATTGGGTATTGAGGATTGAACATTGAGGATTGAGGATTGAGGATTGAGGATTGAAGGTTGAGGATTGATGATTGAGGATTGAACATTGAATATTGATGATTGAAGGTTGTGGATTGAGGATTGAGGATTGAAGAGTGAGTATTGAGGATTGAAGATTGAGGATTGAGGATTGAAGATTGAGGATTGGGGACTGAGTGTTCAGGGTTGAGTGGTGAGAATTGATGTCTGTGGATAGAGATATGAAGATTGCAGATTGACTATTGCGTATGGGAAACTCTGAACTGACGATATTCTATTGAGGATTGAGGATTGACAACTGATTGTTGAGGACTGAGGGCTGAAGATTGAGGTTTCAGGATTGAGGATTCAGGATTCTGGTTTGAGGACTGAGGATTGAGGATTGAGAATTGAGGATTGAGAATTGAGGATTGAGGATTGAAGATTGAGGATTGGGTATTGAGGATTGAACATTGAGGATTGAGGATTGAGGATTGAGGATTGAGGATTGAGGATTGAGGATTGAACATTGAATATTGATGATTGAAGGTTGAGGATTGAGGATTGAGGGTTGTGGATTGAGGACGAGGACTGAGGGTTGAGTATTAATGTCTGAGGTCTGAGGATTGAGGACTGAGGATTGAGAATTGAGGATTGAGGATTGAGGATTGAAGATTGAGGATTGAGTATTGAGGATTGAAGAATGAGGATTGAGGATTGAGGATTGAGGATTGAGGATTGAGGATTGAAGATTGAGTATTGAGGATTGAAGATTGAGGATTGAGGATGGAGGATGAGGATTGACGATTGAAGATTGAGGATAGGGGACTGAGTGTTGATGGCTGAGTGATGAGAATTGATGTTTGTGGATAGAGATATGAATTTTGCAGATCGAGTATTGCGTATGGAAAACTCTGCACTGAGGATATTCTAGTGAGGATTGAGGATTGACAACTGATTGTTGAGGACTGAGGGCTGGAGATTGAGGATTCAGGATTGAGGATTCAGGACTGTGGTTTGAGGACTGAGGATTGAGGATTGAGGATTGGGGATTGAGGATTGAGGATCGAGGATTGAAGATTGAAGATTGGGTATTGAGGATTGAACATTGAGGATTGAGGATTGAGGATTGAGGATTGAGGGTTGAGGATTGAAGATTGAATATTGATGATTGAACGTTGAGGATTGAGGATTGAGGGTTGTGCATTCAGGACGAGGACTGATGGCTGAGTATTGATGTTTGAGGTCTGAGGATTGAGGATAGAGGATTGAGAATTGAGGATTGAGGATTGAGGATTGAAGATTGAGGATTCCGTATTGAGGATTGAAGAATGAGGACTGAGGATTGAGGATTGAGGATTGAGGATTGAGGATTGTATATTGATGATTGAAGGTTGAGGATTGAGGACTGAGGGTTGTGGATTCAGGACGAGGACTGAGGGTTGAGTATTGATGTTTGAGGTCTGAGGATTGAGGATAGAGGATTGAGAATTGAGGATTGAGTATTGAGGATTGAAGATTGATGATTGAAGATTGTGGATTGAGGATTGAGGATTGAACATTGAGGACCGAGTGTTGAGGGTTGAGAGATGAGAATTGGTGTTTGTGGATAGAGGTTTGAAGATTGCAGGTTGAGCATTGAGTATTGAGAACTGTGAACTGAGGATATTCTATTGAGCATTGAGGATTGGCAACTGATTGTTGAGGACTGAGGGCTGAAGATTGAGGATTCAGGATTGAGGATTCAGAATTGAGTTTGAGGACTGAGGATTGAGGATTGAAGATTTATTATTGAGGATTGAAGATTGAGGATTGAGGATTCAGGATCGAGGATTGAGGATTGAGGATTGAGGATTGAAGATTGAGGACTGGGGACTGAGTGTTGTGGGTTGAGTGATGAGAATTGGTGTTTGTGGATAGAGATTTAAAGATTGCAGATTGAGTATTGAGTATTGAAAACTGTGAATTGATGATATTCTATTGAGGATTGAGAATTCACAACTGATTGTTGAGGACTGAGGTCTGAAGGTTGAGGATTCAGTATTGAGGATCCAGGATTGAGGTTTTAGGACTGAGGATTGAGGATAGAGGATTGAGGATTGAGGATTGAGGATTGAGTATTGAGTATTGAGGATTGAAGATTGAGGATTGGGTATTGCGGATCGAAGATTGAGTATTGAGGACTGAGGATTGAGGATTGAGGATCGAGGATTGAGGATTGAGGATTCAAGATTGAGTATTGAGGATTGATGGCTGAGGATTGAGGAATGAGGATTGAGGATTGAGTATTGAAGATTGAGGATTGGGGATTGAGGATTGACGATTGAGGATTGAGGATTGAAGATTGAGGATTGGGTATTGAGGATTGAAGAATAAGGATTGAGGATTGAGGATTGAGGATTGAGGATTGAGGATTGAAGATTGAGTATTGAGGATTGAAGATTGAGGATTGAGTATTGAAGATTGAGGATTGGGGATTGAGGATTGACGATTGAGGATTGAGTATTGAGGATTGAGAATTGAGGATTGAGGATTGAAGATTGAGTATTGAGGATTGAAGATTGAGAATTGAGGATTGAGGATTGAGGATTGAAGATGAGGGCTGAGGGTTGAGGATTGAGGTTTGAAGATTGAGGATTGGGTATTGAGGATTGAAGAATGAGCATTGAGTGTTGAGGATTGAGGATTGAAGATTGAGAATTGAGGATTGAGGTTTGAGGATTGAAGATTGAGTATTGAGGGTTGAAGGTTGAGGATTGAGGATTGAGGATTGATAATTGAGCATTGAGGATTGAACATTGTGGACTGAGTGTTGAGGGCTGAGTGATGAGGATTGATGTTTGTGGATAGAGATTTGAAGATTGCAGATTGGGTATTGAGTATTGAAAACTGTGAATTGAGGATATTCTATTGGGGATTGAGGATTAACAACTGATTGTTGAGTACTGAGGGCTGAAGATTGAGGATTCAGGATTGAGGATTCAGAATTGTGGTTTGAGGACTGAGGATTGAAGATTGAAGATTGATGTATTGAGGGTTGAGGATTGAGGATTGAGTACTGAAGATTGAGTATTGATGACTGAGGATTCGGGATTGAGGATTGAGGACTGATGACTGAGGATTTAGGATTGAAGATTGAATATTGATGATTGAAGATTGAGGATTGAGGATTGAGTGTTTTGGATTGAGGACGAGGACTGAGGGTTGAGTATTGATGTTTGAGGTCTGAGGATTGATGATTGAGGATCGAGAATAGAGGATTGAGGATGGAGGATTGAAGATTGAGGATTTGGTGTTGAGGATTGAAGAATGAAGATTGAGGATTGAGGATTGATGATTCAGGATTGAGGATTGAGTATTGAGGATTGAAGATTGAGGATTGAGGATTGGGGATTGAGGATTGAGGATTGAGGATTGAGGATTGAGGATTGACAACTGATTCTTGAGGACTGAGGGCTGAAGATTGAGGATTCAGGATTGAGGATTCAGATTTGATGTTTGAGGACTGAGGATTGAGGATTGAGGACTGAAGATTGAATATTGATGATTGAAGATTGAGTATTGAGGATTGAGGGTTGTGTATTGAGGACGAGGACTGAGGGTTGAGTATTGATGTTTGAGGTCTGAGGATTGAGGATTGAGGATTGAGAATAGAGGATTGAGGATTGAGGGTTGAAGATTGAGGATTTGGTGTTGAGGATTGAAGAATGAGGATTGAGGATTTATGATTGAGGATTGAGGGTTGAAGATTGAGTATTGAGGATTGAAGATTGAGGATTGAACATTGAGGATTGAGGATTGAGGATTGAGGATTGAGGGTTGAGGATTGAAGATTGAATATTGATGATTGAACGTTGAGGATTGAGGATTGAGGGTTGTGCATTCAGGACGAGGACTGATGGCTGAGTATTGATGTTTGAGGTCTGAGGATTGAGGATAGAGGATTGAGAATTGAGGATTGAGGATTGAGGATTGAGGATTGAAGATTGAGGATTCCGTATTGAGGATTGAAGAATGAGGACTGAGGATTGAGGATTGAGGATTGAGGATTGAGGATTGTATATTGATGATTGAAGGTTGAGGATTGAGGACTGAGGGTTGTGGATTCAGGACGAGGACTGAGGGTTGAGTATTGATGTTTGAGGTCTGAGGATTGAGGATAGAGGATTGAGAATTGAGGATTGAGTATTGAGGATTGAAGATTGATGATTGAAGATTGTGGATTGAGGATTGAGGATTGAACATTGAGGACCGAGTGTTGAGGGTTGAGAGATGAGAATTGGTGTTTGTGGATAGAGGTTTGAAGATTGCAGGTTGAGCATTGAGTATTGAGAACTGTGAACTGAGGATATTCTATTGAGCATTGAGGATTGGCAACTGATTGTTGAGGACTGAGGGCTGAAGATTGAGGATTCAGGATTGAGGATTCAGAATTGAGTTTGAGGACTGAGGATTGAGGATTGAAGATTTATTATTGAGGATTGAAGATTGAGGATTGAGGATTCAGGATCGAGGATTGAGGATTGAGGATTGAGGATTGAAGATTGAGGACTGGGGACTGAGTGTTGTGGGTTGAGTGATGAGAATTGGTGTTTGTGGATAGAGATTTAAAGATTGCAGATTGAGTATTGAGTATTGAAAACTGTGAATTGATGATATTCTATTGAGGATTGAGAATTCACAACTGATTGTTGAGGACTGAGGTCTGAAGGTTGAGGATTCAGTATTGAGGATCCAGGATTGAGGTTTTAGGACTGAGGATTGAGGATAGAGGATTGAGGATTGAGGATTGAGGATTGAGTATTGAGTATTGAGGATTGAAGATTGAGGATTGGGTATTGCGGATCGAAGATTGAGTATTGAGGACTGAGGATTGAGGATTGAGGATCGAGGATTGAGGATTGAGGATTCAAGATTGAGTATTGAGGATTGATGGCTGAGGATTGAGGAATGAGGATTGAGGATTGAGTATTGAAGATTGAGGATTGGGGATTGAGGATTGACGATTGAGGATTGAGGATTGAAGATTGAGGATTGGGTATTGAGGATTGAAGAATAAGGATTGAGGATTGAGGATTGAGGATTGAGGATTGAGGATTGAAGATTGAGTATTGAGGATTGAAGATTGAGGATTGAGTATTGAAGATTGAGGATTGGGGATTGAGGATTGACGATTGAGGATTGAGTATTGAGGATTGAGATTTGAGGATTGAGGATTGAAGATTGAGTATTGAGGATTGAAGATTGAGAATTGAGGATTGAGGATTGAGGATTGAAGATGAGGGCTGAGGGTTGAGGATTGAGGTTTGAAGATTGAGGATTGGGTATTGAGGATTGAAGAATGAGCATTGAGTGTTGAGGATTGAGGATTGAAGATTGAGAATTGAGGATTGAGGTTTGAGGATTGAAGATTGAGTATTGAGGGTTGAAGGTTGAGGATTGAGGATTGAGGATTGATAATTGAGCATTGAGGATTGAACATTGTGGACTGAGTGTTGAGGGCTGAGTGATGAGGATTGATGTTTGTGGATAGAGATTTGAAGATTGCAGATTGGGTATTGAGTATTGAAAACTGTGAATTGAGGATATTCTATTGGGGATTGAGGATTAACAACTGATTGTTGAGTACTGAGGGCTGAAGATTGAGGATTCAGGATTGAGGATTCAGAATTGTGGTTTGAGGACTGAGGATTGAAGATTGAAGATTGATGTATTGAGGGTTGAGGATTGAGGATTGAGTACTGAAGATTGAGTATTGATGACTGAGGATTCGGGATTGAGGATTGAGGACTGATGACTGAGGATTTAGGATTGAAGATTGAATATTGATGATTGAAGATTGAGGATTGAGGATTGAGTGTTTTGGATTGAGGACGAGGACTGAGGGTTGAGTATTGATGTTTGAGGTCTGAGGATTGATGATTGAGGATCGAGAATAGAGGATTGAGGATGGAGGATTGAAGATTGAGGATTTGGTGTTGAGGATTGAAGAATGAAGATTGAGGATTGAGGATTGATGATTTAGGATTGAGGATTGAGTATTGAGGATTGAAGATTGAGGATTGAGGATTGGGGATTGAGGATTGAGGATTGAGGATTGAGGATTGAGGATTGACAACTGATTCTTGAGGACTGAGGGCTGAAGATTGAGGATTCAGGATTGAGGATTCAGATTTGATGTTTGAGGACTGAGGATTGAGGATTGAGGACTGAAGATTGAATATTGATGATTGAAGATTGAGTATTGAGGATTGAGGGTTGTGTATTGAGGACGAGGACTGAGGGTTGAGTATTGATGTTTGAGGTCTGAGGATTGAGGATTGAGGATTGAGAATAGAGGATTGAGGATTGAGGGTTGAAGATTGAGGATTTGGTGTTGAGGATTGAAGAATGAGGATTGAGGATTTATGATTGAGGATTGAGGGTTGAAGATTGAGTATTGAGGATTGAAGATTGAGGATTGAGGATTGAGGATTGAGGATTGAGGAATGAGGATTGAGGATTGAAGATTGAGTATTGATGATTGAAGATTGAGGATTGAGGATTGAGGACTGAGTATTGAGGATTGAAGATTGAGGATTCAGGATTGAGGATTGAGGATTGAGGAATGAGGACTGAGGATTGAGGGTTGTGGATTGGGGACCAGGACTGAGGGTTGAATATTGATGTTAGAGGTCTGAGGATTGCGGATTGAGGATTGAGAATTGAGGATTGAGGATTGAGGATTGAGGATTGAGGATTGGGTATTGAGGATTGAAGAATGAGAATTGAGGATTGAGGATTGAGGCCTGAGGATTGAGAATTGAGAACTGAGGATGAGGACAGAGGGCTGAGGGTTGAGGTTTGAGGAATGAGGACCGACGATTGAGGATTGAGGATTGAAGATTGAGTATTGAGGATTGAAGACTGTGGATTGAGGATTGAGGATTGAGGATTGAGGATTGAAGATTGAGGATTGGGGACTGAGTGTTGAGGGCTGAGTGATGAGAATTGATGTTTGCGGATAGAGATTTGAAGACTGCAGATTGAGTATTGCGTATGGAAAACTCTGAACTGAGGATATTCTATTGAGGATTGAGGATTGACAACTGATTGTTGAGGACTGAGGGCTGAAGATTGAGGATTCAGGATTGAGGATACAGGATTGTGGTTTGAGGACAGAGGATCGAGGATTGAGAATTGAGGATTGAGGATTGAGGATTGAGGATTGAAGATTGAGGATTGGGTATTGCGGATTGAATATTGAGGATTGAGGATTGAGGATTGAGGATTGAGGATTCAGGATTGAGGATTCAGGATTGAGGATTCAGGATTTTGGTTTGAGGACAGAGGATTGAGGCTTGAGGATTGAGGATTGAGGATTGAGGATTGAGGATTGAGGATTTAAGATTGAGGATTGGGTATTGAGAATTGAACATTGAGGATTGAGTATTGAGGATTGAGGATTGAGGACTGAAGATTGAATATTGATGATTGAAGATTGAGGATTGAGGATTGAAGGTTGTGGGTTTGGGACCAGGACTGAGGGTTGAATATTGACGTTTGAGGACTGAGGATTGAGGATTGAGGATTGAGGATTGAGGATTGAGGATTGAGGATTGAGGATTGAAGATTGAGGATTGGGTATTGAGGGTTGAAGAATGAGGATTGAGGATTTAGGATTGAGGCCTGAGGATTGAGAATTGAGAACTGAGGATGAGGACTGAGGGCTGAGGGTTGAGGTTTGAGGAATGAGGATTGGGGGTTGAGGATTGAGGATTGAGGATTGAGGATTGAGGATTGAGTACTGAAGATTGAGTATTGATGACTGAGGATTGAGGATTGAGGATTGTGGATCGAGGTTTGAGGATTGAGGATTGAAGATTGAGTATTGAGGATTGAAGATTGAGGATTGAGTATTGCGGATCGAGGATTCAGGATGAGGGCTGAGGGTTGAGGATTGAGGTTTGAGGATTGAGGACTGAGGATTGAGGATTGATGACTGAGTATTGAGGATTGAAGATTGAGGATTGAGGATTGAGGATTGAGGATTGAGGATTGAGGATTGAGAATTGAAGATTGAGGATTGGGGACTGAGTGTTGAGGGTTGAGTGATGAGGATTGATGTTTGTGGATAGAGATTTGAAGATGGCAGATTGAGTACTGAGTATTGAAACCTGTGAATTGAGGATATTCTATTAAGGATTGAGGATTGACAACTGATTGTTGAGGACTGAGGGCTGAAGATTGAGGATTCAGGGTTGAGGATTCTGAATTGAGGTTTGAGGACTGAGGATTGAGGATTGAGGATTGAGGATTGAGGATTGAGTATTGAGGATTGAGGATTGAGGACTGAGGATTGAGGATTGACTATTGAGCATTGAGGATTGAAGATTGAGGACTGTTGATTGAGGATTGAAGATTGAAGATTAAGGGTTGAGGATTGAGGATTGAGGTTTGAGGAATGAGGATTGAGGATTGAGGATTGAGGATTGAGGACGAGGACTGACGGTTGAGGATTGTGGCTTGAGGATTGAGGATTGAGAATTGAGGATGAGGACTGAGGTTTGAGGATGAGGGCTGAGGGTTGAGGATAGAGGTTTGAGGACTGAGGACTGAGGATTGAGGATTGAGAATTGAGGATTGAGGATTGAGGATTGAAGATTGAGATTTGGGTATTAAGGATTGAAGAATGAGGATTGAGGATTGAGGATTCAGGATTGAGGATTGAAGATTGAGGATTGAGGATTCAGGACTGAAGATTGAGGATTGGGTATTGAGGATCGAAGAATGAGGATTGAGGATTGAGGATTGAGGACAGAGGATTGAGGCTTGAGGATTGAGGATTGAGAATTGAGGATTGAGGATTGAGGATTGAAGATTGAGGATTGGGTATTGAGGATTGAAGAATGAGGATCGAGGATTGAGGATTGGGGATTGAGGATTGAAGATTGAGTATTGAGGATTGAAGATTGAGGATTGAGGACCGAGGATTGAGGGTTGAGGATTGAGGATTGAGGATTGAGGATTGAAGATTGAGTATTGAGGATTGAAGATTGAGGATTGTGGATTGAGGATTGAGGATTGAGTATTGAAGATTGAGGATTGGGGATTGAGGATTGACGATTGAGGATTGGGTATTGCGGATTGAAGATTGAGTATTGAGGGTTGAAGATTGAGGATTGAGGATTGAGGATTGATAATTGAGGGTTGAGGATTGACGATTGAAGATTGAGGATTGGGGACTGAGAGTTGATGGCTGAGTGATGAGAATTGATGTGTGTGGATAGAGATATGAAGATTGCAGATTGAGTATTGCGTATGGAAAACTCGGAACTGAGGATATTCTAGTGAGGATTGGGGATTGACAGCTGATTGTTGAGGACTGAGGTCTGAAGATTGAGGATTCAGGATTGAGGATTCAGGACTGTGGTTTGAGGACAGTGGATTGAGGATTGAGGATTGGGGATTGAGGATTGAGGATCGAGGATTGAAGATTGAAGATTGGGTATTGAGGATTGAACATTGAGGATTGAGAATTGAGGATTGAGGATTGAGGATTGAGGATTGAGGATTGAAGATTGAATATTGATCATTGAAGGTTGAGGATTGAGGATTGAGGGTTGTGGATTCAGGACGAGGACTGAGGGTTGAGTATTGATGTTTGAGGTCTGAGGATTGAGGATAGAGGATTGAGAATTGAGGATTGAGGATTGAGGATTGAAGATTGAGGATTGGGTATTGAGGATTGAAGAATGAGCACTGAGGATTGAGGATCGAGTATTGAGGATTGAAGATTGAGTATTGAGGATTGAAGATTGAGGATTGAGGATTGAGGATTGAGGATTGAGGATTGAGGATTGAGGATTGAGGATTGAAGATTGAGGATTGAGGATTGAGGATTAAAGGTTGAGCATTGAGGATTGAGGATTGAGGATTTATGATTGAGGATTGAGGATTGAGGATTGAGGATTGAGGATTGAGTACTGAAGATTGAGGATTGATGATTGAGGATTGAGGATTGAGGATTGAGGATTGAGTATTGGGGATTGAGGATTGAAGATTGAGGATTGAGGATTGAGGATTAATGATTGAGTATTGAGGATTGAAGATTGAGAATTGAGGATTAAGGATTGAACATTGTGGACTGAGTGTTGAGGGTTGAGTGATGAGAATTGATGTTTGTGGATAGAGATTTGAAGATTGCAGATTGGGTATTGAGTATTCAAAACTGTGAATTGAGGATATTCTATTGGGGATTGAGGATTGACAACTGATTGTTGAGGACTGAGGGCTGAAGATTGAGGATTCAGGATTGAGGATTCAGAATTGTGGTTTGAGGACTGAGGATTGAAGATTGAAGATTGAGTATTGAGGGTTGAGGATTGAGGATTGAGGATTGAGGATTGAGGTTGAGGGCTGAGGGTTGAAGATTGAGGTGTGAGGACTCAGGACTGAGGATTGAGGATTGAGAATTGAGGATTGAGTATTCAGGATTGAAGATTGAGGATAGGGTATCGAGGATTGAAGAATGAGGATGGAGGATGGGCGATTGAGGATTGAGGATTGAAGATTGAGTATTCAGGATTGGAGATTGACGATTGAGGATTGAGGAATGAGGACCGAGGATTGAGGATTGAGGATTGAATATTGAGTATTGAGGATTGAAGATTGAGGATTGAGGATTGACGATTGAGGATTGAGGATTGAGAATTGAAGATTGAGGCTTGGGGACTGAGTGTTGAGGGTTGAGTGATGAGGATTGTTGTTTGTGGATAGAGATTTGAAGATTGCAGATTCAGTATTGAGTATTGAAACCTGTGAATTGAGGATATTCTATTGAGGATTGAGGATTGACAACTGATTGTTGAGGACTGAGGGCTGAAGATTGAGGATTCAGGATTCAGGATTCAGAATTGAGGTTTGAGGACTGAGGATTGAGGATTGAGGATTGAGGATTGAGGATTGAGGATTGAGGATTGAAGATTCAGTATTGAGGATTGAATATTGAGGATTGAGGATTGAGGATTGAGGATTGAGGATTGAGGATTGAGGATTGAGTACTGAAGATTGAGTATTGATGACTGAGGATTCAGGATTGAGTATTGAGGAATGATGACTGAGGATTTAGGATTGAAGATTGAATATTGATTATTGAAGATTCAGGATTGAGGATTGAGTGTTGTGGATTGAGGACGAGGACTGAGGGTTGAGTATTGATGTTTGAGGTCTGAGGATTGATGATTGAGGATCGAGAATGGAGGACTGAGGATGGAGGATTGAAGATTGAGGATTTTGTGTTGAGGATTGAAGAATGAGGATTGAGGATTGAGGATTTATGATTCAGGATTGAAGATTGAGTATTGAGGATTGAAGATTGAGGATTGAGGATTGGGGATTGAGGATTGAGGATTGAGGATTGAGGTTTGAGGATTGACAACTGATTCTTGAGGACTGAGGGCTGAAGATTGAGGATTCAGGATTGAGGATTCAGATTTGAGGTTTGAGGACTGAGGATTGAGGATTGAGGACTGAAGATTGAATATTGATGATTGAAGATTGAGTATTGAGGATTGAGGGTTGTGTATTGAGGACGAGGACTGAGGGTTGAGTATTGATGTTTGAGGTCTGAGGATTGAGGATTGAGGATTGAGGATTGAGGATTGAGGATTGAGGACTGAGGATTGAGGATTGACTATTGAGCATTGAGGATTGAAGATTGAGGACTGTTGATTGAGGATTGAAGATTGAGGATTAAGGGCTGAGGATTGAGGATTGAGGTTTGAGGAATGAGGATTGAGGATTGAGGATTGAGGATTGAGGACGAGGACTGACGGTTGAGGATTGTGGCTTGAGGATTGAGGATTGAGAATTGAGGATGAGGACTGAGGTTTGAGGATGAGGGCTGAGGGTTGAGGATTGAGGTTTGAGGACTGAGGACTGAGGATTGAGGATTGAGAATTGAGGATTGAGGATTGAGGATTGAAGATTGAGATTTGGGTATTAAGGATTGAAGAATGAGGATTGAGGATTGAGGATTCAGGATTGAGGATTGAATATTGAGGATTGAGGATTCAGGACTGAAGATTGAGGATTGGGTATTGAGGATTGAAGAATGAGGATTGAGGATTGAGGATTGAGGATTGAGGATTGAGGATTGAGGATTGAGAATTGAACATTGAGGATTGAGGATTGAGGATTGAGGATTGAGGACTGAAGATTGAATATTGATGATTGAAGATTGAGGATTGAGGATTGAGGGTTGTGGGTTGGGGACCAGGACTGAGGGTTGAATATTGACGTTTGAGGACCGAGGATTGAGGATTGAGGATTGAGGATTGAGGATTGAGGATTGAGGATTGAGGATTGAAGATTGAGGATTGGGTATTGAGGATTGAAGAATGAGGATTGAGGATTTAGGATTGAGGCCTGAGGATTGAGAATTGAGAACTGAGGATGAGGACTGAGGGCTGAGGGTTGAGGTTTGAGGAATGAGGATTGGGGGTTGAGGATTGAGGATTGAGGATTGAGGATTGAGGATTGAGTACTGAAGATTGAGTATTGATGACTGAGGATTGAGGATTGAGGATTGTGGATCGAGGATTGAGGATTGAGGATTGAAGATTGAGTATTGAGGATTGAAGATTGAGGATTGAGTATTGAGGATCGAGGATTCAGGATGAGGGCTGAGGGTTGAGGATTGAGGTTTGAGGATTGTGGACTGAGGATTGAGGATTGATGACTGAGTATTGAGGATTGAAGATTGAGGATTGAGGATTGAGGATTGAGGATTGAGGATTGAGGATTGAGAATTGAAGATTGAGGATTGGGGACTGAGTGTTGAGGGTTGAGTGATGAGGATTGATGTCTTTGGATAGAGATTTGAAGATTGCAGATTGAGTATTGAGTATTGAAACCTGTGAATTGAGGATATTCTATTGAGGATTGAGGATTGACAACTGATTGTTGAGGACTGAGGGCTGAAGACTGAGGATTCAGGGTTGAGGATTCAGAATTGAGGTTTGAGGACTGAGGATTGAGGATTGAGGATTGAGGATTGAGGATTGAGGATTGAGGATTGAGGATTGCGGACTGAGGATTGAGGATTGACTATTGAGCATTGAGGATTGAAGATTGAGGACTGTTGATTGAGGATTGAAGATTGAGGATTAAGGGTTGAGGATTGAGGATTGAGGTTTGAGGAATGAGGATTGAGGATTGAGGATTGAGGATTGAGGACGAGGACTGACGGTTGAGGATTGTGGCTTGAGGATTGAGGATTGAGAATTGAGGATGAGGACTGAGGTTTGAGGATGAGGGCTGAGGGTTGAGGATTGAGGTTTGAGGACTGAGGACTGAGGATTGAGGATTGAGAATTGAGGATTGAGGATTGAGGATTGAAGATTGAGATTTGGGTATTAAGGATTGAAGAATGAGGATTGAGGATTGAGGATTCAGGATTGAGGATTGAAGATTGAGGATTGAGGATTCAGGACTGAAGCTTGAGGATTGGGTATTGAGGATTGAAGAATGAGGGTTGAGGATTGAGGATTGAGGATTGAGGATTGAGGATTGAGGATTGAGGATTGAGGATTGAGGATTGAAGATTGATTATTGAGGATTGAAGATTGTGGTTTGAGGACAGAGGATTGAGGCTTGAGGATTGAGGATTGAGGATTGAGGATTGAGGATTGAGGATTGAGGATTTAAGATTGAGGATTGGGTATTGAGAATTGAACATTGAGGATTGAGGATTGAGGATTGAGGATTGAGGACTGAAGATTGAATACTGATGATTGAAGATTGAGGATTGAGGATTGAGGGTTGTGGATTGGGGACCAGGACTGAGGGTTGAATATTGACGTTTGAGGACTGATGATTGAGGATTGAGGATTGAGGATTGAGGATTGAGAATTGAGGATTGAGGATTGAACATTGCGTATTGAGGGCTGAAGATTGAGGATTGAGGATTGAGGATTGAAGATTGAGGACTTAGTGTTGAGGGTTGAGTGATGGGAATTGACGTTTGTGGATTGAGATTTGAAGATTGAAGAATGGGGATTGATTATTGTAAGCTGTGAATTGAGGATATTCTGTTGAGGATTGAGGATTGACAATTGATTGTTGAGGACTGAGGGCTGAAGGTTGAGGATTCAGGATTGAGGATTCGGTATTGAGGTTTGAGGACTGAGGATTGAGGGTTGAGGATTGAGGATTGAGGATTGACGCTTGAGGATTGAGGGTTGAGGATGGAGGCTTGAAGAGAGAGGACTGAGTGTTGAGGATTGAGTGTTTAGGATTGATGTTTGAGGATTGAGATATGATTATTGAATATTGCGGTTTGAGTATTGAACCATGAGAGTTCAGGATATTCTATTGAGTATTGAGAATTGAGGATTGATTCTTGTGTATTGAGGATTGGTGGTTGAGTGTTGTGTGTTGAATATTGAGGATTCGGGATTCAGAATTGAGGATTGAGGATTGAAGATTGAGTATTGAGGATTGATGATTGAGGATTTTGGATTGAGGATTGAAGATTGAGTATTGAGGATTGAAGATTGAGTATTGAGGATCGAGGATTGAGGATTGAGGATTGACGATGAGGTCTGAAGATTGAGGATTGGGTATTGAGGATTGAAGAATGAGGATTGAGGATTGAGGATTGAGGATTGTGGATTGAGGATTGAGGATTGAGGATTGAGGATTGAAGATTGATTATTGAGGATTGAAGATTGTGGTTTGAGGACAGTGGATTGAGTCTTGAGGATTGAGGATTGAGGATTGAGGATTGAGGATTGAGGATTGAGGATTTAAGATTGAGGATTGGGTATTGAGAATTGAACATTGAGGATTGAGGATTGAGGATTGAGGATTGAGGACTGAAGATTGAATATTGATGATTGAAGATTGAGGATTGAGGATTGAGGGTTGTGGATTGGGGACCAGGACTGAGGGTTGAATATTGACGTTTGAGGACTGATGATTGAGGATTGAGGATTGAGGATTGAGGATTGAGAATTGAGGATTGAGGATTGAACATTGCGTATTGAGGGCTGAAGATTGAGGATTGAGGATTGAGGATTGAAGATTGAGGACTTAGTGTTGAGGGTTGAGTGATGGGAATTGACGTTTGTGGATTGAGATTTGAAGATTGAAGAATGGGGATTGATTATTGTAAGCTGTGAATTGAGGATATTCTGTTGAGGATTGAGGATTGACAATTGATTGTTGAGGACTGAGGGCTGAAGGTTGAGGATTCAGGATTCAGGATTCGGTATTGAGGTTTGAGGACTGAGGATTGAGGGTTGAGGATTGAGGATTGAGGATTGACGCTTGAGGATTGAGGGTTGAGGATGGAGGCTTGAAGAGAGAGGACTGAGTGTTGAGGATTGAGTGTTTAGGATTGATGTTTGAGGATTGAGATATGATTATTGAATATTGCGGTTTGAGTATTGAACCATGAGAGTTCAGGATATTCTATTGAGTATTGAGAATTGAGGATTGATTCTTGTGTATTGAGGATTGGTGGTTGAGTGTTGTGTGTTGAATATTGAGGATTCGGGATTCAGAATTGAGGATTGAGGATTGAAGATTGAGTATTGAGGATTGATGATTGAGGATTTTGGATTGAGGATTGAAGATTGAGTATTGAGGATTGAAGATTGAGTATTGAGGATCGAGGATTGAGGATTGAGGATTGACGATGAGGTCTGAAGGTTGAGGATTGAGGTTTGAGGACTCAGGACTGAGGATTGAGGATTGAGAATTGATGATTGAGGATTGAGGATTGAAGATTGAGGATCGGGTATTGAGGATTGAAGAATGAGGATTGAGGATTGAGGATTGAGGATTGAGGATTGAAGATTGAGGGTTCAGGATTGAGGATTCAGGATTGTGGTTTGAGGACTGAGGATTGAGGATTGGGGATTGAGGATTGAGGATTGGGGATTGAGGATTGAGGATCGAGGATTGAAGATTGAAGATTGGGTATTGAGGATTGTACATTGAGGATTGAGGATTGAGGATTGAGGATTGATGATTGAGGATTGAAGATTGAATATTGATGATTGAAGGTTGAGGATTGAGGATTGAGTGTTGTGGATTGAGGACGAGGACTGAGGGTTGAGTATTGATGTTTGAGGTCTGAGGATTGAGGATTGAGGATTGAAGATTGAGGGTTGGGTATCGAGGATTGAAGAACGTGGATTGAGGATTGAGGATTCAGGATTGAGGATTCAGGATTGAGGATTCAGGATTGTGGTTTGATGACAGAGGATTGAGGCTTGAGGATTGAGGATTGAGGATTGAGGATTGAGGATTGAGGATTTAAGATTGAGGATTGGGTATTGAGAATTGAACATTGAGGATTGAGGATTGAGGATTGAGGATTGAGGACTGAAGATTGAATATTGATGATTGAAGATTGAGGATTGAGGATTGAGGGTTGTGGGTTGGGGACCAGGACTGAGGGTTGAATATTGACGTTTGAGGACCGAGGATTGAGGATTGAGGATTGAGGATTGAGGATTGAGGATTGAGGATTGAGGATTGAAGATTGAGGATTGGGTATTGAGGATTGAAGAATGAGGATTGAGGATTTAGGATTGAGGCCTGAGGATTGAGAATTGAGAACTGAGGATGAGGACTGAGGGCTGAGGGTTGAGGTTTGAGGAATGAGGATTGGGGGTTGAGGATTGAGGATTGAGGATTGAGGATTGAGGATTGAGTACTGAAGATTGGGTATTGATGACTGAGGATTGAGGATTGAGGATTGTGGATCGAGGATTGGGGATTGAGGATTGAAGATTGAGTATTGAGGATTGAAGATTGAGGATTGAGTATTGAGGATCGAGGATTCAGGATGAGGGCTGAGGGTTGAGGATTGAGGTTTGAGGATTGTGGACTGAGGATTGAGGATTGATGACTGAGTATTGAGGATTGAAGATTGAGGATTGAGGATTGAGGATTGAGGATTGAGGATTGAGGATTGAGAATTGAAGATTGAGGATTGGGGACTGAGTGTTGAGGGTTGAGTGATGAGGATTGATGTTTGTGGATAGAGATTTGAAGATTGAAGAATGGGGATTGATTATTGTAAGCTGTGAATTGAGGATATTTTGTTGAGGATTGAGGATTGACAATTGATTGTTGAGGACTGAGGGCTGAAGGTTGAGTATTCAGGATTGAGGATTCGGTATTGAGGTTTGAGGACTGAGGATTGAGGGTTGAGGATTGAGGATTGAGGATTGACGCTTGAGGATTGAGGGTTGAGGATGGAGGCTTGAAGAGAGAGGACTGAGTGTTGAGGATTGAGTGTTTAGGATTGATGTTTGAGGATTGAGATATGATTATTGAATATTGCGGTTTGAGTATTGAAACATGAGAGTTCAGGATATTCTATTGAGTATTGAGAATTGAGGATTGATTCTTGTGTATTGAGGATTGGTGGTTGAGTGTTGTGTGTTGAATATTGAGGATTCGGGATTCAGAATTGAGGATTGAGGATTGAAGATTGAGTATTGAGGATTGATGATTGAGGATTTTGGATTGAGGATTGAAGATTGAGTATTGAGGATTGAAGATTGAGTATTGAGGATCGAGGGTTGAGGATTGAGGATTGACGATGAGGTCTGAAGATTGAGGATTGGGTATTGAGGATTGAAGAATGAGGATTGAGGATTGAGGATTGAGGATTGAGGATTGAGGATTGAGGATTGAGGATTGAGGATTGAAGATTGATTATTGAGGATTGAAGATTGTGGTTTGAGGACAGAGGATTGAGGCTTGAGGATTGAGGATTGAGGATTGAGGATTGAGTATTGAGGATTGAGGATTGAGGATTTAAGATTGAGGATTGGGTATTGAGAATTGAACATTGAGGATTGAGGATTGAGGATTGAGGAGTGAGGACTGAAGATTGAATATTGATGATTGAAGATTGAGGATTGAGGACTGAGGGTTGTGGATTGGGGACCAGGACTGAGGGTTGAATATTGACGTTTGAGGACTGATGATTGAGGATTGAGGATTGAGGATTGAGGATTGAGAATTGAGGATTGAGGATTGAACATTGCGTATTGAGGGCTGAAGATTGAGGATTGAGGATTGAGGATTGAAGATTGAGGACTTAGTGTTGAGGGTTGAGTGATGGGAATTGACGTTTGTGGATTGAGATTTGAAGATTGAAGAATGGGGATTGATTATTGTAAGCTGTGAATTGAGGATATTCTGTTGAGGATTGAGGATTGACAATTGATTGTTGAGGACTGAGGGCTGAAGGTTGAGGATTCAGGATTGAGGATTCGGTATTGAGGTTTGAGGACTGAGGATTGAGGGTTGAGGATTGAGGATTGAGGATTGACGCTTGAGGATTGAGGGTTGAGGATGGAGGCTTGAAGAGAGAGGACTGAGTGTTGAGGATTGAGTGTTTAGGATTGATGTTTGAGGATTGAGATATGATTATTGAATATTGCGGTTTGAGCATTGAACCATGAGAGTTCAGGATATTCTATTGAGTATTGAGAATTGAGGATTGATTCTTGTGTATTGAGGATTGGTGGTTGAGTGTTGTGTGTTGAATATTGAGGATTCGGGATTCAGAATTGAGGATTGAGGATTGAAGATTGAGTATTGAGGATTGATGATTGAGGATTTTGGATTGAGGATTGAAGATTGAGTATTGAGGATTGAAGATTGAGTATTGAGGATCGAGGATTGAGGATTGAGGATTGACGATGAGGTCTGAAGGTTGAGGATTGAGGTTTGAGGACTCAGGACTGAGGATTGAGGATTGAGAATTGAGGATTGAGGATTGAGGATTGAAGATTGAGGATCGGGTATTGAGGATTGAAGAATGAGGATTGAGGATTGAGGATTGAGGATTGAGGATTGAAGATTGAGGGTTCAGGATTGAGGATTCAGGATTGTGGTTTGAGGACTGAGGATTGAGGATTGGGGATTGAGGATTGAGGATTGGGGATTGAGGATTGAGGATCGAGGATTGAAGATTGAAGATTGGGTATTGAGGATTGTACATTGAGGATTGAGGATTGAGGATTGAGGATTGATGATTGAGGATTGAAGATTGAATATTGATGATTGAAGGTTGAGGATTGAGGATTGAGTGTTGTGGATTGAGGACGAGGACTGAGGGTTGAGTATTGATGTTTGAGGTCTGAGGATTGAGGATTGAGGATTGAAGATTGAGGGTTGGGTATTGAGGATTGAAGAACGTGGACTGAGGATTGAGGATTGAGGATTGAGGATTGAAGATTGAGTATTGAGGATTGAAGATTGAGGATTGAGGATTGAGGACTGAGGATTGAGGATTGAGGATTGAGGATTGAGGATTGAGGATTGAAGATTGAGGATTGAGGATTGAGGATTAAAGATTGAGTATTGAGAATTGAGGATTGAGGATTGAGGATTGAAGATTGAATATTGATGATTGAAGATTGAGGATTGAGGGTTGAGGATTGTGGATTGAGGACGAGGACTGAGGGTTGAGTATTGATGTTTGAGGTCTGAGGATTGAGGATTGAGGGTTGAGAATTGAGGATTGAGGATTGAGGGTTGAGAAATGAGGATTGAGGATTGAGGATTGAGAATTGAGGATTGAGGATTGAAGATTGAGTATTGAGGATTGAAGATTGAGAATTGAGGATTGAGGATTGAGGATTGAAGATGAGGGCTGAGGGTTGAGGATTGAGGTTTGAAGACTGAGGATTGAGGATTGAGGATTGAGAGTTGAGGATTGAGGATTGAGGATTGAAGATTGAGGATTGGGTATTGAGGATTGAAGAATGAGCATTGAGTGTTGAGGATTGAGGATTGTGGATTGAGGATTGAGGATTGAGGATTGAAGATTGAGGATTGAGGATTGAGGTTTGAGGATTAAAGATTGAGTATTGAGAGTTGAAGATTGAGGATTGAGGATTGAGGATTGATAATTGAAGATTGAGGATTGATGATTGAAGATTGAGGATTGGGGACTGAGAGTTGATGGCTGGGTGATGAGAATTGATGTGTGTGGATAGAGATATGAAGATTGCAGATTGAGTATTGCGTATGGAAAACTCGGAACTGAGGATATTCTAGTGAGGATTGAGGATTGACAGCTGATTGTTGAGGACTGAGGTCTGCAGATTGAGGATTCAGGATTGAGGATTCAGGACTGTGGTTTGAGGACTGTGGATTGAGGATTGAGGATTGGGGATTGAGGATTGAGGATCGAGGATTGAAGATTGAAGATTGGGTATTGAGGATTGAACATTGAGGATTGAGAATTGAGGATTGAGGATTGAGGATTGAGGATTGAAGATTGAATATTGATCATTGAAGGTTGAGGATTGAGGAATGAGGGTTGTGGATTCAGGACGAGGACTGAGGGTTGAGTATTGATGTTTGAGGTCTGAGGATTGAGGATAGAGGATTGAGAATTGAGGATTGAGGATTGAGGATTGAAGATTGAGGATTGGGTATTGAGGACTGAAGAATGAGCACTGAGGATTGAGGATCGAGTATTGAGGATTGAAGATTGAGTATTGAGGATTGAAGATTGAGGATTGAGGATTGAGGATTGAGGATTGAGTATTGAGGATTGAGGATTGAGGATTGAAGATTGAGGATTGAGGATTGAGGATTAAAGGTTGAGCATTGAGGATTGAGGATTGAGGATTGATGATTGAGGATTGAGGATTGAGGATTGAGGATTGAGGATTGAGTATTGAAGATTGAGGATTGATGATTGAGGATTGAGGATTGAGGATTGAGGATTGAGTATTGGGGATTGAGGATTGAAGATTGAGGATTGAGGATTGAGGATTAATGATTGAGTATTGAGGATTGAAGATTGAGAATTGAGGATTCAGGATTGAACATTGTGGACTGAGTGTTGAGGGTTGAGTGATGAGAATTGATGTTTGTGGATAGAGATTTGAAGATTGCAGATTGGGTATTGAGTATTGAAAACTGTGAATTGAGGATATTCTATTGGGGATTGAGGATTGACAACTGATTGTTGAGGACTGAGGGCTGAAGATTGAGGATTCAGGATTGAGGATTCAGAATTGTGGTTTGAGGACTGATGATTGAAGATTGAAGATTGAGTATTGAGGGTTGAGGATTGAGGATTGAGGATTGAGGATTGAGGTTGAGGGCTGAGGGTTGAAGATCGAGGTGTGAGGACTCAGGACTGAGGATTGAGGATTGAGAATTGAGGATTGAGTATTGAGGATTGAAGATTGAGGATAGGGTATCGAGGGTTGAAGAATGAAGATGGAGGATGGGCGATTGAGGATTGAGGATTGAAGATTGAGTATTCAGGATTGGAGATTGACGATTGAGCATTGAGGATTGAGGACCGAGGATTGAGGATTGAGGATTGAAGATTGAGTATTGAGGATTGAAGATTGAGGATTGAGGATTGACGATTGAGGATTGAGGATTGAGAATTGAAGATTGAGGCTTGGGGACTGAGTGTTGAGGGTTGAGTGATGAGGATTGATGTTTGTGGATAGAGATTTGAAGATTGCAGATTGAGTATTGAGTATTGAAACCTGTGAATTGAGGATATTCTATTGAGGATTGAGGATTGACAACTGATTGTTGAGGACTGAGGGCTGAAGATTGAGGATTCAGGGTTGAGGATTCAGAATTGAGGTTTGAGGACTGAGGATTGAGGATTGAGGATTGAGGATTGAGGATTGAGGATTGAGGATTGAGGATTGAGGACTGAGGATTGAGGATTGAGTATTGAGCATTGAGGATTGAAGATTGAGGACTGTTGATTGAGGATTGAAGATTGAGGATTAAGGATTGAGGATTGAGGATTGAGGTTTGAGGAATGAGGATTGAGGATTGAGGATTGAGGATTGAGGACTAGGACGGACGGTTGAGGATTGTGGCTTGAGGATTGAGGATTGAGAATTGAGGATGTGGACTGAGGTTTGAGGATGAGGGCTGAGGGTTGAGGATTGAAGAATGAGGATTGAGGATTGAGGATTGAGGATTGAAGATTGAGGATTGGGTATTGAGGATTGAAGAATGAGGATTGAGGATTGAGGACTGAGGATTGAGGATTGAGGATTGAGGATTGAAGATTGAGTATTGAGGATTGAAGGTTGAGGATTGAGGACTGAGGATTGAGGATTCAGGATTCTGGTTTGAGGACTGAGGATTGAGGATTGAGGATTGGGGATTGAGGATTGAGGATCGAGGATTGAAGATTGAAGATTGGGTATTGAGGATTGAACATTGAGGATTGAGGATTGAGGATTGAGGGTTGAGGGTTGAGGATTGAAGATTGAATATTGATGATTGAACGTTGAGGATTGAGGATTGAGGGTTGTGGATTCAGGACGAGGACTGATGGTTGAGTATTGATGTTTGAGGTCTGAGGATTGAGGATAGAGGATTAAGAGTTGAGGATTGAGGATTGAGGATCGAAGATTGAGGATTGGGTATTGAGGATTGAAGAATGAGCATTGAGTGTTGAGGATTGAGGATTGAGGATTGAGGATTGATAATTGAGCATTGAGGATTGAACATTGTGGACTGAGTGTTGAGGGCTGAGTGATGAGAATTGATGTTTGTGGATAGAGATTTGAAGATTGCAGATTGGGTATTGATTATTGAAAACTGTGAATTGAGGATATTCTATTGGGGATTGAGGATTTACAACTGATTGTTGAGTACTGAGGGCTGAAGATTGAGGATTCAGGATTCAGGATTCAGAATTGAGGTTTGAGGACTGATGATTGAGGATTGAGGATTGAGGATTGAGGATTGAGGATTGAAGATGCAGTATTGAGGATTGAATATTGAGGATTGAGGATTGAGGATTGAGGATTGAGGATTGAGGATTGAGGATTGAGTACTGAAGATTGAGTATTGATGACTGAGGATTCAGGATTGAGGATTGAGGACTGATGACTGAGGATTTAGGATTGAAGATTGAATATTGATGATTGAAGATTCAGGATTGAGGATTGAGTGTTGTGGATTGAGGACGAGGACTGAGGGTTGTGTATTGATGTTTGAGGTCTGAGGATTGAGGATTGAGGATTGAGAATAGAGGATTGAGGATTGAGGGTTGAAGATTGAGGATTTGGTGTTGAGGACTGAAGAATGAGTATTGAGGATTGATGATTGAGGATTGAGGGTTGAAGATTGAGTATTGAGGATTGAAGATTGAGGATTCAGGATTGAGGATTGAGGATTGAGGATTGAGGATTGAGGATTGAGGATTGAAGATTGAGGATTGGGTATTGAGGATTGAAGAATGAGGATTGAGGATTTAGGAGTGAGGCCTGAGGATTGAGCATTGAGAACTGAGGATGAGGACTGAGGGCTGAGGGTTGAGGATTGAGGAATGAGGATTGGGGGTTGAGGATTGAGGATTGAGGATTGAGGTTTGAGGATTGAGTACTGAAGATTGAGTATTGATGACTGAGGATTGAGGATTGAGGATTGTGAATTGAGGATTGAGGATTGAGGATTGAAGATTGAGTATTGAGGATTGAAGATTGAGGATTGAGTATTGAGGATCGAGGATTCAGAATGAGGGCTTGGGGTTGAGGATTGAGGTTTGAGGATTGAGGTCTGAGGATTGAGGATTGATGACTGAGTATTGAGGACTGAAGATTGACGATTGAGGATTGAGGATTGAGGATTGAGGATTGGGGATTGAGAATTGAAGATTGAGGATTGGGGACTGAGTTTTGAGGGTTGATTGATGAGGATTGATGTTTGTGGATAGAGATTTGAAGATTGCAGATTGAGTATTGAGTATTGAAACCTGTGAATTGAGGATATTCTATTGAGGATTGAGGATTGACAACTGATTGTTGAGGACTGGGGGCTGAAGATTGAGGATTCAGGGTTGAGGATTCAGAATTGAGGTTTGAGGACTGAGGATTGAGGATTGAGGATTGAGGATTGAAGATTGAGGATTGGGTATTGCGGATTGAATATTGAGGATTGAGGATTGAGGATTGAGGATTGAGGATTCAGGGTTGAGGATTCAGGATTGAGGATTCAGGATTGTGGTTTGAGGACAGAGGATTGAGGCTTAAGGATTGAGGATTGAGGATTGAGGATTGAGGATTGAGGATTGAGGATTTAAGATTGAGGATTGGGTATTGAGGATTGAAGATTGAGGATTGAAGATTTAGGATTGAGGATTGAGGACTGAGGATTGAAGATTGTGGATTGAGGATTGAGGATTAAAGGTTGAGCATTGAGGATTGAAGATTGAGGATTGATGATTGAGGATTGAGGATTGAGGATTGAGGATTGAGGACTGAGTATTGAAGATTGAGGATTGATGATTGAGGATTGAGGATTGAGGATTGAGGATTGAGTATTGGGGATTGAGGATTTAAGATTGAGGATTGAGGATTGAGGATTAATGATTGAGTATTGAGGATTGAACATTGAGGACTGAGTGTTGAGGGTTGAGTGATGAGAATTGATGTGTGTGGATAGAGATTTGAAGATTTCAGATTGAGTATTGAGTATTGAATACTGTGAATTGAGGATATTCTATTGGGGATTGAGGATTGAAAACAGATTGTTGAGGACTGAGGGCTGAAGATTGAGGATACAGGATTGAGGATTCAGAATTGTGGTTTGAGGACTGAGGATTGAAGATTGAGTATTGAGGATTGAAGATTGAGGGTTGAGGATTGGGGATTGAGGATTGAGGATTGAGGATGAGGGCTGAGGGTTGAAGATTGAGCTTTGAGGACTCAGGACTGAGGATTGAGAATTGAGAATTGAGGATTGAGGATTGAGGATTGAAGATTGAGGATAGGGTATTGAGGATTGAAGAATGAGGATTGAGGATGGGCGATTGAGGATTGAGGATTGATGATTGAGTATTCAGGATTGGAGATTGACGATTGAGGATTGAGGATTGAGGATCGAGGATTGAGGATTGAGGATTGAAGATTGAGTATTGAGGATTGAAGATTGAGGATTGCTGATTGAGGATTGAGGATTGAGGATTGAGGATTGAGAATTGGAGATTGAGGATTGGGAACTGAGTGTTGAGGGTTGAGTGATGAGGATTGATGTTTGTGGATAGAGATTTGAAGATTTCAGATTGAGTATTGAGTATTGAAACCTGTGAATTGAGGATATTCTATTGAGGATTGAGGATTGACAACTGATTGTTGAGGACTGAGGGCTGAAGATTGAGGATTCAGGGTTGAGGATTCAGAATTCAGGTTTGAGGACTGAGGATTAAGGATTGAGGATTGAGAATTGAGGATTGAGGATTGAGGATTGAGGATTGAAGATTAAGGATTGGGTATTGCGGGTCGAATATTGAGGATTGAGGATTGAGGACTGAGGATTGAGGATTCAGGACTGAGGATTCAGGATTGAGGATTCAGGATTGTGGTTTGAGGACAGAGGATTGAGGCTTGAGGATTCAGGATTGAGGATTGAGGATTGAGGATTGAGGATTTAAGATTGAGGATTGGGTATTGAGAATTGAACATTGTGGATTGAGGATTGAGGATTGAGGATTGAGGACTGAAGATTGAATATTGATGATTGAAGATTGAGTATTGAGGATTGAGGGTTGTGGGTTGGGGACCAGGACTGAGGTTTGAATATTGACGTTTGAGGACTGAGGATTGAGGATTGAGGATTGAGGATTGAGGATTGAGGATTGAGGATTGAAGATTGAGGATTGGGTATTGAGGATTGAAGAATGAGGATTGATGATTTAGGAGTGAGGCCTGAGGATTGAGCATTGAGAACTGAGGATGAGGACTGAGGGCTGAGGGTTGAGGTTTGAGGAATGAGGATTGGGGGTTGAGGATTGAGGATTGAGGATTGAGGTTTGAGGATTGAGTACTGAAGATTGAGTATTGATGACTGAGGATTGAGGATTGAGGATTGTGAATTGAGGATTGAGGATTGAGTATTGAAGATTGAGTATTGAGGATTGAAGATTGAGGATTGAGTATTGAGGATCGAGGATTCAGAATGAGGGCTGGGGGTTGAGGATTGAGGTTTGAGGATTGAGGTCTGAGGATTGAGGATTGATGACTGAGTATTGAGGACTGAAGATTGACGATTGAGGATTGAGGATTGAGGATTGAGGATTGGGGATTGAGAATTGAAGATTGAGGATTGGGGACTGAGTGTTGAGGGTTGAGAGATGAGGATTGATGTTTGTGGATAGAGATTTGAAGATTGCAGATTGAGTATTGAGTATTGAAACCTGTGAATTGAGGATATTCTATTGAGGATTGAGGATTGACAACTGATTGTTGAGGACTGAGGGCTGAAGATTGAGGATTCAGTGTTGAGGATTCATAATTGAGGTTTGAGGACTGAGGATTGAGGATTGAGGATTGAGGATTGAGGATTGAGGATTGAGGATTGAGGATTGAGGATTGAGGACTGAGGATTGAGGATTGAGTATTGAGCATTGAGGATTGAAGATTGAGGACTGTTGATTGAGGATTGAAGATTGAGGATTAAGGATTGAGGATTGAGGATTGAGGTTTGAGGAATGAGGATTGAGGATTGAGGATTGAGGATTGAGGATTGAGGACGAGGACTGACGGTTGAGGATTGTAGCTTGAGGATTGAGGATTGAGAATTGAGGATGTGGACTGAGGTTTGAGGATGAGGGCTGAGGGTTGAGGATTGAAGAATGAGGATTGAGGATTGAGGATTGAGGATTGAGGATTGAGGATTGACGATTGAGGATTAAGTATTGAGGATTGATAATTGAGGATTGAGGATTGAGGACTGAGGATTGAGGATTGAGGATTGAGGATTGAGGATTGAGGATTGAAGATTGAGGATTGAGGATTGAGGATTAAAGATTGAGTATTGAGGATTGAGGGTTGAGGATTGAGGATTGAAGATTGAATATTGATGATTGAAGATTGAGGATTGAGGGTTGAGGGTTGTGGATTGAGGACGAGGACTGAGGGTTGAGTAATGATGTTTGAGGTCTGAGGATTGAGGATTGAGGGTTGAGAATTGAGGATTGAGGATTGAGGGTTGAGTATTGAGGATTGAGGGTTGAAGATTGAGGATTGGGTATTGAGGATTGAAGAATGAGGACTGTGTATTGAGGATTGAGGATTGAAGATTGAGGATTGGGGATTGAGGATTGACGATTGAGGATTGAGTATTGAGGATTGATAATTGAGGATTGAGGATTGAGGATTGAAGATTGAGGATTGGGTATTGAGGATTGAAGAATGAGGACTGAGGATTGAGGATTGAGGATTGAGGATTGAAGATTGAGTATTGAGGATTGAAGATTGAGGATTGAGGATTGAGGATTGAGGATTTAGGATTGATGATAGAGGATTGAAGATTGAGTATTGAGGATTGAAGATTGAGGATTGAGGATTGAGGATTGAGGATTGAGGATTGAGGATTGAGGATTGAGGATTGAAGATTGAGGATTGGGGATTGAGGATTGACGATTGAGGATTGAGTATTGAGGATTGATAATTGAGGATTGAGGATTGACGATTGAAGATTGAGGATTGGGGACTGAGAGTTGATGGCTGAGTGATGAGAATTGATGCTTGTGGATAGAGATATGAAGATTGCAGATTGAGTATTGCGTATGGAAATCTCTGAACTGAGGATATTCTAGTGAGGATTGAGGATTGACAGCTGATTGTTGAGGACTGAGGTCTGAAGATTGAGGATTCAGGATTGAGGATTCAGGACTGTGGTTTGAGGACTGTGGATTGAGGATTGAGGATTGGGTATTGAGGATTGAGGATCGAGGATTGAAGATTGAAGATTGGGTATTGAGGATTGAACATTGAGGATTGAGAATTGAGGATTGAGGATTGAGGATTGAGGATTGAAGATTGAATATTGATCATTGAGGTTTGAGGATTGAGGATTGAGGATTGAGGGTTGTGGATTCAGGACGAGGTCTGAGGGTTGAGTATTGATGTTTGAGGTCTGAGGATTGAGGATAGAGGATTGAGAATTGAGGATTGAGGATTGAGGATTGAAGATTGAGGATTGGTTATTGAGGATTGAAGAATGAGCACTGAGGATTGAGGATCGAGTATTGAGGCTTGAAGATTGAGTATTGAGGATTGAACATTGAGGATTGAGGATTGAGGATTGAGGATTGAGGATTGAGGATTGAGGATTGAATATTGAGGATTGAGGATTGAGGATTAAAGGTTGAGCATTGAGGATTGAGGATTGAGGATTGATGATTGAGGATTGAGGATTGAGGATTGAGGATTGAGGATTGAGTATTGAAGATTGAGGATTGATGATTGAGGACTGAGGATTGAGGATTGAGGATTGAGTATTGGGGATTGAGGATTGAAGATTGAGGATTGAGGATTGAGGATTAATGATTGAGTATTGAGGATTGAAGATTGAGAATTGAGGATTCAGGATTGAACATTGTGGACTGAGTGTTGAGGGTTGAGTGATGAGAATTGATGTTTGTGGATAGAGATTTGAAGATTGCAGATTGGGTATTGAGTATTGAAAACTGTGAATTGAGGATATTCTATTGGGGATTGAGTATTGACAACTGATTGTTGAGGACTGAGGGCTGAAGATTGAGGATTCAGGATTGAGGATTCAGGATTGTGGTTTGAGGACAGAGGATTGAGGCTTGAGGATTGAGGATTGAGGATTGAGGATTGAGGATTGAGGATTTAGGATTGAGGATTGGGTATTGAGAATTGAACATTGAGGATTGAGGATTGAGGATTGAGGATTGAGGACTGAAGAATGAATATTGATGATTGAAGATTGAGTATTGAGGATTGAGGGTTGTGGGTTGGGGACCAGGACTGAGGGTTGAATATTGACGTTTGAGGACTGAGGATTGAGGATTGAGGATTGAGGATTGAGGATTGAGGATTGAGGATTGAAGATTGAGGATTGGGTATTGAGGATTGAAGAATGAGGATTGAGGATTTAGGAGTGAGGCCTGAGGATTGAGCATTGAGAACTGAGGATGAGGACTGAGGGCTGAGGGTTGCGGTTTGAGGAATGAGGATTGGGGGTTGAGGATTGAGGATTGAGGATTGAGGTTTGAGGATTGAGTACTGAAGTTTGAGTATTGATGACTGAGGATTGAGGATTGAGGATTGTGAATTGAGGATTGAGGATTGAGGATTGAAGATTGAGTATTGAGGATTGAAGATTGAGGATTGAGTATTGAGGATCGAGGATTCAGAATGAGGGCTGGGTGTTGAGGATTGAGGTATGAGGATTGAGGTCTGAGGATTGAGGATTGATGACTGAGTATTGAGGATTGAAGATTGACGATTGAGGATTGAGGATTGAGGATTGAGGATTGAGGATTGAGAATTGAAGATTGAGGATTGGGGACTGAGTGTTGAGGGGTGAGTGATGAGGATTGATGTTTGTGGATAGAGATTTGAAGATTGCAGATTGAGTATTGAGTATTGAAACCTGTGAATTGAGGATATTCTATTGAGGATTGAGGATTGACAACTGATTGTTGAGGACTGAGGGCTGAAGATTGAGGATTCAGGGTTGAGGATTCAGAATTGAGGTTTGAGGACTGAGGATTGAGGATTGAGGATTGAGGATTGAGGATTGAGGATTGAGGATTGAGGATTGAGGACTGAGGATTGAGGATTGAGTATTGAGCATTGAGGATTGAAGATTGAGGACTGTTGATTGAGGATTGAAGATTGAGGATTAAGGATTGAGGATTGAGGATTGAGGTTTGAGGAATGAGGATTGAGGATTGAGGATTGAGGATTGTGGACGAGGACTGACGGTTGAGGATTGTGGCTTGAGGATTGAGGATTGAGAATTGAGGATGTGGACTGAGGTTTGAGGATGAGGGCTGAGGGTTGAGGATTGAAGAATGAGGATTGAGGATTGAGGATTGAGGATTGAGGATTGAGGATTGAGGATTGAAGATTGAGCATTGAGGATTGAAGATTGAAGATTGGGTATTGAGGATTGAACATTGAGGATTGAGGATTGAGGATTGAGGATTGAGGGTTGAGGATTGATGATTGAGGATTGAAGATTGAATATTGATGATTGAAGGATGTGGATTGAGGATTGAGGATTGAAGAGTGAGTATTGAGGATTGAAGATTGAGGATTGAGGATTGAAGATTGAGGATTGGAGACTGTGTGTTCAGGGTTGAGTGGTGAGAATTGATGTTTGTGGATAGAGATATGAAGATTGCAGATTGACAATTGCGTATGGAAAACTCTGAACTGACGATGTTCTATTGAGGATTGAGGATTGACAACTGATTGTTGAGGACTGAGGGCTGAAGATTGAGGTTTCAGGATTGAGGATTCAGGATTCTGGTTTGAGGACTGAGGATTGAGGATTGAGGATTGAGGATTGAGAATTGAGGATTGAGGATTGAAGATTGAGGATTGGGTATTGAGGATTGAACATTGAGGATTGAGGATTGAGGATTGAGGATTGGGTATTGAGGATTGAAGAATGAGAATTGAGGATTGAGGATTGAGGCCTGAGGATTGAGAATTGAGAACTGAGGATGAGGACTGAGGGCTGAGGGTTGAGGTTTGAGGAATGAGGACTGACGATTGAGGATTGAGGATTGAAGATTGAGTATTGAGGATTGAAGATTGTGGATTGAGGATTGAGGATTGAGGATTGAGGATTCAAGATTGAGGATTGGGGACTGAGTGTTGAGGGCTGAGTGATGAGAATTGATGTTTGCGGATAGAGATTTGAAGATTGCAGATTGAGTATTGCGTATTGAAAACTCTGAACTGAGGATATTCTATTGAGGATGGAGGATTGACAGCTGATTGTTGAGGACTGAGGGCTGAAGATTGAGGATTCAGGATTGAGGATTCAGGATTGTGGTTTGAGGACAGAGGATTGAGGATTGAGAATTGAGGATTGAGGATTGAGGATTGAGGATTGAAGATTGAGGATTGGGTATTGCGGGTCGAATATTGAGGATTGAGGATTGAGGACTGAGGATTGAGGATTCAGGACTGAGGATACAGGATTGAGGATTCAGGATTGTGGTTTGAGGACAGAGGATTGAGGCTTGAGGATTGAGGATTGAGGATTGAGGATTGAGGATTGAGGATTTAAGATTGAGGATTGGGTATTGAGAATTGAACATTGTGGATTGAGGATTTAGGATTGAGGATTGAGGACTGAAGATTGAATATTGATGATTGAAGATTGAGTATTGAGGATTGAGGGTTGTGGGTTGGGGACCAGGACTGAGGGTTGAATATTGACGTTTGAGGACTGAGGATTGAGGATTGAGGGTTGAGGATTGAGGATTGAAGATTGAATATTGATGATTGAAGATTGAGGATTGAGGGTTGAGGGTTGTGGATTGAGGACGAGGACTGAGGGTTGAGTAATGATGTTTGAGGTCTGAGGATTGAGGATTGAGGGTTGAGAATTGAGGATTGAGGATTGAGGGTTGAGTATTGAGGATTGAGGATTGAAGATTGAGGATTGGGTATTGAGGATTGAAGAATGAGGACTGTGTATTGAGGATTGAGGATTGAAGATTGAGGATTGGGGATTGAGGATTGACGATTGAGGATTGAGTATTGAGGATTGATAATTGAGGATTGAGGATTGAGGATTGAAGATTGAGGATTGGGTATTGAGGATTGAAGAATGAGGACTGAGGATTGAGGATTGAGGATTGAGGATTGAAGATTGAGTATTGAGGATTGAAGATTGAGGATTGAGGATTGAGGATTGAGGATTTAGGATTGATGATAGAGGATTGAAGATTGAGTATTGAGGATTGAAGATTGAGGATTGAGGATTGAGGATTGAGGATTGAGGATTGAGGATTGAAGATTGAGGATTGGGGATTGAGGATTGACGATTGAGGATTGAGTATTGAGGATTGATAATTGAGGATTGAGGATTGACGATTGAAGATTGAGGATTGGGGACTGAGAGTTGATGGCTGAGTGATGAGAATTGATGTTTGTGGATAGAGATATGAACATTGCAGATTGAGTATTGCGTATGGAAAACTCTGAACTGAGGATATTCTAGTGACGATTGAGGATTGACAGCTGATTGTTGAGGACTGAGGTCTGAAGATTGAGGATTCAGGATTGAGGATTCAGGACTGTGGTTTGAGGACTGTGGATTGAGGATTGAGGATTGGGTATTGAGGATTGAGGATCGAGGATTGAAGATTGAAGATTGGGTATTGAGGATTGAACATTGAGGATTGAGAATTGAGGATTGAGGATTGAGGATTGAGGATTGAAGATTGAATATTGATCATTGAGGGTTGAGGATTGAGGATTGAGGATTGAGGGTTGTGGATTCAGGACGAGGTCTGAGGGTTGAGTATTGATGTTTGAGGTCTGAGGATTGAGGATAGAGGATTGAGAATTGAGGATTGAGGATTGAGGATTGAAGATTGAGGATTGGTTATTGAGGATTGAAGAATGAGCACTGAGGATTGAGGATCGAGTATTGAGGCTTGAAGATTGAGTATTGAGGATTGAACATTGAGGATTGAGGATTGAGGATTGAGGATTGAGGATTGAGGATTGAGGATTGAATATTGAGGATTGAGGATTGAGGATTAAAGGTTGAGCATTGAGGATTGAGGATTGAGGATTGATGATTGAGGATTGAGGATTGAGGATTGAGGATTGAGGATTGAGTATTGAAGATTGAGGATTGATGATTGAGGACTGAGGATTGAGGATTGAGGATTGAGTATTGGGGATTGAGGATTGAAGATTGAGGATTGAGGATTGAGTATTAATGATTGAGTATTGAGGATTGAAGATTGAGAATTGAGGATTCAGGATTGAACATTGTGGACTGAGTGTTGAGGGTTGAGTGATGAGAATTGATGTTTGTGGATAGAGATTTGAAGATTGCAGATTGGGTATTGAGTACTGAAAACTGTGAATTGAGGATATTCTATTGGGGATTGAGTATTGACAACTGATTGTTGAGGACTGAGGGCTGAAGATTGAGGATTCAGGATTGAGGATTCAGGATTGTGGTTTGAGGACAGAGGATTGAGGCTTGAGGATTGAGGATTGAGGATTGAGGATTGAGGATTGAGGATTTAGGATTGAGGATTGGGTATTGAGAATCGAACATTGAGGATTGAGGATTGAGGATTGAGGATTGAGGTCTGAAGAATGAATATTGATGATTGAAGATTGAGTATTGAGGATTGAGGGTTGTGGGTTGGGGACCAGGACTGAGGGTTGAATATTGACGTTTGAGGACTGAGGATTGAGGATTGAGGATTGAGGATTGAGGATTGAGGATTGAGGATTGAAGATTGAGGATTGGGTATTGAGGATTGAAGAATGAGGATTGAGGATTTAGGAGTGAGGCCTGAGGATTGAGCATTGAGAACTGAGGATGAGGACTGAGGGCTGAGGGTTGCGGTTTGAGGAATGAGGATTGGGGGTTGAGGATTGAGGATTGAGGATTGAGGTTTGAGGATTGAGTACTGAAGTTTGAGTATTGATGACTGAGGATTGAGGATTGAGGATTGTGAATTGAGGATTGAGGATTGAGGATTGAAGATTGAGTATTGAGGATTGAAGATTGAGGATTGAGTATTGAGGATCGAGGATTCAGAATGAGGGCTGGGGGTTGAGGATTGAGGTATGAGGATTGAGGTCTGAGGATTGAGGATTGATGACTGAGTATTGAGGATTGAAGATTGACGATTGAGGATTGAGGATTGAGGATTGAGGATTGAGGATTGAGAATTGAAGATTGAGGATTGGGGACTGAGTGTTGAGGGGTGAGTGATGAGGATTGATGTTTGTGGATAGAGATTTGAAGATTGCAGATTGAGTATTGAGTATTGAAACCTGTGAATTGAGGATATTCTATTGAGGATTGAGGATTGACAACTGATTGTTGAGGACTGAGGGCTGAAGATTGAGGATTCAGGGTTGAGGATTCAGAATTGAGGTTTGAGGACTGAGGATTGAGGATTGAGGATTGAGGATTGAGGATTGAGGATTGAGGATTGAGGATTGAGGATTGAGGACTGAGGATTGAGGATTGAGTATTGAGCATTGAGGATTGAAGATTGAGGACTGTTGATTGAGGATTGAAGATTGAGGATTAAGGATTGAGGATTGAGGATTGAGGTTTGAGGAATGAGGATTGAGGATTGAGGATTGAGGATTGTGGACGAGGACTGACGGTTGAGGATTGTGGCTTGAGGATTGAGGATTGAGAATTGAGGATGTGGACTGAGGTTTGAGGATGAGGGCTGAGGGTTGAGGATTGAAGAATGAGGATTGAGGATTGAGGATTGAGGATTGAGGATTGAGGATTGAGGATTGAAGATTGAGCATTGAGGATTGAAGATTGAAGATTGAGTATTGAGGATTGAACATTGAGGATTGAGGATTGAGGATTGAGGATTGAGGGTTGAGGATTGATGATTGAGGATTGAAGATTGAATATTGATGATTGAAGGATGTGGATTGAGGATTGAGGATTGAAGAGTGAGTATTGAGGATTGAAGATTGAGGATTGAGGATTGAAGATTGAGGATTGGGGACTGTGTGTTCAGGGTTGAGTGGTGAGAATTGATGTTTGTGGATAGAGATATGAAGATTGCAGATTGACAATTGCGTATGGAAAACTCTGAACTGACGATGTTCTATTGAGGATTGAGGATTGACAACTGATTGTTGAGGACTGAGGGCTGAAGATTGAGGTTTCAGGATTGAGGATTCAGGATTCTGGTTTGAGGACTGAGGATTGAGGATTGAGGATTGAGGATTGAGAATTGAGGATTGAGGATTGAAGATTGAGGATTGGGTATTGAGGATTGAACATTGTGGATTGAGGATTGAGGATTGAGGATTGAGGACTGAAGATTGAATATTGATGATTGAAGATTGAGTATTGAGGATTGAGGGTTGTGGGTTGGGGACCAGGACTGAGGGTTGAATATTGACGTTTGAGGACTGAGGATTGAGGATTGAGGATTGAGGATTGAGGATTGAGGATTGAGGATTGAAGATTGAGGATTGGGTATTGAGGATTGAAGAATGAGGATTGAGGATTTAGGAGTGAGGCCTGAGGATTGAGCATTGAGAACTGAGGATGAGGACTGAGGGCTGAGGGTTGAGGTTTGAGGAATGAGGATTGGGTGTTGAGGATTGAGGATTGAGGATTGAGGTTTGAGGATTGAGTACTGAAGATTGAGTATTGATGACTGAGGATTGAGGATTGAGGATTGTGAATTGAGGATTGAGGATTGAGGATTGAAGATTGAGTATTGAGGATTGAAGATTGAGGATTGAGTATTGAGGATCGAGGATTCAGAATGAGGGCTGGGGGTTGAGGATTGAGGTTTGAGGATTGAGGTCTGAGGATTGAGGATTGATGACTGAGTATTGAGGACTGAAGATTGACGATTGAGGATTGAGGATTGAGGATTGAGGATTGGGGATTGAGAATTGAAGATTGAGGATTGGGGACTGAGTGTTGAGGGTTGAGTGATGAGGATTGATGTTTGTGGATAGAGATTTGAAGATTGCAGATTGAGTATTGAGTATTGAAACCTGTGAATTGAGGATATTCTATTGAGGATTGAGGATTAACAACTGATTGTTGAGGCCTGAGGGCTGAAGATTGAGGATTCAGGATTGAGGATTCAGGATTGTGGTTTGAGGACTGAGGATTGAGGATTGAGGATTGGGGATTGAGGATTGAGGATCGAGGATTGAGGACTGAAGATTGAGTATTGAGGATTGACGATTGAGGATTGAGTATTGAGGATCGAGGATTGAGAATGAGGGCTGAGGGTTGAGGATTGAGGTTTGAGGATTGAGGACTGAGGATTGAGGATTGTAGATTGAGGATTGAGGATTGAGGATTGAGGATTGAGGATTGAGGTTTGAGGAATGAGGATTGAGGATTGAGGATTGAGGATTGTGGACGAGGACTGACGGTTGAGGATTGTGGCTTGAGGATTGAGGATTGAGAATTGAGGATGTGGACTGAGGTTTGAGGATGAGGGCTGAGGGTTGAGGATTGAAGAATGAGGATTGAGGATTGAGGATTGAGGATTGAGGATTGAAGATTGAGCATTGAGGATTGAAGATTGAAGATTGGGTATTGAGGATTGAACATTGAGGATTGAGGATTGAGGATTGAGGATTGAGGGTTGAGGATTGATGATTGAGGATTGAAGATTGAATATTGATGATTGAAGGATGTGGATTGAGGATTGAGGATTGAAGAGTGAGTATTGAGGATTGAAGATTGAGGATTGAGGATTGAAGATTGAGGATTGGGGACTGTGTGTTCAGGGTTGAGTGGTGAGAATTGATGTTTGTGGATAGTGATATGAAGATTGCAGATTGACAATTGCGTATGGAAAACTCTGAACTGACGATGTTCTATTGAGGATTGAGGATTGACAACTGATTGTTGAGGACTGAGGGCTGAAGATTGAGGTTTCAGGATTGAGGATTCAGGATTCTGGTTTGAGGACTGAGGATTGAGGATTGAGGATTGAGGATTGAGAATTGAGGATTGAGGATTGAAGATTGAGGATTGGGTATTGAGGATTGAACATTGAGGATTGAGGATTGAGGATTGAGAATTGGGTATTGAGGATTGAAGAATGAGAATTGAGGATTGAGGATTGAGGCCTGAGGATTGAGAATTGAGAACTGAGGATGAGGACTGAGGGCTGAGGGTTGAGGTTTGAGGAATGAGGACAGACGATTGAGGATTGAGGATTGAAGATTGAGTATTGAGGATTGAAGATTGTGGACTGAGGATTGAGGATTGAGGATTGAGGATTGAAGATTGAGGATTGGGGACTGAGTGTTGAGGGCTGAGTGATGAGAATTGATGTTTGCGGATAGAGATTTGAAGATTGCAGATTGAGTATTGCGTATGGAAAACTCTGAACTGAGGATATTCTATTGAGGATGGAGGATTGACAGCTGATTCTTGAGGACTGAGGGCTGAAGATTGAGGATTCAGGATTGAGGATTCAGGATTGTGGTTTGAGGACAGAGGATTGAGGATTGAGAATTGAGGATTGAGGATTGAGGATTGAGGATTGAAGATTGAGGATTGGGTATTGCGGGTCGAATATTGAGGATTGAGGATTGAGGACTGAGGATTGAGGATTCAGGACTGAGGATTCAGGATTGAGGATTCAGGATTGTGGTTTGAGGACAGAGGATTGAAGCTTGAGGATTGAGGATTGAGGATTGAGGATTGAGGATTGAGGATTTAAGATTGAGGATTGGGTATTGAGAATTGAACATTGTGGATTGAGGATTGAGGATTGAGGATTGAGGACTGAAGATTGAATATTGATGATTGAAGATTGAGTATTGAGGATTGAGGGTTGTGGGTTGGGGACCAGGACTGAGGGTTGAATATTGACGTTTGAGGACTGAGGATTGAGGATTGAGGATTGAGGATTGAGGATTGAGGATTGAGGATTGAAGATTGAGGATTGGGTATTGAGGATTGAAGAATGAGGATTGAGGATTTAGGAGTGAGGACTGAGGATTGAGCATTGAGAACTGAGGATGAGGACTGAGGGCTGAGGGTTGAGGTTTGAGGAATGAGGATTGGGGGTTGAGGACTGAGGATTGAGGATTGAGGTTTGAGGATTGAGTACTGAAGATTGAGTATTGATGACTGAGGATTGAGGATTGAGGATTGTGAATTGAGGATTGAGGATTGAGGATTGAAGATTGAGTATTGAGGATTGAAGATTGAGGATTGAGTATTGAGGATCGAGGATTCAGAATGAGGGCTGGGGGTTGAGGATTGAGGTTTGAGGATTGAGGTCTGAGGATTGAGGATTGATGACTGAGTATTGAGGACTGAAGATTGACGATTGAGGATTGAGGATTGAGGATTGAGGATTGGGGATTGAGAATTGAAGATTGAGGATTGGGGACTGAGTGTTGAGGGTTGAGTGATGAGGATTGATGTTTGTGGATAGAGATTTGAAGATTGCAGATTGAGTATTGAGTATTGAAACCTGTGAATTGAGGTTATTCTATTGAGGATTGAGGATTAACAACTGATTGTTGAGGCCTGAGGGCTGAAGATTGAGGATTCAGGATTGAGGATTCAGGATTGTGGTTTGAGGACTGAGGATTGAGGATTGAGGATTGGGGATTGAGGATTGAGGATCGAGGATTGAGGACTGAAGATTGAGTATTGAGGATTGACGATTGAGGATTGAGTATTGAGGATCGAGGATTGAGAATGAGGGCTGAGGGTTGAGGATTGAGGTTTGAGGATTGAGGACTGAGGATTGAGGATTGATGATTGAGTATTGAGGATTGAAGATTGAGGATTGAGGATTGAGGATTGAGGATTGAGGATTGAGGATTGAGGATTTAGGATTGAGGATTGAGGTTTGAGGATTGAAGGTTGAGTGTTGAGGATTGAAGGTTGAGGATTGACGATTCAGGATTGAGGATTGAGGATGATGGCTGAGGTTTGAGGTTTGAGGTTTGAGTATTGAATCCTGAGAATTCAGGATGTTCTATTGAGTATTGAGAATTGAGGATTGATGCTTTAGTATTGAGGATTCAAGATTGATGATTGAGGATTGAGTACTGAAGATTGAAGATTGATTATTGAGGATTGAAGACTGAGGTTTGAGGATTGAGGATTGCGGATTGACGATTGAGGATTGAGGATTGAGGGTTGAAGGTTGAGTGTTGAGGGTTGAAGGTTGAGGTTTGACGATTGAGGATTGAGGATTGAGGATGATGGCTGAGGTTTGAGGTTTGAGGTTTGAGTATTGAATCCCGAGAATTCAGGATGTTCTATTGAGTATTGAGAATTGAGGATTGAGGATTGAGGATTGAAGATTGGGGATTGATGATTGAGGATTTAGGATTGAGGATTGAGGATTGAGGATTGAGGATTGAAAATTGAGTATTGAGGACTGAGGACTGAGGATAGAGGATTGAGGATGGAGCATTGAGGATTGAAGATTGAGGACTGGGGATTGAGGATTGAAGATTGAGGATTGGGTATTGAGGATTGAAGAATGAGGATTGAGGATTGAGGATTGAGGATTGAGGATTGAAGATTGAGTATTGAGGATTGAAGGTTGATGATAGAGGATTGTGGATTGAGGACTGAGGATTGAACATTGAGGACTGAGTGTTGAGGTTTGAGTGATGAGAATTGGTGTTTGTGGATAGAAGTCTGAAGATTGCAGGTTGAGCATTGAGTATTGAGAACTGTGAATTGAGGACATTCTATTGAGGATGGAGGATTGACAACTGATTGTTGAGGACTGAGGGCTGAAGATTGAGGATTCAGGATTGAGGATTCAGAATTGAGTTTTGAGGACCGAGGATTGAGGATTGAAGATTGAGGATTGAGGATTGAGGATCGAGGATTGAGGATAAGGGCTGAGGGTTGAGGATTGAGGTTTGAGGATTGAGGACTGAGGATTGAAGATTGATGATTGAGTATTGAGGATTGAAGTTTGAGGATTGAGGATTGAGGATTGAGGATTGAGGATTGAGGATTGAGGATTGAAGATTGAGGACTGGGGACTGAGTGCTGAGTGTTGAGTGATGAGAATTGGTGTTTGTGGATGGAGATTTAAAGATTGCAGATTGAGTATTGAGTATTGAAAACTGTGAATTGATGATATTCTATTAAGGATTGAGAATTGACAACTGATTGTTGAGGACTGAGGTCTGAAGATTGAGGATTCAGGATTGAGGATCCAGGATTGATGTTTGAGGAGTGAGGATTGAGGATTGATGATTGAGGATTGAGGATTGAGGATTGAGGTTTGAGGATTGAGGATTGAAGATTGAGGATTGGGTATTGCGGATTGAACATTGAGGATTGAAGATTGAGTATTGAGGATTGAAGATTGAGTATTGAGGATTGAGGTTTGAGGATTGAGGATTGAGGATTGAGTATTGAAGATTGGGGATTGGGGATTGAGGATTGACGATTGAGGATTGAGTATTGAGGATTGAGAATTGAGGATTGAGGATTGAAGAATGAGCACTGAGGATTGAGGATCGGGTATTGAGGATTGAAGATTGAGTATTGAGGATTGAAGATTGAGGATTGAGGATTGAGGTTTGAGGACTGAGGATTGAGGATTGAGGATTGAGAGTTGAGGATTGAGGATTGAGGATTGAAGATTGAGGATTGGGTATTGAGGATTGAAGAATGAGCATTTTAGGATTGAGGATTGAGGATTGAGGATTGAAGATTGAGGATTGAGGATTGAGGTTTGAGGATTGAAGATTGTGTATTGAGGGTTGAAGATTGAGGATTGAGGACTGAGGATTGATAATTGAGGATTGAGGATTTACGATTGAAGATTGAGCATTGGGGACTGAGAGTTGATGGCTGAGTGATGAGAATTGATGTTTGTGGATAGAGATATGAAGATTGCAGATTGAGTATTGCGTATGGAAAACTCTGAACTGAGGATATTCTAGTGAGGATTGAGGATTGACAGCTGATTGTTGAGGACTGAGGTCTGAGGATTGAGGATTCAGGATTGAGGATTGAGGATTGGGGATTGAGAATTGAGGATTGAGGATTGAGGATTGAAGATTGAGGATTGGGTATTGAGGATTGAAGAATGAGGATTGAGGATTGAGGATTGAGGATTGAGGATTGAGGATTGAAGATTGAGTATTGAGGATTGAAGATTGAGGATTGAGGACCGAGGATTGAGGATTGAGGATTGAGGATTGAGGATTGAGGATTGAAGATTGAGTATTGAGGATTGAAGATTGAGGATCGTGGATTGAGGATTGAGGATTGAGTATTGAAGATTGAGGATTGGGGATTGAGGATTGACGATTGAGTATTGAGTATTGAGGATTGAGAATTGAGGATTGAGGATTGAAGATTGAGTATTGAGGATTGAAGATTGAGAATTGAGGATTGAGGATTGAGGATTGAAGATGAGGGCTGAGGGTTGAGGATTGAGGTTTGAGGACTGAGGATTGAGGATTGAGGATTGAGAGTTGAGGATTGAGGATTGAGGATTGAAAATTGAGGATTGGGTATTGAGGATTGAAGAATGAGCATCTTAGGATTGAGGATTGAGGATTGAGGATTGAAGATTGAGGATTGAGGATTGAGGATTGAGGTTTGAGGATTGAAGATTGTGTATTGAGGGTTGAAGATTGAGGATTGAGGATTGAGGATTGATAATTGAGGATTGAGGATTTGCGATTGAAGATTGAGGATTGGGGACTGAGAGTTGATGGCTGAGTGATGAGAATTGATGTTTGTGGATAGAGATATGAAGATTGCAGATTGAGTATTGCGTATGGAAAACTCTGAACTGAGGATATTCTAGTGAGGATTGAGGATTGACAGCTGATTGTTGAGGACTGAGGTCTGAGGATTGAGGATTCAGGATTGAGGATTGAGGATTGAGGATTGAGAATTGAGGATTGAGGATTGAGGATTGAAGATTGAGGATTGGGTATTGAGGATTGAAGAATGAGGATTGAGGATTGAGGATTGAGGATTGAGGATTGAAGATTGAGTATTGAGGATTGAAGATTGAGGATTGAGGACCGAGGATTGAGGATTGAGGATTGAGGATTGAGGATTGAGGATTGAAGATTGAGTATTGAGGATTGAAGATTGAGGATCGTGGATTGAGGATTGAGGATTGAGTATTGAAGATTGAGGATTGGGGATTGAGGATTGACGATTGAGTATTGAGTATTGAGGATTGAGAATTGAGGATTGAGGATTGAAGATTGAGTATTGAGGATTGAAGATTGAGAATTGAGGATTGAGGATTGAGGATTGAGGTTGAGGGCTGAGGGTTGAAGATTGAGGTGTGAGGACTCAGGACTGAGGATTGAGGATTGAGAATTGAGGATTGAGTATTGAGGATTGAAGATTGAGGATAGGGTATTGAGGATTGAAGAATGAGGATGGAGGATGGGCGATTGAACATTGAGGATTGAAGATTGAGTATTCAGGATTGGAGATTGACGATTGAGGATTGAGGATTGAGGACCGAGGATTGAGGATTGAGGATTGAAGATTGAGTATTGAGGATTGAAGATTGAGGATTGAGGATTGACGATTGAGGATTGAGGATTGAGAATTGAAGATTGAGGATTGGGGACTGAGTGTTGAGGGTTGAGTGATGAGGATTGCTGTTTGTGGATAGAGATTTGAAGATTGCAGATTCAGTATTGAGTATTGAAACCTGTGAATTGAGGATATTCTATTGAGGATTGAGGATTGACAACTGATTGTTGAGGACTGAGGGCTGAAGATTGAGGATTCAGGATTGAGGATTGAGGTTTGAGGATTGAGGATTGAAGATTGAGGATTGGGTATTGCGGATTGAACATTGAGGATTGAAGATTCAGTATTGAGGATTGAAGATTGAGGATTGAGGTTTGAGGATTGAGGATTGAGGATTGAGTATTGAAGATTGGGGATTGGGGATTGAGGATTGACGATTGAGGATTGAGTATTGAGGATTGAGAATTGAGGATTGAGGATTGAAGAATGAGCACTGAGGATTGAGGATCGGGTATTGAGGATTGAAGATTGAGTATTGAGGATTGAAGATTGAGGATTGAGGATTGAGGTTTGAGGACTGAGGATTGAGGATTGAGGATTGAGAGTTGAGGATTGAGGATTGAGGATTGAAGATTGAGGATTGGGTATTGAGGATTGAAGAATGAGCATTTTAGGATTGAGGATTGAGGATTGAGGATTGAAGATTGAGGATTGAGGATTGAGGTTTGAGGATTGAAGATTGTGTATTGAGGGTTGAAGATTGAGGATTGAGGACTGAGGATTGATAATTGAGGATTGAGGATTTACGATTGAAGATTGAGGATTGGGGACTGAGAGTTGATGGCTGAGTGATGAGAATTGATGTTTGTGGATAGAGATATGAAGATTGCAGATTGAGTATTGCGTATGGAAAACTCTGAACTGAGGATATTCTAGTGAGGATTGAGGATTGACAGCTGATTGTTGAGGACTGAGGTCTGAGGATTGAGGATTCAGGATTGAGGATTGAGGATTGGGGATTGAGAATTGAGGATTGAGGATTGAGGATTGAAGATTGAGGATTGGGTATTGAGGATTGAAGAATGAGGATTGAGGATTGAGGATTGAGGATTGAGGATTGAAGATTGAGTATTGAGGATTGAAGATTGAGGATTGAGGACCGAGGATTGAGGATTGAGGATTGAGGATTGAGGATTGAGGATTGAAGATTGAGTATTGAGGATTGAAGATTGAGGATCGTGGATTGAGGATTGAGGATTGAGTATTGAAGATTGAGGATTGGGGATTGAGGATTGACGATTGAGTATTGAGTATTGAGGATTGAGAATTGAGGATTGAGGATTGAAGATTGAGTATTGAGGATTGAAGATTGAGAATTGAGGATTGAGGATTGAGGATTGAAGATGAGGGCTGAGGGTTGAGGATTGAGGTTTGAGGACTGAGGATTGAGGATTGAGGATTGAGAGTTGAGGATTGAGGATTGAGGATTGAAAATTGAGGATTGGGTATTGAGGATTGAAGAATGAGCATCTTAGGATTGAGGATTGAGGATTGAGGATTGAAGATTGAGGATTGAGGATTGAGGATTGAGGTTTGAGGATTGAAGATTGTGTATTGAGGGTTGAAGATTGAGGATTGAGGATTGAGGATTGATAATTGAGGATTGAGGATTTGCGATTGAAGATTGAGGATTGGGGACTGAGAGTTGATGGCTGAGTGATGAGAATTGATGTTTGTGGATAGAGATATGAAGATTGCAGATTGAGTATTGCGTATGGAAAACTCTGAACTGAGGATATTCTAGTGAGGATTGAGGATTGACAGCTGATTGTTGAGGACTGAGGTCTGAGGATTGAGGATTCAGGATTGAGGATTGAGGATTGAGGATTGAGAATTGAGGATTGAGGATTGAGTATTGATGACTGTGGATTCAGGATTGAGGATTGAGGACTGAGGATTGAGGATTTAGGATTGAAGATTGAATATTGATGGTTGAAGATTGAGGATTGAGGATTGAGTGTTGTGGATTGAGGACGAGGACTGAGGGTTGAGTATTGATGTTTGAGGTCTGAGGATTGATGTTTGAGGATCGAGAATAGAGGATTGAGGATGGAGGATTGAAGATTGAGGATTTGGTGTTGAGGATTGAAGAATGAGGATTGAGGATTGAGGATTGAGGATTGAGGATTGAAGATTGAGGATAGAGGATTGAAGATTGAGTATTGAGGATTGAAGATTGAGGATTGTGGATTGAGGATTGAGGATTGAGTATTGAAGATTGAGGATTGGGGATTGAGGATTGACGATTGAGGATTGAGTATTGAGGATTGAGAATTGAGGATTGAGGATTGAAGATTGAGTATTGAGGATTGAAGATTGAGAATTGAGGATTGAGGATTGAGGATTGAAGATTGAGGATTGAGGATTGAGGATTGATAATTGAGGATTGAGGATTGAGGATTGTGGGTTGTGGATTCAGGCCGAGGACTGAGGGTTGAGTATTGATGTTTGAGGTCTGAGGATTGAGGATAGAGGATTGAGAATTGAGGATTGAGGATTGAGGATTGAAGATTGAGGATTGGGTATTGAGGATTGAAGAATGAGCACTGAGGATTGAGGATCGAGTATTGAGGATTGAAGATTGAGTATTGAGGATTGAAGATTGAGGATTGAGGGTTGAGGATTGAGGATTGAGGATTGGGGATTGAGGATTGAGGATCGAGGATTGAAGATTGAAGATTGGCTATTGAGGATTGAACATTGAGGATTGAGAATTGAGGATTGAGGATTGAGGATTGAGGATTGAAGATTGAATATTGATCATTGAAGGTTGAGGATTGAGGATTGAGGGTTGTGGATTCAGGACGAGGACTGAGGGTTGAGTATTGATGTTTGAGGTCTGAGGATTGAGGATAGAGGATTGAGAATTGAGGATTGAGGATTGAGGATTGAAGATTGAGGATTGGGTATTGAGGATTGAAGAATGAGCACTGAGGATTGAGGATCGAGTATTGAGTATTGAAGATTGAGTATTGAGGATTGAGGCCTGAGGATTGAGAATTGAGAACTGAGGGTGAGGACTGAGGGCTGAGGGTTGAGGTTTGAGGAATGAGGATTGGGGGTTGAGGATTGAGGATTGAGGATTGAGGATTGAGGATTGAGTACTGAAGATTGAGTATTGATGACTGAGGATTGAGGATTGAGGATTGTGGATTGAGGATTGAGGATTGAGGATTGAGGATTGAGGATTGAGGATTGAGGGTTGAGGATTGACGACTGAGGATTGAGGATTGAGTATTGAGCATTGAGGATTGAAGATTGAGGACTGTTGATTGAGGATTGAAGATTGAGGATTAAGGATTGAGGATTGAGGATTGAGGATTGAGGAATGAGGATTGAGGATTGAGGATTGAGGATTGAGGACGAGGATTGAGGATTGAGGATTGAGGATTGAGGATTGAGGATTGAGGTTTGAAGATTGAGGATTGGGTATTGAGGATTGAAGAATGAGGATTGAGGATTGAGGATTGAGGCCTGAGGATTGAGAATTGAGAATTGAGGATAAGTACTGAGGGTTGAGGGTTGAGGTTTGAGGAATGAGGATTGAGGATTGAGGATTGAGGATTGAAGATTGAGTATTGATGATTGAAGATTGAGGATTGCGGACTGACGATTGAGGATCGGGGATTGAGTGTTGAATGTTGAGTGTTGAGGATTGAAGGTTGAGGATTGACGATTGAGGATTGAGGATTGAGGATGATGGCTGAGGCTTGAGGTTTGAGGTTTGAGTATTGAATCCTGAGAATTCAGGATGTTCTATTGAGTGTTGAGAATTGAGGATTGATGGTTTAGTATTGAGGATTCAGGATTGAGGATTGAGGATTCAGTATTGAAGATTGAGGATTGATGATTGAGGATTTAGGATTGAGGATTGGGGATTGAGGATTGAGGATTGAAAATTGAGTATTGAGGATTGAAGTTTGAGGACTGAGGAATAAGGATTGAGGATTGAGGATGAGGACTGAGGGTTGAGTATTGATGTCCGAGGTCTGAGGATTGAGGATTGATGATTGAGAATTGAGGATTGAGGATTGACGATTGAGGATTGAGGTTTGAGGGTTGAAGGTTGAGTGTTGAGGATTGAAGGTTGAGGATTGACGATTCAGGATTGAGGATTGAGGATGATGGCTGAGGTTTGAGGTTTGAGGTTTGAGTATTGAATCCTGAGAATTCAGGATGTTCTATTGAGTATTGAGAATTGAGGATTGATGCTTTAGTATTAAGGATTCAGGATTGATGATTGAGGATTGAGTACTGAAGATTGAGGATTGATGATTGAGGATTTAGGATTGAGGATTGAGGATTGAAGATTGAGTATTGAGGATTGAGGATTGAGGATTGAGGGTTGAGGATTGAGGATTGAGGATTGAGGATTGAAGATTGAGGATTGAGGATTGAGGATCGAGGATTGAGGATAAGGGCTGAGGGTTGAGGATTGAGGTTTGAGGATTGAGGACTGAGGATTGAAGATTGATGATTGAGTATTGAGGATTGAAGTTTGAGGATTGAGGATTGAGGATTGAGGATTGAGGTTTGAGGATTGAAGATTGAGGACTGGGGACTGAGTGCTGAGTGTTGAGTGATGAGAATTGGTGTTTGTGGATAGAGATTTAAAGATTGCAGATTGAGTATTGAGTATTGAAAACTGTGAATTGATGATATTCTATTAAGGATTGAGAATTGACAACTGATTGTTGAGCACTGAGGTCTGAAGATTGAGGATTCAGGATTGAGGATCCAGGATTGATGTTTGAGGAGTGAGGATTGAGGATTGATGATTGAGGATTGAGGATTGAGGATTGAGGTTTGAGGATTGAGGATTGAAGATTGAGGATTGGGTATTGCGGATTGAACATTGAGGATTTAGGATTGAGGATTGAGGACTGAAGATTGAATATTGATGATTGAAGATTGATGATTGAGGATTGAGGGTTGTGGATTGAGGACGAGGACTGAGGGCTGAGCATTGATGTCTGAGGTCTGAGGATTGAGGATTGAGGACTGAGAATTGAGGATTGAGGATTGAGGATTGAAGATTGAGGATTGGGTATTGAGGATTGAAGAATGAGGATTGAGGATTGAGGATTGAGGATTGAGGATTGAGGATTGAGTATTGAAGATTGGGGATTGGGGATTGAGGATTGACGATTGAGGATTGAGTATTGAGGATTGAGAATTGAGGATTGAGGATTGAAGATTGAGTATTGAGGATTGAAGATTGAGAATTGAGGATTGAGAATTGAGGATTGAAGATGAGGGCTGAGGGTTGAGGATTGAGGTTTGAGGACTGAGAATTGAGGATTGAGGATTGAGAGCTGAGGATTGAGGATTGAGGATTGAAGATTGAGGATTGGCTATTGAGGATTGAAGAATGAGCATTGAGGATTGAGGATTGAGGATTGAGGATTGAAGATTGAGGATTGAGGATTGAGGTTTGAGGATTGAAGATTGAGTATTGAGAGTTGAAGATTGAGGATTGAGGATTGGGGATTGATAATTGATGATTGAGGATTGACGATTGAAGGTTGAGGATTGGAGACTGAGGGTTGATGGCTGAGTGATGAGAATTGATGTTTGTGGATAGAGATATGAAGATTGCAGATTGAGTATTGCGTATGGAAAACTCTGAACTGAGGATATTCTAGCGAGGATTGAGGATTGACAGCTGACTGTTGAGGACTGAGGTCTGAAGATTGAGGATTCAGGATTGAGGATTCAGGACTGTGGTTTGAGGACTGTGGATTGAGGATTGAGGATTGGGGATTGAGGATTGAGGATCGAGGATTGAAGATTGAAGATTGGCTATTGAGGATTGAACATTGAGGATTGAGAATTGAGGATTGAGGATTGAGGATTGAGGATTGAAGATTGAATATTGATCATTGAAGGTTGAGGATTGAGGATTGTGGGTTGTGGATTCAGGACGAGGACTGAGGGTTGAGTATTGATGTTTGAGGTCTGAGGATTGAGGATAGAGGATTGAGAATTGAGGATTGAGGATTGAGGATTGAAGATTGAGGATTGGGTATTGAGGATTGAAGAATGAGCACTGAGGATTGAGGATCGAGTATTGAGGATTGAAGATTGAGTATTGAGGATTGAAGATTGAGGATTGAGGGTTGAGGATTGAGGATTGAGGATTGGGGATTGAGGATTGAGGATCGAGGATTGAAGATTGAAGATTGGCTATTGAGGATTGAACATTGAGGATTGAGAATTGAGGATTGAGGATTGAGGATTGAGGATTGAAGATTGAATATTGATCATTGAAGGTTGAGGATTGAGGATTGAGGGTTGTGGATTCAGGACGAGGACTGAGGGTTGAGTATTGATGTTTGAGGTCTGAGGATTGAGGATAGAGGATTGAGAATTGAGGATTGAGGATTGAGGATTGAGGATTGAAGATTGAGTATTGAGGATTGAAGATTGAGGATTGAGGGTTGAGGATTGAGGATTGAGGATTGAGGATTGAGGATGGAGGATTGAAGATTGAGGATTTGGTGTTGAGGATTGAAGAATGAGGATTGAGGATTGAGGATTGAGGATTGAGGATTGAAGATTGAGTATTGAGGATTGAAGATTGAGGATTGAGGATTGGGGATTGAGGGTTGAGGATTGAGGATTGAGGATTGAGGATTGACAACTGATTGTTGAGGACTGAGGGCTGAAGATTGAGGATTCAGGATTGAGGATTCAGATTTGAGGTTTGAGGACTGAGGATTGAGGATTGAGGATTGAAGATTGAATATTGATGATTGAAGATTGAGTATTGAGGATTGAGGGTTGTGTATTGAGGACGAGGACTGAGGGTTGAGTATTGATGTTTGAGGTCTGAGGATTGAGGATTGAGCATTGAGAATAGAGGATTGAGGATTGAGGATTGAAGATTGAGGATTTGGTGTTGAGGATTGAAGAATGAGGATTGAGGATTGATGATTGAGGATTGAGGGTTGAAGATTGAGTATTGAGGATTGAAGATTGAGGATTGAGGATTGAGGAATGAGGATTGAGGATTGAAGATTGAGTATTGATGATTGAAGATTAAGGATTGAGGACTGAGTACTGAGTATTGAGGATTGAAGATTGAGGATTCAGGATTGAGGATTGAGGATTGAGGAATGAGGATTGAGGATTGAGGGTTGTGGATTGGGGACCAGGACTGTGGGTTGAATATTGATGTTAGAGGTCCGAGGATTGAGGATTGAGGATTGAGGATTGAAGATTGAGAATTGAGGATTGAGGTTTGAGGATTGAAGATTGTGTATTGAGGGTTGAAGATTGAGGATTGAGGATTGAGGATTGATAATTGAGGATTGAGGCTTTACGATTGAAGATTGAGGATTGGGGACTGAGAGTTGATGGCTGAGTGATGAGAATTGATGTTTGTGGATAGAGATATGAAGATTGCAGATTGAGTATTGCGTAAGGAAAACTCTGAACTGAGGATATTCAAGTGAGTATTGAGGATTGACAGCTGATTGTTGAGGACTGAGGTCTGAAGATTGAGGATTCAGGATTGAGGATTAAGGACTGTGGTTTGAGGACTGTGGGTTGAGGATTGAGGATTGGGGATTGAGGATTGAGGATCGAGGATTGAAGATTGAAGATTGGGTATTGAGGATTGAACATTGAGTATTGAGAATTGAGGATTGAGGATTGAGGATTGAGGATTGAAGATCGAGTATTGAGGATTGAAGATTGAGGATTGAGGACCGAGGATTGAGGATTGAGGATTCAGGATTGAGGATTGAGGATTGAAGATTGAGTATTGAGGATTGAAGATTGGGGATTGTGGATTGAGGATTGAGGATTGAGTATTGAAGATTGAGGATTGGGGATTGAGGATTGACGATTGAGGATTGAGTATTGAGGATTGAGAATTGAGGATTGAGGATTGAAGATTGAGTATTGAGGATTGAAGATTGAGAATTGAGGATTGAGGATTGAGGATTGAAGATTGAGGATTGAGGATTGAGGATTGATAATTGAGGATTGAGGATTGACGATTGAAGATTGAGGATTGGGGACTGAGAGTTGATGGCTGAGTGATGAGAATTGATGTTTGTGGATAGAGATATGAAGATTGCAGATTGAGTATTGCGTATGGAAAACTCTGAACTGAGGATATTCTAGTGAGGATTGAGGATTGACAGCTGATTGTTGAGGACTGAGGTCTGAGGATTGAGGATTCAGGATTGAGGATTGAGGATTGGGGATTGAGAATTGAGGATTGAGGATTGAGGATTGAAGATTGAGGATTGGGTATTGAGGATTGAAGAATGAGGATTGAGGATTGAGGATTGAGGATTGAGGATTGAGGATTGAAGATTGAGTATTGAGGATTGAAGATTGAGGATTGAGGACCGAGGATTGAGGATTGAGGATTGAGGATTGAGGATTGAGGATTGAAAATTGAGTATTGAGGATTGAAGATTGAGGATCGTGGATTGAGGATTGAGGATTGAGTATTGAAGATTGAGGATTGGGGATTGAGGATTGACGATTGAGTATTGAGTATTGAGGATTGAGAATTGAGGATTGAGGATTGAAGATTGAGTATTGAGGATTGAAGATTGAGAATTGAGGATTGAGGATTGAGGATTGAAGATGAGGGCTGAGGGTTGAGGATTGAGGTTTGAGGACTGAGGATTGAGGATTGAGGATTGAGAGTTGAGGATTGAGGATTGAGGATTGAAAATTGAGGATTGGGTATTGAGGATTGAAGAATGAGCATCTTAGGATTGAGGATTGAGGATTGAGGATTGAAGATTGAGGATTGAGGATTGAGGATTGAGGTTTGAGGATTGAAGATTGTGTATTGAGGGTTGAAGATTGAGGATTGAGGATTGAGGATTGATAATTGAGGATTGAGGATTTGCGATTGAAGATTGAGGATTGGGGACTGAGAGTTGATGGCTGAGTGATGAGAATTGATGTTTGTGGATAGAGATATGAAGATTGCAGATTGAGTATTGCGTATGGAAAACTCTGAACTGAGGATATTCTAGTGAGGATTGAGGATTGACAGCTGATTGTTGAGGACTGAGGTCTGAGGATTGAGGATTCAGGATTGAGGATTGAGGATTGAGGATTGAGAATTGAGGATTGAGGATTGAGGATTGAAGATTGAGGATTGGGTATTGAGGATTGAAGAATGAGGATTGAGGATTGAGGATTGAGGATTGAGGATTGAAGATTGAGTATTGAGGATTGAAGATTGAGGATTGAGGACCGAGGATTGAGGATTGAGGATTGAGGATTGAGGATTGAGGATTGAAGATTGAGTATTGAGGATTGAAGATTGAGGATCGTGGATTGAGGATTGAGGATTGAGTATTGAAGATTGAGGATTGGGGATTGAGGATTGACGATTGAGTATTGAGTATTGAGGATTGAGAATTGAGGATTGAGGATTGAAGATTGAGTATTGAGGATTGAAGATTGAGAATTGAGGATTGAGGATTGAGGATTGAGGTTGAGGGCTGAGGGTTGAAGATTGAGGTGTGACGACTCAGGACTGAGGATTGAGGATTGAGAATTGAGGATTGAGTATTGAGGATTGAAGATTGAGGATAGGGTATTGAGGATTGAAGAATGAGGATGGAGGATGGGCGATTGAACATTGAGGATTGAAGATTGAGTATTCAGGATTGGAGATTGACGATTGAGGATTGAGGATTGAGGACCGAGGATTGAGGATTGAGGATTGAAGATTGAGTATTGAGGATTGAAGATTGAGGATTGAGGATTGACGATTGAGGATTGAGGATTGAGAATTGAAGATTGAGGATTGGGGACTGAGTGTTGAGGGTTGAGTGATGAGGATTGCTGTTTGTGGATAGAGATTTGAAGATTGCAGATTCAGTATTGAGTATTGAAACCTGTGAATTGAGGATATTCTATTGAGGATTGAGGATTGACAACTGATTGTTGAGGACTGAGGGCTGAAGATTGAAGATTCAGGATTGAGGATTGAGGTTTGAGGATTGAGGATTGAAGATTGAGGATTGGGTATTGCGGATTGAACATTGAGGATTGAAGATTCAGTATTGAGGATTGAAGATTGAGGATTGAGGTTTGAGGATTGAGGATTGAGGATTGAGTATTGAAGATTGGGGATTGGGGATTGAGGATTGACGATTGAGGATTGAGTATTGAGGATTGAGAATTGAGGATTGAGGATTGAAGAATGAGCACTGAGGATTGAGGATCGGGTATTGAGGATTGAAGATTGAGTATTGAGGATTGAAGATTGAGGATTGAGGATTGAGGTTTGAGGACTGAGGATTGAGGATTGAGGATTGAGAGTTGAGGATTGAGGATTGAGGATTGAAGATTGAGGATTGGGTATTGAGGATTGAAGAATGAGCATTTTAGGATTGAGGATTGAGGATTGAGGATTGAAGATTGAGGATTGAGGATTGAGGTTTGAGGATTGAAGATTGTGTATTGAGGGTTGAAGATTGAGGATTGAGGACTGAGGATTGATAATTGAGGATTGAGGATTTACGATTGAAGATTGAGGATTGGGGACTGAGAGTTGATGGCTGAGTGATGAGAATTGATGTTTGTGGATAGAGATATGAAGATTGCAGATTGAGTATTGCGTATGGAAAACTCTGAACTGAGGATATTCTAGTGAGGATTGAGGATTGACAGCTGATTGTTGAGGACTGAGGTCTGAGGATTGAGGATTCAGGATTGAGGATTGAGGATTGGGGATTGAGAATTGAGGATTGAGGATTGAGGATTGAAGATTGAGGATTGGGTATTGAGGATTGAAGAATGAGGATTGAGGATTGAGGATTGAGGATTGAGGATTGAAGATTGAGTATTGAGGATTGAAGATTGAGGATTGAGGACCGAGGATTGAGGATTGAGGATTGAGGATTGAGGATTGAGGATTGAAGATTGAGTATTGAGGATTGAAGATTGAGGATCGTGGATTGAGGATTGAGGATTGAGTATTGAAGATTGAGGATTGGGGATTGAGGATTGACGATTGAGTATTGAGTATTGAGGATTGAGAATTGAGGATTGAGGATTGAAGATTGAGTATTGAGGATTGAAGATTGAGAATTGAGGATTGAGGATTGAGGATTGAAGATGAGGGCTGAGGGTTGAGGATTGAGGTTTGAGGACTGAGGATTGAGGATTGAGGATTGAGAGTTGAGGATTGAGGATTGAGGATTGAAAATTGAGGATTGGGTATTGAGGATTGAAGAATGAGCATCTTAGGATTGAGGATTGAGGATTGAGGATTGAAGATTGAGGATTGAGGATTGAGGATTGAGGTTTGAGGATTGAAGATTGTGTATTGAGGGTTGAAGATTGAGGATTGAGGATTGAGGATTGATAATTGAGGATTGAGGATTTGCGATTGAAGATTGAGGATTGGGGACTGAGAGTTGATGGCTGAGTGATGAGAATTGATGTTTGTGGATAGAGATATGAAGATTGCAGATTGAGTATTGCGTATGGAAAACTCTGAACTGAGGATATTCTAGTGAGGATTGAGGATTGACAGCTGATTGTTGAGGACTGAGGTCTGAGGATTGAGGATTCAGGATTGAGGATTGAGGATTGAGGATTGAGAATTGAGGATTGAGGATTGAGGATTGAAGATTGAGGATTGGGTATTGAGGATTGAAGAATGAGGATTGAGGATTGAGGATTGAGGATTGAGGATTGAAGATTGAGTATTGAGGATTGAAGATTGAGGATTGAGGACCGAGGATTGAGGATTGAGGATTGAGGATTGAGGATTGAGGATTGAAGATTGAGTATTGAGGATTGAAGATTGAGGATCGTGGATTGAGGATTGAGGATTGAGTATTGAAGATTGAGGATTGGGGATTGAGGATTGACGATTGAGTATTGAGTATTGAGGATTGAGAATTGAGGATTGAGGATTGAAGATTGAGTATTGAGGATTGAAGATTGAGAATTGAGGATTGAGGATTGAGGATTGAGGTTGAGGGCTGAGGGTTGAAGATTGAGGTGTGAGGACTCAGGACTGAGGATTGAGGATTGAGAATTGAGGATTGAGTATTGAGGATTGAAGATTGAGGATAGGGTATTGAGGATTGAACATTGAGGATTGAGGATTGAGGATTGAGAATTGGGTATTGAGGATTGAAGAATGAGAATTGAGGATTGAGGATTGAGGCCTGAGGATTGAGAATTGAGAACTGAGGATGAGGACTGAGGGCTGAGGGTTGAGGTTTGAGGAATGAGGACAGACGATTGAGGATTGAGGATTGAAGATTGAGTATTGAGGATTGAAGATTGTGGATTGAGGATTGAGGATTGAGGATTGAGGATTGAAGATTGAGGATTGGGGACTGAGTGTTGAGGGCTGAGTGATGAGAATTGATGTTTGCGGATAGAGATTTGAAGATTGCAGATTGAGTATTGCGTATGGAAAACTCTGAACTGAGGATATTCTATTGAGGATGGAGGATTGACAGCTGATTCTTGAGGACTGAGGGCTGAAGATTGAGGATTCAGGATTGAGGATTCAGGATTGTGGTTTGAGGACAGAGGATTGAGGATTGAGAATTGAGGATTGAGGATTGAGGATTGAGGATTGAAGATTGAGGATTGGGTATTGCGGGTCGAATATTGAGGATTGAGGATTGAGGACTGAGGATTGAGGATTCAGGACTGAGGATTCAGGATTGAGGATTCAGGATTGTGGTTTGAGGACAGAGGATTGAAGCTTGAGGATTGAGGATTGAGGATTGAGGATTGAGGATTGAGGATTTAAGATTGAGGATTGGGTATTGAGAATTGAACATTGTGGATTGAGGATTGAGGATTGAGGATTGAGGACTGAAGATTGAATATTGATGATTGAAGATTGAGTATTGAGGATTGAGGGTTGTGGGTTGGGGACCAGGACTGAGGGTTGAATATTGACGTTTGAGGACTGAGGATTGAGGATTGAGGATTGAGGATTGAGGATTGAGGATTGAGGATTGAAGATTGAGGATTGGGTATTGAGGATTGAAGAATGAGGATTGAGGATTTAGGAGTGAGGACTGAGGATTGAGCATTGAGAACTGAGGATGAGGACTGAGGGCTGAGGGTTGAGGTTTGAGGAATGAGGATTGGGGGTTGAGGACTGAGGATTGAGGATTGAGGTTTGAGGATTGAGTACTGAAGATTGAGTATTGATGACTGAGGATTGAGGATTGAGGATTGTGAATTGAGGATTGAGGATTGAGGATTGAAGATTGAGTATTGAGGATTGAAGATTGAGGATTGAGTATTGAGGATCGAGGATTCAGAATGAGGGCTGGGGGTTGAGGATTGAGGTTTGAGGATTGAGGTCTGAGGATTGAGGATTGATGACTGAGTATTGAGGACTGAAGATTGACGATTGAGGATTGAGGATTGAGGATTGAGGATTGGGGATTGAGAATTGAAGATTGAGGATTGGGGACTGAGTGTTGAGGGTTGAGTGATGAGGATTGATGTTTGTGGATAGAGATTTGAAGATTGCAGATTGAGTATTGAGTATTGAAACCTGTGAATTGAGGATATTCTATTGAGGATTGAGGATTAACAACTGATTGTTGAGGCCTGAGGGCTGAAGATTGAGGATTCAGGATTGAGGATTCAGGATTGTGGTTTGAGGACTGAGGATTGAGGATTGAGGATTGGGGATTGAGGATTGAGGATCGAGGATTGAGGACTGAAGATTGAGTATTGAGGATTGACGATTGAGGATTGAGTATTGAGGATCGAGGATTGAGAATGAGGGCTGAGGGTTGAGGATTGAGGTTTGAGGATTGAGGACTGAGGATTGAGGATTGATGATTGAGTATTGAGGATTGAAGATTGAGGATTGAGGATTGAGGATTGAGGATTGAGGATTGAGGATTGAGGATTTAGGATTGAGGATTGAGGTTTGAGGGTTGAAGGTTGAGTGTTGAGGATTGAAGGTTGAGGATTGACGATTGAGGATTGAGGATTGAGGATGATGGCTGAGGTTTGAGGTTTGAGGTTTGAGTATTGAATCCTGAGAATTCAGGATGTTCTATTGAGTATTGAGAATTGAGGATTGATGCTTTAGTATTGAGGATTCAAGATTGATGATTGAGGATTGAGTACTGAAGATTGAAGATTGATTATTGAGGATTGAAGACTGAGGTTTGAGGATTGAGGATTGCGGATTGACGATTGAGGATTGAGGATTGAGGGTTGAAGGTTGAGTGTTGAGGGTTGAAGGTTGAGGTTTGACGATTGAGGATTGAGGATTGAGGATGATGGCTGAGGTTTGAGGTTTGAGGTTTGAGTATTGAATCCCGAGAATTCAGGATGTTCTATTGAGTATTGAGAATTGAGGATTGAGGATTGAGGATTGAAGATTGGGGATTGATGATTGAGGATTTAGGATTGAGGATTGAGGATTGAGGATTGAGGATTGAAAATTGAGTATTGAGGACTGAGGACTGAGGATAGAGGATTGAGGATGGAGCATTGAGGATTGAAGATTGAGGACTGGGGATTGAGGATTGAAGATTGAGGATTGGGTATTGAGGATTGAAGAATGAGGATTGAGGATTGAGGATTGAGGATTGAGGATTGAAGATTGAGTATTGAGGATTGAAGGTTGATGATAGAGGATTGTGGATTGAGGACTGAGGATTGAACATTGAGGACTGAGTGTTGAGGTTTGAGTGATGAGAATTGGTGTTTGTGGATAGAAGTCTGAAGATTGCAGGTTGAGCATTGAGTATTGAGAACTGTGAATTGAGGACATTCTATTGAGGATGGAGGATTGACAACTGATTGTTGAGGACTGAGGGCTGAAGATTGAGGATTCAGGATTGAGGATTCAGAATTGAGTTTTGAGGACCGAGGATTGAGGATTGAAGATTGAGGATTGAGGATTGAGGATCGAGGATTGAGGATAAGGGCTGAGGGTTGAGGATTGAGGTTTGAGGATTGAGGACTGAGGATTGAAGATTGATGATTGAGTATTGAGGATTGAAGTTTGAGGATTGAGGATTGAGGATTGAGGATTGAGGATTGAGGATTGAGGATTGAAGATTGAGGACTGGGGACTGAGTGCTGAGTGTTGAGTGATGAGAATTGGTGTTTGTGGATGGAGATTTAAAGATTGCAGATTGAGTATTGAGTATTGAAAACTGTGAATTGATGATATTCTATTAAGGATTGAGAATTGACAACTGATTGTTGAGGACTGAGGTCTGAAGATTGAGGATTCAGGATTGAGGATCCAGGATTGATGTTTGAGGAGTGAGGATTGAGGATTGATGATTGAGGATTGAGGATTGAGGATTGAGGTTTGAGGATTGAGGATTGAAGATTGAGGATTGGGTATTGCGGATTGAACATTGAGGATTGAAGATTGAGTATTGAGGATTGAAGATTGAGTATTGAGGATTGAGGTTTGAGGATTGAGGATTGAGGATTGAGTATTGAAGATTGGGGATTGGGGATTGAGGATTGACGATTGAGGATTGAGTATTGAGGATTGAGAATTGAGGATTGAGGATTGAAGAATGAGCACTGAGGATTGAGGATCGGGTATTGAGGATTGAAGATTGAGTATTGAGGATTGAAGATTGAGGATTGAGGATTGAGGTTTGAGGACTGAGGATTGAGGATTGAGGATTGAGAGTTGAGGATTGAGGATTGAGGATTGAAGATTGAGGATTGGGTATTGAGGATTGAAGAATGAGCATTTTAGGATTGAGGATTGAGGATTGAGGATTGAAGATTGAGGATTGAGGATTGAGGTTTGAGGATTGAAGATTGTGTATTGAGGGTTGAAGATTGAGGATTGAGGACTGAGGATTGATAATTGAGGATTGAGGATTTACGATTGAAGATTGAGGATTGGGGACTGAGAGTTGATGGCTGAGTGATGAGAATTGATGTTTGTGGATAGAGATATGAAGATTGCAGATTGAGTATTGCGTATGGAAAACTCTGAACTGAGGATATTCTAGTGAGGATTGAGGATTGACAGCTGATTGTTGAGGACTGAGGTCTGAGGATTGAGGATTCAGGATTGAGGATTGAGGATTGGGGATTGAGAATTGAGGATTGAGGATTGAGGATTGAAGATTGAGGATTGGGTATTGAGGATTGAAGAATGAGGATTGAGGATTGAGGATTGAGGATTGAGGATTGAGGATTGAAGATTGAGTATTGAGGATTGAAGATTGAGGATTGAGGACCGAGGATTGAGGATTGAGGATTGAGGATTGAGGATTGAGGATTGAAGATTGAGTATTGAGGATTGAAGATTGAGGATCGTGGATTGAGGATTGAGGATTGAGTATTGAAGATTGAGGATTGGGGATTGAGGATTGACGATTGAGTATTGAGTATTGAGGATTGAGAATTGAGGATTGAGGATTGAAGATTGAGTATTGAGGATTGAAGATTGAGAATTGAGGATTGAGGATTGAGGATTGAAGATGAGGGCTGAGGGTTGAGGATTGAGGTTTGAGGACTGAGGATTGAGGATTGAGGATTGAGAGTTGAGGATTGAGGATTGAGGATTGAAAATTGAGGATTGGGTATTGAGGATTGAAGAATGAGCATCTTAGGATTGAGGATTGAGGATTGAGGATTGAAGATTGAGGATTGAGGATTGAGGATTGAGGTTTGAGGATTGAAGATTGTGTATTGAGGGTTGAAGATTGAGGATTGAGGATTGAGGATTGATAATTGAGGATTGAGGATTTGCGATTGAAGATTGAGGATTGGGGACTGAGAGTTGATGGCTGAGTGATGAGAATTGATGTTTGTGGATAGAGATATGAAGATTGCAGATTGAGTATTGCGTATGGAAAACTCTGAACTGAGGATATTCTAGTGAGGATTGAGGATTGACAGCTGATTGTTGAGGACTGAGGTCTGAGGATTGAGGATTCAGGATTGAGGATTGAGGATTGAGGATTGAGAATTGAGGATTGAGGATTGAGGATTGAAGATTGAGGATTGGGTATTGAGGATTGAAGAATGAGGATTGAGGATTGAGGATTGAGGATTGAGGATTGAAGATTGAGTATTGAGGATTGAAGATTGAGGATTGAGGACCGAGGATTGAGGATTGAGGATTGAGGATTGAGGATTGAGGATTGAAGATTGAGTATTGAGGATTGAAGATTGAGGATCGTGGATTGAGGATTGAGGATTGAGTATTGAAGATTGAGGATTGGGGATTGAGGATTGACGATTGAGTATTGAGTATTGAGGATTGAGAATTGAGGATTGAGGATTGAAGATTGAGTATTGAGGATTGAAGATTGAGAATTGAGGATTGAGGATTGAGGATTGAGGTTGAGGGCTGAGGGTTGAAGATTGAGGTGTGAGGACTCAGGACTGAGGATTGAGGATTGAGAATTGAGGATTGAGTATTGAGGATTGAAGATTGAGGATAGGGTATTGAGGATTGAAGAATGAGGATGGAGGATGGGCGATTGAACATTGAGGATTGAAGATTGAGTATTCAGGATTGGAGATTGACGATTGAGGATTGAGGATTGAGGACCGAGGATTGAGGATTGAGGATTGAAGATTGAGTATTGAGGATTGAAGATTGAGGATTGAGGATTGACGATTGAGGATTGAGGATTGAGAATTGAAGATTGAGGATTGGGGACTGAGTGTTGAGGGTTGAGTGATGAGGATTGCTGTTTGTGGATAGAGATTTGAAGATTGCAGATTCAGTATTGAGTATTGAAACCTGTGAATTGAGGATATTCTATTGAGGATTGAGGATTGACAACTGATTGTTGAGGACTGAGGGCTGAAGATTGAGGATTCAGGATTGAGGATTGAGGTTTGAGGATTGAGGATTGAAGATTGAGGATTGGGTATTGCGGATTGAACATTGAGGATTGAAGATTCAGTATTGAGGATTGAAGATTGAGGATTGAGGTTTGAGGATTGAGGATTGAGGATTGAGTATTGAAGATTGGGGATTGGGGATTGAGGATTGACGATTGAGGATTGAGTATTGAGGATTGAGAATTGAGGATTGAGGATTGAAGAATGAGCACTGAGGATTGAGGATCGGGTATTGAGGATTGAAGATTGAGTATTGAGGATTGAAGATTGAGGATTGAGGATTGAGGTTTGAGGACTGAGGATTGAGGATTGAGGATTGAGAGTTGAGGATTGAGGATTGAGGATTGAAGATTGAGGATTGGGTATTGAGGATTGAAGAATGAGCATTTTAGGATTGAGGATTGAGGATTGAGGATTGAAGATTGAGGATTGAGGATTGAGGTTTGAGGATTGAAGATTGTGTATTGAGGGTTGAAGATTGAGGATTGAGGACTGAGGATTGATAATTGAGGATTGAGGATTTACGATTGAAGATTGAGGATTGGGGACTGAGAGTTGATGGCTGAGTGATGAGAATTGATGTTTGTGGATAGAGATATGAAGATTGCAGATTGAGTATTGCGTATGGAAAACTCTGAACTGAGGATATTCTAGTGAGGATTGAGGATTGACAGCTGATTGTTGAGGACTGAGGTCTGAGGATTGAGGATTCAGGATTGAGGATTGAGGATTGGGGATTGAGAATTGAGGATTGAGGATTGAGGATTGAAGATTGAGGATTGGGTATTGAGGATTGAAGAATGAGGATTGAGGATTGAGGATTGAGGATTGAAGATTGAGTATTGAGGATTGAAGATTGAGGATTGAGGACCGAGGATTGAGGATTGAGGATTGAGGATTGAGGATTGAGGATTGAAGATTGAGTATTGAGGATTGAAGATTGAGGATCGTGGATTGAGGATTGAGGATTGAGTATTGAAGATTGAGGATTGGGGATTGAGGATTGACGATTGAGTATTGAGTATTGAGGATTGAGAATTGAGGATTGAGGATTGAAGATTGAGTATTGAGGATTGAAGATTGAGAATTGAGGATTGAGGATTGAGGATTGAAGATGAGGGCTGAGGGTTGAGTATTGAGGTTTGAGGACTGAGGATTGAGGATTGAGGATTGAGAGTTGAGGATTGAGGATTGAGGATTGAAAATTGAGGATTGGGTATTGAGGATTGAAGAATGAGCATCTTAGGATTGAGGATTGAGGATTGAGGATTGAAGATTGAGGATTGAGGATTGAGGATTGAGGTTTGAGGATTGAAGATTGTGTATTGAGGGTTGAAGATTGAGGATTGAGGATTGAGGATTGATAATTGAGGATTGAGGATTTGCGATTGAAGATTGAGGATTGGGGACTGAGAGTTGATGGCTGAGTGATGAGAATTGATGTTTGTGGATAGAGATATGAAGATTGCAGATTGAGTATTGCGTATGGAAAACTCTGAACTGAGGATATTCTAGTGAGGATTGAGGATTGACAGCTGATTGTTGAGGACTGAGGTCTGAGGATTGAGGATTCAGGATTGAGGATTGAGGATTGAGGATTGAGAATTGAGGATTGAGGATTGAGGATTGAAGATTGAGGATTGGGTATTGAGGATTGAAGAATGAGGATTGAGGATTGAGGATTGAGGATTGAGGATTGAAGATTGAGTATTGAGGATTGAAGATTGAGGATTGAGGACCGAGGATTGGGGGTTGAGGATTGAGGATTGAGGATTGAGGATTGAGGATTGAGTACTGAAGATTGAGTATTGATGACTGAGGATTGAGGATTGAGGATTGTGGATTGAGGATTGAGGATTGAGGATTGAGGATTGAGGATTGAGGATTGAGGGTTGAGGATTGACGACTGAGGATTGAGGATTGAGTATTGAGCATTGAGGATTGAAGATTGAGGACTGTTGATTGAGGATTGAAGATTGAGGATTAAGGATTGAGGATTGAGGATTGAGGATTGAGGAATGAGGATTGAGGATTGAGGATTGAGGATTGAGGACGAGGATTGAGGATTGAGGATTGAGGATTGAGGATTGAGGATTGAGGTTTGAAGATTGAGGATTGGGTATTGAGGATTGAAGAATGAGGATTGAGGATTGAGGATTGAGGCCTGAGGATTGAGAATTGAGAATTGAGGATAAGTACTGAGGGTTGAGGGTTGAGGTTTGAGGAATGAGGATTGAGGATTGAGGATTGAGGATTGAAGATTGAGTATTGATGATTGAAGATTGAGGATTGCGGACTGACGATTGAGGATCGGGGATTGAGTGTTGAATGTTGAGTGTTGAGGATTGAAGGTTGAGGATTGACGATTGAGGATTGAGGATTGAGGATGATGGCTGAGGCTTGAGGTTTGAGGTTTGAGTATTGAATCCTGAGAATTCAGGATGTTCTATTGAGTGTTGAGAATTGAGGATTGATGGTTTAGTATTGAGGATTCAGGATTGAGGATTGAGGATTCAGTATTGAAGATTGAGGATTGATGATTGAGGATTTAGGATTGAGGATTGGGGATTGAGGATTGAGGATTGAAAATTGAGTATTGAGGATTGAAGTTTGAGGACTGAGGAATAAGGATTGAGGATTGAGGATGAGGACTGAGGGTTGAGTATTGATGTCCGAGGTCTGAGGATTGAGGATTGATGATTGAGAATTGAGGATTGAGGATTGACGATTGAGGATTGAGGTTTGAGGGTTGAAGGTTGAGTGTTGAGGATTGAAGGTTGAGGATTGACGATTCAGGATTGAGGATTGAGGATGATGGCTGAGGTTTGAGGTTTGAGGTTTGAGTATTGAATCCTGAGAATTCAGGATGTTCTATTGAGTATTGAGAATTGAGGATTGATGCTTTAGTATTAAGGATTCAGGATTGATGATTGAGGATTGAGTACTGAAGATTGAGGATTGATGATTGAGGATTTAGGATTGAGGATTGAGGATTGAAGATTGAGTATTGAGGATTGAGGATTGAGGATTGAGGGTTGAGGATTGAGGATTGAGGATTGAGGATTGAAGATTGAGGATTGAGGATTGAGGATCGAGGATTGAGGATAAGGGCTGAGGGTTGAGGATTGAGGTTTGAGGATTGAGGACTGAGGATTGAAGATTGATGATTGAGTATTGAGGATTGAAGTTTGAGGATTGAGGATTGAGGATTGAGGATTGAGGTTTGAGGATTGAAGATTGAGGACTGGGGACTGAGTGCTGAGTGTTGAGTGATGAGAATTGGTGTTTGTGGATAGAGATTTAAAGATTGCAGATTGAGTATTGAGTATTGAAAACTGTGAATTGATGATATTCTATTAAGGATTGAGAATTGACAACTGATTGTTGAGCACTGAGGTCTGAAGATTGAGGATTCAGGATTGAGGATCCAGGATTGATGTTTGAGGAGTGAGGATTGAGGATTGATGATTGAGGATTGAGGATTGAGGATTGAGGTTTGAGGATTGAGGATTGAAGATTGAGGATTGGGTATTGCGGATTGAACATTGAGGATTTAGGATTGAGGATTGAGGACTGAAGATTGAATATTGATGATTGAAGATTGATGATTGAGGATTGAGGGTTGTGGATTGAGGACGAGGACTGAGGGCTGAGCATTGATGTCTGAGGTCTGAGGATTGAGGATTGAGGACTGAGAATTGAGGATTGAGGATTGAGGATTGAAGATTGAGGATTGGGTATTGAGGATTGAAGAATGAGGATTGAGGATTGAGGATTGAGGATTGAGGATTGAGGATTGAGTATTGAAGATTGGGGATTGGGGATTGAGGATTGACGATTGAGGATTGAGTATTGAGGATTGAGAATTGAGGATTGAGGATTGAAGATTGAGTATTGAGGATTGAAGATTGAGAATTGAGGATTGAGAATTGAGGATTGAAGATGAGGGCTGAGGGTTGAGGATTGAGGTTTGAGGACTGAGAATTGAGGATTGAGGATTGAGAGCTGAGGATTGAGGATTGAGGATTGAAGATTGAGGATTGGCTATTGAGGATTGAAGAATGAGCATTGAGGATTGAGGATTGAGGATTGAGGATTGAAGATTGAGGATTGAGGATTGAGGTTTGAGGATTGAAGATTGAGTATTGAGAGTTGAAGATTGAGGATTGAGGATTGGGGATTGATAATTGATGATTGAGGATTGACGATTGAAGGTTGAGGATTGGAGACTGAGGGTTGATGGCTGAGTGATGAGAATTGATGTTTGTGGATAGAGATATGAAGATTGCAGATTGAGTATTGCGTATGGAAAACTCTGAACTGAGGATATTCTAGCGAGGATTGAGGATTGACAGCTGACTGTTGAGGACTGAGGTCTGAAGATTGAGGATTCAGGATTGAGGATTCAGGACTGTGGTTTGAGGACTGTGGATTGAGGATTGAGGATTGGGGATTGAGGATTGAGGATCGAGGATTGAAGATTGAAGATTGGCTATTGAGGATTGAACATTGAGGATTGAGAATTGAGGATTGAGGATTGAGGATTGAGGATTGAAGATTGAATATTGATCATTGAAGGTTGAGGATTGAGGATTGTGGGTTGTGGATTCAGGACGAGGACTGAGGGTTGAGTATTGATGTTTGAGGTCTGAGGATTGAGGATAGAGGATTGAGAATTGAGGATTGAGGATTGAGGATTGAAGATTGAGGATTGGGTATTGAGGATTGAAGAATGAGCACTGAGGATTGAGGATCGAGTATTGAGGATTGAAGATTGAGTATTGAGGATTGAAGATTGAGGATTGAGGGTTGAGGATTGAGGATTGAGGATTGGGGATTGAGGATTGAGGATCGAGGATTGAAGATTGAAGATTGGCTATTGAGGATTGAACATTGAGGATTGAGAATTGAGGATTGAGGATTGAGGATTGAGGATTGAAGATTGAATATTGATCATTGAAGGTTGAGGATTGAGGATTGAGGGTTGTGGATTCAGGACGAGGACTGAGGGTTGAGTATTGATGTTTGAGGTCTGAGGATTGAGGATAGAGGATTGAGAATTGAGGATTGAGGATTGAGGATTGAGGATTGAAGATTGAGTATTGAGGATTGAAGATTGAGGATTGAGGGTTGCGGATTGAGGATTGAGGATTGAAGATTGAGTATTGAGGATTGAAGATTGAGGATTGAGGATTGGGGATTGAGGGTTGAGGATTGAGGATTGAGGATTGAGGATTGACAACTGATTGTTGAGGACTGAGGGCTGAAGATTGAGGATTCAGGATTGAGGATTCAGATTTGAGGTTTGAGGACTGAGGATTGAGGATTGAGGATTGAAGATTGAATATTGATGATTGAAGATTGAGTATTGAGGATTGAGGGTTGTGTATTGAGGACGAGGACTGAGGGTTGAGTATTGATGTTTGAGGTCTGAGGATTGAGGATTGAGGATTGAGAATAGAGGATTGAGGATTGAGGATTGAAGATTGAGGATTTGGTGTTGAGGATTGAAGAATGAGGATTGAGGATTGATGATTGAGGATTGAGGGTTGAAGATTGAGTATTGAGGATTGAAGATTGAGGATTGAGGATTGAGGAATGAGGATTGAGGATTGAAGATTGAGTATTGATGATTGAAGATTAAGGATTGAGGACTGAGTACTGAGTATTGAGGATTGAAGATTGAGGATTCAGGATTGAGGATTGAGGATTGAGGAATGAGGATTGAGGATTGAGGGTTGTGGATTGGGGACCAGGACTGTGGGTTGAATATTGATGTTAGAGGTCTGAGGATTGAGGATTGAGGATTGAGGATTGAAGATTGAGAATTGAGGATTGAGGTTTGAGGATTGAAGATTGTGTATTGAGGGTTGAAGATTGAGGATTGAGGATTGAGGATTGATAATTGAGGATTGAGGATTTACGATTGAAGATTGAGGATTGGGGACTGAGAGTTGATGGCTGAGTGATGAGAATTGATGTTTGTGGATAGAGATATGAAGATTGCAGATTGAGTATTGCGTAAGGAAAACTCTGAACTGAGGATATTCAAGTGAGTATTGAGGATTGACAGCTGATTGTTGAGGACTGAGGTCTGAAGATTGAGGATTCAGGATTGAGGATTAAGGACTGTGGTTTGAGGACTGTGGGTTGAGGATTGAGGATTGGGGATTGAGGATTGAGGATCGAGGATTGAAGATTGAAGATTGGGTATTGAGGATTGAACATTGAGTATTGAGAATTGAGGATTGAGGATTGAGGATTGAGGATTGAAGATCGAGTATTGAGGATTGAAGATTGAGGATTGAGGACCGAGGATTGAGGATTGAGGATTGAGGATTGAGGATTGAGGATTGAAGATTGAGTATTGAGGATTGAAGATTGGGGATTGTGGATTGAGGATTGAGGATTGAGTATTGAAGATTGAGGATTGGGGATTGAGGATTGACGATTGAGGATTGAGTATTGAGGATTGAGAATTGAGGATTGAGGATTGAAGATTGAGTATTGAGGATTGAAGATTGAGAATTGAGGATTGAGGATTGAGGATTGAAGATTGAGGATTGAGGATTGAGGATTGATAATTGAGGATTGAGGATTGACGATTGAAGATTGAGGATTGGGGACTGAGAGTTGATGGCTGAGTGATGAGAATTGATGTTTGTGGATAGAGATATGAAGATTGCAGATTGAGTATTGCGTATGGAAAACTCTGAACTGAGGATATTCTAGTGAGGATTGAGGATTGACAGCTGATTGTTGAGGACTGAGGTCTGAGGATTGAGGATTCAGGATTGAGGATTGAGGATTGGGGATTGAGAATTGAGGATTGAGGATTGAGGATTGAAGATTGAGGATTGGGTATTGAGGATTGAAGAATGAGGATTGAGGATTGAGGATTGAGGATTGAGGATTGAGGATTGAAGATTGAGTATTGAGGATTGAAGATTGAGGATTGAGGACCGAGGATTGAGGATTGAGGAGTGAGGATTGAGGATTGAGGATTGAAAATTGAGTATTGAGGATTGAAGATTGAGGATCGTGGATTGAGGATTGAGGATTGAGTATTGAAGATTGAGGATTGGGGATTGAGGATTGACGATTGAGTATTGAGTATTGAGGATTGAGAATTGAGGATTGAGGATTGAAGATTGAGTATTGAGGATTGAAGATTGAGAATTGAGGATTGAGGATTGAGGATTGAAGATGAGGGCTGAGGGTTGAGGATTGAGGTTTGAGGACTGAGGATTGAGGATTGAGGATTGAGAGTTGAGGATTGAGGATTGAGGATTGAAAATTGAGGATTGGGTATTGAGGATTGAAGAATGAGCATCTTAGGATTGAGGATTGAGGATTGAGGATTGAAGATTGAGGATTGAGGATTGAGGATTGAGGTTTGAGGATTGAAGATTGTGTATTGAGGGTTGAAGATTGAGGATTGAGGATTGAGGATTGATAATTGAGGATTGAGGATTTGCGATTGAAGATTGAGGATTGGGGACTGAGAGTTGATGGCTGAGTGATGAGAATTGATGTTTGTGGATAGAGATATGAAGATTGCAGATTGAGTATTGCGTATGGAAAACTCTGAACTGAGGATATTCTAGTGAGGATTGAGGATTGACAGCTGATTGTTGAGGACTGAGGTCTGAGGATTGAGGATTCAGGATTGAGGATTGAGGATTGAGGATTGAGAATTGAGGATTGAGGATTGAGGATTGAAGATTGAGGATTGGGTATTGAGGATTGAAGAATGAGGATTGAGGATTGAGGATTGAGGATTGAGGATTGAAGATTGAGTATTGAGGATTGAAGATTGAGGATTGAGGACCGAGGATTGAGGATTGAGGATTGAGGATTGAGGATTGAGGATTGAAGATTGAGTATTGAGGATTGAAGATTGAGGATCGTGGATTGAGGATTGAGGATTGAGTATTGAAGATTGAGGATTGGGGATTGAGGATTGACGATTGAGTATTGAGTATTGAGGATTGAGAATTGAGGATTGAGGATTGAAGATTGAGTATTGAGGATTGAAGATTGAGAATTGAGGATTGAGGATTGAGGATTGAGGTTGAGGGCTGAGGGTTGAAGATTGAGGTGTGAGGACTCAGGACTGAGGATTGAGGATTGAGAATTGAGGATTGAGTATTGAGGATTGAAGATTGAGGATAGGGTATTGAGGATTGAAGAATGAGGATGGAGGATGGGCGATTGAACATTGAGGATTGAAGATTGAGTATTCAGGATTGGAGATTGACGATTGAGGATTGAGGATTGAGGACCGAGGATTGAGGATTGAGGATTGAAGATTGAGTATTGAGGATTGAAGATTGAGGATTGAGGATTGACGATTGAGGATTGAGGATTGAGAATTGAAGATTGAGGATTGGGGACTGAGTGTTGAGGGTTGAGTGATGAGGATTGCTGTTTGTGGATAGAGATTTGAAGATTGCAGATTCAGTATTGAGTATTGAAACCTGTGAATTGAGGATATTCTATTGAGGATTGAGGATTGACAACTGATTGTTGAGGACTGAGGGCTGAAGATTGAAGATTCAGGATTGAGGATTGAGGTTTGAGGATTGAGGATTGAAGATTGAGGATTGGGTATTGCGGATTGAACATTGAGGATTGAAGATTCAGTATTGAGGATTGAAGATTGAGGATTGAGGTTTGAGGATTGAGGATTGAGGATTGAGTATTGAAGATTGGGGATTGGGGATTGAGGATTGACGATTGAGGATTGAGTATTGAGGATTGAGAATTGAGGATTGAGGATTGAAGAATGAGCACTGAGGATTGAGGATCGGGTATTGAGGATTGAAGATTGAGTATTGAGGATTGAAGATTGAGGATTGAGGATTGAGGTTTGAGGACTGAGGATTGAGGATTGAGGATTGAGAGTTGAGGATTGAGGATTGAGGATTGAAGATTGAGGATTGGGTATTGAGGATTGAAGAATGAGCATTTTAGGATTGAGGATTGAGGATTGAGGATTGAAGATTGAGGATTGAGGATTGAGGTTTGAGGATTGAAGATTGTGTATTGAGGGTTGAAGATTGAGGATTGAGGACTGAGGATTGATAATTGAGGATTGAGGATTTACGATTGAAGATTGAGGATTGGGGACTGAGAGTTGATGGCTGAGTGATGAGAATTGATGTTTGTGGATAGAGATATGAAGATTGCAGATTGAGTATTGCGTATGGAAAACTCTGAACTGAGGATATTCTAGTGAGGATTGAGGATTGACAGCTGATTGTTGAGGACTGAGGTCTGAGGATTGAGGATTCAGGATTGAGGATTGAGGATTGGGGATTGAGAATTGAGGATTGAGGATTGAGGATTGAAGATTGAGGATTGGGTATTGAGGATTGAAGAATGAGGATTGAGGATTGAGGATTGAGGATTGAGGATTGAAGATTGAGTATTGAGGATTGAAGATTGAGGATTGAGGACCGAGGATTGAGGATTGAGGATTGAGGATTGAGGATTGAGGATTGAAGATTGAGTATTGAGGATTGAAGATTGAGGATCGTGGATTGAGGATTGAGGATTGAGTATTGAAGATTGAGGATTGGGGATTGAGGATTGACGATTGAGTATTGAGTATTGAGGATTGAGAATTGAGGATTGAGGATTGAAGATTGAGTATTGAGGATTGAAGATTGAGAATTGAGGATTGAGGATTGAGGATTGAAGATGAGGGCTGAGGGTTGAGGATTGAGGTTTGAGGACTGAGGATTGAGGATTGAGGATTGAGAGTTGAGGATTGAGGATTGAGGATTGAAAATTGAGGATTGGGTATTGAGGATTGAAGAATGAGCATCTTAGGATTGAGGATTGAGGATTGAGGATTGAAGATTGAGGATTGAGGATTGAGGATTGAGGTTTGAGGATTGAAGATTGTGTATTGAGGGTTGAAGATTGAGGATTGAGGATTGAGGATTGATAATTGAGGATTGAGGATTTGCGATTGAAGATTGAGGATTGGGGACTGAGAGTTGATGGCTGAGTGATGAGAATTGATGTTTGTGGATAGAGATATGAAGATTGCAGATTGAGTATTGCGTATGGAAAACTCTGAACTGAGGATATTCTAGTGAGGATTGAGGATTGACAGCTGATTGTTGAGGACTGAGGTCTGAGGATTGAGGATTCAGGATTGAGGATTGAGGATTGAGGATTGAGAATTGAGGATTGAGGATTGAGGATTGAAGATTGAGGATTGGGTATTGAGGATTGAAGAATGAGGATTGAGGATTGAGGATTGAGGATTGAGGATTGAAGATTGAGTATTGAGGATTGAAGATTGAGGATTGAGGACCGAGGATTGAGGATTGAGGATTGAGGATTGAGGATTGAGGATTGAAGATTGAGTATTGAGGATTGAAGATTGAGGATCGTGGATTGAGGATTGAGGATTGAGTATTGAAGATTGAGGATTGGGGATTGAGGATTGACGATTGAGTATTGAGTATTGAGGATTGAGAATTGAGGATTGAGGATTGAAGATTGAGTATTGAGGATTGAAGATTGAGAATTGAGGATTGAGGATTGAGGATTGAGGTTGAGGGCTGAGGGTTGAAGATTGAGGTGTGAGGACTCAGGACTGAGGATTGAGGATTGAGAATTGAGGATTGAGTATTGAGGATTGAAGATTGAGGATAGGGTATTGAGGATTGAAGAATGAGGATGGAGGATGGGCGATTGAACATTGAGGATTGAAGATTGAGTATTCAGGATTGGAGATTGACGATTGAGGATTGAGGATTGAGGACCGAGGATTGAGGATTGAGGATTGAAGATTGAGTATTGAGGATTGAAGATTGAGGATTGAGGATTGACGATTGAGGATTGAGGATTGAGAATTGAAGATTGAGGATTGGGGACTGAGTGTTGAGGGTTGAGTGATGAGGATTGCTGTTTGTGGATAGAGATTTGAAGATTGCAGATTCAGTATTGAGTATTGAAACCTGTGAATTGAGGATATTCTATTGAGGATTGAGGATTGACAACTGATTGTTGAGGACTGAGGGCTGAAGATTGAGGATTCAGGATTGAGGATTCAGAATTGAGGTTTGAGGACTGAGGATTGAGGTTTGAGGATTGAGTACTGAAGATTGAGTATTGATGACTGAGGATTGAGGATTGAGGATTGTGGATTGAGGATTGAGGATTGAGGATTGAGGATTGAGGATTGAGGATTGAGGGTTGAGGATTGACGACTGAGGATTGAGGATTGAGTATTGAGCATTGAGGATTGAAGATTGAGGACTGTTGATTGAGGATTGAAGATTGAGGATTAAGGATTGAGGATTGAGGATTGAGGATTGAGGAATGAGGATTGAGGATTGAGGATTGAGGATTGAGGACGAGGATTGAGGATTGAGGATTGTGGATTGAGGATTGAGGATTGAGGTTTGAAGATTGAGGATTGGGTATTGAGGATTGAAGAATGAGGATTGAGGATTGAGGATTGAGGCCTGAGGATTGAGAATTGAGAATTGAGGATAAGTACTGAGGGTTGAGGGTTGAGGTTTGAGGAATGAGGATTGAGGATTGAGGATTGAGGATTGAAGATTGAGTATTGATGATTGAAGATTGAGGATTGCGGACTGACGATTGAGGATCGGGGATTGAGTGTTGAATGTTGAGTGTTGAGGATTGAAGGTTGAGGATTGACGATTGAGGATTGAGGATTGAGGATGATGGCTGAGGCTTGAGGTTTGAGGTTTGAGTATTGAATCCTGAGAATTCAGGATGTTCTATTGAGTGTTGAGAATTGAGGATTGATGGTTTAGTATTGAGGATTCAGGATTGAGGATTGAGGATTCAGTATTGAAGATTGAGGATTGATGATTGAGGATTTAGGATTGAGGATTGGGGATTGAGGATTGAGGATTGAAAATTGAGTATTGAGGATTGAAGTTTGAGGACTGAGGAATAAGGATTGAGGATTGAGGATGAGGACTGAGGGTTGAGTATTGATGTCCGAGGTCTGAGGATTGAGGATTGATGATTGAGAATTGAGGATTGAGGATTGACGATTGAGGATTGAGGTTTGAGGGTTGAAGGTTGAGTGTTGAGGATTGAAGGTTGAGGATTGACGATTCAGGATTGAGGATTGAGGATGATGGCTGAGGTTTGAGGTTTGAGGTTTGAGTATTGAATCCTGAGACTTCAGGATGTTCTATTGAGTATTGAGAATTGAGGATTGATGCTTTAGTATTAAGGATTCAGGATTGATGATTGAGGATTGAGTACTGAAGATTGAGGATTGATGATTGAGGATTTAGGATTGAGGATTGAGGATTGAAGATTGAGTATTGAGGATTGAGGATTGAGGATTGAGGGTTGAGGATTGAGGATTGAGGGTTGAGGATTGAAGATTGATTATTGAGGATTGAAGACTGAGGTTTGAGGATTGAGGATTGCGGATTGACGATTGAGGATTGAGGATTGAGGGTTGAAGGTTGAGTGTTGAGGGTTGAAGGTTGAGGTTTGACGATTGAGGATTGAGGATTGAGGATGATGGCTGAGGTTTGAGGTTTGAGGTGTGAGTATTGAATCCTGAGAATTCAGGATGTTCTATTGAGTATTGAGAATTGAGGATTGAGGATTGAGTATTGAAGATTGGGGATTGATGATTGAGGATTTAGGATTGAGGATTGAGGATTGAGGATTGAGGATTGAAAATTGAGTATTGAGGACTGAGGACTGAGGATAGAGGATTGAGGATGGAGCATTGAGGATTGAAGATTGAGGACTGGGGATTGAGGATTGAAGATTGAGGATTGGGTATTGAGGATTGAAGAATGAGGATTGAGGATTGAGGATTGAGGATTGAGGATTGAAGATTGAGTATTGAGGATTGAAGGTTGATGATAGAGGATTGTGGATTGAGGACTGAGGATTGAACATTGAGGACTGAGTGTTGAGGTTTGAGTGATGAGAATTGGTGTTTGTGGATAGAAGTCTGAAGATTGCAGGTTGAGCATTGAGTATTGAGAACTGTGAATTGTGGACATTCTATTGAGGATTGAGGATTGACAACTGATTGTTGAGGACTGAGGGCTGAAGATTGAGGATTCAGGATTGAGGGTTCAGAATTGAGTTTTGAGGACTGAGGATTGAGGATTGAAGATTGAGGATTGAGGATTGAGGATCGAGGATTGAGGATAAGGGCTGAGGGTTGAGGATTGAGGTTTGAGGATTGAGGACTGAGGATTGAAGATTGATGATTGAGTATTGAGGATTGAAGTTTGAGGATTGAGGATTGAGGATTGAGGATTGAGGATTGAGGTTTGAGGATTGAAGATTGAGGACTGGGGACTGAGTGCTGAGTGTTGAGTGATGAGAATTGGTGTTTGTGGATAGAGATTTAAAGATTGCAGATTGAGTATTGAGTATTGAAAACTGTGAATTGATGATATTCTATTAAGGATTGAGAATTGACAACTGATTGTTGAGGACTGAGGTCTGAAGATTGAGGATTCAGGATTGAGGATCCAGGATTGATGTTTGAGGAGTGAGGATTGAGGATTGATGATTGAGGATTGAGGATTGAGGATTGAGGTTTGAGGATTGAGGATTGAAGATTGAGGATTGGGTATTGCGGATTGAACATTGAGGATTTAGGATTGAGGATTGAGGACTGAAGATTGAATATTGATGATTGAAGATTGATGATTGAGGATTGAGGGTTGTGGATTGAGGACGAGGACTGAGGGCTGAGCATTGATGTCTGAGGTCTGAGGATTGAGGATTGAGGACTGAGAATTGAGGATTGAGGATTGAGGATTGAAGATTGAGGATTGGGTATTGAGGATTGAAGAATGAGGATTGAGGATTGAGGATTGAGGATTGAGGATTGAGGATTGAGTATTGAAGATTGGGGATTGGGGATTGAGGATTGACGATTGAGGATTGAGTATTGAGGATTGAGAATTGAGGATTGAGGATTGAAGATTGAGTATTGAGGATTGAAGATTGAGAATTGAGGATTGAGAATTGAGGATTGAAGATGAGGGCTGAGGGTTGAGGATTGAGGTTTGAGGACTGAGAATTGAGGATTGAGGATTGAGAGCTGAGGATTGAGGATTGAGGATTGAAGATTGAGGATTGGCTATTGAGGATTGAAGAATGAGCATTGAGGATTGAGGATTGAGGATTGAGGATTGAAGATTGAGGATTGAGGATTGAGGTTTGAGGATTGAAGATTGAGTATTGAGAGTTGAAGATTGAGGATTGAGGATTGGGGATTGATAATTGATGATTGAGGATTGACGATTGAAGATTGAGGATTGGAGACTGAGGGTTGATGGCTGAGTGATGAGAATTGATGTTTGTGGATAGAGATATGAAGATTGCAGATTGAGTATTGCGTATGGAAAACTCTGAACTGAGGATATTCTAGCGAGGATTGAGGATTGACAGCTGACTGTTGAGGACTGAGGTCTGAAGATTGAGGATTCAGGATTGAGGATTCAGGACTGTGGTTTGAGGACTGTGGATTGAGGATTGAGGATTGGGGATTGAGGATTGAGGATCGAGGATTGAAGATTGAAGATTGGCTATTGAGGATTGAACATTGAGGATTGAGAATTGAGGATTGAGGATTGAGGATTGAGGATTGAAGATTGAATATTGATCATTGAAGGTTGAGGATTGAGGATTGTGGGTTGTGGATTCAGAAACGAGGACTGAGGGTTGAGTATTGATGTTTGAGGTCTGAGGATTGAGGATAGAGGATTGAGAATTGAGGATTGAGGATTGAGGATTGAAGATTGAGGATTGGGTATTGAGGATTGAAGAATGAGCACTGAGGATTGAGGATCGAGTATTGAGGATTGAAGATTGAGTATTGAGGATTGAAGATTGAGGATTGAGGGTTGAGGATTGAGGATTGAGGATTGGGGATTGAGGATTGAGGATCGAGGATTGAAGATTGAAGATTGGCTATTGAGGATTGAACATTGAGGATTGAGAATTGAGGATTGAGGATTGAGGATTGAGGATTGAAGATTGAATATTGATCATTGAAGGTTGAGGATTGAGGATTGAGGGTTGTGGATTCAGGACGAGGACTGAGGGTTGAGTATTGATGTTTGAGGTCTGAGGATTGAGGATAGAGGATTGAGAATTGAGGATTGAGGATTGAGGATTGAGGATTGAAGATTGAGTATTGAGGATTGAAGATTGAGGATTGAGGGTTGAGGATTGAGGATTGAGGATTGAGGATGGAGGGTTGAAGATTGAGGATTTGGTGTTGAGGATTGAAGAATGAGGATTGAGGATTGAGGATTGAGGATTGAGGATTGAAGATTGAGTATTGAGGATTGAAGATTGAGGATTGAGGATTGGGGATTGAGGGTTGAGGATTGAGGATTGAGGATTGAGGATTGACAACTGATTGTTGAGGACTGAGGGCTGAAGATTGAGGATTCAGGATTGAGGATTCAGATTTGAGGTTTGAGGACTGAGGATTGAGGATTGAGGATTGAAGATTGAATATTGATGATTGAAGATTGAGTATTGAGGATTGAGGGTTGTGTATTGAGGACGAGGACTGAGGGTTGAGTATTGATGTTTGAGGTCTGAGGATTGAGGATTGAGGATTGAGAATAGAGGATTGAGGATTGAGGATTGAAGATTGAGGATTTGGTGTTGAGGATTGAAGAATGAGGATTGAGGATTGATGATTGAGGATTGAGGGTTGAAGATTGAGTATTGAGGATTGAAGATTGAGGATTGAGGATTGAGGAATGAGGATTGAGGATTGAAGATTGAGTATTGATGATTGAAGATTAAGGATTGAGGACTGAGTACTGAGTATTGAGGATTGAAGATTGAGGATTCAGGATTGAGGATTGAGGATTGAGGAATGAGGATTGAGGATTGAGGGTTGTGGATTGGGGACCAGGACTGTGGGTTGAATATTGATGTTAGAGGTCTGAGGATTGAGGATTGAGGATTGAGGATTGAAGATTGAGAATTGAGGATTGAGGTTTGAGGATTGAAGATTGTGTATTGAGGGTTGAAGATTGAGGATTGAGGATTGAGGATTGATAATTGAGGATTGAGGATTTACGATTGAAGATTGAGGATTGGGGACTGAGAGTTGATGGCTGAGTGATGAGAATTGATGTTTGTGGATAGAGATATGAAGATTGCAGATTGAGTATTGCGTAAGGAAAACTCTGAACTGAGGATATTCAAGTGAGTATTGAGGATTGACAGCTGATTGTTGAGGACTGAGGTCTGAAGATTGAGGATTCAGGATTGAGGATTAAGGACTGTGGTTTGAGGACTGTGGGTTGAGGATTGAGGATTGGGGATTGAGGATTGAGGATCGAGGATTGAAGATTGAAGATTGGGTATTGAGGATTGAACATTGAGTATTGAGAATTGAGGATTGAGGATTGAGGATTGAGGATTGAAGATCGAGTATTGAGGATTGAAGATTGAGGATTGAGGACCGAGGATTGAGGATTGAGGATTGAGGATTGAGGATTGAGGATTGAAGATTGAGTATTGAGGATTGAAGATTGAGGATTGTGGATTGAGGATTGAGGATTGAGTATTGAAGATTGAGGATTGGGGATTGAGGATTGACGATTGAGGATTGAGTATTGAGGATTGAGAATTGAGGATTGAGGATTGAAGATTGAGTATTGAGGATTGAAGATTGAGAATTGAGGATTGAGGATTGAGGATTGAAGATTGAGGATTGAGGATTGAGGATTGATAATTGAGGATTGAGGATTGACGATTGAAGATTGAGGATTGGGGACTGAGAGTTGATGGCTGAGTGATGAGAATTGATGTTTGTGGATAGAGATATGAAGATTGCAGATTGAGTATTGCGTATGGAAAACTCTGAACTGAGGATATTCTAGTGAGGATTGAGGATTGACAGCTGATTGTTGAGGACTGAGGTCTGAAGATTGAGGATTCAGGATTGAGGATTCAGGACTGTGGTTTGAGGACTGTGGATTGAGGATTGAGGATTGGGGATTGAGGATTGAGGATCGAGGATTGAAGATTGAAGATTGGCTATTGAGGATTGAACATTGAGGATTGAGAATTGAGGATTGAGGATTGAGGATTGAGGATTGAAGATTGAATATTGATCATTGAAGGTTGAGGATTGAGGATTGAGGGTTGTGGATTCAGGACGAGGACTGAGGGTTGAGTATTGATGTTTGAGGTCTGAGGATTGAGGATAGAGGATTGAGAATTGAGGATTGAGGATTGAGGATTGAAGATTGAGGATTGGGTATTGAGGATTGAAGAATGAGCACTGAGGATTGAGGATCGAGTATTGAGGATTGAAGATTGAGTATTGAGGATTGAAGATTGAGGATTGAGGGTTGAGGATTGAGGATTGAGGATTGGGGATTGAGGATTGAGGATCGAGGATTCAAGATTGAAGATTGGCTATTGAGGATTGAACATTGAGGATTGAGAATTGAGGATTGAGGAATGAGGATTGAGGATTGAAGATTGAATATTGATCATTGAAGGTTGAGGATTGAGGATTGAGGGTTGTGGATTCAGGACGAGGACTGAGGGTTGAGTATTGAAGTTTGAGGTCTGAGGATTGAGGATAGAGGATTGAGAATTGAGGATTGAGGATTGAGGATTGAAGATTGAGGATTGGGTATTGAGGATTGAAGAATGAGCACTGAGGATTGAGGATCGAGTATTGAGGATTGAAGATCGAGTATTGAGGATTGAAGATTGAGGATTGAGGGTTGAGGATTGAGGATTGAGGATTGAGGATTGAGGATGGAGGATTGAAGATTGAGGATTTGGTGTTGAGGATTGAAGAATGAGGATTGAGGATTGTGGATTGAGGATTGAGGATTGAGGATTGAGGATGGAGGATTGAAGATTGAGGATTTGGTGTTGAGGATTGAAGAATGAGGATTGAGGATTGTGGATTGAGGATTGAGTATTGAGGATTGAAGATTGAGGATTGAGGATTGGGGATTGAGGGTTGAGGATTGAAGATTGAGTATTGAGGATTGAAGATTGAGGATTGAGGATTGGGGATTGAGGGTTGAGGATTGAGGATTGAGGATTGAGGATTGACAACTGATTGTTGAGGACTGAGGGCTGAAGATTGAGGATTCAGGATTGAGGATTCAGATTTGAGGTTTGAGGACTGAGGATTGAGGATTGAGGATTGAAGATTGAATATTGATGATTGAAGATTGAGTATTGACGATTGAGGGTTGTGTATTGAGGACGAGGACTGAGGGTTGAGTATTGATGTTTGAGGTCTGATGATTGAGGATTGAGTATTGAGAATAGAGGATTGAGGATTGAGGATTGAAGATTGAGGATTTGGTGTTGAGGATTGAAGAATGAGGATTGAGGATTGATGATTGAGGATTGAGGGTTGAAGATTGAGTATTGAGGATTGAAGATTGAGGATTGAGGTTTGAGGAATGAGGATTGAGGATTGAAGATTGAGTATTGATGATTGAAGATTGAGGATTGAGGATTGAGTACTGAGTATTGAGGATTGAAGATTGAGGATTCAGGATTGAGGATTGAGGATTGAGGAATGAGGATTGAGGATTGAGGGTTGTGGATTGGGGACCAGGACTGTGGGTTGAATATTGATGTTAGAGGTCTGAGGATTGCGGATTGAGGATTGAGAATTGAGGATTGAGGATTGAGGATTGAAGATTGAGGATTGGGTATTGAGGATTGAAGAATGAGAATTGAGGATTGAGGATTGAGGCCTGAGGATTGAGAATTGAGAACTGAGGATGAGGACTGAGGGCTGAGGGTTGAGGTTTGAGGAATGAGGACTGACGATTGAGGATTGAGGATTGAAGATTGAGTATCGAGGATTGAAGATTGTGGATTGAGGATTGAGGATTGAGGATTGAGGATTGAAGATTGAGGATTGGGGACTGAGTGTTGAGGGCTGAGTGATGAGAATTGATGTTTGCGGATAGAGATTTGAAGATTGCAGATTGAGTATTGCGTATGGAAAACTCTGAACTGAGGATATTCTATTGAGGATTGAGGATTGACAACTGATTGTTGAGGACTGAGGGCTGAAGATTGAGGATTCAGGATTGAAGATTCAGGATTGTGGTTTGAGGACAGAGGATTGAGGATTGAGAATTGAGGATTGAGGATTGAGGATTGAGGATTGAAGATTGAGGATTGGGTATTGCGGATTGAATATTGAGGATTGAGGATTGAGGATTGAGGATTGAGGGTTCAGGATTGAGGATTCAGGATTGAGGATTCAGGATTGTGGTTTGAGAACAGAGGATCGAGGCTTGAGGATTGAGGATTGAGGATTGAGGATTGAGGATTGAGGATTTAAGATTGAGGATTGGGTATTGAGAATTGAACATTGAGGATTGAGGATTGAGGATTGAGGATTGAGGACTGAAGATTGAATATTGATGATTGAAGATTGAGGATTGAGGATTGAGGGTTGTGGGTTGGGGACCAGGACTGAGGGTTGAATATTGATGTTTGAGGACTGAGGATTGAGGATTGAGTATTGAGGATTGAGGATTGAGGATTGAGGATTGAAGATTGAAGATTGAGGGTTGGGTATTGAGGATTGAAGAATGAGGATTGAGGATTGAGGATTGAGGCCTGAGGATTGAGAATTGAGAACTGAGGGTGAGGACTGAGGGCTGAGTGTTGAGGTTTGAGGAATGAGGATTGGGGGTTGAGGATTGAGGATTGAGGATTGAGGATTGAGGATTGAGTACTGAAGATTGAGTATTGATGACTGAGGATTGAGGATTGAGGATTGTGGATTGAGGATTGAGGATTGAGGATTGAAGATTGAGTATTGAGGATTGAAGATTGAGGATTGAGTATTGAGGATCGAGGATTCAGAATGAGGGCTGAGGGTTGAGGATTGAGGTTTGAGGATTGAGGACTGAGGATTGAGGATTGATGACTGAGTATTGAGGATTGAAGATTGAGGATTGAGGATTGAGGATTGAGGATTGAGGATTGCGGATTGAGAATTGAAGATTGAGGATTGGGGACTGAGTGTTGAGGGTTGAGTGATGAGGATTGATGTTTGTGGATAGAGATTTGAAGATTGCAGATTGAGTATTGAGTATTGAAACCTGTGAATTGAGTATATTCTATTGAGGATTGAGGATTGACAACTGATTGTTGAGGACTGAGGGCTGAAGATTGAGGGTTCAGTGTTGAGGATTCAGAATTGAGGTTTGAGGACTGAGGATTGAGGATTGAGGATTGAGGATTGAGGATTCAGGATTGAGGATTCAGGATTGTGGTTTGAGAACAGAGGATCGAGGCTTGAGGATTGAGGATTGAGGATTGAGGATTGAGGATTGAGGATTTAAGATTGAGGATTGGGTATTGAGAATTGAACATTGAGGATTGAGGATTGAGGATTGAGGATTGAGGACTGAAGATTGAATATTGATGATTGAAGATTGAGGATTGAGGATTGAGGGTTGTGGGTTGGGGACCAGGACTGAGGGTTGAATATTGATGTTTGAGGACTGAGGATTGAGGATTGAGGATTGAGGATTGAGGATTGAGGATTGAGGATTGAAGATTGAAGATTGAGGGTTGGGTATTGAGGATTGAAGAATGAGGATTGAGGATTGAGGATTGAGGCCTGAGGATTGACAATTGAGAACTGAGGGTGAGGACTGAGGGCTGAGGGTTGAGGTTTGAGGAATGAGGATTGGGGGTTGAGGATTGAGGATTGAGGATTGAGGATTGAGGATTGAGTACTGAAGATTGAGTATTGATGACTGAGGATTGAGGATTGAGGATTGTGGATTGAGGATTGAGGATTGAGGATTGAAGATTGAGTATTGAGGATTGAGGATTGAACATTGAGGACTGCGTGTTAATGGTTGAGTGATGAGAATTGATGTTTGTGGATAGTAGTTTGAAGATTGCAGATTGAGTATTGAGTATTGAAAACTGTGAATTGAGGATATTCTATAGAGGATTGAGTATTGACAACTGATTGTTGAGGTCTGAGGGCTGAAGATTGAGGATTCAGGATTGAGGATTCAGAATTGAAGTTTGAGGACTGAGGATTGAGGATTGATGATTGAGTATTGAGGATTGAAGATTGAGGATTGACGTTGAGGATTGAGGATAGAGGATGAGGGCTGAGGATTGAGGATTGAGGTTTGAGGACTGAGGTCTCAGGATTGAGTATAGAGAATTGAGGATTGAGGATTGAGGATTGAAGATTGAGATTTGGGTGTTAAGGATTGAAGAATGAGGATTGAGGATTGAGGACTCAGGATTGAGGATTGAAGACTGAGGATCGAGGATTTAGGACTGAAGATTGAGGATTGGGTATTGGGGATTGAAGAATGAGGATTGAGGATTGAGGATTGAGGATTGAGGATTGAAGATTGATTATTGAGGATTGAAGATTGTGGTTTGAGGACAGACGATTGAGGCTTGAGGATTGAGGATTGAGTATTGAGGATTGAGGATTGAGGATTGAGGATTTAAGATTGAGGATTGGGTATTGAGAATTGAACATTGAGGATTGAGGATTGAGGATTGAGGACTGAAGATTGAATATTGATGATTGAAGATTGAGGATTGAGGATTGAGGGTTGTGGATTGGGGACCAGGACTGAGGGTTGAATATTGACGTTTGAGGACTGAGGATTGAGGATTGAGGATTGAGGATTGAGGATTGAGGATTGAGGATTGAAGATTGAGGATTGGGTATTGAGGATTGAAGAATGAGGATTGAGGATTGAGGATTGAGGCTTGAGGATTGAGAATTGAGAACTGAGGATGAGGACTGTGGGCTGAGGGTTGAGGATTGAGGGATGAGGATTGGGGGTTGAGGATTGAGGATTGACGATTGAGGATTGAGGATTGAGTACTGAAGATTGAGTATTGATGGCTGAGGATTGAGGATTGAGGATTGTGGATTGAGGATTGAGGATTGAGGATTGAAGATTGAGTATTGAGGATTGAAGATTGAGGATTGAGTATTGAGGATCGAGGATTCAGAATGAGGGCTGAGGGTTGAGGATTGAGGTTTGAGGATTGAGGACTGAGGATTGAGGATTGATGACTGAGTATTGAGGATTGAAGATTGAGGATTGAGGATTGAGGATTGAGGATTGAGGATTGAGGATTGAGAATTGAAGATTGAGGATTGGGGACTGAGTGTTGAGGGTTGAGTGATGAGGTTTGATGTTTGTGGATAGAGATTTGAAGACTGCAGATTGAGTATTGAGTATTGAAACCTGTGAATTGAGGATATTCTATTGAGGATTGAGGATTGACAACTGATTGTTGAGGACTGAGGGCTGAAGATTGAGGATTCAGGATTGAGGATTCAGAATGGAGGTCTGAGGACTGAGGATTGAGGATTGAGGATTGAGGATTGAGGATTGAGGATTGAGGATTGAGGATTGAGGACTGAGGATTGAGGATTGAGTATTGAGCATTGAGGATTGAAGATTGAGGACTGTTGATTGAGGATTGAAGGTTGAGGATTAAGGATTGAGGATTGAGGATTGAGGTTTGAGGAATGAGGATTGAGGATTGAGGATTGAGGATTGAAGATTGAGGATTGAGGATTGGGGATTGAGGGTTGAGGATTGAGGATTGAGGATTGAGGATTGACAACTGATTGTTGAGGACTGAGGGCTGAAGATTGAGGATTCAGGATTGAGGATTCAGATTTGAGGTTTGAGGACTGAGGATTGAGGATTGAGGATTGAAGATTGAATATTGATGATTGAAGATTGAGTATTGAGGATTGAGGGTTGTGTATTGAGGACGAGGACTGAGGGTTGAGTGTTGATGTTTGAGGTCTGAGGATTGAGGATTGAGGATTGAGAATAGAGGATTGAGGATTGAGGATTGAAGATTGAGGATTTGGTGTTGAGGATTGAAGAATGAGGATTGAGGATTGATGATTGAGGATTGAGGGTTGAAGATTGAGTATTGAGGATTGAAGATTGAGGATTGAGGATTGAGGAATGAGGATTGAGGATTGAAGATTGAGTATTGATGATTGAAGATTAAGGATTGAGGACTGAGTACTGAGTATTGAGGATTGAAGATTGAGGATTCAGGATTGAGGATTGAGGATTGAGGAATGAGGATTGAGGATTGAGGGTTGTGGATTGGGGACCAGGACTGTGGGTTGAATATTGATGTTAGAGGTCTGAGGATTGAGGATTGAGGATTGAGGATTGAAGATTGAGAATTGAGGATTGAGGTTTGAGGATTGAAGATTGTGTATTGAGGGTTGAAGATTGAGGATTGAGGATTGAGGATTGATAATTGAGGATTGAGGATTTACGATTGAAGATTGAGGATTGGGGACTGAGAGTTGATGGCTGAGTGATGAGAATTGATGTTTGTGGATAGAGATATGAAGATTGCAGATTGAGTATTGCGTAAGGAAAACTCTGAACTGAGGATATTCAAGTGAGTATTGAGGATTGACAGCTGATTGTTGAGGACTGAGGTCTGAAGATTGAGGATTCAGGATTGAGGATTAAGGACTGTGGTTTGAGGACTGTGGGTTGAGGATTGAGGATTGGGGATTGAGGATTGAGGATCGAGGATTGAAGATTGAAGATTGGGTATTGAGGATTGAACATTGAGTATTGAGAATTGAGGATTGAGGATTGAGGATTGAGGATTGAAGATCGAGTATTGAGGATTGAAGATTGAGGATTGAGGACCGAGGATTGAGGATTGAGGATTGAGGATTGAGGATTGAGGATTGAAGATTGAGTATTGAGGATTGAAGATTGAGGATTGTGGATTGAGGATTGAGGATTGAGTATTGAAGATTGAGGATTGGGGATTGAGGATTGACGATTGAGGATTGAGTATTGAGGATTGAGAATTGAGGATTGAGGATTGAAGATTGAGTATTGAGGATTGAAGATTGAGAATTGAGGATTGAGGATTGAGGATTGAAGATTGAGGATTGAGGATTGAGGATTGATAATTGAGGATTGAGGATTGACGATTGAAGATTGAGGATTGGGGACTGAGAGTTGATGGCTGAGTGATGAGAATTGATGTTTGTGGATAGAGATATGAAGATTGCAGATTGAGTATTGCGTATGGAAAACTCTGAACTGAGGATATTCTAGTGAGGATTGAGGATTGACAGCTGATTGTTGAGGACTGAGGTCTGAAGATTGAGGATTCAGGATTGAGGATTCAGGACTGTGGTTTGAGGACTGTGGATTGAGGATTGAGGATTGGGGATTGAGGATTGAGGATCGAGGATTGAAGATTGAAGATTGGCTATTGAGGATTGAACATTGAGGATTGAGAATTGAGGATTGAGGATTGAGGATTGAGGATTGAAGATTGAATATTGATCATTGAAGGTTGAGGATTGAGGATTGAGGGTTGTGGATTCAGGACGAGGACTGAGGGTTGAGTATTGATGTTTGAGGTCTGAGGATTGAGGATAGAGGATTGAGAATTGAGGATTGAGGATTGAGGATTGAAGATTGAGGATTGGGTATTGAGGATTGAAGAATGAGCACTGAGGATTGAGGATCGAGTATTGAGGATTGAAGATTGAGTATTGAGGATTGAAGATTGAGGATTGAGGGTTGAGGATTGAGGATTGAGGATTGGGGATTGAGGATTGAGGATCGAGGATTCAAGATTGAAGATTGGCTATTGAGGATTGAACATTGAGGATTGAGAATTGAGGATTGAGGAATGAGGATTGAGGATTGAAGATTGAATATTGATCATTGAAGGTTGAGGATTGAGGATTGAGGGTTGTGGATTCAGGACGAGGACTGAGGGTTGAGTATTGAAGTTTGAGGTCTGAGGATTGAGGATAGAGGATTGAGAATTGAGGATTGAGGATTGAGGATTGAAGATTGAGGATTGGGTATTGAGGATTGAAGAATGAGCACTGAGGATTGAGGATCGAGTATTGAGGATTGAAGATTGAGTATTGAGGATTGAAGATTGAGGATTGAGGGTTGAGGATTGAGGATTGAGGATTGAGGATTGAGGATGGAGGATTGAAGATTGAGGATTTGGTGTTGAGGATTGAAGAATGAGGATTGAGGATTGTGGATTGAGGATTGAGGATTGAAGATTGAGTATTGAGGATTGAAGATTGAGGATTGAGGATTGGGGATTGAGGGTTGAGGATTGAGGATTGAGGATTGAGGATTGACAACTGATTGTTGAGGACTGAGGGCTGAAGATTGAGGATTCAGGATTGAGGATTCAGATTTGAGGTTTGAGGACTGAGGATTGAGGATTGAGGATTGAAGATTGAATATTGATGATTGAAGATTGAGTATTGACGATTGAGGGTTGTGTATTGAGGACGAGGACTGAGGGTTGAGTATTGATGTTTGAGGTCTGAGGATTGAGGATTGAGTATTGAGAATAGAGGATTGAGGATTGAGGATTGAAGATTGAGGATTTGGTGTTGAGGATTGAAGAATGAGGATTGAGGATTGATGATTGAGGATTGAGGGTTGAAGATTGAGTATTGAGGATTGAAGATTGAGGATTGAGGTTTGAGGAATGAGGATTGAGGATTGAAGATTGAGTATTGATGATTGAAGATTGAGGATTGAGGATTGAGTACTGAGTATTGAGGATTGAAGATTGAGGATTCAGGATTGAGGATTGAGGATTGAGGAATGAGGATTGAGGATTGAGGGTTGTGGATTGGGGACCAGGACTGTGGGTTGAATATTGATGTTAGAGGTCTGAGGATTGCGGATTGAGGATTGAGAATTGAGGATTGAGGATTGAGGATTGAAGATTGAGGATTGGGTATTGAGGATTGAAGAATGAGAATTGAGGATTGAGGATTGAGGCCTGAGGATTGAGAATTGAGAACTGAGGATGAGGACTGAGGGCTGAGGGTTGAGGTTTGAGGAATGAGGACTGACGATTGAGGATTGAGGATTGAAGATTGAGTATCGAGGATTGAAGATTGTGGATTGAGGATTGAGGATTGAGGATTGAGGATTGAAGATTGAGGATTGGGGCCTGAGTGTTGAGGGCTGAGTGATGAGAATTGATGTTTGCGGATAGAGATTTGAAGATTGCAGATTGAGTATTGCGTATGGAAAACTCTGAACTGAGGATATTCTATTGAGGATTGAGGATTGACAACTGATTGTTGAGGACTGAGGGCTGAAGATTGAGGATTCAGGATTGAAGATTCAGGATTGTGGTTTGAGGACAGAGGATTGAGGATTGAGAATTGAGGATTGAGGATTGAGGATTGAGGATTGAAGATTGAGGATTGGGTATTGCGGATTGAATATTGAGGATTGAGGATTGAGGATTGAGGATTGAGGGTTGAGGATTGAGGATTCAGGATTGAGGATTCAGGATTGTGGTTTGAGAACAGAGGATCGAGGCTTGAGGATTGAGGATTGAGGATTGAGGATTGAGGATTGAGGATTTAAGATTGAGGATTGGGTATTGAGAATTGAACATTGAGGATTGAGGATTGAGGATTGAGGATTGAGGACTGAAGATTGAATATTGATGATTGAAGATTGAGGATTGAGGATTGAGGGTTGTGGGTTGGGGACCAGGACTGAGGGTTGAATATTGATGTTTGAGGACTGAGGATTGAGGATTGAGTATTGAGGATTGAGGATTGAGGATTGAGGATTGAAGATTGAAGATTGAGGGTTGGGTATTGAGGATTGAAGAATGAGGATTGAGGATTGAGGATTGAGGCCTGAGGATTGAGAATTGAGAACTGAGGGTGAGGACTGAGGGCTGAGTGTTGAGGTTTGAGGAATGAGGATTGGGGGTTGAGGATTGAGGATTGAGGATTGAGGATTGAGGATTGAGTACTGAAGATTGAGTATTGATGACTGAGGATTGAGGATTGAGGATTGTGGATTGAGGATTGAGGATTGAGGATTGAAGATTGAGTATTGAGGATTGAAGATTGAGGATTGAGTATTGAGGATCGAGGATTCAGAATGAGGGCTGAGGGTTGAGGATTGAGGTTTGAGGATTGAGGACTGAGGATTGAGGATTGATGACTGAGTATTGAGGATTGAAGATTGAGGATTGAGGATTGAGGATTGAGGATTGAGGATTGCGGATTGAGAATTGAAGATTGAGGATTGGGGACTGAGTGTTGAGGGTTGAGTGATGAGGATTGATGTTTGTGGATAGAGATTTGAAGATTGCAGATTGAGTATTGAGTATTGAAACCTGTGAATTGAGTATATTCTATTGAGGATTGAGGATTGACAACTGATTGTTGAGGACTGAGGGCTGAAGATTGAGGGTTCAGTGTTGAGGATTCAGAATTGAGGTTTGAGGACTGAGGATTGAGGATTGAGGATTGAGGATTGAGGATTCAGGATTGAGGATTCAGGATTGTGGTTTGAGAACAGAGGATCGAGGCTTGAGGATTGAGGATTGAGGATTGAGGATTGAGGATTGAGGATTTAAGATTGAGGATTGGGTATTGAGAATTGAACATTGAGGATTGAGGATTGAGGATTGAGGATTGAGGACTGAAGATTGAATATTGATGATTGAAGATTGAGGATTGAGGATTGAGGGTTGTGGGTTGGGGACCAGGACTGAGGGTTGAATATTGATGTTTGAGGACTGAGGATTGAGGATTGAGGATTGAGGATTGAGGATTGAGGATTGAGGATTGAAGATTGAAGATTGAGGGTTGGGTATTGAGGATTGAAGAATGAGGATTGAGGATTGAGGATTGAGGCCTGAGGATTGACAATTGAGAACTGAGGGTGAGGACTGAGGGCTGAGGGTTGAGGTTTGAGGAATGAGGATTGGGGGTTGAGGATTTAGGATTGAGGATTGAGGATTGAGGATTGAGTACTGAAGATTGAGTATTGATGACTGAGGATTGAGGATTGAGGATTGTGGATTGAGGATTGAGGATTGAGGATTGAAGATTGAGTATTGAGGATTGAGGATTGAACATTGAGGACTGCGTGTTAATGGTTGAGTGATGAGAATTGATGTTTGTGGATAGTAGTTTGAAGATTGCAGATTGAGTATTGAGTATTGAAAACTGTGAATTGAGGATATTCTATAGAGGATTGAGTATTGACAACTGATTGTTGAGGTCTGAGGGCTGAAGGTTGAGGATTCAGGATTGAGGATTCAGAATTGAAGTTTGAGGACTGAGGATTGAGGATTGATGATTGAGTATTGAGGATTGAAGATTGAGGATTGAGGTTGAGGATTGAGGACAGAGGATGAGGGCTGAGGATTGAGGATTGAGGTTTGAGGACTGAGGTCTCAGGATTGAGTATAGAGAATTGAGGATTGAGGATTGAGGATTGAAGATTGAGATTTGGGTGTTAAGGATTGAAGAATGAGGATTGAGGATTGAGGACTCAGGATTGAGGATTGAAGACTGAGGATCGAGGATTTAGGACTGAAGATTGAGGATTGGGTATTGGGGATTGAAGAATGAGGATTGAGGATTGAGGATTGAGGATTGAGGATTGAAGATTGATTATTGAGGATTGAAGATTGTGGTTTGAGGACAGACGATTGAGGCTTGAGGATTGAGGATTGAGCATTGAGGATTGAGGATTGAGGATTGAGGATTTAAGATTGAGGATTGGGTATTGAGAATTGAACATTGAGGATTGAGGATTGAGGATTGAGGACTGAAGATTGAATATTGATGATTGAAGATTGAGGATTGAGGATTGAGGGTTGTGGATTGGGGACCAGGACTGAGGGTTGAATATTGACGTTTGAGGACTGAGGATTGAGGATTGAGGATTGAGGATTGAGGATTGAGGATTGAGGATTGAAGATTGAGGATTGGGTATTGAGGATTGAAGAATGAGGATTGAGGATTGAGGATTGAGGCTTGAGGATTGAGAATTGAGAACTGAGGATGAGGACTGTGGGCTGAGGGTTGAGGATTGAGGGATGAGGATTGGGGGTTGAGGATTGAGGATTGAGGATTGAGGATTGAGGATTGAGTACTGAAGATTGAGTATTGATGGCTGAGGATTGAGGATTGAGGATTGTGGATTGAGGATTGAGGATTGAGGATTGAAGATTGAGTATTGAGGATTGAAGATTGAGGATTGAGTATTGAGGATCGAGGATTCAGAATGAGGGCTGAGGGTTGAGGATTGAGGTTTGAGGATTGGGGACTGAGTGTTGAGGGTTGAGTGATGAGGTTTGATGTTTGTGGATAGAGATTTGAAGACTGCAGATTGAGTATTGAGTATTGAAACCTGTGAATTGAGGATATTCTATTGAGGATTGAGGATTGACAACTGATTGTTGAGGACTGAGGGCTGAAGATTGAGGATTCAGGATTGAGGATTCAGAATGGAGGTCTGAGGACTGAGGATTGAGGATTGAGGATTGAGGATTGAGGATTGAGGATTGAGGATTGAGGATTGAGGACTGAGGATTGAGGATTGAGTATTGAGCATTGAGGATTGAAGATTGAGGACTGTTGATTGAGGATTGAAGGTTGAGGATTAAGGATTGAGGATTGAGGATTGAGGTTTGAGGAATGAGGATTGAGGATTGAGGATTGAGGATTGAGGATTGAGGACGAGGACTGACGGTTGAGGATTGTGGATTGAGTATTGAGGATTGAGAATTGAGGATGAGGACTGAGGTTTGAGAATGAGGGATGAGTGTTGAGGATTGGGTATTGAGGATTGAAGAATGAGGATTGAGGATTGAGGATTGAGGATTGAGGATTGAGGATTGAAGATTGAGGATTGGGTATTGAGGATTGAAGAATGAGGATTGAGGATTGAGGATTGAGGTTTGAGGTACGAGGATTGAGGATTGAGGATTGAGGACTGAGGATTGACGATTGAGTATTGAGGACTGAGGATTGACCATTCAGTATTGAAAATTGAGGATTGATGACTGAGGATTGAGGATTGAGGTATGATAATTGCGGATTGAGTATTGAAAAATGTGTGTTGAGGATTGAATATTGAGTATTGAGGATTGAGGATAGAGGATTGAAGATTGAGTATTGAGGATTGAAGATTGAGGATTGAGGATTGACGATTGAGGATTGAGGATTGAGGTTTGAGGATTGGCGATGAGGGCTGAGGGTTGAGGATTGAGGTTTGAGGTCTGAGGACTGAGGATTGACGATTGAGAATTGAGGATTGAGGATTGAGGATTGAACATTGAGGATTGGGTATTGAGGATTGAAGAATGAGGATTGAGGATTGAGGATTGAGGGTTGGGGACTGAGGATTGTGGATTGAGGATTGAGGATTGAGGATTGAAGATTCAGTATTGAGGATTGAAGATTGAAAGTTGAGGATTGAGGATTGAACATTGAGGACTGAGTGTTAATGGTTGAGTGATGAGAGTTGATGTTTGTGGATAGTGGTTTGAAGATTGCAGATTGAGTATTGAGTATTGAAAACTGTGAATTGAGGATATTCTATAGAGGATTGAGTATTGACAACTGATTGTTGAGGTCTGAGGGCTGAAGATTGAGGATTCAGGATTGAGGATTCAGAATTGAAGTTTGAGGACTGACGATTGAGGATTGAAGATTTTAGTATTGAGGATTGAAGATTGAGGATTGAGGTTGAGGATTGAGGATAGAGGATGAGGGCTGAGGGTTGAGGATTGAGGTTTGAGGACTGAGGTCTGAGGATTGAGTATAGAGAATTGAGGATTGAGGATTGGGGATTGAAGATTGAGATTTGGGTATTAAGGATTGAAGAATGAGGATTGAGGATTGAGGATTCAGGATTGAGGATTGAAGATTGAGGATTGAGGATTCAGGACTGAAGATTGAGGATTGGGTATTGGGGATTGAAGAATGAGGATTGAGGATTGAGTATTGAGGTTTGAGGATTGAGGATTGAGGATTGAGGATTGAGGATAGAGGATTGAAGATTGATTATTGAGGATTGAAGATTGTGGTTTGAGGACAGAGGATGGAGGCTCGAGGATTGAGGGTTGAGGATTGAGGATTGAGGATTGAGGATTGAGGATTTAAGATTGAGGATTGGGTATTGAGAATTGAACATTGAGGATTGAGGATTGAGGATTGAGGATTGAGGACTGAAGATTGAATATTGATGATTGAAGATTGAGGATTGAGGATTGAGGGTTGTGGATTGGGGACCAGGACTGAGGGTCGAATATTGACGTTTGAGGACTGAGGATTGAGGATTGAGGATTGAGGATTGAGGATTGAGGATTGAGGATTGAAGATTGAGGATTGGGTATTGAGGATTGAAGAATGAGGATTGAGGATTGAGGATTGAGGCCTGAGGATTGAGAATTGAGGATTGAGGATTGAGGATTGAAGATTGAGGATTGGGTATTGAGGATTGAAGAATGAGCACTGAGGATTGAGGATCGAGTATTGAGGATTGAAGATTGAGTATTGAGGATTGAAGATTGAGGATTGAGGGTTGAGGATTGAGGATTGAGGATTGGGGATTGAGGATTGAGGATCGAGGATTCAGGATTGAAGATTGGCTATTGAGGATTGAACATTGAGGATTGAGAATTGAGGATTGAGGAATGAGGATTGAGGATTGAAGATTGAATATTGATCATTGAAGGTTGAGGATTGAGGATTGAGGGTTGTGGATTCAGGACGAGGACTGAGGGTTGAGTATTGAAGTTTGAGGTCTGAGGATTGAGGATAGAGGATTGAGAATTGAGGATTGAGGATTGAGGATTGAAGATTGAGGATTGGGTATTGAGGATTGAAGAATGAGCACTGAGGATTGAGGATCGAGTATTGAGGATTGAAGATTGAGTATTGAGGATTGAAGATTGAGGATTGAGGGTTGAGGATTGAGGATTGAGGATTGAGGATTGAGGATGGAGGATTGAAGATTGAGGATTTGGTGTTGAGGATTGAAGAATGAGGATTGAGGATTGTGGATTGAGGATTGAGGATTGAAGATTGAGTATTGAGGATTGAAGATTGAGGATTGAGGATTGGGGATTGAGGGTTGAGGATTGAGGATTGAGGATTGAGTATTGACAACTGATTGTTGAGGTCTGAGGGCTGAAGATTGAGGATTCAGGATTGAGGATTCAGAATTGAAGTTTGAGGACTGAGGATTGAGGATTGATGATTGAGTATTGAGGATTGAAGATTGAGGATTGAGGTTGAGGATTGAGGATAGAGGATGAGGGCTGAGGATTGAGGATTGAGGTTTGAGGACTGAGGTCTCAGGATTGAGTATAGAGAATTGAGGATTGAGGATTGAGGATTGAAGATTGAGATTTGGGTGTTAAGGATTGAAGAATGAGGATTGAGGATTGAGGACTCAGGATTGAGGATTGAAGACTGAGGATCGAGGATTTAGGACTGAAGATTGAGGATTGGGTATTGGGGATTGAAGAATGAGGATTGAGGATTGAGGATTGAGGATTGAGGATTGAAGATTGATTATTGAGGATTGAAGATTGTGGTTTGAGGACAGACGATTGAGGCTTGAGGATTGAGGATTGAGTATTGAGGATTGAGGATTGAGGATTGAGGATTTAAGATTGAGGATTGGGTATTGAGAATTGAACATTGAGGATTGAGGATTGAGGATTGAGGACTGAAGATTGAATATTGATGATTGAAGATTGAGGATTGAGGATTGAGGGTTGTGGATTGGGGACCAGGACTGAGGGTTGAATATTGACGTTTGAGGACTGAGGATTGAGGATTGAGGATTGAGGATTGAGGATTGAGGATTGAGGATTGAAGATTGAGGATTGGGTATTGAGGATTGAAGAATGAGGATTGAGGATTGAGGATTGAGGCTTGAGGATTGAGAATTGAGAACTGAGGATGAGGACTGTGGGCTGAGGGTTGAGGATTGAGGGATGAGGATTGGGGGTTGAGGATTGAGGATTGAGGATTGAGGATTGAGGATTGAGTACTGAAGATTGAGTATTGATGGCTGAGGATTGAGGATTGAGGATTGTGGATTGAGGATTGAGGATTGAGGATTGAAGATTGAGTATTGAGGATTGAAGATTGAGGATTGAGTATTGAGGATCGAGGATTCAGAATGAGGGCTGAGGGTTGAGGATTGAGGTTTGAGGATTGGGGACTGAGTGTTGAGGGTTGAGTGATGAGGTTTGATGTTTGTGGATAGAGATTTGAAGACTGCAGATTGAGTATTGAGTATTGAAACCTGTGAATTGAGGATATTCTATTGAGGATTGAGGATTGACAACTGATTGTTGAGGACTGAGGGCTGAAGATTGAGGATTCAGGATTGAGGATTCAGAATGGAGGTCTGAGGACTGAGGATTGAGGATTGAGGATTGAGGATTGAGGATTGAGGATTGAGGATTGAGGATTGAGGACTGAGGATTGAGGATTGAGTATTGAGCATTGAGGATTGAAGATTGAGGACTGTTGATTGAGGATTGAAGGTTGAGGATTAAGGATTGAGGATTGAGGATTGAGGTTTGAGGAATGAGGATTGAGGATTGAGGATTGAGGATTGAGGATTGAGGACGAGGACTGACGGTTGAGGATTGTGGATTGAGTATTGAGGATTGAGAATTGAGGATGAGGACTGAGGTTTGAGAATGAGGGATGAGTGTTGAGGATTGGGTATTGAGGATTGAAGAATGAGGATTGAGGATTGAGGATTGAGGATTGAGGATTGAGGATTGAAGATTGAGGATTGGGTATTGAGGATTGAAGAATGAGGATTGAGGATTGAGGATTGAGGTTTGAGGTACGAGGATTGAGGATTGAGGATTGAGGACTGAGGATTGACGATTGAGTATTGAGGACTGAGGATTGACCATTCAGTATTGAAAATTGAGGATTGATGACTGAGGATTGAGGATTGAGGTATGATGATTGCGGATTGAGTATTGAAAAATGTGTGTTGAGGATTGAATATTGAGTATTGAGGATTGAGGATAGAGGATTGAAGATTGAGTATTGAGGATTGAAGATTGAGGATTGAGGATTGACGATTGAGGATTGAGGATTGAGGTTTGAGGATTGGCGATGAGGGCTGAGGGTTGAGGATTGAGGTTTGAGGTCTGAGGACTGAGGATTGAGGATTGAGAATTGAGGATTGAGGATTGAGGATTGAACATTGAGGATTGGGTATTGAGGATTGAAGAATGAGGATTGAGGATTGAGGATTGAGGGTTGGGGACTGAGGATTGTGGATTGAGGATTGAGGATTGAGGATTGAAGATTCAGTATTGAGGATTGAAGATTGAAAGTTGAGGATTGAGGATTGAACATTGAGGACTGAGTGTTAATGGTTGAGTGATGAGAATTGATGTTTGTGGATAGTGGTTTGAAGATTGCAGATTGAGTATTGAGTATTGAAAACTGTGAATTGAGGATATTCTATAGAGGATTGAGTATTGACAACTGATTGTTGAGGTCTGAGGGCTGAAGATTGAGGATTCAGGATTGAGGATTCAGAATTGAAGTTTGAGGACTGACGATTGAGGATTGAAGATTGAGTATTGAGGATTGAAGATTGAGGATTGAGGTTGAGGATTGAGGATAGAGGATGAGGGCTGAGGGTTGAGGATTGAGGTTTGAGGACTGAGGTCTGAGGATTGAGTATAGAGAATTGAGGATTGAGGATTGGGGATTGAAGATTGAGATTTGGGTATTAAGGATTGAAGAATGAGGATTGAGGATTGAGGATTCAGGATTGAGGATTGAAGATTGAGGATTGAGGATTCAGGACTGAAGATTGAGGATTGGGTATTGGGGATTGAAGAATGAGGATTGAGGATTGAGGATTGAGGTTTGAGGATTGAGGATTGAGGATTGAGGATTGAGGATAGAGGATTGAAGATTGATTATTGAGGATTGAAGATTGTGGTTTGAGGACAGAGGATGGAGGCTCGAGGATTGAGGGTTGAGGATTGAGGATTGAGGATTGAGGATTTAAGATTGAGGATTGGGTATTGAGAATTGAACATTGAGGATTGAGGATTGAGGATTGAGGATTGAGGACTGAAGATTGAATATTGATGATTGAAGATTGAGGATTGAGGATTGAGGGTTGTGGATTGGGGACCAGGACTGAGGGTCGAATATTGACGTTTGAGGACTGAGGATTGAGGATTGAGGATTGAGGATTGAGGATTGAGGATTGAGGATTGAAGATTGAGGATTGGGTATTGAGGATTGAAGAATGAGGATTGAGGATTGAGGATTGAGGCCTGAGGATTGAGAATTGAGAACTGAGGATGAGGACTGAGGGCTGAGGGTTGAGGTTTGAGGAATGAGGGTTGGGGGTTGAGGATTGAGGATTGAGGATTGAAGATTGAGGATTGAGTACTGAAGATTGAGTATTGATGACTGAGGATTGAGGATTGGGGACTGAGGATTGAGGATTGAGGATTGAGGATTGAGGATTGAAGATTCAGTATTGAGGATTGAAGATTGAGAGTTGAGGATTGATTATTGAGGATTGAAGGTTGTGGTTTGAGGACAGAGGATTGAGGCTTGTGGATTGAGGATTGGGGATTGAGGATTGAAGATTGAGTATTGAGGATTGAAGATTGAGGATTGAGTATTGAGGATCGAGGATTCAGAATGACTGCTGAGGGTTGAGGATTGAGGTTTGAGGATTGAGGACTGAGCATTGAGGATTGATGACTGAGTATTGAGGATTGAAGATTGAGGATTGAGGATTGACGATGAGGGCTGAGGGTTGAGGATTGAGGTCTGAGGTCTGAGGACTGATGATTGAGGATTGAGAATTGAGGATTGAGGATTGAGGATTGAAGATTGAGGATTGGGTATTGAGGATTGAAGAATGAGGATTGAGGATTGAGGATTGAGGATTGGGGACTGAGGATTGAGGATTGAGGATTTAGGATTGAAGATTGAATATTGATGATTGAAGATTGAGGATTGAGGATTGAGTGTTGTGGATTGAGGACGAGGACTGAGGGTTGAGTATTGATGTTTGAGGTCTGAGGATTGATGATTGAGGATCGAGAATAGAGGATTGAGGATGGAGGATTGAAGATTGAGGATTTGGTGTTGAGGATTGAAGAATGAGGATTGAGGATTGAGGATTGAGGATTGAGGATTGAAGATTGAGTATTGAGGATTGAAGGTTGAGGATTGAGGATTGGGGATTGAGGATTGAGGATTGTGGATTGAGGATTGAGGATTGACAACTGGTTGTTGAGGACTGAGGGCTGAAGATTGAGGATTCAGGATTGCGGATTCAGATTTGAGGTTTGAGGACTGAGGATTGAGGATTGAGGATTGAAGATTGAATATTGATGATTGAAGATTGAGTATTGAGGATTGAGGGTTGTGTATTGAGGACGAGGACTGAGGGTTGAGTATTGATGTTTGAGGTCTGAGGATTGAGGATTGAGGATTGAGAATAGAGGATTGAGGATTGAGGATTGAAGATTGAGGATTTGGTGTTGAGGATTGAAGAATGAGGATTGAGGATTGATGATTGAGGATTGAGGGTTGAAGATTGAGTATTGAGGATTGAAGATTGAGGATTGAGGATTGAGGAATGAGGATTGAGGATTGAAGATTGAGTGTTGATGATTGAAGATTGAGGATTGAGGATTGAGGACTGAGTATTAAGGATTGAATATTGAGGATTCAGGATGGAGGATTGAGGATTGAGGATTGAGGAATGAGGATTGAGGATTGAGGGTTGTGGATTGGGGACGAGGACTGAGGGTTGAATATTGATGTTAGAGGTCTGAGGATTGCGGATTGAGGATTGAGAATTGAGGATTGAGGATTGAGGATTGAAGATTGAGGATTGGGTATTGAGGATTGAAGAATGAGAATTGAGGATTGAGGATTGAGGCCTGAGGATTGAGAATTGAGAACTGAGGATGAGGACTGAGGGCTGAGGGTTGAGGTTTGAGGAATGAGGACTGACGATTGAGGATTGAGGATTGAAGGTTGAGTATTGAGGATTGAAGATTGTGGATTGAGGATTGAGGATTGAGGATTGAGGATTGAAGATTGAGGATTGGGGACTGAGTGTTGAGGGCTGAGTGATGAGAATTGATGTTTGCGGATAGAGATTTGAAGATTGCAGATTGAGTATTGCGTATGGAAAACTCTGAACTGAGGATATTCTATTGAGGATTGAGGATTGACAACTGATTGTTGAGGACTGAGGGCTGAAGATTGAGGATTCAGGATTGAGGATTCGGGATTGTGGTTTGAGGACAGAGGATAGAGGATTGAGAATTGAGGATTGAGGATTGAGGATTGAGGATTGAAGATTGAGGATTGGGTATTGCGGATTGAATATTGAGGATTGAGGATTGAGGATTGAGGATTGAGGATTCAGGATTGAGGATTCAGGATTGAGGATTCAGGATTGAGGATTCAGGATTGTGGTTGGAGGACAGAGGATTGAGGCTTGAGGATTGAGGATTGAGGATTGAGAATTGAGGATTTAGGATTGAGGATTGAAGATTGAGGATTTGGTATTGAGGATTGAAGAATGAGGATTGAGGATTGAGGATTGAGGATTGAGGATTGAAGATTGAGTATTGAGGATTGAAGATTGAGGATTGAGGACCGAGGATTGAGGATTGAGGATTGAGGATTGAGGATTGAGGATTGAAGATTGAGTATTGAGGATTGAAGATTGAGGATTTAGGATTGAGGATTGAAGATTGAGGATTGGGTATTGAGGATTGAAGGATGAGTATTGAGGATTGAGGATTGAGGATTGAGGATTGAAGATTGAGTATTGAGGATTGAAGATTGAGGATTGAGGACCGAGGATTGAGGATTGAGGATTGAGGATTGAGGATTGAGGATTGAATATTGAGTATTGAGGATTGAAGATTGAGGATTGTGGATTGAGGATTGAGGATTGAGTATTGAAGATTGAGGATTGGGGATTGAGGATTGACGATTGAGGATTGAGTATTCAGGATTGAGAATTGAGGATTGAGGATTGAAGATTGAGTATTGAGGATTGAAGATTGAGAATTGAGGATTTAGGATTGAGGATTGAAGATGAGCGCTCAGGGTTGGTGATTGAGGTTTGAGGACTGAGGATTGAGGATTGAGGATTGAGAGTTGAGGATTGAGGATTGAGGATTGAAGATTGAGGATTGAGGATTGAGGATTGATGATTGAGGATTGAGGATTGACGATTGAAGATTGAGGATTGGGGACTGAGAGTTGATGGCTGAGTGATGAGAATTGATGTTTGTGGATAGAGATACGAAGATTGCAGATTGAGTATTGCGTATGGAAAACTCTGAACTGAGGATATTCTAGTGAGGATTGAGGATTGACAGCTGATTGTTGAGGACTGAGGTCTGAAGATTGAGGATTCAGGATTGAGGATTCAGGACTGTGGTTTGAGGACTGTGGATTGAGGATTGAGGATTGGGGATTGAGGATTGAGGATTGAGGATTGAAGATTGAGGATTGATGATTGAGGATTGAACATTGAGGATTGAGGATTGAGGATTGAGGATTGAGGATTGAAGATTGCATATTGATGATTGAAGATTGAGGATTGAGGATTGAGGGTTGTGGATTGAGGGTTGTGGATTGAGGACGAGGTCTGATGGTTGAGTATTGATGTTTGATGTCTGAGGATTGAGGATTGAGGATTGAGAATTGAGGATTGAGGATTCAGGATTGACGATTGAGGATTGAGGACTGAGGATTGATGATTGAGGATTGAATGTTGAGTATTGAGGATTGAAGGTTGACTATTGAGGATTCAGGATTGAGTATTGAGGATTGAAGATTGAGGATTGGGGATTGAGGATTGACAATTGAGGATTGAGTAATGACGATTGAGGATTGAGGATTGAGGATTGAAGATTGAGGATTGAGGATTGTGGATTGAATATTGAGGACTTAGTGTTGAGGGTTGAGTGATGGGAATTGATGTTTGTGGATTGAGATTTGAAGATTGAAGAATGGGGATTGAGTATTGAAAACTGTGAATTGAGGATATTCTATTGAGGATTGAGAATTGACAACTGATTGTTGACGGTTTAGGTCTGAAGACTGAGGATTCAGGATTGAGGATTCAGGATTGAGGTTTGAGGACTGAAGATTGATTATTGAGGATTGAAGATTGAGGATTGAGGAATGAGGATTGAGGATTGAGGATTGAGGATTGAGGATTGAGGATTGAAGATTGAGTATTGAGGATTGAATATTGAGGATTGTGGATTGAGGATTGAGGATTGAGGATTGAAGATTAAGGATTGGGGATTGAGGATTGACGATTGAGGATTGAGTATTGAGGATTAAGAATTGAGGATTGAGGATTGAGGATTGAAGATTCAGTATTGAGGATTGAAGATTGAGGATTGAGGATTGCGGATTGAGGATTGACTATGAGGGCTGAGGGTTGAGGATTGAGGTTTGAGGACTGAGGACTGAGGATTGAGGATTGAGAATTGAGGATTCAGGATTGAGGATTGAAGATTGAGGATTGGGTATTGAGGATTGAAGAATGAGGATTGAGGATTCAGGATTGAGGATTCAGGATTGAGGTTTGAGGACTGAGCATTGAGGATTGAGGATTGAGGATTGTGGACTGAGGATTGAGGACTGAAGATTGAATATTGATGATTGAAAATTGAGGATTGAGGATTGAGGGCTGTGGATTGAGGACGAGGACTGAGGGTTGAGTATTGATGTTTGAGGTCTGAGGATTGAGGATTGAGGATTGAGGATTGAGGATTGAGAATTGAAGATTGTGTATTGAGGATTGAATATTGAGGATTGTGGATTGAGGATTGAGGATTGAGGATTGAAGATTCAGTATTGAGGACTGAAGATTGAGTATTGAGAATTGAGGATTGAGGATTGACTATGAGGGCTGTGGGTTGAGGATTGCGGTTTGAGGACTGAGGACTGGGGATTGAGGATTGAGAATTGAGGATTGAGGATTTAGGATTGAAGATTGAGGACTGGGTATTGAGGATTGAAGAATGAGGATTGAGGATTGAGGATTGAGGATTGAGGATTGAAGATTGAGGATTGAGGATTGAGGATTGAGGATTGAAGATTGAGTATAGAGGACTGAGGATTGAGGATTGAGGATTGAGGATTGAGGATTGACTATGAGGACTGAGGGTTCAGGATTGAGGTTTGAGGACTGAGGACTGGGGATTGAGGATTGAGAATTGAGGATTGAGGATTTAGGATTGAAGATTGAGGACTGGGTATTGAGGATTGAAGAATGAGGATTGAGGATTGAGGATTGAGGATTGAGGATTGAAGATTGAGTATTGAGGATTGAGGATTGAGGATTGAAGATTGAGTATAGAGGACTGAGGATTGAGGGTTGAGGATTGAGGATTGAGGATTGACGCTTGGGGATTGATAGTTGAGGATGGAGGATTGAAGAGAGAGGACTGAGTGTTGAGGATTGAGTGTTGAGGATTGATGTTTGAGGATTGAGATTTGATTATTGAATTTGTGGATTGAGTATTGAACCATGAGAATTCAGGGTATTCTATTGAGTATTGAGAATTGAGTATTGATGGTTGAGTATTGAGGATTCATGGTTGAGGGTTGTGTGTTGAATATTGAGGATTGAGGATTGAGGATTGAGGACTGAAGATTGAGGATTGAAGATTTAGTATTGACGATTGAAGGTTGAGGATTTAGGATTGAGTGTTGATTATTGAGGACGAGGACTGACGGTTGAGGATTGAGGTTTGTGGATTGAGGATTGCGGATTGAGGACTGAGGATTGAGGATTGAGGACTGAGCATTGAGGATTGAAGATTGAGGACTAGGGTTTGAGGATTGAAGATTGAGGATTGTGTATTGATGATTGAGGATTGAAGTTTGAGTATTGATGATTGAAGATTGCAGATTGATTATTAAGTGTTGAGGATTGAGGGCGAGGACTGAGGGTTGAGGATTGAGGACTGAGGGCTGAGGATTGAGGATTGAGCATTGAGGATTCAAGATCGAGGACTAGGGATTGAGGATTGAAGATTGAGGATTACGGATTGATGATTGGGGACTGGGGATCTAGGATTGGAGATTGATTATTGAGGATTGAAGGTTGAGGGTTGAGGATTGAGGATCGAGAATTGAGAATTGAAGATTGAGGATTGAGGATTGAGGATTGAGGATTGAGGATTGATGATTGAAGATTGAGGATTGGAGAATGAGGATTGTCGGTTGAGGATTGAGTATTGAGGATTGAGAATTGAGGATTCAGGATTGAAGGTTGAGTATTGAGGATTGACGGTTGAGGATTGGGACTTGAGGTTTGAGGATTGACGATGAGGGCTGAGGGTTGAGGATTGAGGATTGAGGACTGAGGACTGAGGATTGAGTGTTGAGGATTGAGGGTTGAGGATTGAGGATTGAGGATTGAGGATTGAGGATGAGGGCTGAGGTTTGAGGTTTGAGGTTTGAGTATTGAAACGTGAGAATTCAGGATATTCTTTTGAGTATTGAGGATTGAGGATTGAGGATTGAGGATTGAGGATTGAGGATTGAGGATGAGAGCTGAGCGTTGAGGATTGAGGTTTGAGCACTGTGGACTGAGGATTGAGGATTGAGAATTGAGGATTGAGGATTGAGTATTGAAGATTGAGAATTCAGGATTGAAGGTTGAGGATTGAGGAATGAGGATTGAGGATTGAGGATGAGGGCTGAGGGTTGATGGTTGAGGTTTTAGGACTGAAGACTGAGGATTAAGGATTGAGAATTGAGGATTTAGGATTGAGGATTGAGGATTGAAGATTGAGGATTGAGGATTGAGGATGGAGGATTGAGGATTGAGTATTGAGGATTGAAGATTGAGGATTGAGGATTGAGAACTGAGGGTTGAGGATTGTAGATTGAGGATTGGGGACTGAGTGTTGAGGGTTGAGTGATGAGAATTGATGTTTGTGGATAGAGATTTGAAGATTGCAGATTGAGTATTGCGTATGGAAAACTCTGAACTGAGGATATTCTATTGAGGATTGAGGATTGACAACTGATTGTTGAGGACTGAGGGCTGAAGATTGAGGTTTCAGGATTGAGGATTCAGGATTGTGGTTTGTGGACTGAGGATTGAGGTTTGAGGATTGAGGACTGAGGATTGAGGATTGAGGATTGAAGATTGAGGATTGATGATTGAGGATTGAACATTGAGGATTGAGGATTGAGGATTGAGGATTGAGGATTGAAGATTGCATATTGATGATTGAAGATTGAGGATTGAGGATTGAGGGTTGTGGATTGAGGACGAGCTCTGATGGTTGAGTATTGAAGTTTGATGTCTGAGGATTGAGGATTGAGGATTGAGAATTGAGGATTGAGGATTCAGGATTGACGATTGAGGATTGAGGATTGAGGATTGAGGATTGACTATAAGGGCTGAGGGTTGAGGATTGATGTTTGAGGACTGAGGACTGAGGATTGAGGATTGAGAATTGAGTATTCAGGATTGAGGATTGAAGATTGAGGATTGGGTATTGACGATTGAAGAATGAGGATTGAGGATTGAGGATTGAGGATTGAGGATTGAAGAATGAGGATTGAGGATTGAAGATTGAGGATTGAAGATTGAGTATTGAGGATTGAAGATTGAGGATTGGGGATTGAGGATTGAGGATTGAGGGTTGAAGATTGAGGATTGGGGACTGAGTGTTGAGGGTTGAGTGATGAGAATTGATGTTTGTGGATAGAGATTTGAAGATTGCAGATTGAGTATTGCGTATGGAAAACTCTGAGCTGAGGATATTCTCTTGAGGATTGAGGATTGACAACTGATTGTTGAGGACTGAGGGCTGAAGATTGAGGTTTCAGGATTGAGGATTCAGGATTGTGGTTTGAGGACTGAGGATTGAGGTTTGAGGATTGAGGATTGAGGATTGAGGATTGAGGATTGAAGATTGAGGATTGAGGATTGAGGATTGAACATTGAGGATTGAGGATTGAGGATTGAGGATTGAGGATTGAGGATTGAAGATTGAATATTGATGATTGAAGGTTGAGGGTTGTGGATTGAGGACGAGGTCTGATGTTTGAGTATTGATGTTTGAGGTCTGAGGATTGAGGATTGAGGATTGAGAATTGAGGATTGAGGATTGAGGATTGACGATTGAGGATTGAGGACTGAGGATTGATGATTGAGGATTGAAGATTGAGTATTGAGGATTGAAGATTGACTATTGAGGATTGAGAATTAAGGATTGAGGATTGAAGATTGAGGATTGGGGATTGAGGATTGACGATTGAGGAATGAGTATAGACGATTGAGGATTGAGGATTGAGGATTGAAGATTGAGGATTGAGGATTGTGGATTGAATATTGAGGACTTAGGGTTGAGGGTTGAGTGATGGGAATTGATGTTTGTGGATTGAGATTTGAAGATTGAAGAATGGGGATTGAGTATTCAAAACTGTGAATTGAGGATATTCTATTGAGGATTGAGGATTGACAATTGATTATTGAGGACTGAGGGCTGAATATTGAGGATTCAGGATTGAGGATTCGGGATTGAGGTTTGAGGACTGAGGATTGAGGCTTGAGGATTGAGGATTGAGGATTGACGCTTGAGGATTGATGGTTGAGGATGGAGGATTGAAGAGAGAGGACTGAGTGTTGAGGATTGAGTGTTGAGGATTGATGTTTGAGGATTCAGATTTGATTATTGAATTTGTGGATTGAGTATTGAACCATGAGAATTCAGGATATTCTATTGAGTATTGAGAATTGAGTATTGATGGTTGAGTATTGAGGATTGATGGTTGGGGGTTGTGTGTTGAATATTGCGGATTGAGGATTGAGGATTGAGGACTGAAGATTGAGGATTGAAGATTTAGTATTGACGATTGAAGATTGAGGATTTAGCATTGAGTGTTGAGGATTGACGACGAGGAGTGACGGTTGAGGATTGATGTTTGAGGTCTGAGGATTGAGGATTGAGGGTTGAGGATTGAGCTTTGAGGACTGAGGACTGAGGATTGAGGATTGAGAATTGGGGATTGAGGATTGAGGATTGAAGATTGAGGAGTGGGTATTGAGGATTGAAGAATGAGGACTGAGGATTGAGGATTGAGGGCTGAGGATTGAAGATTGAGTATTGAGGATTGAAGATTGAGGATTGAGGATTGAGGATTGAACATTGAGGACTGAGTGTTGAGGGTTGAGTGATGAGAATTGATGTTTGTGGATAGAGATATGAACATTGCAGATTGAGTATTGTGTATCGAAAACTGCGAATTGAGGATATTCTATTGAGGATTGAGGGTTGTCACCTGATTGTTGAGGACTGAGGGCCGAAGATTGAGGATTCAGGATCGAGGATTCAGAATTGAGGTTTGAGGTCTGAGCATTGAGGATTGAGGATTGAACATTGATTATTGAAGATTGAAGATTGTGGATTGAGGATTGAGGGTTGAGGATTGAGGATGAGGACTGAGGATTGACTATTGAAGATTGAGTATTGAGGATTGAAGGTTGAGGATTGAGCATTGAGGATTGAAGATTGAGTATTGAGGATTGAAGATTGATGATTGAGTGTTGAGGATTGAAGATTGAGGATTGAGGATTGAGGATTGAGGATTGAGAATTGAGGATTGAGTATTGAGGATTGCGGATTGAGGATTGAAGATTGAGTATTGAGGATTGAATATTGAGGATTGTGGTTTGAGGATTGAGGATTGAGGATTAAGGATTGAATATTAAGGATTGGGGATTGAGGATTGACGAGTGAGGATTGAGTATTGAGGATTAAGAATTGAGGATTGAGGATTGAGGATTGAAGATTGAGGATTGGGGACTGAGAGCTGAGGGTTGAGTGATGAGAATTGATGTTTGTGGATAGAGATTTAAAGATTGCAGATTGAGTATTGAGTATTGAAAACTGTGAATTGATGATACTCTATTGAGGATTGAGGATTGACAACTGATTGTTGAGGACTGAGGGCTGAAGATTGAGGTTTCAGGATTGAGGATTCAGGATTGTGGTTTGTAGACTGAGGATTGAGGTTTGAGGATTGAGGACTGAGGATTGAGGATTGAGGATTGAAGATTGAGGAATGATCATTGAGGATTGAACATTGAGGACTGAGGATTGAGGATTGAGGATTGAGGATTGAAGATTGCATATTGATGATTGAAGATTGAGGATTGAGGATTGAGGGTTGTGGATTGAGGACGAGGTCTGATGGTTGAGTATTGATGTTTGATGTCTGAGGATTGAGGATTGAGGATTGAGAATTGAGGATTGAGGATTCAGGATTGACGATTGAGGATTGAGGACTGAGGATTGATGATTGAGGATTCAATGTTGAGTATTGAGGATTGAAGATTGACTATTGAGGATTCAGGATTGAGGATTGAGGATTGAAGATTGAGGATTGGGGATTGAGGATTGACAATTGAGGATTGAGTAATGACGACTGAGGATAGAGGATTGAGGATTGAAGATTGAGGATTGAGGATTGTGGATTGAATATTGAGGACTTAGTGTTGAGGGTTGAGTGATGGGAATTGGTGTTTGTGGATTGAGATTTGAAGATTGAAGAATGGGGATTGAGTATTGAAAACTGTGAATTGAGGATATTCTATTGAGGATTGAGAATTGACAACTGATTGTTGAGGACTTATGTCTGAAGACTGAGGATTCAGGATTGAGGATTCAGGATTGAGGTTTGAGGACTGAGGATTGAGGATTGGGTATTGCGGATTGAGCATTGAGGATTGAGTATTGAGGATTGAGGACTGAGGATTGAGGACTGAAGATTGAATATTGATGATTGAAGATTGAGGATTGAGGATTGAGGGCTGTGGGTTGAGGACTAGGACTGAGGGTTGAGTATTCATGTTTGAGGTCTGAGGATTGAGGATTGAGGATTGAGAATTGAGGATTGAGGAATGAGGATTGAGGATTGAGGATTGAGGATTGAGGATTGAGGATTGAAGATTGAAGATTGAGTATTGAGGAATGAATATTGAGGATTGTGGATTGAGGATTGAGGATTGAGGATTGAAGATTAAGGATTGGGGATTGAGGATTGACGATTGAGGATTGAGTATTGAGGATTAAGGATTGAGGATAGAGGATTGAGTATTGAATATTGAGGATTGGGTATTGAGGATTGAAGGATGAGGCTTGAGGATTGAGGATTGAGGATTGAAGATTGAGGATTGGGTATTGAGGATTGAGCATTGAGCATTGAGGATTGAGGATCGAGGATTGAGGATTGAGGATTGAAGATTGAATATTGATGATTGAAGATTGAGGATTGAGGATTGAGGGTAGTGGATTGAGGACGAGGACTGAGGGTTGAGTATTGATGTTTGAGGTCTGAGGATTGAGGATTGAGGATTGTGAACTGGGGATAGAGGATTGAGGATTGAAGATTGAGGATTGGGTATTGAGGATTGAAGAATGAGGGCTGAGGATTGAGGATTGAGGATTGAGGATTGAAGATTGAGTATTGAGGATTGAAGATTGAGGATTGAGGATTGAGGATTGAACATTGTGGACTGAGTGTTGAGGGTTGAGTGATGAGGACTGATGTTTGTGGATAGAGATTTGAAGATTGAGGACTGAGTATTGAGGATTGAGAATTGAGGATTGAGGATTGAGGATTGAAGATTCAGTATTGAGGATTGAAGATTGAGTATTGAGAATTGAGTATTGAGGATTGACTATGAGGTCTGAGGGTTGAGGATTGCGGTTTGAGGACTGAGGACTGGGGATTGAGGATTGAGAATTGAGGATTGAGGATTTAGGATTGAAGATTGAGGACTGGGTGTTGAGGATTGAAGAATGAGGATTGAGGATTGAGGATTGAGGATTGAGGATTGATGATTGAGGATTGAGGATTGAGCATTGAGGATTGAAGATTGAGTATTGAGGATTGAAGACCGAGGATTGGGGATTGAGAATTGAGGATTGAGGATTGAAGATTGAGGATTGGGGACTGAGTGTTGAGGGTTGAGTGATGAGAATTGATGTTTGTGTATAGAGATTTGAAGATTGAAGATTGAGTATTGCGTATAGAAAACTCTGAACTGAGGATATTCTATTGAGGATTGAGGATTGACAACTGATTGTTGAGGACTGAGGGCTGAAGATTGAGTTTCAGGATTGAGGTTTCAGGATTGTGGTTTGAGGACTGAGGATTGAGGATTGAGGATTGAAGATTGAGTATTGAGGATTGAAGATTGAGGATTGAGCATTGAGGATTGTGGATTGAGGATGAGGACTGAGGATTGACGATTGAAGATTGAGTATTGAGGATTGAAGGTTGAGGATTGAGCATTGAGGATTGAAGATAGAGTATTGAGGATTGAAGATTGATGATTGAGTGTTGAGGATTGAAGATTGAGGATTGAGGATTGGGGGTTGTGGATTGAGGACGAGGACTGAGGGTTGAGTATTGATGTTTGAGGTCTGAGGATTGAGGATTGAGGATTGAGAACTGGGGATTGAGGATTGAGGATTGAAGATTGAGGATTGGGTATTGAGGATTGAAGAATGAGGTCTGAGGATTGTGGTTTGAGGACTGAGGATTGAGGATTGAGGATTGAGGATTGAGGATTGAAGATTGAGTATTGAGGATTGAAGATTGAGGATTGAGGATTGAGGATTGAGGATTGAACATTGAGGACTGAGTGTTGAGGGTTGAGTGATGAGAATTGATGTTTGTGGATAGAGATTTAAAGATTGCAGATTGAGTATTGTGTATCGAAAACTGCGAATTGAGGATATTCTATTGAGGATTGAGGATTGTCACCTGATTGTTGAGGACTGAGGGCTGAATATTGAGGATACAGGATTGAGGATTCAGAATTGAGGTTTGAAGTCTGAGGATTGAGGATTGAGGATTGAAGATTGAGTATTGAGGATTGATGATTGAGGATTGAGGATTGAGGATTGAGGATTGAGGATGAGGACTGGGGATTGACGATTGAAGATTGAGTATTGAGGATTGAAGGTTGAGGATTGAGCATTGAGGATTGAAGATTGAGTATTGAGGATTGAAGATTGATGATTGACTGTTGAGGATTGAAGATTGAGGATTGAGGATTGAGGATTGAGTATTGAGGATTGAGTATTGAGGATTGAATATTGAGGATTGTGGATTGAGGATTGAGGATTGAGGATTGAGGATTAAGGATTAGGGATTGAGGATTGACGATTGAGGATTGAGTATTGAGGATTAAGAATTGAGGATTGAGGAATGAGGATTGAGGATTGAGGATTGAGGATTGAGGATTGAGGATTGATGATTGAGTATTGAGGATTGAATATTGAGGATTATGGATTGAGGATTGAGGATTGAGGATTGAAGATTGAGGATTGAGGATTGAAGATTGAGGATTGGGTATTGAGGATTGAAGAATGAGGACTGAGGATTGTGGTTTGAGGACTGAGGATTGAGGATTGAGGATTGAGGATTGAGGATTGAAGATTGAGTATTGAGGATTGAAGATTGAGGATTGAGGATTGAGGATTGAGGATTGAACATTGAGGACTGAGTGTTGAGGGTTGAGTGATGAGAATTGATGTTTGTGGATAGAGATTTGAAGATTGCAGATTGAGTATTGTGTATCGAAAACTGCGAATTGAGGATATTCTATTGAGAATTGGGGATTGTCACCTGATTGTTGAGGACTGAGGGCTGAAGATTGAGGATACAGGGTTGAGGATTCAGAATTGAGGTTTGAAGTCTGAGGATTGAGGATTGAGGATTGAAGATTGAAGTATTGAGGATTGATGATTGAGGATTGAGGATTGAGGATTGAGGATTGAGGATGAGGACTGAGGATTGACGATTGAAGATTGAGTATTGAGGATTGAAGGTTGAGGATTGAGCATTGAGGATTGAAGATTGAGTATTGAGGACTGAAGATTGATGATTGACTGTTGAGGATTGAAGATTGAGGATTGAGGATTGAGGATTGAGTATTGAGGATTGAGTATTGAGGATTGAATATTGAGGATTGTGGATTGAGGATTGAGGATTGAGGATTGAGGATTAAGGATTAGGGATTGAGGATTGACGATTGAGGATTGAGTATTGAGGATTAAGAATTGAGGATTGAGGATGGAGGATTGAAGATTCAGTATTGAGGATTGAAGATTGAGGATTGAGTATTGAGGTTTGTGGATTGACTATGAGGGCTGAGGGTTGAGGATTGAGCTTTGAGGACTGAGGACTGAGGATTGAGGATTGAGAATTGGGGTTTGAGGATTGACGATTGAAGATTGAGGAGTGGGTATTGAGGATTGAAGAATGAGGACTGAGGATTGAGGATTGAGGACTGAGGATTGAAGATTGAGTGTTGAGGATTGAAGATTGAGGATTGAGGATTGAGGATTGAACATTGAGGACTGAGTGTTGAGGGTTGAGTGATGAGAATTGATGTTTGTGGATAGAGATATGAAGATTGCAGATTGAGTATTGTGTATCGAAAACTGCGAATTGAGGATATTCTATTGAGGATTGAGGATTGTCACCTGATTGTTGAGGACTGAGGGCCGAAGATTGAGGATTCAGGATCGAGGATTCAGAATTGAGGTTTGAGGTCTGAGCATTGAGGATTGAGGATTGAACATTGAGTATTGAAGATTGAAGATTGAGGATTGAGGATTGAGGGTTGAGGATTGAGGATGAGGACTGAGGATTGACTATTGAAGATTGAGTATTGAGGATTGAAGGTTGAGGATTGAGCATTGAGGATTGAAGATTGAGTATTGAGGATTGAAGATTGATGATTGAGTGTTGAGGATTGAAGATTGAGGATTGAGGATTGAGGATTGAGGATTGAGGATTGAGGATTGAGGATTGGGGATTGCGGATTGAGGATTGAAGATTGAGTATTGAGGATTGGATATTGAGGATTGTGGATTGAGGATTGAGGATTGAGGATTAAGGATTGAATATTAAGGATTGGGGATTGAGGATTGACGATTGAGGATTGAGTATTGAGGATTAAGAATTGAGGATTGAGGATTGAGGATTGAAGATTGAGGATTGGGGACTGAGAGCTGAGGGTTGAGTGATGAGAATTGATGTTTGTGGATAGAGATTTAAAGATTGCAGATTGAGTATTGAGTATTGAAAACTGTGAATTGATGATACTCTATTGAGGATTGAGAATTGACAACTGATTGTTGAGGACTTAGGTCTGAAGATTGAGGATTCAGGGTTGAGGATTCAGGATTGAGGTTTGAGGACTGAGGATTGAGGATTGGGTATTGCGGATTGAGCATAGAGGATTGAGGATTGAGGATTGAGGACTGACGATTGAGGACTGAAGATTGAATATTGATGATTGAAGATTGAGGATTGAGGATTGAGGTTTGAGGATTGAGGATTGAGGATTGAGAATTGAGGATTTAGGATTGAGGATTCAAGATTGAGGATTGGGTATTGAGGATTGAAGAATGAGGATTGAGGATTGTGGATTGAGGATTGAGGATTGAAGATTGAGTATTGAGGATTGAAGATTGAATATTGATGATTGAAGATTCAGGATTGAGGATTGAGGGCTGTGGGTTGAGGACTAGGACTGAGGGTTGAGTATTCATGTTTGAGGTCTGAGGATTGAGGATTGAGGATTGAGAATTGAGGATTGAGGATTGAGGATTCAAGATTGAGGATTGGGTATTGAGGATTGAAGAATGAGGATTGAGGATTAAGGATTGAGGATTGAGGATTGAAGATTGATTATTGAGGATTGAATATTGAGGATTGAGGATTGACGATTGAGGATTGAGGATTGAGGATTAGAGCTGAGTGTTGAGGATTGAGGTATGAGGACTGAGGATTGAGGATTGAAGATTGATTATTGAGGATTGAATATTGAGGACTGATGACTGAGGATTGAGTATTGAGAATTGAGGATTGAGGATTGAGTATTGAATATTGAGGATTGGGTATTGAGGATTGAAGGATGAGGCTTGAGGATTGAGGATTGAGGATTGAGGATTGAAGATTGAGTATTGAGGTTTGAAGACTGACGATTGAGGATTGAGGATTGAGGATTGAGGATTGAGGATTGAGGATTGATGATCGAGTATTGAGGATTGAAGATTGAGGATTGAGGATTGAGGATTGAGGATTGAGTATTGAGGATTGAGGATTGAAGATTGAGGATTGGGGACTGAGTGTTGAGTGTTGAGTGATGAGAATTGATGTTTGTGGATAGAGATTTAAAGATTGCAGATTGAGTATTGAGTATTGAAAACTGTGAATTGATGATATTCTATTGACGATTGAGAATTGACAACTGATTCTTGAGGACTTAGGTCTGAAGATTGAGGATTCAGGATTGAGGTTTCAGGATTCAGGTTTGAGGACTGAAGATTGAGGATTGGGTATTGCGGATTGAACATTGACGATTGAGGATTGAGGATTGAGGACTGAGGATTGAGGACTGAAGATTGAATATTGATGATTGAAGATTGAGGATTGAGGATTGAGGCCTGTGTATTGAGGACGAGGACTGATGGTTGAGCATTGATGTTTGATTTCTGAGGATTGAGTATTGAGGATCGAGAATTGAGGATTGAGGATTGAGGATTCAAGATTGAGGATTGGGTATTGAGGATTGAAGAATGAGGATTGAGGATTGAGGATTGAGGGTTGAGGATTGAAGATTGAGTATTGAGGATTGAAGATTGAGGATTGAGGATTGAGGTTTGAGGATTGAGGATTGGGTATTGAGGATTGAAGGATGAGGCTTGAGGATTGAGGATTGAGGATTGAAGATTGAGGATTGGGTATTGAGGATTGAGCATTGAGGATTGAGGATTGAGGATCGAGGATTGAGGATTGAGGATTGAAGATTGAATATTGATGATTGAAGATTGAGGATTGAGGATTGAGGGTAGTGGATTGAGGACGAGGACTGAGGGTTGAGTATTGATGTTTGAGGTCTGAGGATTGAGGATTGAGGATTGTGAACTGGGGATTGAGGATTGAGGATTGAAGATTGAGGATTGGGTATTGAGGATTGAAGAATGAGGGCTGAGGATTGAGGATTGAGGATTGAGGATTGAAGATTGAGTATTGAGGATTGAAGATTGAGGATTGAGGATTGAGGATTGAACAGTGTGGACTGAGTGTTGAGGGTTGAGTGATGAGGATTGATGTTTGTGGATAGAGATTTGAAGATTGCAGATTGAGTATTGTGTATCGAAATCTGCGAATTGAGGATATTCTCTTGAGGATTGAGGATTGTCACCTGATTGTTGAGGACTGAGGGCTGAAGATTGAGGATTCAGGATTAAGGATTCAGAATTGAGGTTTGAGGTCTGAGGATTGAGGATTGAGGATTGAAGATTGAGTATTGAGGATTGAAGTTTGAGGATTGAGCATTGAGGATTGAGGATTGAGGATGAGGACTGAGGATTGACGATTGAAGATTGAGTATTGAGGATTGAAGGTTGATGATTGAGTGTTGAGGATTGAAGATTGAGGATTGAGGATTGGGGGTAGTGGATTGAGGACGAGAACTGAGGGTTGAGTATTGATGTTTGAGGTCTGAGGATTGAGGATTGAGGATTGAGAACTGGGGATTGAGGATTGAGGATTGAAGATTGAGGATTGGGTATTGAGGATTGAAGAATGAGGACTGAGGATTGTGGTTTGAGGACTGAGGATTGAGTATTGAGGATTGAGGATTGAGGATTGAGGATTGAGGATTGAGGGTTGAAGATAGAGGATTGGGTATTGAGGATTGAACATTAAGGATTGAGGATTGAGGATTGAGGATTGAGTATTGAGGATTGAAGATTGAATATTGATGATAGAAGATTGAGGATTGAGGATTGAGTATTGAGCATTGAAGATTGAGGACTGAGTATTGAGGATTGAGAATTGAGGATTGAGGATTGAGGATTGAAGATTCAGTATTGAGGATTGAAGATTGAGTATTGAGAATTGAGGATTGAGGATTGACTATGAGGTCTGAGGGTTGAGGATTGCGGTTTGAGGACTGAGGACTGGGGATTGAGGATTGAGAACTGAGGATTGAGGATTTAGGATTGAAGATTGAGGACTGGGTGTTGAGGATTGAAGAATGAGGATTGAGGATTGAGGATTGAGGATTGAGGATTGATGATTGAGGATTGAGGATTGAGCATTGAGGATTGAAGATTGAGTATTGAGGATTGAAGACCGAGGATTGGGGATTGAGGATTGAGGATTGAGGATTGAAGATTGAGGATTGGGGACTGAGTGTTGAGGGTTGAGTGATGAGAATTGATGTTTGTGTATAGAGATTCGAAGATTGAAGATTGAGTATTGCGTATAGAAAACTCTGAACTGAGGATATTCTATTGAGGATTGAGGATTGACAACTGATTGTTGAGGACTGAGGGCTGAAGATTGAGGATTCAGGGTTGAGGATTCAGGATTGAGGTTTGAGGACTGAGGATTGAGGATTGGGTATTGCGGATTGAGCATAGAGGATTGAGGATTGAGGATTGAGGACTGAGGATTGAGGACTGAAGATTGAATATTTATGATTGAAGATTGAGGATTGAGGATTGAGGTTTGAGGATTGAGGATTGAGGATTGAGAATTGAGGATTTAGGATTGAGGATTCAAGATTGAGGATTGGGTATTGAGGATTGAAGAATGAGGATTGAGGATTGTGGATTGAGGATTGAGGATTGAAGATTGAGTATTGAGGATTGAAGATTGAGGATTGAGGAATGAGGATTGAGGATTGAGGATTGAGGATTGAGGATTGAGGATTGATGATTGAGTATTAAGGATTGAATATTGAGGATTACGGATTGAGGATTGACGATTGAGGATAGAGTATTGAGGATTAAGAATTGAGGATTGAGGTTTGAGGATTGAAGATTCAGTATTGAGGATTGAAGATTGAGGATTGAGGATTGAGGATTGAGGATTGAGTATTGACTACGAGGGCTGAGGGTTGAGGATTGAGGTTTGAGGACTGAGGACTGAGGATTGAGGATTGAGAATTGAGGATTCAGGATTGAGGATTGAAGATTGAGGATTGGGCATTGAGGATTGAGGATTGAGGATTGAAGGTTGAGGATTGGGGACTGAGTGTTGAGGGTTGAGTGATGAGAATTGATGTTTGTGGATAAAGATTTGAAGATTGCAGATTGAGTATTGCGTATGGAGAACTCTGAACTGAGGATATTCTATTGAGGATTGAGGATTGACAACTGATTGTTGAGGACTGAGGGCTGAAGTTTGAGGTTTCAGGACTGAGGATTCAGGATTGCGGTTTGAGGACAGAGGATTGAGGTTTGAGGATTGATGATTCAGGATTGAGGATTGAGGACTGAGGATTGAGGGTTGAGGATTGAGGATTGAGGATTGACGCTTGAGGATTGATGGTTGAGGATGGAGGATTGAAGAGAGAGGACTGAGTGTTGAGGATTGAGTGTTGAGAATTGATGCTTGAGGATTGAGATTTGATTATTGAATATTGTGGATTGAGTATTTAACCATGAGAATTCAGGATATTCTATTGAGTATTGAGAATTGAGTATTGATGGTTGAGTGTTGAGGATTGATGATTGAGGGTTGTGTGTTGAATACTGAGAATTGAGGATTTAGGATTGAGGACTGAAGATTGAGGATTGAAGATTTAGTATTGACGATTGAAGACTCAGGATCGAGGATTGAGTGTTGAGGATCGAGGACGAGGTCTGACGGTTGAGGATTGAGGTTTGTGGATTGAGGATTGAGGATTGAGGACTGAGGATTGAGGATTGAGGGCTGAGCATTGAGGATTGAAGATTGAGGACTGGGGATTGAGGATTGAAGATTGAGGATCAAGGATTGAGGATTGGGGATTGGGGATCTAGGATTGGAGATTGATTATTGAGGATTGAAGATTGAGGGTTGAGTATTCAGGATTGAGAATTGAGAATTGAGGATGGGGACTGAGGGTTGAGGATTGAGGATTGAGGAACGAGGATTGAGGATTGAGGATCGAGGGCAGAGGATTGTCGATTGAGTATTGAAGATTGAGGATTGATGACTGACGATTGAGAATTGAGGATTGATGATTGCGGATTGATTATTGAAGATTGAGTATTGAGGATTGAATATTGAGGATTGAGGATTGAGTGTTGAGGATTGAAGATTGAGGATTGAGGATTGAGAATTGAAAATTGAGTATTGAGGATTGAAGATTGAGGATTGAGGATTGAGGATTGGAGATTGAGGACTGAGTGTTGAGGGTTGTGTGATGAGAATTGATATTTGTGGGTGGTGAGTTGAAGATTGAACATTGAGGATTGAGTGTTGAAAACTAAGAATTCAGGATATTCTACTGAGTATTGAGAATTGAGTATTGATGGTTGAGTATTGAGGATTGATGGCTGAGGGTTGTGTATTGAATATTGAGGATTGGCGGATTGAGTATTGAAGATTGAGGACTGAGGACTGAGGATTGAGTATTGAGGATTGAGGATTGAGTATTGATGATTGAGGATTGAAGTTTGAGTATTGATGATTGAAGATTGCGGATTGATTATTAAGGGTTGAGGATTCAGGGCGAGGACTGAGGGTTGAGGATTGAGGACTGAGGGTTGAGGATTGAGGATTGAGCATTGAGGATTGAAGATTGAGGACCAGGGATTGAGGATTGAAGATTGAGGATTAAGGATTGAGGATTGGGGATTGGGGATCTAGGATTGGAGATTGATTATTGAGGATTGAAGATTGAGGGTTGAGGATTGAGGATCGAGAATTGAGAATTGAAGATTGAGGATTGAGGATTGTGTGTTGAGGATTGAAGATTGAGGATCGAGAATTGAGAATTGAAGATTGAGGATTGAGGATTGAGGATCGAGGATTGAGAATAGAAGATTGAGGATTGAGGATTGAGGATTGAGGGTTGAGGATTGAAGATTGAGGATTGAGGATTGAGGATTGAGGATTGAGGATGAGGACTGAGGATTGACGATTGAAGGTTGAGTATTGAGGATTGAAGGTTGAGGATTGAGCATTGAGGATTGAAGATTGAGTATTGAGGATTGAAGATTGATGATTGAGTGTTGAGGATTGAAGATTGAGAATTGAAGATTGAGGATTGAGGATTGAGTGTTGAGGATTGAAGATTGAGGATCGAGAATTGAGAATTGAAGATTGAGGATTGAGGATTGAGGATCGAGAATTGAGAATAGAAGATTGAGGATTGAGGATTGAGGATTGAGGGTTGAGGATTGAAGATTGAGGATTGAGGATTGAGGATTGAGGATTGAGGATTGAGGATGAGGACTGAGGATTGACGATTGAAGGTTGAGTATTGAGGATTGAAGGTTGAGGATTGAGCATTGAGGATTGAAGATTGAGTATTGAGGATAGAAGATTGATGATTGAGTGTTGAGGATTGAAGATTGAGGATTGAGGGTTGAGGATTGAGGATTGAGGATTGAGGATTGGGTATTGAGGATTGAAGAATGAGGATTGAGGATTGAGGATTGAGGATTGTGGATTGAGGATTGAGGATTGAGGATTGAGGATTGTGGATTGAGGATTGAGGATTGAGGATTGAGGATTGAAGATTAAGGATTTGGTATTGAGGATTGACGACTGAGTATTGAGTATTGAGGATTAAGAATTGAGGATTGAGGATTGAGGATTGAAGATTGAGGATTGAGGATTGAGGATGAGGACTGAGGATTGAGGACTGAAGATTGAATATTGATGATTGAAGGTTGAGGATTGAGGATTGAGGGCTGTGGATAGAGGACGAGGACCGAGGGTTGAGTATTGATGTTTGAGGTCTGAGGATTGAGGATTGAGGATTGAGAATTGAGGATTGAGGATTGAGGATTCAAGATTGAGGATTGGGTATTGAGGATTGAAGAATAAGGATTGAGGATTGAGGATTGAGGATTGAGGATTGAAGATTGAGTATTGAGGATTGAAGATTGAGGATTGAGGATTGAGGATTGAGGATTGAGGATTGAGGATGAGGACTGAGGATTGAGGATTGAAGATTGAGTATTGAGGATTGAAGATTGAGGATTGAGGATTGAGGATTGAACAGTGTGGACTGAGTGTTGAGGGTTGAGTGATGAGGATTGATGTTTGTGGATAGAGATTTGAAGATTGCAGATTGAGTATTGTGTATCGAAATCTGCGAATTGAGGATATTCTCTTGAGGATTGAGGATTGTCACCTGATTGTTGAGGACTGAGGGCTGAAGATTGAGGATTCAGGATTAAGGATTCAGAATTGAGGTTTGAGGTCTGAGGATTGAGGATTGAGGATTGAAGATTGAGTATTGAGGATTGAAGATTGAGGATTGAGCATTGAGGATTGAGGATTGAGGATGAGGACTGAGGATTGACGATTGAAGATTGAGTATTGAGGATTGAAGGTTGATGATTGAGTGTTGAGGATTGAAGATTGAGGATTGAGGATTGGGGGTAGTGGATTGAGGACGAGGACTGAGGGTTGAGTATTGATGTTTGAGGTCTGAGGATTGAGGATTGAGGATTGAGAACTGGGGATTGAGGATTGAGGATTGAAGATTGAGGATTGGGTATTGAGGATTGAAGAATGAGGACTGAGGATTGTGGTTTGAGGACTGAGGATTGAGTATTGAGGATTGAGGATTGAGGATTGAGGATTGAGGATTGAAGATAGAGGATTGGGTATTGAGGATTGAACATTAAGGATTGAGGATTGAGGATTGAGGATTGAGTATTGAGGATTGAAGATTGAATATTGATGATAGAAGATTGAGGATTGAGGATTGAGTATTGAGCATTGAAGATTGAGGACTGAGTATTGAGGATTGAGAATTGAGGATTGAGGATTGAGGATTGAAGATTCAGTATTGAGGATTGAAGATTGAGTATTGAGAATTGAGGATTGAGGATTGACTATGAGGTCTGAGGGTTGAGGATTGCGGTTTGAGGACTGAGGACTGGGGATTGAGAATTGAGAATTGAGGATTGAGGATTTAGGATTGAAGATTGAGGACTGGGTGTTGAGGATTGAAGAATGAGGATTGAGGATTGAGGATTGAGGATTGAGGATTGATGATTGAGGATTGAGGATTGAGCATTGAGGATTGAAGATTGAGTATTGAGGATTGAAGACCGAGGATTGGGGATTGAGGATTGAGGATTGAGGATTGAAGATTGAGGATTGGGGACTGAGTGTTGAGGGTTGAGTGATGAGAATTGATGTTTGTGTATAGAGATTCGAAGATTGAAGATTGAGTATTGCGTATAGAAAACTCTGAACTGAGGATATTCTATTGAGGATTGAGGATTGACAACTGATTGTTGAGGACTGAGGGCTGAAGATTGAGGTTTCAGGATTGAGGTTTCAGGATTGTGGTTTGAGGACTGAGGATTGAGGATTGAGGATTGAAGATTGAGTATTGAGGATTGAAGATTGAGGATTGAGCATTGAGGATTGTGGATTGAGGATGAGGACTGAGGATTGACGATTGAAGATTGAGTATTGAGGATTGAAGGTTGAGGATTGAGCATTGAGGATTGAAGATAGAGTATTGAGGATTGAAGATTGATGATTGAGTGTTGAGGATTGAAGATTGAGGATTGAGGATTGGGGGTAGTGGATTGAGGACGAGGACTGAGGGTTGAGTATTGATGTTTGAGGTCTGAGGATTGAGGATTGAGGATTGAGAACTGGGGATTGAGGATTGAGGATTGAAGATTGAGGATTGGGTATTGAGGATTGAGCAATGAGGACTGAGGATTGTGGTTTGAGGACTGAGGATTGAGGATTGAGGATTGAGGATTGAGGATTGAAGATTGAGTATTGAGGATTGAAGATTGAGGATTGAGGATTGAGGATTGAGGATTGAACATTGAGGACTGAGTGTTGAGGGTTGAGTGATGAGAATTGATGTTTGTGGATAGAGATTTAAAGATTGCAGATTGAGTATTGTGTATCGAAAACTGCGAATTGAGGATATTCTATAGAGGATTGAGGATTGTCACCTGATTGTTGAGGACTGAGGGCTGAAGATTGAGGATACAGGATTGAGGATTCAGAATTGAGGTTTGAAGTCTGAGGATTGAGGATTGAGGATTGAAGATTGAGTATTGAGGACTGATGATTGAGGATTGAGGATTGAGGATTGAGGATTGAGGATGAGGACTGAGGATTGACGATTGAAGATTGAGTATTGAGGATTGAAGGTTGAGGATTGAGCATTGAGGATTGAAGATTGAGTATTGAGGATTGAAGATTGATGATTGACTGTTGAGGATTGAAGATTGAGGATTGAGGATTGAGGATTGAGTATTGAGGATTGAGTATTGAGGATTGAATATTGAGGATTGTGGATTGTGGATTGAGGATTGAGGATTGAGGATTAAGGATTGAACATTGAGGACTGAGTGTTGAGGGTTGAGTGATGAGAATTGATGTTTGTGGATAGAGATATGAAGATTGCAGATTGAGTATTGTGTATCGAAAACTGCGAATTGAGGATATTCTATTGAGGATTGAGGATTGTCACCTGATTGTTGAGGACTGAGGGCCGAAGATTGAGGATTCAGGATCGAGGATTCAGAATTGAGGTTTGAGGTCTGAGCATTGAGGATTGAGGATTGAACATTGAGTATTGAAGATTGAAGATTGAGGATTGAGGATTGAGGGTTGAGGATTGAGGATGAGGACTGAGGATTGACTATTGAAGATTGAGTATTGATGATTGAAGGTTGAGGATTGAGCATTGAGGATTGAAGATTGAGTATTGAGGATTGAAGATTGGTGATTGTGTGTTGAGGATTGAAGATTGAGGATTGAGGATTGAGGATTGAGGATTGAGGATTGAGGATTGAGGATTGAGGATTGCGGATTGAGGATTGAAGATTGAGTATTGAGGATTGGATATTGAGGATTGTGGATTGAGGATTGAGGATTGAGGATTAAGGATTGAATATTAAGGATTGGGGATTGAGGATTGACGATTGAGGATTGAGTATTGAGGATTAAGAATTGAGGATTGAGGATTGAGGATTGAAGATTGAGGATTGGGGACTGAGAGCTGAGGGTTGAGTGATGAGAATTGATGTTTGTGGATAGAGATTTAAAGATTGCAGATTGAGTATTGAGTATTGAAAACTGTGAATTGATGATACTCTATTGAGGATTGAGAATTGACAACTGATTGTTGAGGACTTAGGTCAGAAGATTGAGGATTCAGGGTTGAGGATTCAGGATTGAGGTTTGAGGACTGAGGATTGAGGATTGGGTATTGCGGATTGAGCATAGAGGATTGAGGATTGAGGATTGAGGACTGAGGATTGAGGACTGAAGATTGAATATTGATGATTGAAGATTGAGGATTGAGGATTGAGGTTTGAGGATTGAGGATTGAGGATTGAGAATTGAGGATTTAGGATTGAGGATTCAAGATTGAGGATTGGGTATTGAGGATTAAAGAATGAGGATTGAGGATTGTGGATTGAGGATTGAGGATTGAAGATTGAGTATTGAGGATTGAAGATTGAGGATTGAGGAATGAGGATTGAGGATTGAGGATTGAGGATTGAGGATTGAGGATTGATGATTGTGTATTGAGGATTGAATATTGAGGATTACGGATTGAGGATTGAGGATTGAGGATTGAAGATTAAGGATTGGGGATTGAGGATTGACGATTGAGGATAGAGTATTGAGGATTAAGAATTGAGGATTGAGGATTGAGGATTGAAGATTCAGTATTGAGGATTGAAGATTGAGGATTGAGGATTGAGGATTGAGGATTGAGTATTGACTATGAGGGCTGAGGGTTGAGGATTGAGGTTTGAGGACTGAGGACTGAGGATTGAGGATTGAGAATTGGTGATTCAGGATTGAGGATTGAAGATTGAGGATTGGGCATTGAGGATTGAAGAATGAGGATTGAGGATTGAGGATTGAGGATTGAGGATTGAAGATTGAGGATTGAGGATTGAAGATTGAGTATTGAGGATTGAAGATTGAGGATTGAGGATTGAGGACTGAGGGTTGAGGATTGTAGATTGAGGATGAGGACTGAGGATTGACGATTGAAGATTGAGTATTGAGGATTGAAGGTTGAGGATTGAGCATTGAGGATTGAAGATTGAGTATTGAGGATTGAAGATTGATGATTGAGTGTTGAGGATTGAAGATTGAGGATTGAGGATTGGGGGTAGTGGATTGAGGACGAGGACTGAGGGTTGAGTATTGATGTTTGAGGTCTGAGGATTGAGGATTGAGGATTGAGAACTGGGGATTGAGGATTGAGGATTGAAGATTGAGGATTGGGTATTGAGGATTGAAGATTGAGGATTGAGGATTGAGGATTGAGGATTGAACATTGAGGACTGAGTGTTGAGGGTTGAGTGATGAGAATTGATGTTTGTGGATAGAGATTTAAAGATTGCAGATTGAGTATTGTGTATCGAAAACTGCGAATTGAGGATATTCTATTGAGGATTGAGGATTGTCACCTGATTGTTGAGGACTGAGGGCTGAAGATTGAGGATTCAGGGTTGAGGATTCAGGATTGAGGTTTGAGGACTGAGGATTGAGGATTGGGTATTGCGGATTGAGCATAGAGGATTGAGGATTGAGGATTGAGGACTGAGGATTGAGGACTGAAGATTGAATATTGATGATTGAAGATTGAGGATTGAGGATTGAGGTTTGAGGATTGAGGATTGAGGATTGAGAATTGAGGATTTAGGATTGAGGATTCAAGATTGAGGATTGGGTATTGAGGATTGAAGAATGAGGATTGAGGATTGTGGATTGAGGATTGAGGATTGAAGATTGAGTATTGAGGATTGAAGATTGAGGATTGAGGAATGAGGATTGAGGATTGAGGATTGAGGATTGAGGATTGAGGATTGATGATTGAGTATTGAGGATTGAATATTGAGGATTACGGATTGAGGATTGAGGATTGAGGATTGAAGATTAAGGATTGGGGATTGAGGATTGACGATTGAGGATAGAGTATTGAGGATTAAGAATTGAGGATTGAGGATTGAGGATTGAAGATTCAGTATTGAGGATTGAAGATTGAGGATTGAGGATTGAGGATTGAGGATTGAGTATTGACTATGAGGGCTGAGGGTTGAGGATTGAGGTTTGAGGACTGAGGACTGAGGATTGAGGATTGAGAATTGAGGATTCAGGATTGAGGATTGAAGATTGAGGATTGGGCATTGAGGATTGAAGAATGAGGATTGAGGATTGAGGATTGAGGATTGAGGATTGAAGATTGAGGATTGAGGATAGAAGATTGAGTATTGAGGATTGAAGATTGAGGATTGAGGATTGAGGACTGAGGGTTGAGGATTGTAGATTGAGGATGAGGACTGAGGATTGACGATTGAAGATTGAGTATTGAGGATTGAAGGTTGAGGATTGAGCATTGAGGATTGAAGATAGAGTATTGAGGATTGAAGATTGATGATTGAGTGTTGAGGATTGAAGATTGAGGATTGAGGATTGGGGGTAGTGGATTGAGGACGAGGACTGAGGGTTGAGTATTGATGTTTGAGGTCTGAGGATTGAGGATTGAGGATTGAGAACTGGGGATTGAGGATTGAGGATTGAAGATTGAGGATTGGGTATTGAGGATTGAAGATTGAGGATTGAGGACTGAGGATTGAGGATTGAACATTGAGGACTGAGTGTTGAGGGTTGAGTGATGAGAATTGATGTTTGTGGATAGAGATTTGAAGATTGCAGATTGAGTATTGTGTATCGAAAACTGCGAATTGAGGATGTTCTATTGAGGATTGAGGATTGTCACCTGATTCTTGAGGACTGAGGGCTGAAGATTGAGGATACAGGATTGAGGATTCAGAATTGAGGTTTGAAGTCTGAGGATTGAGGATTGAGGATTGAAGATTGAGTATTGAGGATTGATGATTGAGGATTGAGGATTCAGGATTGAGGATTGAGGATGAGGACTGAGGATTCACGATTGAAGATTGAGTATTGAGGATTGAAGGTTGAGGATTGAGCATTGAGGATTGAAGATTGAGTATTGAGGATTGAAGATTGATGATTGACTGTTGAGGATTGAAGATTGAGGATTGAGGATTGAGGATTGAGTATTGAGGATTGAGTATTGAGGATTGAATATTGAGGATTGTGGATTGAGGATTGAGGATTGAGGATTGAGGATTAAGGATTAGGGATTGAGGATTCACGATTGAGGATTGAGTATTGAGGATTAAGAATTGAGGATTGAGGATGGACGATTGAAGATACAGTATTGAGGATTGAAGATTGAGGATTGAGGATTGAGGATTGAGGATTGACTATGAGGGCTGAGGGTTGAGGATTGAGCTTTGAGGACTGAGGACTGAGGATTGAGGATTGAGAATTGGGGATTGAGGATTGAGGATTGAAGATTGAGGAGTGGGTATTGAGGATTGAAGAATGAGGACTGAGGATTGAGGATTGAGGACTGAGGATTGAAGATTGAGTATTGAGGATTGAAGATTGAGGATTGAGGATTGAGGATTGAACATTGAGGACTGAGTGTTGAGGGTTGAGTGATGAGAATTGATGTTTGTGGATAGAGATATGAAGATTGCAGATTGAGTATTGTGTATCGAAAACTGCGAATTGAGGATATTCTATTGAGGATTGAGGATTGTCACCTGATTCTTGAGGACTGAGGGCCGAAGATTGAGGATTCAGGATCGAGGATTCAGAATTGAGATTTGAGGTCTGAGCATTGAGGATTGAGGATTGAACATTGAGTATTGAAGATTGAAGATTGAGGATTGAGGATTGAGGGTTGAGGATTGAGGATGAGGACTGAGGATTGACTATTGAAGATTGAGTATTGAGGATTGAAGGTTGAGGATTGAGCATTGAGGATTGAAGATTGAGTATTGAGGATTGAAGATTGATGATTGAGTGTTGAGGATTGAAGATTGAGGATTGAGGATTGAGGATTGAGGATTGAGGATTGAGGATTGAGGATTGAGGATTGCGGATTGAGGATTGAAGATTGAGTATTGAGGATTGGATATTGAGGATTGTGGATTGAGGATTGAGGATTGAGGATTAAGGATTGAATATTAAGGATTGGGGATTGAGGATTGACGATTGAGGATTGAGGATTTAGGATTGAGGATTCAAGATTGAGGATTGAGGATTGAATATTGAGGATTGAGGATTGAGGGCTGTGGGTTGAGGACTAGGACTGAGGGTTGAGTATTCATGTTTGAGGTCTGAGGATTGAGGATTGAGGATTGAGAATTGAGGATTGCGGATTGAGGATTCAAGATTGAGGATTGGGTATTGAGGATTGAAGAATGAGGATTGAGGATTAAGGATTGAGGATTGAGGATTGAAGATTGATTATTGAGGATTGAATATTGAGGATTGAGGATTGACGATTGACGATTGAGGATTGAGGATTGAGGATTAGAGCTGAGTGTTGAGGATTGAGGTTTGAGGACTGAGGATTGAGGATTGAAGATTGATTATTGAGGATTGAATATTGAGGACTGATGACTGAGGATTGAGTATTGAGAATTGAGGATTGAGGGTTGAGTATTGAATATTGAGGATTGGGTATTGAGGATTGAAGGATGAGGCTTGAGGATTGAGGATTGAGGATTGAGGATTGAAGATTGAGTATTGAGGTTTGAAGACTGACGATTGAGGATTGAGGATTGAGGATTGAGGATTGTGGATTGAGGATTGATGATCGAGTATTGAGGATTGAAGATTGAGGATTGAGGATTGAGGATTGAGTATTGAGGATTGAGGATTGAAGATTGAGGATTGGGGACTGAGTGTTGAGTGTTGAGTGATGAGAATTGATGTTTGTGGATAGAGATTTAAAGATTGCAGATTGAGTATTGAGTATTGAAAACTGTGAATTGATGATATTCTATTGACGATTGAGAATTGACAACTGATTCTTGAGGACTTAGGTCTGAAGATTGAGGATTCAGGATTGAGGATTCAGGATTCAGGTTTGAGGACTGAAGATTGAGGATTGGGTATTGCGGATTGAACATTGAGGATTGAGGATTGAGGATTGAGGACTGAGGATTGACGACTGAAGATTGAATATTGATGATTGAAGATTGAGGATTGGGGATTGAGGCCTGTGGATTGAGGACGAGGACTGATGGTTGAGCATTGATGTTTGATTTCTGAGGATTGAGTATTGAGGATCGAGAATTGAGGATTGAGGATTGAGGATTCAAGATTGAGGATTGGGTATTGAGGATTGAAGAATGAGGATTGAGGATTGAGGATTGATGGTTGAGGATTGAAGATTGAGTATTGAGGATTGAAGATTGAGGATTGAGGATTGAGGTTTGAGGATTGAGGATTGAGGATTGAGGATTGAGGATTGAAGATTGAATATTGATGATTGAAGATTGAGGATTGAGAATTGAGGATTGACGATTGAGGACTGAGTATTGAGGATTGAGAATTGAGGATTGAGGATTGAGGATTGAAGATTCAGTAATGAGGATTGAAGATTGAGTATTGAGAATTGAGGATTGAGGATTGACTATGAGGGCTGAGGGTTGAGGATTGCGGTTTGTGGACTGAGGACTGAGGCTTGAGGATTGAGAATTGAGGATTGAGGATTTAGGATTGAAGATTGAGGACTGGGTATTGAGGATTGAAGAATGAGGGTTGAGGATTCAGTATTGAGGATTCAGGATTGATGTTTGAGGACTGAGGATTGAGGATTGTGTATTGCGGATTGAGCATTGAGGATTGAGGATTGAGGATTGAGGACTGAGGATTGAGGACTGAAGATTGAATACTGATGATTGAAGATTGAGGATTGAGGATTGAGGGCTGTGGATTGAGGACGAGGACTGAGGGTTGAGTATTGATGTTTGAGGTCTGAGGATTGAGGATTGAGGATTGAGAATTGAGGATTAAGGATTGAGGATTGGGGATTGGGGTTTAGGATTGGAGATTGATTATTGAGGATTGAAGATTGAGGGTTGAGGATTCAGGATTGAGAATTGAGAATTGAGGATGGGGACTGAGGGTTGAGGATTGAGGATTGAGGAACGAGGATTGAGGATTGAGGATTGAGGGCAGAGGATTGACGATTGAGTATTGAAGATTGAGGATTGATGACTGACGATTGAGAATTGAGGATTGATGATTGCGGATTGAGGATTGAAGATTGAGTATTGAGGATTGAATATTGAGGATTGAGGATTGTGGTTTGAGGACTGAGGATTGAGGTTTGAGGATTGAGGATTGAGGATTGAGGATTGAAGATTGAGGATTGAGGATTGAGGATTGAGGATTGAAGGTTGAATATTGATGATTGAAGATTGAGGATTGAGGATTGAGGGTTGTGGATTGAGGACGAGGTCTGATGGTTGAGTATTGATGTTTGAGGTCTGAGGATTGAGGATTGAGGATTGAGAATTGAGAATTGAGGACTGAGGATTGACGATTGAGGATTGAGGACTGAGGATTGATGACTGAGGATTGAAGATTGAGTATTGAGGATTGAAGGTTGACTATTGAGGATTGAGGATTGAGGATTGAGGATTCAAGATTGAGGATTGGGGATTGATGATTGACGATTGAGGATTGAGTAATGACGATTGAGGATTGAGGATTGAGGATTGAAGGTTGAGGATTGGGGATTGTGGATTGAATATTGAGGACTTAGTGTTGAGGGTTGAGTGATGGGAATTGATGTTTGTGGATTGAGATTTGAAGATTGAGGAATGGGGATTGAGTATTGAAAACTGTGAATTGAGAATATTCTATTGAGGATTGAGGATTGACAATTGATTGTTGAGGACTGAGGGCTGAAGATTGAGGATTCAGGATTGAGGATTCGGGATTGAGGTTTGAGGGCTGAGGATTGAGGATTGAGGATTGAGTATTGAGGATTGACGCTTGAGGATTGATGGTTGAGGATGGAGGATTGTAGAGAGAGGACTGAGTGTTGTGGATTGAGTGTTGAGGATTGATGTTTGAGGATTGAGATTTGATTACTGAATTTGTGGATTGAGTATTGAACCATGAGAATTCAGGATATTCTATTGAGCCTGGAGAATTGAGTATTGATGGTTGAGTATTGAGGATTGATGGTTGAGGGTTGTGTGTTGAATATTGAGGATTGAGGATTGAGGATTGAGGACTGAAGATTGAGGATTGAAGATTTAGTATTGACGATTGAAGGTTGAGGATTTAGGATTGAGTGTTGAGGATTGAGGACGAGGACTGACGGTTGAGGATTGAGGTTTGTGAATTGAGGATTGAGGATTGAGGACTGAGGATTGAGGTTTGAGGACTGAGCATTGAGGATTGAAGATTGAGGACTGGGGATTGAGGATTGAAGATTGAGGATTAAGGATTGAGGATTGGGGATTGGGGATGTAGGATTGGAGATTGATTATTGAGGATTGAAGATTGAGTGTTGAGGATTCAGGATTGAGAATTGAGAATTGAGGATGGGGACAGAGGGTTAAGGTTTGAGGTTTGAGGAACGAGGATTGAGGATTGAGGATTGAGGGCAGAGGATTGACGATTGAGTATTGAAGATTGAGGATTGAGGATTGAAGATTGAGGATTGAGGATTGAGGATTGAGGATTGAGGATTGAGGATTGAGGATTGGGTATTGAGGATTCAAGAATGAGGATTGACGATTGAGGATTGAGGATTGAGGATTGAAGATTGAGTATTGTGGATTGAAGATTGAGGATTGAGGAATGAGGATTGAGGATTGAGGATTGAGGATTGAGGATTGAGGATTGAAGATTGAGTATTGAGGATTGAATATTGTGGATTGTGGATTGAGGATTGAGGATTGAGGATTGAAGATTAAGGATTTGGTATTGAGGATTGACGACTGAGTATTGAGTATTGAGGATTAAGGATTGAGGATTGAGGATTGAGGATTGAAGATTGAGGATTGAGGATTGAGGATGAGGACTGAGGATTGAGGACTGAAGATTGAATATTGATGATTGAAGTTTGAGGATTGAGGATTGAGGGCTGTGGATAGAGGACGAGGACCGAGGGTTGAGTATTGTTGTTTGAGGTCTGAGGATTGAGGCTTGAGGATTGAGAATTGAGGATTGAGGATTGAGGATTCAAGATTGAGGATTGGGTATTGAGGATTGAGGAATGAGGATTGAGGATTGAGGATTGAGGATTGAGGATTGAGGATTGAGTATTGAGGATTGAAGATTGAGGATTGAGGATTGAGGATTGAGGATTGAGGATGAGGACTGAGGATTGACGGTTGAAGATTGAGTATTGAGGATTGAAGGTTGAGGATTGAGCATTGAGGATTGAAGATTGAGTATTGAGGATTGAAGGTTGATGATTGAGTGTTGAGGATTGAAGATTGAGGATTGAGGATTGAGGATTGAGGATTGAGGATTGAGGATTGGGTATTGAGGATTGAAGAATGAGGATTGAGGATTGAGGATTGAGGATTGTGGATTGAGGATTGAGGATTGAGGATTGAGGATTGTGGATTGACGATTGAGGATTGAGGATTGAAGATTAAGGATTTGGTATTGAGGATTGACGACTGAGTATTGAGTATTGAGGATTAAGAATTGAGGATTGAGGATTGAGGATTGAAGATTGAGGATTGAGGATTGAGGATGAGGACTGAGGATTGAGGACTGAAGATTGAATATTGATGATTGAAGGTTGAGGATTGAGGATTGAGGGCTGTGGATAGAGGACGAGGACCGAGGGTTGAGTATTGATGTTTGAGGTCTGAGGATTGAGGATTGAGGATTGAGAATTGAGGATTGAGGATTGAGGATTCAAGATTGAGGATTGGGTATTGAGGATTGAAGAATAAGGATTGAGGATTGAGGATTGAGGATTGAGGATTGAAGATTGAGTATTGAGGATTGCAGATTGAGGATTGAGGATTGAGGATTGAGGATTGAGGATGAGGACTGAGGATTGACGGTTGAAGATTGAGTATTGAGGATTGAAGGTTGAGGGTTGAGCATTGAGGATTGAAGATTGAGTATTGAGGATTGAAGATTGATGATTGAGTGTTGAGGATTGAAGATTGAGGATTGAGGATTGAGGATTGTGGTTTGAGGACTGAGGATTGAGGTTTGAGGATTGAGGATTGAGGATTGAGGATTGAGGGTTGAGGATTGAGGATTGAAAATTGAGGATTGAGGATTGCGGATTGAACATTGAGGATTGAGGATTGAGGATTGAAGATTGGGGATTGGGTATTGAGGATTGAGAATTGGGGATTGAGGATTGAGGATTGAAGATTGAGGATTGGGCATTGAGCATTGAAGAATGAGGACTGAGGATTGAGGATTGAGGATTGAGGATTGAAGATTGAGTATTGAGGATTGAAGATTGAGGATTGAGGATTGAGGATTGAACATTGAGGACTGATTGTTGAGTGTTCAGTGATGAGAATTGATGTTCGTGGATAGAGATTTGAAGATTGCAGATTGAGTATTGTGTATCGAAAACTGCGAATTGAGGATATTCTATTGAAGATTGAGGATTGTCACCTGATTGTTGAGGACTGAGTGCTGAAGATTGAGGATTCAGGATTGAGGATTCAGAATTGAGGTTTGAGGTCTGAGGATTGAGGATTGAGGATTGAGGATTGAGTATTGAGGATTGAAGATTGAGGGTTGAGGATTGAGGATTGAGGATTGAGGATGAGGACTGAGGATTGACGATTGAGGGTTGAGTACTGAGGATTGAAGGTTGAGGATTGAGCATTGAGGATTGAAGATTGAGTATTGAGGATTGAAGATTGATGATTGAGTGTTGAGGATTGAAGATTGAGGATTGAGGAATGAGGATTGAGGATTGAGGATTGAGGATTGAAGATTGAGGATTGGGGATTGAAGATTGAGTATTTAGGATTCAAGATTGAGGATTGAGGATTGAGGATTGAGGATTGAGGATTGAGGATTGCGGATTGAGGACTGAAGATTGTGTATTGAGGTTTGAAGACTGACGATTGAACGTTGAGGATTGAGGATGGAGGATTGAGGATGGAGGATTGAGGATTGAGGATTGATGATTGAGTATTGAAGATTGAAGATTGAGGATTGAGGATTGAGGACTGAGGATTGAGGATTGTAGATTGAGGATTGGGGACTGAGTGTTGAGGGTTGAGTGATGAGAATTGATGTTCGTGGATAGAGATTTGAAGATGGCAGATTGAGTACTGCGTATGGAAAACTCCGAACTGAGGATATTCTATTGAGGATTGAGGATTGATAACTTAGTGTTGAGGAGAGGGCGCTGAAGATTGAGGATTCAGGATTGAGGTTTGAGGACTGAGGATTGAGGGATGAGGATTGAAGATTGAGTATTGATGATTGAAGATGGGAGGATTGAGGATTGAGGGTGTTGGATTGAGGACGAGGACTGACGGTTGAGGATTGAGGATTGATGATTGCGGATTGAGGATTGAAGATTGAGTATTGAGGTTTGAATATTGAGGATTGAGGATTGTGGTTTGAGGACTGAGGATTGAGGTTTGAGGATTGAGGATTGAGGATTGAGGATTGAAGATTGAGGATGGAGGATTGAGGATTGAGGATTGAAGGTTGAATATTGATGATTGAAGATTGAGGATTGAGGATTGAGGGTTGTGGATTGAGGACGAGGTCTGATGGTTGAGTATTGATGTTTGAGGTCTGAGGATTGAGGATTGAGGATTGAGAATTGAGAATTGAGGACTGAGGATTGACGGTTGAGGATTGAGGACTGAGGATTGATGACTGAGGATTGAAGATTGAGTATTGAGGATTGAAGGTTGACTATTGAGGATTGAGGATTGAGGATTGAGGATTCAAGATTGAGGATTGGGGATTGATGATTGACGATTGAGGATTGAGTAATGACGATTGAGGAATGAGGATTGAGGATTGAAGGTTGAGGATTGGGGATTGTGGATTGAATATTGAGGACTTAGTGTTGAGGGTTGAGTGATGGGAATTGATGTTTGTGGATTGAGATTTGAAGATTGAGGAATGGGGATTGAGTATTGAAAACTGTGAATTGAGAATATTCTATTGAGGATTGAGGATTGACAATTGATTGCTGAGGACTGAGGGCTGAAGATTGAGGATTCAGGATTGAGGATTCGGGATTGAGGTTTGAGGGCTGAGGATTGAGGATTGAGGATTGAGTATTGAGGATTGACGCTTGAGGATTGATGGTTGAGGATGGAGGATTGTAGAGAGAGGACTGAGTGTTGTGGATTGAGTGTTGAGGATTGATGTTTGAGGATTGAGATTTGATTACTGAATTTGTGGATTGAGTATTGAACCATGAGAATTCAGGATATTCTATTGAGCATTGAGAATTGAGTATTGATGGTTGAGTATTGAGGATTGATGGTTGAGGGTTGTGTGTTGAATATTGAGGATTGAGGATTGAGGATTGAGGACTGAAGATTGAGGATTGAAGATTTAGTATTGACGATTGAAGGTTGAGGATTTAGGATTGAGTGTTGAGGATTGAGGACGAGGACTGACGGTTGAGGATTGAGGTTTGTGAATTGAGGATTGAGGATTGAGGACTGAGGATTGAGGTTTGAGGACTGAGCATTGAGGATTGAAGATTGAGGACTGGGGATTGAGGATTGAAGATTGAGGATTAAGGATTGAGGATTGGGGATTGGGGATGTAGGATTGGAGATTGATTATTGAGGATTGAAGATTGAGTGTTGAGGATTCAGGATTGAGAATTGAGAATTGAGGATGGGGACAGAGGGTTGAGGTTTGAGGTTTGAGGAACGAGGATTGAGGATTGAGGATTGAGGGCAGAGGATTGACGATTGAGTATTGAAGATTGAGGATTGAGGATTGAAGATTGAGGATTAAGGATTGAGGATTGGGGATTGAGAATTGAGGATTGAGGATTGAAGATTGTGTATTGAGGATTGACGGTTGAGGATTGAGAATTGAGGTTTGAGGATTGACGATGAGGGCTGAGGGTTGAGGATTGAGGATTGAGAACTGAGGACTGAGGATTGAGTGTTGAGGATTGCGGGTTGAGGATTGAGGATTGAGGATTGAGGATTGAGGATGAGGGCTGAGGTTTGAGGTTTGAGGTTTGAGTATTGAAGATTGAGGATTGATGACTGACGATTGAGAATTGACGATTGATGATTGCGGATTGAGGATAGAAGATTGAGTATTGAGGATTGAATATTGAGGATTGAGGATTGAGTGTTGAGGATTGAGGATTGAGGATTGAGGATTGAAGATTGAATATTGATGATAGAAGATTGAGGATTGAGGATTGAGGATTGAGGATAGACGATTGAGGACTGAGTATTGAGGATTAAAGGTTGAGGATTGAGCATTGAGGATTGAAGATTGAGTATTGAGGATTGAAGATTGATGATTGAGTGTTGAGGATTGAAGATTGAGGATTGAGGATTGAGGATTGAGGATTGAGGATTGAGGATTGAGGATTGGGTATTGAGGATTCAAGAATGAGGATTGACGATTGAGGATTGAGGATTGAGGATTGAAGATTGAGTATTGTGGATTGAAGATTGAGGATTGAGGAATGAGGATTGAGGATTGAGGATTGAGGATTGAGGATTGAGGATTGAAGATTGAGTATTGAGGATTGAATATTGAGGATTGTGGATTGAGGATTGAGGATTGAGGATTGAAGATTAAGGATTTGGTATTGAGGATTGACGACTGAGTATTGAGTATTGAGGATTAAGGATTGGGGATTGAGGATTGAGGATTGAAGATTGAGGATTGAGGATTGAGGATGAGGACTGAGGATTGAGGACTGAAGATTGAATATTGATGATTGAAGTTTGAGGATTGAGGATTGAGGGCTGTGGATAGAGGACGAGGACCGAGGGTTGAGTATTGATGTTTGAGGTCTGAGGATTGAGGATTGAGGATTGAGGATTGAGGATTGAAGATTGAATATTGATGATAGAAGATTGAGGATTGAGGATTGAGGATTGAGGATAGACGATTGAGGACTGAGTATTGAGGATTGAAGGTTGAGGATTGAGCATTGAGGATTGAAGATTGAGTATTGAGGATTGAAGATTGATGATTGAGTGTTGAGGATTGAAGATTGAGGATTGAGGATTGAGGATTGAGGATTGAGGATTGAGGATTGAGGATTGGGTATTGAGGATTCAAGAATGAGGATTGACGATTGAGGATTGAGGATTGAGGATTGAAGATTGAGTATTGTGGATTGAAGATTGAGGATTGAGGAATGAGGATTGAGGATTGAGGATTGAGGATTGAGGATTGAGGATTGAAGATTGAGTATTGAGGATTGAATATTGAGGATTGTGGATTGAGGATTGAGGATTGAGGATTGAAGATTAAGGATTTGGTATTGAGGATTGACGACTGAGTATTGAGTATTGAGGATTAAGGATTGAGGATTGAGGATTGAGGATTGAAGATTGAGGATTGAGGATTGAGGATGAGGACTGAGGATTGAGGACTGAAGATTGAATATTGATGATTGAAGTTTGAGGATTGAGGATTGAGGGCTGTGGATAGAGGACGAGGACCGAGGGTTGAGTATTGATGTTTGAGGTCTGAGGATTGAGGATTGAGGATTGAGAATTGAGGATTGAGGATTGAGGATTCAAGATTGAGGATTGGGTATTGAGGATTGAGGAATGAGGATTGAGGATTGAGGATTGAGGATTGAGGATTGAGGATTGAGTATTGAGGATTGAGGATTGTGGTTTGAGGACTGAGGATTGAGGTTTGAGGATTGAGGATTGAGGATTGAGTGTTGAGGATTGAGGATTGAAAATTGAGGATTGAGGATTGCGGATTGAACATTGAGGATTGAGGATTGAGGATTGAAGATTGGGGATTGGGTATTGAGGATTGAGAATTGGGGATTGAGGATTGAGGATTGAAGATTGAGGATTGGGCATTGAGCATTGAAGAATGAGGACTGAGGATTGAGGATTGAGGATTGAGGATTGAAGATTGAGTATTGAGGATTGAAGATTGAGGATTGAGGATTGAGGATTGAACATTGAGGACTGATTGTTGAGTGTTCAGTGATGAGAATTGATGTTCGTGGATAGAGATTTGAAGATTGCAGATTGAGTATTGTGTATCGAAAACTGCGAATTGAGGATATTCTATTGAAGATTGAGGATTGTCACCTGATTGTTGAGGACTGAGTGCTGAAGATTGAGGATTCAGGATTGAGGATTCAGAATTGAGGTTTGAGGTCTGAGGATTGAGGATTGAGGATTGAGGATTGAGTATTGAGGATTGAAGATTGAGGGTTGAGGATTGAGGATTGAGGATTGAGGATGAGGACTGAGGATTGACGATTGAGGGTTGAGTACTGAGGATTGAAGGTTGAGGATTGAGCATTGAGGATTGAAGATTGAGTATTGAGGATTGAAGATTGATGATTGAGTGTTGAGGATTGAAGATTGAGGATTGAGGAATGAGGATTGAGGATTGAGGATTGAGGATTGAAGATTGAGGATTGGGGACTGAAGATTGAGTATTTAGGATTCAAGATTGAGGATTGAGGATTGAGGATTGAGGATTGAGGATTGAGGATTGCGGATTGAGGACTGAAGATTGTGTATTGAGGTTTGAAGACTGACGATTGAAGGTTGAGGATTGAGGATGGAGGATTGAGGATGGAGGATTGAGGATTGAGGATTGATGATTGAGTATTGAATATTGATGATAGAAGATTGAGGATTGAGGACTGAGGATTGAGGATTGCGGATTGAACATTGAGGATTCAGGGTTGAGGATTCAGGATTGAGGTTTGAGGACTGAGGATTGAGGATTGGGTATTGCGGATTGAGCATAGAGGATTGAGGATTGAGGATTGAGGACTGAGGATTGAGGACTGAAGATTGAATATTGATGATTGAAGATTGAGGATTGAGGATTGAGGTTTGAGGATTGAGGATTGAGGATTGAGAATTGAGGATTTAGGATTGAGGATTCAAGATTGAGGATTGGGTATTGAGGATTGAAGAATGAGGATTGAGGATTGTGGATTGAGGATTGAGGATTGAAGATTGAGTATTGAGGATTGAAGTTTGAGGATTGAGGAATGAGGATTGAGGATTGAGGATTGAGGATTGAGGATTGAGGATTGATGATTGAGTATTGAGGATTGAATATTGAGGATTACGGATTGAGGATTGAGGATTGAGGATTGAAGATTAAGGATTGGGGATTGTGGATTGACGATTGAGGATAGAGTATTGAGGATTAAGAATTGAGGATTGAGGATTGAGGATTGAAGATTCAGTATTGAGGATTGAAGATTGAGGATTGAGGATTGAGGATTGAGGATTGAGTATTGACTATGAGGGCTGAGGGTTGAGGATTGAGGTTTGAGGACTGAGGACTGAGGATTGAGGATTGAGAATTGAGGATTCAGGATTGAGGATTGAAGATTGAGGATTGGGCATTGAGGATTGAAGAATGAGGATTGAGGATTGAGGATTGAGGATTGAGGATTGAAGATTGAGGATTGAGGATAGAAGATTGAGTATTGAGGATTGAAGATTGAGGATTGAGGATTGAGGACTGAGGGTTGAGGATTGTAGATTGAGGATGAGGACTGAGGATTGACGATTGAAGATTGAGTATTGAGGATTGAAGGTTGAGGATTGAGCATTGAGGATTGAAGATAGAGTATTGAGGATTGAAGATTGATGATTGAGTGTTGAGGATTGAAGATTGAGGATTGAGGATTGGGGGTAGTGGATTGAGGACGAGGACTGAGGGTTGAGTATTGATGTTTGAGGTCTGAGGATTGAGGATTGAGGATTGAGAACTGGGGATTGAGGATTGAGGATTGAAGATTGAGGATTGGGTATTGAGGATTGAAGATTGAGGATTGAGGACTGAGGATTGAGGATTGAACATTGAGGACTGAGTGTTGAGGGTTGAGTGATGAGAATTGATGTTTGTGGATAGAGATTTGAAGATTGCAGATTGAGTATTGTGTATCGAAAACTGCGAATTGAGGATGTTCTATTGAGGATTGAGGATTGTCACCTGATTCTTGAGGACTGAGGGCTGAAGATTGAGGATACAGGATTGAGGATTCAGAATTGAGGTTTGAAGTCTGAGGATTGAGGATTGAGGATTGAAGATTGAGTATTGAGGATTGATGATTGAGGATTGAGGATTGAGGATTGAGGATTGAGGATGAGGACTGAGGATTGACGATTGAAGATTGAGTATTGAGGATTGAAGGTTGAGGATTGAGCATTGAGGATTGAAGATTGAGTATTGAGGATTGAAGATTGATGATTGACTGTTGAGGATTGAAGATTGAGGATTGAGGATTGAGGATTGAGTATTGAGGATTGAGTATTGAGGATTGAATATTGGGGATTGTGGATTGAGGATTGAGGATTGAGGATTGAGGATTAAGGATTAGGGATTGAGGATTCACGATTGAGGATTGACTATTGAGGATTAAGAATTGAGGATTGAGGATGGACGATTGAAGATACAGTATTGAGGATTGAAGATTGAGGATTGAGGATTGAGGATTGAGGATTGACTATGAGGGCTGAGGGTTGAGGATTGAGCTTTGAGGACTGAGGACTGAGGATTGAGGATTGAGAATTGGGGATTGAGGATTGAGGATTGAAGATTGAGGAGTGGGTATTGAGGATTGAAGAATGAGGACTGAGGATTGAGGATTGAGGACTGAGGATTGAAGATTGAGTATTGAGGATTGAAGATTGAGGATTGAGGATTGAGGATTGAACATTGAGGACTGAGTGTTGAGGGTTGAGTGATGAGAATTGATGTTTGTGGATAGAGATATGAAGATTGCAGATTGAGTATTGTGTATCGAAAACTGCGAATTGAGGATATTCTATTGAGGATTGAGGATTGTCACCTGATTGTTGAGGACTGAGGGCCGAAGATTGAGGATTCAGGATCGAGGATTCAGAATTGAGATTTGAGGTCTGAGCATTGAGGATTGAGGATTGAACATTGAGTATTGAAGATTGAAGATTGAGGATTGAGGATTGAGGGTTGAGGATTGAGGATGAGGACTGAGGATTGACTATTGAAGATTGAGTATTGAGGATTGAAGGTTGAGGATTGAGCATTGAGGATTGAAGATTGAGTATTGAGGATTGAAGATTGATGATTGAGTGTTGAGGATTGAAGATTGAGGATTGAGGATTGAGGATTGAGGATTGAGGATTGAGGATTGAGGATTGAGGATTGCGGATTGAGGATTGAAGATTGAGTATTGAGGATTGGATATTGAGGATTGTGGATTGAGGATTGAGGATTGAGGATTAAGGATTGAATATTAAGGATTGGGGATTGAGGATTGACGATTGAGGATTGAGTATTGAGGATTAAGAATTGAGGATTGAGGATTGAGGATTGAAGATTGAGGATTGGGGACTGAGAGCTGAGGGTTGAGTGATGAGAATTGATGTTTGTGGATAGAGATTTAAAGATTGCAGATTGAGTATTGAGTATTGAAAACTGTGAATTGATGATACTCTATTGAGGATTCAGAATTGACAACTGATTGTTGAGGACTTAGGTCTGAAGATTGAGGATTCAGGGTTGAGGATTCAGGATTGAGGTTTGAGGACTGAGGATTGAGGATTGGGTATTGCGGATTGAGCATAGAGGATTGAGGATTGAGGATTGAGGACTGAGGATTGAGGACTGAAGATTGAATATTGATGATTGAAGATTGAGGATTGAGGATTGAGGTTTGAGGATTGAGGATTGAGGATTGAGAATTGAGGATTTAGGATTGAGGATTCAAGATTGAGGATTGGGTATTGAGGATTGAAGAATGAGGATTGAGGATTGTGGATTGAGGATTGAGGATTGAAGATTGAGTATTGAGGATTGAAGATTGAATATTGATGATTGAAGATTGAGGATTGAGGATTGAGGGCTGTGGGTTGAGGACTAGGACTGAGGGTTGAGTATTCATGTTTGAGGTCTGAGGATTGAGGATTGAGGATTGAGAATTGAGGATTGCGGATTGAGGATTCAAGATTGAGGATTGGGTATTGAGGATTGAAGAATGAGGATTGAGGATTAAGGATTGAGGATTGAGGATTGAAGATTGATTATTGAGGATTGAATATTGAGGATTGAGGATTGACGATTGAGGATTGAGGATTGAGGATTAGAGCTGAGTGTTGAGGATTGAGGTTTGAGGACTGAGGATTGAGGATTGAAGATTGATTATTGAGGATTGAATATTGAGGACTGATGACTGAGGATTGAGTATTGAGAATTGAGGATTGAGGGTTGAGTATTGAATATTGAGGATTGGGTATTGAGGATTGAAGGATGAGGCTTGAGGATTGAGGATTGAGGATTGAGGATTGAAGATTGAGTATTGAGGTTTGAAGACTGACGATTGAGGATTGAGGATTGAGGATTGAGGATTGTGGATTGAGGATTGATGATCGAGTATTGAGGATTGAAGATTGACGATTGAGGATTGAGGATTGAGGATTGAGGATTGAGGATTGAGGATTGAGGATTGGGTATTGAGGATTCAAGAATGAGGATTGACGATTGAGGATTGAGGATTGAGGATTGAAGATTGAGTATTGTGGATTGAAGATTGAGGATTGAGGAATGAGGATTGAGGATTGAGGATTGAGGATTGAGGATTGAGGATTGAAGATTGAGTATTGAGGATTGAATATTGAGGATTGTGGATTGAGGATTGAGGATTGAGGATTGAAGATTAAGGATTTGGTATTGAGGATTGACGACTGAGTATTGAGTATTGAGGATTAAGGATTGAGGATTGAGGATTGAGGATTGAAGATTGAGGATTGAGGATTGAGGATGAGGACTGAGGATTGAGGACTGAAGATTGAATATTGATGATTGAAGTTTGAGGATTGAGGATTGAGGGCTGTGGATAGAGGACGAGGACCGAGGGTTGAGTATTGATGTTTGAGGTCTGAGGATTGAGGCTTGAGGATTGAGAATTGAGGATTGAGGATTGAGGATTCAAGATTGAGGATTGGGTATTGAGGATTGAGGAATGAGGATTGAGGATTGAGGATTGAGGATTGAGGATTGAGGATTGAGTATTGAGGATTGAAGATTGAGGATTGAGGATTGAGGATTGAGGATTGAGGATGAGGACTGAGGATTGACGGTTGAAGATTGAGTATTGAGGATTGAAGGTTGAGGATTGAGCATTGAGGATTGAAGATTGAGTATTGAGGATTGAAGGTTGATGATTGAGTGTTGAGGATTGAAGATTGAGGATTGAGGATTGAGGATTGAGGATTGAGGATTGAGGATTGGGTATTGAGGATTGAAGAATGAGGATTGAGGATTGAGGATTGAGGATTGTGGATTGAGGATTGAGGATTGAGGATTGAGGATTGTGGATTGACGATTGAGGATTGAGGATTGAAGATTAAGGATTTGGTATTGAGGATTGACGACTGAGTATTGAGTATTGAGGATTAAGAATTGAGGATTGAGGATTGAGGATTGAAGATTGAGGATTGAGGATTGAGGTTGAGGACTGAGGATTGAGGACTGAAGATTGAATATTGATGATTGAAGGTTGAGGATTAAGGATTGAGGGCTGTGGATAGAGGACGAGGACCGAGGGTTGAGTATTGATGTTTGAGGTCTGAGGATTGAGGATTGAGGATTGAGAATTGAGGATTGAGGATTGAGGATTCAAGATTGAGGATTGGGTATTGAGGATTGAAGAATAAGGATTGAGGATTGAGGATTGAGGATTGAGGATTGAAGATTGAGTATTGCGGATTGCAGATTGAGGATTGAGGATTGAGGATTGAGGATTGAGGATGAGGACTGAGGATTGACGGTTGAAGATTGAGTATTGAGGATTGAAGGTTGAGGGTTGAGCATTGAGGATTGAAGATTGAGTATTGAGGATTGAAGATTGATGATTGAGTGTTGAGGATTGAAGATTGAGGATTGAGGATTGAGGATTGAGTATTGAGGATTGAGGATTGTGGTTTGAGGACTGAGGATTGAGGTTTGAGGATTGAGGATTGAGGATTGAGGGTTGAGGATTGCGGATTGAACATTGAGGATTGAGGATTGAGGATTGAAGATTGGGGATTGGGTATTGAGGATTGAGAATTGGGGATTGAGGATTGAGGATTGAAGATTGAGGATTGGGCATTGAGCATTGAAGAATGAGGACTGAGGATTGAGGATTGAGGATTGAGGATTGAAGATTGAGTATTGAGGATTGAAGATTGAGGATTGAGGATTGAGGATTGAACATTGAGGACTGATTGTTGAGTGTTCAGTGATGAGAATTGATGTTCGTGGATAGAGATTTGAAGATTGCAGATTGAGTATTGTGTATCGAAAACTGCGAATTGAGGATATTCTATTGAAGATTGAGGATTGTCACCTGATTGTTGAGGACTGAGTGCTGAAGATTGAGGATTCAGGATTGAGGATTCAGAATTGAGGTTTGAGGTCTGAGGATTGAGGATTGAGGATTGAGGATTGAGTATTGAGGATTGAAGATTGAGGGTTGAGGATTGAGGATTGAGGATTGAGGATGAGGACTGAGGATTGACGATTGAGGGTTGAGTACTGAGGATTGAAGGTTGAGGATTGAGCATTGAGGATTGAAGATTGAGTATTGAGGATTGAAGATTGATGATTGAGTGTTGAGGATTGAAGATTGAGGATTGAGGAATGAGGATTGAGGATTGAGGATTGAGGATTGAAGATTGAGGATTGGGGATTGAAGATTGAGTATTTAGGATTCAAGATTGAGGATTGAGGATTGAGGATTGAGGATTGAGGATTGAGGATTGCGGATTGAGGACTGAAGATTGTGTATTGAGGTTTGAAGACTGACGATTGAAGGTTGAGGATTGAGGATGGAGGATTGAGGATGGAGGATTGAGGATTGAGGATTGATGATTGAGTATTGAAGATTGAAGATTGAGGATTGAGGATTGAGGACTGAGGATTGAGGATTGTAGATTGAGGATTGGGGACTGAGTGTTGAGGGTTGCGTGATGAGAATTGATGTTCGTGGATAGAGATTTGAAGATGGCAGATTGAGTACTGCGTATGGAAAACTCCGAACTGAGGATATTCTATTGAGGATTGAGGATTGATAACTTAGTGTTGAGGAGAGGGCGCTGAAGATTGAGGATTCAGGATTGAGGTTTGAGGACTGAGGATTGAGGGTTGAGGATTGAAGATTGAGTATTGATGATTGAAGATGGGAGGATTGAGGATTGAGGGTGGAGGATTGAGGACGAGGACTGACGGTTGAGGATTGAGGATTGATGATTGCGGATTGAGGATTGAAGATTGAGTATTGAGGTTTGAATATTGAGGATTGAGGATTGTGGTTTGAGGACTGAGGATTGAGGTTTGAGGATTGAGGATTGAGGATTGAGGATTGAAGATTGAGGATGGAGGATTGAGGATTGAGGATTGAAGGTTGAATATTGATGATTGAAGATTGAGGATTGAGGATTGAGGGTTGTGGATTGAGGACGAGGTCTGATGGTTGAGTATTGATGTTTGAGGTCTGAGGATTGAGGATTGAGGATTGAGAATTGAGAATTGAGGACTGAGGATTGAGGGTTGAGGATTGAGGACTGAGGATTGATGACTGAGGATTGAAGATTGAGTATTGAGGATTGAAGGTTGACTATTGAGGATTGAGGATTGAGGATTGAGGATTCAAGATTGAGGATTGGGGATTGATGATTGACGATTGAGGATTGAGTAATGACGATTGAAGATTGAGGATTGAGGATTGAGGATTGAGGATTGACTATGAGGGCTGAGGGTTGAGGATTGAGCTTTGAGGACTGAGGACTGAGGATTGAGGATTGAGAATTGGGGATTGAGGATTGAGGATTGAAGATTGAGGAGTGGGTATTGAGGATTGAAGAATGAGGACTGAGGATTGAGGATTGAGGACTGAGGATTGAAGATTGAGTATTGAGGATTGAAGATTGAGGATTGAGGATTGAGGATTGAACATTGAGGACTGAGTGTTGAGGGTTGAGTGATGAGAATTGATGTTTGTGGATAGAGATATGAAGATTGCAGATTGAGTATTGTGTATCGAAAACTGCGAATTGAGGATATTCTATTGAGGATTGAGGATTGTCACCTGATTGTTGAGGACTGAGGGCCGAAGATTGAGGATTCAGGATCGAGGATTCAGAATTGAGATTTGAGGTCTGAGCATTGAGGATTGAGGATTGAACATTGAGTATTGAAGATTGAAGATTGAGGATTGAGGATTGAGGGTTGAGGATTGAGGATGAGGACTGAGGATTGACTATTGAAGATTGAGTATTGAGGATTGAAGGTTGAGGATTGAGCATTGAGGATTGAAGATTGAGTATTGAGGATTGAAGATTGATGATTGAGTGTTGAGGATTGAAGATTGAGGATTGAGGATTGAGGATTGAGGATTGAGGATTGAGGATTGAGGATTGAGGATTGCGGATTGAGGATTGAAGATTGAGTATTGAGGATTGGATATTGAGGATTGTGGATTGAGGATTGAGGATTGAGGATTAAGGATTGAATATTAAGGATTGGGGATTGAGGATTGACGATTGAGGATTGAGTATTGAGGATTAAGAATTGAGGATTGAGGATTGAGGATTGAAGATTGAGGATTGGGGACTGAGAGCTGAGGGTTGAGTGATGAGAATTGATGTTTGTGGATAGAGATTTAAAGATTGCAGATTGAGTATTGAGTATTGAAAACTGTGAATTGATGATACTCTATTGAGGATTCAGAATTGACAACTGATTGTTGAGGACTTAGGTCTGAAGATTGAGGATTCAGGGTTGAGGATTCAGGATTGAGGTTTGAGGACTGAGGATTGAGGATTGGGTATTGCGGATTGAGCATAGAGGATTGAGGATTGAGGATTGAGGACTGAGGATTGAGGACTGAAGATTGAATATTGATGATTGAAGATTGAGGATTGAGGATTGAGGTTTGAGGATTGAGGATTGAGGATTGAGAATTGAGGATTTAGGATTGAGGATTCAAGATTGAGGATTGGGTATTGAGGATTGAAGAATGAGGATTGAGGATTGTGGATTGAGGATTGAGGATTGAAGATTGAGTATTGAGGATTGAAGATTGAATATTGATGATTGAAGATTGAGGATTGAGGATTGAGGGCTGTGGGTTGAGGACTAGGACTGAGGGTTGAGTATTCATGTTTGAGGTCTGAGGATTGAGGATTGAGGATTGAGAATTGAGGATTGCGGATTGAGGATTCAAGATTGAGGATTGGGTATTGAGGATTGAAGAATGAGGATTGAGGATTAAGGATTGAGGATTGAGGATTGAAGATTGATTATTGAGGATTGAATATTGAGGATTGAGGATTGACGATTGAGGATTGAGGATTGAGGATTAGAGCTGAGTGTTGAGGATTGAGGTTTGAGGACTGAGGATTGAGGATTGAAGATTGATTATTGAGGATTGAATATTGAGGACTGATGACTGAGGATTGAGTATTGAGAATTGAGGATTGAGGGTTGAGTATTGAATATTGAGGATTGGGTATTGAGGATTGAAGGATGAGGCTTGAGGATTGAGGATTGAGGATTGAGGATTGAAGATTGAGTATTGAGGTTTGAAGACTGACGATTGAGGATTGAGGATTGAGGATTGAGGATTGTGGATTGAGGATTGATGATCGAGTATTGAGGATTGAAGATTGACGATTGAGGATTGAGGATTGAGGATTGAGGATTGAGGATTGAGGATTGAGGATTGGGTATTGAGGATTCAAGAATGAGGATTGACGATTGAGGATTGAGGATTGAGGATTGAAGATTGAGTATTGTGGATTGAAGATTGAGGATTGAGGAATGAGGATTGAGGATTGAGGATTGAGGATTGAGGATTGAGGATTGAAGATTGAGTATTGAGGATTGAATATTGAGGATTGTGGATTGAGGATTGAGGATTGAGGATTGAAGATTAAGGATTTGGTATTGAGGATTGACGACTGAGTATTGAGTATTGAGGATTAAGGATTGAGGATTGAGGATTGAGGATTGAAGATTGAGGATTGAGGATTGAGGATGAGGACTGAGGATTGAGGACTGAAGATTGAATATTGATGATTGAAGTTTGAGGATTGAGGATTGAGGGCTGTGGATAGAGGACGAGGACCGAGGGTTGAGTATTGATGTTTGAGGTCTGAGGATTGAGGCTTGAGGATTGAGAATTGAGGATTGAGGATTGAGGATTCAAGATTGAGGATTGGGTATTGAGGATTGAGGAATGAGGATTGAGGATTGAGGATTGAGGATTGAGGATTGAGGATTGAGTATTGAGGATTGAAGATTGAGGATTGAGGATTGAGGATTGAGGATTGAGGATGAGGACTGAGGATTGACGGTTGAAGATTGAGTATTGAGGATTGAAGGTTGTGGATTGAGCATTGAGGATTGAAGATTGAGTATTGAGGATTGAAGGTTGATGATTGAGTGTTGAGGATTGAAGATTGAGGATTGAGGATTGAGGATTGAGGATTGAGGATTGAGGATTGGGTATTGAGGATTGAAGAATGAGGATTGAGGATTGAGGATTGAGGATTGTGGATTGAGGATTGAGGATTGAGGATTGAGGATTGTGGATTGACGATTGAGGATTGAGGATTGAAGATTAAGGATTTGGTATTGAGGATTGACGACTGAGTATTGAGTATTGAGGATTAAGAATTGAGGATTGAGGATTGAGGATTGAAGATTGAGGATTGAGGATTGAGGTTGAGGACTGAGGATTGAGGACTGAAGATTGAATATTGATGATTGAAGGTTGAGGATTGAGGATTGAGGGCTGTGGATAGAGGACGAGGACCGAGGGTTGAGTATTGATGTTTGAGGTCTGAGGATTGAGGATTGAGGATTGAGAATTGAGGATTGAGGATTGAGGATTCAAGATTGAGGATTGGGTATTGAGGATTGAAGAATAAGGATTGAGGATTGAGGATTGAGGATTGAGGATTGAAGATTGAGTATTGCGGATTGCAGATTGAGGATTGAGGATTGAGGATTGAGGATTGAGGATGAGGACTGAGGATTGACGGTTGAAGATTGAGTATTGAGGATTGAAGGTTGAGGGTTGAGCATTGAGGATTGAAGATTGAGTATTGAGGATTGAAGATTGATGATTGAGTGTTGAGGATTGAAGATTGAGGATTGAGGATTGAGGATTGAGTATTGAGGATTGAGGATTGTGGTTTGAGGACTGAGGATTGAGGTTTGAGGATTGAGGATTGAGGATTGAGGGTTGAGGATTGCGGATTGAACATTGAGGATTGAGGATTGAGGATTGAAGATTGGGGATTGGGTATTGAGGATTGAGAATTGGGGATTGAGGATTGAGGATTGAAGATTGAGGATTGGGCATTGAGCATTGAAGAATGAGGACTGAGCATTGAGGATTGAGGATTGAGGATTGAAGATTGAGTATTGAGGATTGAAGATTGAGGATTGAGGATTGAGGATTGAACATTGAGGACTGATTGTTGAGTGTTCAGTGATGAGAATTGATGTTCGTGGATAGAGATTTGAAGATTGCAGATTGAGTATTGTGTATCGAAAACTGCGAATTGAGGATATTCTATTGAAGATTGAGGATTGTCACCTGATTGTTGAGGACTGAGTGCTGAAGATTGAGGATTCAGGATTGAGGATTCAGAATTGAGGTTTGAGGTCTGAGGATTGAGGATTGAGGATTGAGGATTGAGTATTGAGGATTGAAGATTGAGGGTTGAGGATTGAGGATTGAGGATTGAGGATGAGGACTGAGGATTGACGATTGAGGGTTGAGTACTGAGGATTGAAGGTTGAGGATTGAGCATTGAGGATTGAAGATTGAGTATTGAGGATTGAAGATTGATGATTGAGTGTTGAGGATTGAAGATTGAGGATTGAGGAATGAGGATTGAGGATTGAGGATTGAGGATTGAAGATTGAGGATTGGGGATTGAAGATTGAGTATTTAGGATTCAAGATTGAGGATTGAGGATTGAGGATTGAGGATTGAGGATTGAGGATTGCGGATTGAGGACTGAAGATTGTGTATTGAGGTTTGAAGACTGACGATTGAAGGTTGAGGATTGAGGATGGAGGATTGAGGATGGAGGATTGAGGATTGAGGATTGATGATTGAGTATTGAAGATTGAAGATTGAGGATTGAGGATTGAGGACTGAGGATTGAGGATTGTAGATTGAGGATTGGGGACTGAGTGTTGAGGGTTGCGTGATGAGAATTGATGTTCGTGGATAGAGATTTGAAGATGGCAGATTGAGTACTGCGTATGGAAAACTCCGAACTGAGGATATTCTATTGAGGATTGAGGATTGATAACTTAGTGTTGAGGAGAGGGCGCTGAAGATTGAGGATTCAGGATTGAGGTTTGAGGACTGAGGATTGAGGGTTGAGGATTGAAGATTGAGTATTGATGATTGAAGATGGGAGGATTGAGGATTGAGGGTGGAGGATTGAGGACGAGGACTGACGGTTGAGGATTGAGGATTGATGATTGCGGATTGAGGATTGAAGATTGAGTATTGAGGTTTGAATATTGAGGATTGAGGATTGTGGTTTGAGGACTGAGGATTGAGGTTTGAGGATTGAGGATTGAGGATTGAGGATTGAAGATTGAGGATGGAGGATTGAGGATTGAGGATTGAAGGTTGAATATTGATGATTGAAGATTGAGGATTGAGGATTGAGGGTTGTGGATTGAGGACGAGGTCTGATGGTTGAGTATTGATGTTTGAGGTCTGAGGATTGAGGATTGAGGATTGAGAATTGAGAATTGAGGACTGAGGATTGACGGTTGAGGATTGAGGACTGAGGATTGATGACTGAGGATTGAAGATTGAGTATTGAGGATTGAAGGTTGACTATTGAGGATTGAGGATTGAGGATTGAGGATTCAAGATTGAGGATTGGGGATTGATGATTGACGATTGAGGATTGAGTAATGACGATTGAGGATTGAGGATTGAGGATTGAAGGTTGAGGATTGGGGATTGTGGATTGAATATTGAGGACTTAGTGTTGAGGGTTGAGTGATGGGAATTGATGTTTGTGGATTGAGATTTGAAGATTGAGGAATGGGGATTGAGTATTGAAAACTGTGAATTGAGAATATTCTATTGAGGATTGAGGATTGACAATTGATTGCTGAGGACTGAGGGCTGAAGATTGAGGATTCAGGATTGAGGATTCGGGATTGAGGTTTGAGGGCTGAGGATTGAGGATTGAGGATTGAGTATTGAGGATTGACGCTTGAGGATTGATGGTTGAGGATGGAGGATTGTAGAGAGAGGACTGAGTGTTGTGGATTGAGTGTTGAGGATTGATGTTTGAGGATTGAGATTTGATTACTGAATTTGTGGATTGAGTATTGAACCATGAGAATTCAGGATATTCTATTGAGCATTGAGAATTGAGTATTGATGGTTGAGTATTGAGGATTGATGGTTGAGGGTTGTGTGTTGAATATTGAGGATTGAGGATTGAGGATTGAGGACTGAAGATTGAGGATTGAAGATTTAGTATTGACGATTGAAGGTTGAGGATTTAGGATTGAGTGTTGAGGATTGAGGACGAGGACTGACGGTTGAGGATTGAGGTTTGTGAATTGAGGATTGAGGATTGAGGACTGAGGATTGAGGTTTGAGGACTGAGCATTGAGGACTGAAGATTGAGGACTGGGGATTGAGGATTGAAGATTGAGGATTAAGGATTGAGGATTGGGGATTGGGGATGTAGGATTGGAGATTGATTATTGAGGATTGAAGATTGGGTGTTGAGGATTCAGGATTGAGAATTGAGAATTGAGGATGGGGACAGAGGGTTGAGGTTTGAGGTTTGAGGAACGAGGATTGAGGATTGAGGATTGAGGGCAGAGGATTGACGATTGAGTATTGAAGATTGAGGATTGAGGATTGAAGATTGAGGATTAAGGATTGAGGATTGGGGATTGAGAATTGAGGATTGAGGATTGAAGATTGTGTATTGAGGATTGACGGTTGAGGATTGAGAATTGAGGTTTGAGGATTGACGATGAGGGCTGAGGGTTGAGGATTGAGGATTGAGGATTGAGAACTGAGGACAGAGGATTGAGTGTTGAGGATTGCGGGTTGAGGATTGAGGATTGAGGATTGAGGATTGAGGATTGAGGATGAGGGCTGAGGTTTGAGGTTTGAGGTTTGAGTATTGAAGATTGAGGATTGATGACTGACGATTGAGAATTGACGATTGATGATTGCGGATTGAGGATAGAAGATTGAGTATTGAGGATTGAATATTGAGGATTGAGGATTGAGTGTTGAGGATTGAGGATTGAGGATTGAGGATTGAAGATTGAATATTGATGATAGAAGATTGAGGATTGAGGATTGAGGATTGAGGATAGACGATTGAGGACTGAGTATTGAGGATTGAAGGTTGAGGATTGAGCATTGAGGATTGAAGATTGAGTATTGAGGATTGAAGATTGATGATTGAGTGTTGAGGATTGAAGATTGAGGATTGAGGATTGAGGATTGAGGATTGAGCATTGAGGATTGAGGATTGGGTATTGAGGATTCAAGAATGAGGATTGACGATTGAGGATTGAGGATTGAGGATTGAAGATTGAGTATTGTGGATTGAAGATTGAGGATTGAGGAATGAGGATTGAGGATTGAGGATTGAGGATTGAGGATTGAGGATTGAAGATTGAGTATTGAGGATTGAATATTGAGGATTGTGGATTGAGGATTGAGGATTGAGGATTGAAGATTAAGGATTTGGTATTGAGGATTGACGACTGAGTATTGAGTATTGAGGGTTAAGGATTGAGGATTGAGGATTGAGGATTGAAGATTGAGGATTGAGGATTGAGGATGAGGACTGAGGATTGAGGACTGAAGATTGAATATTGATGATTGAAGTTTGAGGATTGAGGATTGAGGGCTGTGGATAGAGGACGAGGACCGAGGGTTGAGTATTGATGTTTGAGGTCTGAGGATTGAGGATTGAGGATTGAGGATTGAGGATTGAAGATTGAATATTGATGATAGAAGATTGAGGATTGAGGATTGAGGATTGAGGATAGACGATTGAGGACTGAGTATTGAGGATTGAAAGTTGAGGATTGAGCATTGAGGATTGAAGATTGAGTATTGAGGATTGAAGATTGATGATTGAGTGTTGAGGATTGAAGATTGAGGATTGAGGATTGAGGATTGAGGATTGAGGATTGAGGATTGAGGATTGGGTATTGAGGATTCAAGAATGAGGATTGACGATTGAGGATTGAGGATTGAGGATTGAAGATTGAGTATTGTGGATTGAAGATTGAGGATTGAGGAATGAGGATTGAGGATTGAGGATTGAGGATTGAGGATTGAGGATTGAAGATTGAGTATTGAGGATTGAATATTGAGGATTGTGGATTGAGGATTGAGGATTGAGGATTGAAGATTAAGGATTTGGTATTGAGGATTGACGACTGAGTATTGAGTATTGAGGATTAAGGATTGAGGATTGAGGATTGAGGATTGAAGATTGAGGATTGAGGATTGAGGATGAGGACTGAGGATTGAGGACTGAAGATTGAATATTGATGATTGAAGTTTGAGGATTGAGGATTGAGGGCTGTGGATAGAGGACGAGGACCGAGGGTTGAGTATTGATGTTTGAGGTCTGAGGATTGAGGATTGAGGATTGAGAATTGAGGATTGAGGATTGAGGATTCAAGATTGAGGATTGGGTATTGAGGATTGAGGAATGAGGATTGAGGATTGAGGATTGAGGATTGAGGATTGAGGATTGAGTATTGAGGATTGAGGATTGTGGTTTGAGGACTGAGGATTGAGGTTTGAGGATTGAGGATTGAGGATTGAGGGTTGAGGATTGAGGATTGAAAATTGAGGATTGAGGATTGCGGATTGAACATTGAGGATTGAGGATTGAGGATTGAAGATTGGGGATTGGGTATTGAGGATTGAGAATTGGGGATTGAGGATTGAGGATTGAAGATTGAGGATTGGGCATTGAGCATTGAAGAATGAGGACTGAGGATTGAGGATTGAGGATTGAGGATTGAAGATTGAGTATTGAGGATTGAAGATTGAGGATTGAGGATTGAGGATTGAACATTGAGGACTGATTGTTGAGTGTTCAGTGATGAGAATTGATGTTCGTGGATAGAGATTTGAAGATTGCAGATTGAGTATTGTGTATCGAAAACTGCGAATTGAGGATATTCTATTGAAGATTGAGGATTGTCACCTGATTGTTGAGGACTGAGTGCTGAAGATTGAGGATTCAGGATTGAGGATTCAGAATTGAGGTTTGAGGTCTGAGGATTGAGGATTGAGGATTGAGGATTGAGTATTGAGGATTGAAGATTGAGGGTTGAGGATTGAGGATTGAGGATTGAGGATGAGGACTGAGGATTGACGATTGAGGGTTGAGTACTGAGGATTGAAGGTTGAGGATTGAGCATTGAGGATTGAAGATTGAGTATTGAGGATTGAAGATTGATGATTGAGTGTTGAGGATTGAAGATTGAGGATTGAGGAATGAGGATTGAGGATTGAGGATTGAGGATTGAAGATTGAGGATTGGGGATTGAAGATTGAGTATTTAGGATTCAAGATTGAGGATTGAGGATTGAGGATTGAGGATTGAGGATTGAGGATTGCGGATTGAGGACTGAAGATTGTGTATTGAGGTTTGAAGACTGACAATTGAAGGTTGAGGATTGAGGATGGAGGATTGAGGATGGAGGATTGAGGATTGAGGATTGATGATTGAGTATTGAATATTGATGATAGAAGATTGAGGATTGAGGACTGAGGATTGAGGATTGCGGATTGAACATTGAGGATTCAGGGTTGAGGATTCAGGATTGAGGTTTGAGGACTGAGGATTGAGGATTGGGTATTGCGGATTGAGCATAGAGGATTGAGGATTGAGGATTGAGGACTGAGGATTGAGGACTGAAGATTGAATATTGATGATTGAAGATTGAGGATTGAGGATTGAGGTTTGAGGATTGAGGATTGAGGATTGAGAATTGAGGATTTAGGATTGAGGATTCAGGATTGAGGATTGGGTATTGAGGATTGAAGAATGAGGATTGAGGATTGTGGATTGAGGATTGAGGATTGAAGATTGAGTATTGAGGATTGAAGTTTGAGGATTGAGGAATGAGGATTGAGGATTGAGGATTGAGGATTGAGGATTGAGGATTGATGATTGAGTATTGAGGATTGAATATTGAGGATTACGGATTGAGGATTGAGGATTGAGGATTGAAGATTAAGGATTGGGGATTGAGGATTGACGATTGAGGATAGAGTATTGAGGATTAAGAATTGAGGATTGAGGATTGAGGATTGAAGATTCAGTATTGAGGATTGAAGATTGAGGATTGAGGATTGAGGATTGAGGATTGAGTATTGACTATGAGGGCTGAGGGTTGAGGATTGAGGTTTGAGGACTGAGGACTGAGGATTGAGGATTGAGAATTGAGGATTCAGGATTGAGGATTGAAGATTGAGGATTGGGCATTGAGGATTGAAGAATGAGGATTGAGGATTGAGGATTGAGGATTGAGGATTGAAGATTGAGGATTGAGGATAGAAGATTGAGTATTGAGGATTGAAGATTGAGGATTGAGGATTGAGGACTGAGGGTTGAGGATTGTAGATTGAGGATGAGGACTGAGGATTGACGATTGAAGATTGAGTATTGAGGATTGAAGGTTGAGGATTGAGCATTGAGGATTGAAGATAGAGTATTGAGGATTGAAGATTGATGATTGAGTGTTGAGGATTGAAGATTGAGGATTGAGGATTGGGGGTAGTGGATTGAGGACGAGGACTGAGGGTTGAGTATTGATGTTTGAGGTCTGAGGATTGAGGATTGAGGATTGAGAACTGGGGATTGAGGATTGAGGATTGAAGATTGAGGATTGGGTATTGAGGATTGAAGATTGAGGATCGAGGACTGAGGATTGAGGATTGAACATTGAGGACTGAGTGTTGAGGGTTGAGTGATGAGAATTGATGTTTGTGGATAGAGATTTGAAGATTGCAGATTGAGTATTGTGTATCGAAAACTGCGAATTGAGGATGTTCTATTGAGGATTGAGGATTGTCACCTGATTCTTGAGGACTGAGGGCTGAAGATTGAGGATACAGGATTGAGGATTCAGAATTGAGGTTTGAAGTCTGAGGATTGAGGATTGAGGATTGAAGATTGAGTATTGAGGATTGATGATTGAGGATTGAGGATTGAGGATTGAGGATTGAGGATTGAGGATGAGGACTGAGGATTGACGATTGAAGATTGAGTATTGAGGATTGAAGGTTGAGGATTGAGCATTGAGGATTGAAGATTGAGTATTGAGGATTGAAGATTGATGATTGACTGTTGAGGATTGAAGATTGAGGATTGAGGATTGAGGATTGAGTATTGAGGATTGAGTATTGAGGATTGAATATTGAGGATTGTGGATTGAGGATTGAGGATTGAGGATTGAGGATTAAGGATTAGGGATTGAGGATTCACGATTGAGGATTGACTATTGAGGATTAAGAATTGAGGATTGAGGATGGACGATTGAAGATACAGTATTGAGGATTGAAGATTGAGGATTGAGGATTGAGGATTGAGGATTGACTATGAGGGCTGAGGGTTGAGGATTGAGCTTTGAGGACTGAGGACTGAGGATTGAGGATTGAGAATTGGGGATTGAGGATTGAGGATTGAAGATTGAGGAGTGGGTATTGAGGATTGAAGAATGAGGACTGAGGATTGAGGATTGAGGACTGAGGATTGAAGATTGAGTATTGAGGATTGAAGATTGAGGATTGAGGATTGAGGATTGAACATTGAGGACTGAGTGTTGAGGGTTGAGTGATGAGAATTGATGTTTGTGGATAGAGATATGAAGATTGCAGATTGAGTATTGTGTATCGAAAACTGCGAATTGAGGATATTCTATTGAGGATTGAGGATTGTCACCTGATTGTTGAGGACTGAGGGCCGAAGATTGAGGATTCAGGATCGAGGATTCAGAATTGAGATTTGAGGTCTGAGCATTGAGGATTGAGGATTGAACATTGAGTATTGAAGATTGAAGATTGAGGATTGAGGATTGAGGGTTGAGGATTGAGGATGAGGACTGAGGATTGACTATTGAAGATTGAGTATTGAGGATTGAAGGTTGAGGATTGAGCATTGAGGATTGAAGATTGAGTATTGAGGATTGAAGATTGATGATTGAGTGTTGAGGATTGAAGATTGAGGATTGAGGATTGAGGATTGAGGATTGAGGATTGAGGATTGAGGATTGAGGATTGCGGATTGAGGATTGAAGATTGAGTATTGAGGATTGGATATTGAGGATTGTGGATTGAGGATTGAGGATTGAGGATTAAGGATTGAATATTAAGGATTGGGGATTGAGGATTGACGATTGAGGATTGAGTATTGAGGATTAAGAATTGAGGATTGAGGATTGAGGATTGAAGATTGAGGATTGGGGACTGAGAGCTGAGGGTTGAGTGATGAGAATTCATGTTTGTGGATAGAGATTTAAAGATTGCAGATTGAGTATTGAGTATTGAAAACTGTGAATTGATGATACTCTATTGAGGATTGAGAATTGACAACTGATTGTTGAGGACTTAGGTCTGAAGATTGAGGATTCAGGGTTGAGGATTCAGGATTGAGGTTTGAGGACTGAGGATTGAGGATTGGGTATTGCGGATTGAGCATAGAGGATTGAGGATTGAGGACTGAGGACTGAGGATTGAGGACTGAAGATTGAATATTGATGATTGAAGATTGAGGATTGAGGATTGAGGTTTGAGGATTGAGGATTGAGGATTGAGAATTGAGGATTTAGGATTGAGGATTCAAGATTGAGGATTGGGTATTGAGGATTGAAGAATGAGGATTGAGGATTGTGGATTGAGGATTGAGGATTGAAGATTGAGTATTGAGGATTGAAGATTGAATATTGATGATTGAAGATTGAGGATTGAGGATTGAGGGCTGTGGGTTGAGGACTAGGACTGAGGGTTGAGTATTCATGTTTGAGGTCTGAGGATTGAGGATTGAGGATTGAGAATTGAGGATTGCGGATTGAGGATTCAAGATTGAGGATTGGGTATTGAGGATTGAAGAATGAGGATTGAGGATTAAGGATTGAGGATTGAGGATTGAAGATTGATTATTGAGGATTGAATATTGAGGATTGAGGATTGACGATTGAGGATTGAGGATTGAGGATTAGAGCTGAGTGTTGAGGATTGAGGTTTGAGGACTGAGGATTGAGGATTGAAGATTGATTATTGAGGATTGAATATTGAGGACTGATGACTGAGGATTGAGTATTGAGAATTGAGGATTGAGGGTTGAGTATTGAATATTGAGGATTGGGTATTGAGGATTGAAGGATGAGGCTTGAGGATTGAGGATTGAGGATTGAGGATTGAAGATTGAGTATTGAGGTTTGAAGACCGACGATTGAGGATTGAGGATTGAGGATTGAGGATTGTGGATTGAGGATTGATGATCGAGTATTGAGGATTGAAGATTGAGGATTGAGGATTGAGGATTGAGTATTGAGGATTGAGGATTGAAGATTGAGGATTGGGGACTGAGTGTTGAGTGTTGAGTGATGAGAATTGATGTTTGTGGATAGAGATTTAAAGATTGCAGATTGAGTATTGAGTATTGAAAACTGTGAATTGATGATATTCTATTGACGATTGAGAATTGACAACTGATTCTTGAGGACTTAGGTCTGAAGATTGAGGATTCAGGATTGAGGATTCAGGATTCAGGTTTGAGGACTGAAGATTGAGGATTGGGTATTGCGGATTGAACATTGAGGATTGAGGATTGAGGATTGAGGACTGAGGATTGACGACTGAAGATTGAATATTGATGATTGAAGATTGAGGATTGGGGATTGAGGCCTGTGGATTGAGGACGAGGACTGATGGTTGAGCATTGATGTTTGATTTCTGAGGATTGAGTATTGAGGATCGAGAATTGAGGATTGAGGATTGAGGATTCAAGATTGAGGATTGGGTATTGAGGATTGAAGAATGAGGATTGAGGATTGAGGATTGATGGTTGAGGATTGAAGATTGAGTATTGAGGATTGAAGATTGAGGATTGAGGATTGAGGTTTGAGGATTGAGGATTGAGGATTGAGGATTGAGGATTGAAGATTGAATATTGATGATTGAAGATTGAGGATTGAGAATTGAGGATTGACGATTGAGGACTGAGTATTGAGGATTGAGAATTGAGGATTGAGGATTGAGGATTGAAGATTCAGTAATGAGGATTGAAGATTGAGTATTGAGAATTGAGGATTGAGGATTGACTATGAGGGCTGAGGGTTGAGGATTGCGGTTTGTGGACTGAGGACTGAGGCTTGAGGATTGGGAATTGAGGATTGAGGATTTAGGATTGAAGATTGAGGACTGGGTATTGAGGATTGAAGAATGAGGGTTGAGGATTCAGTATTGAGGATTCAGGATTGATGTTTGAGGACTGAGGATTGAGGATTGTGTATTGCGGATTGAGCATTGAGGATTGAGGATTGAGGATTGAGGACTGAGGATTGAGGACTGAAGATTGAATACTGATGATTGAAGATTGAGGATTGAGGATTGAGGGCTGTGGATTGAGGACGAGGACTGAGGGTTGAGTATTGATGTTTGAGGTCTGAGGATTGAGGACTGAGGATTGAGAATTGAGGATTAAGGATTGAGGATTGGGGATTGGGGATCTAGGATTGGAGATTGATTATTGAGGATTGAAGATTGAGGGTTGAGGATTCAGGATTGAGAATTGAGAATTGAGGATGGGGACTGAGGGTTGAGGATTGAGGATTGAGGAACGAGGATTGAGGATTGAGGATTGAGGGCAGAGGATTGACGATTGAGTATTGAAGATTGAGGATTGATGACTGACGATTGAGAATTGAGGATTGATGATTGCGGATTGAGGATTGAAGATTGAGTATTGAGGATTGAATATTGAGGATTGAGGATTGTGGTTTGAGGACTGAGGATTGAGGTTTGAGGATTGAGGATTGAGGATTGAGGATTGAAGATTGAGGATTGAGGATTGAGGATTGAGGATTGAAGGTTGAATATTGATGATTGAAGATTGAGGATTGAGGATTGAGGGTTGTGGATTGAGGACGAGGTCTGATGGTTGAGTATTGATGTTTGAGGTCTGAGGATTGAGGATTGAGGATTGAGAATTGAGAATTGAGGACTGAGGATTGACGATTGAGGATTGAGGACTGAGGATTGATGACTGAGGATTGAAGATTGAGTATTGAGGATTGAAGGTTGACTATTGAGGATTGAGGATTGAGGATTGAGGATTCAAGATTGAGGATTGGGGATTGATGATTGACGATTGAGGATTGAGTAATGACGATTGAGGATTGAGGATTGAGGATTGAAGGTTGAGGATTGGGGATTGTGGATTGAATATTGAGGACTTGGTGTTGAGGGTTGAGTGATGGGAATTGATGTTTGTGGATTGAGATTTGAAGATTGAGGAATGGGGATTGAGTATTGAAAACTGTGAATTGAGAATATTCTATTGAGGATTGAGGATTGACAATTGATTGTTGAGGACTGAGGGCTGAAGATTGAGGATTCAGGATTGAGGATTCGGGATTGAGGTTTGAGGGCTGAGGATTGAGGATTGAGGATTGAGTATTGAGGATTGACGCTTGAGGATTGATGGTTGAGGATGGAGGATTGTAGAGAGAGGACTGAGTGTTGTGGATTGAGTGTTGAGGATTGATGTTTGAGGATTGAGATTTGATTACTGACTTTGTGGATTGAGTATTGAACCATGAGAATTCAGGATATTCTATTGAGCATTGAGAATTGAGTATTGATGGTTGAGTATTGAGGATTGATGGTTGAGGGTTGTGTGTTGAATATTGAGGATTGAGGATTGAGGATTGAGGACTGAAGATTGAGGATTGAAGATTTAGTATTGACGATTGAAGGTTGAGGATTTAGGATTGAGTGTTGAGGATTGAGGACGAGGAGTGACGGTTGAGGATTGAGGTTTGTGAATTGAGGATTGAGGATTGAGGACTGAGGATTGAGGTTTGAGGACTGAGCATTGAGGATTGAAGATTGAGGACTGGGGATTGAGGATTGAAGATTGAGGATTAAGGATTGAGGATTGGGGATTGGGGATGTAGGATTGGAGATTGATTATTGAGGATTGAAGATTGAGTGTTGAGGATTCAGGATTGAGAATTGAGAATTGAGGATGGGGACAGAGGGTTGAGGTTTGAGGTTTGAGGAACGAGGATTGAGGATTGAGGATTGAGGGCAGAGGATTGACGATTGAGTATTGAAGATTGAGGATTGAGGATTGAAGATTGAGGATTGAGGATTGAGGATTGAGGATTGAGGATTGAGGATTGAGGATTGGGTATTGAGGATTCAAGAATGAGGATTGACGATTGAGGATTGAGGATTGAGGATTGAAGATTGAGTATTGTGGATTGAAGATTGAGGATTGAGGAATGAGGATTGAGGATTGAGGATTGAGGATTGAGGATTGAGGATTGAAGATTGAGTATTGAGGATTGAATATTGAGGATTGTGGATTGAGGATTGAGGATTGAGGATTGAGGATTGAGGATTGAGGATTGAAGATTAAGGATTTGGTATTGAGGATTGACGACTGAGTATTGAGTATTGAGGATTAAGGATTGAGGATTGAGGATTGAGGATTGAAGATTGAGGATTGAGGATTGAGGATGAGGACTGAGGATTGAGGACTGAAGATTGAATATTGATGATTGAAGTTTGAGGATTGAGGATTGAGGGCTGTGGATAGAGGACGAGGACCGAGGGTTGAGTATTGATGTTTGAGGTCTGAGGATTGAGGCTTGAGGATTGAGAATTGAGGATTGAGGATTGAGGATTCAAGATTGAGGATTGAGGATTGAGTATTGAGGATTGAAGATTGAGGATTGAGGTATGAGGATTGAGGATTGAGGATGAGGACTGAGGATTGACGGTTGAAGATTGAGTATTGAGGATTGAAGGTTGAGGATTGAGCATTGAGGATTGAAGATTGAGTATTGAGGATTGAAGGTTGATGATTGAGTGTTGAGGATTGAAGATTGAGGATTGAGGATTGAGGATTGAGGATTGAGGATTGAGGATTGGGTATTGAGGATTGAAGAATGAGGATTGAGGATTGAGGATTGAGGATTGTGGATTGAGGATTGAGGATTGAGGATTGAGGATTGTGGATTGACGATTGAGGATTGAGGATTGAAGATTAAGGATTTGGTATTGAGGATTGACGACTGAGTATTGAGTATTGAGGATTAAGAATTGAGGATTGAGGATTGAGGATTGAAGATTGAGGATTGAGGATTGAGGATGAGGACTGAGGATTGAGGACTGAAGATTGAATATTGATGATTGAAGGTTGAGGATTGAGGATTGAGGGCTGTGGATAGAGGACGAGGACCGAGGGTTGAGTATTGATGTTTGAGGTCTGAGGATTGAGGATTGAGGATTGAGAATTGAGGATTGAGGATTGAGGATTCAAGATTGAGGATTGGGTATTGAGGATTGAAGAATAAGGATTGAGGATTGAGGATTGAGGATTGAGGATTGAAGATTGAGTATTGAGGATTGCAGATTGAGGATTGAGGATTGAGGATTGAGGATTGAGGATGAGGACTGAGGATTGACGGTTGAAGATTGAGTATTGAGGATTGAAGGTTGAGGGTTGAGCATTGAGGATTGAAGATTGAGTATTGAGGATTGAAGATTGATGATTGAGTGTTGAGGATTGAAGATTGAGGATTGAGGATTGAGGATTGAGTATTGAGGATTGAGGATTGTGGTTTGAGGACTGAGGATTGAGGTTTGAGGATTGAGGATTGAGGATTGTGGGTTGAGGATTGAGGATTGAAAATTGAGGATTGAGGATTGCGGATTGAACATTGAGGATTGAGGATTGAGGATTGAAGATTGGGGATTGGGTATTGAGGATTGAGAATTGGGGATTGAGGATTGAGGATTGAAGATTGAGGATTGGGCATTGAGCATTGAAGAATGAGGACTGAGGATTGAGGATTGAGGATTGAGGATTGAAGATTGAGTATTGAGGATTGAAGATTGAGGATTGAGGATTGAGGATTGAACATTGAGGACTGATTGTTGAGTGTTCAGTGATGAGAATTGATGTTCGTGGATAGAGATTTGAAGATTGCAGATTGAGTATTGTGTATCGAAAACTGCGAATTGAGGATATTCTATTGAAGATTGAGGATTGTCACCTGATTGTTGAGGACTGAGTGCTGAAGATTGAGGATTCAGGATTGAGGATTCAGAATTGAGGTTTGAGGTCTGAGGATTGAGGATTGAGGATTGAGGATTGAGTATTGAGGATTGAAGATTGAGGGTTGAGGATTGAGGATTGAGGATTGAGGATGAGGACTGAGGATTGACGATTGAGGGTTGAGTACTGAGGATTGAAGGTTGAGGATTGAGCATTGAGGATTGAAGATTGAGTATTGAGGATTGAAGATTGATGATTGAGTGTTGAGGATTGAAGATTGAGGATTGAGGAATGAGGATTGAGGATTGAGGATTGAGGATTGAAGATTGAGGATTGGGGATTGAAGATTGAGTATTTAGGATTCAAGATTGAGGATTGAGGATTGAGGATTGAGGATTGAGGATTGAGGATTGCGGATTGAGGACTGAAGATTGTGTATTGAGGTTTGAAGACTGACGATTGAAGGTTGAGGATTGAGGATGGAGGATTGAGGATTGAGGATTGATGATTGAGTATTGAAGATTGAAGATTGAGGATTGAGGATTGAGGACTGAGGATTGAGGATTGTAGATTGAGGATTGGGGACTGAGTGTTGAGGGTTGAGTGATGAGAATTGATGTTCGTGGATAGAGATTTGAAGATGGCAGATTGAGTACTGCGTATGGAAAACTCCGAACTGAGGATATTCTATTGAGGATTGAGGATTGATAACTTAGTGTTGAGGAGAGGGCGCTGAAGATTGAGGATTCAGGATTGAGGTTTGAGGACTGAGGATTGAGGGTTGAGGATTGAAGATTGAGTATTGATGATTGAAGATGGGAGGATTGAGGATTGAGGGTGGAGGATTGAGGACGAGGACTGACGGTTGAGGATTGAGGATTGATGATTGCGGATTGAGGATTGAAGATTGAGTATTGAGGTTTGAATATTGAGGATTGAGGATTGTGGTTTGAGGACTGAGGATTGAGGTTTGAGGATTGAGGATTGAGGATTGAGGATAGAAGATTGAGGATGGAGGATTGAGGATTGAGGATTGAAGGTTGAATATTGATGATTGAAGATTGAGGATTGAGGATTGAGGGTTGTGGATTGAGGACGAGGTCTGATGGTTGAGTATTGATGTTTGAGGTCTGAGGATTGAGGATTGAGGATTGAGAATTGAGAATTGAGGACTGAGGATTGACGGTTGAGGATTGAGGACTGAGGATTGATGACTGAGGATTGAAGATTGAGTATTGAGGATTGAAGGTTGACTATTGAGGATTGAGGATTGAGGATTGAGGATTCAAGATTGAGGATTGGGGATTGATGATTGACGATTGAGGATTGAGTAATGACGATTGAGGATTGAGGATTGAGGATTGAAGGTTGAGGATTGGGGATTGTGGATTGAATATTGAGGACTTAGTGTTGAGGGTTGAGTGATGGGAATTGATGTTTGTGGATTGAGATTTGAAGATTGAGGAATGGGGATTGAGTATTGAAAACTGTGAATTGAGAATATTCTATTGAGGATTGAGGATTGACAATTGATTGCTGAGGACTGAGGGCTGAAGATTGAGGATTCAGGATTGAGGATTCGGGATTGAGGTTTGAGGGCTGAGGATTGAGGATTGAGGATTGAGTATTGAGGATTGACGCTTGAGGATTGATGGTTGAGGATGGAGGATTGTAGAGAGAGGACTGAGTGTTGTGGATTGAGTGTTGAGGATTGATGTTTGAGGATTGAGATTTGATTACTGAATTTGTGGATTGAGTATTGAACCATGAGAATTCAGGATATTCTATTGAGCATTGAGAATTGAGTATTGATGGTTGAGTATTGAGGATTGATGGTTGAGGGTTGTGTGTTGAATATTGAGGATTGAGGATTGAGGATTGAGGACTGAAGATTGAGGATTGAAGATTTAGTATTGACGATTGAAGGTTGAGGATTTAGGATTGAGTGTTGAGGATTGAGGACGAGGACTGACGGTTGAGGATTGAGGTTTGTGAATTGAGGATTGAGGATTGAGGACTGAGGATTGAGGTTTGAGGACTGAGCATTGAGGATTGAAGATTGAGGACTGGGGATTGAGGATTGAAGATTGAGGATTAAGGATTGAGGATTGGGGATTGGGGATGTAGGATTGGAGATTGATTATTGAGGATTGAAGATTGAGTGTTGAGGATTCAGGATTGAGAATTGAGAATTGAGGATGGGGACAGAGGGTTGAGGTTTGAGGTTTGAGGAACGAGGATTGAGGATTGAGGATTGAGGGCAGAGGATTGACGATTGAGTATTGAAGATTGAGGATTGAGGATTGAAGATTGAGGATTGAGGATTGAGGATAGACGATTGTGGACTGAGTATTGAGGATTGAGGATTGAGGATTGAGGATTGAGGATTGAAGATTCAGTATTGAGGATTGAAGATTGAGTATTGAGAATTGAGGACTGAGGATTAACTATGAGGTCTGAGGGTTGAGGATTGCGGTTTGAGGACTGAGGACTGGGGATTGAGGATTGAGAATTGAGGATTGAGGATTTAGGATTGAAGATTGAGGACTGGGTATTGAGGATTGAAGAATGAGGATTGAGGATTGAGGATTGAGAATTGAGGGTTGAAGATTGAGAATTGAGGATTGAGGATTGAGGATTGAAGATTGAGTATTGAGGATTGAAGATTGGGGTTTGAGAATTGGGGATTGAGGATTGAAGATTGAGTATTGAGGATTGACGGCTGAGTATTGAGAATTGAGGATTGAGGATTGACTATGAGGGCTGAGGGCTGAGGATTGCGGTTTGAGGGCTGAGGACTGGGGATTGAGGATTGAGAATTGAGGATTGAGGATTTAGGATTGAAGATTGAGGACTGGGCATTGAGGATTGAAGAATGAGGATTGAGGATTGAGGATTGAAGATTGAGGATTGAGGATTGAGGATTGAGGATTGAAGATTGAGTATTGAGGATTGAAGATTGAGGATTGGGGATTGAGGATTGAGGGTTGAGGATTGAAGATTGAGGATTGGGGACTGAGTGTTGAGGGTTGAGTGATGAGAATTGATGTTTGTGGATAGAGATTTGAAGATTGCAGATTGAGTATTGAGTATGGAAAACTCTGAACTGAGGATATTCTATTGAGGATTGAGGATTGACAACTGATTGTTGGGGACTGAGGGCTGAAGATTGAGGTTTCAGGATTGAGGATTCAGGATTGTGGTTTGAGGACTGAGGATTGAGGTTTGAGGATTGAGGATTGAGGATTGAGGATTGAAGATTGAGGATTGAGGATTGAGGATTGAGGATTGAAGGTTGAATATTGATGATTGAAGATTGAGCATTGAGGATTGAGGATTGAGGGTTGTGGATTGAGGACGAGGTCTGATGGTTGAGTATTGATGTTTGAGGTCTGAGGATTGAGGATTGAGGATTGAGAATTGAGAATTGAGGATTGAGGATTGACGATTGAGGATTGAGGACTGAGGATTGATGACTGAGCATTGAAGATTGAGTATTGAGGATTGAAGATTGACTATTGAGGATTGAGCATTGAGGTTTGAGGATTGAAGATTGAGGATTGGGTATTGATGATTGACGATTGAGGATTGAGTAATGACGATTGAGGATTGAGGATTGAGGATTGAAGGTTGAGGATTGAGGATTGTGGATTGAATATAAAGGACTTAGTGTTGAGGGTTGAGTGATGGGAATTGATGTTTGTGGATTGAGATTTGAAGATTGAAGAATGGGGATTGAGTTTTGAAAACTGTGAATTGAGAATATTCTATTGAGGATTGAGGATTGAAAATTGATTGTTGAGGACTGAGGGCTGAAGATTGAGGATTCAGGATTGAGGATTCGGGATTGAGGTTTGAGGACTGAGGATTGAGGATTGAGGATTGAGGATTGAGGATTGACGCTTGAGGATTGATGGTTGAGGATGGAGGATTGTAGAGAGAGGACTGAGTGTTGTGGATTGAGTGTTGAGGATTGATGTTTGAGGATTGAGATTTGATTATTGAATTTGTGGATTGAGTATTGAACCATGAGAATTCAGGATATTCTATTGAGCATTGAGAATTGAGTATTGATGGTTGAGTATTGAGGATTGATGGTTGAGGGTTGTGTGTTGAATATTGAGAATTGAGGATTTAGGATTGAGGACTGAAGATTGAGGATTGAAGATTTAGTATTGACGATTGAAGACTGAGGATCGAGGATTGAGTGTTGAGGATTGAGGACGAGGTCTGACGTTTGAGGATTGAGGTTTGTGGATTGAGGATTGAGGATTGAGGACTGAGGATTGAGGATTGAGGACTGAGCATTGAGGATTGAAGATTGAGGACTGGGGATTGAGGATTGAAGATTGAGGATTAAGGATTGAGGATTGGGGATTGGGGATCTAGGATTGGAGATTGATTATTGAGGATTGAAGAATGAGGGTTGAGGATTCAGGATTGAGACTTGAGAATTGAGGATGGGGACTGAGGGTTGAGGATTGAGGATTGAGGAACGAGGATTGAGGATTGAGGATTGAGGGCAGAGGATTGACGATTGAGTATTGACGATTGAGGATTGATGACTGAAGATTGAGAATTGAGGATTGATGATTGCGGATTGAGGATTGATGATTGAGTATTGAGGATTGAATATTGAGGATTGAGGATTGAGGATTGAAGATTGAGGATTGGGGATTGAGGATTGTCGATTGAGGACTGAGTATTGAGGATTGAGAATTGAGGATTGAGGATTGAAGATTGAGTATTGAGGATTGACTGTTGAGGATTGAGAATTGAAGTTTGAGGATTGACGATGAGGGCAGAGGGTTGAGGATTGAGGATTGTGGACTGAGGACTGAGGATTGAGTGTTGAGGATTGAGGGTTGAGGACTGAGGATTGAGGATTGAGGATTGAAGATTGAGGATTGAGGATTGAGGATTGAGGATTGAGGATGAGGACTGAGGATTGACGATTGAAGATTGAGTATTGAGGATTGAAAGTTGAGGATTGAGCATTGAGGATTGAAGATTGAGTATTGAGGATTGAAGATTGATAATTGAGTGTTGAGGATTGAAGATTGAGGATTGAGGATTGAGGATTCAGGATTGAGGATTGAGGATTGGGTATTGAGGATTGAAGAATGAGGATTGAGGATTGAGGATTGAGGATTGAGGATTGAAGATTGAGGATTGAGGATTGAGGGTTGAGGATTGAGGATGAGGACTGAGGATTGACTATTGAAGGTTGAGTATTGAGGATTAAAGGTTGACGACTGAGCATTGAGGATTGGAGATTGACTATTGAGGATTGAAGATTGATGATTGAGTGTTGAGGATTGAAGATTGAGGATTGAGGATTGGGGAATGAGGATTGAGGATTGAGGATTGAGGATTGAGGATTGAAGATTGCGGAATGAGGATTGAAGATTGAGTATTGAGGATTGAATATTGAGGATTGTGGATTGAGGATTGAGGATTGAGGATTAAGGATTGAATATTAAGTATTGGGGATTGAGGATTGACGATTGAGGATTGAGTATTGAGGATTAAGAATTGAGGATTGAGGATTGAGGATTCAAGATCGAGGATTGGGGACAGAGAGCTGAGGGTTGAGTGATGAGAATTGATGTTTGTGGATAGATATTTAAAGATTGCAGATTCAGTATTGAGTATTGAAAACTGTGAATTGATGATACTCTATTGAGGATTGAGAATTGACAACTGATTGTTGAGGACTTAGGTCTGAAGATTGAGGATTCAGGGTTGAGGATTCAGGATTGAGGTTTGAGGACTGAGGATTGAGGATTGGGTATTGCGGATTGAGCATAGAGGATTGAGGATTGAGGATTGAGGACTGAGGATTGAGGACTGAAGATTGAATATTGATGATTGAAGATTGAGGATTGAGGATTGAGGTTTGAGGATTGAGGATTGAGGAATGAGAATTGAGGATTTAGGATTGAGGATTCAAGATTGAGGATTGGGTATTGAGGATTGAAGAATGAGGATTGAGGATTGTGGATTGAGGATTGAGGATTGAATATTGAGTATTGAGGATTGAAGCTTGAGGATTGAAGAATGAGGATTGAGGATTGTGGATTGAGGATTGAGGATTGAAGATTGAGTATTGAGGATTGAAGATTGAGGATTGAGGAATGAGGATTGAGGATTGAGGATTGAGGATTGAGGATTGAGGATTGAGGATTGAAGATTGAGTATTGAGGATTGAATATTGAGGATTATGGATTGAGGATTGAGGATTGAGGATTGAAGATTAAGGATTGGGGATTGAGGATTGACGATTGAGGATAGAGTATTGAGGATTAAGAATTGAGGATTGAGGATTGAGGATTGAAGATTCAGTATTGAGGATTGAAGATTCAGGATTGGGTATTGAGGATTGAAGAATGAGGATTGAAGATTGAGGATTGAGGATTGAGGACTGAGGGTTGAGGATTGTAGATTGAGGATTGGGGACTGAGTGTTGAGGGTTGAGTGATGAGAATTGATGTTCGTGGATAGAGATTTGAAGATTGCAGATTGAGTACTGCGTATGGAAAACTCCGAACTGAGGATATTCTATTGAGGATTGAGGATTGATAACTTAGTGTTGAGGAGAGGGCGCTGAAGATTGAGGATTCAGGATTGAGGTTTGAGGACTGAGGATTGAGGGTTGAGGATTGAAGATTGAGTATTGATGATTGAAGATGGGAGGATTGAGGATTGAGGGTGGAGGATTGAGGACGAGGACTGACGGTTGAGGATTGAGGTTTGAGGATTGTGGATTGAGGATTGAGAATGAGGGCTGAGGATTGAGGATTGAAGATTGAGGATTTATGAATGAGGATTGAGGATTGAGGATTGAGGATTGAGGATTGAGGATTGAAGATTGAGTATTGAGGATGGAAGATTGACGATTGAGGATTGAGGACTGAGGATTGAGGATTGAGGATTGAGGACTGAAGATTGAGGATTGAAGATTTAGTATTGACGATTGAAGACTGAGGATTGAGGATTGAGTGTTGAGGATTGAGGACGAGGACTGACGGTTGAGGGTTGAGGACGAGGACTGACGGTTGAGGATTGAGGTTTCTGGATTGAGGATTGAGGATTGAGGACTGAGGATTGAGGATTGAGGACTGAGCATTGAGGACTGAAGATTGAGGCCAGGGATTGTGGATTGAAGATTGAGGATTAAGGATTGAGGATTGGGGATTGGGGATCTAGGATTGGAGATTGATTATTGAGGATTGAAGATTGAGGGTTGAGGATTCAGGATAGAGAATTGAGACTTGAGGATGGGGACTGAGGGTTGAGGATTGAGGATTGAGGAACGAGGATTGAGGATTGAGGATTGAGGGCAGAGGATTGGCGATTGAGTATTGAAGATTGAGGATTGAGGATTGAAGATTGAGGATTGAGGATTGAGGATAGACGATTGTGGACTGAGTATTGAGGATTGAGGATTGAGGATTGAGGATTGAGGATTGAAGATTCAGTATTGAGGATTGAAGATTGAGTATTGAGAATTGAGGACTGAGGATTAACTATGAGGTCTGAGGGTTGAGGATTGCGGTTTGAGGACTGAGGACTGGGGATTGAGGATTGAGAATTGAGGATTGAGGATTTAGGATTGAAGATTGAGGACTGGGTATTGAGGATTGAAGAATGAGGATTGAGGATTGAGGATTGAGAATTGAGGGTTGAAGATTGAGAATTGAGGATTGAGGATTGAGGATTGAAGATTGAGTATTGAGGATTGAAGATTGGGGTTTGAGAATTGGGGATTGAGGATTGAAGATTGAGTATTGAGGATTGACGGCTGAGTATTGAGAATTGAGGATTGAGGATTGACTATGAGGGCTGAGGGCTGAGGATTGCGGTTTGAGGGCTGAGGACTGGGGATTGAGGATTGAGAATTGAGGATTGAGGATTTAGGATTGAAGATTGAGGACTGGGCATTGAGGATTGAAGAATGAGGATTGAGGATTGAGGATTGAAGATTGAGGATTGAGGATTGAGGATTGAGGATTGAAGATTGAGTATTGAGGATTGAAGATTGAGGATTGGGAATTGAGGATTGAGGGTTGAGGATTGAAGATTGAGGATTGGGGACTGAGTGTTGAGGGTTGAGTGATGAGAATTGATGTTTGTGGATAGAGATTTGAAGATTGCAGATTGAGTATTGAGTATGGAAAACTCTGAACTGAGGATATTCTATTGAGGATTGAGGATTGACAACTGATTGTTGGGGGCTGAGGGCTGAAGATTGAGGTTTCAGGATTGAGGATTCAGGATTGTGGTTTGAGGACTGAGGATTGAGGTTTGAGGATTGAGGATTGAGGATTGAGGATTGAAGATTGAGGATTGAGGATTGAGGATTGAGGATTGAAGGTTGAATATTGATGATTGAAGATTGAGGATTGAGGATTGAGGATTGAGGGTTGTGGATTGAGGACGAGGTCTGATGGTTGAGTATTGATGTTTGAGGTCTGAGGATTGAGGATTGAGGATTGAGAATTGAGAATTGAGGATTGAGGATTGACGATTTAGGATTGAGGACTGAGGATTGATGACTGAGCATTGAAGATTGAGTATTGAGGATTGAAGATTGACTATTGAGGATTGAGCATTGAGGTTTGAGGATTGAAGATTGAGGATTGGGGATTGATGATTGACGATTGAGGATTGAGTAATGACGATTGAGGATTGAGGATTGAGGATTGAAGGTTGAGGATTGAGGATTGTGGATTGAATATTGAGGACTTAGTGTTGAGGGTTGAGTGATGGGAATTGATGTTTGTGGATTGAGATTTGAAGATTGAAGAATGGGGATTGAGTATTGAAAACTGTGAATTGAGAATATTCTATTGAGGATTGAGGATTGAAAATTGATTGTTGAGGACTGAGGGCTGAAGATTGAGGATTCAGGATTGAGGATTCGGGATTGAGGTTTGAGGACTGAGGATTGAGGATTGAGGATTGAGGATTGAGGATTGACGCTTGAGGATTGATGGTTGAGGATGGAGGATTGTAGAGAGAGGACTGAGTGTTGTGGATTGAGTGTTGAGGATTGATGTTTGAGGATTGAGATTTGATTATTGAATTTGTGGATTGAGTATTGAACCATGAGAATTCAGGATATTCTATTGAGCATTGAGAATTGAGTATTGATGGTTGAGTTTTGAGGATTGATGGTTGAGGGTTGTGTGTTGAATATTGAGAATTGAGGATTTAGGATTGAGGACTGAAGATTGAGGATTGAAGATTTAGTATTGACGATTGAAGACTGAGGATCGAGGATTGAGTGTTGAGGATTGAGGACGAGGTCTGACGTTTGAGGATTGAGGTTTGTGGATTGAGGATTGAGGATTGAGGACTGAGGACTGAGGATTGAGGATTGAGGACTGAGCATTGAGGATTGAAGATTGAGGACTGGGGATTGAGGATTGAAGATTGAGGATTAAGGATTGAGGATTGGGGATTGGGGATCTAGGATTGGAGATTGATTATTGAGGATTGAAGAATGAGGGTTGAGGATTCAGGATTGAGACTTGAGAATTGAGGATGGGGACTGAGGGTTGAGGATTGAGGATTGAGGAACGAGGATTGAGGATTGAGGATTGAGGATTGAAGATTCAGTATTGAGGATTGAAGATTGAGTATTGAGAATTGAGGACTGAGGATTAACTATGAGGTCTGAGGGTTGAGGATTGCGGTTTGAGGACTGAGGACTGGGGATTGAGGATTGAGAATTGAGGATTGAGGATTTAGGATTGAAGATTGAGGACTGGGTATTGAGGATTGAAGAATGAGGATTGAGGATTGAGGATTGAGAATTGAGGGTTGAAGATTGAGAATTGAGGATTGAGGATTGAGGATTGAAGATTGAGTATTGAGGATTGAAGATTGGGGTTTGAGAATTGGGGATTGAGGATTGAAGATTGAGTATTGAGGATTGACGGCTGAGTATTGAGAATTGAGGATTGAGGATTGACTATGAGGGCTGAGGGCTGAGGATTGCGGTTTGAGGGCTGAGGACTGGGGATTGAGGATTGAGAATTGAGGATTGAGGATTTAGGATTGAAGATTGAGGACTGGGCATTGAGGATTGAAGAATGAGGATTGAGGATTGAGGATTGAAGATTGAGGATTGAGGATTGAGGATTGAGGATTGAAGATTGAGTATTGAGGATTGAAGATTGAGGATTGGGAATTGAGGATTGAGGGTTGAGGATTGAAGATTGAGGATTGGGGACTGAGTGTTGAGGGTTGAGTGATGAGAATTGATGTTTGTGGATAGAGATTTGAAGATTGCAGATTGAGTATTGAGTATGGAAAACTCTGAACTGAGGATATTCTATTGAGGATTGAGGATTGACAACTGATTGTTGGGGGCTGAGGGCTGAAGATTGAGGTTTCAGGATTGAGGATTCAGGATTGTGGTTTGAGGACTGAGGATTGAGGTTTGAGGATTGAGGATTGAGGATTGAGGATTGAAGATTGAGGATTGAGGATTGAGGATTGAGGATTGAAGGTTGAATATTGATGATTGAAGATTGAGGATTGAGGATTGAGGATTGAGGGTTGTGGATTGAGGACGAGGTCTGATGGTTGAGTATTGATGTTTGAGGTCTGAGGATTGAGGATTGAGGATTGAGAATTGAGAATTGAGGATTGAGGATTGACGATTTAGGATTGAGGACTGAGGATTGATGACTGAGCATTGAAGATTGAGTATTGAGGATTGAAGATTGACTATTGAGGATTGAGCATTGAGGTTTGAGGATTGAAGATTGAGGATTGGGGATTGATGATTGACGATTGAGGATTGAGTAATGACGATTGAGGATTGAGGATTGAGGATTGAAGGTTGAGGATTGAGGATTGTGGATTGAATATTGAGGACTTAGTGTTGAGGGTTGAGTGATGGGAATTGATGTTTGTGGATTGAGATTTGAAGATTGAAGAATGGGGATTGAGTATTGAAAACTGTGAATTGAGAATATTCTATTGAGGATTGAGGATTGAAAATTGATTGTTGAGGACTGAGGGCTGAAGATTGAGGATTCAGGATTGAGGATTCGGGATTGAGGTTTGAGGACTGAGGATTGAGGATTGAGGATTGAGGATTGAGGATTGACGCTTGAGGATTGATGGTTGAGGATGGAGGATTGTAGAGAGAGGACTGAGTGTTGTGGATTGAGTGTTGAGGATTGATGTTTGAGGATTGAGATTTGATTATTGAATTTGTGGATTGAGTATTGAACCATGAGAATTCAGGATATTCTATTGAGCATTGAGAATTGAGTATTGATGGTTGAGTTTTGAGGATTGATGGTTGAGGGTTGTGTGTTGAATATTGAGAATTGAGGATTTAGGATTGAGGACTGAAGATTGAGGATTGAAGATTTAGTATTGACGATTGAAGACTGAGGATCGAGGATTGAGTGTTGAGGATTGAGGACGAGGTCTGACGTTTGAGGATTGAGGTTTGTGGATTGAGGATTGAGGATTGAGGACTGAGGACTGAGGATTGAGGATTGAGGACTGAGCATTGAGGATTGAAGATTGAGGACTGGGGATTGAGGATTGAAGATTGAGGATTAAGGATTGAGGATTGGGGATTGGGGATCTAGGATTGGAGATTGATTATTGAGGATTGAAGAATGAGGGTTGAGGATTCAGGATTGAGACTTGAGAATTGAGGATGGGGACTGAGGGTTGAGGATTGAGGATTGAGGAACGAGGATTGAGGATTGAGGATTGAGGGCAGAGGATTGACGATTGAGTATTGAAGATTGAGGATTGATGACTGAAGATTGAGAATTGAGGATTGATGATTGCGGATTGAGGATTGATGATTGAGTATTGAGGATTGAATATTGAGGATTGAGGATTGAGGATTGAAGATCGAGGATTGGGGATTGAGGATTGTCGATTGAGGACTGAGTATTGAGGATTGAGAATTGAGGATTGAGGATTGAAGATTGAGTATTGAGGATTGACTGTTGAGGATTGAGAATTGAAGTTTGAGGATTGACGATGAGGGCAGAGGGTTGAGGATTGAGGATTGTGGACTGAGGACTGAGGATTGAGTGTTGAGGATTGAGGGTTGAGGACTGAGGATTGAGGATTGAGGATTGAAGATTGAGGATTGAGGATTGGGGATTGAGGATTGAGGATGAGGACTGAGGATTGACGATTGAAGATTGAGTATTGAGGATTGAAAGTTGAGGATTGAGCATTGAGGATTGAAGATTGAGTATTGAGGATTGAAGATTGATAATTGAGTGTTGAGGATTGAAGATTGAGGATTGAGGATTGAGGATTCAGGATTGAGGATTGAGGATTGGGTATTGAGGATTGAAGAATGAGGATTGAGGATTGAGGATTGAGGATTGAGGATTGAAGATTGAGGATTGAGGATTGAGGGTTGAGGATTGAGGATGAGGACTGAGGATTGACTATTGAAGGTTGAGTATTGAGGATTGAAGGTTGACGACTGAGCATTGAGGATTGGAGATTGAAGATTGATGATTGAGTGTTGAGGATTGAAGATTGAGGATTGAGGATTGGGGAATGAGGTTTGAGGATTGAGGATTGAGGATTGAGGATTGAAGATTGCGGAATGAGGATTGAAGATTGAGTATTGAGGATTGAATATTGAGGATTGTGGATTGAGGATTGAGGATTGAGGATTAAGGATTGAATATTAAGGATTGGGGATTGAGGATTGACGATTGAGGATTGAGTATTGAGGATTAAGAATTGAGGATTGAGGATTGAGGATTCAAGATCGAGGATTGGGGACAGAGAGCTGAGGGTTGAGTGATGAGAATTGATGTTTGTGGATAGATATTTAAAGATTGCAGATTCAGTATTGAGTATTGAAAACTGTGAATTGATGATACTCTATTGAGGATTGAGAATTGACAACTGATTGTTGAGGACTTAGGTCTGAAGATTGAGGATTCAGGGTTGAGGATTCAGGATTGAGGTTTGAGGACTGAGGATTGAGGATTGGGTATTGCGGATTGAGCATAGAGGATTGAGGATTGAGGATTGAGGACTGAGGATTGAGGACTGAAGATTGAATATTGATGATTGAAGATTGAGGATTGAGGATTGAGGTTTGAGGATTGAGGATTGAGGAATGAGAATTGAGGATTTAGGATTGAGGATTCAAGATTGAGGATTGGGTATTGAGGATTGAAGAATGAGGATTGAGGATTGTGGATTGAGGATTGAGGATTGAATATTGAGTATTGAGGATTGAAGGTTGAGGATTGAAGAATGAGGATTGAGGATTGTGGATTGAGGATTGAGGATTGAAGATTGAGTATTGAGGATTGAAGATTGAGGATTGAGGAATGAGGATTGAGGATTGAGGATTGAGGATTGAGGATTGAGGATTGAGGATTGAAGATTGAGTATTGAGGATTGAATATTGAGGATTATGGATTGAGGATTGAGGATTGAGGATTGAAGATTAAGGATTGGGGATTGAGGATTGACGATTGAGGATAGAGTATTGAGGATTAAGAATTGAGGATTGAGGATTGAGGATTGAAGATTCAGTATTGAGGATTGAAGATTCAGGATTGGGTATTGAGGATTGAAGAATGAGGATTGAAGATTGAGGATTGAGGATTGAGGACTGAGGGTTGAGGATTGTAGATTGAGGATTGGGGACTGAGTGTTGAGGGTTGAGTGATGAGGATTGATGTTTGTGGATAGAGATTTGAAGATTGCAGATTGAGTATTGCGTATGGACTACTCTGAACTGAGGATATTCTATTGAGGATTTAGGATTGACAACTGATTGTTGAGGACTGAGGGCTGAAGATTGAGGTTTCTGGATTGAGGATTCAGGATTGTGGTTTGTGGACTGAGGATTGAGGTTTGGGGATTGAGGACTGAGGATTGAGGATTGAGGATTGATGGTTGAGGATGGAGGATTGTAGAGAGAGGACTGAGTGTTGTGGATTGAGTGTTGAGGATTGATGTTTGAGGATTGAGATTTGATTATTGAATTTGTGGATTGAGTATTGAACCATGAGAATTCAGGATATTCTATTGAGCATTGAGAATTGAGTATTGATGGTTGAGTATTGAGGATTGATGGTTGAGGGTTGTGTGTTGAATATTGAGAATTGAGGATTTAGGATTGAGGACTGAAGATTGAGGATTGAAGATTTAGTATTGACGATTGAAGACTGAGGATCGAGGATTGAGTGTTGAGGATTGAGGACGAGGTCTGACGTTTGAGGATTGAGGTTTGTGGATTGAGGATTGAGGATTGAGGACTGAGGATTGAGGATTGAGGACTGAGCTTTGAGGATTGAAGATTGAGGACTGGGGATTGAGGATTGAAGATTGAGTATTAAGGATTGAGGATTGGGGATTGGGGATCTAGGATTGGAGATTGATTATTGAGGATTGAAGAATGAGAGTTGAGGATTCAGGATTGAGACTTGAGAATTGAGGATGGGGACTGAGGGTTGAGGATTGAGGATTGAGGAACGAGGATTGAGGATTGAGGATTGAGGGCAGAGGATTGACGATTGAGTATTGAAGATTGAGGATTGATGACTGAAGATTGAGGATTGAGGATTGATGATTGCGGATTGAGGATTGAAGATTGAGTATTGAGGATTGAATATTGAGGATTGAGGATTGAGTGTTGAGGATTGAAGATTGAGGATTGAGGATTGAGGATTGAAAATTGAGTATTGAGGATTGAAGATTGAGGATTGAGGATTGAGGATTGGAGATTGAGGACTGAGTGTTGAGGGTTGTGTGATGAGAATTGATGTTTGTGGGTGGTGATTTGAAGATTGAACATTGACGATTGAGTGTTGAAAACTAAGAATTCAGGATATTCTACTGAGTATTGAGAATTGAGTATTGATGGTTGAGTATTGAGGATTGATGGTTGAGGGTTGTGTGTTGAATATTGAGGATTGGCGGATTGAGTATTGAAGATTGAGGACTGAGGACTGAGGATTGAGTATTGAGGATTGAGGATTGAGTATTGATGATTGAGGATTGAAGTTTGAGTATTGATGATTGAGGATTGCGGATTGATTATTAAGGGTTGAGGATTGAGGGCGAGGACTGAGGGTTGAGGATTGAGAACTGAGGGTTGAGGATTGAGGATTGAGCATTGAGGATTGAAGATTGAGGACCAGGGATTGAGGATTGAAGATTGAGGATTTAGGATTGAGGATTGGGGATTGGGGATCTAGGACTGGAGATTGATTATTGAGGATTGAAGATTGAGGGTTGAGGATTGAGGATCGAGAATTGAGAATTGAAGATTGAGGATTGAGGATTGAGGATTGAGGATTGAGGATTGAAGATTGAGGATTGGGGATTGAGGATTGTCGATTGAGGATTGAGTATTGAGGATTGAGAATTGAGGATTGAGGATTGAGGATTGAGGATTGAAGGTTGCGGAATGAGGATTGAAGATTGAGTATTGAGGATTGAATATTGAGGATTGTGGATTAAAGGATTGAGGATTGAGGATTAAGGATTGAATATTAAGGACTGGGGATTGAGGATTGACGATTGAGGATTGAGTATTGAGGATTAAGAATTGAGGATTGAGGATTGAGGATTCAAGATCGAGGATTGGGGACAGAGAGCTGAGGGTTGAGTGATGAGAATTGATGTTTGTGGATAGATATTTAAAGATTGCAGATTCAGTATTGAGTATTGAAAACTGTGAATTCATGATACTCTATTGAGGATTGAGAATTGACAACTGATTGTTGAGGACTTAGGTCTGAAGATTGAGGATTCAGGGTTGAGGATTCAGGATTGAGGTTTGAGGACTGAGGATTGAGGATTGGGTATTGCGGATTGAGCATAGAGGATTGAGGATTGAGGATTGAGGACTGAGGATTGAGGACTGAAGATTGAATATTGATGATTGAAGATTGAGGATTGAGGATTGAGGTTTGAGGATTGAGGATTGAGGAATGAGAATTGAGGATTTAGGATTGAGGATTCAAGATTGAGGATTGGGTATTGAGGATTGAAGAATGAGGATTGAGGATTGTGGATTGAGGATTGAGGATTGAATATTGAGTATTGAGGATTGAAGATTGAGGATTGAAGAATGAGGATTGAGGATTGTGGATTGAGGATTGAGGATTGAAGATTGAGTATTGAGGATTGAAGATTGAGGATTGAGGAATGAGGATTGAGGATTGAGGATTGAGGATTGAGGATTGAGGATTGAGGATTGAAGATTGAGTATTGAGGATTGAATATTGAGGATTATGGATTGAGGATTGAGGATTGAGGATTGAGAATTGAGGATTGAGGATTCAGGATTGACGATTGAGGATTGAGGACTGAGGATTGATGATTGAGGATTGAATTTTGAGTATTGAGGATTGAAGATTGACTATTGAGGATTCAGGATTGAGGATTGAGCATTGAAGATTGAGGATTGGGGATTGAGGATTGACAATTGAGGATTGAGTAATGACGATTGAGGATTGAGGATTGAGGATTGAAGATTGAGGATTGAGGATTGTGGATTGAATATTGAGGACCTAGTGTTGAGGGTTGAGTGATGGGAATTGATGTTTGTGGATTGAGATTTGAAGATTGTAGAATGGGGATTGAGTATTGAAAACTGTGAATTGAGGATATTCTATTGAGGATTGAGAATTGACAACTGATTGTTGAGGACTTAGGTCTGAAGACTGAGGATTCAGGATTGAGGATTCAGGATTGAGGTTCGAGGACTGAGGATTGAGGATTGGGTATTGCGGATTGAGCATTGAGGTTTGAGGATTGAGGATTGAGGACTGAGGATTGGGGACTGAAGATTGAATATTGATGATTGAAGATTGAGGATTGAGGATTGAGGGCTGTCGGTTGAGGACTAGGACTGAGGGTTGAGTATTGATGTTTGAGGTCTGAGGATTGAGGATTGAGGATTGAGAATTGAGGATTGAGGATTGAGGATTCAAGATTGAGGATTGGGTATTGAGGATTGAAGAATGAGGATTGAGGATTAAGGATTGAGGATTGAGGATTGAAGATTGAGTATTGAGGATTGAAGATTGAGGATTGAGGAATGAGGATTGAGGATTGAGGATTGAGGATTGAGGATTGAGGATTGAAGATTGAGTATTGAGGAATGAATATTGAGGATTGTGGATTGAGGATTGAGGATTGAGGATTGAAGATTAAGTATTGGGGATTGAGGATTGACGATTGAGGATTGAGTATTGAGGATTAAGAATTGAGGATTGAGGATTGAGGATTGAGGATTGACTATGAGGGCTGAGGGTTGAGGATTGAGGTTTGAGGACTGAGGACTGAGGATTGAGGATTGAGAATTGAGGATTCAGGATTGAGGATTGAAGATTGAGGATTGGGTATTGAGGATTGAAGAATGAGGATTGAGGATTCAGGATTGAGGATTCAGGATTGAGGTTTGAGGACTGAGGATTGAGGATTGGGTATTGCGGATTGAGCATTGAGGATTGAGGATTGAGGATTGAGGACTGAGGATTGAGGACTGAAGATTGAATATTGATGATTGAAAATTGAGTATTGAGGATTGAGGGCTGTGGATTGAGGACGAGGACTGAGGGTTGAGTATTGATGTTTGAGGTCTGAGGATAGAGGATTGAGGATTGAGAATTGAGGATTGAGGATTGAGGATTAAAGATTGAGGATTGGGTATTGAGGATTGAAGAATGAGGATTGATGATTGAGGATTGAGGATTGATGATTGAAGATTGAGTATTGAGGATTGAAGATTGAGGATTGAGGAATGAGGATTGAGGATTGAGGATTGAGGATTGAGGATTGAGGATTGAAGATTGAGTATTGAGGATTGAATATTGAGGATTGTGGATTGAAGATTGAGGATTGAGGATTGAGGATTGAGGATTGAGGATTGAAGATTGAGTATTGAGGATTGAATATTGAGGATTGTGGATTGAGGATTGAGGATTGAGGATTGAAGATTCAGTATTGAGGACTGATGATTGAGTATTGAGAATTGAGGATTGAGGATTGACTATGAGGGCTGTGGGTTGAGGATTGCGGTTTGAGGACTGAGGACTGGGGATTGAGGATTGAGAATTGAGGATTGAGGATTTAGGATTGAAGATTGAGGACTGGGTATTGAGGATTGAAGAATGAGGATTGAGGATTGAGGATTGAGGATTGAGGATTGAAGATTGAGGATTGAGGATTGAGGATTGAGGATTGAAGATTGAGTATAGAGGACTGAGGATTGAGGATTGAGGATTGAGGATTGAGGATTGAAGATTGAGTATTGAGGTTTGAATATTGACTATTGAGGATTGAGGATTGAGGATTGAGGATTGAAGATTGGGGATTGGGGATTGATGATTGACGATTGAGGATTGAGGATTGAGGATTGAAGGTTGAGGATTGAGGATTGCGGATTGAATATTGAGGACTTAGTGTTGAGAGTTGAGTGATGGGAATTGATGTTTGTGGATTGAGATTTGAAGATTGAAGAATGGGGATTGAGTATTGAAAACTGTGAATTGAGAATATTCTATTGAGGATTGAGGATTGACAATTGATTGTTGAGGACTGAGGGCTGAAGATTGAGGATTCAGGATTGAGGATTCGGGATTGAGGTTTGAGGACTGAGGATTGAGGATTGAGGATTGAGGATTGAGGATTGACGCTTGAGGATTGATGGTTGAGGATGGAGGATTGTAGAGAGAGGACTGAGTGTTGTGGATTGAGTGTTGAGGATTGACGTTTGAGGATTGAGATTTGATTACTGAATTTGTCGATTGAGTATTGAGCTATGAGAATTCAGGATATTCTATTGAGCATTGAGAATTGAGTATTGATGGTTGAGTATTGAGGATTGATGGTTGAGGGTTGTGTGTTGAATATTGAGGATTGAGGATTGAGGATTGAGGACTGAAGATTGAGGATTGAAGATTTAGTATTGACGATTGAAGGTTGAGGATTTAGGATTGAGTGTTGAGGATTGAGGACGAGGACTGACGGTTGAGGATTGAGGTTTGTGAATTGAGGATTGAGGATTGAGGACTGAGGATTGAGGTTTGAGGACTGAGCATTGAGGATTGAAGATTGAGGACTGGGGATTGAGGATTGAAGATTGAGGATTAAGGATTGAGGATTGGGGATTGGGGATGTAGGATTGGAGATTGATTATTGAGGATTGATGATTGAGTGTTGAGGATTCAGGATTGAGAACTGAGAATTGAGGATGGGGACTGAGGGTTGAGGTTTGAGGCTTGAGGAACGAGGATTGAGCATTGAGGATTGAGGGCAGAGGATTGACGATTGAGTATTGAAGATTGAGGATTGAGGATTGAAGATTGAGGATTAAGGATTGAGGATTGGGGATTGAGAATTGAGGATTGAGGATTGAAGATTGTGTATTGAGGATTGACGGTTGAGGATTGAGAATTGAGGTTTGAGGATTGACGATGAGGGCTGAGGGTTGAGGATTGAGGATTGAGGACTGAGGACTGAGGATTGAGTGTTGAGGATTGCGGGTTGAGGATTGAGGATTGAGGATTGAGGATTGAGGATGAGGGCTGAGGCTTGAGGTTTGAGGTTTGAGCATTGAAGATTGAGGATTGATGACTGACGATTGAGAATTGACGATTGATGATTGCGGATTGAGGATAGAAGATTGAGTATTGAGGATCGAATATTGAGGATTGAGGATTGAGTGTTGAGGATTGAGGATTGAGGATTGAGGATTGAAGATTGAATATTGATGATAGAAGATTGAGGATTGAGGATTGAGGATTGAATATTGAATATTGATGATAGAAGATTGAGGATTGAGGATTGAGGATTGAGGATAGACGATTGAGGACTGAGTATTGAGGATTGAAGGTTGAGGATTGAGCATTGAGGGTTGAAGATTGAGTATTGAGGATTGAAGATTGATGATTGAGTGTTGAGGATTGAAGATTGAGGATTGAGGATTGAGGATTGAGGATTGAGGATTGAGGATTGAGGATTGGGTATTGAGGATTCAAGAATGAGGATTGACGATTGAGGATTGAGGATTGAGGATTGAAGATTGAGTATTGAGGATTGAAGATTGAGGATTGAGGAATGAGGATTGAGGATTGAGGATTGAGGATTGAGGATTGAGGATTGAAGATTGAGTATTGAGGATTGAATATTGAGGATTGTGGATTGAGGATTGAGGATTGAGGATTGAAGATTAAGGATTTGGTATTGAGGATTGACGACTGAGTATTGAGTATTGAGGATTAAGAATTGAGGATTGAGGATTGAGGATTGAAGATTGAGGATTGAGGATTGAGGATGAGGACTGAGGATTGAGGACTGAAGATTGAATATTGATGATTGAAGTTTGAGGATTGAGGATTGAGGGCTGTGGATAGAGGACGAGGACCGAGGGTTGAGTATTGATGTTTGAGGTCTGAGGATTGAGGATTGAGGATTGAGAATTGAGGATTGAGGATTGAGGATTCAAGATTGAGGATTGGGTATTGAGGATTGAAGAATGTGGATTGAGGATTGAGGATTGAGGATTGAGGATTGAAGATTGAGTATTGAGGATTGAAGATTGAGGATTGAGGATTGAGGATTGAGGATTGAGGATGAGGACTGAGGATTGACGGTTGAAGATTGAGTATTGAGGATTGAAGGTTGAGGATTGAGCATTGAGGATTGAAGATTGAGTATTGAGGATTGAAGATTGATGGTTGAGTGTTCAGGATTGAAGATTGAGGATTGAGGGTTGAGGATTGAGGATTGAGGATTGAGGATTGGGTATTGAGGATTGAAGAATGAGGATTGAGGATTGAGGATTGAGGATTGAGGGTTGAAGATTGAGTATTGAGGATTGAAGATTGAGGATTGAGGAATGAGGATTGAGGATTGAAGTTTGAGTATTGATGATTGAAGATTGCGGATTCATTATTAAGGGTTGAGGATTGAGGGCGAGGACTGAGGGTTGAGGATTGTGGACTGAGGGTTGAGGATTGAGGATTGAGCATTGAGGATTGAAGATTGAGGACCAGGGATTGAGGATTGAAGATTGAGGATTAAGGATTGAGGATTGGGGTTGGGGATCTAGGATTGGTGATTGATTATTGAGGATTGAAGATTGAGGGTTGAGCATTGACGATCGAGAATTGAGAATTGAAGATTGAGGATTGAGGATTGAGGATTGAGGATTGAGAATTGAAGATTGAGGATTGAGGATTGAGGATTGTCGATTGAGGATTGAGTATTGAGGATTGAGAATTGAGGATTGAGGATTGAAGATTGAGTATTGAGGATTGACGGTTGAGTATTGAGAATTGAGGATTGAGGATTGACTATGAGGGCTGAGGGCTGAGGATTGCGGTTTGAGGACTGAGGACTGGGGATTGAGGATTGAGAATTGAGGATTGAGGATTTAGGATTGAAGATTGAGGACTGGGCATTGAGGATTGAAGAATGAGGATTGAGGATTGAGGATTGAAGATTGAGGATTGAGAATTGAGGTTTGAGGATTGACGATGAGGGCTGAGGGTTGAGGATTGAGGATTGAGGGCTGAGGACTGAGGATTGAGTGTTGAGGATTGCGGGTTGAGGATTGAGGACTGAGGATTGAGGATTGAGGATGAGGGCTGAGGTTTGAGGTTTGAGGTTTGAGTATTGAAGATTGAGGATTGATGACTGACGATTGAGAATTGACGATTGATGATTGCGGATTGAGGATAGAAGATTGAGTATTGAGGATTGAATATTGAGGATTGAGGATTGAGTGTTGAGGATTGAGGATTGAGGATTGAGGATTGAAGATTGAATATTGATGATAGGAGATTGAGGATTGAGGATTGAGGATTGAGGATAGACGATTGAGGACTGAGTATTGAGGATTGAGAATTGAGGATTGAGGATTGAGGATTGAAGATTCAGTGTTGAGGATTGAAGATTGAGTATCGTGAATTGAGGATTGAGGATTAACTATGAGGGCTGAGGGTTGAGGATTGCGGTTTGAGGACTGAGGACTGGGGATTGAGGATTGAGAATTGAGGATTGAGGATTTAGGATTTAAGATTGAGGACTGGGTATTGAGGATTGAAGAATGAGGATTGAGGATAGAGGATTGAGAATTGAGGATTGAAGATTGAGGATTGAGGATTGAGGATTGAGGATTGAAGATTGAGTATTGAGGATTGAAGACTGAGGATTGAGGATTGAGGATTGAAAATTGAGTATTGAGGATTGAAGATTGAGGATTGAGGATTGAGGATTGGAGATTGAGGACTGAGTGTTGAGGGTTGTGTGATGAGAATTGATGTTTGTGGGTGGTGAGTTGAAGATTGAACATTGAGGATTGAGTGTTGAAAACTAAGAATTCAGGATATTCTACTGAGTATTGAGAATTGAGTATTGATGGTTGAGTATTGAGGATTGATGGTTGAGGGTTGTGTGTTGAATATTGAGGATTGGCGGATTGAGTATTGAAGATTGAGGACTGAGGACTGAGGATTGAGTATTGAGGATTGAGGATTGAGTATTGATGATTGAGGATTGAAGTTTGAGTATTGATGATTGAAGATTGCGGATTGATTATTAAGGGTTGAGGATTGAGGGCGAGGACTGAGGGTTGAGGATTGAGGGTTGTGTGTTGAATATTGAGGATTGGCGGATTGAGTATTGAAGATTGAGGACTGAGGATTGAGGGTTGAAGATTGAGTATTGAGGATTGAAGATTGAGGATTGAGGAATGAGGCTTGAGGATTGAAGTTTGAGTATTGATGATTGAAGTTTGCGGATTGATTATTAAGGGTTGAGGATTGAGGGCGAGGACTAAGGGTTGAGGATTGAGGACTGAGGGTTGAGGATTGAGGATTGAGCATTGAGGATTGAAGATTGAGGACCAGGGATTGAGGATTGAAGATTGAGGATTAAGGACTGAGGATTGGGGATTGGGGATCTAGTATTGGAGATTGATTATTGAGGATTAAAGATTGAGGGTTGAGCATTGAGGATCGAGAATTGAGAATTGAAGATTGAGGATTGAGGATTGAGGATTGAGGATTGAGAATTGAAGGTTGAGGATTGAGGATTGAGGATTGTCGATTGAGGATTGAGTATTGAGGATTGAGAATTGAGGATTGAGGATTGAAGATTGAGTATTGAGGATTGACGGTTGAGTATTGAGAATTGAGGATTGAGGTTTGAGAATTGAGGATTCAGGATTGAGGATTGAAGATTGAGGATTGGGGACTGAGTGTTGAGGGTTGAGAGATGAGAATTGATGTTTGTGGATAGAGATTTGAAGATTGCAGATTGAGTATTGAGTATTGAAAACTCTGAACTGAGGATATTCTATTGAGGATTGAGGATTGACAACTGATTGTTGGGGACTGAGGGCTGAAGTTTGAGGTTTCAGGATTGAGGATTCAGGATTGTGGTTTGAGGACTGAGGATTGAGGTTTGAGGATTGAGGATTGAGGATTGAGGATTGAAGATTGAGGATTGAGGATTGAGGATTGAGGATTGAAGGTTGAATATTGATGATTGAAGATTGAGGATTGAGGATTGAGGGTTGTGGATTGAGGACGAGGTCTGATGGTTGAGTATTGATGTTTGAGGTCTGAGGATTGAGGATTGAGGATTGAGAATTGAGAATTGAGGACTGAGGATTGACGATTGAGGATTGAGGACTGAGGATTGATGACTGAGGATTGAAGATTGAGTATTGAGGATTGAAGATTGACTATTGAGGATTGAGGATTGAGGATTGAGGATTGAAGATTGAGGATTGGGGACTGATGATTGACGATTGAGGATTGAGTAATGACGATTGAGGATTGAGGATTGAGGATTGAAGGTTGAGGATTGAGGATTGTGGATTGAATATTGAGGACTTAGTGTTGAGGGTTGAGTGATGGGAATTGATGTTTGTGGATTGAGATTTGAAGATTGAAGAATGGGGATTGAGTATTGAAAACTGTGAATTGAGAATATTCTATTGAGGATTGAGGATTGACAATTGATTGTTGAGGACTGAGGGCTGAAGATTGAGGATTCAGGATTGAGGATTCGGGATTGAGGTTTGAGGACTGAGGATTGAGGATTGAGGATTGAGGATTGAGGATTGACGCTTGAGGATTGATGGTTGAGGATGGAGGATTGTAGAGAGAGGACTGAGAGTTGTGGATTGAGTGTTGAGGATTGATGTTTGAGGATTGAGATTTGATTACTGAATTTGTGGATTGAGTATTGAACCATGAGAATTCAGGATATTCTATTGAGCATTGAGAATTGAGTATTGATGGTTGAGTATTGAGGATTGATGGTTGAGGGTTGTGTGTTGAATATTGAGGATTGAGGATTGAGGATTGAGGACTGAAGATTGAGGATTGAAGATTTAGTATTGACGATTGAAGGTTGAGAATTTAGGATTGAGCGTTGAGGATTGAGGACGAGGACTGACGGTTGAGGATTGAGGTTTGTGAATTGAGGATTGAGGATTGAGGACTGAGGGTTGAGGTTTGAGGACTGAGCATTGAGGATTGAAGATTGAGGACTGGGGATTGAGGATTGAAGATTGAGGATTAAGGATTGAGGATTGGGGATTGGGGATGTAGGATTGGAGATTGATTATTGAGGATTGAAGATTGAGTGTTGAGGATTCAGGATTGAGAATTCAGAATTGAGGATGGGGACTGAGGGTTGAGGTTTGAGGTTTGAGGAACGACGATTGAGGATTGAGGATTGAGGGCAGAGGATTGACGATTGAGTATTGAAGATTGAGGATTGAGGATTGAAGATTGAGGATTAAGGATTGAGGATTGGGGATTGAGAATTGAGGATTGAGGATTGAAGATTGTGTATTGAGGATTGACGGTTGAGGATTGAGAATTGAGGTTTGAGGATTGACGATGAGGGCTGAGGGTTGAGGATTGAGGATTGAGAACTGAGGACTGAGGATTGAGTGTTGAGGATTGCGGGTTGAGGATTGAGGATTGAGGATTGAGGATTGAGGATGAGGGCTGAGGTTTGAGGTTTGAGGTTTGAGTATTGAAGATTGAGGATTGATGACTGACGTTTGAGAATTGACGATTTATGAGTGCGGATTGAGGATAGAAGATTGAGTATTGAGGATTGAATATTGAGGATTGAGGATTGAGTGTTGAGGATTGAGGATTGAGGATTGAGGATTGAAGATTGAATATTGATGATAGAAGATTGAGGATTGAAGATTGAGGATTGAGGATAGACGATTGAGCACTGAGTATTGAGGATTGAAGGTTGAGGATTGAGCATTGAGGATTGAAGATTGAGTATTGAGGATTGAAGATTGATGATTGAGTGTTGAGGATTGAAGATTGAGGATTGAGGATTGAGGATTGAGGATTGAGGATTGAGGATTGAGGATTGGGTATTGAGGATTCAAGAATGAGGATTGACGATTGAGGATTGAGGATTGAGGATTGAAGATTGAGTATTGAGGATTGAAGATTGAGGATTGAGGAATGAGGATTGAGGATTGAGGATTGAGGATTGAGGATTGAGGATTGAAGATTGAGTATTGAGGATTGAACATTGAGGATTGTGGATTGAGGATTGAGGATTGAGAATTGAAGATTAAGGATTTGGTATTGAGGATTGCCGACTGAGTATTGAGTATTGAGGATTAAGAATTGAGGATTGAGGATTGAGGATTGAAGATTGAGGATTGAGGATTGAGGATGAGGACTGAGGTTTGAGGACTGAAGATTGAATATTGATGATTGAAGTTTGAGGATTGAGGATTGAGGGCTGTGGATAGAGGACGAGGACCGAGGGTTGAGTATTGATGTTTGAGGTCTGAGGATTGAGGATTGAGGATTGAGAGTTGAGGATTGAGGATTGAGGATTCAAGATTGAGGATTGGTTATTGAGGTTTGAAGAATGAGGATTGAGGATTGAGGATTGAGGATTGAGGATTGAAGATTGAGTATTGAGGATTGAGGATTGAGGATTGAGGGTTGAAGATTGAGTATTGAGGATTGAAGATTGAGGATTGAGGAATGAGGATTGAGGATTGAAGTTTGAGTATTGATGATTGAAGATTGCGGATTCATTATTAAGGGTTGAGGATTGAGGGCGAGGTCTGAGGGTTGATGATTGTGGACTGAGGGTTGAGGATTGAGGATTGAGCATTGAGGATTGAAGATTGAGGACCAGGGATTGAGGATTGAAGATTGAGGATTAAGGATTGGGGATAGGGGATTGGGGATCTAGGATTGGAGATTGATTATTGAGGATTGAAGAATGAGGGTTGAGCATTGACGATCGAGAATTGAGAATTGAAGATTGAGGATTGAGGATTGAGGATTGAGGATTGAGAATTGAAGATTGAGGATTGAGGATTGAGGATTGTCGATTGAGGATTGAGTATTGAGGATTGAGAATTGAGGATTGAGGATTGAAGATTGAGTATTGAGGATTGACGGTTGAGTATTGAGAATTGAGGATTGAGGATTGACTATGAGGGCTGAGGGCTGAGGATTGCGGTTTGAGGACTGAGGACTGTGGATTGAGGATTGAGAATTGAGGATTGAGGATTTAGGATTGAAGATTGAGGACTGGGCATTGAGGATTGAAGAATGAGGATTGAGGATTGAGGATTGAAGATTGAGGATTGAGAATTGAGGTTTGAGGATTGACGATGAGGGCTGAGGGTTGAGGATTGAGGATTGAGGGCTGAGGACTGAGGATTGAGTGTTGAGGATTGCGGGTTGAGGATTGAGGATTGAGGATTGAGGATTGAGGATGAGGGCTGAGGTTTGAGGTTTGAGGTTTGAGTATTGAAGATTGAGGATTGATGACTGACGATTGAGAATTGACGATTGATGATTGCGGATTGAGGATAGAAGATTGAGTATTGAGGATTGAATATTGAGGATTGAGGATTGAGTGTTGAGGATTGAGGATTGAGGATTGAGTATTGAAGATTGAATATTGATGATAGAAGATTGAGGATTGAGGATTGAGGATTGAGGATAGACGATTGAGGACTGAGTATTGAGGATTGATAATTGAGGATTGAGGATTGAGGATTGAAGATTCAGTGTTGAGGATTGAAGATTGAGTATTGAGAATTGAGGATTGAGGATTAACTATGAGGGCTGAGGGTTGAGGATTGCGGTTTGAGGACTGAGGACTGGGGATTGAGGATTGAGAATTGAGGATTGAGGATTTAGGATAGAAGATTGAGGACTGGGTATTGAGGATTGAAGAATGAGGATTGAGGATTGAGGATTGAGAATTGAGGATTGAAGATTGAGGATTGAGGATTGAGGATTGAGGATTGAAGATTGAGTATTGAGGATTGAAGATTGAGGATTGGGGATTGAGGATTGAGGATTGAGGATTGAAGATTGAGGATTGGGGACTGAGTGTTGAGGGTTGAGTGATGAGAATTGATGTTTGTGGATAGAGATTTGAAGATTGCAGATTGTGTATTGCGTATGGAAAACTCTGAACTGAGGATATTCTATTGAGGATTGAGGATTGACAACTGATTGTTGAGGACTGAGGGCTGAAGATTGAGGTTTCAGGACTGAGGATTCAGGATTGTGGTTTGAGGACAGAGGATTGAGGTTTGAGGATTGATGATTCAGGATTGCGGTTTGAGGACTGAGGATTGAGGGTTGAGGACTGAGGATTGAGGATTGAGGATTGAAGATTGAGGATTGAGGATTGAGGATTGAGGATTGAGGATGAGGACTGAGGATTGACGATTGAAGATTGAGTATTGAGGATTGAAGGTTGAGGATTGAGCATTGAGGATTGAAGATTGAGTATTGAGGATTGAAGATTGATAATTGAGTGTTGAGGATTGAAGATTGAGGATTGAGGATTGAGGATTCAGGATTGAGGATTGAGGATTGGGTATTGAGGATTGAAGAATGAGGATTGAGGATTGAGGATTGAGGATTGAGGATTGAAGATTGAGTATTGAGGATTGAAGATTGAGAATTGAGCAATGAGCATTGAGGATTGAGGATAGAGGATTGAGGATTGAGGATTGAAGATTCAGTATTGAGGATTGAAGATTGAGAATTGAGGATTGAGGATTGAGGATTGACTACGAGCGCTGAGGGTTTAGGATTGAGGTTTGAGGACTGAGGACTGAGGATTGAGGATTGAGAATTGAGGATTCAGGATAGAGGATTGAAGATTGAGGATTGGGTATTGAGGATTGAAGAATGAGGATTGAGGATTCAGGATTGAGGTTTGAGGACTGAGGATTGAGGATTGGGTATTGCGGATTGAGCATTATGGATTGAGGATTGAGGATTGAGGACTGAGGATTGAGGACTGAAGATTGAATATTGATGTTTGAAGGTTGAGGATTGAGGGTTGAGGGCTGTGGATTGAGGACGAGGACCGAGGGTTGAGTATTGATGTTTGAGGTCTGAGGATTGGGGATTGAGGATTCAGAATTGAGGATTGAGGATTGAGGATTCAAGATTGAGGATTGGGTATTGAGGATTGAAGAATGAGGATTGAGGATTGAGGATTGAGGATTGAGGATTGAAGATTGAGTATTGAGGATTGTAGATTGAGGATTGAGGATTGAGGATTGAGGATTGAGGATTGAGGATGAGGACTGAGGATTGACGGTTGAAGATTGAGTATTGAGGATTGAAGGTTGAGGATTGAGCATTGAGGATTGAAGATTGAGTATTGAGGATTGAAGATTGACGATTGAGTGTTGAGGATTGAAGATTGAGGACTGAGTGTTGAGTGTTGAGTGATGAGAAATGATGTTTGTGGATAGAGATTTGAAGATTGCAGATTGAGTATTGTGTATCGAAAACTGCGAATTGAGGATATTCTATTGAGGATTGAGGATTGTCACCTGATTGTTGAGGACTGAGGGCTGAAAATTGAGGATTCAGGATTGAGGATTCAGAATTGAGGTTTGAGGTCTGAGGATTGAGGATTGAGGATTGAGGATTGAGTATTGAGGATTGAAGATTGAGGATTGAGGATTGAGGTTTGAGGATTGAGGATGAGGACTGAGGATTGACGATTGAGGGTTGAGTATTGAGGATTGAAGGTTGAGGATTGAGCATTGAGGGTTGAAGACTGAGTATTGAGGATTGAAGATTGATGATTGAGTGTTGAGGATTGAAGATTGAGGATTGAGGATTGAGGATTGAGGATTGAGGATTGAGGATTGAAGATTGAGGATTGGGGATTGAAAATTGAGTATTTAGGATTCAAGATTGAGGATTGAGGATTGAGGATTGAGGATTGAGGATTGAGGATTGCGGATTGAGGATTGAAGATTGAGTATTGAGGTTTGAAGACTGACGATTGAAGGTTGAGGATTGAGGATGGAGGATTGAGGATTGAGGATTGATGATTGAGTATTGAGGATTGAAGATTGAGGATTGAGGATTGAGGACTGAGGATTGAGGGTTGAGGTTTGAGGACTGAGGATTGAGAGTTGAGGATTGAGGATTGAGGATTGAGGATTGAGGATTGAGGATTGCGGATTGAGGATTGAAGATTGAGTATTGAGGTTTGAAGACTGACGATTGAAGGTTGAGGATTGAGGATGGAGGACTGGGTATTGAGGATTGAACAATGAGGATTGAGGATTGAGGATTGAGGATTGTGGATTGAAGATTGAGGATTGAGGATTGAGGATTGAGGATTGAAGATTGAGTATTGAGGATTGAAGGTTGAGGATTGGGGATTGAGGATTGAGGATTGAGAATTCAAAATTGAGGATTGGGGACTGAGTGTTGAGGGTTGAGTGATGAGAATTGATGTTTGTGGCTAGAGATTTGAAGATTGCAGATTGAGTATTGCGTATGGAAAACTCTGAACTGAGGATATTCTATTGAGGATTGAGGATTGACAACTGATTGTTGAGGACTGAGGGCTGAAGATTGAGGTTTCAGGATTGAGGATTCAGGATTGTGGTTTGTTTACTGAGGATTGAGGTTTGAGGATTGATGATTGATGATTGAGGTTTGAGGACTGAGGATTGAGGGTTGAGGTTTGAGGACTGAGGATTGAGAGTTGAGGATTGAGGATTGAGGATTGACGCTTGAGAATTGATGGTTGAGGATGGAGGATTGAAGAGAGAGGACTGAGTGTTGAGGATTGAGTGTTGGGAGTTGATGTTTGAGGATTGAGATTTGATTATTGAATATTGTGGATTGAGTATTGAACCATGAGAATTCAGGATATTCTATTGAGTATTGAGAATTGAGTATTGATGGTTGAGTATTGAGGATTCATGGTTGAGGGTTGTGTGTTGAATATTGAGGATTGAGGATTGAGGATTGAGGATTGAATATTGAGGATTGTGGATTGAGGATTGAGGATTGAGGATTGAAGATTAAGGATTAGGGATTGAGGATTGACGACTGAGGATTGAGTATTGAGGATTGAGGATTGAGGATTGAAGATTCAGTATTGAGGATGGAAGATTGAGGATTGAGGATTGAGGATTGAGGATTGACTATGAGGGCTGAGGGTTGAGGATTGAGGTTTGAGGACTGAGGACTGAGGATTGAGGATTGAGAATTGGGGATTGAGGATTGAGGATTGAAGATTGAGGAGTGGGTATTGAGGATTGAAGAATGAGGACTGAGGATTGAGGATTGAGGATTGAGGATTGAACATTGAGGACTGAGTGTTGAGGGTTGAGTGATGAGAATTGATGTTTGTGGATAGAGATATGAAGATTGCAGATTGAGTATTGTGTATCGAAAACTGCGAATTGAGGATATTCTATTGAGGATTGAGGATTGTCACCTGATTGTTGAGGACTGAGGGCCGAAGATTGAGGATTCAGGATTGAGGATTCAGAATTGAGGTTTGAGGTCTGAGCATTGAGGATTGAGGATTGAACATTGAGTATTGAGGATTGAAGATTGAGGATTGAGGATTGAGGGTTGAGGATTGAGTATGAGGACTGGGGATTGACTATTGAAGATTGAGTATTGAGGATTGAAGGTTGAGGACTGAGCATTGAGGATTGAAGGTTGAGTATTGAGGATTGAAGATTGATGATTGAGTGTTGAGGATTGAAGATTGAGGATTGAGGATTGAGGATTGAGGATTGAGGATTGAGGATTGAGGATTGAGGATTGAGGATTGAGGATTGCGGATTGAGGATTGAAGATTGAGTATTGAGGATTGAATATTGAGGATTGTGGATTGAGGATTGAGGATTGAGGATTAAGGATTGAATATTAAGGATTGGGGATTGAGGATTGACTATTGAGGATTGAGTATTGAGGATTAAGAATTGAGGATTGAGGATTGAGGATTCAAGATTGAGGATTGGGGACTGAGAGCTGAGGGTTGAGTGATGAGAATTGATGTTTGTGGATAGACATTTAAAGATTGCATATTGAGTATTGAGTATTGAAAACTGTGAATTTATGATACTCTATTGAGGATTGAGAATTGACAACTGATTGTTGAGGACTTAGGTCTGAAGATTGAGGATTCAGGGTTGAGGATTCAGGATTGAGGTTTGAGAACTGAGGATTGAGGATTGGGTATTGCGGATTGAGCATAGAGGATTGAGGATTGAGGATTGAGGGCTGAGGATTGAGGACTGAAGATTGAATATTGATGATTGAAGATTGAGGATTGAGGATTGAGGTTTGAGGATTGAGGATTGAGGAATGAGAATTGAGGATTTAGGATTGAGGATTCAAGATTGAGGATTGGGTATTGAGGATTGAAGAATGAGGATTAAGGATTGTGGATTGAGGATTGAGGATTGAATATTGAGTATTGAGGATTGAAGATTGAGGATTGAGGAATGAGGATTGAGGATTGAGGATTGAGGATTGAGGATTGAGGATTGAAGATTGAGTATTGAGGATTGAATATTGAGGATTATGGATTGAGGATTGAGGATTGAGGATTGAAGATTAAGGATTGGGGATTGAGGATTGACGATTGAGGATAGAGTATTGAGGATTAAGAATTGAGGATTGAGGATTGAGGATTGAAGATTCAGTATTGAGGATTGAAGGTTGAGGATTGAGGATTGAGGATTGAGGATTGACTATGAGGGCTGAGGGTTGAGGATTGAGGTTTGAGGACTGGGGACTGAGGATTGAGGATTGAGAATTGAGGATTCAGGATTGAGGATTGAAGATTGAGGATTGGGTATTGAGGATTGAAGAATGAGGATTGAGGATTGAGGATTGAGGATTGAGGATTGAAGATTGAGGATTGAGGATTGAGGATGGAGGATTGAAGATCGAGTATTGAGGATTGAAGATTGAGGATTGAGGATTGAGGACTGAGGGTTGAGGATTGTAGATTGAGGATTAGGGACTGAGTGTTGAGGGTTGAGTGATGAGAATTGATGTTTGTGGATAGAGATTTGAAGATTGCAGATTGAGAATTGCGTATGGAAAACTCTGAACTGAGGATATTCTATTGAGGATTGAGGATTGACAACTGATTGTTGAGGACTGAGGGCTGAAGATTGAGGTTTCAGGATTGAGGATTCAGGATTGTGGTTTGTGGACTGAGGATTGAGGTTTGAGGATTGAGGACTGAGGATTGAGGATTCAGGATTGAAGATTGAGGATTGATGATTGAGGATTCAGGATTGACGATTGAGGATTGAGGACTGAGGACTGATGATTGAGGATTGAATGTTGAGTATTGAGGATTGAAGATTGACTATTGAGGATTCAGGATTGAGGATTGAGGATTGAAGATTGAGGATTGGGGATTGAGGATTGACAATTGAGGATTGAGTAATGACGATTGAGGATTGAGGATTGAGGATTGAGGACTGAGGATTGAAGATTGCATATTGATGACTGAAGGTTGAGGATTGAGGATTGAGGGTTGTGGATTGAGGACGAGGTCTGATGGTTGAGTATTGATGTTTGATGTCTGAGGATTGAGGATTGAGGATTGAGAATTGAGGATTGAGGATTCAGGATTGACGATTGAGGATTGAGGACTGAGGACTGATGATTGAGGATTGAATGTTGAGTATTGAGGATTGAAGATTGACTATTGAGGATTCAGGATTGAGGATTGAGGATTGAAGATTGAGGATTGGGGATTGAGGATTGACAATTGAGGATTGAGTATTGAGGATTGAAGATTGAGGATTGAGGATTGAGGGTTGAGGATTGAGGATGAGGACTGAGGATTGACTATTGAAGGTTGAGTATTGAGGATTGAAGGTTGACGACTGAGCATTGAGGGTTGGAGATTGAGTATTGAGGATTGAAGATTGATGATTGAGTGTTGAGGGTTGAAGATTGAGGATTGAGGATTGAGGATTGAGGATTGAGGATTGAGGATGAGGGCTGAGGTTTGAGGTTTGAGGTTTGAGTATTGAAGATTGAGGATTGATGACTGACGATTGAGAATTGACGATTGATGATTGCGGATTGAGGATAGAAGATTGAGTATTGAGGATTGAATATTGAGGATTGAGGATTGAGTTTTGAGGATTGAGGATTGAGGATTGAGGATTGAAGATTGAATATTGATGATAGAAGATTGAGGATTGAGGATTGAGGATTGAGGATAGACGATTGAGGACTGAGTATTGAGGATTGAAGATTGATGATTGAGTGTTGAGGATTGAAGATTGAGGATTGAGGATTGAGGATTGAGGATTGAGGATTGAGGATTGGGTATTGAGGATTGAATATTGAGGATTGTGGATTGAGGATTGAGGATTGAGGATTGAAGATTAAGGATTTGGTATTGAGGATTGACGACTGAGTATTGAGTATTGAGGATTAAGAATTGAGGATTGAGGATTGAGGATTGAAGATTGAGGATTGAGGATTGAGGATGAGGACTGAGGATTGAGGACTGAAGATTGAATATTGATGATTGAAGTTTGAGGATTGAGGATTGAGGGCTGTGGATAGAGGACGAGGACCGAGGGTTGAGTATTGATGTTTGAGGTCTGAGGATTGAGGATTGAGGATTGAGAATTGAGGATTGAGGATTGAGGATTCAAGATTGAGGATTGGGTATTGAGGATTGAAGAATGAGGATTGAGGATTGAGGATTGAGGATTGAGGATTGAAGATTGAGTATTGAGGATTGAAGATTGAGGATTGAGGATTGAGGATTGAGGATTGAGGATGAGGACTGAGGATTGACGGTTGAAGATTGAGTATTGAGGATTGAAGATTGAGGATTGAAGATTGAGTATTGAGGATTGAAGATTGATGATTGAGTGTTGAGGATTGAAGATTGAGGATTGAGGATTGAGGATTGAGGATTGAGGATTGAGGATTGGGTATTGAGGATTGAAGAATGAGGATTGAGGATTGAGGATTGAGGATTGAAGGTTGAAGATTGAGTATTGAGGATTGAAGATTGAGGATTGAGGAATGAGGATTGAGGATTGAAGTTTGAGTATTGATGATTGAAGATTGCGGATTCATTATTAAGGGTTGAGGATTGAGGGCGAGGACTGAGGGTTGAGGATTGAGGACTGAGGGTTGAGGATTGAGGATTGAGCATTGAGGATTGAAGATTGAGGACCAGGGATTGAGGATTGAAGATTGAGGATTAAGGATTGAGGATTGGGGATTGGGGATCTAGGATTGGAGATTGATAATTGAGGATTGAAGATTGAGGGTTGAGCATTGACGATCGAGAATTGAGAATTGAGGATTGAGGATTGAGGATTGAGGATTGAGGATTGAGAATTGAAGATTGAGGATTGAGGATTGAGGATTGTCGATTGAGGATTGAGTATTGAGGATTGAGAATTGACGATTGAGGATTGAAGGTTGAGTATTGAGGATTGACGGTTGAGTATTGAGGATTGAGGATTGAGGATTGACTATGAGGGCTGAGGGCTGAGGATTGCGGTTTGAGGACTGAGGACTGGGGATTGAGGATTGAGAATTGAGGATTGAGGATTTAGGATTGAAGATTGAGGACTTGGCATTGAGGATTGAAGAATGATGATTGAGGATTGAGGATTGAAGATTGAGGATTGAGAATTGATGTTTGAGGATTGACGATGAGGGCTGAGTGTTGAGGATTGAGGATTGAGGGCTGAGGACTGAGGATTGAGTGTTGAGGATTTCGTGTTGAGGATTGAGGATTGAGGATTGAGGATTGAGGATGAGGGCTGAGGTTTGAGGTTTGAGGTTTGAGTATTGAAGATTGAGGATTGATGACTGACGATTGAGAATTGACGATTGATGATAGCGGATTGAGGATAGAAGATTGAGTATTGAGGATTGAATAATGAGGATTGAGGATTGAGTGTTGAGGATTGAGGATTGAGGATTGAGGATTGAAGATTGAATATTGATGATAGAAGATTGAGGATTGAGGATTGAGGATTGAGGATAGACGATTGAGGACTGAGTATTGAGGATTGAGAATTGAGGATTGAGGATTGAGTATTGAAGATTCAGTGTTGAGGATTGAAGATTGAGTATTGAGAATTGAGGATTGAGGATTAACTATGAGGGCTGAGGGTTGAGGATTTCGGTTTGAGGACTGAGGACTGGGGATTGAGGATTGAGAATTGAGGATTGAGGATTTAGGATTGAAGATTGAGGACTGGGTATTGAGGATTGAAGAATGAGGATTGAGGATTGAGGATTGAGAATTGAGGATTGAAGATTGAGGATTGAGGATTGAGGATTGAGGATTGAAGATTGAGTATTGAGGATTGAAGATTGAGGATTGGGGATTGAGGATTGAGGATTGAGGATTGAAGATTGAGGATTGGGTACTGAGTGTTGAGGGTTGAGTGATGAGAATTGATGTTTGTGGATAGAGATTTGAAGATTGCAGATTGAGTATTTCGTATGGAAAACTCTGAACTGAGGATATTCTATTGAGGATTGAGGATTGACAACTGATTGTTGAGGACTGAGGGCTGAAGATTGAGGTTTCAGGACTGAGGATTCAGGATTGTGGTTTGAGGACAGAGGATTGAGGTTTGAGGATTGATGATTCAGGATTGAGGTTTGTGGATTGAGGATTGAGGATTGGGGACTGAGGATTGAGGATTGAGGACTGAGCATTGAGGATTGAAGATTGAGGACTGGGGATTGAGGATTGAAGATTGAGGATTAAGGATTGAGGATTGGGGACTGAGGATTGAGGATTGAGGACTGAAGATTGAGGATTGAAGATTTAGTATTGACGATTGAAGGTTGAGGATTTAGGATTGAGTGTTGAGGATTGAGGACGAGGACTGACGGTTGAGGATTGAGGTTTGTGGATTGAGGATTGAGGATTGAGGACTGAGGATTGAGGTTTGAGGACTGAGCATTGAGGATTGAAGATTGAGGACTGGGGATTGAGGATTGAAGATTGAGGATTAAGGATTGAGGATTGGGGATTGGGGATGTAGGATTGGAGATTGATTATTGAGGATTGAAGATTGAGTGTTGAGGATTCAGGATTGAGAATTGAGAATTGAGGATGGGGACTGAGGGTTGAGGTTTGAGGTTTGAGGAACGAGGATTGAGGATTGAGGATTGAGGGCAGAGGATTGACGATTGAGTATTGAAGATTGAGGATTGAGGATTGAAGGTTGAGGATTAAGGATTGAGGATTGGGGATTGAGAATTGGGGATTGAGGATTGAAGATTGTGTATGAGGATTGACGGTTGAGGATTGAGGATTGAGGATTGAGGATTCAGGATGAGGGCTGAGGTTTGAGGTTTGAGGTTTGAGTATTGAAGATTGAGGATTGATGACTGACGATTGAGAATTGACGATTGATGATTGCGGATTGAGGATAGAAGATTGAGTATTGAGGATTGAATATTGAGGATTGAGGATTGAGTGTTGAGGATTGAGGATTGAGGATTGAGGATTGAAGATTGAATATTGATGATAGAAGATTGAGGATTGAGGATTGAGGATTGAGGATAGACGATTGAGGACTGAGCATTGAGGATTGAAGGTTGAGGATTGAGCACTGAGGATTGAAGATTGAGTATTGAGGATTGAAGAGTTGATATTGAGTATTGAGGATTGAAGATTGAGGATTGAGGATTGAGGATTGAGGATTGAGGATGAGGACTGAGGATTGACGGTTGAAGATTGAGTATTGAGGATTGAAGGTTGAGGATTGAGCATTGAGGATTGAAGATTGAGTATTGAGGATTGAATATTGATGACTGATTGTTGAGGATTGAAGATTGAGGATTGAGGATTGAGGATTGAGGATTGAGGATTGAGGATTGGGTATTGAGGATTGAAGAATGAGGATTGAGGATTTAGGATTGAAGATTGAGGACTGGGCATTGAGGATTGAAGAATGAGGATTGAGGATTGAGGATTGAGGGTTGAGGATTGAAGATTGAGGATTGAGGATTGAGGATTGAGGATTGAGGATGAGGACTGAAGATTGACGATTGAAGATTGAGTATTGAGGATTGAAGGTTGACGATTGAGCATTGAGGATTGAAGATTGAGTATTGAGGATTGAAGATCGATGATTGAGTGTTGAGGATTGAAGATTGAGGATTGAGGATTGAGGATTGAGGATTGAGGATTGAGGATTGGGTATTGAGGATTGAAGAATGAGGATTGAGGATTGAGGATTGAGGATTGAGGATGAGGACTGAGGATTGACGATTGAAGATTGAGTATTGAGGATTGAAGGTTGAGGATTGAGCATTGAGGATTGAAGATTGAGTATTGAGGATTGAAGATTGAGTATTGAGTGTTGAGGATTGAAGATTGAGGATTGAGTATTGAGGATTGAGGATTGAGGATTGAGGATTGGGTATTGAGGATTGAAGAATGAGGATTGAGGATTGAGGATTGAGGATTGAGGATTGAAGATTGAGTATTGAGGATTGAAGATTGAGGATTGAGGAATGAGGATTGAGGATTGATGATTGAGGATTGAGGACTGAGGATTGAAGATTGAGTATTGAGGATTGAATATTGAGGATTGTGGATTGAGGATTGAGGATTGAGGATTGAAGATTAAGGATTTGGTATTGAGGATTGACGACTGAGTATTGAGTATTGAGGATTAAGAATTGAGGATTGAGGATTGAGGATTGAAAATTGAGGATTGAGGATTGAGGATGAGGACTGAGGATTGAGGACTGAAGATTGAATATTGATGATTGAAGGTTGAGGATTGAGGATTGAGGGCTGTGGATAGAGGACGAGGACCGAGGGTTGAGTATTGATGTTTGAGGTCCGAGGATTGAGGATTGAGGATTGAGAATTGAGGATTGAGGATTGAGGATTCAAGATTGAGGATTGGGTATTGAGGATTGAAGAATGAGGATTGAGGATTGAGGATTGAGGATTGAGGATTGAAGAATGAGTATTGAGGATTGAAGATTGAGGATTGAGGATTGAAGATTGAGGATTGAGGATGAGGACTGAGGATTGACGGTTGAAGGTTGAGCATTGAGGATTGATGGTTGAGGATTGAGCATTGAGGATTGAAGATTGAGTATTGAGGATTGAAGATTGATGATTGAGTGTTGAGCATTGAAGATTGAGGATTGAGGATTGAGGATTGAGGATAGAGGATTGAGGATTGTGGTTTGAGGACTGAGGATTGAGGTTTGAGGATTGAGGATTGAGGATTGAGGGTTGAGGATTGAGGATTGAAAATTGAGGATTGAGGATTGCGGATTGAACATTGAGGATTGAGGATTGAGGATTGAAGATTGGGGATTGGGTATTGAGGATTGAGAATTGGGGATTGAGGATTGAGGATTGAAGATTGAGTATTGAGGATTGAAGATTGAGGATTGAGGATTGAGGATTGAACATTGAGGACTGATTGTTGAGTGTTGAGTGATGAGAATTGATGTTTGTGGATAGAGATTTGAAGATTGCAGATTGAGTATTGTGTATCGAAAACTGCGAATTGAGGATATTCTATTGATGATTGAGGATTGTCACCTGATTGTTGAGGACTGAGTGCTGAAGATTGAGGATTCAGGATTGAGGATTCAGAATTGAGGTTTGAGGTCTGAGGATTGAGGATTGATGGTTGAGGATTGAGTATTGATGATTGAAGATTGAGGATTGAGGATTGAGGATTGAGGATTGAGGATGAGGACTGAGGATTGACGATTGAAGGTTGAGTACTGAGGATTGAAGGTTGAGGATTGAGCATTGAGGATTGAAGATTGAGTAATGAGGATTGAAGATTGATGATTGAGTGTTGAGGATAGAAGATTGAGGATTGAGGAATGAGGATTGAGGATTGAGGATTGAGGATTGAAGATTGAGGATTGGGGATTGAAGATTGAGTATTTAGGATTCAAGATTGAGGATTGAGGATTGAGGATTGAGGATTGAGGATTGAGGATTGCGGATTGAGGATTGAAGATTGAGTATTGAGGTTTGAAGATTGAGTATTGAGGATTGAAGATTGAGGATTGGGGATTGAGGGTTGAGGGTTGAGGATTGAAGATTGAGGATTGGGGACTGAGTGTTGAGGGTTGAGTGATGAGAATTGATGTTTGTGGATAGAGATTTGAAGATTGCAGATTGAGTATTGAGTATGGAAAACTCTGAACTGAGGATATTCTATTGAGGATTGAGGATTGACAACTGATTGTTGGGGACTGAGGGCTGAAGATTGAGGTTTCAGGATTGAGGATTCAGGATTGTGGTTTGAGGACTGAGGATTGAGGTTTGAGGATTGAGGATTGAGGATTGAAGGTTGAATATTGATGATTGAAGATTGAGGATTGAGGATTGAGGGTTGTGGATTGAGGACGAGGTCTGATGGTTGAGTATTGATGTTTGAGGTCTGAGGATTGAGGATTGAGGATTGAGAATTGAGAATTGAGGATTGAGGATTGACGATTGAGGATTGAGGACTGAGGATTGATGACTGAGCATTGAAGATTAAGTATTGAGGATTGAAGATTGACTATTGAGGATTGAGGATTGAGGTTTGAGGATTGAAGATTGAGGATTGGGGATTGATGATTGACGATTGAGGATTGAGTAATGACGATTGAGGATTGAGGATTGAGGATTGAAGGTTGAGGACTTAGTGTTGAGGGTTGAGTGATGGGAATTGATGTTTGTGGATTGAGATTTGAAGATTGAAGAATGGGGATTGAGTATTGAAAACTGTGAATTGAGAATATTCTATTGAGGATTGAGGATTGACAATTGATTGTTGAGGACTGAGGGCTGAAGATTGAGGATTCAGGATTGAGGATTCGGGATTGAGGTTTGAGGACTGAGGATTGAGGATTGAGGATTGAGGATTGAGGATTGACGCTTGAGGATTGACGGTTGAGGATGCAGGATTGTAGAGAGAGGACTGAGTGTTGTGGATTGAGTGTTGAGGATTGATGTTTGAGGATTGAGATTTGATTATTGAATTTGTGGATTGAGTATTTAACCATGAGAATTCAGGATATTCTATTGAGTATTGAGAATTGAGTATTGATGGTTGAGTGTTGAGGATTGATGGTTGAGGGTTGTGTGTTGAATATTGAGAATTGAGGATTTAGGATTGAGGACTGAAGATTGATGATTGAAGATTTAGTATTGACGATTGAAGACTCAGGATCGAGGATTGAGTGTTGAGGATTGAGGACGAGGTCTGACGGTTGAGGATTGAGGTTTGTGGATTGAGGATTGAGGATTGAGGTCTGAGGATTGAGGATTGAGGACTGAGCATTGAGGATTGAAGATTGAGGATTGATGACTGACGATTGAGAATTGAGGATTGATGATTGCGGATTGATGATTGAAGATTGAGTATTGAGGATTGAATATTGAGGATTGAGGATTGAGTGTTGAGGATTGAGGATCGAGAATTGAGAATTGAAGATTGAGGATTGAGGATTGAGGATTGAGGTTTGAGGATTGAAGATTGAGGATTGAGGATTGAGGATTGAGGATTGACGATGAGGACTGAGGATTGACGGTTGAAGATTGAGTATTGAGGATTGAAGGTTGAGGATTGAGCATTGAGGATTGAAGGTTGAGTATTGAGGATTGAAGATTGATGATTGAGTGTTGAGGATTGAAGACTGAGGATTGAGGATTGAGGATTGAGGATTGAAGATTGAGGATTGAGGATTGAGGATTGAGGATTGAAGATTGAGTATTGAGGATTGAATATTGAGGATTGGGGATTGAGTATTGAGGGTTGAGGATTGAAGATTGAGGATTGGCGACTGAGTGTTGAGGGTTGAGTGATGAGAATTGATCTTTGTGGATAGAGATTTGAAGATTGCAGATTGAGTATTGAGTATGGAAAACTCTGAACTGAGGATATTCTATTGAGGATTGAGGATTGACAACTGATTGTTGGGGACTGAGGGCTGAAGTTTGAGGTTTCAGGATTGAGGATTCAGGATTGTGGTTTGAGGACTGAGGATTGAGGTTTGAGGATTGAGGATTGAGGATTGAGGATTGAAGATTGAGGATTGAGGATTGAGGATTGAGGATTGAAGGTTGAATATTGATGATTGAAGATTGAGGATTGAGGATTGAGGGTTGTGGATTGAGGACGAGGTCTGATGGTTGAGTATTGATGTTTGAGGTCTGAGGATTGAGGATTGAGGATTGAGAATTGAGAATTGAGGACTGAGGATTGACGATTGAGGATTGAGGACTGAGGATTGATGACTGAGGATTGAAGATTGAGTATTGAGGATTGAAGATTGACTATTGAGGATTGAGGATTGAGGATTGAGGATTGAAGATTGAGGATTGGGGATTGATGATTGACGATTGAGGATTGAGTAATGACGATTGAGGATTGAGGATTGAGGATTGAAGGTTGAGGATTGAGGATTGTGGATTGAATATTGAGGACTTAGTGTTGAGGGTTGAGTGATGGGAATTGATGTTTGTGGATTGAGATTTGAAGATTGAAGAATGGGGATTGAGTATTGAAAACTGTGAATTGAGAATATTCTATTGAGGATTGAGGATTGACAATTGATTGTTGAGGACTGAGGGCTGAAGATTGAGGATTCAGGATTGAGGATTCGGGATTGATGTTTGAGGACTGAGGATTGAGGATTGAGGATTGAGGATTGAGGATTGACGCTTGAGGATTGATGGTTGAGGATGGAGGATTGTAGAGAGAGGACTGAGTGTTGTGGATTGAGTGTTGAGGATTGACGTTTGAGGATTGAGATTTGATTACTGAATTTGTGGATTGAGTATTGAACCATGACAATTCAGGATATTCTATTGAGCATTGAGAATTGAGTATTGATGGTTGAGTATTGAGGATTGATGGTTGAGGGTTGTGTGTTGAATATTGAGGATTGAGGATTGCGGATTGAGGACTGAAGATTGAGGATTGAAGATTTAGTATTGACGATTGAAGGTTGAGGATTTAGGATTGAGTGTTGAGGATTGAGGACGAGGACTGACGGTTGAGGATTGAGGTTTGTGGATTGAGGATTGAGGATTGAGGACTGAGGATTGAGGTTTGAGGACTGAGCATTGAGGATTGAAGATTGAGGACTGGGGATTGAGGATTGAAGATTGAGGATTAAGGATTGAGGATTGGGGATTGGGGATGTAGGATTGGAGATTGATTATTGAGGATTGAAGATTGAGTGTTGAGGATTCAGGATTGAGAATTGAGAATTGAGGATGGGGACTGAGGGTTGAGGTTTGAGGTTTGAGGAACGAGGATTGAGGATTGAGGATTGAGGGCAGAGGATTGACGATTGAGTATTGAAGATTGAGGATTGAGGATTGAAGATTGAGGATTAAGGATTGAGGATTGGGGATTGAGAATTGAGGATTGAGGATTGAAGATTGTGTATTGAGGATTGACGGTTGAGAATTGAGAATTGAGGTTTGAGGATTGACGATGAGGGCTGAGGGTTGAGGATTGAGGATTGAGGACTGAGGACTGAGGATTGAGTGTTGAGGATTGCGGGTTGAGGATTGAGGATTGAGGATTGAGGATTGAGGATGAGGGCTGAGGTTTGAGGTTTGAGGTTTGAGTATTGAAGATTGAGGATTGATGACTGACGATTGAGAATTGACGATTGATGATTGCGGATTGAGGATAGAAGATTGAGTATTGAGGATTGAATATTGAGGATTGAGGATTGAGTGTTGAGGATTGAGGATTGAGGATTGAGGATTGAAGATTGAATATTGATGATAGAAGATTGAGGATTGAGGATTGAGGATTGAGGATAGACGATTGAGGACTGAGTATTGAGGATTGAAGGTTGAGGATTGAGCATTGAGGATTGAAGATTGAGTATTGAGGATTGAAGATTGATGATTGAGTGTTGAGGATTGAAGATTGAGGATTGAGGATTGAGGATTGAGGATTGAGGATTGAGGATTGAGGATTGAGGATCGAGGATTGAAGATTGAGTATTGAGGATTGAATATTGAGGATTGTGGATTGAGGATTGAGGATTGAGGATTGAAGATTAAGGATTTGGTATTGGTGATTGACGACTGAGTATTGAGTATTGAGGATTAAGAATTGAGGATTGAGGATTGAGGATTGAAGATTGAGGATTGAGGATTGAGGATTGAGAATTGAGGATTGAAGATTGAGGATTGGGTGTTGAGGATTGAAGAATGAGGATTGAGGATTGAGGATTGAGGATTCAGGATTGAAGATTGAGTATTGAGAATTGAATATCGATGATTGAGGTCTGAGGATTGAGGATAGAGGATTGAGAATTGAGGATTGAGGATTGAGTATTGGGGATTGAGGATTGAAGATTGAGGATTGAGGATTGAGGATTAATGATTGAGTATTGAGGATTGAACATTGAGGACTGAGTGTTGAGGGTTGAGTGGTGAGAATTGATGTTTTTGGATAGAGATTTGAAGATTGCAGATTGAGTATTGAGTATTGAATACTGTGAATTGAGGATATTCTATTGGGGATTGAGGATTGAAAACAGTTTGTTGAGGACTGAGGGCTAAAGATTGAGGATACAGGATTGAGGATTCAGAATTGTGGTTTGAGGACTGAGGATTGAAGATTGAGTATTGAGGATTGAAGATTAAGGGTTGAGGATTGAGGAATGAGGATTGAGGATTGAGGATGAGGGCTGAGGGTTGAAGATTGTGCTTTGAGGACTCAGGACTGAGGATTGAGAATTGAGAATTGAGGATTGAGGATTGAGGATTGAAGATTGAGGATAGGGTATTGAGGACTGAAGAATGAGGATTGAGGATGGGCGATTGAGGATTGAGGATTGATGATTGAGTATTCAGGATTGGAGATTGACGATTGAGGATTGAGGATTGAGGATCGAGGATTGAGGATTGAGTATTGAAGATTGAGTATTGAGGATTGAAGATTGAGGATTGCTGATTGAGGATTGAGGATTGAGGATTGAGGATTGAGAATTGATGATTGAGGATTGGGAACTGAGTGTTGAGGGTTGAGTGATGAGGATTGATGTTTGTGGATAGAGATTTGAAGATTTCAGATTGAGTATTGAGTATTGAAACCTGTGAATTGTGGATATTCTATTGAGGATTGAGGATTGACAACTGATTGTTGAGGACTGAGGGCTGATGATTGAGGATTGAGGATTGAGGATCGAGGATTGAGTATTGAGTATTGAGGATTGAAGATTGAGGATTGGGTATTGCGGATCGAAGATTGAGTATTGAGGACTGAGGATTGAGGATTGAGGATCGAGGATTGAGAATGAGGGCTGAGGGTTGAGAATTGAGGTTTGAGGATTGAGGACTGAGGATTGAGGATTGATGATTGAGTATTGAGGATTGAAGATTGAGGATTGAGGATTGAGGATTGAGGATTGAGGATTGAGGATTGAGGATTGAAAATTGAGGACTGGGGACTGAGTGTTGAGGGTTGAGTGATGAGAATTGGTGTTTGTGGATAGAGATTTAAAGATTGCAGATTGAGTATTGAGTATTGAAAACTGTGAATTGATGATATTCTATTGAGGATTGAGAATTGACAACTGATTGTTGAGGTCTGAGGTCTGAAGATTGAGGATTCAGGATTGAGGATCCAGGATTGAGGTTTGAGGACTGAGGATTGAGGATAGAGGATTGAGGATTGATGACAGAGGATTGAGCATTGAGGATTGAGGATTGAAGATTGAGGATTGAGTATTGCGGATTGAACATTGAGGATTGAGGATTGAGGATTGAGGACTGAAGATTGAATATTGATGATTGAAGATTGAGGATTGAGGATTGAGGATTGAGGTTTGAGGATTGAAGATTGAGTATTGAGGATCGAAGATTGAGGACTGAGTGTTGAGGGTTGAGTGATGAGAATTGATGATTGTGGATAGAGATTTGAAGATTGCAGATTGGGTATTGAGTATTGAAAACTGTGAATTGAGGATATTCTATTGGGGATTGAGGATTGACAACTGATTGTTGAGTACTGAGGGCTGAAGATTGAGGATTCAGGATTGAGGATTCAGAATTGTGGTTTGCGGACTGAGGATTGAAGATTGAAGATTGAGTATTGATGGTTGAGGATTGAGGATTGAGGATTGAGGATTGAGGTTGAGGGCTGAGGGTTGAAGATTGAGGTGTGAGGACTCAGGACTGAGGATTGAGGATTGAGGATTGAGGATTGAGGATTGAGGATTGAAGATTGAGGATTGGGTATTGCGGATTGAATATTGAGGATTGAGTATTGAGGATTGAGCATTGAGGATTCAGGATTGAGGATTCAGAATTGAGGATTCAGGATTGTGTTTTGAGGACAGAGGATTGAGGCTTGAGGATTGAGGATTGAGGATTGAGGATTGAGGATTGAGGATTGAGGATTGCAGATTGAGTATTGAGGATTGAAGATTGAGGATTGAGGATTGAGGATTGATGATTGAATATTGAGGATTGAAGATTGAGGATTGAGGATTGAGGATTGAGGACTGAGGATTGATGATTGAGGATTGATGATTGAGTATTGAGGATTGAAGATTGAGGATTGGGGATTGAGGATTGATGATTGAGGATTGTGGATTAAGGATTGAAGATTGAGGATTGAGGACTGAGAATAGAAGATTGAGGATTGGGGATTGAGGATCGACGATTGAGGATTGAGTATTGAGGATTGAGTATTGAGGCTTGAGGAATGAACATTGAGTATTGAGGACTGAAGATTGAGGATTGGGGACTGAGTGTTGAGAGTTGAGTGATGAGAATTGACGTTTGTGGATAGAGAGATGAAGATTGCAGATTGAGTATTGCGTATGGAAATTTCTGAACTGAGGGTATTCTAGTGAGGATTGAGGATTGACATCTGATTGTTGAGGCCTGAGGGCTGAAGATTGAGGATTCAGGATTGAGGAGTCAGGATTGTGGTTTGAGGACTGAGGATTGAGGATTGAGGATTGGGGATTGAGGATTGAGGATCGAGGATTGAAGATTGTAGATTGGTTATTGAGGATTTGACATTGAGGATTGAGAATTGAGGATTGAGGATTGAGGACTGAGGATTGAAGATTGAATATTGATGATTGAAGGTTGAGGATTGAGGATTGGGGGTTGTGGATTGAGGACGGGGACTGAGGGTTGAGTATTGATGTTTGAGGTCTGAGGATTGAGGATAGAGGATTGAGAATTGACGATTGAGGATTGAGGATTCAAGATTGAGGATTGGATATTGAGGATTGAAGAGTGAGGACTGAGGATTGAGGATTGAGGATTGAAGATTGAGGATTGATGATTGAGGATTGAGGATTGAGGATTGAGGATTGAGGATTGAGGATTGAGTACTGAAGATTGAGTATTGATGACTGAGTATTGAGGATTGAGGATTGTGGATTGAGGATTGAGGATTGAGGATTCAAGATTGAGTATTGAGGATTGACGATTGAGGATTGAGTATTGAGGATCGAGGATTGAGAATGAGGGCTGAGGGTTGAGGATTGAGGTTTGAGGATTGAGGACTGAGGATTGAGGATTGATGATTGAGTATTGAGGATTGAAGATTGAGGATTGGGGACTGAGTGTTGAGAGTTGAGTGATGAGAATTGACGTTTGTGGATAGAGAGATGAAGATTGCAGATTGAGTATTGCGTATGGAAATTTCTGAACTGAGGGTATTCTAGTGAGGATTGAGGATTGACAACTGATTGTTGAGGCCTGAGGGCTGAAGATTGAGGATTCAGGATTGAGGAGTCAGGATTGTGGTTTGAGGACTGAGGATTGAGGATTGAGGATTGGGGATTGAGGATTGAGGATCGAGGATTGAAGATTGTAGATTGGTTATTGAGGATTTGACATTGAGGATTGAGAATTGAGGATTGAGGATTGAGGACTGAGGATTGAAGATTGAATATTGATGATTGAAGGTTGAGGATTGAGGATTGAGGGTTGTGGATTGAGGACGGGGACTGAGGGTTGAGTATTGATGTTTGAGGTCTGAGGATTGAGGATAGAGGATTGAGAATTGACGATTGAGGATTGAGGATTCAAGATTGAGGATTGGATATTGAGGATTGAAGAGTGAGGACTGAGGATTGAGGATTGAGGATTGAAGATTGAGGATTGATGATTGAGGATTGAGGATAGAGGATTGAGGATTGAGTATTGGGGATTGAGGATTGAAGATTGAGGATTGAGGATTGAGGATTGAGGATTGAGGATTGAGGATTGAGGATTGAGTACTGAAGATTGAGTATTGATGACTGAGTATTGAGGATTGAGGATTGTGGATTGAGGATTGAGGATTGAGGATTGAAGATTGAGTATTGAGGATTGACGATTGAGGATTGAGTATTGAGGATCGAGGATTGAGAATGAGGGCTGAGGGTTGAGGATTGAGGTTTGAGGATTGAGGACTGAGGATTGAGGATTGATGATTGAGTATTGAGGATTGAAGATTGAGGATTGAGGATTGAGGATTGAGGATTGAGGATTGAGGATTGAGGATTGAAAATTGAGGACTGGGGACTGAGTGTTGAGGGTTGAGTGATGAGAATTGGTGTTTGTGGATAGAGATTTAAAGATTGCAGATTGAGTATTGAGTATTGAAAACTGTGAATTGATGATATTCTATTGAGGATTGAGAATTGACAACTGATTGTTGAGGTCTGAGGTCTGAGGATTGAGGATTCAGGATTGAGGATCCAGGATTGAGGTTTGAGGACTGAGGATTGAGGATAGAGGATTGAGGATTGATGACAGAGGATTGAGCATTGAGGATTGGGGATTGAAGATTGAGGATTGAGTATTGCGGATTGAACATTGAGGATTGAGGATAGAGGATTGAGGACTGAAGATTGAATATTGATGATTGAAGATTGATGATTGAGGATTGAGGGTTGTGGATTGAGGACGAGGACTGAGGGTTGAGTATTGATGTCTGTGGTCTGAGGATTGAAGATTGTGGATTGAGAATTGAGGATTGAGGATTGAGGATTGAAGATTGAGGCTTGGGTATTGAGGATTGAAGAATGAGCATTGAGGATTGAGGATTGAGGATTGAGGATTGAGGATTGAAGATTGAGGATTGACGATTGAGGTTTGAGGATTGAAGATTGAGTATTGAGGATCGAAGATTGAGGATTGAGGATTGAGGATTGAGGATTGAGGATTGACGATTGAAGATTGAGGATTGGGGACTGAGGATTGAAGACAGAGGATTGAGGATTGAGGATTAATGATTGGGTATTGAGGACTGAACATTGAGGACTGAGTGTTGAGGGTTGAGTGATGAGAATTGATGATTGTGGATAGAGATTTGAAGATTGCAGATTGGGTATTGAGTATTGAAAACTGTGAATTGAGGATATTCTATTGGGGATTGAGGATTGACAACTGATTGTTGAGTACTGAGGGCTGAAGATTGAGGATTCAGGATTGAGGATTCAGAATTGTGGTTTGCGGACTGAGGATTGAAGTTTGAAGATTGAGTATTGATGGTTGAGGATTGAGGATTGAGGATTGAGGATTGAGGTTGAGGGCTGAGGGTTGAAGATTGAGGTGTGTGGACTCAGGACTGAGGATTGAGGATTGAGGATTGAGGATTGAGGATTGAGGATTGAAGATTGAGGATTGGGTATTGCGGATTGAATATTGAGGATTGAGTATTGAGGATTGAGCATTGAGGATTCAGGATTGAGGATTCAGAATTGAGGATTCAGGATTGTGTTTTGAGGACAGAGGATTGAGGCTTGAGGATTGAGGATTGAGGATTGAGGATTGAGGATTGAGGATTGAGGATTGAGGACTGAAGATTGAATATTGATGATTGAAGATTGAGGATTGAGGATTGAGGGTTGTGGATTGGGGACCAGGACTGAGGGTTGAATATTGACGTTTGAGGACTGAGGATTGTGGATTGAGGATTGAGAATTGAGGATTGAGTATTGAGGATTGAAGATTGAGGATTGGGTATTGAGGATTGAAGAATGAGGATTGAGGATTGAAGATTGAGGATTGAGGATTGAGGATCGAGGATTGAGGATGAGGGCTGAGGGTTGAGGATTGAGGTTTGAGGATTGAGGACTGAGGATTGAAGGTTGATGATTGAGTATTGAGGGTTGAAGATTGAGGATTGAGGATTGAGGATTGAGGATTGAGGATTGAGCATTGAAGATTGTAGATTGGTTATTGAGGATTTGACATTGAGGATTGAGAATTGAGGATTGAGGATTGAGGATTGAGGATTGAAGATTGAATATTGATGATTGAAGGTTGAGGATTGAGGATTGAGGGTTGTGGATTGAGGACGGGGACTGAGGGTTGAGTATTGATGTTTGAGGTCTGAGGATTGAGGATAGAGGATTGAGAATTGACGATTGAGGATTGAGGATTCAAGATTGAGGATTGGATATTGAGGATTGAAGAGTGAGGACTGAAGATTGAGGATTGAGGATTGAAGATTGAGGATTGATGATTGAGGATTGAGGATAGAGGATTGAGGATTGAGTATTGGGGATTGAGGATTGAAGATTGAGGATTGAGGATTGAGGATAGAGGATTGAGGATTGAGTATTGGGGATTGAGGATTGAAGATTGAGGATTGAGGATTGAGGATTGAGGATTGAGGATTGAGGATTGAGTACTGAAGATTGAGTATTGATGACTGAGTATTGAGGATTGAGGATTGTGGATTGAGGATTGAGGATTGAGGATTGAAGATTGAGTATTGAGGATTGACGATTGAGGATTGAGTATTGAGGATCGAGGTTTGAGAATGAGGGCTGAGGGTTGAGGATTGAGGTTTGAGGATTGAGGACTGAGGATTGAGGATTGATGATTGAGTATTGAGGATTGAAGATTGAGGATTGAGGATTGAGGATTGAGGATTGAGGATTGAGGATTGAGGATTGAAAATTGAGGACTGGGGACTGAGTGTTGAGGGTTGAGTGATGAGAATTGGTGTTTGTGGATAGAGATTTAAAGATTGCAGATTGAGTATTGAGTATTGAAAACTGTGAATTGATGATATTCTATTGAGGATTGAGAATTGACAACTGATTGTTGAGGTCCGAGGTCTGAAGGTTGAGGGTTCAGGATTGAGGTTCCAGGATTGAGGTTTGAGGACTGAGGATTGAGGATAGAGGATTGAGGATTGATGACAGAGGATTGAGCATTGAGGATTGAGGATTGAAGATTGAGGATTGAGTATTGCGGATTGAACATTGAGGACTGAGGCCTGACGATTGAGGTTTCAGGATTGAGGATTCAGGATTGTGGTTTGAGGACTGAGGATTGAGGATTGAGGATCGAGGATTGAGAATTCAGGATTGAGGATTGAAGATTGAGGATTGGGTATTGAGGATTGATCATTGAGGATTGAGGATTGATGATTGAGGATTGAGGATTGAGAATTGAAGATTGAATATTGATGATTGAAGATTGAGGATTGTGGATTGAGGACTGAGTATTGAGGATTGAAGATTGAGGATTCAGGATTGAGGATTGAGGATTGAGGAATGAGGATTGAGGATTGAGGGTTGTGGATTGGGGACCAGGACTGAGGGTTGAATATTGATGTTTGAGGTCTGAGGATTGCGGATTGAGGATTGAGAATTGAGGATTGAGGATTGAGGATTGAAGATTGAGGATTGGGTATTGAGGATTGAAGAATGAGTATTGAGGATTGAGGATTGAGGCCTGAGGATTGAGAATTGAGAACTGAGGATGAGGACTGAGGGCTGAGGGTTGAGGTTTGAGGAATGAGGACTGACGACTGAGGATTGAGGATTGAAGATTGAGTATTGAGGATTGAAGATTGTGGATTGAGGATTGAGGATTGAGGATTGAGGATTGAAGATTGAGGATTGGGGACTGAGTGTTGATACGCTGAGTGATGAGAATTGATGTTTGCGGATAGAGATTTGAAGATTGCAGATTGAGTATTGCGTATGGAAAACTCTGAACTGAGGATATTCTATTGAGGATTGAGGATTGACAACTGATTGTTGAGGACTGAGGGCTGAAGATTGAGGATTCAGGATTGAGGATTCAGGATTGTGGTTTGAGGACAGAGGATTGAGGATTGAGAATTGAGGATTGAGGATTGAGGATTGAGGATTGAAGATTGAGGATTGGGTATTGCGGATTGAATATTGAGGATTGAGTATTGAGGATTGAGCATTGAGGATTCAGGATTGAGGATTCAGGATTGAGGATTCAGGATTGTGGTTTGAGGACAGAGGATTGAGGCTTGAGGATTGAGGATTGAGGATTGAGGATTGAAGATTGAGGATTGGGTATTGAGGATTGAAGAATGAGGATTGAGGATTGAGGATTGAGGATTGAGGATTGAAGATTGAGGATTGAGGATTGAGGATTGAGGATTGAAGATTGAGTATTGAGGATTGAAGATTGAGTATTGAGGATTGAATGTTGAGGATTGAGGATTGAGGATTGAGGATTGAGGATTGAAGATTGAGGACTGGGGACTGAGTATTGAGGGTTGAGTGATGAGAATTGGTGTTTGAGGATAGAGATTTAAAGATTGCAGATTGAGTATTGAGTATTGAAAACTGTGAATTGATGATATTCTATTGAGGATTGAGAATTGACAACTGATTGTTGAGGACTGAGGTCTGAAGGTTGAGGATTCAGTATTGAGGATCCAGGATTGAGGTTTTAGGACTGAGGATTGAGGATAGAGGATTGAGGATTGTGGATTGGGGATTGAGGATTGAGGATCGTTGATTGAAGATTGAAGATTGGGTATTGAGGATTGAACATTGAGGATTGAGAATTGCGGATTGAGGATTGAGGATTGAGGATTGAAGATTGAATATTGATCATTGAAGGTTGAGGATTGAGGATTGAGGGTTGTGAATTCAGGACGAGGACTGAGGGTTGAGTATTGATGTTTGAGGTCTGACGATTGAGGATAGAGGATTGAGAATTGAGGATTGAGGATTGAGGATTGAAGATTGAGGATTGGGTATTGAGGATTGAAGAATGAGGACTGAGGATTGAGGATCGAGTATTGAGGATTGAAGATTGAGTATTGAGGATTGAAGATTGAGGATTGAGGATTGAGGATTGAGGATTGAGGATTGAGGATTGAAGATTGAGGATTGAGGATTGAGGATTAAAGGTTGAGCATTGAGGATTGAGTATTGAGGATTGATGATTGAGGATTGAGGATTGAGGATTGAGGATTGAGGATTGAGGATTTAGGATTGAGTATTGAAGACTGAGGATTGATGATTGAGGATTGAGGATTGAGGATTGAGTATTGAGTATTGGGGATTGAGGATTATAGATTGAGGATTGAGAATTGAGGATTAATGATTGAGTATTGAGGATTGAAGATTGAGAATTGAGGATTGAGGATTGAACATTGTGGACTGAGTGTTGAGGGTTGAGTGATGAGAATTGATGTTTGTGGATAGAGATTTGAAGATTGCAGATTGGGTATTGAGTATTGAAAACTGTGAATTGAGGATATTCTATTGGGGATTGAGGATTGACAACTGATTGTTGATTACTGAGGACTGAAGATTGAGGATTCAGGATTGAGGATTCAGAATTGTGGTTTGAGGACTGAGGATTGAAGATTGAAGATTGAGTATTGAGGGTTGAGGATTGAGGATTGAGGATTGAGGATTGAGGTTGAGGGCTGAGGGTTGAAGATTGAGGTGTGAGGACTCAGGACTGAGGATTGAGGTTTGAGAATTGAGGATTGAGAATTGAGGATTGAAGATTGAGGATAGGGTATTGAGGATTGATGAATGAGAATGGAGGATGGGCGATTGAGGATTGAGGATTGAAGATTGAGTATTCAGGATTGGAGATTGACGATTGAGGATTGAGGATTGAGGATTGAAGATTGAGTATTGAGGATTGAAGACTGAGGATTGAGGATTGACGATTGAGGACTGAGGATTGAGAATTGAAGATTGAGGATTGGGGACTGAGTGTTGAGGGTTGAGTGATGAGGATTGATGTTTGTGCATAGAGATTTGAAGATTGCAGATTCAGTATTGAGTATTGAAACCTGTGAATTGAGGATATTCTATTGAGGATTGAGGATTGACAACAGATTGTTGAGGACTGAGGGCTGAAGATTGAGGATTCAGGATTGAGGATTCAGAATTGAGGTTTGATGACTGAGGATTGAGGATTGAGGATTGAGGATTGAGGATTGAGGATTGAGGATTGAAGATTCAGTATTGAGGATTGAAGATTGAGGATTGAGGATTGAGGACTGAGGATTGATGACTGAGGATTGAAGATTGAGTATTGAGGATTGAAGATTGACTATTGAGGATTGAGGATTGAGGATTGAGGATTGAAGATTGAGGATTGGGGATTGATGATTGACGATTGAGGATTGAGTAATGACGATTGAGGATTGAGGATTGAGGATTGAAGGTTGAGGATTGAGGATTGTGGATTGAATATTGAGGACTTAGTGTTGAGGGTTGAGTGATGGGAATTGATGTTTGTGGATTGAGATTTGAAGATTGAAGAATGGGGATTGAGTATTGAAAACTGTGAATTGAGAATATTCTATTGAGGATTGAGGATTGACAATTGATTGTTGAGGACTGAGGGCTGAAGATTGAGGATTCAGGATTGAGGATTCGGGATTGATGTTTGAGGACTGAGGATTGAGGATTGAGGATTGAGGATTGAGGATTGACGCTTGAGGATTGATGGTTGAGGATGGAGGATTGTAGAGAGAGGACTGAGTGTTGTGGATTGAGTGTTGAGGATTGACGTTTGAGGATTGAGATTTGATTACTGAATTTGTGGATTGAGTATTGAACCATGACAATTCAGGATATTCTATTGAGCATTGAGAATTGAGTATTGATGGTTGAGTATTGAGGATTGATGGTTGAGGGTTGTGTGTTGAATATTGAGGATTGAGGATTGCGGATTGAGGACTGAAGATTGAGGATTGAAGATTTAGTATTGACGATTGAAGGTTGAGGATTTAGGATTGAGTGTTGAGGATTGAGGACGAGGACTGACGGTTGAGGATTGAGGTTTGTGGATTGAGGATTGAGGATTGAGGACTGAGGATTGAGGTTTGAGGACTGAGCATTGAGGATTGAAGATTGAGGACTGGGGATTGAGGATTGAAGATTGAGGATTAAGGATTGAGGATTGGGGATTGGGGATGTAGGATTGGAGATTGATTATTGAGGATTGAAGATTGAGTGTTGAGGATTCAGGATTGAGAATTGAGAATTGAGGATGGGGACTGAGGGTTGAGGTTTGAGGTTTGAGGAACGAGGATTGAGGATTGAGGATTGAGGGCAGAGGATTGACGATTGAGTATTGAAGATTGAGGATTGAGGATTGAAGATTGAGGATTAAGGATTGAGGATTGGGGATTGAGAATTGAGGATTGAGGATTGAAGATTGTGTATTGAGGATTGACGGTTGAGAATTGAGAATTGAGGTTTGAGGATTGACGATGAGGGCTGAGGGTTGAGGATTGAGGATTGAGGACTGAGGACTGAGGATTGAGTGTTGAGGATTGCGGGTTGAGGATTGAGGATTGAGGATTGAGGATTGAGGATGAGGGCTGAGGTTTGAGGTTTGAGGTTTGAGTATTGAAGATTGAGGATTGATGACTGACGATTGAGAATTGACGATTGATGATTGCGGATTGAGGATAGAAGATTGAGTATTGAGGATTGAATATTGAGGATTGAGGATTGAGTGTTGAGGATTGAGGATTGAGGATTGAGGATTGAAGATTGAATATTGATGATAGAAGATTGAGGATTGAGGATTGAGGATTGAGGATAGACGATTGAGGACTGAGTATTGAGGATTGAAGGTTGAGGATTGAGCATTGAGGATTGAAGATTGAGTATTGAGGATTGAAGATTGATGATTGAGTGTTGAGGATTGAAGATTGAGGATTGAGGATTGAGGATTGAGGATTGAGGATTGAGGATTGAGGATTGAGGATCGAGGATTGAAGATTGAGTATTGAGGATTGAATATTGAGGATTGTGGATTGAGGATTGAGGATTGAGGATTGAAGATTAAGGATTTGGTATTGGTGATTGACGACTGAGTATTGAGTATTGAGGATTAAGAATTGAGGATTGAGGATTGAGGATTGAAGATTGAGGATTGAGGATTGAGGATTGAGAATTGAGGATTGAAGATTGAGGATTGGGTGTTGAGGATTGAAGAATGAGGATTGAGGATTGAGGATTGAGGATTCAGGATTGAAGATTGAGTATTGAGAATTGAATATCGATGATTGAGGTCTGAGGATTGAGGATAGAGGATTGAGAATTGAGGATTGAGGATTGAGTATTGGGGATTGAGGATTGAAGATTGAGGATTGAGGATTGAGGATTAATGATTGAGTATTGAGGATTGAACATTGAGGACTGAGTGTTGAGGGTTGAGTGGTGAGAATTGATGTTTTTGGATAGAGATTTGAAGATTGCAGATTGAGTATTGAGTATTGAATACTGTGAATTGAGGATATTCTATTGGGGATTGAGGATTGAAAACAGTTTGTTGAGGACTGAGGGCTAAAGATTGAGGATACAGGATTGAGGATTCAGAATTGTGGTTTGAGGACTGAGGATTGAAGATTGAGTATTGAGGATTGAAGATTAAGGGTTGAGGATTGAGGAATGAGGATTGAGGATTGAGGATGAGGGCTGAGGGTTGAAGATTGTGCTTTGAGGACTCAGGACTGAGGATTGAGAATTGAGAATTGAGGATTGAGGATTGAGGATTGAAGATTGAGGATAGGGTATTGAGGACTGAAGAATGAGGATTGAGGATGGGCGATTGAGGATTGAGGATTGATGATTGAGTATTCAGGATTGGAGATTGACGATTGAGGATTGAGGATTGAGGATCGAGGATTGAGGATTGAGTATTGAAGATTGAGTATTGAGGATTGAAGATTGAGGATTGCTGATTGAGGATTGAGGATTGAGGATTGAGGATTGAGAATTGATGATTGAGGATTGGGAACTGAGTGTTGAGGGTTGAGTGATGAGGATTGATGTTTGTGGATAGAGATTTGAAGATTTCAGATTGAGTATTGAGTATTGAAACCTGTGAATTGTGGATATTCTATTGAGGATTGAGGATTGACAACTGATTGTTGAGGACTGAGGGCTGATGATTGAGGATTGAGGATTGAGGATCGAGGATTGAGTATTGAGTATTGAGGATTGAAGATTGAGGATTGGGTATTGCGGATCGAAGATTGAGTATTGAGGACTGAGGATTGAGGATTGAGGATCGAGGATTGAGAATGAGGGCTGAGGGTTGAGAATTGAGGTTTGAGGATTGAGGACTGAGGATTGAGGATTGATGATTGAGTATTGAGGATTGAAGATTGAGGATTGAGGATTGAGGATTGAGGATTGAGGATTGAGGATTGAGGATTGAAAATTGAGGACTGGGGACTGAGTGTTGAGGGTTGAGTGATGAGAATTGGTGTTTGTGGATAGAGATTTAAAGATTGCAGATTGAGTATTGAGTATTGAAAACTGTGAATTGATGATATTCTATTGAGGATTGAGAATTGACAACTGATTGTTGAGGTCTGAGGTCTGAAGATTGAGGATTCAGGATTGAGGATCCAGGATTGAGGTTTGAGGACTGAGGATTGAGGATAGAGGATTGAGGATTGATGACAGAGGATTGAGCATTGAGGATTGAGGATTGAAGATTGAGGATTGAGTATTGCGGATTGAACATTGAGGATTGAGGATTGAGGATTGAGGACTGAAGATTGAATATTGATGATTGAAGATTGAGGATTGAGGATTGAGGATTGAGGTTTGAGGATTGAAGATTGAGTATTGAGGATCGAAGATTGAGGACTGAGTGTTGAGGGTTGAGTGATGAGAATTGATGATTGTGGATAGAGATTTGAAGATTGCAGATTGGGTATTGAGTATTGAAAACTGTGAATTGAGGATATTCTATTGGGGATTGAGGATTGACAACTGATTGTTGAGTACTGAGGGCTGAAGATTGAGGATTCAGGATTGAGGATTCAGAATTGTGGTTTGCGGACTGAGGATTGAAGATTGAAGATTGAGTATTGATGGTTGAGGATTGAGGATTGAGGATTGAGGATTGAGGTTGAGGGCTGAGGGTTGAAGATTGAGGTGTGAGGACTCAGGACTGAGGATTGAGGATTGAGGATTGAGGATTGAGGATTGAGGATTGAAGATTGAGGATTGGGTATTGCGGATTGAATATTGAGGATTGAGTATTGAGGATTGAGCATTGAGGATTCAGGATTGAGGATTCAGAATTGAGGATTCAGGATTGTGTTTTGAGGACAGAGGATTGAGGCTTGAGGATTGAGGATTGAGGATTGAGGATTGAGGATTGAGGATTGAGGATTGCAGATTGAGTATTGAGGATTGAAGATTGAGGATTGAGGATTGAGGATTGATGATTGAATATTGAGGATTGAAGATTGAGGATTGAGGATTGAGGATTGAGGACTGAGGATTGATGATTGAGGATTGATGATTGAGTATTGAGGATTGAAGATTGAGGATTGGGGATTGAGGATTGATGATTGAGGATTGTGGATTAAGGATTGAAGATTGAGGATTGAGGACTGAGAATAGAAGATTGAGGATTGGGGATTGAGGATCGACGATTGAGGATTGAGTATTGAGGATTGAGTATTGAGGCTTGAGGAATGAACATTGAGTATTGAGGACTGAAGATTGAGGATTGGGGACTGAGTGTTGAGAGTTGAGTGATGAGAATTGACGTTTGTGGATAGAGAGATGAAGATTGCAGATTGAGTATTGCGTATGGAAATTTCTGAACTGAGGGTATTCTAGTGAGGATTGAGGATTGACATCTGATTGTTGAGGCCTGAGGGCTGAAGATTGAGGATTCAGGATTGAGGAGTCAGGATTGTGGTTTGAGGACTGAGGATTGAGGATTGAGGATTGGGGATTGAGGATTGAGGATCGAGGATTGAAGATTGTAGATTGGTTATTGAGGATTTGACATTGAGGATTGAGAATTGAGGATTGAGGATTGAGGACTGAGGATTGAAGATTGAATATTGATGATTGAAGGTTGAGGATTGAGGATTGGGGGTTGTGGATTGAGGACGGGGACTGAGGGTTGAGTATTGATGTTTGAGGTCTGAGGATTGAGGATAGAGGATTGAGAATTGACGATTGAGGATTGAGGATTCAAGATTGAGGATTGGATATTGAGGATTGAAGAGTGAGGACTGAGGATTGAGGATTGAGGATTGAAGATTGAGGATTGATGATTGAGGATTGAGGATTGAGGATTGAGGATTGAGGATTGAGGATTGAGTACTGAAGATTGAGTATTGATGACTGAGTATTGAGGATTGAGGATTGTGGATTGAGGATTGAGGATTGAGGATTCAAGATTGAGTATTGAGGATTGACGATTGAGGATTGAGTATTGAGGATCGAGGATTGAGAATGAGGGCTGAGGGTTGAGGATTGAGGTTTGAGGATTGAGGACTGAGGATTGAGGATTGATGATTGAGTATTGAGGATTGAAGATTGAGGATTGGGGACTGAGTGTTGAGAGTTGAGTGATGAGAATTGACGTTTGTGGATAGAGAGATGAAGATTGCAGATTGAGTATTGCGTATGGAAATTTCTGAACTGAGGGTATTCTAGTGAGGATTGAGGATTGACAACTGATTGTTGAGGCCTGAGGGCTGAAGATTGAGGATTCAGGATTGAGGAGTCAGGATTGTGGTTTGAGGACTGAGGATTGAGGATTGAGGATTGGGGATTGAGGATTGAGGATCGAGGATTGAAGATTGTAGATTGGTTATTGAGGATTTGACATTGAGGATTGAGAATTGAGGATTGAGGATTGAGGACTGAGGATTGAAGATTGAATATTGATGATTGAAGGTTGAGGATTGAGGATTGAGGGTTGTGGATTGAGGACGGGGACTGAGGGTTGAGTATTGATGTTTGAGGTCTGAGGATTGAGGATAGAGGATTGAGAATTGACGATTGAGGATTGAGGATTCAAGATTGAGGATTGGATATTGAGGATTGAAGAGTGAGGACTGAGGATTGAGGATTGAGGATTGAAGATTGAGGATTGATGATTGAGGATTGAGGATAGAGGATTGAGGATTGAGTATTGGGGATTGAGGATTGAAGATTGAGGATTGAGGATTGAGGATTGAGGATTGAGGATTGAGGATTGAGGATTGAGTACTGAAGATTGAGTATTGATGACTGAGTATTGAGGATTGAGGATTGTGGATTGAGGATTGAGGATTGAGGATTGAAGATTGAGTATTGAGGATTGACGATTGAGGATTGAGTATTGAGGATCGAGGATTGAGAATGAGGGCTGAGGGTTGAGGATTGAGGTTTGAGGATTGAGGACTGAGGATTGAGGATTGATGATTGAGTATTGAGGATTGAAGATTGAGGATTGAGGATTGAGGATTGAGGATTGAGGATTGAGGATTGAGGATTGAAAATTGAGGACTGGGGACTGAGTGTTGAGGGTTGAGTGATGAGAATTGGTGTTTGTGGATAGAGATTTAAAGATTGCAGATTGAGTATTGAGTATTGAAAACTGTGAATTGATGATATTCTATTGAGGATTGAGAATTGACAACTGATTGTTGAGGTCTGAGGTCTGAGGATTGAGGATTCAGGATTGAGGATCCAGGATTGAGGTTTGAGGACTGAGGATTGAGGATAGAGGATTGAGGATTGATGACAGAGGATTGAGCATTGAGGATTGGGGATTGAAGATTGAGGATTGAGTATTGCGGATTGAACATTGAGGATTGAGGATAGAGGATTGAGGACTGAAGATTGAATATTGATGATTGAAGATTGATGATTGAGGATTGAGGGTTGTGGATTGAGGACGAGGACTGAGGGTTGAGTATTGATGTCTGTGGTCTGAGGATTGAAGATTGTGGATTGAGAATTGAGGATTGAGGATTGAGGATTGAAGATTGAGGCTTGGGTATTGAGGATTGAAGAATGAGCATTGAGGATTGAGGATTGAGGATTGAGGATTGAGGATTGAAGATTGAGGATTGACGATTGAGGTTTGAGGATTGAAGATTGAGTATTGAGGATCGAAGATTGAGGATTGAGGATTGAGGATTGAGGATTGAGGATTGACGATTGAAGATTGAGGATTGGGGACTGAGGATTGAAGACAGAGGATTGAGGATTGAGGATTAATGATTGGGTATTGAGGACTGAACATTGAGGACTGAGTGTTGAGGGTTGAGTGATGAGAATTGATGATTGTGGATAGAGATTTGAAGATTGCAGATTGGGTATTGAGTATTGAAAACTGTGAATTGAGGATATTCTATTGGGGATTGAGGATTGACAACTGATTGTTGAGTACTGAGGGCTGAAGATTGAGGATTCAGGATTGAGGATTCAGAATTGTGGTTTGCGGACTGAGGATTGAAGTTTGAAGATTGAGTATTGATGGTTGAGGATTGAGGATTGAGGATTGAGGATTGAGGTTGAGGGCTGAGGGTTGAAGATTGAGGTGTGTGGACTCAGGACTGAGGATTGAGGATTGAGGATTGAGGATTGAGGATTGAGGATTGAAGATTGAGGATTGGGTATTGCGGATTGAATATTGAGGATTGAGTATTGAGGATTGAGCATTGAGGATTCAGGATTGAGGATTCAGAATTGAGGATTCAGGATTGTGTTTTGAGGACAGAGGATTGAGGCTTGAGGATTGAGGATTGAGGATTGAGGATTGAGGATTGAGGATTGAGGATTGAGGACTGAAGATTGAATATTGATGATTGAAGATTGAGGATTGAGGATTGAGGGTTGTGGATTGGGGACCAGGACTGAGGGTTGAATATTGACGTTTGAGGACTGAGGATTGTGGATTGAGGATTGAGAATTGAGGATTGAGTATTGAGGATTGAAGATTGAGGATTGGGTATTGAGGATTGAAGAATGAGGATTGAGGATTGAAGATTGAGGATTGAGGATTGAGGATCGAGGATTGAGGATGAGGGCTGAGGGTTGAGGATTGAGGTTTGAGGATTGAGGACTGAGGATTGAAGGTTGATGATTGAGTATTGAGGGTTGAAGATTGAGGATTGAGGATTGAGGATTGAGGATTGAGGATTGAGCATTGAAGATTGTAGATTGGTTATTGAGGATTTGACATTGAGGATTGAGAATTGAGGATTGAGGATTGAGGATTGAGGATTGAAGATTGAATATTGATGATTGAAGGTTGAGGATTGAGGATTGAGGGTTGTGGATTGAGGACGGGGACTGAGGGTTGAGTATTGATGTTTGAGGTCTGAGGATTGAGGATAGAGGATTGAGAATTGACGATTGAGGATTGAGGATTCAAGATTGAGGATTGGATATTGAGGATTGAAGAGTGAGGACTGAAGATTGAGGATTGAGGATTGAAGATTGAGGATTGATGATTGAGGATTGAGGATAGAGGATTGAGGATTGAGTATTGGGGATTGAGGATTGAAGATTGAGGATTGAGGATTGAGGATAGAGGATTGAGGATTGAGTATTGGGGATTGAGGATTGAAGATTGAGGATTGAGGATTGAGGATTGAGGATTGAGGATTGAGGATTGAGTACTGAAGATTGAGTATTGATGACTGAGTATTGAGGATTGAGGATTGTGGATTGAGGATTGAGGATTGAGGATTGAAGATTGAGTATTGAGGATTGACGATTGAGGATTGAGTATTGAGGATCGAGGTTTGAGAATGAGGGCTGAGGGTTGAGGATTGAGGTTTGAGGATTGAGGACTGAGGATTGAGGATTGATGATTGAGTATTGAGGATTGAAGATTGAGGATTGAGGATTGAGGATTGAGGATTGAGGATTGAGGATTGAGGATTGAAAATTGAGGACTGGGGACTGAGTGTTGAGGGTTGAGTGATGAGAATTGGTGTTTGTGGATAGAGATTTAAAGATTGCAGATTGAGTATTGAGTATTGAAAACTGTGAATTGATGATATTCTATTGAGGATTGAGAATTGACAACTGATTGTTGAGGTCCGAGGTCTGAAGGTTGAGGGTTCAGGATTGAGGTTCCAGGATTGAGGTTTGAGGACTGAGGATTGAGGATAGAGGATTGAGGATTGATGACAGAGGATTGAGCATTGAGGATTGAGGATTGAAGATTGAGGATTGAGTATTGCGGATTGAACATTGAGGACTGAGGCCTGACGATTGAGGTTTCAGGATTGAGGATTCAGGATTGTGGTTTGAGGACTGAGGATTGAGGATTGAGGATCGAGGATTGAGAATTCAGGATTGAGGATTGAAGATTGAGGATTGGGTATTGAGGATTGATCATTGAGGATTGAGGATTGATGATTGAGGATTGAGGATTGAGAATTGAAGATTGAATATTGATGATTGAAGATTGAGGATTGTGGATTGAGGACTGAGTATTGAGGATTGAAGATTGAGGATTCAGGATTGAGGATTGAGGATTGAGGAATGAGGATTGAGGATTGAGGGTTGTGGATTGGGGACCAGGACTGAGGGTTGAATATTGATGTTTGAGGTCTGAGGATTGCGGATTGAGGATTGAGAATTGAGGATTGAGGATTGAGGATTGAAGATTGAGGATTGGGTATTGAGGATTGAAGAATGAGTATTGAGGATTGAGGATTGAGGCCTGAGGATTGAGAATTGAGAACTGAGGATGAGGACTGAGGGCTGAGGGTTGAGGTTTGAGGAATGAGGACTGACGACTGAGGATTGAGGATTGAAGATTGAGTATTGAGGATTGAAGATTGTGGATTGAGGATTGAGGATTGAGGATTGAGGATTGAAGATTGAGGATTGGGGACTGAGTGTTGATACGCTGAGTGATGAGAATTGATGTTTGCGGATAGAGATTTGAAGATTGCAGATTGAGTATTGCGTATGGAAAACTCTGAACTGAGGATATTCTATTGAGGATTGAGGATTGACAACTGATTGTTGAGGACTGAGGGCTGAAGATTGAGGATTCAGGATTGAGGATTCAGGATTGTGGTTTGAGGACAGAGGATTGAGGATTGAGAATTGAGGATTGAGGATTGAGGATTGAGGATTGAAGATTGAGGATTGGGTATTGCGGATTGAATATTGAGGATTGAGTATTGAGGATTGAGCATTGAGGATTCAGGATTGAGGATTCAGGATTGAGGATTCAGGATTGTGGTTTGAGGACAGAGGATTGAGGCTTGAGGATTGAGGATTGAGGATTGAGGATTGAAGATTGAGGATTGGGTATTGAGGATTGAAGAATGAGGATTGAGGATTGAGGATTGAGGATTGAGGATTGAAGATTGAGGATTGAGGATTGAGGATTGAGGATTGAAGATTGAGTATTGAGGATTGAAGATTGAGTATTGAGGATTGAATGTTGAGGATTGAGGATTGAGGATTGAGGATTGAGGATTGAAGATTGAGGACTGGGGACTGAGTATTGAGGGTTGAGTGATGAGAATTGGTGTTTGAGGATAGAGATTTAAAGATTGCAGATTGAGTATTGAGTATTGAAAACTGTGAATTGATGATATTCTATTGAGGATTGAGAATTGACAACTGATTGTTGAGGACTGAGGTCTGAAGGTTGAGGATTCAGTATTGAGGATCCAGGATTGAGGTTTTAGGACTGAGGATTGAGGATAGAGGATTGAGGATTGTGGATTGGGGATTGAGGATTGAGGATCGTTGATTGAAGATTGAAGATTGGGTATTGAGGATTGAACATTGAGGATTGAGAATTGCGGATTGAGGATTGAGGATTGAGGATTGAAGATTGAATATTGATCATTGAAGGTTGAGGATTGAGGATTGAGGGTTGTGAATTCAGGACGAGGACTGAGGGTTGAGTATTGATGTTTGAGGTCTGACGATTGAGGATAGAGGATTGAGAATTGAGGATTGAGGATTGAGGATTGAAGATTGAGGATTGGGTATTGAGGATTGAAGAATGAGGACTGAGGATTGAGGATCGAGTATTGAGGATTGAAGATTGAGTATTGAGGATTGAAGATTGAGGATTGAGGATTGAGGATTGAGGATTGAGGATTGAGGATTGAAGATTGAGGATTGAGGATTGAGGATTAAAGGTTGAGCATTGAGGATTGAGTATTGAGGATTGATGATTGAGGATTGAGGATTGAGGATTGAGGATTGAGGATTGAGGATTTAGGATTGAGTATTGAAGACTGAGGATTGATGATTGAGGATTGAGGATTGAGGATTGAGTATTGAGTATTGGGGATTGAGGATTATAGATTGAGGATTGAGAATTGAGGATTAATGATTGAGTATTGAGGATTGAAGATTGAGAATTGAGGATTGAGGATTGAACATTGTGGACTGAGTGTTGAGGGTTGAGTGATGAGAATTGATGTTTGTGGATAGAGATTTGAAGATTGCAGATTGGGTATTGAGTATTGAAAACTGTGAATTGAGGATATTCTATTGGGGATTGAGGATTGACAACTGATTGTTGATTACTGAGGACTGAAGATTGAGGATTCAGGATTGAGGATTCAGAATTGTGGTTTGAGGACTGAGGATTGAAGATTGAAGATTGAGTATTGAGGGTTGAGGATTGAGGATTGAGGATTGAGGATTGAGGTTGAGGGCTGAGGGTTGAAGATTGAGGTGTGAGGACTCAGGACTGAGGATTGAGGTTTGAGAATTGAGGATTGAGAATTGAGGATTGAAGATTGAGGATAGGGTATTGAGGATTGATGAATGAGAATGGAGGATGGGCGATTGAGGATTGAGGATTGAAGATTGAGTATTCAGGATTGGAGATTGACGATTGAGGATTGAGGATTGAGGATTGAAGATTGAGTATTGAGGATTGAAGACTGAGGATTGAGGATTGACGATTGAGGACTGAGGATTGAGAATTGAAGATTGAGGATTGGGGACTGAGTGTTGAGGGTTGAGTGATGAGGATTGATGTTTGTGCATAGAGATTTGAAGATTGCAGATTCAGTATTGAGTATTGAAACCTGTGAATTGAGGATATTCTATTGAGGATTGAGGATTGACAACAGATTGTTGAGGACTGAGGGCTGAAGATTGAGGATTCAGGATTGAGGATTCAGAATTGAGGTTTGATGACTGAGGATTGAGGATTGAGGATTGAGGATTGAGGATTGAGGATTGAGGATTGAAGATTCAGTATTGAGGATTGAAGATTGAGGATTGAGGATTGAGGATTGAGGATTGAGGATTGAGGATTGAGGATTGAGTACTGAAGATTGAGTATTGATGACTGAGGATTCAGGATTGAGGATTGAGGACTGAGGATTGAGGATTGAGCATTGAAGATTGAATATTGATGATTGAAGATTGAGGATTGAGGATTGAGTGTTGTGGATTGAGGACGAGGTCTGATGGATGAGTATTGATGTTTGAGGTCTGAGGATTGATGATTGAGGATCGAGAATAGAGGATTGAGGATGGAGGATTGAAGATTGAGGATTTGGTGTTGAGGATTGAAGAATGAGAATTGAGGATTGAGGATTGAGGACTGAGGATTGAAGATTGAGTATTGAGGATTGAAGATTGAGGATTGAGGATTTGGGATTGATGATTGAGGATTGAGGATTGAGGATTGAGGATTGACAACTGATTGTTGAGGACTGAGGGCTGAAGATTGAGGATTCAGGATTGAGGATTCAGGATTGTGGTTTGAGGACAGAGGATTGAGGATTGAGAATTGAGGATTGAGGATTGAGGATTGAGGAATGAAGATTGAGGATTGGGTATTGCGGATTGAATATTGAGGATTGAGGATTGAGGATTGAGGATTGAGGATTCAGGATTGAGGATTCAGGATTGTGGTTTGAGGACAGAGGATTGAGGCTTGAGGATTGAGGATTGAGGAATGAGGATTGAGGATTGAGGATTGAGGATTTAAGATTGAGGATTGGGTATTGAGAATTGAACATTGAGGATTGAGGATTGAGGATTGAGGATTGAGGACAGGAGATTGAATATTGATGATTGAAGATTGAGGATTGAGGATTGAGAGTTGTGGATTGGGGACCAGGACTGAGGGTTGAATATTGACGTTTGAGGACTGAGGATTGAGGATTGAGGATTGAGAATTGAGGATTGAGGATTGAGGATTGAAGATTGAGGTTTGAGGACCGAGGACTGAGGATTGAGGATTGAGAATTGAGGATTGAGGATTGAGGATTGAAGATTGAGGATTGGGTATTGAGGATTGAGGATTGAGGATTGAGTATTGGGGATTGAGGATTGAAGATTGAGGATTGAGAATTGAGGATTAATGATTGAGTATTGAGGATTGAAGAATGAGAATTGAGGATTGAGGATTGAACATTGTGGACTGAGTGTTGAGGGTTGAGTGATGAGAATTGATGTTTGTGGATAGAGATTTGAAGATTGCAGATTGGGTATTGAGTATTGAAAGCTGTGAATTGAGGATATTCTATTGGGGATTGAGGATTGACAACTGATTGTTGAGTACTGAGGGCTGAAGATTGAGGATTCAGGATTGAGGATTCAGAATTGTGGTTTGAGGACTGAGGATTGAAGATTGAAGATTGAGTATAGAGGGTTGAGGATTAAGGATTGAGGATTGAGGATTGAGGCTGAGGGCTGAGGGTTGAAGATTGAGGTGTGAGGACTCAGGACTGAGGATTGAGGTTTGAGAATTGAGGATTGAGAATTGAGGATTGAAGATTGAGGATAGGGTATTGAGGATTGATGAATGAGAATGGAGGATGGGCGATTGAGGATTGAGGATTGAAGATTGAGTATTCAGGATTGGAGATTGACGGTTGAGGATTGAGGATTGAGGATCGAGGATTGAGGATTGAGGATCGAGGATTGAGGATTGAGGATTGAAGATTGAGTATTGAGGATTGAAGACTGAGCATTGAGGATTGACGATTGAGGATTGAGGATTGAGAATTGAAGATTGAGGATTGGGGACTGAGTGTTGAGGGTTGAGTGATGAGGATTGATGTTTGTGGATAGAGATTTGAAGATTGCAGATTCAGTATTGAGTATTGAAACCTGTGAATTGAGGATATTCTATTGAGGATTGAGGATTGACAACAGATTGTTGAGGACTGAGGGCTGAAGATTGAGGATTCAGGATTGAGGATTCAGAATTGAGGTTTGAGGACTGAGGATTGAGGATTGAGGATTGAGGATTGAGGATTGAGGATTGAGGATTGAAGATTCAGTATTGAGGATTGAAGATTGAGGATTGAGGATTGAGGATTGAGGATTGAGGATTGAGGTTTGAGGACTGAGTACTGAAGATTGAGTATTGATGACTGAGGATTCAGGATTGAGGATTGAGGACTGAGGATTGAGGATTGAGGATTGAAGATTGAATATTGATGATTGAAGATTGAGGATTGGGTATTGCGGATTGAATATTGAGGATTGAGGATTGAGGATTGAGGATTGAGGATTCAGGATTGAGGATTCAGGATTGAGGATTCAGGATTGTGGTTTGAGGACAGAGGATTGAGGATTGAGGATTGAGGATTGAGGATTGAGGATTGAGGATTGAGGATTGAGGATTGAGGATTTAAGATTGAGGATTGGGTATTGAGAATTGAACATTGAGGATTGAGGATTGAGGACAGAAGATTGAATATTGATGATTGAAGATTGAGGATTGAGGATTGAGAGTTGTGGATTGGGGACCAGGACTGAGGGTTGAATATTGACGTTTGAGGACTGAGGATTGAGGATTGAGGATTGAGAATTGAGGATTGAGGATTGAAGATTGAAGGTTGGGTATTGAGGACTGAACATTGAGGATTGAGGATTGAGGATTGAGGATTGAGGATTGGGTATTGCGGATCGAAGATTGAGTATTGAGGACTGAGGATTGAGGATTGAGGATCGAGGATTGAGGATTGAGGATTGAAGATTGAGTATTGAGGATTGATGGCTGAGGATTGAGGAATGAGGATTGAGGATTGAGTATTGAAGACTGAGGATTGGGGATGGAGGATTGACGATTGAGGATTGAGGATTGAGGTTTGAGGATTGGGTATTGAGGGTTAAAGATTTAGGATTGGGTATTGAGGATTGAGTATTGAGGATTGAGGATTGAGGATTGAAGATTGAGGATTGAGGATTGAGGATTGAGGATTGAAGATTGAGTATTGAGGATTGAAGATTGAAGGTTGGGTATTGAGGACTGAACATTGAGGATTGAGGATTGAGGATTGAGGATTGAGGGTTGAGGATTGATGATTGAGGATTGAAGATTCAATATTGATGATTGAAGGTCGTGGATTGAGGATTGAGGATTGAAGATTGAGTATTGAGGATTGAAGATTGAGGATTGAGGATTGAGTATTGAGGATTGACGATTGACGATTGAGGATAGGGGACTGAGTGTTGATGACTGAGTGATGAGAATTGATGTTTGTGGATAGAGATATGAAGGTTGCAGATTGAGTATTGCGTATGGAAAACTCTGAACTGAGGATATTCTTGTGTGGATTGAGGATTGACAACTGATTGTTGAGGACTAAGGTCTGAAGGTTGAGGATTCAGGATTGAGGATTCAGGACTGTGGTTTGAGGACTGTGGATTGAGGATTGAGGATTGGGGATTGAGGATTGAGGATCGAGGATTGAAGATTGAAGATTGGGTATTGAGGATTGAACATTGAGGATTGAGAATTGAGGATTGAGGATTGAGGATTGAGGATTGAAGATTGAATATTGATCATTGAAGGTTGAGTATTGAGGATTGAGGGTTGTGGATTCAGGACGAGGACTGAGGGTTGAGTATTGATGTTTGAGGTCTGAGGATTGAGGATAGAGGATTGAGAATTGAGGATTGAGGATTGAGGATTGAAGATTGAGGATTGGGTATTGAGGATTGAAGAATGAGGACTGAGGGTTGAGGATCGAGTATTGAGGATTGAAGATTGAGTATTGAGGATTGAAGATTGAGGATTGAGGTTTGAGGATTGAGGATTGAGGATTGAGGATTGAGGATTGAGGATTGAAGGTTGAGGATTGAGGATTGAGGACTAAAGGTTGAGCATTGAGGATTGAGGATTGAGGATTGATGATTGAGGATTGAGGATTGAGGATTGAGGATTGAGGATTGAGTATTGAAGATTGAGGATTGATGATTGAGGATTGAGGATTGAGGATTGAGGATTGAGTATTGGGGATTGAGGATTGAAGATTGAGGATTGAGGATTGAGGATTAATGATTGAGTATTGAGGATTGAAGATTGAGAATTGACGATTGAGGATTGAACATTGTGGACTGAGTGTTGAGGGTTGAGTGATGAGAATTGATGCTTGTGGATAGAGGTTTGAAGATTGCAGATTGGGTATTGAGTATTGAAAACTGTGAATTGAGGATATTCTATTGTGGATTGAGGATTGACAACTGATTGTTTAGTACTGAGGGCTGAAGATTGAGGATTCAGGATTGAGGATTCAGAATTGTGGTTTGAGGACTGAGGATTGAAGATTGAAGATTGAGTATTGAGGGTTGGGGATTGAGGATTGAGGATTGAGGATTGAGGTTGAGGGCTGAGGGTTGAAGATTGAGGTGTGAGGACTCAGGACTGATGATTGAGGATTGAGAATTGAGGATTGAGTATTGAGGATTGAAGATTGAGGATAGGGTATTGAGGATTGAAGAATGAGGATGGAGGATGGGCGATTGAGGATTGAGGATTGAGGATTGAGGATTGAGGATTGAAGATTGAGTATTGAGGATTGATGGCTGAGGATTGAGGAATGAGGATTGAGGATTGAGTATTGAAGATTGAGGATTGGGGATGGAGGATTGACGATTGAGGATTGAGGATTGAAGATTGAGGATTGGGTATTGAGGATTGAAGAATGAGGATTGAGGATTGACGATTGAGGATTGAGGATTGAAGATTGAGTATTGAGGATTGAAGATTGAGAATTGATGCTTGTGGATAGAGATTTGAAGATTGCAGATTGGGTATTGAGTATTGAAAACTGTGAATTGAGGATATTCTATTGGGGATTGAGGATTGACAACTGATTGTTGAGTACTGAGGGCTGAAGATTGAGGATTCAGGATTGAGGATTCAGAATTGTGGTTTGAGGACAGAGGATTGAAGATTGAAGATTGAGTATTGAGTGTTGGGGATTGAGGATTGACGATTGAGGATTGAGGTTGAGGGCTGAGGGTTGAAGATTGAGGTGTGAGGACTCAGGACTGAGGATTGAGGATTGAGAATTGAGGATTGAGTATTGAGGATTGAAGATTGAGGATAGGGTATTGAGGATTGAAGAATGAGGATGGAGGATGGGCGATTGAGGATTGAGGATTGAAGATTGAGTATTCATGATTGGAGATTGACGATTGAGGATTGAGGATTGAGGATCGAGGAATGAAGATTGAGAATTGAGGATTGAGGATTGAGGATTGAAGATGAGGGCTGAGGGTTGAGGATAGAGGTTTGAGGACTGAGGATTGAGGATTGGGTATTGAGGATTGAAGAATGAGCATTGAGGATTGAGGATTGAGGATTGAGGATTGAAGATTGAGGATTGAGGATTGAGGTTTGAGGATTGAAGATTGAGTATTGAGGATTGATGGCTGAGGGTTGAGGAATGAGGATTGAGGATTGAGTATTGAAGATTGAGGATTGGGGATTGAGGATTGACGATTGAGGATTGAGGATTGAAGATTGAGGATTGGGTATTGAGGATTGAAGAATGAGGATTGAGGATTGAGGATTGAGGATTGAGGATTGAAGATTGAGTATTGAGTATTGAGGATTGAAGGTTGAGGATTGGGTATTGCGGATCGAAGATTGAGTATTGAGGGCTGAGGATTGTGGATTGAGCATCGAGGATTGAGGATTGAGGATTGAAGATTGAGGATTGGGTATTGAGGATTGAAGAATGAGCATCGAGGATTGAGGATTGAGGATTGAGGATTGAAGATTGAGGATTGAGGATTGAGGTTTGAGAATTTAATATTGAGTATTGAGTGTTGAAGACTGAGGATTGAGGATTGAGGATTGATAATTGAGGATTGAGGATTGACGATTGAAGATTGAGGATTGGGGACTGAGTGTTGATGGTTGAGTGATGAGAATTCATGTTTGTGGATAGAGATATGAAGATTGCAGATTGAGTATTGCGTATGGAAAACTCTGAACTGAGGATATTCTAGTGAGGATTGAGGATTGACAGCTGATTGTTGAGGACTGAGGTCTGAAGATTGAGGATTCAGGGTTGAGGATTCAGGACTGCGGTTTGAGGACTGTGGATTGAGGATTGAGGATTGGGGATTGAGGATTGAGGATCGAGGATTGAAGATTGAAGATTGGGTAATGAGGATTGAACATTGAGGATTGAGAATTGAGGATTGAGGATTGAGGATTGAGGATTGAAGATTGAATATTGATCATTGAAGGTTGAGGATTGAGGATTGAGGGTTGTGGATTCAGGACGAGGACCGAGGGTTGAGTATTGACGTTTGAGGTCTGAGGATTGAGGATAGAGGATTGAGAATTGAGGATTGACGATTGAGGATTGAAGATTGAGAATTGGGTATTCAGGATTGAAGAATGACGACTGAGAATTGAGGATCGAGTACTGAGGATTGAAGATTGAGTATTGAGGATTGAAGATTGAGGATTGAGGATTGAGGATTGAGGATTAAAGGTTGAGCATTGAGGATTGAGGATTGAGGATTGATGATTGAGGATTGATGATTGAGGATTGAGGATTGAGGATTGAGGATTGAGTATTGGGGATTGAGGATTGAAGATTGAGGATTGAGGATTGAGGATTAACGATTGAGTATTGAGGATTGAAGATTGAGAATTGAGGATTGAGGATTGAACATTGTGGACTGAGTGTTGAGGGTTGAGTGATGAGAATTGATGTTTGTGGATAGAGATTTGAAGATTGCAGATTGGGTATTGAGTATTGAAAACTGTGAATTGAGGATATTCTATTGGGGATTGAGGATTGACAACTGATTGTTGAGTACTGAGGGCTGAAGATTGAGGATTCAGGATTGAGGATTCAGAATTGTGGTTTGCGGACTGAGGATTGAAGATTGAAGATTGAGTATTGAGGGTTGAGGATTGAGGATTGAGGATTGAGGATTGAAGATTGAGGATTGGGGACTGAGTGTTGATACGCTGAGTGATGAGAATTGATGTTTGCGGATAGAGATTTGAAGATTGAAGATTGAGTATTGCGTATGGAAAACTCTGAACTGAGGATATTCTATTGAGGATTGAGGATTGACAACTGATTGTTGAGGACTGAGGGCTGAAGATTGAGGATTCAGGATTGAGGATTCAGGATTGTGGTTTGAGGACAGAGGATTGAGGATTGAGAATTGAGGATTGAGGATTGAGGATTGAGGACTGAAGATTGAGGATTGGGTATTGCGGATTGAATATTGAGGATTGAGTATTGAGGATTGAGCATTGAGGATTCAGGATTGAGGATTCAGGATTGAGGATTCAGGATTGTGGTTTGAGGACAGAGGATTGAGGCTTGAGGATTGAGGATTGAGGATTGAGGATTGAGGATTGAAGATTGAGGATTGGGTATTGAGGATTGAAGAATGAGGATTGAGGATAGAGGATTGAGGATTGAGGATTGAAGATTGAGGATTGAGGATTGAGGATTGAAGATTGAAGATTGAGTATTGAGGATTGAAGATTGAGTATTGAGGATTGAATGTTGAGGATTGAGAATTGAGGATTGAGGATTGAGGATTGAAGATTGAGGACTGGGGACTGAGTATTGAGGGTTGAGTGATGAGAATTGGTGTTTGAGGATAGAGATTTAAAGATTGCAGATTGAGTATTGAGTATTGAAAACTGTGAATTGATGATATTCTATTGAGGATTGAGAATTGACAACTGATTGTTGAGGACTGAGATCTGAAGATTGAGGATTCATGATTGAGGATCCAGGATTGTGGTTTGAGGACTGAGGATTGAGGATTGAGGATTGAGGATTGAGGATTGAGGATTGAGCATTGAGGGTTGTGGATTGACGACGAGGACTGAGGGTTGAGTATTGATGTCTGAAGTCTGAGGATTGAGGATAGAGGATTGAGAATTGAGGACTGAGGATTGAGGATTGAAGATTGAGGATTGGGTATTGAGGATTGAAGAATGAGGATTGAGGATTGAGGATTGAGGATTGAGGATTGAAGATTGAGTATTGAGGATTGAAGATTGAGTATTGAGGACTGAGGATTGAGGACTGAGGATCGAGTATTGAGGATTGAGGATTGAAGGTTGAGTATTGAGGATTGATAACTGAGGATTGAGGAATGAGGATTGAGGATTGAGTATTGAAGATTGAGGATAGGGGATTGAGGATTGACGATTGAGGATTGAGTATTGAGGATTGAGAATTGAGGATTGAGGATTGAAGATTGAGTATTGAGGATTGAAGATTGAGGATTGAGGATTGAGGATTGAGGATTGAGGATTGACGATGAGGGCCGAGGGTTGAGGATTGAGGTTTGAGGACTGAGGACTGAGGATTGAGGATTGAGAATTGAGGATTGAGGATTGAGGATTGAAGATTGAGGATTGGGTATTGAGGATTGAAGAATGAGGATTGAGGATTGAGGATTGAGGATTGAGGATTGAAGATTGAGGATTGAGGATAGAGGATTGAGGATTGAAGATTGATTATTGAGGATTGAAGGTTGAGGATTGAGGATTGAGGATTGAGGATTGAAGATTGAGGATTGAAGATTGAGGATTGGGGACTGAGTGTTCAGGTTTGAGTGGTGAGAATTGATGTTTGTGGATAGAGATATGAAGATTGCAGATTGAGTATTGCGTATGGAAAACTCTGAACTGACGATATTCTATTGAGGATTGAGGATTGACAACTGATTGTTGAGGACTGAGGCCTGAAGATTGAGGTTTCAGGATTGAGGATTCAGGATTGTGGTTTGAGGACTGAGGATTGAGGATTGAGGATCGAGGATTGAGAATTCAGGATTGAGGATTGAAGATTGAGGATTGGGTATTGAGGATTGAACATTGAGGATTGAGGATTGATGATTGAGGATTGAGGATTGAGGATTGAAGATTGAATATTGATGATTGAAGATTGAGGATTGTGGATTGAGGACTGAGTATTGAGGATTGAAGATTGAGGATTCAGGATTGAGGATTGAGGATTGAGGAATGAGGATTGAGGATTGAGGGTTGTGGATTGGGGACCAGGACTGAGGGTTGAATATTGATGTTTGAGGTCTGAGGATTGCGGATTGAGGATTGAGAATTGAGGATTGAGGATTGAGGATTGAAGATTGAGGATTGGGTATTGAGGATTGAAGAATGAGTATTGAGGCTTGAGGATTGAGGCCTGAGGATTGAGAATTGAGAACTGAGGATGAGGACTGAGGGCTGAGGGTTGAGGTTTGAGGAATGAGGGCTGACGACTGAGGATTGAGGATTGAAGATTGAGTATTGAGGATTGAAGATTGTGGATTGAGGATTGAGGATTGAGGATTGAGGATTGAAGATTGAGGATTGGGGACTGAGTGTTGATACGCTGAGTGATGAGAATTGATGTTTGCGGATAGAGATTTGAAGATTGCACATTGAGTATTGCGTATGGAAAACTCTGAACTGAGGATATTCTATTGAGGATTGAGGATTGACAACTGATTGTTGAGGACTGAGGGCTGAAGATTGAGGATTCAGGATTGAGGATTCAGGATTGTGGTTTGAGGACAGAGGATTGAGGATTGAGAATTGAGGATTGAGGATTGAGGATTGAGGATTGAAGATTGAGGATTGGGTATTGCGGATTGAATATTGAGGATTGAGTATTGAGGATTGAGCATTGAGGATTCAGGATTGAGGATTCAGGATTGAGGATTCAGGATTGTGGTTTGAGGACAGAGGATTGAGGCTTGAGGATTGAGGATTGAGGATTGAGGATTGAAGATTGAGGATTGGGTATTGAGGATTGAAGAATGAGGATTGAGGATTGAGGATTGAGGATTGAGGATTGAAGATTGAGGATTGAGGATTGAGGATTGAGGATTGAAGATTGAGTATTGAGGATTGAAGATTGAGTATTGAGGATTGAATGTTGAGGATTGGGGATTGAGGATTGAGGATTGAGGATTGAAGATTGAGGACTGGGGACTGAGTATTGAGGGTTGAGTGATGAGAATTGGTGTTTGAGGATAGAGATTTAGAGATTGCAGATTGAGTATTGAGTATTGAAAACTGTGAATTGATGATATTCTATTGAGGATTGAGAATTGACAACTGATTGTTGAGGACTGAGGTCTGAAGGTTGAGGATTCAGTATTGAGGATCCAGGATTGAGGTTTTAGGACTGAGGATTGAGGATAGAGGATTGAGGATTGAGGATTGGGGATTGAGGATTGAGGATCGTTGATTGAAGATTGAAGATTGGGTATTGAGGATTGAACATTGAGGATTGAGAATTGCGGATTGAGGATTCAGGATTGAGGATTGAAGATTGAATATTGATCATTGAAGGTTGAGGATTGAGGATTGAGGGTTGTGAATTCAGGACGAGGACTGAGGGTTGAGTATTGATGTTTGAGGTCTGACGATTGAGGATAGAGGATTGAGAATTGAGGATTGAGGATTGAGGATTGAAGATTGAGGATTGGGTATTGAGGATTGAAGAACGAGGACTGAGGATTGAGGATCGAGTATTGAGGATTGAAGATTGAGTATTGAGGATTGAAGATTGAGGATTGAGGATTGAGGATTGAGGATTGAGGATTGAGGATTGAAGATTGAGGATTGAGGATTGAGGATTAAAGGTTGAGCATTGAGGATTGAGTATTGAGGATTGATGATTGAGGATTGAGGATTGAGGATTGAGGATTCAGGATTGAGGATTTAGGATTGAGTATTGAAGACTGAGGATTGATGATTGAGGATTGAGGATTGAGGATTGAGTATTGAGTATTGGGGATTGAGGATTGTAGATTGAGGATTGAGAATTGAGGATTAATGATTGAGTATTGAGGATTGAAGATTGAGAATTGAGGATTGAGGATTGAACATTGTGGACTGAGTGTTGAGGGTTGAGTGATGAGAATTGATGTTTGTGGATAGAGATTTGAAGATTGCAGATTGGGTATTGAGTATTGAAAACTGTGAATTGAGGATATTCTATTGGGGATTGAGGATTGACAACTGGTTGTTGATTACTGAGGACTGAAGATTGAGGATTCAGGATTGAGGATTCAGAATTGTGGTTTGAGGACTGAGGATTGAAGATTGAAGATTGGGTATTGAGGGTTGAGGATTGAGGATTGAGGATTGAGGATTGAGGTTGAGGGCTGAGGGTTGAAGATTGAGGTGTGAGGACTCAGGACTGGGGATTGAGGTTTGAGAATTGAGGATTGAGAATTGAGGATTGAAGATTGAGGATAGGTTATTGAGGATTGATGAATGAGAATGGAGGATGGGCGATTGAGGATTGAGGATTGAAGATTGAGTATTCAGGATTGGAGATTGACGATTGAGGATTGAGGATTGAGGATTGAAGATTGAGTATTGAGGATTGAAGACTGAGGATTGAGGATTGACGATTGAGGACTGAGGATTGAGAATTGAAGATTGAGGATTGGGGACTGAGTGTTGAGGGTTGAGTGATGAGGATTGATGTTTGTGCATAGAGATTTGAAGATTGCCGATTCAGTATTGAGTATTGAAACCTGTGAATTGAGGATATTCTATTGAGGATTGAGGATTGACAACAGATTGTTGAGGACTGAGAGCTGAAGATTGAGGATTCAGGATTGAGGATTCAGAATTGAGGTTTGATGACTGAGGATTGAGGATTGAGGATTGAGGATTGAGGATTGAGGATTGAGGATTGAAGATTCAGTATTGAGGATTGAAGATTGAGGATTGAGGATTGAGGATTGAGGATTGAGGATTGAGGATTGAGGATTGAGTACTGAAGATTGAGTATTGACGACTGAGGATTCAGGATTGAGGATTGAGGACTGAGGATTGAGGATTGAGCATTGAAGATTGAATATTGATGATTGAAGATTGAGGATTGAGGATTGAGTGTTGTGGATTGAGGACGAGGTCTGATGGATGAGTATTGATGTTTGAGGTCTGAGGATTGATGATTGAGAATCGAGAATAGAGGATTGAGGATGGAGGATTGAAGATTGAGGATTTGGTGTTGAGGATTGAAGAATGAGAATTGAGGATTGAGGATTGAGGACTGAGGATTGAAGATTGAGTATTGAGGATTGAAGATTGAGGATTGAGGATTTGGGATTGATGATTGAGGATTGAGGATTGAGGATTGAGGATTGACAACTGATTGTTGAGGAATGAGGGCTGAAGATTGAGGATTCAGGATTGAGGATTCAGGATTGTGGTTTGAGGACAGAGGATTGAGGATTGAGAATTGAGGATTGAGGATTGAGGATTGAGGAATGAAGATTGAGGATTGGGTATTGCGGACTGAATATTGAGGATTGATGATTGAGGATTGAGGATTGAGGATTCAGGATTGAGGATTCAGGATTGAGGATTCAGGATTGTGGTTTGAGGACAGAGGATTGAGGCTTGAGGATTGAGGATTGAGGAATGAGGATTGAGGATTGAGGATTGAGGATTTAAGATTGAGGATTGGGTATTGAGAATTGAACATTGAGGATTGAGGATTGAGGATTGAGGATTGAGGACAGGAGATTGAATATTGATGATTGAAGATTGAGGATTGAGGATTGAGAGTTGTGGATTGGGGACCAGGACTGAGGGTTGAATATTGACGTTTGAGGACTGAGGATTGAGGATTGAGGATTGAGAATTGAGGATTGAGGATTGAGGATTGAAGATTGAGGTTTGAGGACCGAGGAGTGAGGATTGAGGATTGAGAATTGAGGATTGAGGATTGAGGATTGAAGATTGAGGATTGGGTATTGAGGATTGAGGATTGAGGATTGAGTATTGGGGATTGAGGATTGAAGATTGAGGATTGAGAATTGATGATTAATGATTGAGTATTGAGGATTGAAGAATGAGAATTGAGGATCGAGGATTGAACATTGTGGACTGAGTGTTGAGGGTTGAGTGATGAGAATTGATGTTTGTGGATAGAGATTTGAAGATTGCAGATTGGGTACTGAGTATTGAAAGCTGTGAATTGAGGATATTCTATTGGGGATTGAGGATTGACAACTGATTGTTGAGTACTGAGGGCTGAAGATTGAGGATTCAGGATTGAGGATTCAGAATTGTGGTTTGAGGACTGAGGATTGAAGATTGAAGATTGAGTATTGAGGGTTGAGGATTAAGGATTGAGGATTGAGGATTGAGGTTGAGGGCTGAGGGTTGAAGATTGGGGTGTGAGGACTCAGGACTGAGGATTGAGGTTTGAGAATTGAGGATTGAGAACTGAGGATTGAAGATTGAGGATAGGGTATTGAGGATTGATGAATGAGAATGGAGGATGGGCGATTGAGGATTGAGGATTGAAGATTGAGTATTCAGGATTGGAGATTGACGGTTGAGGATTGAGGATTGAGGATCGAGGATTGAGGATTGAGGATTGAGGATTGAAGATTGAGGATTGAGGATTGAGGATTAAAGATTGAGTATTGAGGATTGAAGGTTGAGGATTGATGATTGAGAATTGAGGATTGAGTATTGAGGATTGAGGATTGATTATTGAAGATTGAGGATTGATGATTGAGGATTGAGAATTGAGGATTGAGGATTGAGTATTGAGGATTGAGGATTGAAGATTGTGGATTGAGGATTGAGGATTAAAGGTTGAGTATTGAGGATTGAAGTTTGAGAATTGAGGATTGAGGATTGAACATTGAGGACTGAGTGTTGAGGGTTGAGTGCCGAGAATTGATGTTTGTGGATAGAGACTTGAAGAATGCAGATTCAGTATTGAGTATTGAAAACTGTGAAATGAGGATATTCTATTGAGGATTGAGGATTGTCACCTGATTGTTGAGGACTGTGGGCTGAAAGTTGAGTATTCAGGATTGAGGATTCAGAATTGAGGTTTGAGGACTGAGGATTGAGGATTGAGGATTGAAGATTGAGTTTTGAGGATTGAGAATTGAGGATTGAGGATTGAGGATTGCAGATTGAGGATTGGGTATTGAGGATTGTAGAATGAGGATTGAGGATTGAGGATTGAGGATTGAGGATTGAAGATTGAGTATTGAGGATTGAAGATTGAGGATTGAGGATTGAGGATTGAGGATTGAGGATTTAGGATTGAGGATTGAGGACTGAGGATTGAAGATTGAGGATTGAGGATTGAGGATTAAAGGTTGAGCATTGAGGATTGAAAATTGAGGATAGATGATTGAGGATTGAGGATTGAGGATTGAGGATTGAGGACTGAGGATTGAGGATTGAAGATTGAGGATTGGGTATTGAGGATTGAAGAGTGAGGACTGAAGATTGAGGACTGAGGATTGAGGATTGAAGATTGAGTATTGAGGATTGAAGATTGAGGATTGAGGATTGAGGATTGAGGATTGAGGATTTAGGATTGAGGATTGAGGACTGAGGATTGACGATTGAGGATTGAGGATTGAGGATTAAAGGTTGAGCATTGAGGATTGAAGATTGAGGATTGATGATTGAGGATTGAGGATTGAGGATTGAGGATTGACGATTGAGGATTGAGGATTGAGGACTGAGTATTGAAGATTGAGGATTGATGATTGAGGATTGAGGATTGAGGATTGAGGATTGAGGATTGAGTATTGGGGATTGAGGATTGAAGATTGAGGATTGAGGATTGAGGATTAATGATTGAGTATTGAGGATTCAACATTGAGGACTGAGTGTTGAGGGTTGAGTGATGAGAATTGATGTTTGTGGATAGAGATTTGAAGATTGCAGATTGAGTATTGAGTATTGAATACTGTGAATTGAGGATATTCTATTGGGGATTGAGGATTGAAAACAGATTGTTGAGGACTGAGGGCTGAAGATTGAGGATACAGGATTGAGGATTCAGAATTGTGGTTTGAGGACTGAGGATTGAAGATTGAGTATTGAGGATTGAAGATTGAGTGTTGAGGATTGAGGATTGAGGATTGAGGATTGAGGATGGGGGCTGAGGGTTGAAGATTGAGCTTTGAGGACTCAGGACTGAGGATTGAGAATTGAGAATTGAGGATTGAGGATTGAGGATTGAAGATTGAGGATAGGGTATTGAGGATTGAAGAATGAGGATTGAGGATGGGCGATTGAGGATTGAGGATTGATGATTGAGTATTCAGGATTGGAGATTGACGATTGAGGATTGAGGATTGAGGATTGAGGATTGAGGATTGAGGATTGGAAATTGAGGACTGGGGACTGAGTGTTGAGGGTTAGTGATAAGAATTGGTGTTTGTGGATGGAGATTTAAAGATTGCAGGTTGAGTATTGAGTATTGAAAACTGTGAATTGATGATATTCTATTGAGGATTGAGAATTGACAACTGATTGTTGAGGACTGAGGGCTGAAGATTCGGGACTCAGGATTGAGAATTCAGAATTGAGGACTGAGGTCTGAAGATTGAGGATTCAGGATTGAGGATCCAGGATTGAGGTTTGAGGACTGAGGATTGAGGATAGAGGATTGAGGATTGAGGATTGAGGATTGAGGATTGAGGATTGAGGATTGAGTATTGGGGATTGAGGATTGAAGATTGAGGATTGAGGATTGAGGATTAATGATTGAGTATTGAGGATTGAACATTGAGGACTGAGTGTTGAGGGTTGAGTGATGAGAATTGATGTTTGTGGATAGAGATTTGAAAATTGCAGATTGAGTATTGAGTATTGAATACTGTGAATTGAGGATATTCTATTGGGGATTGAGGATTGAAAACTGATTGTTGAGGACTGAGGGCTGAAGATTGAGGATACAGGATTGAGGATTCAGAATTGTGGTTTGAGGACTGAGGATTGAAGATTGAGGATTGAGAATTGAGGATTGAGTATTGAGGATTGAAGATTGAGGATAGGGTATTGAGGATTGAAGAATGAGGATGGAGGATGGGCGATTGAGGATTGTGGATTGAAGATTGAGTATTCAGGATTGGAGACTGACGATTGAGGATTGAGGATTGAGGATCGAGGATTGAGGATTGAGGATTGAAGATTGAGTATTGAGGATTGAAGATTGAGGATTGAGGATTGAGGTTTGAGGATTGACGATTGAAGGTTGAGGATAGGGGACTGAGTGTTGATGGCTGAGTGATGAGAATTGATGTTTGTGGATAGAGATATGAAGGTTGCAGATTGAGTATTGCGTATGGAAAACTCTGAACTGAGGATATTCTAGTGAGGATTGAGGATTGACAACTGATTGTTGTGGACTGAGGGCTGAAGATTGAGGATTCAGGATTGAGGACTCAGGACTGTGGTTTGAGGACTGAGGATTGAGGATTGAGGATTGGGGATTGAGGATTGAGGATCGAGGATTGAAGATTGAAGATTGGGTATTGAGGATTGAACATTGAGTATTGAGGATTGAGGATTGAGGATTGAGGATTGAGGATTGAAGATTGAGGACTGGGGACTGAGTGTTGTGGGTTGAGTGATGAGAATTGGTGTTTGTGGATAGATATTGAAAGATTGCAGATTGAGTATTGAGTATTGAAAACTGTGAATGGATGATATTCTATTGAGGATTGAGAATTGACAACTGATTGTTGAGGACTGAGGTCTGAAGGTTGAGGATTCAGGATTGAGGATTCCGAATTGAGGTTTGAGGACTGAGCATTGAGGATAGAGGATTGAGGATTGAGGATTGCGGATTGAGGATTGAAGATTCAGTATTGAGGATTGAAGATTGAGGATTGAGGATTGAGGATTGAGGATTGAAGATTGAGGATTGAGGATTGAGTACTGAAGATTGAGTATTGATGACTGAGGTTTCAGGATTGAGGATTGAGGACTGAGGATTGAGGATTGAGGATTGAAGATTGAATATTGATGATTGAAGATTGAGGATTGAGGATTGAGTGTTGTGGATTGAGGACGAGGGCTGAGGGTTGAGTATTGATGTTTGAGGTCTGAGGATTGATGATTGAGGGTCGAGAATAGAGGATTGAGGATGGAGGATTGAAGATTGAGGATTTGGTGTTGACGATTGAAGAATGAGGATTGAGGATTGAGGATTGAGGATTGAGGATTGAAGATTGAGCATTGAGGATTGAAGATTGAGGATTGAAGATTGGGGATTGAGGATTCAGGATTGAGGATTGAGGACTGAGGATTGAGGATTGAGGATTGAGGATTGAAGATTGAATATTGATGATTGAAGATTGAGGATTGAGGATTGAGTGTTGTGGATTGAGGACGAGGGCTGAGGGTTGAGTATTGATGTTTGAGGTCTGAGGATTGATGATTGAGGGTCGAGAATAGAGGATTGAGGATGGAGGATTGAAGATTGAGGATTTGGTGTTGATGATTGAAGAATGAGGATTGAGGATTGAGGATTGAGGATTGAGGATTGAAGATTGAGCATTGAGGATTGAAGATTGAGGATTGAAGATTGGGGATTGAGGATGGAGGATTGAGGATTGAGGATTGAGGATTGACAACTGATTGTTGAGGACTGAGGGCTGAAGATTGAGGATTCAGGATTGAGGATTCAGAATTGAGGTTTGAGGACTGAGGGTTGAGGATTGAGGATTGAAGATTGAATATTGATGAGTGGAGATTGAGGATTGAGGATTGAGGGTTGTGTATTGAGGACGAGTACTGAGGGTTGAGTATTGATGTTTGAGGTCTGAGGATTGAGTTTTGAGGATTGAGAATAGAGGACTGAGGATTGAGGATTCAAGATTGAGGATTTGTAGTTGAGGATTGAAGAACGACGATTGAGGATTGAGGATTGAGGATTGAGGATTGATGATTGAGTATTGAAGATTGAGGATTGATGATAGAGGATTGAGGATTGAGGATTGACGATTGAGTATTGGGGATTGAGGATTGAAGATTGAGGATTGAGGATTGAGGATTAATGATTGAGTATTGAGGATTGAAGATTGAGAATTGAGGATTGAGGATTGAACATTGTGGACTGAGTGTTGAGGGTTGAGTGATGAGAATTGATGCTTGTGTATAGAGATTTGAAGATTGCAGATTGGGTATTGAGTATTGAAAACTGTGAATTGAGGATATTCTATTGGGGATTGAGGATTGACAACTGATTGTTGAGTACTGAGGGCTGAAGATTGAGGATTCAGGATTGAGGATTCAGAATTGTGGTTTGAGGACTGAGGATTGAAGATTGAAGATTGAGTATTGAGGGTTGGGGATTGAGGATTGAGGATTGAGGATTGAGGTTGAGGGCTGAGGGTTGAAGATTGAGGTGTGAGGACTCAGGACTGAGGATTGAGGATTGAGAATAGAGGATTGAGTATTGAGGATAGAAGATTGAGGATAGGGTATTGAGGATTGAAGAATGAGGATGGAGGAAGGGCGATTGAGGATTGAGGATTGAAGATTGAGTATTCAGGATTGGAGATTGACGATTGAGGATTGAGGATTGAGGATCGAGGAATGAAGATTGAGAATTGAGGATTGAGGATTGAGGATTGAAGATGAGGGCTGAGGGTTGAGGATAGAGGTTTGAGGACTGAGGATTGAGGATTAAGGATTGAGAGTTGAGGATTGAGGATTGAGGATTGAAGATTGAGGATTGGGTATTGAGGATTGAAGAATGAGCATTGAGGATTGAGGATTGAGGATTGAGGATTGAAGATTGAGGATTGAGGATTGAGGTTTGGGGATTGAAGATTGAGTATTGAGGATTGATGGCTGAGGATTGAGGAATGAGGATTGAGGATTGTGTATTGAAGATTGAGTATTGGGGATTGAGGATTGACGATTGAGGATTGAGGACTGAAGATTGAGGATTGGGTATTGAGGATTGAAGAATGGGGATTGAGGATTGAGGATTGAGGATTGAGGATTGAAGATTGAATATTGAGTATTGAGGATTGAAGGTTGAGGATTGGGTATTGCGGATCGAAGATTGAGTATTGAGGGCTGAGGATTGTGGATTGAGGATCGAGGATTGAGGATTGAGGATTGAAGATTGAGTATTGAGGATTGATGGCTGAGGATTGAGGAATGAGGATTGAGGATTGAGTATTGAAGATTGAGGCTTGGGGATTGAGGATTGACGATTGAGGATTGAGGATTGAAGATTGAGGATTGGGTATTGAGGATTGAAGAATGAGGATTGAGGATTGAGGATTGAGGATTGAGGATTGAAGATTGAGTATTGAGGATTGAAGATTGAGGATTGAGTATTGAAGATTGAGGATTGGGGATTGAGGATTGACGATTGAGGATTGAGTATTGAGGATTGAGAATTGAGGACTGAGGATTGAAGATTGAGTATTGAGGATTGAAGACTGAGAATTGAGGATTGAGGATTGAGGATTGATGATGAGGGCTGAGGGTTGAGGATAGAGGTTTGAGGACTGAGGATTGAGGATTGAGGATTGAGAGTTGAGGATTGAGGATTGAGGATTGAAGATTGAGTATTGGGTATTGAGGATTGAAGAATGAGCATTGAGGATTGAGGATTGAGGATTGAGGATTGAAGATTGAGGATTCAGGATTGAGGTTTGAGAATTGAATATTGAGTATTGAGGGTTGAAGACTGAGGATTGAGGATTGAGGATTGATAATTGAGGATTGAAGATTGACGATTGAAGATTGAGGATTGGGGACTGAGAGTTGATGGTTGAGTGATGAGAATTCATGTTTGTGGATAGAGATATGAAGATTGCAGATTGAGTATTGCGTATGGAAAACTCTGATCTGAGGATATTCTAGTGAGGATTGAGGATTGACAGCTGATTGTTGAGGACTGAAGATTGAGGATTCAGGTTTGAGGATTCAGGACTGTGGTTTGAGGACTGTGGATTGAGGATTGAGGATTGGGGATTGAGGATTGAGGATCGAGGATTGAAGATTGAAGCTTGGGTATTGAGGATTGAACATTGAGGATTGAGAATTGAGGATTGAGGATTGAGGATTGAGGATTGAAGATTGAATATTGATCATTGAAGGTTGAGGATTGAGGATTGAGGGTTGTGGATTCAGGACGAGGACCGATGGTTGAGTATTGATGTTTGAGGTCTGAGGATTGAGGATAGAGGATTGAGAATTGAGGATTGAGGATTGAGGAATGAAGATTGAGGATTGGGTATTGAGGATTGTAGAATGAGGACTGAGGATTGAGGATCGAGTATTGAGGATTGAAGACTGAGTATTGAGGATTGAAGATTGAGGATTGAGGATTGAGGATTGAGGATTGAGGATTGAGGTTTGAGGATTGAGGATTGAAGATTGAGGATTGAGGATTGAGGATTAAAGGTTGAGCATTGAGGATTGAGGATTGAGGATTGATGATTGAGGATTGAGGATTGAGGATTGAGGATTGAGGATTGAGTATTGAAGATTGAGGATTGGGGATTGAAGATTCAGTATTGAGGATTGAAGATTGAGGATTGAGGATTGAGGATTGAGGATTGAGGATTGAGGATTGAGGATTAATGATTGAGTATTGAGGATTGAAGATTGAGAATTGGGGATTGAGGATTGAACATTGTGGACTGAGTGTTGAGGGTTGAGTGATGAGAATTGATGATTGTGGATAGAGATTTGAAGATTGCAGATTGGGTATTGAGTATTGAAAACTGTGAATTGAGGATATTCTATTGGGGATTGAGGATTGACAACTGATTGTTGAGTACTGAGGGCTGAAGATTGAGGATTCAGGATTGAGGATTCAGAATTGTGGTTTGCGGACTGAGGATTGAAGATTGAAGATTGAGTATTGATGGTTGAGGATTGAGGATTGAGGATTGAGGATTGAGGTTGAGGGCTGAGGGTTGAAGATTGAGGTGTGACGACTCAGGATTGAGGATTGAGGATTGAGGACTGAAGATTGAATATTGATGATTGAAGATTGAGGATTGAGGATTGAGGGTTGTGGATTGTGGACGAGGACTGAGGGTTGAGTATTGATGTCTGATGTCTGAGGATTGAGGATTGAGGATTGAGAATTGAGGATTGAGGATTGAGGATTGAAGATTGAGGATTGGGTATTGAGGATTGAAGAAAGAGGATTGAGGATTGAGGATTGACGATTGAGGATTGAAGATTGAGAATTGAGTATTGAAGGTTGAGGATTGAGGACTGAGGATTGAGGATTGAGGATTGAGGATTGAGGATTGAGGAATGAAGATTGAGTATTGAGGTTTGAAGATTGAGGATTTTGGATTGAGGATTGAGGATTGAGTACTGAAGATTGAGTATTGATGACTGAGTATTGAGGATTGAGGATTGTGGATTGAGGATTGAGGATTGAGGATTGAAGATTGAGTATTGAGGATTGACGATTGAGGATTGAGTATTGATGATCGAGGATTGAGAATGAGGGCTGAGGGTTGAGGATTGAGGTTTGAGGATTGAAGACTGAGGATTGAGGATTGATGATTGAGTATTGAGGATTGAAGATTGAGGATTGAGGATTGAGGATTGAGGATTGAGGATTGAGGATTGAGGATTGAGGATTGAAAATTGAGGACTGGGGACTGAGTGTTGAGGGTTGAGTGATGAGAATTGGTGTTTGTGGATAGAGATTTAAAGATTGCAGATTGAGTATTGAGTATTGAAAACTGTGAATTGATGATATTCTATTGAGGATTGAGAATTGACAACTGATTGTTGAGGACTGAGGTCTGAAGATTGAGGATTCAGGATTGAGGATCCAGGATTGAGGTTTGAGGACTGAGGATTGAGGATAGAGGATTGAGGATTGATGACAGAGGATTGAGCATTGAGGATTGAGGATTGAAGATTGAGGATTGAGTATTGCGGATTGAACATTGAGGATTGAGGATTGAGGATTGAGGACTGAAGATTGAATATTGATGATTGAAGATTGATGATTGAGGATTGAGGGTTGTGGATTGAGGACGAGGACTGAGGGTTGAGTATTGATGTCTGTGGTCTGAGGATTGAAGATTATGGATTGAGAATTGAGGATTGAGGATTGAGGATTGAAGATTGAGGCTTGGGTATTGAGGATTGAAGAATGAGCATTGAGGATTGAGGATTGAGGATTGAGGATTGAGGATTGAAGATTGAGGATTGAGGATTGAGGTTTGAGGATTGAAGATTGAGTATTGAGGATCGAAGATTGAGGATTGAGGATTGAGGGTTGAGGATTGAGGATTGACGATTGAAGATTGAGGATTGGGGACTGAGGATTGAAGACAGAGGATTGAGGATTGAGGATTAATGATTGGGTATTGAGGATTGAACATTGAGGACTGAGTGTTGAGGGTTGAGTGATGAGAATTGATGATTGTGGATAGAGATTTGAAGATTGCAGATTGGGTATTGAGTATTGAAAACTGTGAATTGAGGATATTCTATTGGGGATTGAGGATTGACAACTGATTGTTGAGTACTGAGGGCTGAAGATTGAGGATTCAGGAATGAGGATTCAGAATTGTGGTTTGCGGACTGAGGATTGAAGATTGAAGATTGAGTATTGATGGTTGAGGATTGAGGATTGAGGATTGAGGATTGAGGTTGAGGGCTGAGGGTTGAAGATTGAGGTGTGAGGTCTCAGGACTGAGGATTGAGGATTGAGGATTGAGGATTGAGGATTGAGGATTGAGGATTGAAGATTGAGGATTGGGTATTGCGGATTGAATATTGAGGATTGAGTATTGAGGATTGAGCATTGAGGATTCAGGATTGAGGATTCTGAATTGAGGATTCAGGATTATGTTTTGAGGACAGAGGATTGAGGCTTGAGGATGGAGGATTGAGGATTGAGGATTGAGGATTGAGGATTGAGGATTTAAGATTGAGGATTGGGTATTGAGAATTGAACATTGAGGATTGAGGATTGAGGATTGAGGATTGAGGACTGAAGAGTGAATATTGATGATTGAAGATTGAGGATTGAGGATTGAGGGTTGTGGATTGGGGACCAGGACTGAGGGTTGAATATTGACGTTTGAGGACTGAGGATTGAGGATTGAGGATTGAGAATTGAGGATTGAGTATTGAGGATTGAAGATTGAGGATTGGGTATTGAGGATTGAAGAATGAGGATTGAGGATTGAAGATTGAGGATTGAGGATTGAGGATCGAGGATTGAGGATGAGGGCTGAGGGTCGAGGATTGAGGTTTGAGGATTGAGGACTGAGGATTGAAGATTGATGATTGAGTATTGAGGAATGAAGATTGAGGATTGAGGATTGAGGATTGAGGATTGAGGATTGAGGAATGAAGATTGAGTATTGAGGTTTGAAGATTGATGATTTTGGATTGAGGATTGAGGGTTGAGTATTGAAGATTGAGGATTGGGGATTGAGGATTGACGATTGGGGATTGAGTATTGAGGATTGAGAATTGAGGATTGAGGATTGAGGATTGAAGATTGAGGATTGGGTATTGCGGATTGAACATTGAGGATTGAGGATTGAGGATTGAGGATTGAGGATTGAGGACTGAAGATTGAATATTGATGATTGAAGATTGAGGATTGAGGATTGAGGGTTGTGGATTGTGGACGAGGACTGAGGGTTGAGTATTGATGTCTGATGTCTGAGGATTGAGGATTGAGGATTGAGAATTGAGGATTGAGGATTGAGGATTGAAGATTGAGGATTGGGTATTGAGGATTGAAGATTGAGGATTGAGTTTTGAGGATTAAGGATTGACTATGAGGGCTGAGGGTTGTGGATTGAGGTTTGAGGACTGAGGACTGAGGATTGAGGATTGAGAATTGAGGATTGAGGATTGAGGATTGAAGATTGAGGATTGGGTATTGAGGATTGAAGAATGAGGATTGAGGATTGAGGATTGAGGATTGAGGATTGAAGATTGAGGATTGAGGATTGAGGATTGAGGTTTGAGGATTGAAGATTGAGTATTGAGGATCGAAGATTGAGGATTGAGTATTGAGGATTGAGGATTGAGGATTGAGGATTGAGGATTGAAGATGAGGGCTGAGGGTTGAGGATTGAGGTTTGAGGACTGAGGATTGAGGATTGAGGATTGAGAGTTGAGGATTGAGGATTGAGGATTGGAGATTGAGGATTGGGTATTGAGGATTGAAGAATGAGCATTGAGGATTGAGGATTGAGGATTGAGGATTGAAGATTGAGGATTGAGGATTGAGGATTGAGGATTCAGGATTGAGGATTCAGAATTGAGGTTTGAGGACTGAGGATTGAGGATTGAGGATTGAGGATTGAGGATTGAGGATTGAGGATTGAAGATTCAGTATTGAGGATTGAAGATTGAGGGTTGAGGATTGAGGATTGAGGATTGAGGATTGAGGATGAGGGCTGAGGGTTGAAGATTGAAGATTGAGGATTGAGGATTGAGGATTAATGATTGAGTATTGAGGATTGAAGATTGAGAATTGAGGATTGAGGATTGAACATTGTGGACTGAGTGTTGAGGGTTGAGTGATGAGAATTGATGCTTGTGTATAGAGATTTGAAGATTGCAGATTGGGTATTGAGTATTGAAAACTGTGAATTGAGGATATTCTATTGGGGATTGAGGATTGACAACTGATTGTTGAGTACTGAGGGCTGAAGATTGAGGATTCAGGATTGAGGATTCAGAATTGTGGTTTGAGGACTGAGGATTGAAGATTGAAGATTGAGTATTGAGGGTTGGGGATTGAGGATTGAGGATTGAGGATTGATGTTGAGGGCTGAGGGTTGAAGATTGAGGTGTGAGGACTCAGGACTGAGGATTGAGGATTGAGAATTGAGGATTGAGTATTGAGGATAGAAGATTGAGGATAGGGTATTGAGGATTGAAGAATGAGGATGGAGGAAGTGCGATTGAGGATTAAGGATTGAAGATTGAGTATTCAGGATTGGAGATTGACGATTGAGGATTGAGGATTGAGGATCGAGGAATGAAGATTGAGAATTGAGGATTGAGGATTGAGGATTGAAGATGAGGGCTGAGGGTTGAGGATAGAGGTTTGAGGACTGAGGATTGAGGACTAAGGATTGAGAGTTGAGGATTGAGGATTGAGGATTGAAGATTGAGGATTGGGTATTGAGGATTGAAGAATGAGCATTGAGGATTGAGGATTGAGGATTGAGGATTGAAGATTGAGGATTGAGGATTGAGGTTTGGAGATTGAAGATTGAGTATTGAGGATTGATGGCTGAGGATTGAGGAATGAGGATTGAGGATTGTGTATTGAAGATTGAGTATTGGGGATTGAGGATTGACGATTGAGGATTGAGGACTGAAGATTGAGGATTGGGTATTGAGGATTGAAGAATGAGGATTGAGGATTGAGGATTGAGGATTGAGGATTGAAGATTGAGTATTGAGGATTGAAGATTGAGGATTGAGTATTGAAGATTGAGGATTGGGGATTGAGGATTGACGATTGAGGATTGAGTATTGAGGATTGAGAATTGAGAATTGAGGATTGAGGATTGAAGATTGAGTATTGAGGATTGAAGACTGAGAATTGAGGATTGAGGATTGAGGATTGATGATGAGGGCTGAGGGTTGAGGATAGAGGTTTGAGGACTGAGGATTGAGGATTGAGGATTGAGAGTTGAGGATTGAGGATTGAGGATTGAAGATTGAGGATTGGGTATTGAGGATAGAAGAATGAGCATTGAGGATTGAGGATTGAGGATTGAGGATTGAAGATTGAGGATTCAGGATTGAGGTTTGAGAATTGAATATTGAGTATTGAGGGTTGAAGACTGAGGATTGAGGATTGAGGATTGATAACACTGTTCGACAAATTTTGACTTTTCTTCGATTTTGTAAACGTGAATAAACATTTCTTATAGATTTCGACGTGCTGATTACGAATCTGCAAACCGTTTACCCCCAGAACGTACAGTTTTTGAAAAAATCAATTTTGAAAAAAATGACAAATTTTCAACTTTGGGATTTTTTTCTGCTTTTACCGTAGTAGTTATTTAGTTGCTCTTTGCACGAAATGATTCTGTGGACTCTCCCGAATAAAATAATATAAATAGTTATTAGATTATAAACATCGAAATAGGTTTAAATAACAATTAAAGTGAAAAGGACACCTAAAACGCACCCATTTTTGCTGATATTTTTCACTTTATTTCAAAAAGTAAGGATCTAGGAGAAAATTTGACTATATCACGCGATAGAGCAAATCTTTCTACTAAGGAAAGCATCAGGTGAATGTCCAAAATTATTTTTGTTTTCAATATAGAAGTAAAATAGTTTGGCGAAACGCGCGGCGGAGACAGTGGTACTCAATGGCAACGGCGCGCGCGGAGGACGCTTCGCCTACCGCCTGCCGTTCAGCGGTCCCTATACGCATTGACGTCATTGAGTACCACTGTCTCCGCCGCGCATTTCGCCAAACTATTTTATTTCTATATTGAAATAAAAAATAATTTTGGACATTCGCTTGATGCTTTCCTTAGTAGAAAGATTTGCTCTGTCGCGTGATATAGTCAAATTTTCTCCTAGACCCTTACTTTTTGAAATAAAGTGAAAAATATCAGCAAAAATGGGTGCGTTTTGGGTGTCCTTTTCACTTTAATTGTTATTTAAACCTATTTCCATGTTTATAATCTAATAACTATTTATAGTATTTTATTCGGGAGAGTCCACAGAATCATTTCGTGCAAAGAGCAACTAAATAACTACTACGGTAAAAGCAGAAAAAAATCCCAAAGTTGAAAATTTGTCATTTTTTTCAAAATTGATTTTTTCAAAAACTGTACGTTCTGGGAAAAAACGGGTTGCAGATTCGTAATCAGCACGTCGAAGTCTATAAGAAATGTTTATTCACGTTTACAAAATCAGACCCGTGTTGAACAGTGTAATTGAGGATTGAGGATTGATGATTGAAGGTTGAGGATTGGGGACTGAGAGTTGATGGTTGAGTGATGAGAATTCATGTTTGTGGATAGAGATATGAAGATTGCAAATTGAGTATTGCGTATGGAAAACTCTGATCTGAGGATATTCTAGTGAGGATTGAGGATTGACAGCTGATTGTTGAGGAGTGAGGTCTGAAGATTGAGGATTCAGGTTTGAGGATTCAGGACTGTGGTTTGAGGACTGTGGATTGAGGATTGAGGATTGGGGATTGAGGATTGAGGATCGAGGATTGAAGATTGAAGATTGGGTATTGAGGATTGAACATTGAGGATTGAGAATTGAGGATTGAGGATTGAGGATTGAGGATTGAAGATTGAATATTGATCATTGAAGGTTGAGGATTGAGGATTGAGGGTTGTGGATTCAGGACGAGGACCGATGGTTGAGTATTGATATTTGAGGTCTGAGGATTGAGGATAGAGGATTGAGAATTGAGGATTGAGGATTGAGGATTGAAGATTGAGGATTGGGTATTGAGGATTGAAGAATGAGGACTGAGGATTGAGGATCGAGTATTGAGGATTGAAGACTGAGTATTGAGGATTGAAGATTGAGGATTGAGGATTGAGGATTGAGGATTGAGGATTGAGGATTGAGGATTGAGGATTGAAGATTGAGGATTGAGGATTGAGGATTAAAGGTTGAGCATTGAGGATTGAGGATTGAGGATTGATGATTGAGGATTGAGGATTGAGGATTGAGGATTGTGGATTGAGTATTGAAGATTGAGGATTGATGATTGAGGATTGAGGATTGAGGATTGAGGATTGAGTATTGGGGATTGAGGATTGAAGATTGAGGATTGAGGATTGAGGATTAATGATTGAGTATTGAGGATTGAAGATTGAGAATTGGGGATTGAGGATTGAACATTGTGGACTGAGTGTTGAGGGTTGAGTGATGAGAATTGATGATTGCGGATAGAGATTTGAAGATTGCAGATTGGGTATTGAGTATTGAAAACTGTGAATTGAGGATATTCTATTGGGGATTGAGGATTGACAACTGATTGTTGAGTACTGAGGGCTGAAGATTGAGGATTCAGAATTGAGGATTCAGAATTGTGGTTTGCGGACTGAGGATTGAAGATTGAAGATTGAGTATTGAGGGTTGAGGATTGAGGATTGAGGATTGAGGATTGAGGTTGAGGGCTGAGGGTTGAAGATTGAGGTGTGAGGACTCAGGACTGAGGATTGAGGATTGAGGATTGAGGATTGAGGATTGAGGATTGAAGATTGAGGATTGGGTATTGCGGAATGAATATTGAGGATTGAGTATTGAGGATTGAGCATTGAGGATTGAGGATTGAGGATTCAGAACTGAGGATTCAGGATTGTGGTTTGAGGACAGAGGATTGAGGCTTGAGGATTGAGGATTGAGGATTGAGGATTGAGGATTGAGGATTGAGGATTGAGGATTGAGGATAGAGGATTGAGGATTTAAGATTGAGGATTGGGTATTGAGAATTGAACATTGAGGAATGAGGATTGAGGATTGAGGATTGAGGACTGAAGATTGAATATTGATGATTGAAGATTGAGGGTTGAGTGTTGAGGGTTGTGGATTGGGGACCAGGACTGAGGGTTGAATATTGACGTTTGAGGACTGAGGATTGAGGATTGAGGATTGAGAATTGAGGATTGAGTATTGAGGATTGAAGATTGAGGATTGGGTATTGAGGATTGAAGAATGAGGATTGAGGATTGAAGATTGAGGATTGAGGATTGAGGATCGAGGATTGAGGATGAGGTCTGAGGGTTGAGGATTGAGGTTTGAGGATTGAGGACTGAGGATTGAAGATTGATGATTGAGTATTGAGGATTGAAGATTGAGGATTGAGGATTGAGGATTGAGGATTGAGGATTGAGGAATGAAGATTGAGTATTGAGGTTTGAAGATTGAGGATTTTGGATTGAGGATTGAGGGTTGAGTATTGAAGATTGAGGATTGGGGATTGAGGATTGACGATTGAGGATTGAGTATTGAGGATTGAGAATTGAGGATTGAGGACTGAGGATTGAAGATTGAGGATTGGGTATTGCGGATTGAACATTGAGGATTGAGGATTGAGGATTGAGGATTGAGGATTGAGGACTGAAGATTGAATATTGATGATTGAAGATTGAGGATTGAGGATTGAGGGTTGTGGATTGAGGACGAGGACTGAGGGTTGAGTATTGATGTCTGATGTCTGGGGATTGAGGATTGAGGATTGAGAATTGAGGATTGAGGATTGAGGATTGAAGATTGAGGATTGGGTATTGAGGATTGAAGAAAGAGGATTGAGGATTGAGGATTGAGGATTGAGGATTGAAGATTGAGAATTGAGGATTGAAGGTTGAGGATTGAGGACTGAGGATTGAGGATTGAGGATTGAGGATTGAGGATTGACGAATGAAGATTGAGTATTGAGGTTTGAAGATTGAGGATTTTGGATTGAGGATTGAGGATTGAGTATTGAAGATTGAGGATTTGGGATTGAGGATTGAGGGTTGAGTATTCAGAACTGAGGGTTGAAGATTGAGGATTGAGGATTGCGGATTGAAGATAGAGGATTGGGTATTGAGGATTGAAGAATGAGGATTGAGGATTGAGGATTGAGGATTGAAGATTGATGATTGAGAATTGTGGATTGAGGATTGATGATTGAAGGTTGAGTATTGAGGATTGAAGATTGAGGATTGAGTATTGAGGATTAAGGATTGACTATGAGGGCTGAGGGTTGAGGATTGAGGTTTGAGGACTGAGGACTGAGGATTGAGGATTGAGAATTGAGGATTGAGGATTGAGGATTGAAGATTGAGGATTGGGTATTGAGGATTGAAGAATGAGGATTGAGGATTGAGGATTGAGGATTGAGGATTGAAGATTGAGGATTGAGGATTGAGGATTGAGGATTGCAGATTGAGTATTGAGGATTGAAGATTGAGGATTGAGGATTGAGGATTGATGATTGAATGTTGAGGATTGAAGATTGAGGATTGAGGATTGAGGATTGAGGACTGAGGATTGATGATTGAGGATTGATGATTTAGTATTGAGGATTGAAGATTGAGGATTGGGGATTGAGGATTGATGATTGAGGATTGTGGATTAAGGATTGAAGATTGAGGATTGAGGACTGAGGATAGAAGATTGAGGATTGGGGATCGAGGATCGACGATTGAGGATTGAGTATTGAGGATTGAGTATTGAGGCTTGAGGAATGAACATTGAGTATTGAGGACTGAAGATTGAGGATTGGGGACTGAGTGTTGAGGGTTGAGTGATGAGAATTGACGTTTGTGGATAGAGATATGAAGATTGCAGATTGAGTATTGCGTATGGAAATCTCTGAACTGAGGGTATTCTAGTGAGGATTGAGGATTGACAACTGATTGTTGAGGCCTGAGGGCTGAAGATTGAGGATTCAGGATTGAGGAGTCAGGATTGTGGTTTGAGGACTGAGGATTGAGGATTGAGGATTGGGGATTGAGGATTGAGGATCGAGGATTGAAGATTGTAGATTGGTTATTGAGGATTTGACATTGAGGATGGGGGATTGAGGATTGAGGATCGAGGATTGAAGATTGAAGATTGAATATTGATGATTGAAGGTTGAGGATTGAGGATTGAGGGTTGTGGATTCAGGACGAGGACTGAGGGTTGAGTGTTGATGTTTGAGGTCTGAGGATTGAGGATAGAGGATTGAGGACTGAGGATTGAGGATTAAGGATTGAGAGTTGAGGATTGAGGGTTGAGGATTGAAGATTGAGGATTGAGGATTGATGGCTGAGGATTGAGGAATGAGGATTGAGGATTGAGTATTGAAGATTGAGGATTGGGGATTGAGGATTGACCATTGAGGATTGAGGATTGAAGATTGAGGATTGGGTATTGAGGATTGAAGAATGAGCATTGAGGATTGAGGATTGAGGATTGAGGATTGAATAATGAGGATTGAGGATTGAGGTTTGAGGATTGAAGATTGAGTATTGAGGATTGATGGCTGAGGATTGAGGAATGAGGATTGAGGATTGAGTATTGAAGATTGAGGATTGGGGATTGAGGATTGACGATTGAGGATTGAGGATTGAAGACTGAGAATTGAGGATTGAGGATTGAGGATTGATGATGAGGGCTGAGGGTTGAGGATAGAGGTTTGAGGACTGAGGATTGAGGATTGAGGATTGAGAGTTGAGGATTGAGGATTGAGGATTGAAGATTGAGGATTGAGGATTGAGGATTGAGGATTGAGGATTGAGGAATGAAGATTGAGTATTGAGGTTTGAAGATTGAGGATTTTGGATTGAGGATTGAGGGTTGAGTATTGAAGATTGAGGATTGGGGATTGAGGATTGACGATTGAGGATTGAGTATTGAGGATTGAGAATTGAGGATTGAGGACTGAGGATTGAAGATTGAGGATTGGGTATTGCGGATTGAACATTGAGGATTGAGGATTGAGGATTGAGGATTGAGGATTGAGGACTGAAGATTGAATATTGATGATTGAAGATTGAGGATTGAGGATTGAGGGTTGTGGATTGAGGACGAGGACTGAGGGTTGAGTATTGATGTCTGATGTCTGGGGATTGAGGATTGAGGATTGAGAATTGAGGATTGAGGATTGAGGATTGAAGATTGAGGATTGGGTATTGAGGATTGAAGAAAGAGGATTGAGGATTGAGGATTGAGGATTGAGGATTGAAGATTGAGAATTGAGGATTGAAGGTTGAGGATTGAGGACTGAGGATTGAGGATTGAGGATTGAGGATTGAGGATTGACGAATGAAGATTGAGTATTGAGGTTTGAAGATTGAGGATTTTGGATTGAGGATTGAGGATTGAGTATTGAAGATTGAGGATTTGGGATTGAGGATTGAGGGTTGAGTATTCAGAACTGAGGGTTGAAGATTGAGGATTGAGGATTGCGGATTGAAGATAGAGGATTGGGTATTGAGGATTGAAGAATGAGGATTGAGGATTGAGGATTGAGGATTGAAGATTGATGATTGAGAATTGTGGATTGAGGATTGATGATTGAAGGTTGAGTATTGAGGATTGAAGATTGAGGATTGAGTATTGAGGATTAAGGATTGACTATGAGGGCTGAGGGTTGAGGATTGAGGTTTGAGGACTGAGGACTGAGGATTGAGGATTGAGAATTGAGGATTGAGGATTGAGGATTGAAGATTGAGGATTGGGTATTGAGGATTGAAGAATGAGGATTGAGGATTGAGGATTGAGGATTGAGGATTGAAGATTGAGGATTGAGGATTGAGGATTGAGGATTGCAGATTGAGTATTGAGGATTGAAGATTGAGGATTGAGGATTGAGGATTGATGATTGAATGTTGAGGATTGAAGATTGAGGATTGAGGATTGAGGATTGAGGACTGAGGATTGATGATTGAGGATTGATGATTTAGTATTGAGGATTGAAGATTGAGGATTGGGGATTGAGGATTGATGATTGAGGATTGTGGATTAAGGATTGAAGATTGAGGATTGAGGACTGAGGATAGAAGATTGAGGATTGGGGATCGAGGATCGACGATTGAGGATTGAGTATTGAGGATTGAGTATTGAGGCTTGAGGAATGAACATTGAGTATTGAGGACTGAAGATTGAGGATTGGGGACTGAGTGTTGAGGGTTGAGTGAAGAGAATTGACGTTTGTGGATAGAGATATGAAGATTGCAGATTGAGTATTGCGTATGGAAATCTCTGAACTGAGGGTATTCTAGTGAGGATTGAGGATTGACAACTGATTGTTGAGGCCTGAGGGCTGAAGATTGAGGATTCAGGATTGAGGAGTCAGGATTGTGGTTTGAGGACTGAGGATTGAGGATTGAGGATTGGGGATTGAGGATTGAGGATCGAGGATTGAAGATTGTAGATTGGTTATTGAGGATTTGACATTGAGGATGGGGGATTGAGGATTGAGGATCGAGGATTGAAGATTGAAGATTGAATATTGATGATTGAAGGTTGAGGATTGAGGATTGAGGGTTGTGGATTCAGGACGAGGACTGAGGGTTGAGTGTTGATGTTTGAGGTCTGAGGATTGAGGATAGAGGATTGAGGACTGAGGATTGAGGATTAAGGATTGAGAGTTGAGGATTGAGGGTTGAGGATTGAAGATTGAGGATTGAGGATTGATGGCTGAGGATTGAGGAATGAGGATTGAGGATTGAGTATTGAAGATTGAGGATTGGGGATTGAGGATTGACCATTGAGGATTGAGGATTGAAGATTGAGGATTGGGTATTGAGGATTGAAGAATGAGCATTGAGGATTGAGGATTGAGGATTGAGGATTGAATAATGAGGATTGAGGATTGAGGTTTGAGGATTGAAGATTGAGTATTGAGGATTGATGGCTGAGGATTGAGGAATGAGGATTGAGGATTGAGTATTGAAGATTGAGGATTGGGGATTGAGGATTGACGATTGAGGATTGAGGATTGAAGACTGAGAATTGAGGATTGAGGATTGAGGATTGATGATGAGGGCTGAGGGTTGAGGATAGAGGTTTGAGGACTGAGGATTGAGGATTGAGGATTGAGAGTTGAGGATTGAGGATTGAGGATTGAAGATTGAGGATTGGGTATTGAGGATAGAAGAATGAGCATTGAGGATTGAGGATTGAGGATTGAGGATTGAGGATTGAAGATTGAGGATTCAGGATTGAGGTTTGAGAATTGAATATTGAGTATTGAGGGTTGAAGACTGAGGATTGAGGATTGAGGATTGATAACACTGTTCGACAAATTTTGACTTTTCTTCGATTTTGTAAACGTGAATAAACATTTCTTATAGATTTCGACGTGCTGATTACGAATCTGCAAACCGTTTACCCCCAGAACGTACAGTTTTTGAAAAAATCAATTTTGAAAAAAATGACAAATTTTCAACTTTGGGATTTTTTTCTGCTTTTACCGTAGTAGTTATTTAGTTGCTCTTTGCACGAAATGATTCTGTGGACTCTCCCGAATAAAATAATATAAATAGTTATTAGATTATAAACATCGAAATAGGTTTAAATAACAATTAAAGTGAAAAGGACACCTAAAACGCACCCATTTTTGCTGATATTTTTCACTTTATTTCAAAAAGTAAGGATCTAGGAGAAAATTTGACTATATCACGCGATAGAGCAAATCTTTCTACTAAGGAAAGCATCAGGTGAATGTCCAAAATTATTTTTGTTTTCAATATAGAAGTAAAATAGTTTGGCGAAACGCGCGGCGGAGACAGTGGTACTCAATGGCAACGGCGCGCGCGGAGGACGCTTCGCCTACCGCCTGCCGTTCAGCGGTCCCTATACGCATTGACGTCATTGAGTACCACTGTCTCCGCCGCGCATTTCGCCAAACTATTTTATTTCTATATTGAAATAAAAAATAATTTTGGACATTCGCTTGATGCTTTCCTTAGTAGAAAGATTTGCTCTGTCGCGTGATATAGTCAAATTTTCTCCTAGACCCTTACTTTTTGAAATAAAGTGAAAAATATCAGCAAAAATGGGTGCGTTTTGGATGTCCTTTTCACTTTAATTGTTATTTAAACCTATTTCCATGTTTATAATCTAATAACTATTTATAGTATTTTATTCGGGAGAGTCCACAGAATCATTTCGTGCAAAGAGCAACTAAATAACTACTACGGTAAAAGCAGAAAAAAATCCCAAAGTTGAAAATTTGTCATTTTTTTCAAAATTGATTTTTTCAAAAACTGTACGTTCTGGGAAAAAACGGGTTGCAGATTCGTAATCAGCACGTCGAAGTCTATAAGAAATGTTTATTCACGTTTACAAAATCAGACCCGTGTTGAACAGTGTAATTGAGGATTGAGGATTGATGATTGAAGGTTGAGGATTGGGGACTGAGAGTTGATGGTTGAGTGATGAGAATTCATGTTTGTGGATAGAGATATGAAGATTGCAAATTGAGTATTGCGTATGGAAAACTCTGATCTGAGGATATTCTAGTGAGGATTGAGGATTGACAGCTGATTGTTGAGGAGTGAGGTCTGAAGATTGAGGATTCAGGTTTGAGGATTCAGGACTGTGGTTTGAGGACTGTGGATTGAGGATTGAGGATTGGGGATTGAGGATTGAGGATCGAGGATTGAAGATTGAAGATTGGGTATTGAGGATTGAACATTGAGGATTGAGAATTGAGGATTGAGGATTGAGGATTGAGGATTGAAGATTGAATATTGATCATTGAAGGTTGAGGATTGAGGATTGAGGGTTGTGGATTCAGGACGAGGACCGATGGTTGAGTATTGATATTTGAGGTCTGAGGATTGAGGATAGAGGATTGAGAATTGAGGATTGAGGATTGAGGATTGAAGATTGAGGATTGGGTATTGAGGATTGAAGAATGAGGACTGAGGATTGAGGATCGAGTATTGAGGATTGAAGACTGAGTATTGAGGATTGAAGATTGAGGATTGAGGATTGAGGATTGAGGATTGAGGATTGAGGATTGAGGATTGAGGATTGAAGATTGAGGATTGAGGATTGAGGATTAAAGGTTGAGCATTGAGGATTGAGGATTGAGGATTGATGATTGAGGATTGAGGATTGACGATTGAGGATTGTGGATTGAGTATTGAAGATTGAGGATTGATGATTGAGGATTGAGGATTGAGGATTGAGGATTGAGTATTGGGGATTGAGGATTGAAGATTGAGGATTGAGGATTGAGGATTAATGATTGAGTATTGAGGATTGAAGATTGAGAATTGGGGATTGAGGATTGAACATTGTGGACTGAGTGTTGAGGGTTGAGTGATGAGAATTGATGATTGCGGATAGAGATTTGAAGATTGCAGATTGGGTATTGAGTATTGAAAACTGTGAATTGAGGATATTCTATTGGGGATTGAGGATTGACAACTGATTGTTGAGTACTGAGGGCTGAAGATTGAGGATTCAGAATTGAGGATTCAGAATTGTGGTTTGCGGACTGAGGATTGAAGATTGAAGATTGAGTATTGAGGGTTGAGGATTGAGGATTGAGGATTGAGGATTGAGGTTGAGGGCTGAGGGTTGAAGATTGAGGTGTGAGGACTCAGGACTGAGGATTGAGGATTGAGGATTGAGGATTGAGGATTGAGGATTGAAGATTGAGGATTGGGTATTGCGGAATGAATATTGAGGATTGAGTATTGAGGATTGAGCATTGAGGATTGAGGATTGAGGATTCAGAACTGAGGATTCAGGATTGTGGTTTGAGGACAGAGGATTGAGGCTTGAGGATTGAGGATTGAGGATTGAGGATTGAGGATTGAGGATTGAGGATTGAGGATTGAGGATAGAGGATTGAGGATTTAAGATTGAGGATTGGGTATTGAGAATTGAACATTGAGGAATGAGGATTGAGGATTGAGGATTGAGGACTGAAGATTGAATATTGATGATTGAAGATTGAGGGTTGAGTGTTGAGGGTTGTGGATTGGGGACCAGGACTGAGGGTTGAATATTGACGTTTGAGGACTGAGGATTGAGGATTGAGGATTGAGAATTGAGGATTGAGTATTGAGGATTGAAGATTGAGGATTGGGTATTGAGGATTGAAGAATGAGGATTGAGGATTGAAGATTGAGGATTGAGGATTGAGGATCGAGGATTGAGGATGAGGTCTGAGGGTTGAGGATTGAGGTTTGAGGATTGAGGACTGAGGATTGAAGATTGATGATTGAGTATTGAGGATTGAAGATTGAGGATTGAGGATTGAGGATTGAGGATTGAGGATTGAGGAATGAAGATTGAGTATTGAGGTTTGAAGATTGAGGATTTTGGATTGAGGATTGAGGGTTGAGTATTGAAGATTGAGGATTGGGGATTGAGGATTGACGATTGAGGATTGAGTATTGAGGATTGAGAATTGAGGATTGAGGACTGAGGATTGAAGATTGAGGATTGGGTATTGCGGATTGAACATTGAGGATTGAGGATTGAGGATTGAGGATTGAGGATTGAGGACTGAAGATTGAATATTGATGATTGAAGATTGAGGATTGAGGATTGAGGGTTGTGGATTGAGGACGAGGACTGAGGGTTGAGTATTGATGTCTGATGTCTGGGGATTGAGGATTGAGGATTGAGAATTGAGGATTGAGGATTGAGGATTGAAGATTGAGGATTGGGTATTGAGGATTGAAGAAAGAGGATTGAGGATTGAGGATTGAGGATTGAGGATTGAAGATTGAGAATTGAGGATTGAAGGTTGAGGATTGAGGACTGAGGATTGAGGATTGAGGATTGAGGATTGAGGATTGACGAATGAAGATTGAGTATTGAGGTTTGAAGATTGAGGATTTTGGATTGAGGATTGAGGATTGAGTATTGAAGATTGAGGATTTGGGATTGAGGATTGAGGGTTGAGTATTCAGAACTGAGGGTTGAAGATTGAGGATTGAGGATTGCGGATTGAAGATAGAGGATTGGGTATTGAGGATTGAAGAATGAGGATTGAGGATTGAGGATTGAGGATTGAAGATTGATGATTGAGAATTGTGGATTGAGGATTGATGATTGAAGGTTGAGTATTGAGGATTGAAGATTGAGGATTGAGTATTGAGGATTAAGGATTGACTATGAGGGCTGAGGGTTGAGGATTGAGGTTTGAGGACTGAGGACTGAGGATTGAGGATTGAGAATTGAGGATTGAGGATTGAGGATTGAAGATTGAGGATTGGGTATTGAGGATTGAAGAATGAGGATTGAGGATTGAGGATTGAGGATTGAGGATTGAAGATTGAGGATTGAGGATTGAGGATTGAGGATTGCAGATTGAGTATTGAGGATTGAAGATTGAGGATTGAGGATTGAGGATTGATGATTGAATGTTGAGGATTGAAGATTGAGGATTGAGGATTGAGGATTGAGGACTGAGGATTGATGATTGAGGATTGATGATTTAGTATTGAGGATTGAAGATTGAGGATTGGGGATTGAGGATTGATGATTGAGGATTGTGGATTAAGGATTGAAGATTGAGGATTGAGGACTGAGGATAGAAGATTGAGGATTGGGGATCGAGGATCGACGATTGAGGATTGAGTATTGAGGATTGAGTATTGAGGCTTGAGGAATGAACATTGAGTATTGAGGACTGAAGATTGAGGATTGGGGACTGAGTGTTGAGGGTTGAGTGATGAGAATTGACGTTTGTGGATAGAGATATGAAGATTGCAGATTGAGTATTGCGTATGGAAATCTCTGAACTGAGGGTATTCTAGTGAGGATTGAGGATTGACAACTGATTGTTGAGGCCTGAGGGCTGAAGATTGAGGATTCAGGATTGAGGAGTCAGGATTGTGGTTTGAGGACTGAGGATTGAGGATTGAGGATTGGGGATTGAGGATTGAGGATCGAGGATTGAAGATTGTAGATTGGTTATTGAGGATTTGACATTGAGGATGGGGGATTGAGGATTGAGGATCGAGGATTGAAGATTGAAGATTGAATATTGATGATTGAAGGTTGAGGATTGAGGATTGAGGGTTGTGGATTCAGGACGAGGACTGAGGGTTGAGTGTTGATGTTTGAGGTCTGAGGATTGAGGATAGAGGATTGAGGACTGAGGATTGAGGATTAAGGATTGAGAGTTGAGGATTGAGGGTTGAGGATTGAAGATTGAGGATTGAGGATTGATGGCTGAGGATTGAGGAATGAGGATTGAGGATTGAGTATTGAAGATTGAGGATTGGGGATTGAGGATTGACCATTGAGGATTGAGGATTGAAGATTGAGGATTGGGTATTGAGGATTGAAGAATGAGCATTGAGGATTGAGGATTGAGGATTGAGGATTGAATAATGAGGATTGAGGATTGAGGTTTGAGGATTGAAGATTGAGTATTGAGGATTGATGGCTGAGGATTGAGGAATGAGGATTGAGGATTGAGTATTGAAGATTGAGGATTGGGGATTGAGGATTGACGATTGAGGATTGAGGATTGAAGATTGAGGATTGGGTATTGAGGATTGAAGAATGAGGATTGAGGATTGAGGATTGAGGATTGAGGATTGAAGATTCAGTATTGAGTATTGAGGATTGAAGGTTGAGGATTGGGTATTGCGGATCGAAGATTGGGTATTGAGGGCTGAGGATTGTGGATTGAGGATCGAGGATTGAGGATTGAGGATTGAAGATTGAGTATTGAGGATTGAGGATTGAGGATTGAAGATTGAGGATTGAGGATTGAGGATTGAGGATTGAAGATTGAGTATTGAGGATTGAAGATTGAAGGTTGGGTATTGAGGACTGAACATTGAGGATTGAGGATTGAGGATTGAGGATTGAGGGTTGAGGATTGATGATTGAGGATTGAAGATTGAATATTGATGATTGAAGGTCGTGTATTGAGGATTGAGGATTGAAGATTGAGTATTGAGGATTGAAGATTGAGGATTGAGGATTGAGTATTGAGGATTGACGATTGAAGATTGAGGATAGGGGACTGAGTGTTGATGACTGAGTGATGAGAATTGATGTTTGTGGATAGAGATATGAAGGTTGCAGATTGAGTATTGCGTATGGAAAACTCTGAACTGAGGATATTCTAGTGTGGATTGAGGATTGACAACTGATTGTTGAGGACTGAGGTCTGAAGGTTGAGGATTCAGGATTGAGGATTCAGGACTGTGGTTTGAGGACTGTGGATTGAGGATTGAGGATTGGGGATTGAGGATTGAGGATCGAGGATTGAAGATTGAAGATTGGGTATTGAGGATTGAACATTGAGGATTGAGAATTGAGGATTGAGGATTGAGGATTGAGGATTGAAGATTGAATATTGATCATTGAAGGTTGAGTATTGAGGATTGAGGGTTGTGGATTCAGGACGAGGACTGAGGGTTGAGTATTGATGTTTGAGGTCTGAGGATTGAGGATAGAGGATTGAGAATTGAGGATTGAGGATTGAGGATTGAAGATAGAGGATTGGGTATTGAGGATTGAAGAATGAGGACTGAGGGTTGAGGATCGAGTATTGAGGATTGAAGATTGAGTATTGAGGATTGAAGATTGAGGATTGAGGATTGAGGATTGAGGATTGAGGATTGAGGATTGAGGATTGAGGATTGAAGGTTGAGGATTGAGGATTGAGGACTAAAGGTTGAGCATTGAGGATTGAGGATTGAGGATTGATGATTGAGGATTGAGGATTGAGGATTGAGGATTGAGGATTGAGTATTGAAGATTGAGGATTGATGATTGAGGATTGAGGATTGAGGATTGAGGATTGAGTATTGGGGATTGAGGATTGAAGATTGAGGATTGAGGATTGAGGATTAATGATTGAGTATTGAGGATTGAAGATTGAGAATTGACGATTGAGGATTGAACATTGTGGACTGAGTGTTGAGGGTTGAGTGATGAGAATTGATGCTTGTGGATAGAGGTTTGAAGATTGCAGATTGGGTATTGAGTATTGAAAACTGTGAATTGAGGATATTCTATTGTGGATTGAGGATTGACAACTGATTGTTTAGTACTGAGGGCTGAAGATTGAGGATTCAGGATTGAGGATTCAGAATTGTGGTTTGAGGACTGAGGATTGAAGATTGAAGATTGAGTATTGAGGGTTGGGGATTGAGGATTGAGGATTGAGGATTGAGGTTGAGGGCTGAGGGTTGAAGATTGAGGTGTGAGGACTCAGGACTGATGATTGAGGATTGAGAATTGAGGATTGAGTATTGAGGATTGAAGATTGAGGATAGGGTATTGATGATTGAAGAATGAGGATGGAGGATGGGCGATTGAGGATTGAGGATTGAGGATTGAGGATTGAGGATTGAAGATTGAGTATTGAGGATTGATGGCTGAGGATTGAGGAATGAGGATTGAGGATTGAGTATTGAAGATTGAGGATTGGGGATGGAGGATTGACGATTGAGGATTGAGGATTGAAGATTGAGGATTGGGTATTGAGGATTGAAGAATGAGGATTGAGGATTGACGATTGAGGATTGAGGATTGAAGATTGAGTATTGAGGATTGAAGATTGAGAATTGATGCTTGTGGATAGAGATTTGAAGATTGCAGATTGGGTATTGAGTATTGAAAACTGTGAATTGAGGATATTCTATTGGGGATTGAGGATTGACAACTGATTGTTGAGTACTGAGGGCTGAAGATTGAGGATTCAGGATTGAGGATTCAGAATTGTGGTTTGAGGACAGAGGATTGAAGATTGAAGATTGAGTATTGAGTGTTGGGGATTGAGGATTGAGGATTGAGGATTGAGGTTGAGGGCTGAGGGTTGAAGATTGAGGTGTGAGGACTCAGGACTGAGGATTGAGGATTGAGAATTGAGGATTGAGTATTGAGGATTGAAGATTGAGGATAGGGTATTGCGGATTGAAGAATGAGGATGGAGGATGGGCGATTGAGGATTGAGGATTGAAGATTGAGTATTCAGGATTGGAGATTGACGATTGAGGATTGAGGATTGAGGATCGAGGAATGAAGATTGAGAATTGAGGATTGAGGATTGAGGATTGAAGATGAGGGCTGAGGGTTGAGGATAGAGGTTTGAGGACTGAGGATTGAGGATTAAGGATTGTGAGTTGAGGATTGAGGATTGAGGATTGAAGATTGAGGATTGGGTATTGAGGATTGAAGAATGAGCATTGAGGATTGAGGATTGAGGATTGAGGATTGAAGATTGAGGATTGAGGATTGAGGTTTGAGGATTGAAGATTGAGTATTGAGGATTGATGGCTGAGGGTTGAGGAATGAGGATTGAGGATTGAGTATTGAAGATTGAGGATTGGGGATTGAGGATTGACGATTGAGGATTGAGGATTGAAGATTGAGGATTGGGTATTGAGGATTGAAGAATGAGGATTGAGGATTGAGGATTGAGGATTGAGGATTGAAGATTGAGTATTGAGTATTGAGGATTGAAGGTTGAGGATTGGGTATTGCGGATCGAAGATTGAGTATTGAGGGCTGAGGATTGTGGATTGAGCATCGAGGATTGAGGATTGAGGATTGAAGATTGAGGATTGGGTATTGAGGATTGAAGAATGAGCATCGAGGATTGAGGATTGAGGATTGAGGATTGAAGATTGAGGATTGAGGATTGAGGTTTGAGAATTTAATATTGAGTATTGAGTGTTGAAGACTGAGGATTGAGGATTGAGGATTGATAATTGAGGATTGAGGATTGACGATTGAAGATTGAGGATTGGGGACTAAGTGTTGATGGTTGAGTGATGAGAATTCATGTTTGTGGATAGAGATATGAAGATTGCAGATTGAGTATTGCGTATGGAAAACTCTGAACTGAGGATATTCTAGTGAGGATTGAGGATTGACAGCTGATTGTTGAGGACTGAGGTCTGAAGATTGAGGATTCAGGGTTGAGGATTCAGGACTGCGGTTTGAGGACTGTGGATTGAGGATTGAGGATTGGGGATTGAGGATTGAGGATCGAGGATTGAAGATTGAAGATTGGGTATTGAGGATTGAACATTGAGGATTGAGAATTGAGGATTGAGGATTGAGGATTGAGGATTGAAGATTGAATATTGATCATTGAAGGTTGAGGATTGAGGATTGAGGGTTGTGGATCCAGGACGAGGACCGAGGGTTGAGTATTGACGTTTGAGGTCTGAGGATTGAGGATAGAGGATTGAGAATTGAGGATTGACGATTGAGGATTGAAGATTGAGAATTGGGTATTCAGGATTGAAGAATGACGACTGAGAATTGAGGATCGAGTACTGAGGATTGAAGATTGAGTATTGAGGATTGAAGATTGAGGATTGAGGATTGAGGATTAAAGGTTGAGCATTGAGGATTGAGGATTGAGGATTGATGATTGAGGATTGAGGATTGAGGATTGAGGATTGAGGATTGAGTATTGAAGATTGAGGATTGATGATTGAGGATTGAGGATTGAGGATTGAGGATTGAGTATTGGGGATTGAGGATTGAAGATTGAGGATTGAGGATTGAGGATTAACGATTGAGTATTGAGGATTGAAGATTGAGAATTGAGGATTGAGGATTGAACATTGTGGACTGAGTGTTGAGGGTTGAGTGATGAGAATTGATGTTTGTGGATAGAGATTTGAAGATTGCAGATTGGGTATTGAGTATTGAAAACTGTGAATTGAGGATATTCTATTGGGGATTGAGGATTGACAACTGATTGTTGAGTACTGAGGGCTGAAGATTGAGGATTCAGGATTGAGGATTCAGAATTGTGGTTTGCGGACTGAGGATTGAAGATTGAAGATTGAGTATTGAGGGTTGAGGATTGAGGATTGAGGATTGAAGATTGAGGATTGGGGACTGAGTGTTGATACGCTGAGTGATGAGAATTGATGTTTGCGGATAGAGATTTGAAGATTGAAGATTGAGTATTGCGTATGGAAAACTCTGAACTGAGGATATTCTATTGAGGATTGAGGATTGACAACTGATTGTTGAGGACTGAGGGCTGAAGATTGAGGATTCAGGATTGAGGATTCAGGATTGTGGTTTGAGGACAGAGGATTGAGGATTGAGAATTGAGGATTGAGGATTGAGGATTGAGGACTGAAGATTGAGGATTGGGTATTGCGGATTGAATATTGAGGATTGAGTATTGAGGATTGAGCATTGAGGATTCAGGATTGAGGATTCAGGATTGAGGATTCAGGATTGTGGTTTGAGGACAGAGGATTGAGGCTTGAGGATTGAGGATTGAGGATTGAGGATTGAGGATTGAAGATTGAGGATTGGGTATTGAGGATTGAAGAATGAGGATTGAGGATAGAGGATTGAGGATTGAGGATTGAAGATTGAGGATTGAGGATTGAGGATTGAGGATTGAAGATTGAGTATTGAGGATTGAAGATTGAGTATTGAGGATTGAATGTTGAGGATTGAGGATTGAGGATTGAGGATTGAGGATTGAAGATTGAGGACTGGGGACTGAGTATTGAGGGTTGAGTGATGAGAATTGGTGTTTGAGGATAGAGATTTAAAGATTGCAGATTGAGTATTGAGTATTGAAAACTGTGAATTGATGATATTCTATTGAGGATTGAGAATTGACAACTGATTGTTGAGGACTGAGATCTGAAGATTGAGGATTCATGATTGAGGATCCAGGATTGTGGTTTGAGGACTGAGGATTGAGGATTGAGGATTGAGGATTGAGGATTGAGGATTGAGCATTGAGGGTTGTGGATTGACGACGAGGACTGAGGGTTGAGTATTGATGTCTGAGGTCTGAGGATTGAGGATAGAGGATTGAGAATTGAGGACTGAGGATTGAGGATTGAAGATTGAGGATTGGGTATTGAGGATTGAAGAATGAGGATTGAGGATTGAGGATTGAGGATTGAGGATTGAAGATTGAGTATTGAGGATTGAAGATTGAGTATTGAGGACTGAGGATTGAGGACTCAGGATCGAGTATTGAGGATTGAGGATTGAAGGTTGAGTATTGAGGATTGATAACTGAGGATTGAGGAATGAGGATTGAGGATTGAGTATTGAAGATTGAGGATAGGGGATTGAGGATTGACGATTGAGGATTGAGTATTGAGGATTGAGAATTGAGGATTGAGGATTGAAGATTGAGTATTGAGGATTGAAGATTGAGGATTGAGGATTGAGGATTGAGGATTGAGGATTGACGATGAGGGCCGAGGGTTGAGGATTGAGGTTTGAGGACTGAGGACTGAGGATTGAGGATTGAGAATTGAGGATTGAGGATTGAGGATTGAAGATTGAGGATTGGGTATTGAGGATTGAAGAATGAGGATTGAGGATTGAGGATTGAGGATTGAGGATTGAAGATTGAGGATTGAGGATAGAGGATTGAGGATTGAAGATTGATTATTGAGGATTGAAGGTTGAGGATTGAGGATTGAGGATTGAGGATTGAGGATTGAGGATTGAAGATTGAGGATTGGGGACTGAGTGTTCAGGTTTGAGTGGTGAGAATTGATGTTTGTGGATAGAGATATGAAGATTGCAGATTGAGTATTGCGTATGGAAAACTCTGAACTGACGATATTCTATTGAGGATTGAGGATTGACAACTGATTGTTGAGGACTGAGGCCTGAAGATTGAGGTTTCAGGATTGAGGATTCAGGATTGTGGTTTGAGGACTGAGGATTGAGGATTGAGGATCGAGGATTGAGAATTCAGGATTGAGGATTGAAGATTGAGGATTGGGTATTGAGGATTGAACATTGAGGATTGAGGATTGATGATTGAGGATTGAGGATTGAGGATTGAAGATTGAATATTGATGATTGAAGATTGAGGATTGTGGATTGAGGACTGAGTATTGAGGATTGAAGATTGAGGATTCAGGATTGAGGATTGAGGATTGAGGAATGAGGATTGAGGATTGAGGGTTGTGGATTGGGGACCAGGACTGAGGGTTGAATATTGATGTTTGAGGTCTGAGGATTGCGGATTGAGGATTGAGAATTGAGGATTGAGGATTGAGGATTGAAGATTGAGGATTGGGTACTGAGGATTGAAGAATGAGTATTGAGGATTGAGGATTGAGGCCTGAGGATTGAGAATTGAGAACTGAGGATGAGGACTGAGGGCTGAGGGTTGAGGTTTGAGGAATGAGGACTGACGACTGAGGATTGAGGATTGAAGATTGAGTATTGAGGATTGAAGATTGTGGATTGAGGATTGAGGATTGAGGATTGAGGATTGAAGATTGAGGATTGGGGACTGAGTGTTGATACGCTGAGTGATGAGAATTGATGTTTGCGGATAGAGATTTGAAGATTGCAGATTGAGTATTGCGTATGGAAAACTCTGAACTGAGGATATTCTATTGAGGATTGAGGATTGACAACTGATTGTTGAGGACTGAGGGCTGAAGATTGAGGATTCAGGATTGAGGATTCAGGATTGTGGTTTGAGGACAGAGGATTGAGGATTGAGAATTGAGGATTGAGGATTGAGGATTGAGGATTGAAGATTGAGGATTGGGTATTGCGGATTGAATATTGAGGATTGAGTATTGAGGATTGAGCATTGAGGATTCAGGATTGAGGATTCAGGATTGAGGATTCAGGATTGTGGTTTGAGGACAGAGGATTGAGGCTTGAGGATTGAGGATTGAGGATTGAGGATTGAAGATTGAGGATTGGGTATTGAGGATTGAAGAATGAGGATTGAGGATTGAGGATTGAGGATTGAGGATTGAAGATTGAGGATTGAGGATTGAGGATTGAGGATTGAAGATTGAGTATTGAGGATTGAAGATTGAGTATTGAGGATTGAATGTTGAGGATAGGGGATTGAGGATTGAGGATTGAGGATTGAAGATTGAGGACTGGGGACTGAGTATTGAGGGTTGAGTGATGAGAATTGGTGTTTGAGGATAGAGATTTAAAGATTGCAGATTGAGTATTGAGTATTGAAAACTGTGAATTGATGATATTCTATTGAGGATTGAGAATTGACAACTGATTGTTGAGGACTGAGGTCTGAAGGTTGAGGATTCAGTATTGAGGATCCAGGATTGAGGTTTTAGGACTGAGGATTGAGGATAGAGGATTGAGGATTGAGGATTGGGGATTGAGGATTGAGGATCGTTGATTGAAGATTGAAGATTGGGTATTGAGGATTGAACATTGAGGATTGAGAATTGCGGATTGAGGATTCAGGATTGAGGATTGAAGATTGAATATTGATCATTGAAGGTTGAGGATTGAGGATTGAGGGTTGTGAATTCAGGACGAGGACTGAGGGTTGAGTATTGATGTTTGAGGTCTGACGATTGAGGATAGAGGATTGAGAATTGAGGATTGAGGATTGAGGATTGAAGATTGAGGATTGAAGATTGAGGATTGAGGATTGAGGATTAAAGGTTGAGCATTGAGGATTGAGTATTGAGGATTGATGATTGAGGATTGAGGATTGAGGATTGAGGATTGAGGATTGAGGATTTAGGATTGAGTATTGAAGACTGAGGATTGATGATTGAGGATTGAGGATTGAGGATTGAGTATTGAGTATTGGGGATTGAGGATTGTAGATTGAGGATTGAGAATTGAGGATTAATGATTGAGTATTGAGGATTGAAGATTGAGAATTGAGGATTGAGGATTGAACATTGTGGACTGAGTGTTGAGGGTTGAGTGATGAGAATTGATGTTTGTGGATAGAGATTTGAAGATTGCAGATTGGGTATTGAGTATTGAAAACTGTGAATTGAGGATATTCTATTGGGGATTGAGGATTGACAACTGGTTGTTGATTACTGAGGACTGAAGATTGAGGATTCAGGATTGAGGATTCAGAATTGTGGTTTGAGGACTGAGGATTGAAGATTGAAGATTGAGTATTGAGGGTTGAGGATTGAGGATTGAGGATTGAGGATTGAGGTTGAGGGCTGAGGGTTGAAGATTGAGGTGTGAGGACTCAGGACTGAGGATTGAGGTTTGAGAATTGAGGATTGAGAATTGAGGATTGAAGATTGAGGATAGGGTATTGGGGATTGATGAATGAGAATGGAGGATGGGCGATTGAGGATTGAGGATTGAAGATTGAGTATTCAGGATTGGAGATTGACGATTGAGGATTGAGGATTGAGGATTGAAGATTGAGTATTGAGGATTGAAGACTGAGGATTGAGGATTGACGATTGATGACTGAGGATTGAGAATTGAAGATTGAGGATTGGGGACTGAGTGTTGAGGGTTGAGTGATGAGGATTGATGTTTGTGCATAGAGATTTGAAGATTGCCGATTCAGTATTGAGTATTGAAACCTGTGAATTGAGGATATTCTATTGAGGATTGAGGATTGACAACAGATTGTTGAGGACTGAGAGCTGAAGATTGAGGATTCAGGATTGAGGATTCAGAATTGAGGTTTGATGACTGAGGATTGAGGATTGAGGATTGAGGATTGAGGATTGAGGATTGAGGATTGAAGATTCAGTATTGAGGATTGAAGATTGAGGATTGAGGATTGAGGATTGAGGATTGAGGATTGAGGATTGAGGATTGAGTACTGAAGATTGAGTATTGATGACTGAGGATTCAGGATTGAGGATTGAGGACTGAGGATTGAGGATTGAGCATTGAAGATTGAATATTGATGATTGAAGATTGAGGATTGAGGATTGAGTGTTGTGGATTGAGGACGAGGTCTGATGGATGAGTATTGATGTTTGAGGTCTGAGGATTGATGATTGAGAATCGAGAATAGAGGATTGAGGATGGAGGATTGAAGATTGAGGATTTGGTGTTGAGGATTGAAGAATGAGAATTGAGGATTGAGGATTGAGGACTGAGGATTGAAGATTGAGTATTGAGGATTGAAGATTGAGGATTGAGGATTTGGGATTGATGATTGAGGATTGAGGATTGAGGATTGAGGATTGACAACTGATTGTTGAGGAATGAGGGCTGAAGATTGAGGATTCAGGATTGAGGATTCAGGATTGTGGTTTGAGGACAGAGGATTGAGGATTGAGAATTGAGGATTGAGGATTGAGGATTGAGGAATGAAGATTGAGGATTGGGTATTGCGGACTGAATATTGAGGATTGAGGATTGAGGATTGAGGATTGAGGATTCAGGATTGAGGATTCAGGATTGAGGATTCAGGATTGTGGTTTGAGGACAGAGGATTGAGGCTTGAGGATTGAGGATTGAGGAATGAGGATTGAGGATTGAGGATTGAGGATTTAAGATTGAGGATTGGGTATTGAGAATTGAACATTGAGGATTGAGGATTGAGGATTGAGGATTGAGGACAGGAGATTGAATATTGATGATTGAAGATTGAGGATTGAGGATTGAGAGTTGTGGATTGGGGACCAGGACTGAGGGTTGAATATTGACGTTTGAGGACTGAGGATTGAGGATTGAGGATTGAGAATTGAGGATTGAGGATTGAGGATTGAAGATTGAGGTTTGAGGACCGAGGACTGAGGATTGAGGATTGAGAATTGAGGATTGAGGATTGAGGATTGAAGATTGAGGATTGGGTATTGAGGATTTAGGATTGAGGATTGAGTATTGGGGATTGAGGATTGAAGATTGAGGATTGAGAATTGATGATTAATGATTGAGTATTGAGGATTGAAGAATGAGAATTGAGGATTGAGGATTGAACATTGTGGACTGAGTGTTGAGGGTTGAGTGATGAGAATTGATGTTTGTGGATAGAGATTTGAAGATTGCAGATTGGGTACTGAGTATTGAAAGCTGTGAATTGAGGATATTCTATTGGGGATTGAGGATTGACAACTGATTGTTGAGTACTGAGGGCTGAAGATTGAGGATTCAGGATTGAGGATTCAGAATTGTGGTTTGAGGACTGAGGATTGAAGATTGAAGATTGAGTATTGAGGGTTGAGGATTAAGGATTGAGGATTGAGGATTGAGGTTGAGGGCTGAGGGTTGAAGATTGGGGTGTGAGGACTCAGGACTGAGGATTGAGGTTTGAGAATTGAGGATTGAGAACTGAGGATTGAAGATTGAGGATAGGGTATTGAGGATTGATGAATGAGAATGGAGGATGGGCGATTGAGGATTGAGGATTGAAGATTGAGTATTCAGGATTGGAGATTGACGGTTGAGGATTGAGGATTGAGGATCGAGGATTGAGGATTGAGGATTGAGGATTGAAGATTGAGGATTGAGGATTGAGGATTAAAGATTGAGTATTGAGGATTGAAGGTTGAGGATTGATGATTGAGAATTGAGGATTGAGTATTGAGGATTGAGGATTGATTATTGAAGATTGAGGATTGATGATTGAGGATTGAGAATTGTGGATTGAGGATTGAAGATTGTGGATTGAGGATTGAGGATTAAAGGTTGAGTATTGAGGATTGAAGTTTGAGAATTGAGGATTGAGGATTGAACATTGAGGACTGAGTGTTGAGGGTTGAGTGCCGAGAATTGATGTTTGTGGATAGAGACTTGAAGAATGCAGATTCAGTATTGAGTATTGAAAACTGTGAAATGAGGATATTCTATTGAGGATTGAGGATTGTCACCTGATTGTTGAGGACTGTGGGCTGAAGGTTGAGTATTCAGGATTGAGGATTCAGAATTGAGGTTTGAGGACTGAGGATTGAGGATTGAAGATTGAGTTTTGAGGATTGAGAATTGAGGATTGAGGATTGAGGATTGAAGATTGAGGATTGGGTATTGAGGATTGTAGAATGAGGATTGAGGATTGAGGATTGAGGATTGAGGATTGAAGATTGAGGATTGAAGATTGAGTATTGAGGATTGAAGATTGAGGATTGAGGATTGAGGATTGAGGATTGAGGATTTAGGATTGAGGATTGAGGACTGAGGATTGAAGATTGAGGATTGAGGATTGAGGATTAAAGGTTGAGCATTGAGGATTGAAGATTGAGGATTGATGATTGAGGATTGAGGATTGAGGATTGAGGATTGAAGATTGAGGATTGGGTATTGAGGATTGAAGAGTGAGGACTGAAGATTGAGGACTGAGGATTGAGGATTGAAGATTGAGTATTGAGGATTGAAGATTGAGGATTGAGGATTGAGGATTGAGGATTGAGGATTTAGGATTGAGGATTGAGGACTGAGGATTGACGATTGAGGATTGAGGATTGAGGATTAAAGGTTGAGCATTGAGGATTGAAGATTGAGGATTGATGATTGAGGATTGAGGATTAAGGATTGAGGTTTGAGGATCGAAGATTGAGTATTGAGGATTGAATATTGAGGATTGTGGATTGAGGATTGAGGATTGAGGATTGAAGATTAAGGATTGGGGATTGAGGATTGACGACTGAGGATTGAGTATTGAGGATTAAGAATTGAGGATTGAGGATTGAGGATTGAAGATTCAGTATTGAGGATTGAAGATTGAGGATTGAGGATTGAGGATTGAGGATTGACTATGAGGGCTGAGGGTTGAGGATTGAGGTTTGAGGACTGAGGACTGAGGATTGAGGATTGAGAATTGGGGATTGAGGATTGAGGATTGAAGATTGAGGAGTGGGTATTGAGGATTGAAGAATGAGGACTGAGGATTGAGGATTGAGGACTGAGGATTGAAGATTGAGTATTGAGGATTGAAGATTGAGGATTGAGGATTGAGGATTGAACATTGAGGACTGAGTCTTGAGGGTTGAGTGATGAGAATTGATGTTTGTGGATAGAGATATGAAGATTGCAGATTGAGTATTGTGTATCGAAAACTGCGATTTGAGGATATTCTATTGAGGATTGAGGATTGTCACCTGATTGTTGAGGACTGAGGGCCGAAGATTGAGGATTCAGGATTGAGGATTCTGAATTGAGGTTTGATGTCTGAGCATTGAGGATTGAGGATTGAACATTGAGTATTGAGGATTGAAGATTGAGGATTGAGGATTGAGGGTTGAGGATTGAGGATGAGGACTGAGGATTGACTATTGAAGATTGAGTATTGAGGATTGAAGGTTGAGGACTGAGCATTGAGGATTGAAGATTGAGTATTGAGGATTGAAGATAGATGATTGAGTGTTGAGGATTGAAGATTGAGGATTGAGGATTGAGGATTGAGGATTGAGGATTGAGGATTGAGGATTGAGGATTGAGGATTGAGGATTGCGGATTGAGGATTGATGATTGAGTATTGAGGATTGAATATTGAGGATTGTGGATTGAGGATTGAGGATTGAGGATTAAGGATTGAATATTAAGGATTGGGGATTGAGGATTGACGATTGAGGATTGAGTATTGAGGATTAAGAATTGAGGATTGAGGATTGAGGATTCAAGATTGAGGATTGGGGACTGAGAGCTGAGGGTTGAGTGATGAGAATTGATGTTTGTGGATAGAAATTTAAAGATTGCAGATTGAGTATTGAGTATTGAAAACTGTGAATTTATGATACTCTATTGAGGATTGAGAATTGAGTATTGATGGTTGAGTGTTGAGGATTGATGGTTGAGGGTTGTGTGTTGAATATTGAGAATTGAGGATTTAGGATTGAGGACTGAAGATTGAGGATTGAAGATTTAGTATTGACGATTGAAGACTCAGGATCGAGGATTGAGTGTTGAGGATTGAGGACGGGGTCTGACGGTTGAGGATTGAGGTTTGTGGATTGAGGATTGAGGATTGAGGTCTGAGGATTGAGGATTGAGGACTGAGCATTGAGGATTGAAGATTGAGGAATGGGGATTGAGGATTGAAGATTGAGGATTAAGGATTGAGGATTGGGGATTGGGGATCTAGGATAGGAGATTGATTATTGAGGATTGAAGATTGAGGGTTGAGGATTCAGGATTGAGAATTGAGAATTGAGGATGGGGACAGAGGGTTGAGGATTGAGGATTGAGGAACGAGGATTGAGGATTGAGGATTGAGGGCAGAGGATTGACGATTGAGTATTGAAGATTGAGGATTGATGACTGACGATTGAGAATTGAGGATTGATGATTGCGGATTGATGATTGAAGATTGAGTACTGAGGATTGAATATTGAGGATTGAGGATTGAGTGTTGAGGATTGAAGATTGAGGATTGAGGATTGAGGATTGAAAATTGAGTATTGAGGGTTGAAGATTGAGGATTGAGTATTGAGGATTGGAGATTGAGGACTGAGTGTTGAGGGCTGTGTGATGAGAATTGATGTTTGTGGGTGGTGAGCAGAAGATTGAACATTGAGGATTGAGTGTTGAAAACTAAGAATTCAGGATATTCTACTGAGTATTGAGAATTGAGTATTGATGGTTGAGTATTGAGGATTGATGGTTGAGGGTTGTGTGTTGAATATTGAGGATTGGCGGATTGAGTATTGAAGATTGAGGACTGAGGACTGAGGATTGAGTATTGAGGATTGAGGATTGAGTATTGATGATTGAGGATTGAAGTTTGAGTATTGATGATTGAAGATTGCGGATTGATTATTAAGGGTTGAGGATTGAGGGCGAGGACTGAGGGCTGAGGATTGAGGACTGAGGGTTGAGGATTAAGGATTGAGGATTGGGGATTGGGGATCTAGGATTGGAGATTGATTATTGAGGATTGAAGATTGAGGGTTGAGGGTTGAGGATCGAGAATTGAGAATTGAAGATTGAGGATTGAGGATTGAGTGTTGAGGATTGAAGATTGAGGATCGAGAATTGAGAATTGAAGATTGAGGATTGAGGATTGAGGATCGAGAATTGAGAATTGAAGATTGAGGATTGAGGATTGAGGATTGAGGGTTGAGGATTGAAGATTGTGGATTGAGGATTGAGGATTAAAGGTTGAGTATTGAGGATTGAAGTTTGAGAATTGAGGATTGAGGATTGAACATTGAGGACTGAGTGTTGAGGGTTGAGTGCCGAGAATTGATGTTTGTGGATAGAGACTTGAAGAATGCAGATTCAGTATTGAGTATTGAAAACTGTGAAATGAGGATATTCTATTGAGGATTGAGGATTGTCACCTGATTGTTGAGGACTGTGGGCTGAAGGTTGAGTATTCAGGATTGAGGATTCAGAATTGAGGTTTGAGGACTGAGGATTGAGGATTGAAGATTGAGTTTTGAGGATTGAGAATTGAGGATTGAGGATTGAGGATTGAAGATTGAGGATTGGGTATTGAGGATTGTAGAATGAGGATTGAGGATTGAGGATTGAGGATTGAGGATTGAAGATTGAGTATTGAGGATTGAAGATTGAGGATTGAGGATTGAGGATTGAGGATTGAGGATTTAGGATTGAGGATTGAGGACTGAGGATTGAAGATTGAGGATTGAGGATTGAGGATTAAAGGTTGAGCATTGAGGATTGAAGATTGAGGATTGATGATTGAGGATTGAGGATTGAGGATTGAGGATTGAGGACTGAGGATTGAGGATTGAAGATTGAGGATTGGGTATTGAGGATTGAAGAGTGAGGACTGAAGATTGAGGACTGAGGATTGAGGATTGAAGATTGAGTATTGAGGATTGAAGATTGAGGATTGAGGATTGAGGATTGAGGATTGAGGATTTAGGATTGAGGATTGAGGACTGAGGATTGACGATTGAGGATTGAGGAATGAGGATTAAAGGTTGAGCATTGAGGATTGAAGATTGAGGATTGATGATTGAGGATTGAGGATTAAGGATTGAGGTTTGAGGATCGAAGATTGAGTATTGAGGATTGAATATTGAGGATTGTGGATTGAGGATTGAGGATTGAGGATTGAAGATTAAGGATTGGGGATTGAGGATTGACGACTGAGGATTGAGTATTGAGGATTAAGAATTGAGGATTGAGGATTGAGGATTGAAGATTCAGTATTGAGGATTGAAGATTGAGGATTGAGGATTGAGGATTGAGGATTGACTATGAGGGCTGAGGGTTGAGGATTGAGGTTTGAGGACTGAGGACTGAGGATTGAGGATTGAGAATTGGGGATTGAGGATTGAGGATTGAAGATTGAGGAGTGGGTATTGAGGATTGAAGAATGAGGACTGAGGATTGAGGATTGAGGACTGAGGATTGAAGATTGAGTATTGAGGATTGAAGATTGAGGATTGAGGATTGAGGATTGAACATTGAGGACTGAGTCTTGAGGGTTGAGTGATGAGAATTGATGTTTGTGGATAGAGATATGAAGATTGCAGATTGAGTATTGTGTATCGAAAACTGCGATTTGAGGATATTCTATTGAGGATTGAGGATTGTCACCTGATTGTTGAGGACTGAGGGCCGAAGATTGAGGATTCAGGATTGAGGATTCTGAATTGAGGTTTGATGTCTGAGCATTGAGGATTGAGGATTGAACATTGAGTATTGAGGATTGAAGATTGAGGATTGAGGATTGAGGGTTGAGGATTGAGGATGAGGACTGAGGATTGACTATTGAAGATTGAGTATTGAGGATTGAAGGTTGAGGACTGAGCATTGAGGATTGAAGATTGAGTATTGAGGATTGAAGATAGATGATTGAGTGTTGAGGATTGAAGATTGAGGATTGAGGATTGAGGATTGAGGATTGAGGATTGAGGATTGAGGATTGAGGATTGAGGATTGAGGATTGCGGATTGAGGATTGATGATTGAGTATTGAGGATTGAATATTGAGGATTGTGGATTGAGGATTGAGGATTGAGGATTAAGGATTGAATATTAAGGATTGGGGATTGAGGATTGACGATTGAGGATTGAGTATTGAGGATTAAGAATTGAGGATTGAGGATTGAGGATTCAAGATTGAGGATTGGGGACTGAGAGCTGAGGGTTGAGTGATGAGAATTGATGTTTGTGGATAGAAATTTAAAGATTGCAGATTGAGTATTGAGTATTGAAAACTGTGAATTTATGATACTCTATTGAGGATTGAGAATTGAGTATTGATGGTTGAGTGTTGAGGATTGATGGTTGAGGGTTGTGTGTTGAATATTGAGAATTGAGGATTTAGGATTGAGGACTGAAGATTGAGGATTGAAGATTTAGTATTGACGATTGAAGACTCAGGATCGAGGATTGAGTGTTGAGGATTGAGGACGGGGTCTGACGGTTGAGGATTGAGGTTTGTGGATTGAGGATTGAGGATTGAGGTCTGAGGATTGAGGATTGAGGACTGAGCATTGAGGATTGAAGATTGAGGAATGGGGATTGAGGATTGAAGATTGAGGATTAAGGATTGAGGATTGGGGATTGGGGATCTAGGATAGGAGATTGATTATTGAGGATTGAAGATTGAGGGTTGAGGATTCAGGATTGAGAATTGAGAATTGAGGATGGGGACAGAGGGTTGAGGATTGAGGATTGAGGAACGAGGATTGAGGATTGAGGATTGAGGGCAGAGGATTGACGATTGAGTATTGAAGATTGAGGATTGATGACTGACGATTGAGAATTGAGGATTGATGATTGCGGATTGATGATTGAAGATTGAGTACTGAGGATTGAATATTGAGGATTGAGGATTGAGTGTTGAGGATTGAAGATTGAGGATTGAGGATTGAGGATTGAAAATTGAGTATTGAGGGTTGAAGATTGAGGATTGAGTATTGAGGATTGGAGATTGAGGACTGAGTGTTGAGGGCTGTGTGATGAGAATTGATGTTTGTGGGTGGTGAGCAGAAGATTGAACATTGAGGATTGAGTGTTGAAAACTAAGAATTCAGGATATTCTACTGAGTATTGAGAATTGAGTATTGATGGTTGAGTATTGAGGATTGATGGTTGAGGGTTGTGTGTTGAATATTGAGGATTGGCGGATTGAGTATTGAAGATTGAGGACTGAGGACTGAGGATTGAGTATTGAGGATTGAGGATTGAGTATTGATGATTGAGGATTGAAGTTTGAGTATTGATGATTGAAGATTGCGGATTGATTATTAAGGGTTGAGGATTGAGGGCGAGGACTGAGGGCTGAGGATTGAGGACTGAGGGTTGAGGATTAAGGATTGAGGATTGGGGATTGGGGATCTAGGATTGGAGATTGATTATTGAGGATTGAAGATTGAGGGTTGAGGGTTGAGGATCGAGAATTGAGAATTGAAGATTGAGGATTGAGGATTGAGTGTTGAGGATTGAAGATTGAGGATCGAGAATTGAGAATTGAAGATTGAGGATTGAGGATTGAGGATCGAGAATTGAGAATTGAAGATTGAGGATTGAGGATTGAGGATTGAGGGTTGAGGATTGAAGATTGAGGATTGAGGATTGAGGATTGAGGATTGACGATGAGGACTGAGGATTGACGATTGAAGATTGAGTATTGAGGATTGAAGGTTGAGGATTGAGCATTGAAAATTGAAGGTTGAGTATTGAGGATTGAAGATTGATGATTGAGTGTTGAGGATTGAAGACTGAGGATTGAGGATTGAGGATTGAGGATTGAGGATTGAGGATTGGGTATTGAGGATTGAAGAATGAGCATTGAGGATTGAGGATTGAGGAATGAGGATTGAAGATTGAGTATTGAGGATTGAAGATTGAGGATTGAGGAATGAGGATTGAGGATTGAGGATTGAGGATTGAGGATTGAGGATTGAAGATTGAGTATTGAGGATTGAATATTGAGGATTGTGGATTGAGGATTGAGGATTGAGGATTGAAGATTAAGGATTTGGTATTGAGGATTGACGACTGAGTATTGAGTATTGAGGATTAAGAATTGAGGATTGAGGATTGAGGATTGAAGATTGAGGATTGAGGATTGAGGATGAGGACTGAGGATTGAGGACTGAAGATTGAATATTGATGATTGAAGGTTGAGGATTGAGGATTGAGGGCTGTGGATAGAGGACGAGGACCGAGGGTTGAGTATTGATGTTTGAGGTCTGAGGATTGAGGATTGAGGATTGAGAATTGAGGATTGAGGATTGAGGATTCAAGATTGAGGATTGGGTATTGTGGATTGAGGAATGAGGATTGAGGATTGAGGATTGAGGATTGAGGATTGAAGATTGAGTATTGAGGATTGAAGATTGAGGATTGAGGATTGAGGATTGAGGATTGAGGATGAGGACTGAGGATTGACGGTTGAAGATTGAGTATTGAGGATTGAAGGTTGAGGATTGAGCATTGAGGATTGAAGATTGAGTATTGAGGATTGAAGATTGATGCTTGAGTGTTGAGGATTGAAGATTGAGGATTGAGGATTGAGGATTGAGGATTGAGGATTGGGTATTGAGGATTGAAGAATGAGGATTGAGGATTGAGGATTGAGGATTGAGGGTTGAAGATAGAGTATTGAGGATTGAAGATTGAGGGTTGAGGAATGAGGATTGAGGATTGAAGTTTGAGTATTGATGATTGAAGATTGCGGATTGATTATTAAGGGTTGAGGATTGAGGGCGAGGACTGAGGGTTGAGGATTGAGGACTGAGGGTTGAGGATTGAGGATTGAGCATTGAAGATTGAAGGTTGAGGACCAGGGATTGAGGATTGAAGATTGAGGATTAAGGATTGAGGATTGGGGATTGGGGATCTAGGATCGGAGATTGATTATTGAGGATTGAAGATTGGGGGTTGAGCATTGAGGATCGAGAATTGAGAATTGAAGATTGAGGATTGAGGATTGAGGATTGAGGATTGAGAATTGAAGATTGAGGATTGAGGATTGAGGATTGTCGATTGAGGATTGAGTATTGAGGATTGAGAGTTGAGGATTGAGGATTGAATATTGAGTATTGAGGATTGACGGTTGAGGATTGAGAATTGAGGTTTGAGGATTGACGATGAGGGCTGAGGGTTGAGGATTGAGGATTGAGGACTGACGACTGAGGATTGAGCGTTGAGGTTTGAGTGATGAGAATTGGTGTTTGTGGATAGAGATTTGAAGATTGCAGATTGAGTATTGCGTATGGAAAGCTCTGAACTGAGGATACTCTATTGAGGATTGAGGATTGACAACTGATTGTTGAGGACTGAGGGCTGAAGATTGAGGTTTCAGGATTGAGGATTCAGAATTGTGGTTTGAGGACTGAGGATTGAGGTTTGAGGATTGAGGATTGAGGGTTGAGTATTGATAATTGAAAATTGAGGATTGAGGATTGCGGATTGAACATTGAGGATTGAGGATTGAGGATTGAAGATTGGGGATTGGGTATTGAGGATTGAGAATTGGGGATTGAGGATTGAGGATTGAAGATTGAGGATTGGGTATTGAGCATTGAAGAATGAGGACTGAGGATTGAGGATTGAGGATTGAGGATTGAAGATTGAGTATTGAGGATTGAAGATTGAGTATTGAGGATTGAATGTTGAGGATAGGGGATTGAGGATTGAGGATTGAGGATTGAAGATTGAGGACTGGGGACTGAGTATTGAGGGTTGAGTGATGAGAATTGGTGTTTGAGGATAGAGATTTAAAGATTGCAGATTGAGTATTGAGTATTGAAAACTGTGAATTGATGATATTCTATTGAGGATTGAGAATTGACAACTGATTGTTGAGGACTGAGGTCTGAAGGTTGAGGATTCAGTATTGAGGATCCAGGATTGAGGTTTTAGGACTGAGGATTGAGGATAGAGGATTGAGGATTGAGGATTGGGGATTGAGGATTGAGGATCGTTGATTGAAGATTGAAGATTGGGTATTGAGGATTGAACATTGAGGATTGAGAATTGCGGATTGAGGATTCAGGATTGAGGATTGAAGATTGAATATTGATCATTGAAGGTTGAGGATTGAGGATTGAGGGTTGTGAATTCAGGACGAGGACTGAGGGTTGAGTATTGATGTTTGAGGTCTGACGATTGAGGATAGAGGATTGAGAATTGAGGATTGAGGATTGAGGATTGAAGATTGAGGATTGAAGATTGAGGATTGAGGATTGAGGATTAAAGGTTGAGCATTGAGGATTGAGTATTGAGGATTGATGATTGAGGATTGAGGATTGAGGATTGAGGATTGAGGATTGAGGATTTAGGATTGAGTATTGAAGACTGAGGATTGATGATTGAGGATTGAGGATTGAGGATTGAGTATTGAGTATTGGGGATTGAGGATTGTAGATTGAGGATTGAGAATTGAGGATTAATGATTGAGTATTGAGGATTGAAGATTGAGAATTGAGGATTGAGGATTGAACATTGTGGACTGAGTGTTGAGGGTTGAGTGATGAGAATTGATGTTTGTGGATAGAGATTTGAAGATTGCAGATTGGGTATTGAGTATTGAAAACTGTGAATTGAGGATATTCTATTGGGGATTGAGGATTGACAACTGGTTGTTGATTACTGAGGACTGAAGATTGAGGATTCAGGATTGAGGATTCAGAATTGTGGTTTGAGGACTGAGGATTGAAGATTGAAGATTGAGTATTGAGGGTTGAGGATTGAGGATTGAGGATTGAGGATTGAGGTTGAGGGCTGAGGGTTGAAGATTGAGGTGTGAGGACTCAGGACTGAGGATTGAGGTTTGAGAATTGAGGATTGAGAATTGAGGATTGAAGATTGAGGATAGGGTATTGGGGATTGATGAATGAGAATGGAGGATGGGCGATTGAGGATTGAGGATTGAAGATTGAGTATTCAGGATTGGAGATTGACGATTGAGGATTGAGGATTGAGGATTGAAGATTGAGTATTGAGGATTGAAGACTGAGGATTGAGGATTGACGATTGATGACTGAGGATTGAGAATTGAAGATTGAGGATTGGGGACTGAGTGTTGAGGGTTGAGTGATGAGGATTGATGTTTGTGCATAGAGATTTGAAGATTGCCGATTCAGTATTGAGTATTGAAACCTGTGAATTGAGGATATTCTATTGAGGATTGAGGATTGACAACAGATTGTTGAGGACTGAGAGCTGAAGATTGAGGATTCAGGATTGAGGATTCAGAATTGAGGTTTGATGACTGAGGATTGAGGATTGAGGATTGAGGATTGAGGATTGAGGATTGAGGATTGAAGATTCAGTATTGAGGATTGAAGATTGAGGATTGAGGATTGAGGATTGAGGATTGAGGATTGAGGATTGAGGATTGAGTACTGAAGATTGAGTATTGATGACTGAGGATTCAGGATTGAGGATTGAGGACTGAGGATTGAGGATTGAGCATTGAAGATTGAATATTGATGATTGAAGATTGAGGATTGAGGATTGAGTGTTGTGGATTGAGGACGAGGTCTGATGGATGAGTATTGATGTTTGAGGTCTGAGGATTGATGATTGAGAATCGAGAATAGAGGATTGAGGATGGAGGATTGAAGATTGAGGATTTGGTGTTGAGGATTGAAGAATGAGAATTGAGGATTGAGGATTGAGGACTGAGGATTGAAGATTGAGTATTGAGGATTGAAGATTGAGGATTGAGGATTTGGGATTGATGATTGAGGATTGAGGATTGAGGATTGAGGATTGACAACTGATTGTTGAGGAATGAGGGCTGAAGATTGAGGATTCAGGATTGAGGATTCAGGATTGTGGTTTGAGGACAGAGGATTGAGGATTGAGAATTGAGGATTGAGGATTGAGGATTGAGGAATGAAGATTGAGGATTGGGTATTGCGGACTGAATATTGAGGATTGAGGATTGAGGATTGAGGAGTGAGGATTCAGGATTGAGGATTCAGGATTGAGGATTCAGGATTGTGGTTTGAGGACAGAGGATTGAGGCTTGAGGATTGAGGATTGAGGAATGAGGATTGAGGATTGAGGATTGAGGATTTAAGATTGAGGATTGGGTATTGAGAATTGAACATTGAGGATTGAGGATTGAGGATTGAGGATTGAGGACAGGAGATTGAATATTGATGATTGAAGATTGAGGATTGAGGATTGAGAGTTGTGGATTGGGGACCAGGACTGAGGGTTGAATATTGACGTTTGAGGACTGAGGATTGAGGATTGAGGATTGAGAATTGAGGATTGAGGATTGAGGATTGAAGATTGAGGTTTGAGGACCGAGGACTGAGGATTGAGGATTGAGAATTGAGGATTGAGGATTGAGGATTGAAGATTGAGGATTGGGTATTGAGGATTTAGGATTGAGGATTGAGTATTGGGGATTGAGGATTGAAGATTGAGGATTGAGAATTGATGATTAATGATTGAGTATTGAGGATTGAAGAATGAGAATTGAGGATTGAGGATTGAACATTGTGGACTGAGTGTTGAGGGTTGAGTGATGAGAATTGATGTTTGTGGATAGAGATTTGAAGATTGCAGATTGGGTACTGAGTATTGAAAGCTGTGAATTGAGGATATTCTATTGGGGATTGAGGATTGACAACTGATTGTTGAGTACTGAGGGCTGAAGATTGAGGATTCAGGATTGAGGATTCAGAATTGTGGTTTGAGGACTGAGGATTGAAGATTGAAGATTGAGTATTGAGGGTTGAGGATTAAGGATTGAGGATTGAGGATTGAGGTTGAGGGCTGAGGGTTGAAGATTGGGGTGTGAGGACTCAGGACTGAGGATTGAGGTTTGAGAATTGAGGATTGAGAACTGAGGATTGAAGATTGAGGATAGGGTATTGAGGATTGATGAATGAGAATGGAGGATGGGCGATTGAGGATTGAGGATTGAAGATTGAGTATTCAGGATTGGAGATTGACGGTTGAGGATTGAGGATTGAGGATCGAGGATTGAGGATTGAGGATTGAGGATTGAACATTGAGGATTGAGGATTGAGGATTAAAGATTGAGTATTGAGGATTGAAGGTTGAGGATTGATGATTGAGAATTGAGGATTGAGTATTGAGGATTGAGGATTGATTATTGAAGATTGAGGATTGATGATTGAGGATTGAGAATTGTGGATTGAGGATTGAAGATTGTGGATTGAGGATTGAGGATTAAAGGTTGAGTATTGAGGATTGAAGTTTGAGAATTGAGGATTGAGGATTGAACATTGAGGACTGAGTGTTGAGGGTTGAGTGCCGAGAATTGATGTTTGTGGATAGAGACTTGAAGAATGCAGATTCAGTATTGAGTATTGAAAACTGTGAAATGAGGATATTCTATTGAGGATTGAGGATTGTCACCTGATTGTTGAGGACTGTGGGCTGAAGGTTGAGTATTCAGGATTGAGGATTCAGAATTGAGGTTTGAGGACTGAGGATTGAGGATTGAAGATTGAGTTTTGAGGATTGAGAATTGAGGATTGAGGATTGAGGATTGAAGATTGAGGATTGGGTATTGAGGATTGTAGAATGAGGATTGAGGATTGAGGATTGAGGATTGAGGATTGAAGATTGAGTATTGAGGATTGAAGATTGAGGATTGAGGATTGAGGATTGAGGATTGAGGATTTAGGATTGAGGATTGAGGACTGAGGATTGAAGATTGAGGATTGAGGATTGAGGATTAAAGGTTGAGCATTGAGGATTGAAGATTGAGGATTGATGATTGAGGATTGAGGATTGAGGATTGAGGATTGAGGACTGAGGATTGAGGATTGAAGATTGAGGATTGGGTATTGAGGATTGAAGAGTGAGGACTGAAGATTGAGGACTGAGGATTGAGGATTGAAGATTGAGTATTGAGGATTGAAGATTGAGGATTGAGGATTGAGGATTGAGGATTGAGGATTGAGGATTTAGGATTGAGGATTGAGGACTGAGGATTGACGATTGAGGATTGAGGATTCAGGATTAAAGGTTGAGCATTGAGGATTGAAGATTGAGGATTGATGATTGAGGATTGAGGATTAAGGATTGAGGTTTGAGGATCGAAGATTGAGTATTGAGGATTGAATATTGAGGATTGTGGATTGAGGATTGAGGATTGAGGATTGAAGATTAAGGATTGGGGATTGAGGATTGACGACTGAGGATTGAGTATTGAGGATTAAGAATTGAGGATTGAGGATTGAGGATTGAAGATTCAGTATTGAGGATTGAAGATTGAGGATTGAGGATTGAGGATTGAGGATTGACTATGAGGGCTGAGGGTTGAGGATTGAGGTTTGAGGACTGAGGACTGAGGATTTAGGATTGAGAATTGAGGATTCAGGATTGAGGATTGAAGATTGAGGATTGGGTATTGAGGATTGAAGAATGAGGATTGAGGATTCAGGATTGAGGGTTCAGGATTGAGGTTTGAGGACTGAGGATTGAGGATTGGGTATTGCGGATTGAGCATTGAGGATTGAGGATTGAGGATTGAGGACTGAGGATTGAGGACTGAAGATTGAATATTGATGATTGAAAATTGAGGATTGAGGATTGAGGGCTGTGGATTGAGGACGAGGACTGAGGGTTGAGTATAGATGTTTGAGGTCTGAGGATTGAGGATTGAGGATTGAGAATTGAGGATTGAGGATTGAGGATTAAAGATTGAGGATTGGGTATTGAGGATTGAAGAATGAGGATTGAGGATTGAGGATTGAGGATTGAGGATTGAAGATTGAGTATTGAGGATTGAAGATTGAGGATTGAGGAATGAGGATTGAGGGTTGAGGATTGAGGATTGAGGATTGAGGATTGAAGATTGAGTATTGAGGATTGAATATTGAGGATTGTGGATTGAGGATTGAGGATTGAGGATTGAGGATTGAGGATTGAGGATTGAAGATTGAGTATTGAGGATTGAATATTGAGGATTGTGGATTGAGGATTGAGGATTGAGGATTGAGGATTGAAGATTCAGTATTGAGGACTGAAGATTGAGTATTGAGAATTGAGGATTGAGTATTGACTATGAGGGCTGTGGGTTGAGGATTGCGGTTTGAGGACTGAGGACTGGGGATTGAGGATTGAGAATTGAGGATTGAGGATTTAGGATTGAAGATTGAGGACTGGGTATTGAGGATTGAAGAATGAGGATTGAGGATTGAGGATTGAGGATTGAGGATTGAAGATTGAGGATTGAGGATTGAGGATTGAGGATTGAAGATTGAGTATAGAGGACTGAGGATTGAGGGTTGAGGATTGAGGATTGAGGATTGACGCTTGGGGATTGATGGTTGAGGATGGAGGATTGAAGAGAGAGGACTGAGTGTTGAGGATTGAGTGTTGAGGATTGATGTTTGAGGATTGAGATTTGATTATTGAATTTGTGGATTGAGTATTGAACCATGAGAATTCAGGATATTCTATTGAGTATTGAGAATTGAGTATTGATGGTTGAGTATTGAGGATTCATGGTTGAGGGTTGTGTGTTGAATATTGAGGATTGAGGATTGAGGATTGAGGATTGAATATTGAGGGTTGTGGATTGAGGATTGAGGATTGAGGATTGAAGATTAAGGATTAGGGATTGAGGATTGACGATTGAGGATAGAGTATTGAGGATTAAGAATTGAGGATTGAGGATTGAGGATTGAAGATTCAGTATTGAGGATTGAAGATTCAGGATTGAGGATTGAGGATTGAGGATTGACTATGAGGGCTGAGGGTTGAGGATTGAGGTTTGAGGACTGAGGACTGAGGATTGAGGATTGAGAATTGAGGATTCAGGATTGAGGATTGAAGATTCAGGATTGGGTATTGAGGATTGAAGAATGAGGATTGAAGATTGAGGATTGAGGATTGAGGACTGAGGGTTGAGGATTGTAGATTGAGGATTGGGGACTGAGTGTTGAGGGTTGAGTGATGAGGATTGATGTTTGTGGATAGAGATTTGAAGATTGCAGATTGAGTATTGCGTATGGAAAACTCTGAACTGAGGATATTCTATTGAGGATTGAGGATTGATAACTGATTGTTGAGGACTGAGGGCTGAAGATTGAGGTTTCAGGATTGAGGATACAGGATTGTGGTTTGTGGACTGAGGATTGAGGTTTGAGTATTGAGGACTCAGGATTGAGGATTGAGAATTGAGGATTGAGGATTGAGGATTCAAGATTGAGTATTGGGTATTGAGGATTGAAGAATGAGGATTGAGGATTAAGGATTGAGGATTGAGGATTGAAGATTGAGGATTGAGGAATGAGGATTGAGCATTGAGGATTGAGGATTGAGGATTGAGGATTGAAGATTGAGTATTGAGGATTGAATATTGAGGATTGTGGATTGAGGATTGAGGATTGAGGATTGAAGATTCAGTATTGAGGATCGAAGATTGAGGATTGAGGATTGCGGATTGAGGATTGACTATGAGGGCTGAGGGTTGAGGATTGAGGTTTGAGGACTGAGGACTGAGGATTTAGGATTGAGAATTGAGGATTCAGGATTGAGGATTGAAGATTGAGGATTGGGTATTGAGGATTGAAGAATGAGGATTGAGGATTCAGGATTGAGGATTCAGGATTGAGGTTTGAGGACTGAGGATTGAGGATTGGGTATTGCGGATTGAGCATTGAGGATTGAGGATTGAGGATTGAGGACTGAGGATTGAGGACTGAAGATTGAATATTGATGATTGAAAATTGAGGATTGAGGATTGAGGGCTGTGGATTGAGGACGAGGACTGAGGGTTGAGTATTGATGTTTGAGGTCTGAGGATTGAGGATTGAGGATTGAGAATTGAGGATTGAGGATTGAGGATTAAAGATTGAGGATTGGGTATTGAGGATTGAAGAATGAGGATTGAGGATTGAGGATTGAGGATTGAGGATTGAGGATTGAAGATTGAGTATTGAGGATTGAAGATTGAGGATTGAGGAATGAGGATTGAGGGTTGAGGATTGAGGATTGAGGATTCAGGATTGAAGATTGAGTATTGAGGATTGAATATTGAGGATTGTGGATTGAGGATTGAGGATTGAGGATTGAGGATTGAGGATTGAGGATTGAAGATTGAGTATTGAGGATTGAATATTGAGGATTGTGTATTGAGGATTGAGGATTGAGGATTGAAGATTCAGTATTGAGGACTGAAGATTGAGTATTGAGAATTGAGGATTAAGGATTGACTATGAGGGCTGTGGGTTGAGGATTGCGGTTTGAGGACTGAGGACTGGGGATTGAGGATTGAGAATTGAGGATTGAGGATTTAGGATTGAAGATTGAGGACTCGGTATTTAGGATTGAAGAATGAGGATTGAGGATTGAGGATTGAGGATTGAGGATTGAAGATTGAGGATTGAGGATTGAGGATTGAGGATTGAAGATTGAGTATAGAGGACTGAGGATTGAGGGTTGAGGATTGAGGATTGAGGATTGACGCTTGGGGATTGATGGTTGAGGATGGAGGATTGAAGAGAGAGGACTGAGTGTTGAGGATTGATTGTTGAGGATTGATGTTTGAGGAATGAGATTTGATTATTGAATTTGTGGATTGAGTATTGAACCATGAGAATTCAGGATATTCTATTGAGTATTGAGAATTGAGTATTGATGGTTGAGTATTGAGGATTCATGGTTGAGGGTTGTGTGTTGAATGTTGAGGATTGAGGATTGAGGATTGAGGATTGAATATTGAGGATTGTGGATTGAGGATTGAGGATTGAGGATTGAAGATTAATGATTAGGGATTGAGGATTGACGACTGAGGATTGAGTATTGAGGATTAAGAATTGAGGATTGAGGATTGAGGATTGAAGATTCAGTATTGAGGATTGAAGATTGAGGATTGAGGATTGAGGATTGAGGATTGACTATGAGGGCTGAGGGTTGAGGATTGAGGTTTGAGGACTGAGGACTGAGGATTGAGGATTGAGAATTGGGGATTGAGGATTGAGGATTGAAGATTGAGGAGTGGGTATTGAGGATTGAAGAATGAGGACTGAGGATTGAGGATTGAGGACTGAGGATTGAAGATTGAGTATTGAGGATTGAAGATTGAGGATTGAGGATTGAGGATTGAACATTGAGGACTGAGTGTTGAGGGTTGAGTGATGAGAATTGATGTTTGTGGATAGAGATATGAAGATTGCAGATTGAGTATTGTGTATCGAAAACTGCGAATTGAGGATATTCTATTGAGGATTGAGGATTGTCACCTGATTGTTGAGGACTGAGGGCCGAAGATTGAGGATTCAGGATTGAGGATTCAGAATTGATGTTTGAGGTCTGAGCATTGAGGATTGAGGATTGAACATTGAGTATTGAGGATTGAAGATTGAGGATTGAGGATTGAGGGTTGAGGATTGAGGATGAGGACTGAGGATTGACTATTGAAGGTTGAGTATTGACGATTGAAGGTTGAGGACTGAGCATTGAGGATTGAAGATTGAGTATTGAGGATTGAAGATTGATGATTGAGTGTTGAGGATTGAAGATTGAGGATTGAGGATTGAGGATTGAGGATTGAGGATTGAGGGTTGAGGATTGAGGATTGAGGATTGAAGATTGCGGATTGAGGATTGAAGATTGAGTATTGAGGATTGAATATTGAGGATTGTGGATTGAGGATTGAGGATTGAGGATTAAGGATTGAATATTAAGGATTGGGGATTGAGGATTGACGATTGAGGATTGAGTATTGAGGATTAAGAATTGAGGATTGAGTATTGAGGATTCAAGATTGAGGATTGGGGACTGAGAGCTGAGGGTTGAGTGATGAGAATTGATGTTTGTGGATAGAAATTTAAAGATTGCAGATTGAGTATTGAGTATTGAAAACTGTGAATTTATGATACTCTATTGAGGATTGAGAATTGACAACTGATTGTTGAGGACTTAGGTCTGAAGATTGAGGATTCAGGGTTGAGGATTCAGGATTGAGGTTTGAGGACTGAGGATTGAGGATTGGGTATTGCGGATTGAGCATAGAGGATTGAGGATTGAGGATTGAGTACTGAGGATTGAGGACTGAAGATTGAATATTGATGATTGAAGATTGAGGATTGAGGATTGAGGTTTGAGGATTGAGGATTGAGGAATGAGAATTGAGGATTTGGGATTGAGGATTCAAGATTGAGGATTGGGTATTGGGGATTGAAGAATGAGGATTGAGGATTGTGGATTGAAGATTCAGTATTGAGGATTGAAGGTTGAGGATTGAGGATTGAGGATTAAGGATTGACTATGAGGGCTGAGGGTTGAGGATTGAGGTTTGAGGACTGGGGACTGAGGATTGATGATTGAGAATTGAGGATTCAGGATTGAGGATTGAAGATTGAGGATTGGGTATTGAGGATTGAAGAATGAGGATTGAGGATTGAGGATTGAGGATTGAGGATTGAAGATTGAAGATTGAGGATTGAGGATTGAGGATGGAGGATTGAAGATTGAGTATTGAGGATTGAAGATTGAAGATTGAGGATTGAGGATTGAGGACTGAGGGTTGAGGATTGTAGATTGAGGATTGGGGACTGAGTGTTGAGGGTTGAGTGATGAGAATTGATGTTTGTGGATAGAGATTTGAAGATTGCAGATTGAGTATTGCGTATGGAAATCTCTGAACTGAGGATATTCTATTGAGGATTGAGGATTGACAACTGATTGTTGAGGACTGAGGGCTGAAGATTGAGGTTTCAGGATTGAGCATTCAGGATTGTGGTTTGTGGACCGAGGATTCAGGATTGTGGTTTGAGGACTGAGGATTGAGGTTTGAGGATTGAGGATTGAGGATTGAAGGTTGAATATTGATGATTGAAGATTGAGGATTGAGGATTGAGGGTTGTGGATTGAGGACGAGGTCTGATGGTTGAGTATTGATGTTTGAGGTCTGAGGATTGAGGATTGAGGATTGAGAATTGAGAATTGAGGATTGAGGATTGACGATTGAGGATTGAGGACTGAGGATTGATGACTGAGCATTGAAGATTAAGTATTGAGGATTGAAGATTGACTATTGAGGATTGAGGATTGAGGTTTGAGGATTGAAGATTGAGGATTGGGGATTGATGATTGACGATTGAGGATTGAGTAATGACGATTGAGGATTGAGGATTGAGGATTGAAGATTGAGGCTTGGGTATTGAGAATTGAAGAATGAGCATTGAGGATTGAGGATTGGGTATTGAGGATTGAGTATTGAGGATTGAGGATTGAGGATTGAAGATTGAGGATTGAGGATTGAGGATTGAGGATTGAAGATTGAGTATTGAGAATTGAATGTTGAGGATTGAGGATTGAGGATTGAGGATTGAGGATTGAAGATTGAGGACTGGGGACTGAGTATTGAGAGTTGAGTGATGAGAATTGGTGTTTGAGGATAGAGATTTAAAGATTGCAGATTGAGTATTGAGTATTGAAAACTGTGAATTGATGATATTCTATTGAGGATTGAGAATTGACAACTGATTGTTGAGGACTGAGATCTGCAGATTGAGGATTCATGATTGAGGATCCAGGATTGTGGTTTGAGGACTGAGGATTGAGAATAGAGGATTGAGGATTGAGGATTGGGGATTGAGGATTGAGGATCGAGGATTGAAGATTGAAGATTGGGTATTGAGGATTGAACATTGAGGATTGAGAATTGAGGATTGAGGATTGAGGATTGAGGATTGAAGATTGAATATTGATCATTGAAGGTTGAGGATTGAGGATTGAGGGTTGTGAATTCAGGACGAGGACTGAGGGTTGAGTATTGATGTTTGAGGTCTGAGGATTGAGGATAGAGGATTGAGAATTGAGGATTGAGGATTGAGGATTGAAGACTGAGGATTGGGTATTGAGGATTGAAGAATGAGGACTGAGGATCGAGGATCGAGTATTGAGGATTGAAGATTGAGTATTGAGGATTGAAGATTGAGGATTGAGGATTGAGGATTGAGGATTGGGGATTGAGGATTGAAGATTGAGGATTGCGGATTGAGGATTAAAGGTTGAGCATTGAGGATTGAGTATTGAGGATTGATGATTGAGGATTGAGGATTGAGGACTGAGGATTGAGGATTGAGTATTGAAGCCTGAGGATTGATGATTGAGGATTGAGGATTGAGGATTGAGGATTGAGTATTGGGGATTGAGGATTGAAGATTGAGGATTGAGGATTGAGGATTAAAGGTTGAGTATTGAGGATTGAAGATTGAGAATTGAGGATTGAGGATTGAACATTGAGGACTGAGTGTTGAGGGTTGAGTGCCGAGAATTGATGTTTGTGGATAGAGATTTGAAGAATGCAGATTGAGTATTGAGTATTGAAAACTGTGAAATGAGGATATTCTATTGAGGATTGAGGATTGTCACCTGACTGTTGAGGACTGTGGGCTGAAGGTTGAGTATTCAGGATTGAGGATTCAGAATTGAGGTTTGAGGACTGAGGATTGAGGATTGAGGATTGAAGATTGAGTTTTGAGGATTGAGAATTGAGCATTGAGGATTGAGGATTGAAGATTGAGGATTGGGTATTGAGGATTGAAGAATGAGGATTGAGGATTGAGTATTGAGGATTGAGGATTGAAGATTGAGTATTGAGAATTGAATATCGATGATTGAGGTCTGAGGATTGAGGATAGAGGATTGAGAATTGAGGATTGAGGATTGAGGATTGAAGATTGAGGATTGGGTATTGAGGATTGAAGAATGAGGACTGAAGATTGAGGATTGAGGATTGAGGATTGAAGATTGAGTATTGAGGATTGAAGATTGAGGATTGAGGATTGAGGATTGAGGATTGAGGATTTAGGATTGAGGATTGAGGACTGAGGATTGAAGATTGAGGATTGAGGATTGAGGATTAAAGGTTGAGCATTGAGGATTGAAGATTGAGGATTGATGATTGAGGATTGAGGATTGAGGATTGAGGATTGAGGACTGAGTATTGAAGATTGAGGATTGATGATTGAGTATTGAGGATTGAGGATTGAGGATTGAGTATTGGGGATTGAGGATTGAAGATTGAGGATTGAGAATTGAGGATTAATGATTGAGTATTGAGGATTGAACATTGAGGACTGAGTGTTGAGGGTTGAGTGATGAGAATTGATGTTTGTGGATAGAGATTTGAAGATTGCAGATTGAGTATTGAGTATTGAATACTGTGAATTGAGGATATTCTATTGGGGATTGAGGATTGGAAACAGATTGTTGTGGACTGAGGGCTGAAGATTGAGGATACGGGATTGAGGATTCAGAACTGTGGTTTGAGGACTGAGGATTGAAGATTGAGTATTGAGGATTGAAGATTGAGGGTTGAGGATTGAGGATTGAGGATTGAGGATTGAGGATTGAGAATTGAGGATTGAGGATTGAGGATTGAAGATTGAGGATCGGGTATTGAGAATTGAAGAATGAGGATTGAGGATTGAGGATTGAGGATTGAGGATTGAGTAGTGAGGATTGAAGATTTAGGATTTTGGATTTAGGATTGAAGATTGAGTATTGAGGATTGAAGATTGAGTATTGAGGATTGAGGATTGAGGATTGAGGATTGACGATGAGGTCTGAGGGTTGAGGATTGAGGTTTGAGGACTGAGGACTGAGGATTGAGGATTGAGAATTGAGGATTGAGGATTGAGGATTGAAGATTGAGGATCGGGTATTGAGGATTGAAGAATGAGGATTGAGGATTGAGGATTGAGGATTGAGGATTGAAGATTGACCATTCAGGATTGAGGATTCAGGATTGTGGTATGAGGACTGAGGATTGAGGATTGGGGATTGAGGATTGAGGATTGGGGATTGAGGATTGAGGATCGAGGATTCAAGATTGAGGATTGGGTATTGAGGATTGTACGTTGAGGATTGAGGATTGAGGATTGAGGATTGATGATTGAGGATTGAAGATTGAATATTGATGATTGAAGTTTCAGGATTGAGGATTGAGTGTTGTGGATTGAGGACGAGGACTGAGGGTTGAGTATTGACATTTGAGGTCTGAGGATTGAGGATTGAGGATTGAAGATTGAGGGTTGGGTATTGAGGATTGAAGAACGTGGACTGAGGACTGAGGATTGAGGATTGAGGATTGAGGATTGAGGATTGAGGATAGAGGATTGAGGATTGAGGATTAAGGATTGAGGATTGAGGATTGAAGATTGAGGATTGGGTATTGCGGTTTGAACATTGAGGATTGAGGATTGAGGATTGAGGACTGAAGATTGAATATGGATGATTGAAGATCGATGATTGAGGATTGAGGGTTGTGGATTGAGGACGAGGACTGAGGGTTGAGTATTGATCTCTGAGGTCTGAGGATTGAGGACTGAGGATTGAGAATTGAGGATTGAGGATTGAGGATTGAAGATTGAGGATTGGGTATTGAGGATTGAAGAATGAGGATTGAGGATTGAGGATTGAGGATTGATGATTGAGGATTGAGGATCGAAGATTGAGTATTGAGGATTGAAGGTTGAGGATTGAGGACTGAGGATTGAGGATTGAGGATTGAGGATTGAGGATTAAAGATTGAGTATTGAGGATTGAAGGTTGAGGATTGATGATTGAGAATTGAGGATTGAGTATTGAGGATTGAGGATTGATTATTGAAGATTGAGGATTGATGATTGAGGATTGAGAATTGTGGATTGAGGATTGAGTATTGAGGAATGAGTATTGAAGATTGTGGATTGAGTATTGAGGATTAAAGGTTTAGTATTGAGGATTGAAGTTTGAGAATTGAGGATTGAGGATTGAACATTGAGGACTGAGTGTTGAGGGTTGAGTGCCGAGAATTGATGTTTGTGGATAGAGATTCGAAGAATGCAGATTGAGTATTGAGTATTGAAAACTGTGAAATGAGGATATTCTATTGAGGATTGAGGATTGTCACCTGATTGTTGAGGACTGTGGGCTGAAGGTTGAGTATTCAGGATTGAGGATTCAGAATTGAGGTTTGAGGACTGAGGATTTAGGATTGAGGATCGAAGATTGAGTTTTGAGGATTGAGAATTGAGGATTGAGAATTGAGGATTGAAGATTGAGGATTGGGTATTGAGGATTGAAGAATGAGGATTGAGGATTGAGGATTGAGTATTGAGGATTGAAGATTGAGTATTGAGAATTGAATATCGATGATTGAGGTCTGAGGATTGAGGATAGAGGATTGAGAATTGAGGATTGAGGATTGAGGATTGAAGATTGAGGATTGGGTATTGAGGAATGAAGAATGAGGACTGAAGATTGAGGATTGAGGATTGAGGATTGAAGATTGAGTATTGAGGATTGAAGATTGAGGATTGAGGATTGAGGATTGAGGATTGAGGATTGAGGATTGAGGATTTAGGATTGAGGATTGAGGACTGAGGATTGAAGATTGAGGATTGAGGATTGAGGATTAAAGATTGAGTATTGAGGATTGAAGGTTGAGGATTGATGATTGAGAATTGAGGATTGAGTATTGAGGATTGAGGATTGATTATTGAAGATTGAGGATTGATGATTGAGGATTGAGAATTGTGGATTGAGGATTGAGTATTGAGGATTGAGTATTGAAGATTGTGGATTGAGGATTGAGGATTAAAGGTTTAGTATTGAGGATTGAAGTTTGAGAATTGAGGATTGAGGATTGAACATTGAGGACTGAGTGTTGAGGGTTGAGTGCCGAGAATTGATGTTTGTGGATAGAGATTTGAAGAATGCAGATTGAGTATTGAGTATTGAAAACTGTGAAATGAGGATATACTATTGAGGATTGAGGATTGTCACCTGATTGTTGAGGACTGTGGGCTGAAGGTTGAGTATTCAGGATTGAGGATTAAGAATTGAGGTTTGAGGACTGAGGAATTAGGATTGAGGATCGAAGATTGAGTTTTGAGGATTGAGAATTGAGGATTGAGAATTGAGGATTGAAGATTGAGGATTGGGTGTTGAGGATTGAAGAATGAGGATTGAGGATTGAGGATTGAGGATTCAGGATTGAAGATTGAGTATTGAGAATTGAATATCGATGATTGAGGTCTGAGGATTGAGGATAGAGGATTGAGAATTGAGGATTGAGGATTGAGGATTGAAGATTGAGGATAGGGTATTGAGGACTGAAGAATGAGGATTGAGGATGGGCGATTGAGGATTGAGGATTGATGATTGAGTATTCAGGATTGGAGATTGACGATTGAGGATTGAGGATTGAGGATCGAGGATTGAGGATTGAGTATTGAAGATTGAGTATTGAGGATTGAAGATTGAGGATTGCTGATTGAGGATTGAGGATTGAGGATTGAGGATTGAGAATTGATGATTGAGGATTGGGAACTGAGTGTTGAGGGTTGAGTGATGAGGATTGATGTTTGTGGATAGAGATTTGAAGATTTCAGATTGAGTATTGAGTATTGAAACCTGTGAATTGTGGATATTCTATTGAGGATTGAGGATTGACAACTGATTGTTGAGGACTGAGGGCTGATGATTGAGGATTGAGGATTGAGGATCGAGGATTGAGTATTGAGTATTGAGGATTGAAGATTGAGGATTGGGTATTGCGGATCGAAGATTGAGTATTGAGGACTGAGGATTGAGGATTGAGGATCGAGGATTGAGAATGAGGGCTGAGGGTTGAGAATTGAGGTTTGAGGATTGAGGACTGAGGATTGAGGATTGATGATTGAGTATTGAGGATTGAAGATTGAGGATTGAGGATTGAGGATTGAGGATTGAGGATTGAGGATTGAGGATTGAAAATTGAGGACTGGGGACTGAGTGTTGAGGGTTGAGTGATGAGAATTGGTGTTTGTGGATAGAGATTTAAAGATTGCAGATTGAGTATTGAGTATTGAAAACTGTGAATTGATGATATTCTATTGAGGATTGAGAATTGACAACTGATTGTTGAGGTCTGAGGTCTGAAGATTGAGGATTCAGGATTGAGGATCCAGGATTGAGGTTTGAGGACTGAGGATTGAGGATAGAGGATTGAGGATTGATGACAGAGGATTGAGCATTGAGGATTGAGGATTGAAGATTGAGGATTGAGTATTGCGGATTGAACATTGAGGATTGAGGATTGAGGATTGAGGACTGAAGATTGAATATTGATGATTGAAGATTGAGGATTGAGGATTGAGGGTTGTGGATTGAGGACGAGGACTGAGGGTTGAGTATTGATGTCTGTGGTCTGAGGATTGAAGATTGTGGATTGAGAATTGAGGATTGAGGATTGAGGATTGAAGATTGAGGCTTGGGTATTGAGGATTGAAGAATGAGCATTGAGGATTGAGGATTGAGGATTGAGGATTGAGGATTGAAGATTGAGGATTGAGGATTGAGGTTTGAGGATTGAAGATTGAGTATTGAGGATCGAAGATTGAGGATTGAGGATTGAGTATTGAGGATTGAGGATTGACGATTGAAGATTGAGGATTGGGGACTGAGGATTGAAGACTGAGGATTGAGGATTGAGGATTAATGATTGGGTATTGAGGATTGAACATTGAGGACTGAGTGTTGAGGGTTGAGTGATGAGAATTGATGATTGTGGATAGAGATTTGAAGATTGCAGATTGGGTATTGAGTATTGAAAACTGTGAATTGAGGATATTCTATTGGGGATTGAGGATTGACAACTGATTGTTGAGTACTGAGGGCTGAAGATTGAGGATTCAGGATTGAGGATTCAGAATTGTGGTTTGCGGACTGAGGATTGAAGATTGAAGATTGAGTATTGATGGTTGAGGATTGAGGATTGAGGATTGAGGATTGAGGTTGAGGGCTGAGGGTTGAAGATTGAGGTGTGAGGACTCAGGACTGAGGATTGAGGATTGAGGATTGAGGATTGAGGATTGAGGATTGAAGATTGAGGATTGGGTATTGCGGATTGAATATTGAGGATTGAGTATTGAGGATTGAGCATTGAGGATTCAGGATTGAGGATTCAGAATTGAGGATTCAGGATTGTGTTTTGAGGACAGAGGATTGAGGCTTGAGGATTGAGGATTGAGGATTGAGGATTGAGGATTGAGGATTGAGGATTGCAGATTGAGTATTGAGGATTGAAGATTGAGGATTGAGGATTGAGGATTGATGATTGAATATTGAGGATTGAAGATTGAGGATTGAGGATTGAGGATTGAGGACTGAGGATTGATGATTGAGGATTGATGATTGAGTATTGAGGATTGAAGATTGAGGATTGGGGATTGAGGATTGATGATTGAGGATTGTGGATTAAGGATTGAAGATTGAGGATTGAGGACTGAGAATAGAAGATTGAGGATTGGGGATTGAGGATCGACGATTGAGGATTGAGTATTGAGGATTGAGTATTGAGGCTTGAGGAATGAACATTGAGTATTGAGGACTGAAGATTGAGGATTGGGGACTGAGTGTTGAGAGTTGAGTGATGAGAATTGACGTTTGTGGATAGAGAGATGAAGATTGCAGATTGAGTATTGCGTATGGAAATTTCTGAACTGAGGGTATTCTAGTGAGGATTGAGGATTGACATCTGATTGTTGAGGCCTGAGGGCTGAAGATTGAGGATTCAGGATTGAGGAGTCAGGATTGTGGTTTGAGGACTGAGGATTGAGGATTGAGGATTGGGGATTGAGGATTGAGGATCGAGGATTGAAGATTGTAGATTGGTTATTGAGGATTTGACATTGAGGATTGAGAATTGAGGATTGAGGATTGAGGACTGAGGATTGAAGATTGAATATTGATGATTGAAGGTTGAGGATTGAGGATTGGGGGTTGTGGATTGAGGACGGGGACTGAGGGTTGAGTATTGATGTTTGAGGTCTGAGGATTGAGGATAGAGGATTGAGAATTGACGATTGAGGATTGAGGATTCAAGATTGAGGATTGGATATTGAGGATTGAAGAGTGAGGACTGAGGATTGAGGATTGAGGATTGAAGATTGAGGATTGATGATTGAGGATTGAGGATTGAGGATTGAGGATTGAGGATTGAGGATTGAGTACTGAAGATTGAGTATTGATGACTGAGTATTGAGGATTGAGGATTGTGGATTGAGGATTGAGGATTGAGGATTCAAGATTGAGTATTGAGGATTGACGATTGAGGATTGAGTATTGAGGATCGAGGATTGAGAATGAGGGCTGAGGGTTGAGGATTGAGGTTTGAGGATTGAGGACTGAGGATTGAGGATTGATGATTGAGTATTGAGGATTGAAGATTGAGGATTGGGGACTGAGTGTTGAGAGTTGAGTGATGAGAATTGACGTTTGTGGATAGAGAGATGAAGATTGCAGATTGAGTATTGCGTATGGAAATTTCTGAACTGAGGGTATTCTAGTGAGGATTGAGGATTGACAACTGATTGTTGAGGCCTGAGGGCTGAAGATTGAGGATTCAGGATTGAGGAGTCAGGATTGTGGTTTGAGGACTGAGGATTGAGGATTGAGGATTGGGGATTGAGGATTGAGGATCGAGGATTGAAGATTGTAGATTGGTTATTGAGGATTTGACATTGAGGATTGAGAATTGAGGATTGAGGATTGAGGACTGAGGATTGAAGATTGAATATTGATGATTGAAGGTTGAGGATTGAGGATTGAGGGTTGTGGATTGAGGACGGGGACTGAGGGTTGAGTATTGATGTTTGAGGTCTGAGGATTGAGGATAGAGGATTGAGAATTGACGATTGAGGATTGAGGATTCAAGATTGAGGATTGGATATTGAGGATTGAAGAGTGAGGACTGAGGATTGAGGATTGAGGATTGAAGATTGAGGATTGATGATTGAGGATTGAGGATAGAGGATTGAGGATTGAGTATTGGGGATTGAGGATTGAAGATTGAGGATTGAGGATTGAGGATTGAGGATTGAGGATTGAGGATTGAGGATTGAGTACTGAAGATTGAGTATTGATGACTGAGTATTGAGGATTGAGGATTGTGGATTGAGGATTGAGGATTGAGGATTGAAGATTGAGTATTGAGGATTGACGATTGAGGATTGAGTATTGAGGATCGAGGATTGAGAATGAGGGCTGAGGGTTGAGGATTGAGGTTTGAGGATTGAGGACTGAGGATTGAGGATTGATGATTGAGTATTGAGGATTGAAGATTGAGGATTGAGGATTGAGGATTGAGGATTGAGGATTGAGGATTGAGGATTGAAAATTGAGGACTGGGGACTGAGTGTTGAGGGTTGAGTGATGAGAATTGGTGTTTGTGGATAGAGATTTAAAGATTGCAGATTGAGTATTGAGTATTGAAAACTGTGAATTGATGATATTCTATTGAGGATTGAGAATTGACAACTGATTGTTGAGGTCTGAGGTCTGAGGATTGAGGATTCAGGATTGAGGATCCAGGATTGAGGTTTGAGGACTGAGGATTGAGGATAGAGGATTGAGGATTGATGACAGAGGATTGAGCATTGAGGATTGAGGATTGAAGATTGAGGATTGAGTATTGCGGATTGAACATTGAGGATTGAGGATAGAGGATTGAGGACTGAAGATTGAATATTGATGATTGAAGATTGATGATTGAGGATTGAGGGTTGTGGATTGAGGACGAGGACTGAGGGTTGAGTATTGATGTCTGTGGTCTGAGGATTGAAGATTGTGGATTGAGAATTGAGGATTGAGGATTGAGGATTGAAGATTGAGGCTTGGGTATTGAGGATTGAAGAATGAGCATTGAGGATTGAGAATTGAGGATTGAGGATTGAGGATTGAAGATTGAGGATTGACGATTGAGGTTTGAGGATTGAAGATTGAGTATTGAGGATCGAAGATTGAGGATTGAGGATTGAGGATTGAGGATTGAGGATTGACGATTGAAGATTGAGGATTGGGGACTGAGGATTGAAGACAGAGGATTGAGGATTGAGGATTAATGATTGGGTATTGAGGACTGAACATTGAGGACTGAGTGTTGAGGGTTGAGTGATGAGAATTGATGATTGTGGATAGAGATTTGAAGATTGCAGATTGGGTATTGAGTATTGAAAACTGTGAATTGAGGATATTCTATTGAGGATTGAGGATTGACAACAGATTGTTGAGGACTGAGGGCTGAAGATTGAGGATTCAGGATTGAGGATTCAGAATTGAGGTTTGAGGACTGAGGATTGAGGATTGAGGATTGAGGATTGAGGATTGAGGATTGAGGATTGAAGATTCAGTATTGAGGATTGAAGATTGAGGATTGAAGGTTGGGTATTGAGGACTGAACATTGAGGATTGAGGATTGAGGATTGAGGATTGAGGATTGGGTATTGCGGATCGAAGATTGAGTATTGAGGACTGAGGATTGAGGATTGAGGATCGAGGATTGAGGATTGAGGATTGAAGATTGAGTATTGAGGATTGATGGCTGAGGATTGAGGAATGAGGATTGAGGATTGAGTATTGAAGACTGAGGATTGGGGATGGAGGATTGACGATTGAGGATTGAGGATTGAGGTTTGAGGATTGGGTATTGAGGGTTAAAGATTTAGGATTGGGTATTGAGGATTGAGTATTGAGGATTGAGGATTGAGGATTGAAGATTGAGGATTGAGGATTGAGGATTGAGGATTGAAGATTGAGTATTGAGGATTGAAGATTGAAGGTTGGGTATTAAGGACTGAACATTGAGGATTGAGGATTGAGGATTGAGGATTGAGGGTTGAGGATTGATGATTGAGGATTGAAGATTCAATATTGATGATTGAAGGTCGTGGATTGAGGATTGAGGATTGAAGATTGAGTATTGAGGATTGAAGATTGAGGATTGAGGATTGAGTATTGAGGATTGACGATTGACGATTGAGGATAGGGGACTGAGTGTTGATGACTGAGTGATGAGAATTGATGTTTGTGGATAGAGATATGAAGGTTGCAGATTGAGTATTGCGTATGGAAAACTCTGAACTGAGGATATTCTTGTGTGGATTGAGGATTGACAACTGATTGTTGAGGACTAAGGTCTGAAGGTTGAGGATTCAGGATTGAGGATTCAGGACTGTGGTTTGAGGACTGTGGATTGAGGATTGAGGATTGGGGATTGAGGATTGAGGATCGAGGATTGAAGATTGAAGATTGGGTATTGAGGATTGAACATTGAGGATTGAGAATTGAGGATTGAGGATTGAGGATTGAGGATTGAAGATTGAATATTGATCATTGAAGGTTGAGTATTGAGGATTGAGGGTTGTGGATTCAGGACGAGGACTGAGGGTTGAGTATTGATGTTTGAGGTCTGAGGATTGAGGATAGAGGATTGAGAATTGAGGATTGAGGATTGAGGATTGAAGATTGAGGATTGGGTATTGAGGATTGAAGAATGAGGACTGAGGGTTGAGGATCGAGTATTGAGGATTGAAGATTGAGTATTGAGGATTGAAGATTGAGGACTGAGGTTTGAGGATTGAGGATTGAGGATTGAGGATTGAGGATTGAGGATTGAAGGTTGAGGATTGAGGATTGAGGACTAAAGGTTGAGCATTGAGGATTGAGGATTGAGGATTGATGATTGAGGATTGAGGATTGAGGATTGAGGATTGAGGATTGAGTATTGAAGATTGAGGATTGATGATTGAGGATTGAGGATTGAGGATTGAGGATTGAGTATTGGGGATTGAGAATTGAAGATTGAGGATTGAGGATTGAGGATTAATGATTGAGTATTGAGGATTGAAGATTGAGAATTGACGATTGAGGATTGAACATTGTGGACTGAGTGTTGAGGGTTGAGTGATGAGAATTGATGCTTGTGGATAGAGGTTTGAAGATTGCAGATTGGGTATTGAGTATTGAAAACTGTGAATTGAGGATATTCTATTGTGGATTGAGGATTGACAACTGATTGTTTAGTACTGAGGGCTGAAGATTGAGGATTCAGGATTGAGGATTCAGAATTGTGGTTTGAGGACTGAGGATTGAAGATTGAAGATTGAGTATTGAGGGTTGGGGATTGAGGATTGAGGATTGAGGATTGAGGTTGAGGGCTGAGGGTTGAAGATTGAGGTGTGAGGACTCAGGACTGATGATTGAGGATTGAGAATTGAGGATTGAGTATTGAGGATTGAAGATTGAGGATAGGGTATTGAGGATTGAAGAATGAGGATGGAGGATGGGCGATTGAGGATTGAGGATTGAGGATTGAGGATTGAGGATTGAAGATTGAGTATTGAGGATTGATGGCTGAGGATTGAGGAATGAGGATTGAGGATTGAGTATTGAAGATTGAGGATTGGGGATGGAGGATTGACGATTGAGGATTGAGGATTGAAGATTGAGGATTGGGTATTGAGGATTGAAGAATGAGGATTGAGGATTGACGATTGAGGATTGAGGATTGAAGATTGAGTATTGAGGATTGAAGATTGAGAATTGATGCTTGTGGATAGAGATTTGAAGATTGCAGATTGGGTATTGAGTATTGAAAACTGTGAATTGAGGATATTCTATTGGGGATTGAGGATTGACAACTGATTGTTGAGTACTGAGGGCTGAAGATTGAGGATTCAGGATTGAGGATTCAGAATTGTGGTTTGAGGACAGAGGATTGAAGATTGAAGATTGAGTATTGAGTGTTGGGGATTGAGGATTGACGATTGAGGATTGAGGTTGAGGGCTGAGGGTTGAAGATTGAGGTGTGAGGACTCAGGACTGAGGATTGAGGATTGAGAATTGAGGATTGAGTATTGAGGATTGAAGATTGAGGATAGGGTATTGAGGATTGAAGAATGAGGATGGAGGATGGGCGATTGAGGATTGAGGATTGAAGATTGAGTATTCATGATTGGAGATTGACGATTGAGGATTGAGGATTGAGGATCGAGGAATGAAGATTGAGAATTGAGGATTGAGGATTGAGGATTGAAGATGAGGGCTGAGGGTTGAGGATAGAGGTTTGAGGACTGAGGATTGAGGATTGGGTATTGAGGATTGAAGAATGAGCATTGAGGATTGAGGATTGAGGATTGAGGATTGAAGATTGAGGATTGAGGATTGAGGTTTGAGGATTGAAGATTGAGTATTGAGGATTGATGGATGAGGGTTGAGGAATGAGGATTGAGGATTGAGTATTGAAGATTGAGGATTGGGGATTGAGGATTGACGATTGAGGATTGAGGATTGAAGATTGAGGATTGGGTATTGAGGATTGAAGAATGAGGATTGAGGATTGAGGATTGAGGATTGAGGATTGAAGATTGAGTATTGAGTATTGAGGATTGAAGGTTGAGGATTGGGTATTGCGGATCGAAGATTGAGTATTGAGGGCTGAGGATTGTGGATTGAGCATCGAGGATTGAGGATTGAGGATTGAAGATTGAGGATTGGGTATTGAGGATTGAAGAATGAGCATCGAGGATTGAGGATTGAGGATTGAGGATTGAAGATTGAGGATTGAGGATTGAGGTTTGAGAATTTAATATTGAGTATTGAGTGTTGAAGACTGAGGATTGAGGATTGAGGATTGATAATTGAGGATTGAGGATTGACGATTGAAGATTGAGGATTGGGGACTGAGTGTTGATGGTTGAGTGATGAGAATTCATGTTTGTGGATAGAGATATGAAGATTGCAGATTGAGTATTGCGTATGGAAAACTCTGAACTGAGGATATTCTAGTGAGGATTGAGGATTGACAGCTGATTGTTGAGGACTGAGGTCTGAAGATTGAGGATTCAGGGTTGAGGATTCAGGACTGCGGTTTGAGGACTGTGGATTGAGGATTGAGGATTGGGGATTGAGGATTGAGGATCGAGGATTGAAGATTGAAGATTGGGTATTGAGGATTGAACATTGAGGATTGAGAATTGAGGATTGAGGATTGAGGATTGAGGATTGAAGATTGAATATTGATCATTGAAGGTTGAGGATTGAGGATTGAGGGTTGTGGATTCAGGACGAGGACCGAGGGTTGAGTATTGACGTTTGAGGTCTGAGGATTGAGGATAGAGGATTGAGAATTGAGGATTGACGATTGAGGATTGAAGATTGAGAATTGGGTATTCAGGATTGAAGAATGACGACTGAGAATTGAGGATCGAGTACTGAGGATTGAAGATTGAGTATTGAGGATTGAAGATTGAGGATTGAGGATTGAGGATTGAGGATTAAAGGTTGAGCATTGAGGATTGAGGATTGAGGATTGATGATTGAGGATTGATGATTGAGGATTGAGGATTGAGGATTGAGGATTGAGTATTGGGGATTGAGGATTGAAGATTGAGGATTGAGGATTGAGGATTAACGATTGAGTATTGAGGATTGAAGATTGAGAATTGAGGATTGAGGATTGAACATTGTGGACTGAGTGTTGAGGGTTGAGTGATGAGAATTGATGTTTGTGGATAGAGATTTGAAGATTGCAGATTGGGTATTGAGTATTGAAAACTGTGAATTGAGGATATTCTATTGGGGATTGAGGATTGACAACTGATTGTTGAGTACTGAGGGCTGAAGATTGAGGATTCAGGATTGAGGATTCAGAATTGTGGTTTGCGGACTGAGGATTGAAGATTGAAGATTGAGTATTGAGGGTTGAGGATTGAGGATTGAGGATTGAGGATTGAAGATTGAGGATTGGGGACTGAGTGTTGATACGCTGAGTGATGAGAATTGATGTTTGCGGATAGAGATTTGAAGATTGAAGATTGAGTATTGCGTATGGAAAACTCTGAACTGAGGATATTCTATTGAGGATTGAGGATTGACAACTGATTGTTGAGGACTGAGGGCTGAAGATTGAGGATTCAGGATTGAGGATTCAGGATTGTGGTTTGAGGACAGAGGATTGAGGATTGAGAATTGAGGATTGAGGATTGAGGATTGAGGACTGAAGATTGAGGATTGGGTATTGCGGATTGAATATTGAGGATTGAGTATTGAGGATTGAGCATTGAGGATTCAGGATTGAGGATTCAGGATTGAGGATTCAGGATTGTGGTTTGAGGACAGAGGATTGAGGCTTGAGGATTGAGGATTGAGGATTGAGGATTGAGGATTGAAGATTGAGGATTGGGTATTGAGGATTGAAGAATGAGGATTGAGGATAGAGGATTGAGGATTGAGGATTGAAGATTGAGGATTGAGGATTGAGGATTGAGGATTGAAGATTGAGTATTGAGGATTGAAGATTGAGTATTGAGGATTGAATGTTGAGGATTGAGAATTGAGGATTGAGGATTGAGGATTGAAGATTGAGGACTGGGGACTGAGTATTGAGGGTTGAGTGATGAGAATTGGTGTTTGAGGATAGAGATTTAAAGATTGCAGATTGAGTATTGAGTATTGAAAACTGTGAATTGATGATATTCTATTGAGGATTGAGAATTGACAACTGATTGTTGAGGACTGAGATCTGAAGATTGAGGATTCATGATTGAGGATCCAGGATTGTGGTTTGAGGACTGAGGATTGAGGATTGAGGATTGAGGATTGAGGATTGAGGATTGAGCATTGAGGGTTGTGGATTGACGACGAGGACTGAGGGTTGAGTATTGATGTCTGAAGTCTGAGGATTGAGGATAGAGGATTGAGAATTGAGGACTGAGGATTGAGGATTGAAGATTGAGGATTGGGTATTGAGGATTGAAGAATGAAGATTGAGGATTGAGGATTGAGGATTGAGGATTGAAGATTGAGTATTGAGGATTGAAGATTGAGTATTGAGGACTGAGGATTGAGGACTGAGGATCGAGTATTGAGGATTGAGGATTGAAGGTTGAGTATTGAGGATTGATAACTGAGGATTGAGGAATGAGGATTGAGGATTGAGTATTGAAGATTGAGGATAGGGGATTGAGGATTGACGATTGAGGATTGAGTATTGAGGATTGAGAATTGAGGATTGAGGATTGAAGATTGAGTATTGAGGATTGAAGATTGAGGATTGAGGATTGAGGATTGAGGATTGAGGATTGACGATGAGGGCCGAGGGTTGAGGATTGAGGTTTGAGGACTGAGGACTGAGGATTGAGGATTGAGAATTGAGGATTGAGGATTGAGGATTGAAGATTGAGGATTGGGTATTGAGGATTGAAGAATGAGGATTGAGGATTGAGGATTGAGGATTGAGGATTGAAGATTGAGGATTGAGGATAGAGGATTGAGGATTGAAGATTGATTATTGAGGATTGAAGGTTGAGGATTGAGGATTGAGGATTGAGGATTGAGGATTGAGGATTGAAGATTGAGGATTGGGGACTGAGTGTTCAGGTTTGAGTGGTGAGAATTGATGTTTGTGGATAGAGATATGAAGATTGCAGATTGAGTATTGCGTATGGAAAACTCTGAACTGACGATATTCTATTGAGGATTGAGGATTGACAACTGATTGTTGAGGACTGAGGCCTGAAGATTGAGGTTTCAGGATTGAGGATTCAGGATTGTGGTTTGAGGACTGAGGATTGAGGATTGAGGATCGAGGATTGAGAATTCAGGATTGAGGATTGAAGATTGAGGATTGGGTATTGAGGATTGAACATTGAGGATTGAGGATTGATGATTGAGGATTGAGGATTGAGGATGGAAGATTGAATATTGATGATTGAAGATTGAGGATTGTGGATTGAGGACTGAGTATTGAGGATTGAAGATTGAGGATTCAGGATTGAGGATTGAGGATTGAGGAATGAGGATTGAGGATTGAGGGTTGTGGATTGGGGACCAGGACTGAGGGTTGAATATTGATGTTTGAGGTCTGAGGATTGCGGATTGAGGATTGAGAATTGAGGATTGAGGATTGAGGATTGAAGATTGAGGATTGGGTATTGAGGATTGAAGAATGAGTATTGAGGCTTGAGGATTGAGGCCTGAGGATTGAGAATTGAGAACTGAGGATGAGGACTGAGGGCTGAGGGTTGAGGTTTGAGGAATGAGGGCTGACGACTGAGGATTGAGGATTGAAGATTGAGTATTGAGGATTGAAGATTGTGGATTGAGGATTGAGGATTGAGGATTGAGGATTGAAGATTGAGGATTGGGGACTGAGTGTTGATACGCTGAGTGATGAGAATTGATGTTTGCGGATAGAGATTTGAAGATTGCACATTGAGTATTGCGTATGGAAAACTCTGAACTGAGGATATTCTATTGAGGATTGAGGATTGACAACTGATTGTTGAGGACTGAGGGCTGAAGATTGAGGATTCAGGATTGAGGATTCAGGATTGTGGTTTGAGGACAGAGGATTGAGGATTGAGAATTGAGGATTGAGGATTGAGGATTGAGGATTGAAGATTGAGGATTGGGTATTGCGGATTGAATATTGAGGATTGAGTATTGAGGATTGAGCATTGAGGATTCAGGATTGAGGATTCAGGATTGAGGATTCAGGATTGTGGTTTGAGGACAGAGGATTGAGGCTTGAGGATTGAGGATTGAGGATTGAGGATTGAAGATTGAGGATTGGGTATTGAGGATTGAAGAATGAGGATTGAGGATTGAGGATTGAGGATTGAGGATTGAAGATTGGGGATTGAGGATTGAGGATTGAGGATTGAAGATTGAGTATTGAGGATTGAAGATTGAGTATTGAGGATTGAATGTTGAGGATTGGGGATTGAGGATTGAGGATTGAGGATTGAAGATTGAGGACTGGGGACTGAGTATTGAGGGTTGAGTGATGAGAATTGGTGTTTGAGGATAGAGATTTAGAGATTGCAGATTGAGTATTGAGTATTGAAAACTGTGAATTGATGATATTCTATTGAGGATTGAGAATTGACAACTGATTGTTGAGGACTGAGGTCTGAAGGTTGAGGATTCAGTATTGAGGATCCAGGATTGAGGTTTTAGGACTGAGGATTGAGGATAGAGGATTGAGGATTGAGGATTGGGGATTGAGGATTGAGGATCGTTGATTGAAGATTGAAGATTGGGTATTGAGGATTGAACATTGAGGATTGAGAATTGCGGATTGAGGATTCAGGATTGAGGATTGAAGATTGAATATTGATCATTGAAGGTTGAGGATTGAGGATTGAGGGTTGTGAATTCAGGACGAGGACTGAGGGTTGAGTATTGATGTTTGAGGTCTGACGATTGAGGATAGAGGATTGAGAATTGAGGATTGAGGATTGAGGATTGAAGATTGAGGATTGGGTATTGAGGATTGAAGAACGAGGACTGAGGATTGAGGATCGAGTATTGAGGATTGAAGATTGAGTATTGAGGATTGAAGATTGAGGATTGAGGATTGAGGATTGAGGATTGAGGATTGAGGATTGAAGATTGAGGATTGAGGATTGAGGATTAAAGGTTGAGCATTGAGGATTGAGTATTGAGGATTGATGATTGAGGATTGAGGATTGAGGATTGAGGATTGAGGATTGAGGATTTAGGATTGAGTATTGAAGACTGAGGATTGATGATTGAGGATTGAGGATTGAGGATTGAGTATTGAGTATTGGGGATTGAGGATTGTAGATTGAGGATTGAGAATTGAGGATTAATGATTGAGTATTGAGGATTGAAGATTGAGAATTGAGGATTGAGGATTGAACATTGTGGACTGAGTGTTGAGGGTTGAGTGATGAGAATTGATGTTTGTGGATAGAGATTTGAAGATTGCAGATTGGGTATTGAGTATTGAAAACTGTGAATTGAGGATATTCTATTGGGGATTGAGGATTGACAACTGGTTGTTGATTACTGAGGACTGAAGATTGAGGATTCAGGATTGAGGATTCAGAATTGTGGTTTGAGGACTGAGGATTGAAGATTGAAGATTGGGTATTGAGGGTTGAGGATTGAGGATTGAGGATTGAGGATTGAGGTTGAGGGCTGAGGGTTGAAGATTGAGGTGTGAGGACTCAGGACTGGGGATTGAGGTTTGAGAATTGAGGATTGAGAATTGAGGATTGAAGATTGAGGATAGGGTATTGAGGATTGATGAATGAGAATGGAGGATGGGCGATTGAGGATTGAGGATTGAAGATTGAGTATTCAGGATTGGAGATTGACGATTGAGGATTGAGGATTGAGGATTGAAGATTGAGTATTGAGGATTGAAGACTGAGGATTGAGGATTGACGATTGAGGACTGAGGATTGAGAATTGAAGATTGAGGATTGGGGACTGAGTGTTGAGGGTTGAGTGATGAGGATTGATGTTTGTGCATAGAGATTTGAAGATTGCCGATTCAGTATTGAGTATTGAAACCTGTGAATTGAGGATATTCTATTGAGGATTGAGGATTGACAACAGATTGTTGAGGACTGAGAGCTGAAGATTGAGGATTCAGGATTGAGGATTCAGAATTGAGGTTTGATGACTGAGGATTGAGGATTGAGGATTGAGGATTGAGGATTGAGGATTGAGGATTGAAGATTCAGTATTGAGGATTGAAGATTGAGGATTGAGGATTGAGGATTGAGGATTGAGGATTGAGGATTGAGGATTGAGGATTGAGGATTGAGGATTGAGGATTGAGGATTGAGTATTGGGGATTGAGGATTGAAGATTGAGGATTGAGGATTGAGGATTAATGATTGAGTATTGAGGATTGAACATTGAGGACTGAGTGTTGAGGGTTGAGTGATGAGAATTGATGTTTGTGGATAGAGATTTGAAAATTGCAGATTGAGTATTGAGTATTGAATACTGTGAATTGAGGATATTCTATTGGGGATTGAGGATTGAAAACTGATTGTTGAGGACTGAGGGCTGAAGATTGAGGATACAGGATTGAGGATTCAGAATTGTGGTTTGAGGACTGAGGATTGAAGATTGAGGATTGAGAATTGAGGATTGAGTATTGAGGATTGAAGATTGAGGATAGGGTATTGAGGATTGAAGAATGAGGATGGAGGATGGGCGATTGAGGATTGTGGATTGAAGATTGAGTATTCAGGATTGGAGATTGACGATTGAGGATTGAGGATTGAGGATCGAGGATTGAGGATTGAGGATTGAAGATTGAGTATTGAGGATTGAAGATTGAGGATTGAGGATTGAGGTTTGAGGATTGACGATTGAAGGTTGAGGATAGGGGACTGAGTGTTGATGGCTGAGTGATGAGAATTGATGTTTATGGATAGAGATATGAAGGTTGCAGATTGAGTATTGCGTATGGAAAACTCTGAACTGAGGATATTCTAGTGAGGATTGAGGATTGACAGCTGATTGTTGTGGACTGAGGGCTGAAGATTGAGGATTCAGGATTGAGGACTCAGGACTGTGGTTTGAGGACTGAGGATTGAGGATTGAGGATTGGGGATTGAGGATTGAGGATCGAGGATTGAAGATTGAAGATTGGGTATTGAGGATTGAACATTGAGTATTGAGGATTGAGGATTGAGGATTGAGGATTGAGGATTGAAGATTGAGGACTGGGGACTGAGTGTTGTGGGTTGAGTGATGAGAATTGGTGTTTGTGGATAGATATTGAAAGATTGCAGATTGAGTATTGAGTATTGAAAACTGTGAATGGATGATATTCTATTGAGGATTGAGAATTGACAACTGATTGTTGAGGACTGAGGTCTGAAGGTTGAGGATTCAGGATTGAGGATTCCGAATTGAGGTTTGAGGACTGAGCATTGAGGATAGAGGATTGAGGATTGAGGATTGCGGATTGAGGATTGAAGATTCAGTATTGAGGATTGAAGATTGAGGATTGAGGATTGAGGATTGAGGATTGAGGATTGAGGATTGAGGATTGAGTACTGAAGATTGAGTATTGATGACTGAGGATTCAGGATTGAGGATTGAGGACTGAGGATTGAGGATTGAGGATTGAAGATTGAATATTGATGATTGAAGATTGAGGATTGAGGATTGAGTGTTGTGGATTGAGGACGAGGGCTGAGGGTTGAGTATTGATGTTTGAGGTCTGAGGATTGATGATTGAGGGTCGAGAATAGAGGATTGAGGATGGAGGATTGAAGATTGAGGATTTGGTGTTGACGATTGAAGAATGAGGATTGAGGATTGAGGATTGAGGATTGAAGATTGAGGATTGAAGATTGGGGATTGAGGATTCAGGATTGAGGATTGAGGACTGAGGATTGAGGATTGAGGATTGAAGATTGAATATTGATGATTGAAGATTGAGGATTGAGGATTGAGTGTTGTGGATTGAGGACGAGGGCTGAGGGTTGAGTATTGATGTTTGAGGTCTGAGGATTGATGATTGAGGGTCGAGAATAGAGGATTGAGGATGGAGGATTGAAGATTGAGGATTTGGTGTTGATGATTGAAGAATGAGGATTGAGGATTGAGGATTGAGGATTGAGGATTGAAGATTGAGCATTGAGGATTGAAGATTGAGGATTGAAGATTGGGGATTGAGGATGGAGGATTGAGGATTGAGGATTGAGGATTGACAACTGATTGTTGAGGACTGAGGGCTGAAGATTGAGGATTCAGGATTGAGGATTCAGAATTGAGGTTTGAGGACTGAGGGTTGAGGATTGAGGATTGAAGATTGAATATTGATGAGTGGAGATTGAGGATTGAGGATTGAGGGTTGTGTATTGAGGACGAGTACTGAGGGTTGAGTATTGATGTTTGAGGTCTGAGGATTGAGTTTTGAGGATTGAGAATAGAGGACTGAGGATTGAGGATTCAAGATTGAGGATTTGTAGTTGAGGATTGAAGAACGACGATTGAGGATTGAGGATTGAGGATTGAGGATTGAGGATTGAGTATTGAAGATTGAGGATTGATGATAGAGGATTGAGGATTGAGGATTGACGATTGAGTATTGGGGATTGAGGATTGAAGATTGAGGATTGAGGATTGAGGATTAATGATTGAGTATTGAGGATTGAAGATTGAGAATTGAGGATTGAGGATTGAACATTGTGGACTGAGTGTTGAGGGTTGAGTGATGAGAATTGATGCTTGTGTATAGAGATTTGAAGATTGCAGATTGGGTATTGAGTATTGAAAACTGTGAATTGAGGATATTCTATTGGGGATTGAGGATTGACAACTGATTGTTGAGTACTGAGGGCTGAAGATTGAGGATTCAGGATTGAGGATTCAGAATTGTGGTTTGAGGACTGAGGATTGAAGATTGAAGATTGAGTATTGAGGGTTGGGGATTGAGGATTGAGGATTGAGGATTGAGGTTGAGGGCTGAGGGTTGAAGATTGAGGTGTGAGGACTCAGGACTGAGGATTGAGGATTGAGAATAGAGGATTGAGTATTGAGGATAGAAGATTGAGGATAGGGTATTGAGGATTGAAGAATGAGGATGGAGGAAGGGCGATTGAGGATTGAGGATTGAAGATTGAGTATTCAGGATTGGAGATTGACGATTGAGGATTGAGGATTGAGGATCGAGGAATGAAGATTGAGAATTGAGGATTGAGGATTGAGGATTGAAGATGAGGGCTGAGGGTTGAGGATTGAAGAATGAGGATTGAGGATCGAGGAATGAAGATTGAGAATTGAGGATTGAGGATTGAGGATTGAAGATGAGGGCTGAGGGTTGAGGATTGAAGAATGAGGACTGAGGATTGAAGAATGAGGATTGAGGATTGAAGAATGAGCATTGAGGATTGAGGATTGAGGATTGAGGATTGAAGATTGAGGATTCAGGATTGAGGTTTGAGAATTGAATATTGAGTATTGAGGGTTGAAGACTGAGGATTGAGGATTGAGGATTGATAATTGAGGATTGAAGATTGACGATTGAAGATTGAGGATTGGGGACTGAGAGTTGATGGTTGAGTGATGAGAATTCATGTTTGTGGATAGAGATATGAAGATTGCAGATTGAGTATTGCGTATGGAAAACTCTGATCTGAGGATATTCTAGTGAGGATTGAGGATTGACAGCTGATTGTTGAGGACTGAAGATTGAGGATTCAGGTTTGAGGATTCAGGACTGTGGTTTGAGGACTGTGGATTGAGGATTGAGGATTGGGGATTGAGGATTGAGGATCGAGGATTGAAGATTGAAGCTTGGGTATTGAGGATTGAACATTGAGGATTGAGAATTGAGGATTGAGGATTGAGGATTGAGGATTGAAGATTGAATATTGATCATTGAAGGTTGAGGATTGAGGATTGAGGGTTGTGGATTCAGGACGAGGACCGATGGTTGAGTATTGATGTTTGAGGTCTGAGGATTGAGGATAGAGGATTGAGAATTGAGGATTGAGGATTGAGGAATGAAGATTGAGGATTGGGTATTGAGGATTGTAGAATGAGGACTGAGGATTGAGGATCGAGTATTGAGGATTGAAGACTGAGTATTGAGGATTGAAGATTGAGGATTGAGGATTGAGGATTGAGGATTGAGGATTGAGGTTTGAGGATTGAGGATTGAAGATTGAGGATTGAGGATTGAGGATTAAAGGTTGAGCATTGAGGATTGAGGATTGAGGATTGATGATTGAGGATTGAGGATTGAGGATTGAGGATTGAGGATTGAGTATTGAAGATTGAGGATTGGGGATTGAAGATTCAGTATTGAGGATTGAAGATTGAGGATTGAGGATTGAGGATTGAGGATTGAGGATTGAGGATTGAGGATTAATGATTGAGTATTGAGGATTGAAGATTGAGAATTGGGGATTGAGGATTGAACATTGTGGACTGAGTGTTGAGGGTTGAGTGATGAGAATTGATGATTGTGGATAGAGATTTGAAGATTGCAGATTGGTTATTGAGTATTGAAAACTGTGAATTGAGGATATTCTATTGGGGATTGAGGATTGACAACTGATTGTTGAGTACTGAGGGCTGAAGGTTGAGGATTCAGGATTGAGGATTCAGAATTGTGGTTTGCGGACTGAGGATTGAAGATTGAAGATTGAGTATTGATGGTTGAGGATTGAGGATTGAGGATTGAGGATTGAGGTTGAGGGCTGAGGGTTGAAGATTGAGGTGTGACGACTCAGGACTGAGGATTGAGGATTGAGGATTGAGGATTGAGGATTGAGGATTGAAGATTGAGGATTGGGTATTGCGGATTGAATATTGAGGATTGAGTATTGAGGATTGAGCATTGAGGATTCAGGATTGAGGATTCAGAATTGAGGATTCAGGATTGTGTTTTGAGGACAGAGGATTGAGGCTTGAGGATTGAGGATTGAGGTTTGAGGATTGAGGATTGAGGATTGAGGATTGAGGATTTAAGATTGAGGATTGGGTATTGAGAATTGAACATTGAGGATTGAGGATTGAGGATTGAGGATTGAGGACTGAAGATTGAATATTGATGATTGAAGATTGAGGATTGAGGATTGAGGGTTGTGGATTGGGGACCAGGACTGAGGATTGAATATTGACGATTGAGGACTGAGGATTGAGGATTGAGGATTGAGAATTGAGGATTGAGTATTGAGGATTGAAGATTGAGGATTGGGTATTGAGGATTGAAGAATGAGGATTGAGGATTGAAGATTGAGGATTGAGGATTGAGGATCGAGGATTGAGGATGAGGGCTGAGGGTTGAGGATTGAGGTTTGAGGATTGAGCACTGAGGATTGAAGATTGATGATTGAGTATTGAGGATTGAAGATTGAGGATTGAGGATTGAGGATTGAGGATTGAGGATTGAGGAATGAAGATTGAGCATTGAGGTTTGAAGATTGAGGATTTTGGATTGAGGATTTAGGGTTGAGTATTGAAGATTGAGGATTGGGGATTGACGATTGACGATTGAGGATTGAGTATTGAGGATTGAGAATTGAGGATTGAGGATTGAGGATTGAAGATTGAGGATTGGGTATTGCGGATTGAACATTGAGGATTGAGGATTGAGGATTGAGGATTGAGGATTGAGGACTGAAGATTGAATATTGATGATTGAAGATTGAGGATTGAGGATTGAGGGTTGTGGATTGTGGACGAGGACTGAGGGTTGAGTATTGATGTCTGATGTCTGAGGATTGAGGATTGAGGATTGAGAATTGAGGATTGAGGATTGAGGATTGAAGATTGAGGATTGGGTATTGAGGATTGAAGAAAGAGGATTGAGGATTGAGGATTGACGATTGAGGATTGAAGATTGAGAATTGAGTATTGAAGGTTGAGGATTGAGGACTGAGGATTGAGGATTGAGGATTGAGGATTGAGGATTGAGGAATGAAGATTGAGTATTGAGGTTTGAAGATTGAGGATTTTGGATTGAGGATTGAGGATTGAGTACTGAAGATTGAGTATTGATGACTGAGTATTGAGGATTGAGGATTGTGGATTGAGGATTGAGGATTGAGGATTGAAGATTGAGTATTGAGGATTGACGATTGAGGATTGAGTATTGATGATCGAGGATTGAGAATGAGGGCTGAGGGTTGAGGATTGAGGTTTGAGGATTGAAGACTGAGGATTGAGGATTGATGATTGAGTATTGAGGATTGAAGATTGAGGATTGAGGATTGAGGATTGAGGATTGAGGATTGAGGATTGAGGATTGAGGATTGAAAATTGAGGACTGGGGACTGAGTGTTGAGGGTTGAGTGATGAGAATTGGTGTGTGTGGATAGAGATTTAAAGATTGCAGATTGAGTATTGAGTATTGAAAACTGTGAATTGATGATATTCTATTGAGGATTGAGAATTGACAACTGATTGTTGAGGACTGAGGTCTGAAGATTGAGGATTCAGGATTGAGGATCCAGGATTGAGGTTTGAGGACTGAGGATTGAGGATAGAGGATTGAGGATTGATGACAGAGGATTGAGCATTGAGGATTGAGGATTGAAGATTGAGGATTGAGTATTGCGGATTGAATATTGAGGATTGAGGATTGAGGATTGAGGACTGAAGATTGAATATTGATGATTGAAGATTGATGATTGAGGATTGAGGGTTGTGGATTGAGGACGAGGACTGAGGGTTGAGTATTGATGTCTGTGGTCTGAGGATTGAAGATTATGGATTGAGAATTGAGGATTGAGGATTGAGGATTGAAGATTGAGGCTTGGGTATTGAGGATTGAAGAATGAGCATTGAGGATTGAGGATTGAGGATTGAGGATTGAGGATTGAAGATTGAGGATTGAGGATTGAGGTTTGAGGATTGAAGATTGAGTATTGAGGATCGAAGATTGAGGATTGAGGATTGAGGGTTGAGGATTGAGGATTGACGATTGAAGATTGAGGATTGGGGACTGAGGATTGAAGACAGAGGATTGAGGATTGAGGATTAATGATTGGGTATTGAGGATTGAACATTGAGGACTGAGTGTTGAGGGTTGAGTGATGAGAATTGATGATTGTGGATAGAGATTTGAAGATTGCAGATTGGGTATTGAGTATTGAAAACTGTGAATTGAGGATATTCTATTGGGGATTGAGCATTGACAACTGATTGTTGAGTACTGAGGGCTGAAGATTGAGGATTCAGGATTGAGGATTCAGAATTGTGGTTTGCGGACTGAGGATTGAAGATTGAAGATTGAGTATTGATGGTTGAGGATTGAGGATTGAGGATTGAGGATTGAGGTTGAGGGCTGAGGGTTGAAGATTGAGGTGTGAGGTCTCAGGACTGAGGATTGAGGATTGAGGATTGAGGATTGAGGATTGAGGATTGAGGATTGAAGATTGAGGATTGGGTATTGCGGATTGAATATTGAGGATTGAGTATTGAGGATTGAGCATTGAGGATTCAGGATTGAGGATTCTGAATTGAGGATTCAGGATTATGTTTTGAGGACAGAGGATTGAGGCTTGAGGATGGAGGATTGAGGATTGAGGATTGAGGATTGAGGATTGAGGATTTAAGATTGAGGATTGGGTATTGAGAATTGAACATTGAGGATTGAGGATTGAGGATTGAGGATTGAGGACTGAAGAGTGAATATTGATGATTGAAGATTGAGGATTGAGGATTGAGGGTTGTGGATTGGGGACCAGGACTGAGGGTTGAATATTGACGTTTGAGGACTGAGGATTGAGGATTGAGGATTGAGAATTGAGGATTGAGTATTGAGGATTGAAGATTGAGGATTGGGTATTGAGGATTGAAGAATGAGGATTGAGGATTGAAGATTGAGGATTGAGGTTTGAGGATTGAGGACTGAGGATTGAAGATTGATGATTGAGTATTGAGGAATGAAGATTGAGGATTGAGGATTGAGGATTGAGGATTGAGGATTGAGGAATGAAGATTGAGTATTGAGGTTTGAAGATTGAGGATTTTGGATTGAGGATTGAGGGTTGAGTATTGAAGATTGAGGATTGGGGATTGAGGATTGACGATTGAGGATTGAGTATTGAGGATTGAGAATTGAGGATTGAGGATTGAGGATTGAAGATTGAGGATTGGGTATTGCGGATTGAACATTGAGGATTGAGGATTGAGGATTGAGGATTGAGGATTGAGGACTGAAGATTGAATATTGATGATTGAAGATTGAGGATTGAGGATTGAGGGTTGTGGATTGTGGACGAGGACTGAGGGTTGAGTATTGATGTCTGATGTCTGAGGATTGAGGATTGAGGATTGAGAATTGAGGATTGAGGATTGAGGATTGAAGATTGAGGATTGGGTATTGAGGATTGAAGATTGAGGATTGAGTTTTGAGGATTAAGGATTGACTATGAGGGCTGAGGGTTGTGGATTGAGGTTTGAGGACTGAGGACTGAGGATTGAGGATTGAGAATTGAGGATTGAGGATTGAGGATTGAAGATTGAGGATTGGGTATTGAGGATTGAAGAATGAGGATTGAGGATTGAGGATTGAGGATTGAGGATTGAAGATTGAGGATTGAGGATTGAGGATTGAGGTTTGAGGATTGAAGATTGAGTATTGAGGATCGAAGATTGAGGATTGAGTATTGAGGATTGAGGATTGAGGATTGAGGATTGAGGATTGAAGATGAGGGCTGAGGGTTGAGGATTGAGGTTTGAGGACTGAGGATTGAGGATTGAGGATTGAGAGTTGAGGATTGGGGATTGAGGATTGGAGATTGAGGATTGGGTATTGAGGATTGAAGAATGAGCATTGAGGATTGAGGATTGAGGATTGAGGATTGAAGATTGAGGATTGAGGATTGAGGATTGAGGATTCAGGATTGAGGATTCAGAATTGAGGTTTGAGGACTGAGGATTGAGGATTGAGGATTGAGGATTGAGGATTGAGGATTGAGGATTGAAGATTCAGTATTGAGGATTGAAGATTGAGGGTTGAGGATTGAGGATTGAGGATTGAGGATTGAGGATGAGGGCTGAGGGTTGAAGATTGAAGATTGAGGATTGAGGATTGAGGATTAATGATTGAGTATTGAGGATTGAAGATTGAGAATTGAGGATTGAGGATTGAACATTGTGGACTGAGTGTTGAGGGTTGAGTGATGAGAATTGATGCTTGTGTATAGAGATTTGAAGATTGCAGATTGGGTATTGAGTATTGAAAACTGTGAATTGAGGATATTCTATTGGGGATTGAGGATTGACAACTGATTGTTGAGTACTGAGGGCTGAAGATTGAGGATTCAGGATTGAGGATTCAGAATTGTGGTTTGAGGACTGAGGATTGAAGATTGAAGATTGAGTATTGAGGGTTGGGGATTGAGGATTGAGGATTGAGGATTGAGGTTGAGGGCTGAGGGTTGAAGATTGAGGTGTGAGGACTCAGGACTGAGGATTGAGGATTGAGAATTGAGGATTGAGTATTGAGGATAGAAGATTGAGGATAGGGTATTGAGGATTGAAGAATGAGGATGGAGGAAGTGCGATTGAGGATTAAGGATTGAAGATTGAGTATTCAGGATTGGAGATTGACGATTGAGGATTGAGGATTGAGGATCGAGGAATGAAGATTGAGAATTGAGGATTGAGGATTGAGGATTGAAGATGAGGGCTGAGGGTTGAGGATAGAGGTTTGAGGACTGAGGATTGAGGACTAAGGATTGAGAGTTGAGGATTGAGGATTGAGGATTGAAGATTGAGGATTGGGTATTGAGGATTGAAGAATGAGCATTGAGGATTGAGGATTGAGGATTGAGGATTGAAGATTGAGGATTGAGGATTGAGGTTTGGGGATTGAAGATTGAGTATTGAGGATTGATGGCTGAGGATTGAGGAATGAGGATTGAGGATTGTGTATTGAAGATTGAGTATTGGGGATTGAGGATTGACGATTGAGGATTGAGGACTGAAGATTGAGGATTGGGTATTGAGGATTGAAGAATGAGGATTGAGGATTGAGGATTGAGGATTGAGGATTGAAGATTGAGTATTGAGGATTGAAGATTGAGGATTGAGTATTGAAGATTGAGGATTGGGGATTGAGGATTGACGATTGAGGATTGAGTATTGAGGATTGAGAATTGAGAATTGAGGATTGAGGATTGAAGATTGAGTATTGAGGATTGAAGACTGAGAATTGAGGATTGAGGATTGAGGATTGATGATGAGGGCTGAGGGTTGAGGATAGAGGTTTGAGGACTGAGGATTGAGGATTGAGGATTGAGAGTTGAGGATTGAGGATTGAGGATTGAAGATTGAGGATTGGGTATTGAGGATAGAAGAATGAGCATTGAGGATTGAGGATTGAGGATTGAGGATTGAAGATTGAGGATTCAGGATTGAGGTTTGAGAATTGAATATTGAGTATTGAGGGTTGAAGACTGAGGATTGAGGATTGAGGATTGATAACACTGTTCGACAAATTTTGACTTTTCTTCGATTTTGTAAACGTGAATAAACATTTCTTATAGATTTCGACGTGCTGATTACGAATCTGCAAACCGTTTACCCCCAGAACGTACAGTTTTTGAAAAAATCAATTTTGAAAAAAATGACAAATTTTCAACTTTGGGATTTTTTTCTGCTTTTACCGTAGTAGTTATTTAGTTGCTCTTTGCACGAAATGATTCTGTGGACTCTCCCGAATAAAATAATATAAATAGTTATTAGATTATAAACATCGAAATAGGTTTAAATAACAATTAAAGTGAAAAGGACACCTAAAACGCACCCATTTTTGCTGATATTTTTCACTTTATTTCAAAAAGTAAGGATCTAGGAGAAAATTTGACTATATCACGCGATAGAGCAAATCTTTCTACTAAGGAAAGCATCAGGTGAATGTCCAAAATTATTTTTGTTTTCAATATAGAAGTAAAATAGTTTGGCGAAACGCGCGGCGGAGACAGTGGTACTCAATGGCAACGGCGCGCGCGGAGGACGCTTCGCCTACCGCCTGCCGTTCAGCGGTCCCTATACGCATTGACGTCATTGAGTACCACTGTCTCCGCCGCGCATTTCGCCAAACTATTTTATTTCTATATTGAAATAAAAAATAATTTTGGACATTCGCTTGATGCTTTCCTTAGTAGAAAGATTTGCTCTGTCGCGTGATATAGTCAAATTTTCTCCTAGACCCTTACTTTTTGAAATAAAGTGAAAAATATCAGCAAAAATGGGTGCGTTTTGGGTGTCCTTTTCACTTTAATTGTTATTTAAACCTATTTCCATGTTTATAATCTAATAACTATTTATAGTATTTTATTCGGGAGAGTCCACAGAATCATTTCGTGCAAAGAGCAACTAAATAACTACTACGGTAAAAGCAGAAAAAAATCCCAAAGTTGAAAATTTGTCATTTTTTTCAAAATTGATTTTTTCAAAAACTGTACGTTCTGGGAAAAAACGGGTTGCAGATTCGTAATCAGCACGTCGAAGTCTATAAGAAATGTTTATTCACGTTTACAAAATCAGACCCGTGTTGAACAGTGTAATTGAGGATTGAGGATTGATGATTGAAGGTTGAGGATTGGGGACTGAGAGTTGATGGTTGAGTGATGAGAATTCATGTTTGTGGATAGAGATATGAAGATTGCAAATTGAGTATTGCGTATGGAAAACTCTGATCTGAGGATATTCTAGTGAGGATTGAGGATTGACAGCTGATTGTTGAGGAGTGAGGTCTGAAGATTGAGGATTCAGGTTTGAGGATTCAGGACTGTGGTTTGAGGACTGTGGATTGAGGATTGAGGATTGGGGATTGAGGATTGAGGATCGAGGATTGAAGATTGAAGATTGGGTATTGAGGATTGAACATTGAGGATTGAGAATTGAGGATTGAGGATTGAGGATTGAGGATTGAAGATTGAATATTGATCATTGAAGGTTGAGGATTGAGGATTGAGGGTTGTGGATTCAGGACGAGGACCGATGGTTGAGTATTGATATTTGAGGTCTGAGGATTGAGGATAGAGGATTGAGAATTGAGGATTGAGGATTGAGGATTGAAGATTGAGGATTGGGTATTGAGGATTGAAGAATGAGGACTGAGGATTGAGGATCGAGTATTGAGGATTGAAGACTGAGTATTGAGGATTGAAGATTGAGGATTGAGGATTGAGGATTGAGGATTGAGGATTGAGGATTGAGGATTGAGGATTGAAGATTGAGGATTGAGGATTGAGGATTAAAGGTTGAGCATTGAGGATTGAGGATTGAGGATTGATGATTGAGGATTGAGGATTGAGGATTGAGGATTGTGGATTGAGTATTGAAGATTGAGGATTGATGATTGAGGATTGAGGATTGAGGATTGAGGATTGAGTATTGGGGATTGAGGATTGAAGATTGAGGATTGAGGATTGAGGATTAATGATTGAGTATTGAGGATTGAAGATTGAGAATTGGGGATTGAGGATTGAACATTGTGGACTGAGTGTTGAGGGTTGAGTGATGAGAATTGATGATTGCGGATAGAGATTTGAAGATTGCAGATTGGGTATTGAGTATTGAAAACTGTGAATTGAGGATATTCTATTGGGGATTGAGGATTGACAACTGATTGTTGAGTACTGAGGGCTGAAGATTGAGGATTCAGAATTGAGGATTCAGAATTGTGGTTTGCGGACTGAGGATTGAAGATTGAAGATTGAGTATTGAGGGTTGAGGATTGAGGATTGAGGATTGAGGATTGAGGTTGAGGGCTGAGGGTTGAAGATTGAGGTGTGAGGACTCAGGACTGAGGATTGAGGATTGAGGATTGAGGATTGAGGATTGAGGATTGAAGATTGAGGATTGGGTATTGCGGAATGAATATTGAGGATTGAGTATTGAGGATTGAGCATTGAGGATTGAGGATTGAGGATTCAGAACTGAGGATTCAGGATTGTGGTTTGAGGACAGAGGATTGAGGCTTGAGGATTGAGGATTGAGGATTGAGGATTGAGGATTGAGGATTGAGGATTGAGGATTGAGGATAGAGGATTGAGGATTTAAGATTGAGGATTGGGTATTGAGAATTGAACATTGAGGAATGAGGATTGAGGATTGAGGATTGAGGACTGAAGATTGAATATTGATGATTGAAGATTGAGGGTTGAGTGTTGAGGGTTGTGGATTGGGGACCAGGACTGAGGGTTGAATATTGACGTTTGAGGACTGAGGATTGAGGATTGAGGATTGAGAATTGAGGATTGAGTATTGAGGATTGAAGATTGAGGATTGGGTATTGAGGATTGAAGAATGAGGATTGAGGATTGAAGATTGAGGATTGAGGATTGAGGATCGAGGATTGAGGATGAGGTCTGAGGGTTGAGGATTGAGGTTTGAGGATTGAGGACTGAGGATTGAAGATTGATGATTGAGTATTGAGGATTGAAGATTGAGGATTGAGGATTGAGGATTGAGGATTGAGGATTGAGGAATGAAGATTGAGTATTGAGGTTTGAAGATTGAGGATTTTGGATTGAGGATTGAGGGTTGAGTATTGAAGATTGAGGATTGGGGATTGAGGATTGACGATTGAGGATTGAGTATTGAGGATTGAGAATTGAGGATTGAGGACTGAGGATTGAAGATTGAGGATTGGGTATTGCGGATTGAACATTGAGGATTGAGGATTGAGGATTGAGGATTGAGGATTGAGGACTGAAGATTGAATATTGATGATTGAAGATTGAGGATTGAGGATTGAGGGTTGTGGATTGAGGACGAGGACTGAGGGTTGAGTATTGATGTCTGATGTCTGGGGATTGAGGATTGAGGATTGAGAATTGAGGATTGAGGATTGAGGATTGAAGATTGAGGATTGGGTATTGAGGATTGAAGAAAGAGGATTGAGGATTGAGGATTGAGGATTGAGGATTGAAGATTGAGAATTGAGGATTGAAGGTTGAGGATTGAGGACTGAGGATTGAGGATTGAGGATTGAGGATTGAGGATTGACGAATGAAGATTGAGTATTGAGGTTTGAAGATTGAGGATTTTGGATTGAGGATTGAGGATTGAGTATTGAAGATTGAGGATTTGGGATTGAGGATTGAGGGCTGAGTATTCAGGACTGAGGGTTGAAGATTGAGGATTGAGGATTGCGGATTGAAGATAGAGGATTGGGTATTGAGGATTGAAGAATGAGGATTGAGGATTGAGGATTGAGGATTGAAGATTGATGATTGAGAATTGTGGATTGAGGATTGATGATTGAAGGTTGAGTATTGAGGATTGAAGATTGAGGATTGAGTATTGAGGATTAAGGATTGACTATGAGGGCTGAGGGTTGAGGATTGAGGTTTGAGGACTGAGGACTGAGGATTGAGGATTGAGAATTGAGGATTGAGGATTGAGGATTGAAGATTGAGGATTGGGTATTGAGGATTGAAGAATGAGGATTGATGATTGAGGATTGTGGATTAAGGATTGAAGATTGAGGATTGAGGACTGAGGATAGAAGATTGAGGATTGGGGATCGAGGATCGACGATTGAGGATTGAGTATTGAGGATTGAGTATTGAGGCTTGAGGAATGAACATTGAGTATTGAGGACTGAAGATTGAGGATTGGGGACTGAGTGTTGAGGGTTGAGTGATGAGAATTGACGTTTGTGGATAGAGATATGAAGATTGCAGATTGAGTATTGCGTATGGAAATCTCTGAACTGAGGGTATTCTAGTGAGGATTGAGGATTGACAACTGATTGTTGAGGCCTGAGGGCTGAAGATTGAGGATTCAGGATTGAGGAGTCAGGGTTGTGGTTTGAGGACTGAGGATTGAGGATTGAGGATTGGAGATTGAGGATTGAGGATCGAGGATTGAAGATTGTAGATTGGTTATTGAGGATTTGACATTGAGGATGGGGGATTGAGGATTGAGGATCGAGGATTGAAGATTGAAGATTGAATATTGATGATTGAAGGTTGAGGATTGAGGATTGAGGGTTGTGGATTCAGGACGAGGACTGAGGGTTGAGTGTTGATGTTTGAGGTCTGAGGATTGAGGATAGAGGATTGAGGACTGAGGATTGAGGATTAAGGATTGAGAGTTGAGGATTGAGGGTTGAGGATTGAAGATTGAGGATTGAGGATTGATGGCTGAGGATTGAGGAATGAGGATTGAGGATTGAGTATTGAAGATTGAGGATTGGGGATTGAGGATTGACCATTGAGGATTGAGGATTGAAGATTGAGGATTGGGTATTGAGGATTGAAGAACGAGCATTGAGGATTGAGGATTGAGGATTGAGGATTGAATAATGAGGATTGAGGATTGAGGTTTGAGGATTGAAGATTGAGTATTGAGGATTGATGGCTGAGGATTGAGGAATGAGGATTGAGGATTGAGTATTGAAGATTGAGGATTGGGGATTGAGGATTGACGATTGAGGATTGAGGATTGAAGATTGAGGATTGGGTATTGAGGATTGAAGAATGAGGATTGAGGATTGAGGATTGAGGATTGAGGATTGAAGATTCAGTATTGAGTATTGAGGATTGAAGGTTGAGGATTGGGTATTGCGGATCGAAGATTGAGTATTGAGGGCTGAGGATTGTGGATTGAGGATCGAGGATTGAGGATTGAGGATTGAAGATTGAGTATTGAGGATTGAGGATTGAGGATTGAAGATTGAGGATTGAGGATTGAGGATTGAGGATTGAAGATTGAGTATTGAGGATTGAAGATTGAAGGTTGGGTATTGAGGACTGAACATTGAGGATTGAGGATTGAGGATTGAGGATTGAGGGTTGAGGATTGATGATTGAGGATTGAAGATTGAATATTGATGATTGAAGGTCGTGGATTGAGGATTGAGGATTGAAGATTGAGTATTGAGGATTGAAGATTGAGGATTGAGGATTGAGTATTGAGGATTGACGATTGAAGATTGAGGATAGGGGACTGAGTGTTGATGACTGAGTGATGAGAATTGATGTTTGTGGATAGAGATATGAAGGTTGCAGATTGAGTATTGCGTATGGAAAACTCTGAACTGAGGATATTCTAGTGTGGATTGAGGATTGACAACTGATTGTTGAGGACTGAGGTCTGAAGGTTGAGGATTCAGGATTGAGGATTCAGGACTGTGGTTTGAGGACTGTGGATTGAGGATTGAGGATTGGGGATTGAGGATTGAGGATCGAGGATTGAAGATTGAAGATTGGGTATTGAGGATTGAACATTGAGGATTGAGAATTGAGGATTGAGGATTGAGGATTGAGGATTGAAGATTGAATATTGATCATTGAAGGTTGAGTATTGAGGATTGAGGGTTGTGGATTCAGGACGAGGACTGAGGGTTGAGTATTGATGTTTGAGGTCTGAGGATTGAGGATAGAGGATTGAGAATTGAGGATTGAGGATTGAGGATTGAAGATTGAGGATTGGGTATTGAGGATTGAAGAATGAGGACTGAGGGTTGAGGATCGAGTATTGAGGATTGAAGATTGAGTATTGAGGATTGAAGATTGAGGATTGAGGATTGAGGATTGAGGATTGAGGATTGAGGATTGAGGATTGAGGATTGAAGGTTGAGGATTGAGGATTGAGGACTAAAGGTTGAGCATTGAGGATTGAGGATTGAGGATTGATGATTGAGGATTGAGGATTGAGGATTGAGGATTGAGGATTGAGTATTGAAGATTGAGGATTGATGATTGAGGATTGAGGATTGAGGATTGAGGATTGAGTATTGGGGATTGAGGATTGAAGATTGAGGATTGAGGATTGAGGATTAATGATTGAGTATTGAGGATTGAAGATTGAGAATTGACGATTGAGGATTGAACATTGTGGACTGAGTGTTGAGGGTTGAGTGATGAGAATTGATGCTTGTGGATAGAGGTTTGAAGATTGCAGATTGGGTATTGAGTATTGAAAACTGTGAATTGAGGATATTCTATTGTGGATTGAGGATTGACAACTGATTGTTTAGTACTGAGGGCTGAAGATTGAGGATTCAGGATTGAGGATTCAGAATTGTGGTTTGAGGACTGAGGATTGAAGATTGAAGATTGAGTATTGAGGGTTGGGGATTGAGGATTGAGGATTGAGGATTGAGGTTGAGGGCTGAGGGTTGAAGATTGAGGTGTGAGGACTCAGGACTGATGATTGAGGATTGAGAATTGAGGATTGAGTATTGAGGATTGAAGATTGAGGATAGGGTATTGATGATTGAAGAATGAGGATGGAGGATGGGCGATTGAGGATTGAGGATTGAGGATTGAGGATTGAGGATTGAAGATTGAGTATTGAGGATTGATGGCTGAGGATTGAGGAATGAGGATTGAGGATTGAGTATTGAAGATTGAGGATTGGGGATGGAGGATTGACGATTGAGGATTGAGGATTGAAGATTGAGGATTGGGTATTGAGGATTGAAGAATGAGGATTGAGGATTGACGATTGAGGATTGAGGATTGAAGATTGAGTATTGAGGATTGAAGATTGAGAATTGATGCTTGTGGATAGAGATTTGAAGATTGCAGATTGGGTATTGAGTATTGAAAACTGTGAATTGAGGATATTCTATTGGGGATTGAGGATTGACAACTGATTGTTGAGTACTGAGGGCTGAAGATTGAGGATTCAGGATTGAGGATTCAGAATTGTGGTTTGAGGACAGAGGATTGAAGATTGAAGATTGAGTATTGAGTGTTGGGGATTGAGGATTGAGGATTGAGGATTGAGGTTGAGGGCTGAGGGTTGAAGATTGAGGTGTGAGGACTCAGGACTGAGGATTGAGGATTGAGAATTGAGGATTGAGTATTGAGGATAGAAGATTGAGGATAGGGTATTGCGGATTGAAGAATGAGGATGGAGGATGGGCGATTGAGGATTGAGGATTGAAGATTGAGTATTCAGGATTGGAGATTGACGATTGAGGATTGAGGATTGAGGATCGAGGAATGAAGATTGAGAATTGAGGATTGAGGATTGAGGATTGAAGATGAGGGCTGAGGGTTGAGGATAGAGGTTTGAGGACTGAGGATTGAGGATTAAGGATTGTGAGTTGAGGATTGAGGATTGAGGATTGAAGATTGAGGATTGGGTATTGAGGATTGAAGAATGAGCATTGAGGATTGAGGATTGAGGATTGAGGATTGAAGATTGAGGATTGAGGATTGAGGTTTGAGGATTGAAGATTGAGTATTGAGGATTGATGGCTGAGGGTTGAGGAATGAGGATTGAGGATTGAGTATTGAAGATTGAGGATTGGGGATTGAGGATTGACGATTGAGGATTGAGGATTGAAGATTGAGGATTGGGTATTGAGGATTGAAGAATGAGGATTGAGGATTGAGGATTGAGGATTGAGGATTGAAGATTGAAGATTGAGTATTGAGTATTGAGGATTGAAGGTTGAGGATTGGGTATTGCGGATCGAAGATTGAGCATTGAGGGCTGAGGATTGTGGATTGAGCATCGAGGATTGAGGATTGAGGATTGAAGATTGAGGATTGGGTATTGAGGATTGAAGAATGAGCATCGAGGATTGAGGATTGAGGATTGAGGATTGAAGATTGAGGATTGAGGATTGAGGTTTGAGAATTTAATATTGAGTATTGAGTGTTGAAGACTGAGGATTGAGGATTGAGGATTGATAATTGAGGATTGAGGATTGACGATTGAAGATTGAGGATTGGGGACTGAGTGTTGATGGTTGAGTGATGAGAATTCATGTTTGTGGATAGAGATATGAAGATTGCAGATTGAGTATTGCGTATGGAAAACTCTGAACTGAGGATATTCTAGTGAGGATTGAGGATTGACAGCTGATTGTTGAGGACTGAGGTCTGAAGATTGAGGATTCAGGGTTGAGGATTCAGGACTGCGGTTTGAGGACTGTGGATTGAGGATTGAGGATTGGGGATTGAGGATTGAGGATCGAGGATTGAAGATTGAAGATTGGGTATTGAGGATTGAACATTGAGGATTGAGAATTGAGGATTGAGGATTGAGGATTGAGGATTGAAGATTGAATATTGATCATTGAAGGTTGAGGATTGAGGATTGAGGGTTGTGGATTCAGGACGAGGACCGAGGGTTGAGTATTGACGTTTGAGGTCTGAGGATTGAGGATAGAGGATTGAGAATTGAGGATTGACGATTGAGGATTGAAGATTGAGAATTGGGTATTCAGGATTGAAGAATGACGACTGAGAATTGAGGATCGAGTACTGAGGATTGAAGATTGAGTATTGAGGATTGAAGATTGAGGATTGAGGATTGAGGATTAAAGGTTGAGCATAGAGGATTGAGGATTGAGGATTGATGATTGAGGATTGAGGATTGAGGATTGAGGATTGAGGATTGAGTATTGAAGATTGAGGATTGATGATTGAGGATTGAGGATTGAGGATTGAGGATTGAGTATTGGGGATTGAGGATTGAAGATTGAGGATTGAGGATTGAGGATTAACGATTGAGTATTGAGGATTGAAGATTGAGAATTGAGGATTGAGGATTGAACATTGTGGACTGAGTGTTGAGGGTTGAGTGATGAGAATTGATGTTTGTGGATAGAGATTTGAAGATTGCAGATTGGGTATTGAGTATTGAAAACTGTGAATTGAGGATATTCTATTGGGGATTGAGGATTGACAACTGATTGTTGAGTACTGAGGGCTGAAGATTGAGGATTCAGGATTGAGGATTCAGAATTGTGGTTTGCGGACTGAGGATTGAAGATTGAAGATTGAGTATTGAGGGTTGAGGATTGAGGATTGAGGATTGAAGATTGAGGATTGGGGACTGAGTGTTGATACGCTGAGTGATGAGAATTGATGTTTGCGGATAGAGATTTGAAGATTGAAGATTGAGTATTGCGTATGGAAAACTCTGAACTGAGGATATTCTATTGAGGATTGAGGATTGACAACTGATTGTTGAGGACTGAGGGCTGAAGATTGAGGATTCAGGATTGAGGATTCAGGATTGTGGTTTGAGGACAGAGGATTGAGGATTGAGAATTGAGGATTGAGGATTGAGGATTGAGGACTGAAGATTGAGGATTGGGTATTGCGCATTGAATATTGAGGATTGAGTATTGAGGATTGAGCATTGAGGATTCAGGATTGAGGATTCAGGATTGAGGATTCAGGATTGTGGTTTGAGGACAGAGGATTGAGGCTTGAGGATTGAGGATTGAGGACTGAGGATTGAGGATTGAAGATTGAGGATTGGGTATTGAGGATTGAAGAATGAGGATTGAGGATTGAGGATTGAGGATTGAGGATTGAAGATTGAGTATTGAGGATTGAAGATTGAGTATTGAGGACTGAGGATTGAGGACTCAGGATCGAGTATTGAGGATTGAGGATTGAAGGTTGAGTATTGAGGATTGATAACTGAGGATTGAGGAATGAGGATTGAGGATTGAGTATTGAAGATTGAGGATAGGGGATTGAGGATTGACGATTGAGGATTGAGTATTGAGGATTGAGAATTGAGGATTGAGGATTGAAGATTGAGTATTGAGGATTGAAGATTGAGGATTGAGGATTGAGGATTGAGGATTGAGGATTGACGATGAGGGCCGAGGGTTGAGGATTGAGGTTTGAGGACTGAGGACTGAGGATTGAGGATTGAGAATTGAGGATTGAGGATTGAGGATTGAAGATTGAGGATTGGGTATTGAGGATTGAAGAATGAGGATTGAGGATTGAGGATTGAGGATTGAGGATTGAAGATTGAGGATTGAGGATAGAGGATTGAGGATTGAAGATTGATTATTGAGGATTGAAGGTTGAGGATTGAGGATTGAGGATTGAGGATTGAGGATTGAGGATTGAAGATTGAGGATTGGGGACTGAGTGTTCAGGTTTGAGTGGTGAGAATTGATGTTTGTGGATAGAGATATGAAGATTGCAGATTGAGTATTGCGTATGGAAAACTCTGAACTGACGATATTCTATTGAGGATTGAGGATTGACAACTGATTGTTGAGGACTGAGGCCTGAAGATTGAGGTTTCAGGATTGAGGATTCAGGATTGTGGTTTGAGGACTGAGGATTGAGGATTGAGGATCGAGGATTGAGAATCCAGGATTGAGGATTGAAGATTGAGGATTGGGTATTGAGGATTGAACATTGAGGATTGAGGATTGATGATTGAGGATTGAGGATTGAGGATTGAAGATTGAATATTGATGATTGAAGATTGAGGATTGTGGATTGAGGACTGAGTATTGAGGATTGAAGATTGAGGATTCAGGATTGAGGATTGAGGATTGAGGAATGAGGATTGAGGATTGAGGGTTGTGGATTGGGGACCAGGACTGAGGGTTGAATATTGATGTTTGAGGTCTGAGGATTGCGGATTGAGGATTGAGAATTGAGGATTGAGGATTGAGGATTGAAGATTGAGGATTGGGTACTGAGGATTGAAGAATGAGTATTGAGGATTGAGGATTGAGGCCTGAGGATTGAGAATTGAGAACTGAGGATGAGGACTGAGGGCTGAGGGTTGAGGTTTGAGGAATGAGGACTGACGACTGAGGATTGAGGATTGAAGATTGAGTATTGAGGATTGAAGATTGTGGATTGAGGATTGAGGATTGAGGATTGAGGATTGAAGATTGAGGATTGGGGACTGAGTGTTGATACGCTGAGTGATGAGAATTGATGTTTGCGGATAGAGATTTGAAGATTGCAGATTGAGTATTGCGTATGGAAAACTCTGAACTGAGGATATTCTATTGAGGATTGAGGATTGACAACTGATTGTTGAGGACTGAGGGCTGAAGATTGAGGATTCAGGATTGAGGATTCAGGATTGTGGTTTGAGGACAGAGGATTGAGGATTGAGAATTGAGGATTGAGGATTGAGGATTGAGGATTGAAGATTGAGGATTGGGTATTGCGGATTGAATATTGAGGATTGAGTATTGAGGATTGAGCATTGAGGATTCAGGATTGAGGATTCAGGATTGAGGATTCAGGATTGTGGTTTGAGGACAGAGGATTGAGGCTTGAGGATTGAGGATTGAGGATTGAGGATTGAAGATTGAGGATTGGGTATTGAGGATTGAAGAATGAGGATTGAGGATTGAGGATTGAGGATTGAGGATTGAAGATTGAGGATTGAGGATTGAGGATTGAGGATTGAAGATTGAGTATTGAGGATTGAAGATTGAGTATTGAGGATTGAATGTTGAGGATAGGGGATTGAGGATTGAGGATTGAGGATTGAAGATTGAGGACTGGGGACTGAGTATTGAGGGTTGAGTGATGAGAATTGGTGTTTGAGGATAGAGATTTAAAGATTGCAGATTGAGTATTGAGTATTGAAAACTGTGAATTGATGATATTCTATTGAGGATTGAGAATTGACAACTGATTGTTGAGAACTGAGGTCTGAAGGTTGAGGATTCAGTATTGAGGATCCAGGATTGAGGTTTTAGGACTGAGGATTGAGGATAGAGGATTGAGGATTGAGGATTGGGGATTGAGGATTGAGGATCGTTGATTGAAGATTGAAGATTGGGTATTGAGGATTGAACATTGAGGATTGAGAATTGCGGATTGAGGATTCAGGATTGAGGATTGAAGATTGAATATTGATCATTGAAGGTTGAGGATTGAGGATTGAGGGTTGTGAATTCAGGACGAGGACTGAGGGTTGAGTATTGATGTTTGAGGTCTGACGATTGAGGATAGAGGATTGAGAATTGAGGATTGAGGATTGAGGATTGAAGATTGAGGATTGAAGATTGAGGATTGAGGATTGAGGATTAAAGGTTGAGCATTGAGGATTGAGTATTGAGGATTGATGATTGAGGATTGAGGATTGAGGATTGAGGATTGAGGATTGAGGATTTAGGATTGAGTATTGAAGACTGAGGATTGATGATTGAGGATTGAGGATTGAGGATTGAGTATTGAGTATTGGGGATTGAGGATTGTAGATTGAGGATTGAGAATTGAGGATTAATGATTGAGTATTGAGGATTGAAGATTGAGAATTGAGGATTGAGGATTGAACATTGTGGACTGAGTGTTGAGGGTTGAGTGATGAGAATTGATGTTTGTGGATAGAGATTTGAAGATTGCAGATTGGGTATTGAGTATTGAAAACTGTGAATTGAGGATATTCTATTGGGGATTGAGGATTGACAACTGGTTGTTGATTACTGAGGACTGAAGATTGAGGATTCAGGATTGAGGATTCAGAATTGTGGTTTGAGGACTGAGGATTGAAGATTGAAGATTGAGTATTGAGGGTTGAGGATTGAGGATTGAGGATTCAGGATTGAGGTTGAGGGCTGAGGGTTGAAGATTGAGGTGTGAGGACTCAGGACTGAGGATTGAGGTTTGAGAATTGAGGATTGAGAATTGAGGATTGAAGATTGAGGATAGGGTATTGGGGATTGATGAATGAGAATGGAGGATGGGCGATTGAGGATTGAGGATTGAAGATTGAGTATTCAGGATTGGAGATTGACGATTGAGGATTGAGGATTGAGGATTGAAGATTGAGTATTGAGGATTGAAGACTGAGGATTGAGGATTGACGATTGATGACTGAGGATTGAGAATTGAAGATTGAGGATTGGGGACTGAGTGTTGAGGGTTGAGTGATGAGGATTGATGTTTGTGCATAGAGATTTGAAGATTGCCGATTCAGTATTGAGTATTGAAACCTGTGAATTGAGGATATTCTATTGAGGATTGAGGAATGACAACAGATTGTTGAGGACTGAGAGCTGAAGATTGAGGATTCAGGATTGAGGATTCAGAATTGAGGTTTGATGACTGAGGATTGAGGATTGAGGATTGAGGATTGAGGATTGAGGATTGAGGATTGAAGATTCAGTATTGAGGATTGAAGATTGAGGATTGAGGATTGAGGATTGAGGATTGAGGATTGAGGATTGAGGATTGAGTACTGAAGATTGAGTATTGATGACTGAGGATTCAGGATTGAGGATTGAGGACTGAGGATTGAGGATTGAGCATTGAAGATTGAATATTGATGATTGAAGATTGAGGATTGAGGATTGAGTGTTGTGGATTGAGGACGAGGTCTGATGGATGAGTATTGATGTTTGAGGTCTGAGGATTGATGATTGAGAATCGAGAATAGAGGATTGAGGATGGAGGATTGAAGATTGAGGATTTGGTGTTGAGGATTGAAGAATGAGAATTGAGGATTGAGGATTGAGGACTGAGGATTGAAGATTGAGTATTGAGGATTGAAGATTGAGGATTGAGGATTTGGGATTGATGATTGAGGATTGAGGATTGAGGATTGAGGATTGACAACTGATTGTTGAGGAATGAGGGCTGAAGATTGAGGATTCAGGATTGAGGATTCAGGATTGTGGTTTGAGGACAGAGGATTGAGGATTGAGAATTGAGGATTGAGGATTGAGGATTGAGGAATGAAGATTGCGGATTGGGTATTGCGGACTGAATATTGAGGATTGAGGATTGAGGATTGAGGATTGAGGATTCAGGATTGAGGATTCAGGATTGAGGATTCAGGATTGTGGTTTGAGGACAGAGGATTGAGGCTTGAGGATTGAGGATTGAGGAATGAGGATTGAGGATTGAGGATTGAGGATTTAAGATTGAGGATTGGGTATTGAGAATTGAACATTGAGGATTGAGGATTGAGGATTGAGGATTGAGGACAGGAGATTGAATATTGATGATTGAAGATTGAGGATTGAGGATTGAGAGTTGTGGATTGGGGACCAGGACTGAGGGTTGAATATTGACGTTTGAGGACTGAGGATTGAGGATTGAGGATTGAGAATTGAGGATTGAGGATTGAGGATTGAAGATTGAGGTTTGAGGACCGAGGACTGAGGATTGAGGATTGAGAATTGAGGATTGAGGATTGAGGATTGAAGATTGAGGATTGGGTATTGAGGATTGAGGATTGAGGATTGAGTATTGGGGATTGAGGATTGAAGATTGAGGATTGAGAATTGATGATTAATGATTGAGTATTGAGGATTGAAGAATGAGAATTGAGGATTGAGGATTGAACATTGTGGACTGAGTGTTGAGGGTTGAGTGATGAGAATTGATGTTTGTGGATAGAGATTTGAAGATTGCAGATTGGGTACTGAGTATTGAAAGCTGTGAATTGAGGATATTCTATTGGGGATTGAGGATTGACAACTGATTGTTGAGTACTGAGGGCTGAAGATTGAGGATTCAGGATTGAGGATTCAGAATTGTGGTTTGAGGACTGAGGATTGAAGATTGAAGATTGAGTATTGAGGGTTGAGGATTAAGGATTGAGGATTGAGGATTGAGGTTGAGGGCTGAGGGTTGAAGATTGGGGTGTGAGGACTCAGGACTGAGGATTGAGGTTTGAGAATTGAGGATTGAGAACTGAGGATTGAAGATTGAGGATAGGGTATTGAGGATTGATGAATGAGAATGGAGGATGGGCGATTGAGGATTGAGGATTGAAGATTGAGTATTCAGGATTGGAGATTGACGGTTGAGGATTGAGGATTGAGGATCGAGGATTGAGGATTGAGGATTGAGGATTGAAGATTGAGGATTGAGGATTGAGGATTAAAGATTGAGTATTGAGGATTGAAGGTTGAGGATTGATGATTGAGAATTGAGGATTGAGTATTGAGGATTGAGGATTGATTATTGAAGATTGAGGATTGATGATTGAGGATTGAGAATTGTGGATTGAGGATTGAAGATTGTGGATTGAGGATTGAGGATTGAAGATTGAGTATTGAGGATTGAAGATTGAGGATTGAGGATTGAGGATTGAACATTGAGGACTGAGTCTTGAGGGTTGAGTGATGAGAATTGATGTTTGTGGATAGAGATATGAAGATTGCAGATTGAGTATTGTGTATCGAAAACTGCGATTTGAGGATATTCTATTGAGGATTGAGGATTGTCACCTGATTGTTGAGGACTGAGGGCCGAAGATTGAGGATTCAGGATTGAGGATTCTGAATTGAGGTTTGATGTCTGAGCATTGAGGATTGAGGATTGAACATTGAGTATTGAGGATTGAAGATTGAGGATTGAGGATTGAGGGTTGAGGATTGAGGATGAGGACTGAGGATTGACTATTGAAGATTGAGTATTGAGGATTGAAGGTTGAGGACTGAGCATTGAGGATTGAAGATTGAGTATTGAGGATTGAAGATAGATGATTGAGTGTTGAGGATTGAAGATTGAGGATTGAGGATTGAGGATTGAGGATTGAGGATTGAGGATTGAGGATTGAGGATTGAGGATTGAGGATTGCGGATTGAGGATTGATGATTGAGTATTGAGGATTGAATATTGAGGATTGTGGATTGAGGATTGAGGATTGAGGATTAAGGATTGAATATTAAGGATTGGGGATTGAGGATTGACGATTGAGGATTGAGTATTGAGGATTAAGAATTGAGGATTGAGGATTGAGGATTCAAGATTGAGGATTGGGGACTGAGAGCTGAGGGTTGAGTGATGAGAATTGATGTTTGTGGATAGAAATTTAAAGATTGCAGATTGAGTATTGAGTATTGAAAACTGTGAATTTATGATACTCTATTGAGGATTGAGAATTGAGTATTGATGGTTGAGTGTTGAGGATTGATGGTTGAGGGTTGTGTGTTGAATATTGAGAATTGAGGATTTAGGATTGAGGACTGAAGATTGAGGATTGAAGATTTAGTATTGACGATTGAAGACTCAGGATCGAGGATTGAGTGTTGAGGATTGAGGACGGGGTCTGACGGTTGAGGATTGAGGTTTGTGGATTGAGGATTGAGGATTGAGGTCTGAGGATTGAGGATTGAGGACTGAGCATTGAGGATTGAAGATTGAGGAATGGGGATTGAGGATTGAAGATTGAGGATTAAGGATTGAGGATTGGGGATTGGGGATCTAGGATAGGAGATTGATTATTGAGGATTGAAGATTGAGGGTTGAGGATTCAGGATTGAGAATTGAGAATTGAGGATGGGGACAGAGGGTTGAGGATTGAGGATTGAGGAACGAGGATTGAGGATTGAGGATTGAGGGCAGAGGATTGACGATTGAGTATTGAAGATTGAGGATTGATGACTGACGATTGAGAATTGAGGATTGATGATTGCGGATTGATGATTGAAGATTGAGTACTGAGGATTGAATATTGAGGATTGAGGATTGAGTGTTGAGGATTGAAGATTGAGGATTGAGGATTGAGGATTGAAAATTGAGTATTGAGGGTTGAAGATTGAGGATTGAGTATTGAGGATTGGAGATTGAGGACTGAGTGTTGAGGGCTGTGTGATGAGAATTGATGTTTGTGGGTGGTGAGCAGAAGATTGAACATTGAGGATTGAGTGTTGAAAACTAAGAATTCAGGATATTCTACTGAGTATTGAGAATTGAGTATTGATGGTTGAGTATTGAGGATTGATGGTTGAGGGTTGTGTGTTGAATATTGAGGATTGGCGGATTGAGTATTGAAGATTGAGGACTGAGGACTGAGGATTGAGTATTGAGGATTGAGGATTGAGTATTGATGATTGAGGATTGAAGTTTGAGTATTGATGATTGAAGATTGCGGATTGATTATTAAGGGTTGAGGATTGAGGGCGAGGACTGAGGGCTGAGGATTGAGGACTGAGGGTTGAGGATTAAGGATTGAGGATTGGGGATTGGGGATCTAGGATTGGAGATTGATTATTGAGGATTGAAGATTGAGGGTTGAGGGTTGAGGATCGAGAATTGAGAATTGAAGATTGAGGATTGAGGATTGAGTGTTGAGGATTGAAGATTGAGGATCGAGAATTGAGAATTGAAGATTGAGGATTGAGGATTGAGGATCGAGAATTGAGAATTGAAGATTGAGGATTGAGGATTGAGGATTGAGGGTTGAGGATTGAAGATTGAGGATTGAGGATTGAGGATTGAGGATTGACGATGAGGACTGAGGATTGACGATTGAAGATTGAGTATTGAGGATTGAAGGTTGAGGATTGAGCATTGAGGATTGAAGGTTGAGTATTGAGGATTGAAGATTGATGATTGAGTGTTGAGGATTGAAGACTGAGGATTGAGGATTGAGGATTGAGGATTGAGGATTGAGGATTGGGTATTGAGGATTGAAGAATGAGCATTGAGGATTGAGGATTGAGGAATGAGGATTGAAGATTGAGTATTGAGGATTGAAGATTGAGGATTGAGGAATGAGGATTGAGGATTGAGGATTGAGGATTGAGGATTGAGGATTGAAGATTGAGTATTGAGGATTGAATATTGAGGATTGTGGATTGAGGATTGAGGATTGAGGATTGAAGATTAAGGATTTGGTATTGAGGATTGACGACTGAGTATTGAGTATTGAGGATTAAGAATTGAGGATTGAGGATTGAGGATTGAAGATTGAGGATTGAGGATTGAGGATGAGGACTGAGGATTGAGGACTGAAGATTGAATATTGATGATTGAAGGTTGAGGATTGAGGATTGAGGGCTGTGGATAGAGGACGAGGACCGAGGGTTGAGTATTGATGTTTGAGGTCTGAGGATTGAGGATTGAGGATTGAGAATTGAGGATTGAGGATTGAGGATTCAAGATTGAGGATTGGGTATTGTGGATTGAGGAATGAGGATTGAGGATTGAGGATTGAGGATTGAGGATTGAAGATTGAGTATTGAGGATTGAAGATTGAGGATTGAGGATTGAGGATTGAGGATTGAGGATGAGGACTGAGGATTGACGGTTGAAGATTGAGTATTGAGGATTGAAGGTTGAGGATTGAGCATTGAGGATTGAAGATTGAGTATTGAGGATTGAAGATTGATGCTTGAGTGTTGAGGATTGAAGATTGAGGATTGAGGATTGAGGATTGAGGATTGAGGATTGGGTATTGAGGATTGAAGAATGAGGATTGAGGATTGAGGATTGAGGATTGAGGGTTGAAGATAGAGTATTGAGGATTGAAGATTGAGGGTTGAGGAATGAGGATTGAGGATTGAAGTTTGAGTATTGATGATTGAAGATTGCGGATTGATTATTAAGGGTTGAGGATTGAGGGCGAGGACTGAGGGTTGAGGATTGAGGACTGAGGGTTGAGGATTGAGGATTGAGCATTGAAGATTGAAGGTTGAGGACCAGGGATTGAGGATTGAAGATTGAGGATTAAGGATTGAGGATTGGGGATTGGGGATCTAGGATCGGAGATTGATTATTGAGGATTGAAGATTGGGGGTTGAGCATTGAGGATCGAGAATTGAGAATTGAAGATTGAGGATTGAGGATTGAGGATTGAGGATTGAGAATTGAAGATTGAGGATTGAGGATTGAGGATTGTCGATTGAGGATTGAGTATTGAGGATTGAGAGTTGAGGATTGAGGATTGAATATTGAGTATTGAGGATTGACGGTTGAGGATTGAGAATTGAGGTTTGAGGATTGACGATGAGGGCTGAGGGTTGAGGATTGAGGATTGAGGACTGACGACTGAGGATTGAGCGTTGAGGTTTGAGTGATGAGAATTGGTGTTTGTGGATAGAGATTTGAAGATTGCAGATTGAGTATTGCGTATGGAAAGCTCTGAACTGAGGATACTCTATTGAGGATTGAGGATTGACAACTGATTGTTGAGGACTGAGGGCTGAAGATTGAGGTTTCAGGATTGAGGATTCAGGATTGTGGTTTGAGGACTGAGGATTGAGGTTTGAGGATTGAGGATTGAGGGTTGAGGATTGATAATTGAAAATTGAGGATTGAGGATTGCGGATTGAACATTGAGGATTGAGGATTGAGGATTGAAGATTGGGGATTGGGTATTGAGGATTGAGAATTGGGGATTGAGGATTGAGGATTGAAGATTGAGGATTGGGTATTGAGCATTGAAGAATGAGGACTGAGGATTGAGGATTGAGGATTGAGGATTGAAGATTGAGTATTGAGGATTGAAGATTGAGGATTGAGGATTGAGGATTGAACATTGAGGACTGATTGTTGAGTGTTGAGTGATGAGAATTGATGTTTGTGGATAGAGATTTGAATATTGCAGATTGAGTATTGTGTATCGAAAACTGCGAATTGAGGATATTCTATTGAAGATTGAAGATTGTCACCTGATTGTTGAGGACTGAGTGCTGAAGATTGAGGATTCAGGATTGAGGATTCAGAATTGAGGTTTGAGGTCTGAGGATTGAGGATTGAGGATTGAGGATTGAGTATTGAGGATTGAAGATTGAGGATTGAGGATTGAGGATTGAGGATTGAGGATGAGGACTGAGGATTGACGATTGAAGGTTGAGTACTGAGGATTGAAGGTTGAGGATTGAGCATTGAGGATTGAAGATTGAGTATTGAGGATTGAAGATTGATGATTGAGTGTTGAGGATTGAAGATTGAGGATTGAGGAATGAGGATTGAGGATTGAGGATTGAGGATTGAAGATTGAGTATTGAGGATTGAAGATTGACTATTGAGGATTGAGGATTGAGGATTGAGGATTGAAGATTGAGGATTGGGGATTGATGATTGACGATTGAGGATTGAGTAATGACGATTGAGGATTGAGGATTGAGGATTGAAGGTTGAGGATTGAGGATTGTGGATTGAATATTGAGGACTTAGTGTTGAGGGTTGAGTGATGGGAATTGATGTTTGTGGATTGAGCTTTGAAGATTGAAGAATGGGGATTGAGTATTGAAAACTGTGAATTGAGAATATTCTATTGAGGATTGAGGATTGACAATTGATTGTTGAGGACTGAGGGCTGAAGATTGAGGATTCAGGATTGAGGATTCGGGATTGATGTTTGAGGACTGAGGATTGAGGATTGAGGATTGAGGATTGAGGATTGACGCTTGAGGATTGATGGTTGAGGATGGAGGATTGTAGAGAGAGGACTGAGTGTTGTGGATTGAGTGTTGAGGATTGACGTTTGAGGATTGAGATTTGATTACTGAATTTGTGGATTGAGTATTGAACCATGAGAATTCAGGATATTCTATTGAGCATTGAGAATTGAGTATTGATGGTTGAGTATTGAGGATTGATGGTTGAGGGTTGTGTGTTGAATATTGAGGATTGAGGATTGTGGATTGAGGACTGAAGATTGAGGATTGAAGATTTAGTATTGACGATTGAAGGTTGAGGATTTAGGATTGAGTGTTGAGGATTGAGGACGAGGACTGACGGTTGAGGATTGAGGTTTGTGGATTGAGGATTGAGGATTGAGGACTGAGGATTGAGGTTTGAGGACTGAGCATTGAGGATTGAAGATTGAGGACTGGGGATTGAGGATTGAAGATTGAGGATTAAGGATTGAGGATTGGGGATTGGGGATGTAGGATTGGAGATTGATTATTGAGGATTGAAGATTGAGTGTTGAGGATTCAGGATTGAGAATTGAGAATTGAGGATGGGGACTGAGGGTTGAGGTTTGAGGTTTGAGGAACGAGGATTGAGGATTGAGGATTGAGGGCAGAGGATTGACGATTGAGTATTGAAGATTGAGGATTGAGGATTGAAGATTGAGGATTAAGGATTGAGGATTGGGGATTGAGAATTGAGGATTGAGGATTGAAGATTGTGTATTGAGGATTGAGGGTTGAGAATTGGGAATTGAGGTTTGAGGATTGACGATGAGGGCTGAGGGTTGAGGATTGAGGATTGAGGACTGAGGACTGAGGATTGAGTGTTGAGGATTGCGGGTTGAGGATTGAGGATTGAGGATTGAGGATTGAAGATTGAGGATTGAGGAATGAGGATTGAGGATTGAGGATTGAGGATTGAGGATTGAGGATTGAAGATTGAGGATTGAAGATTGAATATTGATGATAGAAGATTGAGGATTGAGGATTGAGGATTGAGGATAGACGATTGAGGACTGAGTATTGAGGATTGAAGGTTGAGTATTGAGGATTGAATATTGAGGATTGAGGATTGAGTGTTGAGGATTGAGGAGTGAGGATTGAGGATTGAAGATTGAATATTGATGATAGAAGATTGAGGATTGAGGATTGAGGATTGAGGATAGACGATTGAGGACTGAGTATTGAGGATTGAAGGTTGAGGATTGAGCATTGAGGATTGAAGATTGAGTATTGAGGATTGAAGATTGATGATTGAGTGTTGAGGATTGAAGACTGAGGATTGAGGATTGAGGATTGAGGTTTGAGGATTGAGGATTGGGTATTGAGGATTCAAGAATGAAGATTGACAATTGAGGATTGAGGTTTGAGGATTGAAAATTGAGTATTGAGGATTGAAGATTGAGGATTGAGGAATGAGGATTGAGGATTGAGGATTGAGGATTGAGGATTGAGGATTGAAGATTGAGTATTGAGGATTGAATATTGAGGATTGTGGATTGAGGATTGAGGATTGAGGATTGAAGATTAAGGATTTGGTATTGGGGATTGACGACTGAGTATTGAGTATTGAGGATTAAGAATTGAGGATTGAGGATTGAGGATTGAAGATTGAGGATTGAGGATTGAGGATGAGGACTGAGGATTGAGGACTGAAGATTGAATATTGATGATTGAAGTTTGAGGATTGAGGATTGAGGGCTGTGGATAGAGGACGAGGACCGAGGGTTGAGTATTGATGTTTGAGGTCTGAGGATTGAGGATTGAGGATTGAGAATTGAGTATTGAGGATTGAGGATTCAAGATTGAGGAGTGGGTATTGAGGATTGAAGAATGAGGATTGAGGATTGAGGATAGAGGATTGAGGATTGAAGATTGAGTATTGAGGATTGAAGATTGAGGATTGAGGATCGAGGATTGAGGATTGAGGATGAGGACTGAGGATTGACGGTTGAAGATTGAGTATTGAGGATTGAAGGTTGAGGATTGAGCATTGAGGATTGAAGATTGAGTATTGAGGATTGAAGATTGATGATTGATTGTTGAGGATTGAAGATTGAGGATTGAGGATTGAGGATTGAGGATTGAGGATTGAGGATTGGGTATTGAGGATTGAAGAATGAGGATTGAGGATTTAGGATTGAAGATTGAGGACTGGGCATTGAGGATTGAAGAATGATGATTGAGGATTGAGGATTGAAGGTTGAGGATTGAGAATTGAGGTTTGAGGATTGACGATGATGGCTGAGGGTTGAGGATTGAGGATTGAGGGCTGAGGACTGAGGATTGAGTGTTGAGGAATTCGTGTTGAGGATTGAGGATTGATGATTGCGGATTGAGGATAGAAGATTGAGTATTGAGGATTGAATATTGAGGATTGAGGATTGAGTGTTGAGGATTGAGGATTGAGGATTGAGGATTGAAGATTGAATATTGATGATAGAAGATTGAGGATTGAGGATTGAAGATTGAGGATAGACGATTGAGGACTGAGTATTGAGGATTGAGAATTGAGGATTGAGGATTGAGTATTGAAGATTCAGTGTTGAGGATTGAAGATTGAGTATTGAGAATTGAGGATTGAGGATTAACTATGAGGGCTGAGGGTTGAGGATTGCGGTTTGAGGACTGAGGACTGGGGATTGAGGATTGAGGATTGAGGATTGAGGATTTAGGATTGAAGATTGAGGACTTGGTATTGAGGATTGAAGAATGAGGATTGAGGATTGAGGATTGAGAATTGAGGATTGAAGATTGAGGATTGAGGATTGAGGATTGAGGATTGAAGATTGAGTATTGAGGATTGAAGATTGAGGATTGGGGATTGATGATTGAGGATTGAGGATTGAAGATTGAGGATTGGGGACTGAGTGTTGAGGGTTGAGTGATGAGAATTGATGTTTGTGGATAGAGATTTGAAGATTGCAGATTGAGTATTCCGTATGGAAAACTCTGAACTGAGGATATTCTATTGAGGATTGAGGATTGACAACTGATTGTTGAGGACTGAGGGCTGAAGATTGAGGTTTCAGGACTGAGGATTCAGGATTGTGGTTTGAGGACAGAGGATTGAGGTTTGAGGATTGATGATTCAGGATTGAGGTTTGAGGACTGAGGATTGAGGGTTGAGGATTGAGGATTGAGGATTGACGCTTGAGGATTGATGGTTGAGGATGGAGGATTGAAGAGAGAGGACTGAGTGTTGAGGATTGAGTGTTGAGAATTGATGCTTGAGGATTGAGATTTGATTATTGAATATTGTGGATTGAGTATTTAACCATGAGAATTCAGTATATTCTATTGAGTATTGAGAATTGAGTATTGATGGTCGAGTGTTGAGGATTGATGGTTGAGGGTTGTGTGTTGAATATTGAGAATTGAGGATTTAGGATTGAGGACTGAAGATTGAGGATTGAAGATTTAGTATTGACGATTGAAGACTCAGGATCGAGGATTGAGTGTTGAGGATTGAGGACGAGGTCTGACGGTTGAGGATTGAGGTTTGTGGATTGAGGATTGAGGATTGAGGACTGAGGATTGAGGATTGAGGACTGAGCATTGAGGATTGAAGATTGAGGACAGGGGATTGAGGATTGAAGATTGAGGATTAAGGATTGAGGATTGGGGATTGGGGATCTAGGATTGGAGATTGATTATTGAGGATCGAAGATTGAGGGTTGAGGATTCAGGATTGAGAATTGAGAATTGAGGATGGGGACTGAGGGTTGAGGATTGAGGATTGAGGAACGAGGATTGAGGATTGAGGATTGAGGGCAGAGGATTGACGATTGAGTATTGAAGATTGAGGATTGATGACTGACGATTGAGAATTGAGGATTGATGATTGCGGATTGATGATTGAAGATTGAGTATTGAGGATTGAATATTGAGGATTGAGGATTGAGTGTTGAGGATTGAAGATTGTGGATTGAGGATTGAGGATTGAAAATTGAGTATTGAGGGTTGAAGATTGAGGATTGAGTATTGAGGATTGGAGATTGAGGACTGAGTGTTGAGGGTTGTGTGATGAGAATTGATGTTTGTGGGTGGTGATTTGAAGATTGAACATTGAGGATTAAGTGTTGAAAACTAAGAATTCAGGATATTCTACTGAGTATTGAGAATTGAGTATTGATGGTTGAGTATTGAGGATTGATGGTTGAGGGTTGTGTGTTGAATATTGAGGATTGGCGGATTGAGTATTGAAGATTGTGGACTGAGGACTGAGGATTGAGTATTGAGGATTGAGGATTGAGTATTGATGATTGAGGATTGAAATTTGAGTATTGATGATTGAAGATTGCGGATTGATTATTAAGGGTTGAGGATTGAGGGCGAGGACTGAGGGTTGAGGATTGAGAACTGAGGGTTGAGGATTGAGGATTGAGCATTGAGGATTGAAGATTGAGGACCAGGGATTGAGGATTGAAGATTGAGGATTTAGGATTGAGGATTGGGGATTGGGCATCTAGGATTGGAGATTGATTATTGAGGATTGAAAATTGAGGGTTGAGGATTGAGGATCGAGAATTGAGAATTGAAGATTGAGGATGGAGAATTGAGGATTGAGGATTGAGGATTGAAGATTGAGGATTGGGGATTGAGGATTGTCGATTGAGGATTGAGTATTGAGGATTGAGAATTGAGGATTGAGTATTGAAGATTGAGTATTGAGGATTGACGGTTGAGGATTGAGAATTGAAGTTTGAGGATTGACGATGAGGGCTGAGGGTTGAGGATTGAGGATTGTGGACTGAGGACTGAGGATTGAGTGTTGAGGATTGAGGGTTGAGGACTGAGGATTGAGGATTGAGGATTGAAGATTGAGGATTGAGGATTGAGGATTGAGGATTGAGGATGAGGACTGAGGATTGACGATTGAAGATTGAGTATTGAGGATTGAAGGTTGAGGATTGAGGGTTGAGGACTGAGGATTGAGGATTGAGGATTGAAGATTGAGGATTGAGGATTGAGGATTGAGGATTGAGGATGAGGACTGAGGATTGACGATTGGAGATTGAGTATTGAGGATTGAAGGTTGAGGATTGAGCATTGAGGATTGAAGATTGAGTATTGAGGATTGAAGACTGACGATTGAAGGTTGAGGATTGAGGTTTGAGGACTGAGGACTGAGGATTGAGGATTGAGAATTGAGGATTCAGGATTGAGGATTGAAGATTCAGGATTGGGTATTGAGGATTGAAGAATGAGGATTGAAGATTGAGGATTGAGGATTGAGGACTGAGGGTTGAGGATTGTAGATTGAGGATTGGGGACTGAGTGTTGAGGGTTGAGTGATGAGGATTGATGTTTGTGGATAGAGATTTGAAGATTGCAGATTGAGTATTGCGTATGGAAAACTCTGAACTGAGGATATTCTATTGAGGATTGAGGATTGATAACTGACTGTTGAGGACTGAGGGCTGAAGATTGAGGTTTCAGGATTGAGGATACAGGATTGTGGTTTGTGGACTGAGGATTGAGGTTTGAGTATTGAGGACTCAGGATTGAGGATTGAGGATTGAAGATTGAGGATTGATGATTGAGGATTGAACATTGAGGATTGAGGATTGAGGATTGAGGATTGCGGATTGAGGATTGACTATGAGGGCTGAGGGTTGAGGATTGAGGTTTGAGGACTGAGGACTGAGGATTTAGGATTGAGAATTGAGGATTCAGGATTGAGGATTGAAGATTGAGGATTGGGTATTGAGGATTGAAGAATGAGGATTGAGGATTCAGGATTGAGGATTCAGGATTGAGGTTTGAGGACTGAGGATTGAGGATTGGGTATTGCGGATTGAGCATTGAGGATTGAGGATTGAGGATTGAGGACTGAGGATTGAGGACTGAAGATTGAATATTGATGATTGAAAATTGAGGATTGAGGATTGAGGGCTGTGGATTGAGGACGAGGACTGAGGGTTGAGTATAGATGTTTGAGGTCTGAGGATTGAGGATTGAGGATTGAGGTTTGAGGATTGAAAATTGAGTATTGAGGATTGAAGATTGAGGATTGAGGAATGAGGATTGAGGATTGAGGATTGAGGATTGAGGATTGAGGATTGAAGATTGAGTATTGAGGATTGAATATTGAGGATTGTGGATTGAGGATTGAGGATCGAGGATTGAAGATTAAGGATTTGGTATTGGGGATTGACGACTGAGTATTGAGTATTGAGGATTAAGAATTGAGGATTGAGGATTGAGGATTGAAGATTGAGGATTGAGGATTGAGGATGAGGACTGAGGATTGAGGACTGAAGATTGAATATTGATGATTGAAGTTTGAGGATTGAGGATTGAGGGCTGTGGATAGAGGACGAGGACCGAGGGTTGAGTATTGATGTTTGAGGTCTGAGGATTGAGGATTGAGGATTGAGAATTGAGGATTGAGGATTGAGGATTCAAGATTGAGGATTGGGTATTGAGGATTGAAGAATGAGGATTGAGGATTGAGGATAGAGGATTGAGGATTGAAGATTGAGTATTGAGGATTGAAGATTGAGGATTGAGGATTGAGGATTGAGGATTGAGGATGAGGACTGAGGATTGACGGTTGAAGATTGAGTATTGAGGATTGAAGGTTGAGGATTGAGCATTGAGGATTGAAGATTGAGTATTGAGGATTGAAGATTGATGATTGATTGTTGAGGATTGAAGATTGAGGATTGAGGATTGAGGATTGAGGATTGAGGATTGAGGATTGGGTATTGAGGATTGAAGAATGAGGATTGAGGACTTAGGATTGAAGATTGAGGACTGGGCATTGAGGATTGAAGAATGATGATTGAGGATTGAGGATTGAAGGTTGAGGATTGAGAATTGAGGTTTGAGGATTGACGATGATGGCTGAGGGTTGAGGATTGAGGATTGAGGGCTGAGGACTGAGGATTGAGTGTTGAGGAATTCGTGTTGAGGATTGAGGATTGATGATTGCGGATTGAGGATAGAAGATTGAGTATTGAGGATTGAATATTGAGGATTGAGGATTGAGTGTTGAGGATTGAGGATTGAGGATTGAGGATTGAAGATTGAATATTGATGATAGAAGATTGAGGATTGAGGATTGAAGATTGAGGATAGACGATTGAGGACTGAGTATTGAGGATTGAGAATTGAGGATTGAGGATTGAGTATTGAAGATTCAGTGTTGAGGATTGAAGATTGAGTATTGAGAATTGAGGATTGAGTATTAACTATGAGGGCTGAGGGTTGAGGATTGCGGTTTGAGGACTGAGGACTGGGGATTGAGGATTGAGAATTGAGGATTGAGGATTTAGGATTGAAGATTGAGGACTTGGTATTGAGGATTGAAGAATGAGGATTGAGGATTGAGGATTGAGAATTGAGGATTGAAGATTGAGGATTGAGGATTGAGGATTGAGGATTGAAGATTGAGTATTGAGGATTGAAGATTGAGGATTGGGGATTGATGATTGAGGATTGAGGATTGAAGATTGAGGATTGGGGACTGAGTGTTGAGGGTTGAGTGATGAGAATTGATGTTTGTGGATAGAGATTTGAAGATTGCAGATTGAGTATTGCGTATGGAAAACTCTGAACTGAGGATATTCTATTGAGGATTGAGGATTGACAACTGATTGTTGAGGACTGAGGGCTGAAGATTGAGGTTTCAGGACTGAGGATTCAGGATTGTGGTTTGAGGACAGAGGATTGAGGTTTGAGGATTGATGATTCAGGATTGAGGTTTGAGGACTGAGGATTGAGGGTTGAGGATTGAGGATTGAGCATTGACGCTTGAGGATTGATGGTTGAGGATGGAGGATTGAAGAGAGAGGACTGAGTGTTGAGGATTGAGTGTTGAGAATTGATGCTTGAGGATGAGATTTGATTATTGAATATTGTGGATTGAGTATTTAACCATGAGAATTCAGTATATTCTATTGAGTATTGAGAATTGAGTATTGATGGTCGAGTGTTGAGGATTGATGGTTGAGGGTTGTGTGTTGAATATTGAGAATTGAGGATTTAGGATTGAGGACTGAAGATTGAGGATTGAAGATTTAGTATTGACGATTGAAGACTCAGGATCGAGGATTGAGTGTTGAGGATTGAGGACGAGGTCTGACGGTTGAGGATTGAGGTTTGTGGATTGAGGATTGAGGATTGAGGACTGAGGATTGAGGATTGAGGACTGAGCATTGAGGATTGAAGATTGAGGACAGGGGATTGAGGATTGAAGATTGAGGATTAAGGATTGAGGATTGGGGATTGGGGATCTAGGATTGGAGATTGATTATTGAGGATCGAAGATTGAGGGTTGAGGATTCAGGATTGAGAATTGAGAATTGAGGATGGGGACTGAGGGTTGAGGATTGAGGATTGAGGAACGAGGATTGAGGATTGAGGATTGAGGGCAGAGGATTGACGATTGAGTATTGAAGATTGAGGATTGATGACTGACGATTGAGAATTGAGGATTGATGATTGCGGATTGATGATTGAAGATTGAGTATTGAGGATTGAATATTGAGGATTGAGGATTGAGTGTTGAGGATTGAAGATTGTGGATTGAGGATTGAGGATTGAAAATTGAGTATTGAGGGTTGAAGATTGAGGATTGAGTATTGAGGATTGGAGATTGAGGACTGAGTGTTGAGGGTTGTGTGATGAGAATTGATGTTTGTGGGTGGTGATTTGAAGATTGAACATTGAGGATTAAGTGTTGAAAACTAAGAATTCAGGATATTCTACTGAGTATTGAGAATTGAGTATTGATGGTTGAGTATTGAGGATTGATGGTTGAGGGTTGTGTGTTGAATATTGAGGATTGGCGGATTGAGTATTGAAGATTGAGGACTGAGGACTGAGGATTGAGTATTGAGGATTGAGGATTGAGTATTGATGATTGAGGATTGAAATTTGAGTATTGATGATTGAAGATTGCGGATTGATTATTAAGGGTTGAGGATTGAGGGCGAGGACTGAGGGTTGAGGATTGAGAACTGAGGGTTGAGGATTGAGGATTGAGGATTGAAGATTGAGGATTGAGGATTGAGGATTGAGGATTGAGGATGAGGACTGAGGATTGACGATTGAAGATTGAGTATTGAGGATTGAAGGTTGAGGATTGAGCATTGAGGATTGAAGATTGAGTATTGAGGATTGAAGACTGACGATTGAAGATTGAGGATTGAGGTTTGAGGACTGAGGACTGAGGATTGAGGATTGAGAATTGAGGATTCAGGATTGAGGATTGAAGATTCAGGATTGGGAATTGAGGATTGAAGAATGAGGATTGAAGATTGAGGATTGAGGATTGAGGACTGAGGGTTGAGGATTGTAGATTGAGGATTGGGGACTGAGTGTTGAGGGTTGAGTGATGAGGATTGATGTTTGTGGATAGAGATTTGAAGATTGCAGATTGAGTATTGCGTATGGAAAACTCTGAACTGAGGATATTCTATTGAGGATTGAGGATTGATAACTGATTGTTGAGGACTGAGGGCTGAAGATTGAGGTTTCAGGATTGAGGATACAGGATTGTGGTTTGTGGACTGAGGATTGAGGTTTGAGTATTGAGGACTCAGGATTGAGGATTGAGGATTGAAGATTGAGGATTGATGATTGAGGATTGAACATTGAGGATTGAGGATTGAGGATTGAGGATTGCGGATTGAGGATTGACTATGAGGGCTGAGGGTTGAGGATTGAGGTTTGAGGACTGAGGACTGAGGATTTAGGATTGAGAATTGAGGATTCAGGATTGAGGATTGAAGATTGAGGATTGGGTATTGAGGATTGAAGAATGAGGATTGAGGATTCAGGATTGAGGATGCAGGATTGAGGTTTGAGGACTGAGGATTGAGGATTGGGTATTGCGGATTGAGCATTGAGGATTGAGGATTGAGGATTGAGGACTGAGGATTGAGGACTGAAGATTGAATATTGATGATTGAAAATTGAGGATTGAGGATTGAGGGCTGTGGATTGAGGACGAGGACTGAGGGTTGAGTATAGATGTTTGAGGTCTGAGGATTGAGGATTGAGGATTGAGAATTGAGGATTGAGGATTGAGGATTAAAGATTGAGGATTGGGTATTGAGGATTGAAGAATGAGGATTGAGGATTGAGGATTGAGGATTGAGGATTGAAGATTGAGTATTGAGGATTGAAGATTGAGGATTGAGGAATGAGGATTGAGGGTTGAGGATTGAGGATTGAGGATTGAGGATTGAAGATTGAGTATTGAGGATTGAATATTGAGGATTGTGGATTGAGGATTGAGGATTGAGGATTGAGGATTGAGGATTGAGGATTGAAGATTGAGTATTGAGGATTGAATATTGAGGATTGTGGATTGAGGATTGAGGATTGAGGATTGAAGATTCAGTATTGAGGACTGAAGATTGAGTATTGAGAATTGAGGATTGAGTATTGACTATGAGGGCTGTGGGTTGAGGATTGCGGTTTGAGGACTGAGGACTGGGGATTGAGGATTGAGAATTGAGGATTGAGGATTTAGGATTGAAGATTGAGGACTGGGTATTGAGGATTGAAGAATGAGGATTGAGGATTGAGGATTGAGGATTGAGGATTGAAGATTGAGGATTGAGGATTGAGGATTGAGGATTGAAGATTGAGTATAGAGGACTGAGGATTGAGGGTTGAGGATTGAGGATTGAGGATTGACGCTTGGGGATTGATGGTTGAGGATGGAGGATTGAAGAGAGAGGACTGAGTGTTGAGGATTGAGTGTTGAGGATTGATGTTTGAGGATTGAGATTTGATTATTGAATTTGTGGATTGAGTATTGAACCATGAGAATTCAGGATATTCTATTGAGTATTGAGAATTGAGTATTGATGGTTGAGTATTGAGGATTCATGGTTGAGGGTTGTGTGTTGAATATTGAGGATTGAGGATTGAGGATTGAGGATTGAATATTGAGGATTGTGGATTGAGGATTGAGGATTGAGGATTGAAGATTAAGGATTAGGGATTGAGGATTGACGACTGAGGATTGAGTATTGAGGATTAAGAATTGAGGATTGAGGATTGAGGATTGAAGATTCAGTATTGAGGATTGAAGATTGAGGATTGAGGATTGAGGATTGAGGATTGACTATGAGGGCTGAGGGTTGAGGATTGAGGTTTGAGGACAGAGGACTGAGGATTGAGGATTGAGAATTGGGGATTGAGGATTGAGGATTGAAGATTGAGGAGTGGGTATTGAGGATTGAAGAATGAGGACTGAGGATTGAGGATTGAGGACTGAGGATTGAAGATTGAGTATTGAGGATTGAAGATTGAGGATTGAGGATTGAGGATTGAACATTGAGGACTGAGTGTTGAGGATTGAGTGATGAGAATTGATGTTTGTGGATAGAGATATGAAGATTGCAGATTGAGTATTGTGTATCGAAAACTGCGAATTGAGGATATTCTATTGAGGATTGAGGATTGTCACCTGATTGTTGAGGACTGAGGGCCGAAGATTGAGGATTCAGGATTGAGGATTCAGAATTGAGGTTTGAGGTCTGAGCATTGAGGATTGAGGATTGAACATTGAGTATTGAGGATTGAAGATTGAGGATTGAGGATTGAGGGTTGAGGATTGAGGATGAGGACTGAGGATTGACTATTGAAGATTGAGTATTGAGGATTGAAGGTTGAGGACTGAGCATTGAGGATTGAAGATTGAGCATTGAGGATTGAAGATTGATGATTGAGTGTTGAGGATTGAAGATTGAGGATTGAGGATTGAGGATTGAGGACTGAGGATTGAGGATTGAGGATTGAGGATTGAGGATTGCGGATTGAGGATTGAAGATTGAGTATTGAGGATTGAATATTGAGGATTGTGGATTGAGGATTGAGGATTGAGGATTAAGGATTGAATATTAAGGATTGGGGATTGAGGATTGACGATTGAGGATTGAGTATTGAGGATTAAGAATTGAGGATTGAGGATTGAGGATTCAAGATTGAGGATTGGGGACTGAGAGCTGAGGGGTGAGTGATGAGAATTGTTGTTTGTGGATAGAAATTTAAAGATTGCAGATTGAGTATTGAGTATTGAAAACAGTGAATTTATGATACTCTATTGAGGATTGAGAATTGACAACTGTTTGTTGAGGACTTAGGTCTGAAGATTGAGGATTCAGGGTTGAGGATTCAGGATTGAGGTTTGAGGTCTGAGGATTGAGGATTGGGAATTGCGGATTGAGCATAGAGGATTGAGGATTGAGGATTGAGGACTGAGGATTGAGGACTGAAGAATGAATATTGATGATTGAATATTGAGGACTGAGGATTGAGGTTTGAGGATTGAGGATTGAGGAATGAGAATTGAGGATTTAGGATTGAGGATTCAAGATTGAGGATTGGGTATTGGGGATTGAAGAATGAGGATTGAGGATTGTGGATTGAAGATTCAGTATTGAGGATTGAAGGTTGAGGATTGAGGATTGAAGATTGAGGATTGACTATGAGGGCTGAGGGTTGAGGATTGAGGTTTGAGGACTGGGGACTGAGGATTGAGGATTGAGAATTGAGGATTCAGGATTGAGGATTGAAGATTGAGGACCAGGGATTGAGGATTGAAGATTGAGGATTTAGGATTGAGGATTGGGGATTGGGCATCTAGGATTGGAGATTGATTATTGAGGATTAAAAATTGAGGGTTGAGGATTGAGGATCGAGAATTGAGAATTGAAGATTGAGGATTGAGAATTGAGGATTGAGGATTGAGGATTGAAGATTGAGGATTGGGGATTGAGGATTGTCGATTGAGGATTGAGTATTGAGGATTGAGAATTGAGGATTGAGTATTGAAGATTGAGTATTGAGGATTGACGGTTGAGGATTGAGAATTGAAGTTTGAGGATTGACGATGAGGGCTGAGGGTTGAGGATTGAGGATTGTGGACTGAGGACTGAGGATTGAGTGTTGAGGATTGAGGGTTGAGGACTGAGGATTGAGGATTGAGGATGAGGACTGAGGATTGACGATTGAAGATTGAGTATTGAGGATTGAAGGTTGAGGATTGAGCATTGAGGATTGAAGATTGAGTATTGAGGATTGAAGACTGACGATTGAAGATTGAGGATTGAGGTTTGAGGACTGAGGACTGAGGATTGAGGATTGAGAATTGAGGATTTAGGATTGAGGATTGAAGATTCAGGATTGGGAATTGAGGATTGAAGAATGAGGATTGAAGATTGAGGATTGAGGATTGAGGACTGAGGGTTGAGGATTGTAGATTGAGGATTGGGGACTGAGTGTTGAGGGTTGAGTGATGAGGATTGATGTTTGTGGATAGAGATTTGAAGATTGCAGATTGAGTATTGCGTATGGAAAACTCTGAACTGAGGATATTCTATTGAGGATTGAGGATTGATAACTGATTGTTGAGGACTGAGGGCTGAAGATTGAGGTTTCAGGATTGAGGATACAGGATTGTGGTTTGTGGACTGAGGATTGAGGTTTGAGTATTGAGGACTCAGGATTGAGGATTGAGGATTGAAGATTGAGGATTGATGATTGAGGATTGAACATTGAGGATTGAGGATTGAGGATTGAGGATTGCGGATTGAGGATTGACTATGAGGGCTGAGGGTTGAGGATTGAGGTTTGAGGACTGAGGACTGAGGATTTAGGATTGAGAATTGAGGATTCAGGATTGAGGATTGAAGATTGAGGATTGGGTATTGAGGATTGAAGAATGAGGATTGAGGATTCAGGATTGAGGATGCAGGATTGAGGTTTGAGGACTGAGGATTGAGGATTGGGTATTGCGGATTGAGCATTGAGGATTGAGGATTGAGGATTGAGGACTGAGGATTGAGGACTGAAGATTGAATATTGATGATTGAAAATTGAGGATTGAGGATTGAGGGCTGTGGATTGAGGACGAGGACTGAGGGTTGAGTATAGATGTTTGAGGTCTGAGGATTGAGGATTGAGGATTGAGAATTGAGGATTGAGGATTGAGGATTAAAGATTGAGGATTGGGTATTGAGGATTGAAGAATGAGGATTGAGGATTGAGGATTGAGGATTGAGGATTGAAGATTGAGTATTGAGGATTGAAGATTGAGGATTGAGGAATGAGGATTGAGGGTTGAGGATTGAGGATTGAGGATTGAGGATTGAAGATTGAGTATTGAGGATTGAATATTGAGGATTGTGGATTGAGGATTGAGGATTGAGGATTGAGGATTGAGGATTGAGGATTGAAGATTGAGTATTGAGGATTGAATATTGAGGATTGTGGATTGAGGATTGAGGATTGAGGATTGAAGATTCAGTATTGAGGACTGAAGATTGAGTATTGAGAATTGAGGATTGAGTATTGACTATGAGGGCTGTGGGTTGAGGATTGCGGTTTGAGGACTGAGGACTGGGGATTGAGGATTGAGAATTGAGGATTGAGGATTTAGGATTGAAGATTGAGGACTGGGTATTGAGGATTGAAGAATGAGGATTGAGGATTGAGGATTGAGGATTGAGGATTGAAGATTGAGGATTGAGGATTGAGGATTGAGGATTGAAGATTGAGTATAGAGGACTGAGGATTGAGGGTTGAGGATTGAGGATTGAGGATTGACGCTTGGGGATTGATGGTTGAGGATGGAGGATTGAAGAGAGAGGACTGAGTGTTGAGGATTGAGTGTTGAGGATTGATGTTTGAGGATTGAGATTTGATTATTGAATTTGTGGATTGAGTATTGAACCATGAGAATTCAGGATATTCTATTGAGTATTGAGAATTGAGTATTGATGGTTGAGTATTGAGGATTCATGGTTGAGGGTTGTGTGTTGAATATTGAGGATTGAGGATTGAGGATTGAGGATTGAATATTGAGGATTGTGGATTGAGGATTGAGGATTGAGGATTGAAGATTAAGGATTAGGGATTGAGGATTGACGACTGAGGATTGAGTATTGAGGATTAAGAATTGAGGATTGAGGATTGAGGATTGAAGATTCAGTATTGAGGATTGAAGATTGAGGATTGAGGATTGAGGATTGAGGATTGACTATGAGGGCTGAGGGTTGAGGATTGAGGTTTGAGGACAGAGGACTGAGGATTGAGGATTGAGAATTGGGGATTGAGGATTGAGGATTGAAGATTGAGGAGTGGGTATTGAGGATTGAAGAATGAGGACTGAGGATTGAGGATTGAGGACTGAGGATTGAAGATTGAGTATTGAGGATTGAAGATTGAGGATTGAGGATTGAGGATTGAACATTGAGGACTGAGTGTTGAGGATTGAGTGATGAGAATTGATGTTTGTGGATAGAGATATGAAGATTGCAGATTGAGTATTGTGTATCGAAAACTGCGAATTGAGGATATTCTATTGAGGATTGAGGATTGTCACCTGATTGTTGAGGACTGAGGGCCGAAGATTGAGGATTCAGGATTGAGGATTCAGAATTGAGGTTTGAGGTCTGAGCATTGAGGATTGAGGATTGAACATTGAGTATTGAGGATTGAAGATTGAGGATTGAGGATTGAGGGTTGAGGATTGAGGATGAGGACTGAGGATTGACTATTGAAGATTGAGTATTGAGGATTGAAGGTTGAGGACTGAGCATTGAGGATTGAAGATTGAGCATTGAGGATTGAAGATTGATGATTGAGTGTTGAGGATTGAAGATTGAGGATTGAGGATTGAGGATTGAGGACTGAGGATTGAGGATTGAGGATTGAGGATTGAGGATTGCGGATTGAGGATTGAAGATTGAGTATTGAGGATTGAATATTGAGGATTGTGGATTGAGGATTGAGGATTGAGGATTAAGGATTGAATATTAAGGATTGGGGATTGAGGATTGACGATTGAGGATTGAGTATTGAGGATTAAGAATTGAGGATTGAGGATTGAGGATTCAAGATTGAGGATTGGGGACTGAGAGCTGAGGGGTGAGTGATGAGAATTGTTGTTTGTGGATAGAAATTTAAAGATTGCAGATTGAGTATTGAGTATTGAAAACAGTGAATTTATGATACTCTATTGAGGATTGAGAATTGACAACTGTTTGTTGAGGACTTAGGTCTGAAGATTGAGGATTCAGGGTTGAGGATTCAGGATTGAGGTTTGAGGTCTGAGGATTGGGGATTGGGAATTGCGGATTGAGCATAGAGGATTGAGGATTGAGGATTGAGGACTGAGGATTGAGGACTGAAGAATGAATATTGATGATTGAATATTGAGGACTGAGGATTGAGGTTAGAGGATTGAGGATTGAGGAATGAGAATTGAGGATTTAGGATTGAGGATTCAAGATTGAGGATTGGGTATTGGGGATTGAAGAATGAGGATTGAGGATTGTGGATTGAAGATTCAGTATTGAGGATTGAAGGTTGAGGATTGAGGATTGAGGATTGAGGATTGACTATGAGGGCTGAGGGTTGAGGATTGAGGTTTGAGGACTGGGGACTGAGGATTGAGGATTGAGAATTGAGGATTCAGGATTGAGGATTGAAGATTGAGGACCAGGGATTGAGGATTGAAGATTGAGGATTTAGGATTGAGGATTGGGGATTGGGCATCTAGGATTGGAGATTGATTATTGAGGATTGAAAATTGAGGGTTGAGGATTGAGGATCGAGAATTGAGAATTGAAGATTGAGGATTGAGAATTGAGGATTGAGGATTGAGGATTGAAGATTGAGGATTGGGGATTGAGGATTGTCGATTGAGGATTGAGTATTGAGGATTGAGAATTGAGGATTGAGTATTGAAGATTGAGTATTGAGGATTGACGGTTGAGGATTGAGAATTGAAGTTTGAGGATTGACGATGAGGGCTGAGGGTTGAGGATTGAGGATTGTGGACTGAGGACTGAGGATTGAGTGTTGAGGATTGAGGGTTGAGGACTGAGGATTGAGGATTGAGGATGAGGACTGAGGATTGACGATTGAAGATTGAGTATTGAGGATTGAAGGTTGAGGATTGAGCATTGAGGATTGAAGATTGAGTATTGAGGATTGAAGACTGACGATTGAAGGTTGAGGATTGAGGTTTGAGGACTGAGGACTGAGGATTGAGGATTGAGAATTGAGGATTCAGGATTGAGGATTGAAGATTCAGGATTGGGTATTGAGGATTGAAGAATGAGGATTGAAGATTGAGGATTGAGGATTGAGGACTGAGGGTTGAGGATTGTAGATTGAGGATTGGGGACTGAGTGTTGAGGGTTGAGTGATGAGGATTGATGTTTGTGGATAGAGATTTGAAGATTGCAGATTGAGTATTGCGTATGGAAAACTCTGAACTGAGGATATTCTATTGAGGATTGAGGATTGATAACTGATTGTTGAGGACTGAGGGCTGAAGATTGAGGTTTCAGGATTGAGGATACAGGATTGTGGTTTGTGGACTGAGGATTGAGGTTTGAGTATTGAGGACTCAGGATTGAGGATTGAGGATTGAAGATTGAGGATTGATGATTGAGGATTGAACATTGAGGATTGAGGATTGAGGATTGAGGATTGCGGATTGAGGATTGACTATGAGGGCTGAGGGTTGAGGATTGAGGTTTGAGGACTGAGGACTGAGGATTTAGGATTGAGAATTGAGGATTCAGGATTGAGGATTGAAGATTGAGGATTGGGTATTGAGGATTGAAGAATGAGGATTGAGGATTCAGGATTGAGGATTCAGGATTGAGGTTTGAGGACTGAAAATTGAGGATTGGGTATTGCGGATTGAGCATTGAGGATTGAGGATTGAGGATTGAGGACTGAGGATTGAGGACTGAAGATTGAATATTGATGATTGAAAATTGAGGATTGAGGATTGAGGGCTGTGGATTGAGGACGAGGACTGAGGGTTGAGTATAGATGTTTGAGGTCTGAGGATTGAGGATTGAGGATTGAGAATTGAGGATTGAGGATTGAGGATTAAAGATTGAGGATTGGGTATTGAGGATTGAAGAATGAGGATTGAGGATTGAGGATTGAGGATTGAGGATTGAAGATTGAGTATTGAGGATTGAAGATTGAGGATTGAGGAATGAGGATTGAGGGTTGAGGATTGAGGATTGAGGATTGAGGATTGAAGATTGAGTATTGAGGATTGAATATTGAGGATTGTGGATTGAGGATTGAGGATTGAGGATTGAGGATTGAGGATTGAGGATTGAAGATTGAGTATTGAGGATTGAATATTGAGGATTGTGGATTGAGGATTGAGGATTGAGGATTGAGGATTGAAGATTCCGTATTGAGGACTGAAGATTGAGTATTGAGAATTGAGGATTGAGTATTGACTATGAGGGCTGTGGGTTGAGGATTGCGGTTTGAGGACTGAGGACTGGGGATTGAGGATTGAGAATTGAGGATTGAGGATTTAGGATTGAAGATTGAGGACTGGGTATTGAGGATTGAAGAATGAGGATTGAGGATTGAGGATTGAGGATTGAGGATTGAAGATTGAGGATTGAGGATTGAGGATTGAGGATTGAAGATTGAGTATAGAGGACTGAGGATTGAGGGTTGAGGATTGAGGATTGAGGATTGACGCTTGGGGATTGATGGTTGAGGATGGAGGATTGAAGAGAGAGGACTGAGTGTTGAGGATTGAGTGTTGAGGATTGGTGTTTGAGGATTGAGATTTGATTATTGAATTTGTGGATTGAGTATTGAACCATGAGAATTCAGGATATTCTATTGAGTATTGAGAATTGAGTATTGATGGTTGAGTATTGAGGATTCATGGTTGAGGGTTGTGTGTTGAATATTGAGGATTGAGGATTGAGGATTGAGGATTGAATATTGAGGGTTGTGGATTGAGGATTGAGGATTGAGGATTGAAGATTAAGGATTAGGGATTGAGGATTCACGACTGAGGATTGAGTATTGAGGATTAAGAATTGAGGATTGAGGATTGAGGATTGAAGATTCAGTATTGAGGATTGAAGATTGAGGATTGAGGATTGAGGATTGAGGATTGACTATGAGGGCTGAGGGTTGAGGATTGAGGTTTGAGGACAGAGGACTGAGGATTGAGGATTGAGAATTGGGGATTGAGGATTGAGGATTGAAGATTGAGGAGTGGGTATTGAGGATTGAAGAATGAGGACTGAGGATTGAGGATTGAGGACTGAGGATTGAAGATTGAGTATTGAGGATTGAAGATTGAGGATTGAGGATTGAGGATTGAACATTGAGGACTGAGTGTTGAGGGTTGAGTGATGAGAATTGATGTTTGTGGATAGAGATATGAAGATTGCAGATTGAGTATTGTGTATCGAAAACTGCGAATTGAGGATATTCTATTGAGGATTGAGGATTGTCACCTGATTGTTGAGGACTGAGGGCCGAAGATTGAGGATTCAGGATTGAGGATTCAGAATTGAGGTTTGAGGTCTGAGCATTGAGGATTGAGGATTGAACATTGAGTATTGAGGATTGAAGATTGAGGATTGAGGATTGAGGGTTGAGGATTGAGGATGAGGACTGAGGATTGACTATTGAAGATTGAGTATTGAGGATTGAAGGTTGAGGACTGAGCATTGAGGATTGAAGATTGAGTATTGAGGATTGAAGATTGATGATTGAGTGTTGAGGATTGAAGATTGAGGATTGAGGATTGAGGATTGAGGACTGAGGATTGAGGATTGAGGATTGAGGATTGAGGATTGCGGATTGAGGATTGAAGATTGAGTATTGAGGATTGAATATTGAGGATTGTGGATTGAAGATTGAGGATTGAGGATTAAGGATTGAATATTAAGGATTGGGGATTGAGGATTGACGATTGAGGATTGAGTATTGAGGATTAAGAATTGAGGATTGAGGATTGAGGATTCAAGATTGAGGATTGGGGACTGAGAGCTGAGGGTTGAGTGATGAGAATTGTTGTTTGTGGATAGAAATTTAAAGATTGCAGATTGAGTATTGAGTATTGAAAACAGTGAATTTATGATACTCTATTGAGGATTGAGAATTGACAACTGATTGTTGAGGACTTAGGTCTGAAGATTGAGGATTCAGGGTTGAGGATTCAGGATTGAGGTTTGAGGTCTGAGGATTGAGGATTGGGAATTGCGGATTGAGCATAGAGGATTGAGGATTGAGGATTGAGGACTGAGGATTGAGGACTGAAGAATGAATATTGATGATTGAATATTGAGGACTGAGGATTGAGGTTTGAGGATTGAGGATTGAGGAATGAGAATTGAGGATTTAGGATTGAGGATTCAAGATTGAGGATTGGGTATTGGGGATTGAAGAATGAGGATTGAGGATTGTGGATTGAAGATTCAGTATTGAGGATTGAAGGTTGAGGATTGAGGATTGAGGATTGAGGATTGACTATGAGGGCTGAGGGTTGAGGATTGAGGTTTGAGGACTGGGGACTGAGGATTGAGGATTGAGAATTGAGGATTCAGGATTGAGGATTGAAGATTGAGGATTGGGTATTGAGGATTGAAGAATGAGGATTGAGGATTGAGGATTGAGGATTGAGGATTCAGGATTGAGGTTTGAGGACTGAGGATTGAGGATTGGGTATTGCGGATTGAGCATTGAGGATTGAGGATTGAGGATTGAGGGCAGAGGATTGACGATTGAGTATTGAAGATTGAGGATTGATGACTGACGATTGAGAATTGAGGATTGATGATTGCGGATTGATGATTGAAGATTGAGTATTGAGGATTGAATATTGAGGATTGAGGATTGAGTGTTGAGGATTGAAGATTGTGGATTGAGGATTGAGGATTGAAAATTGAGTATTGAGGGTTGAAGATTGAGGATTGAGTATTGAGGATTGGAGATTGAGGACTGAGTGTTGAGGGTTGTGTGATGAGAATTGATGTTTGTGGGTGGTGATTTGAAGATTGAACATTGAGGATTAAGTGTTGAAAACTAAGAATTCAGGATATTCTACTGAGTATTGAGAATTGAGTATTGATGGTTGAGTATTGAGGATTGATGGTTGAGGGTTGTGTGTTGAATATTGAGGATTGGCGGATTGAGTATTGAAGATTGTGGACTGAGGACTGAGGATTGAGTATTGAGGATTGAGGATTGAGTATTGATGATTGAGGATTGAAATTTGAGTATTGATGATTGAAGATTGCGGATTGATTATTAAGGGTTGAGGATTGAGGGCGAGGACTGAGGGTTGAGGATTGAGAACTGAGGGTTGAGGATTGAGGATTGAGCATTGAGGATTGAAGATTGAGGACCAGGGATTGAGGATTGAAGATTGAGGATTTAGGATTGAGGATTGGGGATTGGGCATCTAGGATTGGAGATTGATTATTGAGGATTGAAAATTGAGGGTTGAGGATTGAGGATCGAGAATTGAGAATTGAAGATTGAGGATGGAGAATTGAGGATTGAGGATTGAGGATTGAAGATTGAGGATTGGGGATTGAGGATTGTCGATTGAGGATTGAGTATTGAGGATTGAGAATTGAGGATTGAGTATTGAAGATTGAGTATTGAGGATTGACGGTTGAGGATTGAGAATTGAAGTTTGAGGATTGACGATGAGGGCTGAGGGTTGAGGATTGAGGATTGTGGACTGAGGACTGAGGATTGAGTGTTGAGGATTGAGGGTTGAGGACTGAGGATTGAGGATTGAGGATTGAAGATTGAGGATTGAGGATTGAGGATTGAGGATTGAGGATGAGGACTGAGGATTGACGATTGAAGATTGAGTATTGAGGATTGAAGGTTGAGGATTGAGGGTTGAGGACTGAGGATTGAGGATTGAGGATTGAAGATTGAGGATTGAGGATTGAGGATTGAGGATTGAGGATGAGGACTGAGGATTGACGATTGGAGATTGAGTATTGAGGATTGAAGGTTGAGGATTGAGCATTGAGGATTGAAGATTGAGTATTGAGGATTGAAGACTGACGATTGAAGGTTGAGGATTGAGGTTTGAGGACTGAGGACTGAGGATTGAGGATTGAGAATTGAGGATTCAGGATTGAGGATTGAAGATTCAGGATTGGGTATTGAGGATTGAAGAATGAGGATTGAAGATTGAGGATTGAGGATTGAGGACTGAGGGTTGAGGATTGTAGATTGAGGATTGGGGACTGAGTGTTGAGGGTTGAGTGATGAGGATTGATGTTTGTGGATAGAGATTTGAAGATTGCAGATTGAGTATTGCGTATGGAAAACTCTGAACTGAGGATATTCTATTGAGGATTGAGGATTGATAACTGATTGTTGAGGACTGAGGGCTGAAGATTGAGGTTTCAGGATTGAGGATACAGGATTGTGGTTTGTGGACTGAGGATTGAGGTTTGAGTATTGAGGACTCAGGATTGAGGATTGAGGATTGAAGATTGAGGATTGATGATTGAGGATTGAACATTGAGGATTGAGGATTGAGGATTGAGGATTGCGGATTGAGGATTGACTATGAGGGCTGAGGGTTGAGGATTGAGGTTTGAGGACTGAGGACTGAGGATTTAGGATTGAGAATTGAGGATTCAGGATTGAGGATTGAAGATTGAGGATTGGGTATTGAGGATTGAAGAATGAGGATTGAGGATTCAGGATTGAGGATTCAGGATTGAGGTTTGAGGACTGAGGATTGAGGATTGGGTATTGCGGATTGAGCATTGAGGATTGAGGATTGAGGATTGAGGACTGAGGATTGAGGACTGAAGATTGAATATTGATGATTGAAAATTGAGGATTGAGGATTGAGGGCTGTGGATTGAGGACGAGGACTGAGGGTTGAGTATAGATGTTTGAGGTCTGAGGATTGAGGATTGAGGATTGAGGTTTGAGGATTGAAAATTGAGTATTGAGGATTGAAGATTGAGGATTGAGGAATGAGGATTGAGGATTGAGGATTGAGGATTGAGGATTGAGGATTGAAGATTGAGTATTGAGGATTGAATATTGAGGATTGTGGATTGAGGATTGAGGATCGAGGATTGAAGATTAAGGATTTGGTATTGGGGATTGACGACTGAGTATTGAGTATTGAGGATTAAGAATTGAGGATTGAGGATTGAGGATTGAAGATTGAGGATTGAGGATTGAGGATGAGGACTGAGGATTGAGGACTGAAGATTGAATATTGATGATTGAAGTTTGAGGATTGAGGATTGAGGGCTGTGGATAGAGGACGAGGACCGAGGGTTGAGTATTGATGTTTGAGGTCTGAGGATTGAGGATTGAGGATTGAGAATTGAGGATTGAGGATTGAGGATTCAAGATTGAGGATTGGGTATTGAGGATTGAAGAATGAGGATTGAGGATTGAGGATAGAGGATTGAGGATTGAAGATTGAGTATTGAGGATTGAAGATTGAGGATTGAGGATTGAGGATTGAGGATTGAGGATGAGGACTGAGGATTGACGGTTGAAGATTGAGTATTGAGGATTGAAGGTTGAGGATTGAGCATTGAGGATTGAAGATTGAGTATTGAGGATTGAAGATTGATGATTGATTGTTGAGGATTGAAGATTGAGGATTGAGGATTGAGGATTGAGGATTGAGGATTGAGGATTGGGTATTGAGGATTGAAGAATGAGGATTGAGGACTTAGGATTGAAGATTGAGGACTGGGCATTGAGGATTGAAGAATGATGATTGAGGATTGAGGATTGAAGGTTGAGGATTGAGAATTGAGGTTTGAGGATTGACGATGATGGCTGAGGGTTGAGGATTGAGGATTGAGGGCTGAGGACTGAGGATTGAGTGTTGAGGAATTCGTGTTGAGGATTGAGGATTGATGATTGCGGATTGAGGATAGAAGATTGAGTATTGAGGATTGAATATTGAGGATTGAGGATTGAGTGTTGAGGATTGAGGATTGAGGATTGAGGATTGAAGATTGAATATTGATGATAGAAGATTGAGGATTGAGGATTGAAGATTGAGGATAGACGATTGAGGACTGAGTATTGAGGATTGAGAATTGAGGATTGAGGATTGAGTATTGAAGATTCAGTGTTGAGGATTGAAGATTGAGTATTGAGAATTGAGGATTGAGTATTAACTATGAGGGCTGAGGGTTGAGGATTGCGGTTTGAGGACTGAGGACTGGGGATTGAGGATTGAGAATTGAGGATTGAGGATTTAGGATTGAAGATTGAGGACTTGGTATTGAGGATTGAAGAATGAGGATTGAGGATTGAGGATTGAGAATTGAGGATTGAAGATTGAGGATTGAGGATTGAGGATTGAGGATTGAAGATTGAGTATTGAGGATTGAAGATTGAGGATTGGGGATTGATGATTGAGGATTGAGGATTGAAGATTGAGGATTGGGGACTGAGTGTTGAGGGTTGAGTGATGAGAATTGATGTTTGTGGATAGAGATTTGAAGATTGCAGATTGAGTATTGCGTATGGAAAACTCTGAACTGAGGATATTCTATTGAGGATTGAGGATTGACAACTGATTGTTGAGGACTGAGGGCTGAAGATTGAGGTTTCAGGACTGAGGATTCAGGATTGTGGTTTGAGGACAGAGGATTGAGGTTTGAGGATTGATGATTCAGGATTGAGGTTTGAGGACTGAGGATTGAGGGTTGAGGATTGAGGATTGAGCATTGACGCTTGAGGATTGATGGTTGAGGATGGAGGATTGAAGAGAGAGGACTGAGTGTTGAGGATTGAGTGTTGAGAATTGATGCTTGAGGATGAGATTTGATTATTGAATATTGTGGATTGAGTATTTAACCATGAGAATTCAGTATATTCTATTGAGTATTGAGAATTGAGTATTGATGGTCGAGTGTTGAGGATTGATGGTTGAGGGTTGTGTGTTGAATATTGAGAATTGAGGATTTAGGATTGAGGACTGAAGATTGAGGATTGAAGATTTAGTATTGACGATTGAAGACTCAGGATCGAGGATTGAGTGTTGAGGATTGAGGACGAGGTCTGACGGTTGAGGATTGAGGTTTGTGGATTGAGGATTGAGGATTGAGGACTGAGGATTGAGGATTGAGGACTGAGCATTGAGGATTGAAGATTGAGGACAGGGGATTGAGGATTGAAGATTGAGGATTAAGGATTGAGGATTGGGGATTGGGGATCTAGGATTGGAGATTGATTATTGAGGATCGAAGATTGAGGGTTGAGGATTCAGGATTGAGAATTGAGAATTGAGGATGGGGACTGAGGGTTGAGGATTGAGGATTGAGGAACGAGGATTGAGGATTGAGGATTGAGGGCAGAGGATTGACGATTGAGTATTGAAGATTGAGGATTGATGACTGACGATTGAGAATTGAGGATTGATGATTGCGGATTGATGATTGAAGATTGAGTATTGAGGATTGAATATTGAGGATTGAGGATTGAGTGTTGAGGATTGAAGATTGTGGATTGAGGATTGAGGATTGAAAATTGAGTATTGAGGGTTGAAGATTGAGGATTGAGTATTGAGGATTGGAGATTGAGGACTGAGTGTTGAGGGTTGTGTGATGAGAATTGATGTTTGTGGGTGGTGATTTGAAGATTGAACATTGAGGATTAAGTGTTGAAAACTAAGAATTCAGGATATTCTACTGAGTATTGAGAATTGAGTATTGATGGTTGAGTATTGAGGATTGATGGTTGAGGGTTGTGTGTTGAATATTGAGGATTGGCGGATTGAGTATTGAAGATTGAGGACTGAGGACTGAGGATTGAGTATTGAGGATTGAGGATTGAGTATTGATGATTGAGGATTGAAATTTGAGTATTGATGATTGAAGATTGCGGATTGATTATTAAGGGTTGAGGATTGAGGGCGAGGACTGAGGGTTGAGGATTGAGAACTGAGGGTTGAGGATTGAGGATTGAGGATTGAAGATTGAGGATTGAGGATTGAGGATTGAGGATTGAGGATGAGGACTGAGGATTGACGATTGAAGATTGAGTATTGAGGATTGAAGGTTGAGGATTGAGCATTGAGGATTGAAGATTGAGTATTGAGGATTGAAGACTGACGATTGAAGATTGAGGATTGAGGTTTGAGGACTGAGGACTGAGGATTGAGGATTGAGAATTGAGGATTCAGGATTGAGGATTGAAGATTCAGGATTGGGAATTGAGGATTGAAGAATGAGGATTGAAGATTGAGGATTGAGGATTGAGGACTGAGGGTTGAGGATTGTAGATTGAGGATTGGGGACTGAGTGTTGAGGGTTGAGTGATGAGGATTGATGTTTGTGGATAGAGATTTGAAGATTGCAGATTGAGTATTGCGTATGGAAAACTCTGAACTGAGGATATTCTATTGAGGATTGAGGATTGATAACTGATTGTTGAGGACTGAGGGCTGAAGATTGAGGTTTCAGGATTGAGGATACAGGATTGTGGTTTGTGGACTGAGGATTGAGGTTTGAGTATTGAGGACTCAGGATTGAGGATTGAGGATTGAAGATTGAGGATTGATGATTGAGGATTGAACATTGAGGATTGAGGATTGAGGATTGAGGATTGCGGATTGAGGATTGACTATGAGGGCTGAGGGTTGAGGATTGAGGTTTGAGGACTGAGGACTGAGGATTTAGGATTGAGAATTGAGGATTCAGGATTGAGGATTGAAGATTGAGGATTGGGTATTGAGGATTGAAGAATGAGGATTGAGGATTCAGGATTGAGGATGCAGGATTGAGGTTTGAGGACTGAGGATTGAGGATTGGGTATTGCGGATTGAGCATTGAGGATTGAGGATTGAGGATTGAGGACTGAGGATTGAGGACTGAAGATTGAATATTGATGATTGAAAATTGAGGATTGAGGATTGAGGGCTGTGGATTGAGGACGAGGACTGAGGGTTGAGTATAGATGTTTGAGGTCTGAGGATTGAGGATTGAGGATTGAGAATTGAGGATTGAGGATTGAGGATTAAAGATTGAGGATTGGGTATTGAGGATTGAAGAATGAGGATTGAGGATTGAGGATTGAGGATTGAGGATTGAAGATTGAGTATTGAGGATTGAAGATTGAGGATTGAGGAATGAGGATTGAGGGTTGAGGATTGAGGATTGAGGATTGAGGATTGAAGATTGAGTATTGAGGATTGAATATTGAGGATTGTGGATTGAGGATTGAGGATTGAGGATTGAGGATTGAGGATTGAGGATTGAAGATTGAGTATTGAGGATTGAATATTGAGGATTGTGGATTGAGGATTGAGGATTGAGGATTGAAGATTCAGTATTGAGGACTGAAGATTGAGTATTGAGAATTGAGGATTGAGTATTGACTATGAGGGCTGTGGGTTGAGGATTGCGGTTTGAGGACTGAGGACTGGGGATTGAGGATTGAGAATTGAGGATTGAGGATTTAGGATTGAAGATTGAGGACTGGGTATTGAGGATTGAAGAATGAGGATTGAGGATTGAGGATTGAGGATTGAGGATTGAAGATTGAGGATTGAGGATTGAGGATTGAGGATTGAAGATTGAGTATAGAGGACTGAGGATTGAGGGTTGAGGATTGAGGATTGAGGATTGACGCTTGGGGATTGATGGTTGAGGATGGAGGATTGAAGAGAGAGGACTGAGTGTTGAGGATTGAGTGTTGAGGATTGATGTTTGAGGATTGAGATTTGATTATTGAATTTGTGGATTGAGTATTGAACCATGAGAATTCAGGATATTCTATTGAGTATTGAGAATTGAGTATTGATGGTTGAGTATTGAGGATTCATGGTTGAGGGTTGTGTGTTGAATATTGAGGATTGAGGATTGAGGATTGAGGATTGAATATTGAGGATTGTGGATTGAGGATTGAGGATTGAGGATTGAAGATTAAGGATTAGGGATTGAGGATTGACGACTGAGGATTGAGTATTGAGGATTAAGAATTGAGGATTGAGGATTGAGGATTGAAGATTCAGTATTGAGGATTGAAGATTGAGGATTGAGGATTGAGGATTGAGGATTGACTATGAGGGCTGAGGGTTGAGGATTGAGGTTTGAGGACAGAGGACTGAGGATTGAGGATTGAGAATTGGGGATTGAGGATTGAGGATTGAAGATTGAGGAGTGGGTATTGAGGATTGAAGAATGAGGACTGAGGATTGAGGATTGAGGACTGAGGATTGAAGATTGAGTATTGAGGATTGAAGATTGAGGATTGAGGATTGAGGATTGAACATTGAGGACTGAGTGTTGAGGATTGAGTGATGAGAATTGATGTTTGTGGATAGAGATATGAAGATTGCAGATTGAGTATTGTGTATCGAAAACTGCGAATTGAGGATATTCTATTGAGGATTGAGGATTGTCACCTGATTGTTGAGGACTGAGGGCCGAAGATTGAGGATTCAGGATTGAGGATTCAGAATTGAGGTTTGAGGTCTGAGCATTGAGGATTGAGGATTGAACATTGAGTATTGAGGATTGAAGATTGAGGATTGAGGATTGAGGGTTGAGGATTGAGGATGAGGACTGAGGATTGACTATTGAAGATTGAGTATTGAGGATTGAAGGTTGAGGACTGAGCATTGAGGATTGAAGATTGAGCATTGAGGATTGAAGATTGATGATTGAGTGTTGAGGATTGAAGATTGAGGATTGAGGATTGAGGATTGAGGACTGAGGATTGAGGATTGAGGATTGAGGATTGAGGATTGCGGATTGAGGATTGAAGATTGAGTATTGAGGATTGAATATTGAGGATTGTGGATTGAGGATTGAGGATTGAGGATTAAGGATTGAATATTAAGGATTGGGGATTGAGGATTGACGATTGAGGATTGAGTATTGAGGATTAAGAATTGAGGATTGAGGATTGAGGATTCAAGATTGAGGATTGGGGACTGAGAGCTGAGGGGTGAGTGATGAGAATTGTTGTTTGTGGATAGAAATTTAAAGATTGCAGATTGAGTATTGAGTATTGAAAACAGTGAATTTATGATACTCTATTGAGGATTGAGAATTGACAACTGTTTGTTGAGGACTTAGGTCTGAAGATTGAGGATTCAGGGTTGAGGATTCAGGATTGAGGTTTGAGGTCTGAGGATTGAGGATTGGGAATTGCGGATTGAGCATAGAGGATTGAGGATTGAGGATTGAGGACTGAGGATTGAGGACTGAAGAATGAATATTGATGATTGAATATTGAGGACTGAGGATTGAGGTTTGAGGATTGAGGATTGAGGAATGAGAATTGAGGATTTAGGATTGAGGATTCAAGATTGAGGATTGGGTATTGGGGATTGAAGAATGAGGATTGAGGATTGTGGATTGAAGATTCAGTATTGAGGATTGAAGGTTGAGGATTGAGGATTGAAGATTGAGGATTGACTATGAGGGCTGAGGGTTGAGGATTGAGGTTTGAGGACTGGGGACTGAGGATTGAGGATTGAGAATTGAGGATTCAGGATTGAGGATTGAAGATTGAGGACCAGGGATTGAGGATTGAAGATTGAGGATTTAGGATTGAGGATTGGGGATTGGGCATCTAGGATTGGAGATTGATTATTGAGGATTGAAAATTGAGGGTTGAGGATTGAGGATCGAGAATTGAGAATTGAAGATTGAGGATTGAGAATTGAGGATTGAGGATTGAGGATTGAAGATTGAGGATTGGGGATTGAGGATTGTCGATTGAGGATTGAGTATTGAGGATTGAGAATTGAGGATTGAGTATTGAAGATTGAGTATTGAGGATTGACGGTTGAGGATTGAGAATTGAAGTTTGAGGATTGACGATGAGGGCTGAGGGTTGAGGATTGAGGATTGTGGACTGAGGACTGAGGATTGAGTGTTGAGGATTGAGGGTTGAGGACTGAGGATTGAGGATTGAGGATGAGGACTGAGGATTGACGATTGAAGATTGAGTATTGAGGATTGAAGGTTGAGGATTGAGCATTGAGGATTGAAGATTGAGTATTGAGGATTGAAGACTGACGATTGAAGATTGAGGATTGAGGTTTGAGGACTGAGGACTGAGGATTGAGGATTGAGAATTGAGGATTTAGGATTGAGGATTGAAGATTCAGGATTGGGAATTGAGGATTGAAGAATGAGGATTGAAGATTGAGGATTGAGGATTGAGGACTGAGGGTTGAGGATTGTAGATTGAGGATTGGGGACTGAGTGTTGAGGGTTGAGTGATGAGGATTGATGTTTGTGGATAGAGATTTGAAGATTGCAGATTGAGTATTGCGTATGGAAAACTCTGAACTGAGGATATTCTATTGAGGATTGAGGATTGATAACTGATTGTTGAGGACTGAGGGCTGAAGATTGAGGTTTCAGGATTGAGGATACAGGATTGTGGTTTGTGGACTGAGGATTGAGGTTTGAGTATTGAGGACTCAGGATTGAGGATTGAGGATTGAAGATTGAGGATTGATGATTGAGGATTGAACATTGAGGATTGAGGATTGAGGATTGAGGATTGCGGATTGAGGATTGACTATGAGGGCTGAGGGTTGAGGATTGAGGTTTGAGGACTGAGGACTGAGGATTTAGGATTGAGAATTGAGGATTCAGGATTGAGGATTGAAGATTGAGGATTGGGTATTGAGGATTGAAGAATGAGGATTGAGGATTCAGGATTGAGGATGCAGGATTGAGGTTTGAGGACTGAGGATTGAGGATTGGGTATTGCGGATTGAGCATTGAGGATTGAGGATTGAGGATTGAGGACTGAGGATTGAGGACTGAAGATTGAATATTGATGATTGAAAATTGAGGATTGAGGATTGAGGGCTGTGGATTGAGGACGAGGACTGAGGGTTGAGTATAGATGTTTGAGGTCTGAGGATTGAGGATTGAGGATTGAGAATTGAGGATTGAGGATTGAGGATTAAAGATTGAGGATTGGGTATTGAGGATTGAAGAATGAGGATTGAGGATTGAGGATTGAGGATTGAGGATTGAAGATTGAGTATTGAGGATTGAAGATTGAGGATTGAGGAATGAGGATTGAGGGTTGAGGATTGAGGATTGAGGATTGAGGATTGAAGATTGAGTATTGAGGATTGAATATTGAGGATTGTGGATTGAGGATTGAGGATTGAGGATTGAGGATTGAGGATTGAGGATTGAAGATTGAGTATTGAGGATTGAATATTGAGGATTGTGGATTGAGGATTGAGGATTGAGGATTGAAGATTCAGTATTGAGGACTGAAGATTGAGTATTGAGAATTGAGGATTGAGTATTGACTATGAGGGCTGTGGGTTGAGGATTGCGGTTTGAGGACTGAGGACTGGGGATTGAGGATTGAGAATTGAGGATTGAGGATTTAGGATTGAAGATTGAGGACTGGGTATTGAGGATTGAAGAATGAGGATTGAGGATTGAGGATTGAGGATTGAGGATTGAAGATTGAGGATTGAGGATTGAGGATTGAGGATTGAAGATTGAGTATAGAGGACTGAGGATTGAGGGTTGAGGATTGAGGATTGAGGATTGACGCTTGGGGATTGATGGTTGAGGATGGAGGATTGAAGAGAGAGGACTGAGTGTTGAGGATTGAGTGTTGAGGATTGATGTTTGAGGATTGAGATTTGATTATTGAATTTGTGGATTGAGTATTGAACCATGAGAATTCAGGATATTCTATTGAGTATTGAGAATTGAGTATTGATGGTTGAGTATTGAGGATTCATGGTTGAGGGTTGTGTGTTGAATATTGAGGATTGAGGATTGAGGATTGAGGATTGAATATTGAGGATTGTGGATTGAGGATTGAGGATTGAGGATTGAAGATTAAGGATTAGGGATTGAGGATTGACGACTGAGGATTGAGTATTGAGGATTAAGAATTGAGGATTGAGGATTGAGGATTGAAGATTCAGTATTGAGGATTGAAGATTGAGGATTGAGGATTGAGGATTGAGGATTGACTATGAGGGCTGAGGGTTGAGGATTGAGGTTTGAGGACAGAGGACTGAGGATTGAGGATTGAGAATTGGGGATTGAGGATTGAGGATTGAAGATTGAGGAGTGGGTATTGAGGATTGAAGAATGAGGACTGAGGATTGAGGATTGAGGACTGAGGATTGAAGATTGAGTATTGAGGATTGAAGATTGAGGATTGAGGATTGAGGATTGAACATTGAGGACTGAGTGTTGAGGATTGAGTGATGAGAATTGATGTTTGTGGATAGAGATATGAAGATTGCAGATTGAGTATTGTGTATCGAAAACTGCGAATTGAGGATATTCTATTGAGGATTGAGGATTGTCACCTGATTGTTGAGGACTGAGGGCCGAAGATTGAGGATTCAGGATTGAGGATTCAGAATTGAGGTTTGAGGTCTGAGCATTGAGGATTGAGGATTGAACATTGAGTATTGAGGATTGAAGATTGAGGATTGAGGATTGAGGGTTGAGGATTGAGGATGAGGACTGAGGATTGACTATTGAAGATTGAGTATTGAGGATTGAAGGTTGAGGACTGAGCATTGAGGATTGAAGATTGAGCATTGAGGATTGAAGATTGATGATTGAGTGTTGAGGATTGAAGATTGAGGATTGAGGATTGAGGATTGAGGACTGAGGATTGAGGATTGAGGATTGAGGATTGAGGATTGCGGATTGAGGATTGAAGATTGAGTATTGAGGATTGAATATTGAGGATTGTGGATTGAGGATTGAGGATTGAGGATTAAGGATTGAATATTAAGGATTGGGGATTGAGGATTGACGATTGAGGATTGAGTATTGAGGATTAAGAATTGAGGATTGAGGATTGAGGATTCAAGATTGAGGATTGGGGACTGAGAGCTGAGGGGTGAGTGATGAGAATTGTTGTTTGTGGATAGAAATTTAAAGATTGCAGATTGAGTATTGAGTATTGAAAACAGTGAATTTATGATACTCTATTGAGGATTGAGAATTGACAACTGTTTGTTGAGGACTTAGGTCTGAAGATTGAGGATTCAGGGTTGAGGATTCAGGATTGAGGTTTGAGGTCTGAGGATTGAGGATTGGGAATTGCGGATTGAGCATAGAGGATTGAGGATTGAGGATTGAGGACTGAGGATTGAGGACTGAAGAATGAATATTGATGATTGAATATTGAGGACTGAGGATTGAGGTTTGAGGATTGAGGATTGAGGAATGAGAATTGAGGATTTAGGATTGAGGATTCAAGATTGAGGATTGGGTATTGGGGATTGAAGAATGAGGATTGAGGATTGTGGATTGAAGATTCAGTATTGAGGATTGAAGGTTGAGGATTGAGGATTGAGGATTGAGGATTGACTATGAGGGCTGAGGGTTGAGGATTGAGGTTTGAGGACTGGGGACTGAGGATTGAGGATTGAGAATTGAGGATTCAGGATTGAGGATTGAAGATTGAGGACCAGGGATTGAGGATTGAAGATTGAGGATTTAGGATTGAGGATTGGGGATTGGGCATCTAGGATTGGAGATTGATTATTGAGGATTGAAAATTGAGGGTTGAGGATTGAGGATCGAGAATTGAGAATTGAAGATTGAGGATTGAGAATTGAGGATTGAGGATTGAGGATTGAAGATTGAGGATTGGGGATTGAGGATTGTCGATTGAGGATTGAGTATTGAGGATTGAGAATTGAGGATTGAGTATTGAAGATTGAGTATTGAGGATTGACGGTTGAGGATTGAGAATTGAAGTTTGAGGATTGACGATGAGGGCTGAGGGTTGAGGATTGAGGATTGTGGACTGAGGACTGAGGATTGAGTGTTGAGGATTGAGGGTTGAGGACTGAGGATTGAGGATTGAGGATGAGGACTGAGGATTGACGATTGAAGATTGAGTATTGAGGATTGAAGGTTGAGGATTGAGCATTGAGGATTGAAGATTGAGTATTGAGGATTGAAGACTGACGATTGAAGGTTGAGGATTGAGGTTTGAGGACTGAGGACTGAGGATTGAGGATTGAGAATTGAGGATTCAGGATTGAGGATTGAAGATTCAGGATTGGGTATTGAGGATTGAAGAATGAGGATTGAAGATTGAGGATTGAGGATTGAGGACTGAGGGTTGAGGATTGTAGATTGAGGATTGGGGACTGAGTGTTGAGGGTTGAGTGATGAGGATTGATGTTTGTGGATAGAGATTTGAAGATTGCAGATTGAGTATTGCGTATGGAAAACTCTGAACTGAGGATATTCTATTGAGGATTGAGGATTGATAACTGATTGTTGAGGACTGAGGGCTGAAGATTGAGGTTTCAGGATTGAGGATACAGGATTGTGGTTTGTGGACTGAGGATTGAGGTTTGAGTATTGAGGACTCAGGATTGAGGATTGAGGATTGAAGATTGAGGATTGATGATTGAGGATTGAACATTGAGGATTGAGGATTGAGGATTGAGGATTGCGGATTGAGGATTGACTATGAGGGCTGAGGGTTGAGGATTGAGGTTTGAGGACTGAGGACTGAGGATTTAGGATTGAGAATTGAGGATTCAGGATTGAGGATTGAAGATTGAGGATTGGGTATTGAGGATTGAAGAATGAGGATTGAGGATTCAGGATTGAGGATTCAGGATTGAGGTTTGAGGACTGAAAATTGAGGATTGGGTATTGCGGATTGAGCATTGAGGATTGAGGATTGAGGATTGAGGACTGAGGATTGAGGACTGAAGATTGAATATTGATGATTGAAAATTGAGGATTGAGGATTGAGGGCTGTGGATTGAGGACGAGGACTGAGGGTTGAGTATAGATGTTTGAGGTCTGAGGATTGAGGATTGAGGATTGAGAATTGAGGATTGAGGATTGAGGATTAAAGATTGAGGATTGGGTATTGAGGATTGAAGAATGAGGATTGAGGATTGAGGATTGAGGATTGAGGATTGAAGATTGAGTATTGAGGATTGAAGATTGAGGATTGAGGAATGAGGATTGAGGGTTGAGGATTGAGGATTGAGGATTGAGGATTGAAGATTGAGTATTGAGGATTGAATATTGAGGATTGTGGATTGAGGATTGAGGATTGAGGATTGAGGATTGAGGATTGAGGATTGAAGATTGAGTATTGAGGATTGAATATTGAGGATTGTGGATTGAGGATTGAGGATTGAGGATTGAGGATTGAAGATTCCGTATTGAGGACTGAAGATTGAGTATTGAGAATTGAGGATTGAGTATTGACTATGAGGGCTGTGGGTTGAGGATTGCGGTTTGAGGACTGAGGACTGGGGATTGAGGATTGAGAATTGAGGATTGAGGATTTAGGATTGAAGATTGAGGACTGGGTATTGAGGATTGAAGAATGAGGATTGAGGATTGAGGATTGAGGATTGAGGATTGAAGATTGAGGATTGAGGATTGAGGATTGAGGATTGAAGATTGAGTATAGAGGACTGAGGATTGAGGGTTGAGGATTGAGGATTGAGGATTGACGCTTGGGGATTGATGGTTGAGGATGGAGGATTGAAGAGAGAGGACTGAGTGTTGAGGATTGAGTGTTGAGGATTGATGTTTGAGGATTGAGATTTGATTATTGAATTTGTGGATTGAGTATTGAACCATGAGAATTCAGGATATTCTATTGAGTATTGAGAATTGAGTATTGATGGTTGAGTATTGAGGATTCATGGTTGAGGGTTGTGTGTTGAATATTGAGGATTGAGGATTGAGGATTGAGGATTGAATATTGAGGGTTGTGGATTGAGGATTGAGGATTGAGGATTGAAGATTAAGGATTAGGGATTGAGGATTCACGACTGAGGATTGAGTATTGAGGATTAAGAATTGAGGATTGAGGATTGAGGATTGAAGATTCAGTATTGAGGATTGAAGATTGAGGATTGAGGATTGAGGATTGAGGATTGACTATGAGGGCTGAGGGTTGAGGATTGAGGTTTGAGGACAGAGGACTGAGGATTGAGGATTGAGAATTGGGGATTGAGGATTGAGGATTGAAGATTGAGGAGTGGGTATTGAGGATTGAAGAATGAGGACTGAGGATTGAGGATTGAGGACTGAGGATTGAAGATTGAGTATTGAGGATTGAAGATTGAGGATTGAGGATTGAGGATTGAACATTGAGGACTGAGTGTTGAGGGTTGAGTGATGAGAATTGATGTTTGTGGATAGAGATATGAAGATTGCAGATTGAGTATTGTGTATCGAAAACTGCGAATTGAGGATATTCTATTGAGGATTGAGGATTGTCACCTGATTGTTGAGGACTGAGGGCCGAAGATTGAGGATTCAGGATTGAGGATTCAGAATTGAGGTTTGAGGTCTGAGCATTGAGGATTGAGGATTGAACATTGAGTATTGAGGATTGAAGATTGAGGATTGAGGATTGAGGGTTGAGGATTGAGGATGAGGACTGAGGATTGACTATTGAAGATTGAGTATTGAGGATTGAAGGTTGAGGACTGAGCATTGAGGATTGAAGATTGAGTATTGAGGATTGAAGATTGATGATTGAGTGTTGAGGATTGAAGATTGAGGATTGAGGATTGAGGATTGAGGACTGAGGATTGAGGATTGAGGATTGAGGATTGAGGATTGCGGATTGAGGATTGAAGATTGAGTATTGAGGATTGAATATTGAGGATTGTGGATTGAAGATTGAGGATTGAGGATTAAGGATTGAATATTAAGGATTGGGGATTGAGGATTGACGATTGAGGATTGAGTATTGAGGATTAAGAATTGAGGATTGAGGATTGAGGATTCAAGATTGAGGATTGGGGACTGAGAGCTGAGGGTTGAGTGATGAGAATTGTTGTTTGTGGATAGAAATTTAAAGATTGCAGATTGAGTATTGAGTATTGAAAACAGTGAATTTATGATACTCTATTGAGGATTGAGAATTGACAACTGATTGTTGAGGACTTAGGTCTGAAGATTGAGGATTCAGGGTTGAGGATTCAGGATTGAGGTTTGAGGTCTGAGGATTGAGGATTGGGAATTGCGGATTGAGCATAGAGGATTGAGGATTGAGGATTGAGGACTGAGGATTGAGGACTGAAGAATGAATATTGATGATTGAATATTGAGGACTGAGGATTGAGGTTTGAGGATTGAGGATTGAGGAATGAGAATTGAGGATTTAGGATTGAGGATTCAAGATTGAGGATTGGGTATTGGGGATTGAAGAATGAGGATTGAGGATTGTGGATTGAAGATTCAGTATTGAGGATTGAAGGTTGAGGATTGAGGATTGAGGATTGAGGATTGACTATGAGGGCTGAGGGTTGAGGATTGAGGTTTGAGGACTGGGGACTGAGGATTGAGGATTGAGAATTGAGGATTCAGGATTGAGGATTGAAGATTGAGGATTGGGTATTGAGGATTGAAGAATGAGGATTGAGGATTGAGGATTGAGGATTGAGGATTCAGGATTGAGGTTTGAGGACTGAGGATTGAGGATTGGGTATTGCGGATTGAGCATTGAGGATTGAGGATTGAGGATTGAGGACTGAGGATTGAGGACTGAAGATTGAATATTGATGATTGAAGATTGAGGATTGAGGATTGAGGGCTGTGGGTTGAGGACTAGGACTGAGGGTTGAGTATTGATGTTTGAGGTCTGAGGATTGAGGATTGAGGATTGAGAATTGAGGATTGAGGATTGAGGATTCAAGATTGAGGATTGGGTATTGAGGATTGAAGAATGAGGATTGAGGATTAAGGATTGAGGATTGAGGATTGAAGATTGAGGATTGAGGAATGAGGATTGAGCATTGAGGATTGAGGATTGAGGATTGAGGATTGAGGATTGAGGATTGAGGATTGAAGATTGAGTATTGGGGATTGAATATTGAGGATTGTGGATTGAGGATTGAGGATTGAGGATTGAAGATTAAGGATTGGGGATTGAGGATTGACGATTGAGGATTGAGTATTGAGGATTAAGAATTGAGGATTGAGGATTGAGGATTGAAGATTCAGTATTGAGGATTGAAGATTGAGGATTGAGGATTGCGGATTGAGGATTGAAGAATGAGGATTGAGGATTCAGGATTGAGGATTCAGGATTGAGGTTTGAGGACTGAGGATTGAGGATTGGGTATTGCGGATTGAGCATTGAGGATTGAGGATTGAGGATTGAGGACTGAGGATTGAGGACTGAAGATTGAATATTGATGATTGAAAATTGAGGATTGAGGATTGAGGGCTGTGGATTGAGGACGAGGACTGAGGGTTGAGTATTGATGTTTGAGGTCTGAGGATTGAGGATTGAGGATTGAGAATTGAGGATTGAGGATTGAGGATTAAAGATTGAGGATTGGGTATTGAGGATTGAAGGATGAGGATTGAGGATTGAGGATTGAGGATTGAGGATTGAAGATTAAGTATTGAGTATTGAAGATTGAGGATTGAGGAATGAGGATTGAGGATTGAGGATTGAGGATTGAGGATTGAGGATTGAGGATTGAAGATTGAGTATTGAGGATTGAATATTGAGGATTGTGGATTGAGGATTGAGGATTGAGGATTGAGGATTGAGGATTGAGGATTGAAGATTGAGTATTGAGGATTGAATATTGAGGATTGTGGATTGAGGATTGAGGATTGAGGATTGAAGATTCAGTATTGAGGACTGAAGATTGAGTATTGAGAATTGAGGATTGAGTATTGACTATGAGGGCTGTGGGTTGAGGATTGCGGTTTGAGGACTGAGGACTGGGGATTGAGGATTGAGAATTGAGGATTGAGGATTTAGGATTGAAGATTGAGGACTGGGTATTGAGGATTGAAGAATGAGGATTGAGGATTGAGGATTGAGGATTGAGGATTGAAGATTGAGGATTGAGGATTGAGGATTGAGGATTGAAGATTGAGTATAGAGGACTGAGGATTGAGGGTTGAGGATTGAGGATTGAGGATTGACGCTTGGGGATTGATGGTTGGGGATGGAGGATTGAAGAGAGAGGACTGAGTGTTGAGGATTGAGTGTTGAGGATTGATGTTTGAGGATTGAGATTTGATTATTGAATTTGTGGATTGAGTATTGAACCATGAGAATTCAGGATATTCTATTGAGTATTGAGAATTGAGTATTGATGGTTGAGTATTGAGGATTCATGGTTGAGGGTTGTGTGTTGAATATTGAGGATTGAGGATTGAGGATTGAGGATTGAATATTGAGGATTGTGGATTGAGGATTGAGGATTGAGGATTGAAGATTAAGGATTAGGGATTGAGGATTGACGACTGAGGATTGAGTATTGAGGATTAAGAATTGAGGATTGAGGATTGAGGATTGAAGATTCAGTATTGAGGATTGAAGATTGAGGATTGAGGATTGAGGATTGAGGATTGACTATGAGGGCTGAGGGTTGAGGATTGAGGTTTGAGGACTGAGGACTGAGGATTGAGGATTGAGAATTGAGGATTGAGGATTTAGGATTGAAGATTGAGGACTGGGTATTGAGGATTGAAGAATGAGGATTGAGGATTGAGGATTGAGGATTGAGGATTGAAGATTGAGTATTGAGGATTGAGGATTGAGGATTAAAGATTGAGGATTGGGTATTGAGGATTGAAGAATGAGGATTGAGGATTGAGGATTGAGGATTGAGGATTGAAGATTAAGTATTGCGTATTGAAGATTGAGGATTGAGGAATGAGGATTGAGGATTGAGGATTGAGGATTGAGGATTGAGGATTGAAGATTGAGTATTGAGGATTGAATATTGAGGATTGTGGATTGAGGATTGAGGATTGAGGATTGAAGATTCAGTATTGAGGACTGAAGATTGAGTATTGAGAATTGAGGATTGAGTATTGACTATGAGGGCTGTGGGTTGAGGATTGCGGTTTGAGGACTGAGGACTGGGGATTGAGGATTGAGGATTGAGGATTGAGGATTGAGGATTGAATATTGAGGATTGTGGATTGAGGATTGAGGATTGAGGATTGAAGATTAAGGATTAGGGATTGAGGATTGACGACTGAGGATTGAGTATTGAGGATTAAGAATTGAGGATTGAGGATTGAGGATTGAAGATTCAGTATTGAGGATTGAAGATTGAGGATTGAGGATTGAGGATTGAGGATTGACTATGAGGGCTGAGGGTTGAGGATTGAGGTTTGAGGACAGAGGACTGAGGATTGAGGATTGAGAATTGGGGATTGAGGATTGAGGATTGAAGATTGAGGAGTGGGTATTGAGGATTGAAGAATGAGGACTGAGGATTGAGGATTGAGGACTGAGGATTGAAGATTGAGTATTGAGGATTGAAGATTGAGGATTGAGGATTGAGGATTGAACATTGAGGACTGAGTGTTGAGGGTTGAGTGATGAGAATTGATGTTTGTGGATAGAGATATGAAGATTGCAGATTGAGTATTGTGTATCGAAAACTGCGAATTGAGGATATTCTATTGAGGATTGAGGATTGTCACCTGATTGTTGAGGACTGAGGGCCGAAGATTGAGGATTCAGGATTGAGGATTCAGAATTGGGGTTTGAGGTCTGAGCATTGAGGATTGAGGATTGAACATTGAGTATTGAGGATTGAAGATTGAGGATTGAGGATTGAGGGTTGAGGATTGAGGATGAGGACTGAGGATTGACTATTGAAGATTGAGTATTGAGGATTGAAGGTTGAGGACTGAGCATTGAGGATTGAAGATTGAGTATTGAGGATTGAAGATTGATGATTGAGTGTTGAGGATTGAAGATTGAGGATTGAGGATTGAGGATTGAGGACTGAGGATTGAGGATTGAGGATTGAGGATTGAGGATTGCGGATTGAGGATTGAAGATTGAGTATTGAGGATTGAATATTGAGGATTGTGGATTGAGGATTGAGGATTGAGGATTAAGGATTGAATATTAAGGATTGGGAATTGAGGATTGACGATTGAGGATTGAGTATTGAGGATTAAGAATTGAGGATTGAGGATTGAGGATTGAGGATTCAAGATTGAGGATTGGGGACCGAGAGCTGAGGGTTGAGTGATGAGAATTGATGTTTGTGGATAGAAATTTAAAGATTGCAGATTGAGTATTGAGTATTGAAAACTGTGAATTTATGATACTCTATTGAGGATTGAGAATTGACAACTGATTGTTGAGGACTTAGGTCTGAAGATTGAGGATTCAGGGTTGAGGATTCAGGATTGAGGTTTGAGGACTGAGGATTGAGGATTGGGTATTGCGGATTGAGCATAGAGGATTGAGGATTGAGGATTGAGGACTGAGGATTGAGGACTGAAGATTGAATATTGATGATTGAATATTGAGGATTGAGGATTGAGGTTTGAGGATTGAGGATTGAGGAATGAGAATTGAGGATTTAGGATTGAGGATTCAAGATTGAGGATTGGGTATTGGGGATTGAAGAATGAGGATTGAGGATTGTGGATTGAAGATTCAGTATTGAGGATTGAAGGTTGAGGATTGAGGATTGAGGATTGAGGATTGACTATGAGGGCTGAGGGTTGAGGATTGAGGTTTGAGGACTGGGGACTGAGGATTGAGGATTGAGAATTGAGGATTCAGGATTGAGGATTGAAGATTGAGGATTGGGTATTGAGGATTGAAGAATGAGGATTGAGGATTGAGGATTGAGGATTGAGGATTCAGGATTGAGGTTTGAGGACTGAGGATTGAGGATTGGGTATTGCGGATTGAGCATTGAGGATTGAGGATTGAGGATTGAGGACTGAGGATTGAGGACTGAAGATTGAATATTGATGATTGAAGATTGAGGATTGAGGATTGAGGGCTGTGGGTTGAGGACTAGGACTGAGGGTTGAGTATTGATGTTTGAGGTCTGAGGATTGAGGATTGAGGATTGAGAATTGAGGATTGAGGATTGAGGATTGAGGATTGAGAATTGAGGATTGAGGATTGAGGATTCAAGATTGAGGATTGGGTATTGAGGATTGAAGAATGAGGATTGAGGATTAAGGATTGAGGATTGAGGATTGAAGATTGAGTATTGAGGATTGAAGATTGAGGATTGAGGAATGAGGATTGAGGATTGATTATTGAGGATTGAGGATTGAGGATTGAAGATTGAGTATTGGGGATTGAATATTGAGGATTGTGGATTGAGGATTGAGGATTGAGGATTGAAGATTAAGGATTGGGGATTGAGGATTGACGATTGAGGATTGAGTATTGAGGATTAAGAATTGAGGATTGAGGATTGAGGATTGAAGATTCAGTATTGAGGATTGAAGATTGAGGATTGAGGATTGCGGATTGAGGATTGAAGAATGAGGATTGAGGATTCAGGATTGAGGATTCAGGATTGAGGTTTGAGGACTGAGGATTGAGGATTGGGTATTGCGGATTGAGCATTGAGGATTGAGGATTGAGGATTGAGGACTGAGGATTGAGGACTGAAGATTGAATATTGATGATTGAAAATTGAGGATTGAGGATTGAGGGCTGTGGATTGAGGACGAGGACTGAGGGTTGAGTATTGATGTTTGAGGTCTGAGGATTGAGGATTGAGGATTGAGAATTGAGGATTGAGGATTGAGGATTAAAGATTGAGGATTGGGTATTGAGGATTGAAGGATGAGGATTGAGGATTGAGGATTGAGGATTGAGGATTGAAGATTAAGTATTGAGTATTGAAGATTGAGGATTGAGGAATGAGGATTGAGGATTGAGGATTGAGGATTGAGGATTGAGGATTGAGGATTGAAGATTGAGTATTGAGGATTGAATATTGAGGATTGTGGATTGAGGATTGAGGATTGAGGATTGAGGATTGAGGATTGACGATTGAAGATTGAGTATTGAGGATTGAATATTGAGGATTGTGGATTGAGGATTGAGGATTGAGGATTGAAGATTCAGTATTGAGGACTGAAGATTGAGTATTGAGAATTGAGGATTGAGTATTGACTATGAGGGCTGTGGGTTGAGGATTGCGGTTTGAGGACTGAGGACTGGGGATTGAGGATTGAGAATTGAGGATTGAGGATTTAGGATTGAAGATTGAGGACTGGGTATTGAGGATTGAAGAATGAGGATTGAGGATTGAGGATTGAGGATTGAGGATTGAGGATTGAAGATTGAGGATTGAGGATTGAGGATTGAGGATTGAACATTGAGTATAGAGGACTGAGGATTGAGGGTTGAGGATTGAGGATTGTGGATTGACGCTTGGGGATTGATGGTTGAGGATGGAGGATTGAAGAGAGAGGACTGAGTGTTGAGGATTGAGTGTTGAGGATTGATGTTTGAGGATTGAGATTTGATTATTGAATTTGTGGATTGAGTATTGAACCATGAGAATTCAGGATATTCTATTGAGTATTGAGAATTGAGTATTGATGGTTGAGTATTGAGGATTCATGGTTGAGGGTTGTGTGTTAATTATTGAGGATTGAGGATTGAGGATTGAGGATTGAATATTGAGGATTGTGGATTGAGGATTGAGGATTGAGGATTGAAGATTAAGGATTAGGGATTGAGGATTGACGACTGAGGATTGAGTATTGAGGATTAAGAATTGAGGATTGAGGATTGAGGATTGAAGATTCAGTATTGAGGATTGAAGATTGAGGATTGAGGATTGAGGATTGAGGATTGACTATGAGGGCTGAGGGTTGAGGATTGAGGTTTGAGGACTGAGGATTGAGGATTGGGTATTGCGGATTGAGCATAGAGGATTGAGGATTGAGGATTGAGGACTGAGGATTGAGGACTGAAGATTGAATATTGATGATTGAAGATTGAGGATTGAGGATTGAGGTTTGAGGATTGAGGATTGAGGAATGAGAATTGAGGATTTGGGATTGAGGATTCAAGATTGAGGATTGGGTATTGGGGATTGAAGAATGAGGATTGAGGATTGTGGATTGAAGATTCAGTATTGAGGATTGAAGGTTGAGGATTGAGGATTGAGGATTGAGGATTGACTATGAGGGCTGAGGGTTGAGGATTGAGGTTTGAGGACTGGGGACTGAGGATTGATGATTGAGAATTGAGGATTCAGGATTGAGGATTGAAGATTGAGGATTGGGTATTGAGGATTGAAGAATGAGGATTGAGGATTGAGGATTGAGGATTGAGGATTGAAGATTGAAGATTGAGGATTGAGGATTGAGGATGGAGGATTGAAGATTGAGTATTGAGGATTGAAGATTGAGGATTGAGGATTGAGGACTGAGGGTTGAGGATTGTAGATTGAGGATTGGGGACTGAGTGTTGAGGGTTGAGTGATGAGAATCGATGTTTGTGGATAGAGATTTGAAGATTGCAGATTGAGTATTGCGTATGGAAATCTCTGAACTGAGGATATTCTATTGAGGATTGAGGATTGACAACTGATTGTTGAGGACTGAGGACTGAAGATTGAGGTTTCAGGATTGAGCATTCAGGATTGTGGTTTGTGGACTGAGGATTGAGGTTTGAGGATTGAGGACTGAGGATTGAGGATTCAGGATTGAAGATTGGGGATTGATGATTGAGGATTGAACATTGAGGATTGAGGATTGAGGATTGAGGATTGAGGATTGAAGATTGCATATTGATGACTGAAGATTGAGGATTGAGGATTGAGGGTTGTGGATTGAGGACGAGGTCTGATGGTTGAGTATTGATGTTTGATGTCTGAGGATTGAGGATTGAGGATTGAGAATTGAGGATTGAGGATTCAGGATTGACGATTGAGGATTGAGGACTGAGGACTGATGATTGAGGATTGAATGTTGAGTATTGAGGATTGAAGATTGACTATTGAGGATTCAGGATTGAGGATTGACGATTGAAGATTGAGGATTGGGGATTGAGGATTGACAATTGGGGATTGAGTAATGACGATTGAGGATTGAGGATTGAGGATTGAAGATTGAGGATTGAGGATTGTGGATTGAATATTGAGGACTTAGTGTTGAGGGTTGAGTGATGGGAACTGATGTTTGTGGATTGAGATTTGAAGATTGAAGAATGGGGATTGAGTATTGAAAACTGTGAATTGAGGATATTTTATTGAGGATTGAGAATTGACAGCTGATTGTTGAGGACTTAGGTCTGAAGACTGAGGATTCAGGATTGAGGATTCAGGATTGAGGTTTGAGGACTGAGGATTGAGGATTGGGTATTGCGGATTGAGCATTGAGGATTGAGGATTGAGGATTGAGGACTGAGGATTGAGGACTGAAGATTGAATATTGATGATTGAAGATTGAGGATTGAGGATTGAGGGCTGTGGATTGAGGACTAGGACTGAGGGTTGAGTATTGATGTTTGAGGTCTGAGGATTGAGGGTTGAGGATTGAGAATTGAGGATTGAGGATTGAGGATTCAAGATTGAGGATTGGGTATTGAGGATTGAAGAATGAGGATTGAGTATTAAGGATTGAGGATTGAGGATTGAAGATTGAGTATTGAGGATTGAAGATTGAGGATTGAGGAATGAGGATTGAGGATTGAGGATTGAGGATTGAGGACTGAGGATTGAGGACTGAAGATTGAATATTGATGATTGAAAATTGAGGATTGAGGATTGAGGGCTGTGGATTGAGGACGAGGACTGAGGGTTGAGTATAGATGTTTGAGGTCTGAGGATTGAGGATTGAGGATTGAGGTTTGAGGATTGAAAATTGAGTATTGAGGATTGAAGATTGAGGATTGAGGAATGAGGATTGAGGATTGAGGATTGAGGATTGAGGATTGAGGATTGAAGATTGAGTATTGAGGATTGAATATTGAGGATTGTGGATTGAGGATTGAGGATCGAGGATTGAAGATTAAGGATTTGGTATTGGGGATTGACGACTGAGTATTGAGTATTGAGGATTAAGAATTGAGGATTGAGGATTGAGGATTGAAGATTGAGGATTGAGGATTGAGGATGAGGACTGAGGATTGAGGACTGAAGATTGAATATTGATGATTGAAGTTTGAGGATTGAGGATTGAGGGCTGTGGATAGAGGACGAGGACCGAGGGTTGAGTATTGATGTTTGAGGTCTGAGGATTGAGGATTGAGGATTGAGAATTGAGGATTGAGGATTGAGGATTCAAGATTGAGGATTGGGTATTGAGGATTGAAGAATGAGGATTGAGGATTGAGGATAGAGGATTGAGGATTGAAGATTGAGTATTGAGGATTGAAGATTGAGGATTGAGGATTGAGGATTGAGGATTGAGGATGAGGACTGAGGATTGACGGTTGAAGATTGAGTATTGAGGATTGAAGGTTGAGGATTGAGCATTGAGGATTGAAGATTGAGTATTGAGGATTGAAGATTGATGATTGATTGTTGAGGATTGAAGATTGAGGATTGAGGATTGAGGATTGAGGATTGAGGATTGATGATTGGGTATTGAGGATTGAAGAATGAGGATTGAGGATTTAGGGTTGAAGATTGAGGACTGGGCATTGAGGATTGAAGAATGATGATTGAGGATTGAGGATTGAAGGTTGAGGATTGAGAATTGAGGTTTGAGGATTGACGATGATGGCTGAGGGTTGAGGATTGAGGATTGAGGGCTGAGGACTGAGGATTGAGTGTTGAGGAATTCGTGTTGAGGATTGAGGATTGATGATTGCGGATTGAGGATAGAAGATTGAGTATTGAGGATTGAATATTGAGGATTGAGGATTGAGTGTTGAGGATTGAGGATTGAGGATTGAGGATTGAAGATTGAATATTGATGATAGAAGATTGAGGATTGAGGATTGAAGATTGAGGATAGACGATTGAGGACTGAGTATTGAGGATTGAGAATTGAGGATTGAGGATTGAGTATTGAAGATTCAGTGTTGAGGATTGAAGATTGAGTATTGAGAATTGAGGATTGAGGATTAACTATGAGGGCTGAGGGTTGAGGATTGCGGTTTGAGGACTGAGGACTGGGGATTGAGGATTGAGAATTGAGGATTGAGGATTTAGGATTGAAGATTGAGGACTTGGTATTGAGGATTGAAGAATGAGGATTGAGGATTGAGGATTGAGAATTGAGGATTGAAGATTGAGGATTGAGGATTGAGGATTGAGGATTGAAGATTGAGTATTGAGGATTGAAGATTGAGGATTGGGGATTGATGATTGAGGATTGAGGATTGAAGATTGAGGATTGGGGACTGAGTGTTGAGGGTTGAGTGATGAGAATTGATGTTTGTGGATAGAGATTTGAAGATTGCAGATTGAGTATTGCGTATGGAAAACTCTGAACTGAGGATATTCTATTGAGGATTGAGGATTGACAACTGATTGTTGAGGACTGAGGGCTGAAGCTTGAGGTTTCAGGACTGAGGATTCAGGATTGTGGTTTGAGGACAGAGGATTGAGGTTTGAGGATTGATGATTCAGGATTGAGGTTTGAGGACTGAGGATTGAGGGTTGAGGATTGAGGATTGAGGATTGACGCTTGAGGATTGATGGTTGAGGATGGAGGATTGAAGAGAGAGGACTGAGTGTTGAGGATTGAGTGTTGCGAATTGATGCTTGAGGATTGAGATTTGATTATTGAATATTGTGGATTGAGTATTTAACCATGAGAATTCAGTATATTCTATTGAGTATTGAGAATTGAGTATTGATGGTCGAGTGTTGAGGATTGATGGTTGAGGGTTGTGTGTTGAATATTGAGAATTGAGGATTTAGGATTGAGGACAGAAGATTGAGGATTGAAGATTTAGTATTGACGATTGAAGACTCAGGATCGAGGATTGAGTGTTGAGTATTGAGGACGAGGTCTGACGGTTGAGGATTGAGGTTTGTGGATTGAGGATTGAGGATTGAGGACTGAGGATTGAGGATTGAGGACTGAGCATTGAGGATTGAAGATTGAGGACAGGGGATTGAGGATTGAAGATTGAGGATTAAGGATTGAGGATTGGGGATTGGGGATCTAGGATTGGAGATTGATTATTGAGGATCGAAGATTGAGGGTTGAGGATTCAGGATTGAGAATTGAGAATTGAGGATGGGGACTGAGGGTTGAGGATTGAGGATTGAGGAACGAGGATTGAGGATTGAGGATTGAGGGCAGAGGATTGACGATTGAGTATTGAAGATTGAGGATTGATGACTGACGATTGAGAATTGAGGATTGATGATTGCGGATTGATGATTGAAGATTGAGTATTGAGGATTGAATATTGAGGATTGAGGATTGAGTGTTGAGGATTGAAGATTGTGGATTGAGGATTGAGGATTGAAAATTGAGTATTGAGGGTTGAAGATTGAGGATTGAGTATTGAGGATTGGAGATTGAGGACTGAGTGTTGAGGGTTGTGTGATGAGAATTGATGTTTGTGGGTGGTGATTTGAAGATTGAACATTGAGGATTAAGTGTTGAAAACTAAGAATTCAGGATATTCTACTGAGTATTGAGAATTGAGTATTGATGGTTGAGTATTGAGGATTGATGGTTGAGGGTTGTGTGTTGAATATTGAGGATTGGCGGATTGAGTATTGAAGATTGAGGACTGAGGACTGAGGATTGAGTATTGAGGATTGAGGATTGAGTATTGATGATTGAGGATTGAAATTTGAGTATTGATGATTGAAGATTGCGGATTGATTATTAAGGGTTGAGGATTGAGGGCGAGGACTGAGGGTTGAGGATTGAGAACTGAGGGTTGAGGATTGAGGATTGAAGATTGAGGATTGAGGATTGAGGATTGAGGATTGAGGATGAGGACTGAGGATTGACGATTGAAGATTGAGTATTGAGGATTGAAGGTTGAGGATTGAGCATTGAGGATTGAAGATTGAGTATTGAGGATTGAAGACTGACGATTGAAGGTTGAGGATTGAGGTTTGAGGACTGAGGACTGAGGATTGAGGATTGAGAATTGAGGATTCAGGATTGAGGATTGAAGATTCAGGATTGGGTATTGAGGATTGAAGAATGAGGATTGAAGATTGAGGATTGAGGATTGAGGACTGAGGGTTGAGGATTGTAGATTGAGGATTGGGGACTGAGTGTTGAGGGTTGAGTGATGAGGATTGATGTTTGTGGATAGAGATTTGAAGATTGCAGATTGAGTATTGCGTATGGAAAACTCTGAACTGAGGATATTCTATTGAGGATTGAGGATTGATAACTGATTGTTGAGGACTGAGGGCTGAAGATTGAGGTTTCAGGATTGAGGATACAGGATTGTGGTTTGTGGACTGAGGATTGAGGTTTGAGTATTGAGGACTCAGGATTGAGGATTGAGGATTGAAGATTGAGGATTGATGATTGAGGATTGAACATTGAGGATTGAGGATTGAGGATTGAGGATTGCGGATTGAGGATTGACTATGAGGGCTGAGGGTTGAGGATTGAGGTTTGAGGACTGAGGACTGAGGACTGAGGATTTAGGATTGAGAATTGAGGATTCAGGATTGAGGATTGAAGATTGAGGATTGGGTATTGAGGATTGAAGAATGAGGATTGAGGATTGAGGATTGAGGATTCAGGATTGAGGTTTGAGGACTGAGGATTGAGGATTGGGTATTGCGGATTGAGCATTGAGGATTGAGGATTGAGGATTGAGGACTGAGGATTGAGGACTGAAGATTGAATATTGATGATTGAAAATTGAGGATTGAGGATTGAGGGCTGTGGATTGAGGACGAGGACTGAGGGTTGAGTATAGATGTTTGAGGTCTGAGGATTGAGGATTGAGGATTGAGAATTGAGGATTTGGGATTGAGGATTCAAGATTGAGGATTGGGTATTGGGGATTGAAGAATGAGGATTGAGGATTGTGGACTGAAGATTCAGTATTGAGGATTGAAGGTTGAGGATTGAGGATTGAGGATTGAGGATTGACTATGAGGGCTGAGGGTTGAGGATTGAGGTTTGAGGACTGGGGACTGAGGATTGATGATTGAGAATTGAGGATTCAGGATTGAGGATTGAAGATTGAGGATTGGGTATTGAGGATTGAAGAATGAGGATTGAGGATTGAGGATTGAGGATTGAGGATTGAAGATTGAAGATTGAGGATTGAGGATTGAGGATGGAGGATTGAAGATTGAGTATTGAGGATTGAAGATTGAGGATTGAGGATTGAGTACTGAGGGTTGAGGATTGTAGATTGAGGATTGGGGACTGAGTGTTGAGGGTTGAGTGATGAGAATTGATGTTTGTGGATAGAGATTTGAAGATTGCAGATTGAGTATTGCGTATGGAAATCTCTGAACTGAGGATATTCTATTGACGATTGAGGATTGACAACTGATTGTTGAGGACTGAGGGCTGAAGATTGAGGTTTCAGGATTGAGCATTCAGGATTGTGGTTTGTGGACTGAGGATTGAGGTTTGAGGATTGAGGACTGAGGATTGAGGATTCAGGATTGAAGATTGGGGATTGATGATTGAGGATTGAACATTGAGGATTGAGGATTGCGGATTGAGGATTGAGGATTGAAGATTGCATATTGATGACTGAAGATTGAGGATTGAGGATTGAGGGTTGTGGATTGAGGACGAGGTCTGATGGTTGAGTATTGATGTTTGATGTCTGAGGATTGAGGATTGAGGATTGAGAATTGAGGATTGAGGATTCAGGATTGACGATTGAGGATTGAGGACTGAGGACTGATGATTGAGGATTGAATGTTGAGTATTGAGGATTGAAGATTGACTATTGAGGATTCAGGATTGAGGATTGAGGATTGAAGATTGAGGATTGGGGATTGAGGATTGACAATTGAGGATTGAGTATTGAGGATTGAGGATTGAGGATTGAGAATTGAGGATTTAGGATTGAGGATTCAAGATTGACGATTGGGTATTGAGAATTGAAGAATGAGGATTGAGGATTGTGGATTGAGGATTGAGGATTGAAGATTGAGTATTGAGGATTGAAGATTGAGGAGTGAGGAATGATGATTGAGGATTGAGGATTGAGGATTGAGGATTGAGGATTGAAGATTGAGTATTGAGGATTGAATATTGACGATTATGGATTGAGGATTGAGGATTGAGGATTGAAGATTAAGGATTGGGGATTGAGGATTGACGATTGAGGATAGAGTATTGAGGATTAAGAATTGAGGATTGAGGATTGAGGATTGAAGATTCAGTATTGAGGATTGAAGATTGAGGATTGAGGATTGAGGATTGAGGATTGACTATGAGGGCTGAGGGTTGAGGATTGAGGTTTGAGGACTGAGGACTGAGGATTGAGGATTGAGAATTGAGGATTCAGGATTGAGGATTGAAGATTCAGGATTGGGTATTGAGGATTGAAGAATGAGGATTGAAGATTGAGGATTGAGGATTGAGGACTGAGGGTTGAGGATTGTAGATTGAGGATTGGAGACTTAGTGTTGAGGGTTGAGTGATGGGAATTGATGTTTGTGGATTGAGATTTGAGGATTGAAGAATGGGGATTGAGTATTGAAAACTGTGAATTGAGGATATTCTACTGAGGATTGAGAATTGACAACTGATTGTTGAGGACTTAGGTCTGAAGACTGAGGATTCAGGATTGAGGATTCAGGATTGAGGTTTGAGGACTGAGGATTGAGGATTGGGTATTGCGGATTGAGCATTGAGGATTGAGGATTGAGGATTGAGGACTGAGGATTGAGGACTGAAGATTGATGATTGATTGTTGAGGATTGAAGATTGAGGATTGAGGATTGAGGATTGAGGATTGAGGATTGATGATTGGGTATTGAGGATTGAAGAATGAGGATTGAGGATTTAGGGTTGAAGATTGAGGACTGGGCATTGAGGATTGAAGAATGATGATTGAGGATTGAGGATTGAAGGTTGAGGATTGAGAATTGAGGTTTGAGGATTGACGATGATGGCTGAGGGTTGAGGATTGAGGATTGAGGGCTGAGGACTGAGGATTGAGTGTTGAGGAATTCGTGTTGAGGATTGAGGATTGATGATTGCGGATTGAGGATAGAAGATTGAGTATTGAGGATTGAATATTGAGGATTGAGGATTGAGTGTTGAGGATTGAGGATTGAGGATTGAGGATTGAAGATTGAATATTGATGATAGAAGATTGAGGATTGAGGATTGAAGATTGAGGATAGACGATTGAGGACTGAGTATTGAGGATTGAGAATTGAGGATTGAGGATTGAGTATTGAAGATTCAGTGTTGAGGATTGAAGATTGAGTATTGAGAATTGAGGATTGAGGATTAACTATGAGGGCTGAGGGTTGAGGATTGCGGTTTGAGGACTGAGGACTGGGGATTGAGGATTGAGAATTGAGGATTGAGGATTTAGGATTGAAGATTGAGGACTTGGTATTGAGGATTGAAGAATGAGGATTGAGGATTGAGGATTGAGAATTGAGGATTGAAGATTGAGGATTGAGGATTGAGGATTGAGGATTGAAGATTGAGTATTGAGGATTGAAGATTGAGGATTGGGGATTGATGATTGAGGATTGAGGATTGAAGATTGAGGATTGGGGACTGAGTGTTGAGGGTTGAGTGATGAGAATTGATGTTTGTGGATAGAGATTTGAAGATTGCAGATTGAGTATTGCGTATGGAAAACTCTGAACTGAGGATATTCTATTGAGGATTGAGGATTGACAACTGATTGTTGAGGACTGAGGGCTGAAGCTTGAGGTTTCAGGACTGAGGATTCAGGATTGTGGTTTGAGGACAGAGGATTGAGGTTTGAGGATTGATGATTCAGGATTGAGGTTTGAGGACTGAGGATTGAGGGTTGAGGATTGAGGATTGAGGATTGACGCTTGAGGATTGATGGTTGAGGATGGAGGATTGAAGAGAGAGGACTGAGTGTTGAGGATTGAGTGTTGCGAATTGATGCTTGAGGATTGAGATTTGATTATTGAATATTGTGGATTGAGTATTTAACCATGAGAATTCAGTATATTCTATTGAGTATTGAGAATTGAGTATTGATGGTCGAGTGTTGAGGATTGATGGTTGAGGGTTGTGTGTTGAATATTGAGAATTGAGGATTTAGGATTGAGGACAGAAGATTGAGGATTGAAGATTTAGTATTGACGATTGAAGACTCAGGATCGAGGATTGAGTGTTGAGTATTGAGGACGAGGTCTGACGGTTGAGGATTGAGGTTTGTGGATTGAGGATTGAGGATTGAGGACTGAGGATTGAGGATTGAGGACTGAGCATTGAGGATTGAAGATTGAGGACAGGGGATTGAGGATTGAAGATTGAGGATTAAGGATTGAGGATTGGGGATTGGGGATCTAGGATTGGAGATTGATTATTGAGGATCGAAGATTGAGGGTTGAGGATTCAGGATTGAGAATTGAGAATTGAGGATGGGGACTGAGGGTTGAGGATTGAGGATTGAGGAACGAGGATTGAGGATTGAGGATTGAGGGCAGAGGATTGACGATTGAGTATTGAAGATTGAGGATTGATGACTGACGATTGAGAATTGAGGATTGATGATTGCGGATTGATGATTGAAGATTGAGTATTGAGGATTGAATATTGAGGATTGAGGATTGAGTGTTGAGGATTGAAGATTGTGGATTGAGGATTGAGGATTGAAAATTGAGTATTGAGGGTTGAAGATTGAGGATTGAGTATTGAGGATTGGAGATTGAGGACTGAGTGTTGAGGGTTGTGTGATGAGAATTGATGTTTGTGGGTGGTGATTTGAAGATTGAACATTGAGGATTAAGTGTTGAAAACTAAGAATTCAGGATATTCTACTGAGTATTGAGAATTGAGTATTGATGGTTGAGTATTGAGGATTGATGGTTGAGGGTTGTGTGTTGAATATTGAGGATTGGCGGATTGAGTATTGAAGATTGAGGACTGAGGACTGAGGATTGAGTATTGAGGATTGAGGATTGAGTATTGATGATTGAGGATTGAAATTTGAGTATTGATGATTGAAGATTGCGGATTGATTATTAAGGGTTGAGGATTGAGGGCGAGGACTGAGGGTTGAGGATTGAGAACTGAGGGTTGAGGATTGAGGATTGAAGATTGAGGATTGAGGATTGAGGATTGAGGATTGAGGATGAGGACTGAGGATTGACGATTGAAGATTGAGTATTGAGGATTGAAGGTTGAGGATTGAGCATTGAGGATTGAAGATTGAGTATTGAGGATTGAAGACTGACGATTGAAGGTTGAGGATTGAGGTTTGAGGACTGAGGACTGAGGATTGAGGATTGAGAATTGAGGATTCAGGATTGAGGATTGAAGATTCAGGATTGGGTATTGAGGATTGAAGAATGAGGATTGAAGATTGAGGATTGAGGATTGAGGACTGAGGGTTGAGGATTGTAGATTGAGGATTGGGGACTGAGTGTTGAGGGTTGAGTGATGAGGATTGATGTTTGTGGATAGAGATTTGAAGATTGCAGATTGAGTATTGCGTATGGAAAACTCTGAACTGAGGATATTCTATTGAGGATTGAGGATTGATAACTGATTGTTGAGGACTGAGGGCTGAAGATTGAGGTTTCAGGATTGAGGATACAGGATTGTGGTTTGTGGACTGAGGATTGAGGTTTGAGTATTGAGGACTCAGGATTGAGGATTGAGGATTGAAGATTGAGGATTGATGATTGAGGATTGAACATTGAGGATTGAGGATTGAGGATTGAGGATTGCGGATTGAGGATTGACTATGAGGGCTGAGGGTTGAGGATTGAGGTTTGAGGACTGAGGACTGAGGACTGAGGATTTAGGATTGAGAATTGAGGATTCAGGATTGAGGATTGAAGATTGAGGATTGGGTATTGAGGATTGAAGAATGAGGATTGAGGATTGAGGATTGAGGATTCAGGATTGAGGTTTGAGGACTGAGGATTGAGGATTGGGTATTGCGGATTGAGCATTGAGGATTGAGGATTGAGGATTGAGGACTGAGGATTGAGGACTGAAGATTGAATATTGATGATTGAAAATTGAGGATTGAGGATTGAGGGCTGTGGATTGAGGACGAGGACTGAGGGTTGAGTATAGATGTTTGAGGTCTGAGGATTGAGGATTGAGGATTGAGAATTGAGGATTTGGGATTGAGGATTCAAGATTGAGGATTGGGTATTGGGGATTGAAGAATGAGGATTGAGGATTGTGGACTGAAGATTCAGTATTGAGGATTGAAGGTTGAGGATTGAGGATTGAGGATTGAGGATTGACTATGAGGGCTGAGGGTTGAGGATTGAGGTTTGAGGACTGGGGACTGAGGATTGATGATTGAGAATTGAGGATTCAGGATTGAGGATTGAAGATTGAGGATTGGGTATTGAGGATTGAAGAATGAGGATTGAGGATTGAGGATTGAGGATTGAGGATTGAAGATTGAAGATTGAGGATTGAGGATTGAGGATGGAGGATTGAAGATTGAGTATTGAGGATTGAAGATTGAGGATTGAGGATTGAGTACTGAGGGTTGAGGATTGTAGATTGAGGATTGGGGACTGAGTGTTGAGGGTTGAGTGATGAGAATTGATGTTTGTGGATAGAGATTTGAAGATTGCAGATTGAGTATTGCGTATGGAAATCTCTGAACTGAGGATATTCTATTGACGATTGAGGATTGACAACTGATTGTTGAGGACTGAGGGCTGAAGATTGAGGTTTCAGGATTGAGCATTCAGGATTGTGGTTTGTGGACTGAGGATTGAGGTTTGAGGATTGAGGACTGAGGATTGAGGATTCAGGATTGAAGATTGGGGATTGATGATTGAGGATTGAACATTGAGGATTGAGGATTGCGGATTGAGGATTGAGGATTGAAGATTGCATATTGATGACTGAAGATTGAGGATTGAGGATTGAGGGTTGTGGATTGAGGACGAGGTCTGATGGTTGAGTATTGATGTTTGATGTCTGAGGATTGAGGATTGAGGATTGAGAATTGAGGATTGAGGATTCAGGATTGACGATTGAGGATTGAGGACTGAGGACTGATGATTGAGGATTGAATGTTGAGTATTGAGGATTGAAGATTGACTATTGAGGATTCAGGATTGAGGATTGAGGATTGAAGATTGAGGATTGGGGATTGAGGATTGACAATTGAGGATTGAGTATTGAGGATTGAGGATTGAGGATTGAGAATTGAGGATTTAGGATTGAGGATTCAAGATTGACGATTGGGTATTGAGAATTGAAGAATGAGGATTGAGGATTGTGGATTGAGGATTGAGGATTGAAGATTGAGTATTGAGGATTGAAGATTGAGGAGTGAGGAATGATGATTGAGGATTGAGGATTGAGGATTGAGGATTGAGGATTGAAGATTGAGTATTGAGGATTGAATATTGACGATTATGGATTGAGGATTGAGGATTGAGGATTGAAGATTAAGGATTGGGGATTGAGGATTGACGATTGAGGATAGAGTATTGAGGATTAAGAATTGAGGATTGAGGATTGAGGATTGAAGATTCAGTATTGAGGATTGAAGATTGAGGATTGAGGATTGAGGATTGAGGATTGACTATGAGGGCTGAGGGTTGAGGATTGAGGTTTGAGGACTGAGGACTGAGGATTGAGGATTGAGAATTGAGGATTCAGGATTGAGGATTGAAGATTCAGGATTGGGTATTGAGGATTGAAGAATGAGGATTGAAGATTGAGGATTGAGGATTGAGGACTGAGGGTTGAGGATTGTAGATTGAGGATTGGAGACTTAGTGTTGAGGGTTGAGTGATGGGAATTGATGTTTGTGGATTGAGATTTGAGGATTGAAGAATGGGGATTGAGTATTGAAAACTGTGAATTGAGGATATTCTACTGAGGATTGAGAATTGACAACTGATTGTTGAGGACTTAGGTCTGAAGACTGAGGATTCAGGATTGAGGATTCAGGATTGAGGTTTGAGGACTGAGGATTGAGGATTGGGTATTGCGGATTGAGCATTGAGGATTGAGGATTGAGGATTGAGGACTGAGGATTGAGGACTGAAGATTGAATATTGATGATTGAAGATTGAGGATTGAGGATTGAGGGCTGTGGGTTGAGGACTAGGACTGATGGTTGAGTATTGATGTTTGAGGTCTGAGGATTGAGGATTGAGGATTGAGAATTGAGGATTGAGGATTGAGGATTGTGGATTCAAGATTGAGGATTGGGTATTGAGGATTGAAGAATGAGGATTGAGGATTAAGGATTGAGGATTGAGGATTGAAGACTGAGTATTGAGGATTGAGGATTGAGGATTAAAGATTGAGGATTGGGTATTGAGGATTGAAGAATGAGGATTGAGGATTGAGGATTGAGGATTGAGGATTGAAGATTAAGTATTGCGTATTGAAGATTGAGGATTGAGGAATGAGGATTGAGGATTGAGGATTGAGGATTGAGGATTGAGGATTGAAGATTGAGTATTGAGGATTGAATATTGAGGATTGTGGATTGAGGATTGAGGATTGAGGATTGAGGATTGAGGATTGAGGATTGAAGATTGAGTATTGAGGATTGAATATTGAGGATTGTGGATTGAGGATTGAGGATTGAGGATTGAAGATTCAGTATTGAGGACTGAAGATTGAGTATTGAGAATTGAGGATTGAGTATTGACTATGAGGGCTGTGGGTTGAGGATTGCGGTTTGAGGACTGAGGACTGGGGATTGAGGATTGAGAATTGAGGATTGAGGATTTAGGATTGAAGATTGAGGACTGGGTATTGAGGATTGAAGAATGAGGATTGAGGATTGAGGATTGAGGATTGAGGATTGAAGATTGAGGATTGAGGATTGAGGATTGAGGATTGAAGATTGAGTATAGAGGACTGAGGATTGAGGGTTGAGGATTGAGGATTGAGGATTGACGCTTGGGGATTGATGGTTGAGGATGGAGGATTGAAGAGAGAGGACTGAGTGTTGAGGATTGAGTGTTGAGGATTGATGTTTGAGGATTGAGATTTGATTATTGAATTTGTGGATTGAGTATTGAACCATGAGAATTCAGGATATTCTATTGAGTATTGAGAATTGAGTATTGATGGTTGAGTATTGAGGATTCATGGTTGAGGGTTGTGTGTGGAATATTGAGGATTGAGGATTGAGGATTGAGGATTGAATATTGAGGATTGTGGATTGAGGATTGAGGATTGAGGATTGAAGATTAAGGATTAGGGATTGAGGATTGACGACTGAGGATTGAGTATTGAGGATTAAGAATTGAGGATTGAGGATTGAGGATTGAAGATTCAGTATTGAGGATTGAAGATTGAGGATTGAGGATTGAGGATTGAGGATTGACTATGAGGGCTGAGGGTTGAGGATTGAGGTTTGAGGACAGTGGACTGAGGATTGAGGATTGAGAATTGGGGATTGAGGATTGAGGATTGAAGATTGAGGAGTGGGTATTGAGGATTGAAGAATGAGGACTGAGGATTGAGGATTGAGGACTGAGGATTGAAGATTGAGTATTGAGGATTGAAGATTGAGGATTGAGGATTGAGGATTGAACATTGAGGACTGAGTGTTGAGGGTTGAGTGATGAGAATTGATGTTTGTGGATAGAGATATGAAGATTGCAGATTGAGTATTGTGTATCGAAAACTGCGAATTGAGGATATTCTATTGAGGATTGAGGATTGTCACCTGATTGTTGAGGACTGAGGGCCGAAGATTGAGGATTCAGGATTGAGGATTCAGAATTGGGGTTTGAGGTCTGAGCATTGAGGATTGAGGATTGAACATTGAGTATTGAGGATTGAAGATTGAGGATTGAGGATTGAGGGTTGAGGATTGAGGATGAGGACTGAGGATTGACTATTGAAGATTGAGTATTGAGGATTGAAGGTTGAGGACTGAGCATTGAGGATTGAAGATTGAGTATTGAGGATTGAAGATTGATGATTGAGTGTTGAGGATTGAAGATTGAGGATTGAGGATTGAGGATTGAGGACTGAGGGTTGAGGATTGAGGATTGAGGATTGAGGATTGCGGATTGAGGATTGAAGATTGAGTATTGAGGATTGAATATTGAGGATTGTGGATTGAGGATTGAGGATTGAGGATTAAGGATTGAATATTAAGGATTGGGGATTGAGGATTGACGATTGAGGATTGAGTATTGAGGATTAAGAATTGAGGATTGAGGATTGAGGATTCAAGATTGAGGATTGGGGACCGAGAGCTGAGGGTTGAGTGATGAGAATTGATGTTTGTGGATAGAAATTTAAAGATTGCAGATTGAGTATTGAGTATTGAAAACTGTGAATTTATGATACTCTATTGAGGATTGAGAATTGACAACTGATTGTTGAGGACTTAGGTCTGAAGATTGAGGATTCAGGGTTGAGGATTCAGGATTGAGGTTTGAGGACTGAGGATTGAGGATTGGGTATTGCGGATTGAGCATAGAGGATTGAGGATTGAGGATTGAGGACTGAGGATTGAGGACTGAAGATTGAATATTGATGATTGAATATTGAGGATTGAGGATTGAGGTTTGAGGATTGAGGACTGAGGAATGAGAATTGAGGATTTAGGATTGAGGATTCAAGATTGAGGATTGGGTATTGGGGATTGAAGAATGAGGATTGAGGATTGTGGATTGAAGATTCAGTATTGAGGATTGAAGGTTGAGGATTGAGGATTGAGGATTGAGGATTGACTATGAGGGCTGAGGGTTGAGGATTGAGGTTTGAGGACTGGGGACTGAGGATTGAGGATTGGGAATTGAGGATTCAGGATTGAGGATTGAAGATTGAGGATTGGGTATTGAGGATTGAAGAATGAGGATTGAGGATTGAGGATTGAGGATTGAGGATTCAGGATTGAGGTTTGAGGACTGAGGATTGAGGATTGGGTATTGCGGATTGAGCATTGAGGATTGAGGATTGAGGATTGAGGACTGAGGATTGAGGACTGAAGATTGAATATTGATGATTGAAGATTGAGGATTGAGGATTGAGGGCTGTGGGTTGAGGACTAGGACTGAGGGTTGAGTATTGATGTTTGAGGTCTGAGGATTGAGGATTGAGGATTGAGAATTGAGGATTGAGGATTGAGGATTGTGGATTCAAGATTGAGGATTGGGTATTGAGGATTGAAGAATGAGGATTGAGGATTAAGGATTGAGGATTGAGGATTGAAGATTGAGTATTGAGGATTGAAGATTGAGGATTGAGGAATGAGGATTGAGGATTGAGGATTGAGGATTGAGGATTGAGGATTGAAGATTGAGTATTGAGGATTGAATATTGAGGATTGTGGATTGAGGATTGAGGATTGAGGATTGAAGATTAAGGATTGGGGATTGAGGATTAACGATTGAGGATTGAGTATTGAGGATTAAGAATTGAGGATTGAGGATTGAAGATTCAGTATTGAGGATTGAAGATTGAGGATTGAGGATTGCGGATTGAGGATTGACTATGAGGGCTGAGGGCTGAGGATTGAGGTTTCAGGACTGAGGACTGAGGATTGAGGATTGAGAATTGAGGATTCAGGATTGAGGATTGAAGATTGAGTATTGGGTATTGAGGATTGAAGAATGAGGATTGAGGATTCAGGATTGAGGATTCAGGATTGAGGTTTGAGGACTGAGGATTGAGGATTGGGTATTGCGGATTGAGCATTGAGGATAGAGGATTGAGGATTGATGACTGAGGATTGAGGACTGAAGATTGAATATTGATGATTGAAAATTGAGGATTGAGGATTGAGGGCTGTGGATTGAGGACGAGGACTGAGGGTTGAGTATTGATGTTTGATGTCTGAGGATTGAGGATTGACGATTGAGAATTGAGGATTGAGGATTGAGGATTCAAGATAGAGGATTGGGTATTGAGGATTGAAGAATGAGGATTGAGGATTGAGGATTGAGGATTCAGGATTGAAGATTGAGTATTGAGGATTGAAGATTGAGGATTGAGGAATGAGGATTGAGGATTGAGGATTGAGGATTGAGGATTGAGGATTGAAGATTGAGTATTGAGGATTGAATATTGAGGATTGTGGATTGAGGATTGAGGATTGAGGATTGAGGATTGAGGATTGAGGATTGAAGATTGAGTATTGAGGATTGAATATTGAGGATTGTGGATTGAGGATTGAGGATTGAGGATTGAAGATTCAGTATTGAGGACTGAAGATTGAGTATTGAGAATTGAGGATTGAGGATTGACTATGAGGTCTGTGGGGTGAGGATTGCGGTTTGAGGACTGAGGACTGGGGATTGAGGATTGAGAATTGAGGATTGAGGATTTAGGATTGAAGATTGAGGACTGGGTATTGAGGATTGAAGAATGAGTATTGAGGATTGAGGATTGAGGATTGAGGATTGAGGATTGAAGATTGTGGATTGAGGATTGAGGATTGAGGATTGAAGATTGAGTATAGAGGACTGAGGATTGAGGGTTGAGGATTGAGGATTGAGGATTGACGCTTGGGGATTGATGGTTGAGGATGGAGGATTGAAGAGAGAGTACTGAGTGTTGAGGATTGAGTGTTGAGGATTGATGTTTGAGGATTGAGATTTGATTATTGAATTTGTGGATTGAGTATTGAACCATGAGAATTCAGGATATCCTATTGAGTACTGAGAATTGAGTATTGATGGTTGAGTATTGAGGATTGATGGTTGAGGGTTGTGTGTTGAATATTGAGGATTGAGGATTGAGGATTGAGGACTGAAGATTGAGGATTGAAGATTTAGTATTGACGATTGAAGGTTGAGGATTTAGGATTGAGTGTTGATGATTGAGGACGATGACTGACGGTTGAGGATTGAGGTTTGCGGATTGAGGATTGCGGATTGAGGACTGAGGATTGAGGATTGAGGACTGAGCATTGAGGATTGAAGATTGAGGACTAGGGATTGAGGATTGAAGATTGAGGATTAAGGATTGAGGATTGGGGATTGGGGATCTAGGATTGGAGATTGATTATTGAGGATTGAAGATTGAGGGTTGAGGATTCAGGATTGATAATTGAGAATTGAGGATGGGGACTGAGGGTTGAGGATTGAGGTTTGAGGAACGAGGATTGAGGATTGAGGATTGAGGATTGAGGATTGATGATTGAAGATTGAGGATTGGGGATTGAGGATTGTCGGTTGAGGATTGAGTATTGAGGATTGAGAATTGAGGATTGAGGATTGAAGATTGCATATTGATGATTGAAGATTGAGGATTGAGGATTGAGGTTTGTGGATTGAGGACGAGGTCTGATGGTTGAGTATTGGTGTTTGATGTCTGAGGATTGAGGATTGAGGATTGAGAATTGAGGATTGAGGATTGAAGATTGCATATTGATGATTGAAGATTGAGGATTGAGGATTGACTGTTGATGATTGAGGACGAGGACTGAGGGTTGAGTATAGATGTTTGAGGTCTGAGGATTGAGGATTGAGGATTGAGAATTGAGGATTGAGGATTGAGGATTCAAGATTGAGGATTGGGTACTGAGAATTGAAGAATGAGGATTGAGGATTGTGGATTGAGGATTGAGGATTGAAGATTGAGTATTGAGGATTGAAGATTGAGGATTGAGGAATGATGATTGAGGATTGAGGATTGAGGATTGAGGATTGAGGATTGAGGATTGAAGATTGAGTATTGAGGATTGAATATTGACGATTATGGATTGAGGATTGAGGATTGAGGATTGAAGATTAAGGATTGGGGATTGAGGATTGACGATTGAGGATAGAGTATTGAGGATTAAGAATTGAGGATTGAGGATTGAGGATTGAAGATTCAGTATTCAGGATTGAAGATTGAGGATTGAGGATTGAGGATTGAGGATTGACTATGAGGGCTGAGGGTTGAGGATTGAGGTTTGAGGACTGAGGACTGAGGATTGAGGATTGAGAATTGAGGATTCAGGATTGAGGATTGAAGATTCAGGATTGGGTATTGAGGATTGAAGAATGAGGATTGAAGATTGAGGATTGAGGATTGAGGACTGAGGGTTGAGGATTGTAGATTGAGGATTGGGGACTTAGTGTTGAGGGTTGAGTGATGGGAATTGATGTTTGTGGATTGAGATTTGAAGATTGAAGAATGGGGATTGAGTATTGAAAACTGTGAATTGAGGATATTCTACTGAGGATTGAGAATTGACAACTGATTGTTGAGGACTTAGGTCTGAAGACTGAGGATTCAGGATTGAGGATTCAGGATTGAGGTTTGAGGACTGAGGATTGAGGATTGGGTATTGCGGATTGAGCATTGAGGATTGAGGATTGAGGATTGAGGACTGAGGATTGAGGACTGAAGATTGAATATTGATGATTGAAGATTGAGGATTGAGGATTGAGGGCTGTGGGTTGAGGACTAGGACTGAGGGTTGAGTATTGATGTTTGAGGTCTGAGGATTGAGGATTGAGGATTGAGAATTGAGGATTGAGGATTGAGGATTGTGGATTCAAGATTGAGGATTGGGTATTGAGGATTGAAGAATGAGGATTGAGGATTAAGGATTGAGGATTGAGGATTGAAGATTGAGTATTGAGGATTGAAGATTGAGGATTGAGGAATGAGGATTGAGGATTGAGGATTGAGGATTGAGGATTGAGGATTGAAGATTGAGTATTGAGGATTGAATATTGAGGATTGTGGATTGAGGATTGAGGATTGAGGATTGAAGATTAAGGATTGGGGATTGAGGATTAACGATTGAGGATTGAGTATTGAGGATTAAGAATTGAGGATTGAGGATTGAAGATTCAGTATTGAGGATTGAAGATTGAGGATTGAGGATTGCGGATTGAGGATTGACTATGAGGGCTGAGGGCTGAGGATTGAGGTTTCAGGACTGAGGACTGAGGATTGAGGATTGAGAATTGAGGATTCAGGATTGAGGATTGAAGATTGAGTATTGGGTATTGAGGATTGAAGAATGAGGATTGAGGATTCAGGATTGAGGATTCAGGATTGAGGTTTGAGGACTGAGGATTGAGGATTGGGTATTGCGGATTGAGCATTGAGGATAGAGGATTGAGGATTGATGACTGAGGATTGAGGACTGAAGATTGAATATTGATGATTGAAAATTGAGGATTGAGGATTGAGGGCTGTGGATTGAGGACGAGGACTGAGGGTTGAGTATTGATGTTTGATGTCTGAGGATTGAGGATTGACGATTGAGAATTGAGGATTGAGGATTGAGGATTCAAGATAGAGGATTGGGTATTGAGGATTGAAGAATGAGGATTGAGGATTGAGGATTGAGGATTCAGGATTGAAGATTGAGTATTGAGGATTGAAGATTGAGGATTGAGGAATGAGGATTGAGGATTGAGGATTGAGGATTGAGGATTGAGGATTGAAGATTGAGTATTGAGGATTGAATATTGAGGATTGTGGATTGAGGATTGAGGATTGAGGATTGAGGATTGAGGATTGAGGATTGAAGATTGAGTATTGAGGATTGAATATTGAGGATTGTGGATTGAGGATTGAGGATTGAGGATTGAAGATTCAGTATTGAGGACTGAAGATTGAGTATTGAGAATTGAGGATTGAGGATTGACTATGAGGTCTGTGGGGTGAGGATTGCGGTTTGAGGACTGAGGACTGGGGATTGAGGATTGAGAATTGAGGATTGAGGATTTAGGATTGAAGATTGAGGACTGGGTATTGAGGATTGAAGAATGAGTATTGAGGATTGAGGATTGAGGATTGAGGATTGAGGATTGAAGATTGTGGATTGAGGATTGAGGATTGAGGATTGAAGATTGAGTATAGAGGACTGAGGATTGAGGGTTGAGGATTGAGGATTGAGGATTGACGCTTGGGGATTGATGGTTGAGGATGGAGGATTGAAGAGAGAGTACTGAGTGTTGAGGATTGAGTGTTGAGGATTGATGTTTGAGGATTGAGATTTGATTATTGAATTTGTGGATTGAGTATTGAACCATGAGAATTCAGGATATCCTATTGAGTACTGAGAATTGAGTATTGATGGTTGAGTATTGAGGATTGATGGTTGAGGGTTGTGTGTTGAATATTGAGGATTGAGGATTGAGGATTGAGGACTGAAGATTGAGGATTGAAGATTTAGTATTGACGATTGAAGGTTGAGGATTTAGGATTGAGTGTTGATGATTGAGGACGATGACTGACGGTTGAGGATTGAGGTTTGCGGATTGAGGATTGCGGATTGAGGACTGAGGATTGAGGATTGAGGACTGAGCATTGAGGATTGAAGATTGAGGACTAGGGATTGAGGATTGAAGATTGAGGATTAAGGATTGAGGATTGGGGATTGGGGATCTAGGATTGGAGATTGATTATTGAGGATTGAAGATTGAGGGTTGAGGATTCAGGATTGATAATTGAGAATTGAGGATGGGGACTGAGGGTTGAGGATTGAGGTTTGAGGAACGAGGATTGAGGATTGAGGATTGAGGATTGAGGATTGATGATTGAAGATTGAGGATTGGGGATTGAGGATTGTCGGTTGAGGATTGAGTATTGAGGATTGAGAATTGAGGATTGAGGATTGAAGATTGCATATTGATGATTGAAGATTGAGGATTGAGGATTGAGGTTTGTGGATTGAGGACGAGGTCTGATGGTTGAGTATTGGTGTTTGATGTCTGAGGATTGAGGATTGAGGATTGAGAATTGAGGATTGAGGATTGAAGATTGCATATTGATGATTGAAGATTGAGGATTGAGGATTGACTGTTGATGATTGAGGACGAGGACTGAGGGTTGAGTATAGATGTTTGAGGTCTGAGGATTGAGGATTGAGGATTGAGAATTGAGGATTGAGGATTGAGGATTCAAGATTGAGGATTGGGTATTGAGGATTGAAGAATGAGGATTGAGGATTGAGGATTGAGTATTGAGGATTGAAGATTGAGTATTGAGGATTGAAGATTGAGGATTGAGGAATGAGGATTGAGGATTGAGGATTGAGGATTGAGGATTGAGGATTGAAGATTGAGTATTGAGGATTGAATATTGAGGATTGTGGATTGAGGATTGAGGATTGAGGATTGAGGATTGAGGATTGAGAATTGAGGATTTAGGATTGAGGATTCAAGATTGACGATTGGGTATTGAGGATTGAAGAATGAGGATTGAGGATTGTGGATTGAGGATTGAGGATTGAAGATTGAGTATTGAGGATTGAAGATTGAGGATTGAGGAATGAGGATTGAGGATTGAGGATTGAGGATTGAGGATTGAGGATTGAAGATTGAGTATTGAGGATTGAATATTGAGGATTATGGATTGAGGATTGAGGATTGAGGATTGAAGATTAAGGATTGGGGATTGAGGATTGACGATTGAGGATAGAGTATTGAGGATTAAGAATTGAGGATTGAGGATTGAGGATTGAAGATTCAGTATTGAGGATTGAAGATTGAGGATTGAGGATTGAGGATTGAGGATTGAGGATTGACTATGAGGGCTGAGGGTTGAGGATTGAGGTTTGAGGACTGAGGACTGAGGATTGAGGATTGAGAATTGAGGATTCAGGATTGAGGATTGAAGATTCAGGATTGGGTATTGAGGATTGAAGAATGAGGATTGAAGATTGAGGATTGAGGATTGAGGACTGAGGGTTGAGGATTGTAGATTGAGTATTGGGGACTGAGTGTTGAGGGTTGAGTGATGAGGATTGATGTTTGTGGATAGAGATTTGAAGATTGCAGATTGAGTATTGCGTATGGAAAACTCTGAACTGAGGATATTCTATTGAGGATTGAGGATTGACAACTGATTGTCGAGGACTGAGGGCTGAAGATTGAGGTTTCAGGATTGAGGATTCAGGATTGTGGTTTGTGGACTGAGGATTGAGGTTTGAGGATTGAGGACTGAGGATTGAGGATTGAGGATTGAAGATTGAGGATTGATGATTGAGGATTGAAAATTGAGGATTGAGGATAGAGGATTGAGGATTGAGGATTGAAGATTGCATATTGATGATTGAAGATTGAGGATTGAGGATTGAGAATTGAGGATTGGGGATTCAGGATTGACGATTGAGGATTGAGGACTGAGGATTGATGATTGAGGATTGAATGTTGAGTATTGAGGATTGAAGATTGACTATTGAGGATTCAGGATTGAGGATTGAGGATTGAAGATTGAGGATTGGGGATTGAGGATTGACAATTGAGGATTGAGTAATGACGATTGAGGATTGAGGATTGAGGATTGAAGATTGAGGATTGAGGATTGTGGATTGAATATTGAGGACTTAGTGTTGAGGGTTGAGTGATGGGAATTGATGTTTGTGGATTGAGATTTGAAGATTTAAGAATGGGGATTGAGTATTGAAAACTGTGAATTGAGGATATTCTATTCAGGATTGAGAATTGACAACTGATTGTTGAGGACTTAGGTCTGAAGACTGAGGATTCAGGATTGAGGATTCAGGATTGAGGTTTGAGGACTGAGGATTGAGGATTGGGTATTGCGGATTGAGCATTGAGGATTGAGGATTGAGGATTGAGGACTGAGGATTGAGGACTGAAGATTGAATATTGATGATTGAAGATTGAGGATTGAGGATTGAGGGCTGTGGGTTGAGGACTAGGACTGAGGGTTGAGTATTGATGTTTGAGGTCTGAGGATTGAGGATTGAGGATTGAGAATTGAGGATTGAGGATTGAGGATTCAAGATTGAGGATTGGGTATTGAGGATTGAAGAATGAGGATTGAGGATTAAGGATTGAGGTTTGAGGATTGAAGATTGAGTATTGAGGATTGAATATTGAGGATTGTGGATTGAGGATTGAGGATTGAGGATTGAAGATTAAGGATTGGGGATTGAGTATTGACGATTGAGGATTGAGTATTGAGGATTAAGAATTGAGGATTGAGGATTGAAGATTCAGTATTGAGTATTGAAGATTCAGGATTGAGGATTGCGGATTGAGGATTGACTATGAGGGCTGAGGGTTGAGGATTGAGGTTTGAGGACTGAGGACTGAGGATTGAGGATTGAGAATTGAGGATTCAGGATTGAGGATTGAAGATTGAGGATTGGGTATTGAGGATTGAAGAATGAGGATTGAGGATTCAGGATTGAGGATTCAGGATTGAGGTTTGAGGACTGAGGATTGAGGATTGGGTATTGCGGATTGAGCATTGAGGATTGAGGATTGAGGATTGAGGACTGAGGATTGAGGACTGAAGATTGAATATTGATGATTGAAAATTGAGGATTGAGGATTGAGGGCTGTGGATTGAGGACGAGGACTGAGGGTTGAGTATTGATGTTTGAGGTCTGAGGATTGAGGATTGAGGATTGAGAATTGAGGATTGAGGATTGAGGATTAAAGATTGAGGATTGGGTATTGAGGATTGAAGAATGAGGATTGAGGATTGAGGATTGAGGATTGAGGATTGAAGATTAAGTATTGAGTATTGAAGATTGAGGATTGAGGAATGAGGATTGAGGATTGAGGATTGAGGATAGAGGATTGAGGATTGAAGATTGAGTATTGAGGATTGAATATTGAGGATTGTGGATTGAGGATTGAGGATTGAGGATTGAGGATTGAGGATTGAGGATTGAAGATTGAGTATTGAGGATTGAATATTGAGGATTGTGGATTGAGGATTGAGGATTGAGGATTGGAGATTCAGTATTGAGGACTGAAGATTGAGTATTGAGAATTGAGGATTGAGTATTGACTATGAGGGCTGTGGGTTGAGGATTGCGGTTTGAGGACTGAGGACTGGGGATTGAGGATTGAGAATTGAGGATTGGGGATTTAGGATTGAAGATTGAGGACTGGGTATTGAGGATTGAAGAATGAGGATTGAGGATTGAGGATTGAGGATTGAGGATTGAAGATTGAGGATTGAGGATTGAGGATTGAGGATTGAAGATTGAGTATAGAGGACTGAGGATTGAGGGTTGAGGATTGAGGATTGAGGATTGACGCTTGGGGATTGATGGTTGAGGATGGAGGATTGAAGAGAGAGGACTGAGTGTTGAGGATTGAGTGTTGAGGATTGATGTTTGAGGATTGAGATTTGATTATTGAATTTGTGGATTGAGTATTGAACCATGAGAATTCAGGATATTCTATTGAGTATTGAGAATTGAGTATTGATGGTTGAGTATTGAGGATTCATGGTTGAGGGTTGTGTGTTGAATATTGAGGATTGAGGATTGAGGATTGAGGATTGAATATTGAGGATTGTGGATTGAGGATTGAGGATTGAGGATTGAAGATTAAGGATTAGGGATTGAGGATTGACGACTGAGGATTGAGTATTGAGGATTAAGAATTGAGGATTGAGGATTGAGGATTGAAGATTCAGTATTGAGGATTGAAGATTGAGGATTGAGGATTGAGGATTGAGGATTGACTATGAGGGCTGAGGGTTGAGGATTGAGGTTTGAGGACTGAGGACTGAGGATTGAGGATTGAGAATTGGGGATTGAGGATTGAGGATTGAAGATTGAGGAGTGGGTATTGAGGATTGAAGAATGAGGACTGAGGATTGAGGATTGAGGACTGAGGATTGAAGATTGAGTATTGAGGATTGAAGATTGAGGATTGAGGATTGAGGATTGAACATTGAGGACTGAGTCTTGAGGGTTGAGTGATGAGAATTGATGTTTGTGGATAGAGATATGAAGATTGCAGATTGAGTATTGTGTATCGAAAACTGCGAATTGAGGATATTCTATTGAGGATTGAGGATTGTCACCTGATTGTTGAGGACTGAGGGCCGAAGATTGAGGATTCAGGATTGAGGATTCAGAATTGAGGTTTGAGGTCTGAGCATTGAGGATTGAGGATTGAACATTGAGTATTGAGGATTGAAGATTGAGGATTGAGGATTGAGGGTTGAGGATTGAGGATGAGGACTGAGGATTGACTATTGAAGATTGAGTATTGAGGATTGAAGGTTGAGGACTGAGCATTGAGGATTGAAGATTGAGTATTGAGGATTGAAGATAGATGATTGAGTGTTGAGGATTGAAGATTGAGGATTGAGGATTGAGGATTGAGGATTGAGGATTGAGGATTGAGGATTGAGGATTGAGGATTGAGGATTGCGGATTGAGGATTGAAGATTGAGTATTGAGGATTGAATATTGAGGATTGTGGATTGAGGATTGAGGATTGAGGATTAAGGATTGAATATTAAGGATTGGGGATTGAGGATTGACGATTGAGGATTGAGTATTGAGGATTAAGAATTGAGGATTGAGGATTGAGGATTCAAGATTGAGGATTGGGGACTGAGAGCTGAGGGTTGAGTGATGAGAATTGATGTTTGTGGATAGAAATTTAAAGATTGCAGATTGAGTATTGAGTATTGAAAACTGTGAATTTATGATACTCTATTGAGGATTGAGAATTGACAACTGATTGTTGAGGACTTAGGTCTGAAGATTGAGGATTCAGGGTTGAGGATTCAGGATGGAGGTTTGAGGACTGAGGATTGAGGATTGGGTATTGCGGATTGAGCATAGAGGATTGAGGATTGAGGATTGAGGACTGAGGATTGAGGACTGAAGATTGAATATTGATGATTGAAGATTGAGGATTGAGGATTGAGGTTTGAGGATTGAGGATTGAGGAATGAGAATTGAGGATTTGGGATTGAGGATTCAAGATTGAGGATTGGGTATTGGGGATTGAAGAATGAGGATTGAGGATTGTGGATTGAAGATTCAGTATTGAGGATTGAAGGTTGAGGATTGAGGATTGAGGATTGAGGATTGACTATGAGGGCTGAGGGTTGAGGATTGAGGTTTGAGGACTGGGGACTGAGGATTGATGATTGAGAATTGAGGATTCAGGATTGAGGATTGAAGATTGAGGATTGGGTATTGAGGATTGAAGAATGAGGATTGAGGATTGAGGATTGAGGATTGAGGATTGAAGATTGAAGATTGAGGATTGAGGATTGAGGATGGAGGATTGAACATTGAGCATTGAGGATTGAAGATTGAGGATTGAGGATTGAGGACTGAGGGTTGAGGATTGTAGATTGAGGATTGGGGACTGAGTGTTGAGGGTTGAGTGATGAGAATTGATGTTTGTGGATAGAGATTTGAAGATTGCAGATTGAGTATTGCGTATGGAAATCTCTGAACTGAGGATATTCTATTGAGGATTGAGGATTGACAACTGATTGTTGAGGACTGAGGGCTGAAGATTGAGGTTTCAGGATTGAGCATTCAGGATTGTGGTTTGTGGACTGAGGATTGAGGTTTGAGGATTGAGGACTGAGGATTGAGGATTCAGGATTGAAGATTGGGGATTGATGATTGAGGATTGAACATTGAGGATTGAGGATTGAGGATTGAGGATTGAGGATTGAAGATTGCATATTGATGACTGAAGATTGAGGATTGAGGATTGAGGGTTGTGGATTGAGGACGAGGTCTGATGGTTGAGTATTGATGTTTGATGTCTGAGGATTGAGGATTGAGGATTGAGAATGGAGGATTGAGGATTCAGGATTGACGATTGAGGATTGAGGACTGAGGACTGATGATTGAGGATTGAATGTTGAGTATTGAGGATTGAAGATTGACTATTGAGGATTAAGAATTGAGTATTGAGGTTTGAGGATTGAAGATTCAGTATTGAGGATTGAAGATTGAGGATTGAGGATTGCGGATTGAGGATTGACTATGAGGGCTGAGGGTTGAGGATTGAGGTTTGAGGACTGAGGACTGAGGATTGAGGATTGAGAATTGAGGATTCAGGATTGAGGATTGAAGATTGAGGATTGGTTATTGAGGATTGAAGAATGAGGATTGAGGATTCAGGATTGAGGATTCAGGATTGAGGTTTGAGGACTGAGGATTGAGGATTGGGTATTGCGGATTGAGCATTGAGGATTGAGGATTGAGGATTGAGGACTGAGCATTGAGGACTGAAGATTGAATATTGATGATTGAAAATTGAGGATTGAGGATTGAGGGCTGTGGATTGAGGACGAGGACTGAGGGTTGAGTATTGATGTTTGAGGTCTGAGGATTGAGGATTGAGGATTGAGGATTGAGAATTGAGGATTGAGGATTGAGGATTCAAGATTGAGGATTGGGTATTGAGGATTGAAGAATGAGGATTGAGGATTGAGGATTGAGGATTGAGGATTGAAGATTGAGTATTGAGGATTGAAGATTGAGGATTGAGGAATGAGGATTGAGGATTGAGGATTGAGGATTGAGGATTGAGGTTTGAGGATTGAAGATTGAGTATTGAGGATTGAATATTGAGGATTGAGGATTGAGGATTGAGGATTGAGGATTGAAGATTGAGTATTGAGGATTGAAGATTGAGGATTGAGGAATGAGGATTGAGGATTGAGGATTGAGGATTGAGGATTGAGGATTGAAGATTGAGTATTGAGGATTGAATATTGAGGATTGTGGATTGAGGATTGAGGATTGAGGATTGAGGATTGAGGATTGAGAATTGAGGATTTAGGATTGAGGATTCAAGATTGACGATTGGGTATTGAGGATTGAAGAATGAGGATTGAGGATTGTGGATTGAGGATTGAGGATTGAAGATTGAGTATTGAGGATTGAAGATTGAGGATTGAGGAATGATGATTGAGGATTGAGGATTGAGGATTGAGGATTGAGGATTGAAGATTGAGTATTGAGGATTGAATATTGACGATTATGGATTGAGGATTGAGGATTGAGGATTGAAGATTAAGGATTGGGGATTGAGGATTGACGATTGAGGATAGAGTATTGAGGATTAAGAATTGAGGATTGAGGATTGAGGATTGAAGATTCAGTATTGAGGATTGAAGATTGAGGATTGAGGATTGAGGATTGAGGATTGACTATGAGGGCTGAGGGTTGAGGATTGAGGTTTGAGGACTGAGGACTGAGGATTGAGGATTGAGAATTGAGGATTCAGGATTGAGGATTGAAGATTCAGGATTGGGTATTGAGGATTGAAGAATGAGGATTGAAGATTGAGGATTGAGGATTGAGGACTGAGGGTTGAGGATTGTAGATTGAGGATTGGGGACTTAGTGTTGAGGGTTGAGTGATGGGAATTGATGTTTGTGGATTGAGATTTGAAGATTGAAGAATGGGGATTGAGTATTGAAAACTGTGAATTGAGGATATTCTACTGAGGATTGAGAATTGACAACTGATTGTTGAGGACTTAGGTCTGAAGACTGAGGATTCAGGATTGAGGATTCAGGATTGAGGTTTGAGGACTGAGGATTGAGGATTGGGTATTGCGGATTGAGCATTGAGGATTGAGGATTGAGGATTGAGGACTGAGGATTGAGGACTGAAGATTGAATATTGATGATTGAAGATTGAGGATTGAGGATTGAGGGCTGTGGGTTGAGGACTAGGACTGAGGGTTGAGTATTGATGTTTGAGGTCTGAGGATTGAGGATTGAGGATTGAGAATTGAGGATTGAGGATTGAGGATTGTGGATTCAAGATTGAGGATTGGGTATTGAGGATTGAAGAATGAGGATTGAGGATTAAGGATTGAGGATTGAGGATTGAAGATTGAGTATTGAGGATTGAAGATTGAGGATTGAGGAATGAGGATTGAGGATTGAGGATTGAGGATTGAGGATTGAGGATTGAAGATTGAGTATTGAGGATTGAATATTGAGGATTGTGGATTGAGGATTGAGGATTGAGGATTGAAGATTAAGGATTGGGGATTGAGGATTAACGATTGAGGATTGAGTATTGAGGATTAAGAATTGAGGATTGAGGATTGAAGATTCAGTATTGAGGATTGAAGATTGAGGATTGAGGATTGCGGATTGAGGATTGACTATGAGGGCTGAGGGCTGAGGATTGAGGTTTCAGGACTGAGGACTGAGGATTGAGGATTGAGAATTGAGGATTCAGGATTGAGGATTGAAGATTGAGGATTGGGTATTGAGGATTGAAGATAGATGATTGAGTGTTGAGGATTGAAGATTGAGGATTGAGGATTGAGGATTGAGGATTGAGGATTGAGGATTGAGGATTGAGGATTGAGGATTGAGGATTGCGGATTGAGGATTGAAGATTGAGTATTGAGGATTGAATATTGAGGATTGTGGATTGAGGATTGAGGATTGAGGATTAAGGATTGAATATTAAGGATTGGGGATTGAGGATTGACGACTGAGGATTGAGTATTGAGGATTAAGAATTGAGGATTGAGGATTGAGGATTCAAGATTGAGGATAGGGGACTGAGAGCTGAGGGTTGAGTGATGAGAATTGATGTTTGTGGATAGAAATTTAAAGATTGCAGATTGAGTATTGAGTATTGAAAACTGTGAATTTATGATACTCTATTGAGGATTGAGAATTGACAACTGATTGTTGAGGACTTAGGTCTGAAGATTGAGGATTCAGGGTTGAGGATTCAGGATTGAGGTTTGAGGACTGAGGATTGAGGATTGGGTATTGCGGATTGAGCATAGAGGATTGAGGATTGAGGATTGAGGACTGAGGATTGAGGACTGAAGATTGAATATTGATGATTGAAGATTGAGGATTGAGGATTGAGGTTTGAGGATTGAGGATTGAGGATTCAGGATTGAGGATTGAAGATTGAGGATTGGGTATTGAGGATTGAAGATAGATGATTGAGTGTTGAGGATTGAAGATTGAGGATTGAGGATTGAGGATTGAGGATTGAGGATTGAGGATTGAGGATTGAGGATTGAGGATTGAGGATTGCGGATTGAGGATTGAAGATTGAGTATTGAGGATTGAATATTGAGGATTGTGGATTGAGGATTGAGGACTGAGGATTAAGGATTGAATATTAAGGATTGGGGATTGAGGATTGACGATTGAGGATTGAGTATTGAGGATTAAGAATTGAGGATTGAGGATTGAGGATTCAAGATTGAGGATTGGGGACTGAGAGCTGAGGGTTGAGTGATGAGAATTGATGTTTGTGGATAGAAATTTAAAGATTGCAGATTGAGTATTGAGTATTGAAAACTGTGAATTTATGATACTCTATTGAGGATTGAGAATTGACAACTGATTGTTGAGGACTTAGGTCTGAAGATTGAGGATTCAGGGTTGAGGATTCAGGATTGAGGTTTGAGGACTGAGGATTGAGGATTGGGTATTGCGGATTGAGCATAGAGGATTGAGGATTGAGGATTGAGGACTGAGGATTGAGGACTGAAGATTGAATATTGATGATTGAAGATTGAGGATTGAGGATTGAGGTTTGAGGATTGAGGATTGAGGAATGAGAATTGAGGATTTGGGATTGAGGATTCAAGATTGAGGATTGGGTATTGGGGATTGAAGAATGAGGATTGAGGATTGTGGATTGAAGATTCAGTATTGAGGATTGAAGGTTGAGGATTGAGGATTGAGGATTGAGGATTGACTATGAGGGCTGAGGGTTGAGGATTGAGGTTTGAGGACTGGGGACTGAGGATTGATGATTGAGAATTGAGGATTCAGGATTGAGGATTGAAGATTGAGGATTGGGTATTGAGGATTGAAGAATGAGGATTGAGGATTGAGGATTGAGGATTGAGGATTGAAGATTGAAGATTGAGGATTGAGGATTGAGGATGGAGGATTGAAGATTGAGTATTGAGGATTGAAGCTTGAGGATTGAGGATTGAGGACTGAGGGTTGAGGATTGTAGATTGAGGATTGGGGACTGAGTGTTGAGGGTTGAGTGATGAGAATTGATGTTTGTGGATAGAGATTTGAAGATTGCAGATTGAGTATTGCGTATGGAAATCTCTGAACTGAGGATATTCTATTGAGGATTGAGGATTGACAACTGATTGTTGAGGACTGAGGACTGAAGATTGAGGTTTCAGGATTGAGCATTCAGGATTGTGGTTTGTGGACTGAGGATTGAGGTTTGAGGATTGAGGACTGAGGATTGAGGATTCAGGATTGAAGATTGGGGATTGATGATTGAGGATTGAACATTGAGGATTGAGGATTGAGGATTGAGGATTGAGGATTGAAGATTGCATATTGATGACTGAAGATTGAGGATTGAGGATTGAGGGTTGTGGATTGAGGACGAGGTCTGATGGTTGAGTATTGATGTTTGATGTCTGAGGATTGAGGATTGAGGATTGAGAATTGAGGATTGAGGATTCAGGATTGACGATTGAGGATTGAGGACTGAGGACTGATGATTGAGGATTGAATGTTGAGTATTGAGGATTGAAGATTGACTATTGAGGATTCAGGATTGAGGATTGACGATTGAAGATTGAGGATTGGGGATTGAGGATTGACAATTGAGGATTGAGTAATGACGATTGAGGATTGAGGATTGAGGATTGAAGATTGAGGATTGAGGATTGTGGATTGAATATTGAGGACTTAGTGTTGAGGATTGAGTGATGGGAACTGATGTTTGTGGATTGAGATTTGAAGATTGAAGAATGGGGATTGAGTATTGAAAACTGTGAATTGAGGATATTCTATTGAGGATTGAGAATTGACAGCTGATTGTTGAGGACTTAGGTCTGAAGACTGAGGATTCAGGATTGAGGATTCAGGATTGAGGTTTGAGGACTGAGGATTGAGGATTGGGTATTGCGGATTGAGCATTGAGGATTGAGGATTGAGGATTGAGGACTGAGGATTGAGGACTGAAGATTGAATATTGATGATTGAAGATTGAGGATTGAGGATTGAGGGCTGTGGATTGAGGACTAGGACTGAGGGTTGAGTATTGATGTTTGAGGTCTGAGGATTGAGGGTTGAGGATTGAGAATTGAGGATTGAGGATTGAGGATTCAAGATTGAGGATTGGGTATTGAGGATTGAAGAATGAGGATATAGTATTAAGGATTGAGGATTGAGGATTGAAGATTGAGTATTGAGGATTGAAGATTGAGGATTGAGGAATGAGGATTGAGGATTGAGGATTGAGGATTGAGGATTGAGGATTGAAGATTGAGTATTGAGGATTGAATATTGAGGATTGTGGATTGAGGATTGAGGATTGAGGATTGAAGATTAAGGATTGGGGATTGAGGATTGACGATTGAGGATTGAGTATTGAGGATTAAGAATTGAGTATTGAGGTTTGAGGATTGAAGATTCAGTATTGAGGATTGAAGATTGAGGATTGAGGATTGCGGATTGAGGATTGACTATGAGGGCTGAGGGTTGAGGATTGAGGTTTGAGGACTGAGGACTGAGGATTGAGGATTGAGAATTGAGGATTCAGGATTGAGGATTGAAGATTGAGGATTGGTTATTGAGGATTGAAGAATGAGGATTGAGGATTCAGGATTGAGGATTCAGGATTGAGGTTTGAGGACTGAGGATTGAGGATTGGGTATTGCGGATTGAGCATTGAGGATTGAGGATTGAGGATTGAGGACTGAGGATTGAGGACTGAAGATTAAATATTGATGATTGAAAATTGAGGATTGAGGATTGAGGGCTGTGGATTGAGGACGAGGACTGAGGGTTGAGTATTGATGTTTGAGGTCTGAGGATTGAGGATTGAGGATTGAGGATTGAGAATTGAGGATTGAGGATTGAGGATTCAAGATTGAGGATTGGGTATTGAGGATTGAGGACTGAAGATTGAATATTGATGATTGAAGATTGAGGATTGAGGATTGAGGTTTGAGGATTGAGGATTGAGGAATGAGAATTGAGGATCTGGGATTGAGGATTCAAGATTGAGGATTGGGTATTGGGGATTGAAGAATGAGGATTGAGGATTGTGGATTGAAGATTCAGTATTGAGGATTGAAGGTTGAGGATTGAGGATTGAGGATTGAGGATTGACTATGAGGGCTGAGGGTTGAGGATTGAGGTTTGAGGACTGGGGACTGAGGATTGATGATTGAGAATTGAGGATTCAGGATTGAGGATTGAAGATTGAGGATTGGGTATTGAGGATTGAAGAATGAGGATTGAGGATTGAGGATTGAGGATTGAGGATTGAAGATTGAAGATTGAGGATTGAGGATTGAGGATGGAGGATTGAAGATTGAGTATTGAGGATTGAAGCTTGAGGATTGAGGATTGAGGACTGAGGGTTGAGGATTGTAGATTGAGGATTGGGGACTGAGTGTTGAGGGTTGAGTGATGAGAATTGATGTTTGTGGATAGAGATTTGAAGATTGCAGATTGAGTATTGCGTATGGAAATCTCTGAACTGAGGATATTCTATTGAGGATTGAGGATTGACAACTGATTGTTGAGGACTGAGGACTGAAGATTGAGGTTTCAGGATTGAGCATTCAGGATTGTGGTTTGTGGACTGAGGATTGAGGTTTGAGGATTGAGGACTGAGGATTGAGGATTCAGGATTGAAGATTGGGGATTGATGATTGAGGATTGAACATTGAGGATTGAGGATTGAGGATTGAGGATTGAGGATTGAAGATTGCATATTGATGACTGAAGATTGAGGATTGAGGATTGAGGGTTGTGGATTGAGGACGAGGTCTGATGGTTGAGTATTGATGTTTGATGTCTGAGGATTGAGGATTGAGGATTGAGAATTGAGGATTGAGGATTCAGGATTGACGATTGAGGATTGAGGACTGAGGACTGATGATTGAGGATTGAATGTTGAGTATTGAGGATTGAAGATTGACTATTGAGGATTCAGGATTGAGGATTGACGATTGAAGATTGAGGATTGGGGATTGAGGATTGACAATTGAGGATTGAGTAATGACGATTGAGGATTGAGGATTGAGGATTGAAGATTGAGGATTGAGGATTGTGGATTGAATATTGAGGACTTAGTGTTGAGGGTTGAGTGATGGGAACTGATGTTTGTGGATTGAGATTTGAAGATTGAAGAATGGGGATTGAGTATTGAAAACTGTGAATTGAGGATATTCTATTGAGGATTGAGAATTGACAGCTGATTGTTGAGGACTTAGGTCTGAAGACTGAGGATTCAGGATTGAGGATTCAGGATTGAGGTTTGAGGACTGAGGATTGAGGATTGGGTATTGCGGATTGAGCATTGAGGATTGAGGATTGAGGATTGAGGACTGAGGATTGAGGACTGAAGATTGAATATTGATGATTGAAGATTGAGGATTGAGGATTGAGGGCTGTGGATTGAGGACTAGGACTGAGGGTTGAGTATTGATGTTTGAGGTCTGAGGATTGAGGGTTGAGGATTGAGAATTGAGGATTGAGGATTGAGGATTCAAGATTGAGGATTGGGTATTGAGGATTGAAGAATGAGGATTGAGTATTAAGGATTGAGGATTGAGGATTGAAGATTGAGTATTGAGGATTGAAGATTGAGGATTGAGGAATGAGGATTGAGGATTGAGGATTGAGGATTGAGGATTGAGGATTGAAGATTGAGTATTGAGGATTGAATATTGAGGATTGTGGATTGAGGATTGAGGATTGAGGATTGAAGATTAAGGATTGGGGATTGAGGATTGACGATTGAGGATTGAGTATTGAGGATTAAGAATTGAGTATTGAGGTTTGAGGATTGAAGATTCAGTATTGAGGATTGAAGATTGAGGATTGAGGATTGCGGATTGAGGATTGACTATGAGGGCTGAGGGTTGAGGATTGAGGTTTGAGGACTGAGGACTGAGGATTGAGGATTGAGAATTGAGGATTCAGGATTGAGGATTGAAGATTGAGGATTGGTTATTGAGGATTGAAGAATGAGGATTGAGGATTCAGGATTGAGGATTCAGGATTGAGGTTTGAGGACTGAGGATTGAGGATTGGGTATTGCGGATTGAGCATTGAGGATTGAGGATTGAGGATTGAGGACTGAGGATTGAGGACTGAAGATTGAATATTGATGATTGAAAATTGAGGATTGAGGATTGAGGGCTGTGGATTGAGGACGAGGACTGAGGGTTGAGTATTGATGTTTGAGGTCTGAGGATTGAGGATTGAGGATTGAGGATTGAGAATTGAGGATTGAGGATTGAGGATTCAAGATTGAGGATTGGGTATTGAGGATTGAAGAATGAGGATTGAGGATTGAGGATTGAGGATTGAGGATTGAAGATTGAGTATTGAGGATTGAAGATTGAGGATTGAGGAATGAGGATTGAGGATTGAGGATTGAGGATTGAGGATTGAGGTTTGAGGATTGAAGATTGAGTATTGAGGATTGAATATTGAGGATTGAGGATTGAGGATTGAGGATTGAGGATTGAAGATTGAGTATTGAGGATTGAAGATTGAGGATTGAGGAGTGAGGATTGAGGATTGAGGATTGAGGATTGAGGATTGAGGATTGAAGATTGAGTATTGAGGATTGAATATTGAGGATTGTGGATTGAGGATTGAGGATTGAGGATTGAGGATTGAGGATTGAGAATTGAGGATTTAGGATTGAGGATTCAAGATTGACGATTGGGTATTGAGGATTGAAGAATGAGGATTGATGATTGTGGATTGAGGATTGAGGATTGAAGATTGAGTATTGAGGATTGAAGATTGAGGATTGAGGAATGATGATTGAGGATTGAGGATTGAGGATTGAGGATTGAGGATTGAAGATTGAGTATTGAGGATTGAATATTGACGATTATGGATTGAATATTGACGATTATGGATTGAGGATTGAGGATTGAGGATTGAAGATTAAGGATTGGGGATTGAGGATTGACGATTGAGGATAGAGTATTGAGGATTAAGAATTGAGGATTGAGGATTGAGGATTGAAGATTCAGTATTGAGGATTGAAGATTGAGGATTGAGGATTGAGGATTGAGGATTGACTATGAGGGCTGAGGGTTGAGGATTGAGGTTTGAGGACTGAGGACTGAGGATTGAGGATTGAGAATTGAGGATTCAGGATTGAGGATTGAAGATTCAGGATTGGGTATTGAGGATTGAAGAATGAGGATTGAAGATTGAGGATTGAGGATTGAGGACTGAGGGTTGAGGATTGTAGATTGAGGATTGGGGACTTAGTTTTGAGGGTTGAGTGATGGGAATTGATGTTTGTGGATTGAGATTTGAAGATTGAAGAATGGGGATTGAGTATTGAAAACTGTGAATTGAGGATATTCTACTGAGGATTGAGAATTGACAACTGATTGTTGAGGACTTAGGTCTGAAGACTGAGGATTCAGGATTGAGGATTCAGGATTGAGGTTTGAGGACCGAGGATTGAGGATTGGGTATTGCGGATTGAGCATTGAGGATTGAGGATTGAGGATTGAGGACTGAGGATTGAGGACTGAAGATTGAATATTGATGATTGAAGATTGAGGATTGAGGATTGATGGCTGTGGGTTGAGGACTAGGACTGAGGGTTGAGTATTGATGTTTGAGGTCTGAGGATTGAGGATTGAGGATTGAGAATTGAGGATTGAGGATTGAGGATTGTGGATTCAAGATTGAGGATTGGGTATTGAGGATTGAAGAATGAGGATTGAGGATTAAGGATTGAGGATTGAGGATTGAAGATTGAGTATTGAGGATTGAAGATTGAGGATTGAGGAATGAGGATTGAGGATTGAGGATTGAGGATTGAGGATTGAGGATTGAAGATTGAGTATTGAGGATTGAATATTGAGGATTGTGGATTGAGGATTGAGGATTGAGTATTGAAGATTAAGGATTGGGGATTGAGGACTAACGATTGAGGATTGAGTATTGAGGATTAAGAATTGAGGATTGAGGATTGAAGATTCAGTATTGAGGATTGAAGATTGAGGATTGAGGATTGCGGATTGAGGATTGACTATGAGGGCTGAGGGCTGAGGATTGAGGTTTCAGGACTGAGGACTGAGGATTGAGGATTGACAATTGAGGATTCAGGATTGAGGATTGAAGATTGAGGATTGGGTATTGAGGATTGAAGAATGAGGATTGAGGATGCAGGATTGAGGATTCAGGATTGAGGTTTGAGGACTGAGGATTGAGGATTGGGTATTGCGGATTGAGCATTGAGGATTGAGGATTGAGGATTGAGGACTGAGGATTGAGGACTGAAGATTGAATATTGATGATTGAAAATTGAGGATTGAGGATTGAGGGCTGTGGATTGAGGACGAGGACTGAGGGTTGAGTATTGATGTTTGATGTCTGAGGATTGAGGATTGACGATTGAGAATTGAGGATTGAGGATTGAGGATTCAAGATTGAGGATTGGGTATTGAGGATTGAAGAATGAGGATTGAGGATTGAGGATTGAGGATTGAGGATTGAAGATTGAGTATTGAGGATTGAAGATTGAGGATTGAGGAATGAGGATTGAGGATTGAGGATTGAGGATTGAGGATTGAGGATTGAAGATTGAGTATTGAGGATTGAATATTGAGGATTGTGGATTGACGATTGAGGATTGAGGATTGAGGATTGAGGATTGAGGATTGAAGATTGAGTATTGAGGATTGAATATTGAGGATTGTGGATTGAGGATTGAGGATTGAGGATTGAAGATTCAGTATTGAGGACTGAAGATTGAGTATTGAGAATTGAGGATTGAGGATTGACTATGAGGGCTGTGGGGTGAGGATTGCGGTTTGAGGACTGAGGACTGGGGATTGAGGATTGAGAATTGAGGATTGAGGATTTAGGATTGAAGATTGAGGACTGGGTATTGAGGATTGAAGAATGAGGATTGAGGATTGAGGATTGAGGATTGAGGATTGAGGATTGAAGATTGTGGATTGAGAATTGAGGATTGAGGATTGAAGATTGCATATTGATGATTGAAGATTGAGGATTGAGGATTGAGGATTGAGGATTGAGGACTGAAGATTGAGGATTGAAGATTTAGTATTGACGATTGAAGGTTGAGGATTTAGGATTGACTGTTGATGATTGAGGACGAGGACTGAGGGTTGACTATAGATGTTTGAGGTCTGAGGATTGAGGATTGAGGATTGAGAATTGAGGATTGAGGATTGAGGATTCAAGATTGAGGATTGGGTATTGAGGATTGAAGAATGAGGATTGAGGATTGAGGATTGAGTATTGAGGATTGAAGATTGAGTATTGAGGATTGAAGATTGAGGATTGAGGAATGAGGATTGAGGATTGAGGATTGAGGATTGAGGATTGAGGATTGAAGATTGAGTATTGAGGATTGAATATTGAGGATTGTGGATTGAGGATTGAGGATTGAGGATTGAGGATTGAGGATTGAGAATTGAGGATTTAGGATTGAGGATTCAAGATTGACGATTGGGTATTGAGGATTGAAGAATGAGGATTGAGGATTGTGGATTGAGGATTGAGGATTGAAGATTGAGTATTGAGGATTGAAGATTGAGGATTGAGGAATGAGGATTGAGGATTGAGGATTGAGGATTGAGGATTGAGGATTGAAGATTGAGTATTGAGGATTCAATATTGAGGATTATGGATTGAGGATTGAGGATTGAGGATTGAAGATTAAGGATTGGGGATTGAGGATTGACGATTGAGGATAGAGTATTGAGGATTAAGAATTGAGGATTGAGGATTGAGGATTGAAGATTCAGTATTGAGGATTGAAGATTGAGGATTGAGGATTGAGGATTGAGGATTGACTATGAGGGCTGAGGGTTGAGGATTGAGGTTTGAGGACTGAGGACTGAGGATTGAGGATTGAGAATTGAGGATTCAGGATTGAGGATTGAAGATTCAGGATTGGGTATTGAGGATTGAAGAATGAGGATTGAAGATTGAGGATTGAGGATTGAGGACTGAGGGTTGAGGATTGTAGATTGACTATTGGGGACTGAGTGTTGAGGGTTGAGTGATGAGGATTGATGTTTGTGGATAGAGATTTGAAGATTGCAGATTGAGTATTGCGTATGGAAAACTCTGAACTGAGGATATTCTATTGAGGATTGAGGATTGACAACTGATTGTCGAGGACTGAGGGCTGAAGATTGAGGTTTCAGGATTGAGGATTCAGGATTGTGGTTTGTGGACTGAGGATTGAGGTTTGAGGATTGAGGACTGAGGATTGAGGATTGAGGATTGAAGATTGAGGATTGATGATTGAGGATTGAAAATTGAGGATTGAGGATAGAGGATTGAGGATTGAGGATTGAAGATTGCATATTGATGATTGAAGATTGAGGATTGAGGATTGAGGGTTGTGGATTGAGGACGAGGTCTGATGGTTGAGTATTGATGTTTGATGTCTGAGGATTGAGGATTGAGGATTGAGAATTGAGGATTGGGGATTCAGGATTGACGATTGAGGATTGAGGACTGAGGATTGATGATTGAGGATTGAATGTTGAGGATTGAGGATTGAGGATTGAAGATTGAGTATTGAGGTTTGAAGACTGACGATTGAGGGTTGAGGATTGAGGATTGAGGATTGAGGATAGAGGATTGATGATCGAGTATTGAGGATTGAAGATTGAGGATTGAGGATTGAGGATTGAGTATTGAGGATTGAGGATTGAAGATTGAGGATTGGGGACTGAGTGCTGAGTGTTGAGTGATGAGAATTGATGTTTGTGGATAGAGATTTAAAGATTGCAGATGGAGTATTGAGTATTGAAAACTGTGAATTGATGATATTCTATTGAGGATTGAGAATTGACAACTGATTCTTGAGGACTTAGGTCTGAAGATTGTGTATTGCGGATTGAGCATTGAGGATTGAGGATTGAGGATTGAGGACTGAGGATTGAGGACTGAAGATTGAATATTGATGATTGAAGATTGAGGATTGAGGATTGAGGGCTGTGGATTGGGGACGAGGACTGAGGGTTGAGTATTGATGTTTGAGGTCTGAGGATTGAGGACTGAGGATTGAGAATTGAGGATTGAGGATTGAGGATTCAAGATTGAGGATTGGGTATTGAGGATTGAAGAATGAGGATTGAGGATTGAGGATTGAGGATTGAGGATTGAGTATTGAGGATTGAAGATTGAGGATTGAGGAATGAGGATTGAGGATCGAGGATTGAGGATTCAGGATTGAGGATTGAAGATTGAGTATTGAGGATTGAATATTGAGGATTGTGGATTGAGGATTGAGGATTGAGGATTGAAGATTGAGTATTGAGGATTGAATATTGAGGATTGTGGATTGAGGATTGAGGATTGAGGATTGAAGATTCAGTATTGAGGACTGAAGATTGAGTATTGAGAATTGAGGATTGAGGATTGACTATGAGGGCTGTGGGTTGAGGATTGCGGTTTGAGGACTGAGGACTGGGGATTGAGGATTGAGAATTGAGGATTGAGGATTTAGGATTGAAGATTGAGGACTGGGTATTGAGGATTGAAGAATGAGGATTGAGGATTGAGGATTGAGGATTGAGGATTGAAAATTGTGGATTGAGGATTGAGGATTGAGGATTGAAGATTGAGTATAGAGGACTGAGGATTGAGGGTTGAGGATTGAGGATAGAGGATTGACGCTTGGGAATTGATGGTTGAGGATGGAGGATTGAAGAGAGAGGACTGAGTGTTGAGGATTGAGTGTTGAGAATTGATGCTTGAGGATTGAGATTTGATTATTGAATATTGTGGATTGAGTATTGAACCATGAGAATTCAGGATATTCTATTGAGTATTGAGAATTGAGTATTGATGGTTGAGTATTGAGGATTGATGGTTGAGGGTTGTGTGTTGAATATTGAGAATTGAGGATTTAGGATTGAGGACTGAAGATTGAGGATTGAAGATTTAGTATTGACGATTGAAGACTGAGGATCGAGGATTGAGTGTTGAGGATTGAGGACGAGGTCTGACGGTTGAGGATTGAGGTTTGTGGATTGAGGATTGAGGATTGAGGACTGAGGATTGATGATTGAGGACTGAGCATTGAGGATTGAAGATTGAGGACTGGGGATTGAGGATTGAAGATTGAGGATTAAGTATTGAGGATTGGGGATTGGGGATCTAGGAATGGAGATTGATTATTGAGGATTGAAGATTGAGGGTTGAGGATTCAGGATTGAGAATTGAGAATTGAGGATGGGGACTGAGGGTTGAGGATTGAGGATTGAGGAAGGAGGATTGAGGATTGAGGATTGAGGGCAGAGGATTGACGATTGAGTATTGAAGATTGAGGATTGATGACTGACGATTGAGAATTGAGGATTGATGATTGCGGATTGAGGATTGAAGATTGAGTATTGAGGATTGAATATTGAGGATTGAGGATTGAGTGTTGAGGATTGAAGATTGAGGATTGAGGATTGAGGATTGAAAATTGAGTATTGAGGATTGAAGACAGAGGATTGAGGATTGAGGATTGGAGATTGAGGACTGAGTGTTGAGGTTTGTGTGATGAGAATTGATGTTTGTGGGTGGTGAGTTGAAGATTGAACATTGAGGATTGAGTGTTGAAAACTAAGAATTCAGGATATTCTACTGAGTATTGAGAATTGAGTATTGATGGTTGAGTATTGAGGATTGATGGTTGAGGGTTGTGTGTTGAATATTGAGGATTGGCGGATTGAGTATTGAAGATTGAGGACTGAGGACTGAGGATTGAGTACTGAGGATTGAGGATTGAGTATTGATGATTGAGGATTGAAGTTTGAGTATTGATGATTGAAGATTGCGGATTGATTATTAAGGGTTGAGGATTGAGGGCGAGGACTGAGGGTTGAGGATTGAGGACTGAGGGTTGAGGATTAAGGATTGAGGATTGGGGATTGGGGATCTAGGATTGGAGATTGATTATTGAGGATTGAAGATTGAGGGTTGAGGATTGAGGATCGAGAATTGAGAATTGAAGATTGAGGATTGAGGATTGCGTGTTGAGGATTGAAGATTGAGGATCGAGAATTGAGAATTGAAGATTGAGGATTGAGGATTGAGGATCGAGAATTGAGAATTGAAGATTGAGGATTGAGGATTGAGGATTGAGGATTGAGGATTGAATATTGAGGATTGAGGATTGAGGATTGAGGATTGAGGATGAGGACTGAGGATTGACGATTGAAGATTGAGTATTGAGGATTGAAGGTTGAGGATTGAGCATTGAGGATTGAAGATTGAGTATTGAGGATTGAAGATTGATGATTGAGTGTTGAGGATTGAAGATTGAGGATTGAGGATTGAGGATTGAGGATTGAGGATTGAGGATTGGGTATTGAGGATTGAAGAATGAGGATTGAGGATTGAGGATTGAGGATTGAGGATTGAGGATTGAAGATTGAGTACTGAGGATTGAGGGTTGAGGATTGAGGAATGAGGATTGAGGATTGAGGATTGAGGATTGAGGATTGAGGATTGAAGATTGAGTATTGAGGATTGAATATTTAGGATTGTGGATTGAGGATTGAGGATTGAGGATTGAAGATTAAGGATTTGGAATTGAGGATTGACGACTGAGTATTGAGTATTGAGGATTAAGAATTGAGGATTGAGGATTGAGGATTGAAGATACAGTATTGAGGATTGAAGATTGAGGATTGAGGATTGAGGATTGAGGATTGACTATGAGGGCTGAGGGTTGAGGATTGAGGCTTGAGGACTGAGGACTGAGGATTGAGGATTGAGGATTGAGGATTCAGGATTGAGGATTGAAGATTGAGGATTGGGTATTGAGGATTGAAGAATGAGGATTGAGGATTCAGGATTGATGTTTGAGGACTGAGGATTGAGGATTGGGTATTGCGGATTGAGCGTTGAGGATTGAGGATTGAGGATTGAGGACTGAGGATTGAGGACTGAAGATTGAATATTGATGATTGAAGGTTGAGGATTGAGGATTGAGGGCTGTGGATAGAGGACGAGGACCGAGGGTTGAGTATTGATGTTTGAGGTCTGAGGATTGAGGATTGAGGATTGAGAATTGAGGATTGAGGGTTGAGGATTCAAGATTGAGGATTGGGTATTGAGGATTGAAGAATGAGGATTGAGGATTGAGGATTGAGGATTGAGGATTGAAGATTGAGTATTGAGGATTGAAGATTGAGGATTGAGGATTGAGGATTGAGGATTGAGGATGAGGACTGAGGGTTGACGGTTGAAGATTGAGTATTGAGGATTGAAGGTTGAGGATTGAGCATTGAGGATTGAAGATTGAGTATTGAGGATTGAAGATTGATGATTGAGTGTTGAGGATTGAAGATTGAGGATTGAGGATTGAGGATTGAGGATTGAGGATTGAGGATTGGGTATTGAGGATTGAACAATGAGGATTGAGGATTGAGGATTGAGGATTGAGGGTTGAAGATTGAGTATTGAGGATTGAAGATTGAGGATTGAGGAATGAGGATTGAGGATTGAAGTTTGAGTATTGATGATTGAAGATTGCGGATTGATTAATAAGGGTTGAGGATTGAGGGCGATGACTGAGGGTTGAGGATTGAGGACTGAGGGTTGAGGATTGAGGATTGAGCATTGAGGATTGAAGATTGAGGACCAGCGATTGAGGATTGAAGATTGAGGATTAAGGATTGAGGATTGGGGATTGGGGATCTAGGATTGGAGATTGATTATTGAGGATTGAAGATTGAGGGTTGAGCATTGAGGATCGAGAATTGAGAATTGAAGATTGAGGATTGAGGATTGAGGATTGAGGATTGAGGATTGAGAATTGAAGATTGAGGATTGAGGATTGAGGATTGTCGATTGAGGATTGAGTATTGAGGATTGAGAATTGAGGATTGAGGATTGAAGATTGAGTATTGAGGATTGGCGGTTGAGGATTGAGAATTGAGGTTTGAGGATTGACGATGAGGGCTGAGGGTTGAGGATTGAGGATTGAGGACTGACGACTGAGGATTGAGTGTTGAGGGTTGAGTGATGAGAATTGGTGTTTGTGGATAGAGATTTGAAGATTGCAGATTGAGTATTGCGTATGGAAAGCTCTGAACTGAGGATGCTCTATTGAGGATTGAGGATTGACAACTGATTGTTGACGACTGAGGGCTGAAGATTGAGGTTTCAGGATTGAGGATTCAGGATTGTGGTTTGAGGACTGAGTATTGAGGTTTGAGGATTGAGGACTGAGGATTGAGGGTTGAGGATTGAGGATTGAAAATTGAGGATTGAGGATTGCGGATTGAACATTGAGGATTGAGGATTGAGGATTGAAGATTGGGGATTGGGTATTGAGGATCGAGAATTGGGGATTGAGGATTGAGGATTGAAGATTGAGGATTGGGTATTGAGCATTGAAGAATGAAGACTGAGGATTGAGGATTGAGGATTGAGGATTGAAGATTGAGTATTGAGGATTGAAGATTGAGGATTGAGGATTGAGGATTGAACATTGACGACTGAGTGTTGAGTGTTGAGTGATGAGAATTGATGTTTGTGGATAGAGATTTGAAGATTGCAGATTGAGTATTGTGTATCGAAAACTGCGAATTGAGGATATTCTATTGAGGATTGAGGATTGTCACCTGATTGTTGAGGACTGAGTGCTGAAGATTGAGGATTCAGGATTGAGGATTCAGAATTGAGGTTTGAGGTCTGAGGATTGAGGATTGAGGATTGAGGATTGAGTATTGAGGATTGAAGATTGAGGATTGAGGATTGAGGATTGAGGATTGAGGATGAGGGCTGAGGATTGACGATTGAAGGTTGAGTATTGAGGATTGAAGGTTGAGGATTGAGCATTGAGGATTGAAGACTGAGTATTGAGGATTGAAGATTGATGATTGAGTGTTGAGGATTGAAGATTGAGAATTGAGGATTGAGGATTGAGGATTGAGGATTGAGTATTGAAGATTGAGGATTGGGGATTGAAGATTGAGTATTTAGGATTCAAGATTGAGGATTGAGGATTGAGGATTGAGGATTGAGTATTGAGGATTGCGGATTGAGGATTGAAGATTGAGTATTGAGGTTTGAAGACTGACGATTGAAGGTTGAGGATTGAGGATGGAGGATTGAGGATTGAGGATTGATGATTGAGTATTGAGGATTGAAGATTGAGGATTGAGGATTGAGGACTGGGTATTGAGGATTGAAGAATGAGGATTGAGGATTGAGGATTGAGGATTGAGGATTGAAGATTGAGGATTGAGGATTGAGGATTGAGGATTGAAGATTGAGTATTGAGGATTGAAGATTGAGGATTGGGGATTGGGGATTGAGGATTGAGGATTGAAGATTGAGGATTGGGGACTGAGTGTTGAGGGTTGAGTGATGGGAATTGATGTTTGTGGCTAGAGATTTGAAGATTGCAGATTGAGTATTGCGTATGGAAAACTCTGAACTGAGGATATTCTATTGAGGATTGAGGATTGACAACTGATTGTTGAGGACTGAGGGCTGAAGATTGAGGTTTCAGGATTGAGGATTCAGGATTGTGGTTTGAGGTCTGAGGATTGAGGTTTGAGGATTGATGATTGAGGATTGAGGTTTGAGGACTGAGGATTGAGGGTTGAGGTTTGAGGACTGAGGATTGAGAGTTGAGGATTGAGGATTGAGGATTGACGCTTGAGAATTGATGGTTGAGGATGGAGGATTGAAGAGAGAGGACTGAGTGTTGAGGATTGAGTGTTGGGAATTGATGTTTGAGGATTGAGATTTGATTATTGAATATTGTGGATTGAGTATTGAACCATGAGAATTCAGGATATTCTATTGAGTATTGAGAATTGAGTATTGATGGTTGAGTATTGAGGATTGATGGCTGAGGGTTGTGTGGTGAATATTGAGGATTGAGGGTTGAGGATTGAGGACTGAAGATTGAGGATTGAAGATTTAGTATTGACGATTGAAGACTGAGGATTGAGGATTGAGTGTTGAGGTTTGAGGACGAGGACTGACGGTTGAGGATTGAGGACGAGAACTGGCGGTTGAGGATTGAGGTTTGTGGATTGAGGATTGAGGATTGAGGACTGAGGATTGAGGATTGAGGACTGAGCATTGAGGATTGAAGATTGAGGACAGGGATTGTGGATTGAAGATTGAGGATTAAGGATTGAGGATTGGGGATTGGGGATCTAGGATTGGAGATTGATTATTGAGGATTGAAGACTGAGGGTTGAGGATTCAGGATAGAGTATTGAGAATTGAGGATGGGGACTCAGGGTTGAGGATTGAGGTTTTAGGAACGAGGATTGAGGATTGAGGATTGAAGACAGAGGATTGAGGATTGAGGATTGGATATTGAGGACTGAGTGTTGAGGGTTGTGTGATGAGAATTGATGTTTGTGGGTGGTGATTTGAAGATTGAACATTGAGGATTGAGTGTTGAAAACAAAGAATTCAGGATATTCTACTGAGTATTGAGAATTGAGTATTGATGGTTGAGTATTGAGGATTGATGGTTGAGGGTTTTGTGTTGAATATTGAGGATTGGCGGATTGAGTATTGAAGATTGAGGACTGAGGACTGAGGATTGAGTATTGAGGATTGAGGATTGAGTATTGGTGATTGAGGATTGAAGTTTGAGTATTGATGATTGAAGATTGCGGATTGATTACTAAGGGTTGAGGATTGAGGGCGAGGACTGAGGGTTGAGGATTGAGGACTGATGGTTGAGGATTGAGGATTGAGCATTGAGGATTGAAGATTGAGGACCAGGGATTGAGGACTGAAGATTGAGGATTAAGGATTGAGTATTGGGGATTGGGGATCTAGGATTGGAGATTGATTATTGAGGATTGAAGATTGAGGGTTGAGGATTGAGGATCGAGAATTGAGAATTGAAGATTGAGGATTGAGGATTGAGCATTGAGGATTGAGGATTGAAGATTGAGGATTGGGGATTGAGGATTGTCGATTGAGGATTGAGTATTGAGGATTGAGAATTGAGGATTGAGGATTGAAGATTGAGTATTGAGGATTGACGGTTGAGGATTGAGGATTGAAGTTTGAGGATTGACGATGAGGGCTGAGGGTTGAGGATTGAGGATTCAGGACTGAGGACTGAGGATTGAGTGTTGAGGATTGAGGGTTGAGGATTGAGGATTGAGGATTGAGGATTGAGGATGAGGGCTGAGGTTTGAGGTTTGAGGTTTGAGTATTGAATCGTGAGAATTCAGGATATTCTATTGAGTATTGAGGATTGAGGATTGAGGATTGAAGATTGAGGATTGAGGATTGAGGATTGAGGATTGAGGATGAGGACTGAGGATTGACGATTGAAGGTTGAGTATTGAGGATTGAAGGTTGAGGATTGAGCATTGAGGATTGAAGATTGAGTACTGAGGATTGAAGATTGATGATTGAGTGTTGAGGATTGAAGATTGAGGATTGAGGATTGAGGATTGAGGATTGAGGATTGAGGATTGGGTATTGAGGATTGAAGAATGAGGATTGAGGATTGAGGATTGAGGATTGAGGATTGAAGATTGAGTATTGAGGATTGAAGATTGAGGATGGAGGAATGAGGATTGAGGATTGAGGATTGAAGATTGAGGATTGGGGATTGATGATTGACGATTGAGGATTGAGTAATGACGATTGAGGATTGAGGATTGAGGATTGAAGGTTGAGGATTGAGGATTGTGGATTGAATATTGAGGACTTAGTGTTGAGGGTTGAGTGATGGGAATTGATGTTTGTGGATTGAGATTTGAAGATTGAAGAATGGGGATTGAGTATTGAAAACTGTGAATTGAGGATATTCTATCGAGGATCGAGGATTGACAATTGATTGTTGAGGACTGAGGGCTGAAGATTGAGGATTCAGGATTGAGGATTCGGGATTGAGGTTTGAGGACTGAGGATTGAGGATTGAGGGTTGAGGATTGAGGATTGACGCTTGAGGATTGATGGTTGAGGATGGAGGATTGTAGAGAGAGGACTGAGTGTTGTGGATTGAGTGTTGAGGATTGATGTTTGAGGATTGAGATTTGATTATTGAATTTGTGGGTTGAGTATTGAACCATGAGAATTCAGGATATTCTATTGAGCATTGAGAATTGAGTATTGATGGTTGAGTATTGAGGATTGATGGTTGAGGGTTGTGTTCTGAACATTGAGGATTGAGGATTGAGGATTGAGGACTGAAGATTGAGGATTGAAGATTTAGTATTGACGATTGAATGTTGAGGATTTAGGATTGAGGGTTGAGGATTGAGGACGAGGACTGACGGTTGAGGATTGAGGTTTGTGGATTGAGGATTGAGGATTGAGGACTGAGGATTGAGGATTGAGGACTGAGCATTTAGGATTGAAGATTGAGGACTGGGGATTGAGGATTGAAGATTCAGGATTAAGGATTGAGGATTGGGGATTGGCGATGTAGGATTGGAGATTGATTATTGAGGATTGAAGATTGAGTGTTGAGGATTCAGGATTGAGAATTGAGAATTGAGGATGGGGACTGAGGATTGAGGTTTGAGGTTTGAGGAACGAGGATTGAGGATAGAGGATTGAGGGCAGAGGATTGACGATTGAGTATTGAAGATTGAGGATTGAGGATTGAAGATTGAGGATTAAGGATTGAGGATTGGGGATTGAGAATTGAGGATTGAGGATTGAAGATTGTGTATTGAGGATTGACGGTTGAGGATTGAGAATTGAGGTTTGAGGATTGACGATGAGGGCTGAGGGTTGAGGATTGAGGATTGAGGGCTGAGGACTGAGGATTGAGTGTTGAGGGTTGCGGGTTGAGGATTGAGGATTGAGGCTTGAGGATTGAGGATGAGGGCTGAGGTTTGAGGTTTGAGGTTTGAGTATTGAAGATTGAGGATTGATGACTGACGATTGAGAATTGACGATTGATGATTGCGGATTGAGGATAGAAGATTGAGTATTGAGGATTGAATATTGAGGATTGAGGATTGAGTGTTGAGGATTGAGGATTGAGGATTGAGGATTGAAGATTGAGTATTGATGATAGAAGATTGAGGATTGAGGATTGAGGATTGAGGATAGACGATTGAGGACTGAGTATTGAGGATTGAGAATTGAGGATTGAGGATTGAGGATTGAAGATTCAGTGTTGAGGATTGAAGATTGAGTATTGAGAATTGAGGATTGAGGATTAACTATGAGGGCTGAGGGTTGAGGATTGCGGTTTGAGGACTGAGGACTGGGGATTGAGGATTGAGAATTGAGGATTGAGGATTTAGGATTGAAGATTGAGGACTGGGTATTGAGGATTGAAGAATGAGGATTGAGGATTGAGGATTGAGGATTAAGGATTGAATATTCAGGTTTGGGGATTGAGGATTGACGATTGAGGATTGAGTATTGAGGATTAAGAATTGAGGATTGAGGGTTGGGGATTCAAGATTGAGGATTGGGGACGTAGAGCTGAGGGTTGAGTGATGAGAATTGATGTTTGTGGATAGAAATTTAAAGATTGCAGATTGAGTATTGAGTATTGAAAACTGTGAATTGATGATACTCTATTGAGGATTGACAATTGACAACTGATTGTTGAGGACTTAGGTCTGAAGATTGAGGATTCAGGGTTGAGGATTCAGGATTGTGGTTTGAGGACTGAGGATTGAGGTTTGAGGATTGAGGATTGAGGATTGAGGATTGAAGATTGAGGATTCAGGATTGAGGATTGAGGATTGAAGGTTGAATATTGATGATTGAAGATTGAGGATTGAGGATTGAGGGTTGTGGATTGAGGACGAGGTCTGATGGTTGAGTATTGATGTTTGAGGTCTGAGGATTGAGGATTGAGGATTGAGAATTGAGAATTGAGGATTGAGGATTGACGATTGAGGATTGAGGACTGAGGATTGATGACTGAGGATTGCAGATTGAGTATTGAGGATTGAAGATTGACTATTGAGGATTGAGGATTGAGGATTGAGGATTGAAGATTGAGGATTGGGGATTGATGATTGACGATTGAGGATTGAGTAATGACGATTGAGGATTGAGGATTGAGGATTGAAGGTTGAGGATTGAGGATTGTGGATTGAATATTGAGGACTTAGTGTTGAGGGTTGAGTGATGGGAATTGATGTTTGTGGATTGAGATTTGAAGATTGAAGAATGGGGATTGAGTATTGAAAACTGTGAATTGAGGATATTCTATCGAGGATCGAGGATTGACAGTTGATTGTTGAGGACTGAGGGCTGAAGATTGAGGATTCAGGATTGAGGATTCGGGATTGAGGTTTGAGGACTGAGGATTGAGGATTGAGGGTTGAGGATTGAGGATTGACGCTTGAGGATTGATGGTTGAGGGTTGAGGATTGAGGATTGAGGATTGACGCTTGAGGATTGATGGATGAGGATGGAGGATTGAAGAGAGAGTACTGAGTGTTGAGGATTGAGTGTTGAGGATTGATGTTTGAAGATTGAGATTTGATTATTAAATATTGTGGATTGAGTATAGAACCATGAGAATTCAGGATATTCTATTGAGTATTGGGGATTGATTGTTGAGGGTTGTGTGTTGAATATTGAGGATTGAGGATTGAGGATTGAGGACTGAGGATTGAGGACTGAAGATTGAATATTGATGATTGAAGATTGAGGATTGAGGATTGAGGGCTGTGGATTGAGGACGAGACTGAGGTTTGAGCATTGATGTTTGAGGTCTGAGGATCGAGGATTGAGGATTGAGAATTGGGGATTGAGGATTGAGGATTGAAGATTGAGGATTGGGTATTGAGGATTGAAGAATGAGGACTGAGTGTTGAGGATTGAGGATTGAGGATTGAGGATTGAAGATTGAGTATTGAGGATTGAAGATTGAGGATTGAGGATTGAGGATTGAACATTGAGGACTGAGTGTTGAGGGTTGAGTGATGAGAATTGATGTTTGTGGATAGAGATTTGAAGATTGCAGATTGAGTATTGTGTATCGAAAACTGCGAAATGAGGATATTCTATTGAGGATTGAGGATTGTCACCTGATTGTTGAGGACTGAGGGCTGAAGATTGAGGATTCAGGATTCAGGATTCAGAATTGAGGTTTGAGGTCTGAGGATTGAGGATTGAGGATTGAAGATTGAGTAGTGAGGACTGAAGATTGAGGATTGAGGATTGAGGGATGAGGATTGAGGATGAGGACTGTGGATTGACGATTGAAGATTGAGTATTGAGGATTGAAGGTTGAGGATTGAGCATTGAGGATTGAAGATTGAGTATTGAGGATTGAAGATTGATGATTGAGTGTTGAGGATTGAAGATTGAGGATTGAGGATTGAGGATTGAGGATTGCGGATTGAGGATTGAAGATTGAGTATTGAGGATTGAATATTGAGGATTGTGGATTGAGGATTGAGGATTGAGGAATGAAAATAAAGGATTGGTGATTGAGGATTGACGATTGAGGATTGAGTATTGAGGATTAAGAATTGAGGATTGAGGATTGAGGATTGAAGATTGAGGATTGGGGACTGAGAGCTGAGTGTTGAGTGATGAGTATTGATGTTTGTGGATAGAGTTTTAAAGATTGCAGATTGAGTATTGAGTATTGAAAACTGTGAATTGATGATATTCTATTGAGGATTGAGAATTGACAACTGATTGTTGAGGTCTTAGGTCTGATGATTGACGATTCAGGATTGAGGATTGCGGATTGAGGATTGAAGATTGAGTATTGAGGATTGAAGATTGAGGATTGAGGCTTGAGGACTGAGGATTGAGGATTGTAGATTGAGGATTGGGGACTGAGTGTTGAGGGTTGAGTGATGAGAATTGATGTTTGTGGATAGAGATTTGAAGATTGCAGATTGAGTATTGCGTATGGAAAACTCCGAACTCAGGATATTCTATTGAGGATTGAGGATTGATAACAGATCGTTGAGGACAGGGCGCTGAAGATTGAGGATTCAGGATTGAGGATTCAGGATTGTGGTTTGAGGCCTGAGGATTGAGGATTGAGGATTGAGGATTGACGATTGAGGATTGAGGATTGAAGATTGAGGATTGGGTATTGAGGATTGAACATTGAGGATTGAGGGTTGAGGATTGAGGATTGAGGATTGAGGATTGAAGATTGAATATTGATGATAGAAGATTGAGGATTGAGGGCTGGGTATTGAGGATTGAAGAATGAGGATTGAGGATTGAGGATTGAGAATTGAGGATTGAAGATTGAGGATTGAGGATTGAGGATTGAGGATTGAAGATTGAGTATTGAGGATTGAAGATTGAGGATTGGGGATTGCGGATTGAGGATTGAGGATTGAAGATTGAGGATTGGGGACTGAGTGTTGAGGGTTGAGTGATGAGAATTGATGTTTGTGGATAGAGATTTGAAGATTGCAGATTGAGTATTGCGTATGGAAAACTCTGAACTGAGGATATTCTATTGAGGATTGGGGATTGGCAACTGATTGTTGAGGACTGAGGGCTGAAGATTGAGGATTCAGGATTGAGGATTCAGAATTGAGTTTTGAGGGCTGAGGATTGAGGATTGAGGATTGAAGATTGAGTATTGAGGATTGAAGATTGAGGATTGAGGATTGAGGGTTGAGGATTGGGGATGAGGACTGAGGATTGACGATTGAAGATTGAGTATTGAGGGTTGAAGGTTGAGGATTGAGCATTGAGGATTGAAGATTGCGTATTGAGGGTTGAAGATTGATGATTGAGTGTTGAGGATTGAAGATTGAGGATTGAGGATTGAGGGCTGTGGATTGAGGACGAGGACTGAGGGTTGAGTATTGATGTTTGAGGTCTGAGGATCGAGGATTGATGATTGAGAATTGAGGATTGAGGATTGAGGATTCAAGATTGAGGATTGGGTATTGAGGATTGAAGAATGAGGATTGAGGATTGAGGATTGAGGATTGATGATTGCGGATTGAGGATTGAAGATTGACTATTGAGGATTGAATATTGAGGATTGAGGATTGAGGATTGAAGATTAAGGATTGGGGATTGAGGACTGAGGATTGAGGATTGAAGATTAAGGATTGGGGTTTGAGGATTGACGATTGAGGATTGAGTATTGAGGATTAAGAATTGAGGATTGAGGATTGAGGATTGAAGATTCAGTATTGAGGATTGAAGATTGAGGATTGAGGATTGAGTATTGAAGATTGAGTATTGAGGATTGAATATTGAGGATTGAGGATTGAGGATTGAGGATTGAGGATTGAGGATTGAGGATTGAGGATTGAAGATTGAGTATTGAGGATTGAATATTGAGGATTGTGGATTGAGGATTGATAATTGAGGATTGAAGATTAAGGATTGGGGATTGAGGATTGACGATTGCGGATTGAGAATTGAGGATTAAGAATTGAGGATTGAGGATTGAGGATTGAAGATTCAGTATTGAGGATTGAAGATTGAGGATTGAGGATTGAGGATTGAGGATTGACTATGAGGGCTGAGGGTTGAGGATTGAGGTTTGAGGACTGAGGACTGAGGATTGAGGATTGAGAATTGAGGATTCAGGATTCAGGATTGAAGATTGAGGATTGGGTATTGACGATTGAAGAAGGAGGATTGAGGATTCAGGATTGAGGTTTGAGGACTGAGGATTGAGGATTGGGTATTGCGGATTGAGCATTGAGGATTGAGGATTGAGGATTGAGGACTGAGGATTGAGGACTGAAGATTGAATATTGATGATTGAAGGTTGAGGATTGAGGATTGAGGGCTGTGGATTGAGGACGAGGACCGAGGGTTGAGTATTGATGTTTGAGGTCTGAGGATTGAGGATTGAGGATTGAGGTTTGAAGTCTGACGATTGAGGGTTGTGGATTGAGGATTGAGGATTGAGGATTCAAGATTGAGGATTGGGTATTGGGGATTGAAGAATGAGGATTGAAGATTGAGGATTGAGGATTGAGGATTGATGATTGAAGATTGAGTATTGAGGATTGAAGGTTGAGGATTGAGGATTGAGGATTGAGGATTGAGGATTGAGGATTGAGGATTGAGGATTGAAGATTGAGTATTGAGGATTTAATATTGAGGATTGTGGATTGAGAATAGAGGATTGAGGATTGAAGATTAAGGATTGGGGATTGAGGATTGACGATTGAGGATTGAGTATTGAGGATTAAGAATTGCGGATTGAGGACTGAGGATTGAAGATTCAGTATTGAGGATTGAAGATTGAGGATTGAGGATTGAGGATTGAGGATTGAGGATTGACTATGAGGGCTGAGTGTTGAGGATTGAGGTTTGAGGACTGAGGACTGAGGATTGAGGATTAAGAATTGAGGATTCAGGATTGAGGATTGAAGATTGAGGATTGGGTATTGAGTATTGAAGAATGAGATTTGAGGATTGAGGATTGAGGATTGAGGATTGAATATTGAGGATTGAGGATTGAGGATGGAGGATTGAAGATTGAGTATTGAGGATTGAAGATTGAGGATTGAGGATTGAGGACTGAGGATTGAGGATTGTAGATTGAGGATTGGGGACTGAGTGTTGAGGGTTGAGTGATGAGAATTGATGTTTGTGGATAGAGATTTGAAGATTGCAGATTGAGTATTGCGTATCGAAATCTCCGAACTGAGGATATTCTATTGAGGATTGAGGATTGATAACTGATGGTTGAGGACAGGGCGCTGAAGATTGAGGATTCAGGATTGAGGATTCAGGATTGTGGTTTGTGGTCTGAGGATTGAGGATTGAGGATTGAGGATTGAGGATTGAGGATTGAGGATTGAAGATTGAGGATTGGGTATTGAGGATTGGACATTGAGGATTGAGGATTGAGGATTGAGGATTGAGTATTGAGGATTGAAGATTGAATATTGATGATAGAAGATTGAGCATTGAGGATTGAGGATTGAGGATTGACGATTGAGGACTGAGTATTGAAGTTTGAGAATTGAGGATTGAGGATGGAGGATTGAAGATTCAGTATTGAGGATTGAAGATTGAGTATTGAGAATTGAGGATTGAGGATTGACTATGGGGGCTGAGGATTGAGGATTGCGGTTTGAGGACTGAGGACTGGGGATTGAGGATTGAGATTTGAGGATTGAGGATTTAGGATTGAAGATTGAGGACTGGCTATAGAGGATTGAAGAATGAGGATTGAGGATTGAGGATTGAGGATTGAGGATTGTAGATTGAGGGTTGAGCATTGAGGATTGAGGATTGAAGATTGAGTATTGATGATTGAAGATTGAGGATTGGGGATTGAGGATTCAGGATTGAGGATTGAAGATTGAGGATTGGTGACTGAGTGTTGAGGGTTGAGTGATGAGAATTGATGTTCGTTAATAGAGATTTGAAGATTGCAGGTTGTGTATTGCGTATGGAAAACTCTGAACTGAGGTTATTCTATTGAGGATTGAGGATTGACAACTGATTGTTGAGGACTGAGGTCTGAAGATTGAGGTTTCAGGATTGAGGTTTCAGGATTGTGGTTTGAGGAGTGAGGATTGAGGTTTGAGGATTGATGATTGAGGATTGAGGTTTGAGGACTGAGGATTGAGGGTTGAGGATTGAGGATTGAGGATTGACGCTTGAGGATTGATGGATGAGAATGGAGGATTGAAGAGAGAGTACTGAGTGTTGAGGATTGAGTGTTGAGGATTGACGTTTGAAGATTGAGATTTGATTATTAAATATTGTGGATTGAGTATAGAACCATGAGAATTCAGGATATTCTATTGAGTATTGGGTATTGATTGTTGAGGGTTGTGTGTTGAATATTGAGGATTGAGGATTGAGGATTGAGGACTGAGGATTGAGGACTGAAGATTGAATATTGATGATTGAAGATTGAGGATTGAGGATTGAGGGCTGTGGATTGAGGACGAGACTGAGGGTTGAGCATTGATGTTTGAGGTCTGAGGATCGAGGATTGAGGATTGAGAATTGGGGATTGAGGATTGAGGATTGAAGATTGAGGATTGGGTATTGAGGATTGAAGAGTGAGGACTGAGGGTTGAGGATTGAGGATTGAGGATTGAAGATTGAGTATTGAGGATTGAAGATTGAGGATTGAGGATTGAGGATTGAACATTGAGGACTGAGTGTTGAGGGTTGAGTGATGAGAATTGATGTTTGTGGATAGAGATTTGAAGATTGCAGATTGAGTATTGTGTATCGAAAACTGCGAATTGAGGATATTCTATTGAGGATTGAGGATTGTCACCTGATTGTTGAGGACTGAGGGCTGAAAATTGAGGATTCAGGATTCAGGATTCAGAATTGAGGTTTGAGGTCTGAGGATTGAGGATTGAGGATTGAAGATTGAGTATTGAGGACTGAAGATTGAGGATTGAGGATTGAGGGTTGAGGATTGAGGATGAGGACTGTGGATTGACGATTGAAGATTGAGTATTGAGGATTGAAGGTTGAGGATTGAGCATTGAGGATTGAAGATTGAGTATTGAGGATTGAAGATTGATGATTGAGTGTTGAGGATTTAAGATTGAGGATTGAGGATAGAGGATTGAGGATTGCGGATTGAGGATTGAAGATTGAGTATTGAGGATTGAATATTGAGGATTGTGGATTGAGGATTGAGGATTGAGGAATGAAAATTAAGGATTGGTGATTGAGGATTGACGATTGAGGATTGAGTATTGTGGATTAAGAATTGAGGATTGAGGATTGAGGATTGAAGATTGAGGATTGGGGACTGAGAGCTGAGTGTTGAGTGATGAGTATTGATGTTTGTGGATAGAGATTTAAAGATTGCAGATTGAGTATTGAGTATTGAAAACTGTGAATTGATGATATTCTTTTGAGGATTGAGAATTGACAACTGATTGTTGAGGTCTTAGGTCTGAAGATTGACGATTCAGGATTGAGGATTGCGGATTGAGGATTGAAGATTGAGTATTGAGGATTGAAGATTGAGGATTGAGGCTTGAGGACTGAGGATTGAGGATTGTAGATTGAGGATTGGGGACTGAGTGTTGAGGGTTGAGTGATGAGAATTGATGTTTGTGGATAGAGATTTGAAGATTGCAGATTGAGTATTGCGTATGGAAAACTCCGAACTCAGGATATTCTATTGAGGATTGAGGATTGATAACTGATCGTTGAGGACAGGGCGCTGAAGACTGAGGATTCAGGATTGAGGATTCAGGATTGTGGTTTGAGGCCTTGAGGATTGAGGATTGAGGATTGAGGATTGAGGATTGAGGATTGAGGATTGAAGATTGAGGATTGGGTATTGAGGATTGAACATTGAGGATTGAGGGTTGAGCATTGAGGATTGAGGATTGAGGATTGAAGATTGAATATTGATGATAGAAGATTGAGGATTGAGGGCTGGGTATTGAGGATTGAAGAATGAGGATTGAGGATTGAGGATTGAGGATTGAGGATTGGGTATTGAGGATTGAAGAGTGAGGACTGAGGGTTGAGGATTGAGTATTGAGGATTGAAGATTGAGTATTGAGGATTGAAGATTGAGGATTGAGGATTGAGGATTGAACATTGAGGACTGAGTGTTGAGGGTTGAGTGATGAGAATTGATGTTTGTGGATAGAGATTTGAAGATTGCAGATTGAGTATTGCGTATGGAAAACTCTGAACTGAGGATATTCTATTGAGGATTGGGGATTGGCAACTGATTGTTGAGGACTGAGGGCTGAAGATTGAGGATTCAGGATTGAGGATTCAGAATTGAGTTTTGAGGGCTGAGGATTGAGGATTGAGGATTGAAGATTGAGTATTGAGGATTGAAGATTGAGGATTGAGGATTGAGGGTTGAGGATTGAGGTTGAGGACTGAGGATTGACGATTGAAGATTGAGTATTGAGGGTTGAAGGTTGAGGATTGAGCATTGAGGATTGAAGATTGCGTATTGAGGGTTGAAGATTGATGATTGAGTGTTGAGGATTGAAGATTGAGGATTGAGGATTGAGGGCTGTGGATTGAGGACGAGGACTGAGGGTTGAGTATTGATGTTTGAGGTCTGAGAATCGAGGATTGAGGATTGAGAATTGAGGATTGAGGATTGAGGATTCAAGATTGACGATTGGGTATTGAGGATTGAAGAATGAGGATTGAGGATTGAGGATTGAGGATTGATGATTGCGGATTGAGGATTGAAGATTGACTATTGAGGATTGAATATTGAGGATTGAGGATTGAAGATTGAGGATTGAAGATTGAGGATTGGGGATTGAGGATTGACGATTGAGGATTGAGTATTGAGGATTAAGAATTGCGGATTGAGGACTGAGGATTGAAGATTCAGTATTGAGGATTGAAGATTGAGGATTGAGGATTGAGGATTGAGGATTGAGGATTGACTATGAGGGCTGAGTGTTGAGGATTGAGGTTTGAGGACTGAGGACTGAGGATTGAGGATTGAGAATTAAGGATTCAGGATTGAGGATTGAAGATTGAGGATTGGGTATTGAGGATTGAAGAATGAGATTTGAGGATTGAGGATTGAGGATTGAGGATTGAATATTGAGGATTGAGGATTGAGGATGGAGGATTGAAGATTGAGTATTGAGGATTGAAGATTGAGGATTGAGGATTGAGGACTGAGGATTGAGGATTGTAGATTGAGGATTGGGGACTGAGTGTTGAGGGTTGAGTGATGAGAATTGATGTTTGTGGATAGAGATTTGAAGATTGCAGATTGAGTATTGCGTATCGAAATCTCCGAACTGAGGATATTCTATTGAGGATTGAGGATTGATAACTGATGGTTGAGGACAGGGCGCTGAAGATTGAGGATTCAGGATTGAGGATTCAGGATTGTGGTTTGAGGACTGAGGATTGAGGATTGAGGATTGAGGATTGAGGATTGAGGATTGAGGATTGAAGATTGAGGATTGGGTATTGAGGATTGAACATTGAGGATTGAGGATTGAGGATTGAGGATTGAGTATTGAGGATTGAAGATTGAATATTGATGATAGAAGATTGAGGATTGAGGATTGAGGATTGAGGATTGACGATTGAGGACTGAGTATTGAGGATTGAGAATTGACGATTGAGGATGGAGGATTGAAGATTCAGTATTGAGGATTGAAGATTGAGTATTGAGAATTGAGGATTCAGGATTGACTATGAGGGCTGAGGATTGAGGATTGCGGTTTGAGGACTGAGGACTGGGGATTGAGGATTGAGAATTGAGGATTGAGGATTTAGGATTGGAGATTGAGGACTAGCTATAGAGGATTGAAGAATGAGGATTGAGGATTGAGGATTGAGGATTGAGGATTGTAGATTGAGGGTTGAGCATTGAGGATTGAGGATTGAAGATTGAGTATTGAGGATTGAAGATTGAGGATTGGGGATTGAGGATTCAGGATTGAGGATTGAAGATTGAGGATTGGTGACTGAGTGTTGAGGGTTGAGCGATGAGGATTGATGTTTGTTAATAGAGATTTGAAGATTGCAGGTTGTGTATTGCGTATGGAAAACTCTGAACTGAGGTTATTCTATTGAGGATTGAGGATTGACAACTGATTGTTGAGGACTGAGGGCTGAAGATTGAGGTTTCAGGATTGAGGTTTCAGGATTGTGGTTTGAGGACTGAGGATTGAGGTTTGAGGATTGATGATTGAGGATTGAGGTTTGAGGACTGAGGATTGAGGGTTGAGGATTGAGGATTGAGGATTGACGCTTGAGGATTGATGGATGAGGATGGAGGATTGAAGAGAGAGTACTGAGTGTTGAGGATTGAGTGTTGAGGATTGATGTTTGAAGATTGAGATTTGATTATTAAATATTGTGGATTGAGTATAGAACCATGAGAATTCAGGATATTCTATTGAGTATTGGGGATTGATTGTTGAGGGTTGTGTGTTGAATATTGAGGATTGAGGATTGAGGATTGAGGACTGAGGATTGAGGACTGAAGATTGAATATTGATGATTGAAGATTGAGGATTGAGGATTGAGGGCTGTGGATTGAGGACGAGACTGAGGGTTGAGCATTGATGTTTGAGGTCTGAGGATCGAGGATTGAGGATTGAGAATTGGGGATTGAGGATTGAGGATTGAAGATTGAGGATTGGGTATTGAGGATTGAAGAATGAGGACTGAGTGTTGAGGATTGAGGATTGAGGATTGAAGATTGAGTATTGAGGATTGAAGATTGAGGATTGAGGATTGAGGATTGAACATTGGGGACTGAGTGTTGAGTGTTGAGTGATGAGAATTGATGTTTGTGGATAGAGATTTAAAGATTGCAGATTGAGTATTGAGTATTGAAAACTGTGAATTGATGATATTCTATTGAGGATTGAGAATTGACAACTGATTCTTGAGGACTTAGGTCTGAAGATTGAGGATTCAGGATTGAGGATTCAGGATTGAGGTTTGAGGACTGAGGATTGAGGATTGTGTATTGCGGATTGAGCATTGAGGATTGAGGATTGAGGATTGAGGACTGAAGATTGAGGACTGAAGATTGAATATTGATGATTGAAGATTGAGGATTGAGGATTGAGGGCTGTGGATTGAGGACGAGAACTGAGGGTTGAGTATTGATGTTTGAGGTCTGAGGATTGAGGACTGAGGATTGAGAATTGAGGATTGAGGATTGAGGATTCAAGATTGAGGATTGGGTATTGAGGATTGTAGAATGAGGATTGAGGATTGAGGATTGAGGATTGAGGATTGAGGATTGAAGATTGAGTATTGAGGATTGAAGATTGAGGATTGAGGAATGAGGATTGAGGATCGAGGATTGAGGATTGAGGATTGAGGATTGAAGATTGAGTATTGAGGATTGAATATTGAGGATTGTGGATTGAGGATTGAGGATTGAGTGTTGAAGATTAAGGATTGGGCATTGAGGATTGACGATTGAGGATTGAGTATTGAGGATTAAGAATTGAGGATTGAGGATTGAGTATTGAATATTGAGGATTGGGTATTGAGGATTGAAGGATGAGGCTTGAGGATTGAGGATTGAGGATTGAAGATTGAGGATTGGGTATTGAGGATTGAACACTGAGGATTGAGGATTGAGGATTGAGGATTGAGGATTGAGGATTGAGAATTGAAGATTGAATATTGATGATAGAAGATTGAGGATTGAGGATTGAGGATAGACGATTGAGGACTGTGTATTGAGGATTGAGAATTGAGGATTGAGGATTGAGGATTGAAGATTAAGTATTGAGGATTGAAGATTGAGTATTGAGAATTGAGGATTGAGGATTGACTATGAGGGCTGAGGGCTGAGGATTGCGGTTTGAGGACTGAGGACTGGGGATTGAGGATTGAGAATTGAGGATTGAGGATTTAGGATTGAAGATTGAGGACTGGGCATTGAGGATTGAAGAATGAGGATTGAGGATTGAGGATTGAAGATTGAGGATTGAGGATTGAGGATTGAGGATTGAAGATTGAGTATTGAGGTTTGAAGATTGAGGATTGGGGATTGAGGATTGAGGATTGAGGATTGAAGATTGAGGATTGGGGACTGAGTGTTGTGGGTTGAGTGATGAGAATTGATGTTTGTGGATAGAGATTTGAAGATTGCAGATTGAGTATTGCGTATGGAAAACTCTGAACTGAGGATATTCTATTGAGGATTGAGGATTGACAACTGATTGTTGGGGACTGAGGGCTGAAGATTGAGGTTTCAGGATTGAGGATTCAGGATTGTGGTTAGAGGACTGAGGATTGAGGTTTGAGGATTGAGGATTGAGGATTGAGGATTGAAGATTGAGGATTCAGGATTGAGGATTGAGGATTGAAGGTTGAATATTGATGATTGAAGATTGAGGATTGAGGATTGAGGGTTGTGGATTGAGGACGAGGTCTGATGGTTGAGTATTGATGTTTGAGGTCTGAGGATTGAGAATTGAGGATTGAGAATTGAGAATTGAGGATTGAGGATTGACGATTGAGGATTGAGGACTGAGGATTGATGACTGAGTATTGCAGATTGAGTATTGAGGATTGAAGATTGACTATTGAGGATTGAGGATTGAGGATTGAGGATTGAAGATTGAGGATTGGGGATTGATGATTGACGATTGAGGATTGAGTAATGACGATTGAGGATTGAGGATTGAGGATTGAAGGTTGAGGATTGAGGATTGTGGATTGAATATTGAGGACTTAGTGTTGAGGGTTGAGTGATGGGAATTGATGTTTGTGGATTGAGATTTGAAGATTGAAGAATGGGGATTGAGTATTGAAAACTGTGAATTGAGGATATTCTATCGAGGATCGAGGATTGACAATTGATTGTTGAGGACTGAGGGCTGAAGATTGAGGATTCAGGATTGAGGATTCGGGATTGAGGTTTGAGGACTGAGGATTGAGGATTGAGGGTTGAGGATTGAGGATTGACGCTTGAGGATTGATGGTTGAGGATGGAGGATTGTAGAGAGAGGACTGAGTGTTGTGGATTGAGTGTTGAGGATTGATGTTTGAGGATTGAGATTTGATTATTGAATTTGTGGGTTGAGTATTGAACCATGAGAATTCAGGATATTCTATTGAGCATTGAGAATTGAGTATTGATGGTTGAGTATTGAGGATTGATGGTTGAGGGTTGTGTGTTGAACATTGAGGATTGAGGATTGAGGATTGAGGACTGAAGATTGAGGATTGAAGATTTAGTATTGACGATTGAATGTTGAGGATTTAGGATTGAGGGTTGAGGATTGAGGACGAGGACTGACGGTTGAGGATTGAGGTTTGTGGATTGAGGATTGAGGATTGAGGACTGAGGATTGAGGATTGAGGACTGAGCATTTAGGATTGAAGATTGAGGACTGGGGATTGAGGATTGAAGATTGAGGATTAAGGATTGAGGATTGGGGATTGGCGATGTAGAATTGGAGATTGATTATTGAGGATTGAAGATTGAGTGTTGAGGATTCAGGATTGAGAATTGAGAATTGAGGATGGGGACTGAGGATTGAGGTTTGAGGTTTGAGGAACGAGGATTGAGGATAGAGGATTGAGGGCAGAGGATTGACGATTGAGTATTGAAGATTGAGGATTGAGGATTGAAGATTGAGGATTAAGGATTGAGGATTGGGGATTGAGAATTGAGGATTGAGGATTGAAGATTGTGTATTGAGGATTGACGGTTGAGGATTGAGAATTGAGGTTTGAGGATTGACGATGAGTGCTGAGGGTTGAGGATTGAGGATTGAGGGCTGAGGACTGAGGATTGAGTGTTGAGGGTTGCGGGTTGAGGATTGAGGATTGAGGCTTGAGGATTGAGGATGAGGGCTGAGGTTTGAGGTTTGAGGTTTGAGTATTGAAGATTGAGGATTGATGACTGACGATTGAGAATTGACGATTGATGATTGCGGATTGAGGATAGAAGATTGAGTATTGAGGATTGAATATTGAGGATTGAGGATTGAGTGTTGAGGATTGAGGATTGAGGATTGAGGATTGAAGATTGAATATTGATGATAGAAGATTGAGGATTTAGGATTGAAGATTGAGGACTGGGTATTGAGGATTGAAGAATGAGGATTGAGGATTGAGGATTGAGGATTAAGGATTGAATATTAAGGATTGGGGATTGAGGATTGACGATTGAGGATTGAGTATTGAGGATTAAGAATTGAGGACTGAGGGTTGAGGATTCAAGATTGAGGATTGGGGACGTAGAGCTGAGGGTTGAGTGATGAGAATTGATGTTTGTGGATAGAAATTTAAAGATTGCAGATTGAGTATTGAGTATTGAAAACTGTGAATTGATGATACTCTATTGAGGATTGACAATTGACAATTGATTGTTGAGGACTGAGGGCTGAAGATTGAGGATTCAGGATTGAGGATTCGGGATTGAGGTTTGAGGACTGAGGATTGAGGATTGAGGGTTGAGGATTGAGGATTGACGCTTGAGGATTGATGGTTGAGGATGGAGGATTGTAGAGAGAGGACTGAGTGTTGTGGATTGAGTGTTGAGGATTGATGTTTGAGGATTGAGATTTGATTATTGAATTTGTGGGTTGGGTATTGAACCATGAGAATTCAGGATATTCTATTGAGCATTGAGAATTGAGTATTGATGGTTGAGTATTGAGGATTGATGGTTGAGGGTTGTGTGTTGAACATTGAGGATTGAGGATTGAGGATTGAGGACTGAAGATTGAGGATTGAAGATTTAGTATTGACGATTGAATGTTGAGGATTTAGGATTGAGGGTTGAGGATTGAGGACGAGGACTGACGGTTGAGGATTGAGGTTTGTGGATTGAGGATTGAGGATTGAGGATTGAGGATTGGGGATTGGCGATGTAGAATTGGAGAATGATTATTGAGGATTGAAGATTGAGTGTTGAGGATTCAGGATTGAGAATTGAGAATTGAGGATGGGGACTGAGGATTGAGGTTTGAGGTTTGAAGAACGAGGATTGAGGATAGAGGATTGAGGGCAGAGGATTGACGATTGAGTATTGAAGATTGAGGATTGAGGATTGAAGATTGAGGATTAAGGATTGAGGATTGGGGATTGAGAATTGAGGATTGAGGATTGAAGATTGTGTATTGAGGATTGACGGTTGAGGATTGAGAATTGAGGTTTGAGGATTGACGATGAGGGCTGAGGGTTGAGGATTGAGGATTGAGGGCTGAGGACTGAGGATTGAGTGTTGAGGGTTGCGGGTTGAGGATTGAGGATTGAGGCTTGAGGATTGAGGATGAGGGCTGAGGTTTGAGGTTTGAGGTTTGAGTATTGAAGATTGAGGATTGATGACTGACGATTGAGAATTGACGATTGATGATTGCGGATTGAGGATAGAAGATTGAGTATTGAGGATTGAATATTGAGGATTGAGGATTGAGTGTTGAGGATTGAGGATTGAGGATTGAGGATTGAAGATTGAATATTGATGATAGAAGATTGAGGATTTAGGATTGAAGATTGAGGACTGGGTATTGAGGATTGAAGAATGAGGATTGAGGATTGAGGATTGAGGATTAAGGATTGAATATTAAGGATTGGGGATTGAGGATTGACGATTGAGGATTGAGTATTGAGGATTAAGAATTGAGGACTGAGGGTTGAGGATTCAAGATTGAGGATTGGGGACGTAGAGCTGAGGGTTGAGTGATGAGAATTGATGTTTGTGGATAGAAATTTAAAGATTGCAGATTGAGTATTGAGTATTGAAAACTGTGAATTGATGATACTCTATTGAGGATTGACAATTGACAACTGATTGTTGAGGACTTAGGTCTGAAGATTGAGGATTCAGGGTTGAGGATTCAGGATTGAGGTTTGAGGACTTAGGATTGAGGATTGGGTATTGCGGATTGAGCATAGAGGATTGAGGATTGAGGATTGAGGACTGAGGATAGAGGACTGAAGATTGAATATTGATGATTGAAGATTGAGGATTGAGGATTGAGGTTTGAGGATTGAGGATTGAGGAATGAGAATTGAGGATTTAGGATTGAGGATTCAAGATTGAGGATTGGGTATTGAGGATTGAAGGATGAGGATTGAGGATTGTGGATTGAGGATTGAGGATTGAATATTGAGTATTGAGGATTGAAGATTGAGGATTGAGGAATGAGGATTGAGGATTGAGGATTGAGGATTGAGGATTGAGGATTGAAGATTGAGTATTGAGGATTGAATATTGAGGATTATGGATTTGAGGATTGAGGATTGAGGATTGAAGATTAAGGATTGAGGATTGAGGATTGACGATTGAGGACTGAGTATTGAGGATTGAGAATTGAGGATTGAGGATTCAGGATTGAGGATTGAGGATTGAAGATTGAGGATTGGGTATTGAGGATTGAACATTGAGGATTGAGGATTGAGGATTGAGGATTGAGTATTGAGGATTGAAGATTGAATATTGATGATAGAAGATTGAGCATTGAGGATTGAGGATTGAGGATTGACGATTGAGGACTGAGTATTGAAGATTGAGAATTGAGGATTGAGGATGGAGGATTGAAGATTCAGTATTGAGGATTGAAGATTGAGTATTGAGAATTGAGGATTGAGGATTGACTATGGGGGCTGAGGATTGAGGATTGCGGTTTGAGGACTGAGGACTGGGGATTGAGGATTGAGATTTGAGGATTGAGGATTTAGGATTGAAGATTGAGGACTGGCTATAGAGGATTGAAGAATGAGGATTGAGGATTGAGGATTGAGGATTGAGGATTGTAGATTGAGGGTTGAGGATTGAGGATTGAGGATTGACGCTTGAGGATTGATGGATGAGAATGGAGGATTGAAGAGAGAGTACTGAGTGTTGAGGATTGAGTGTTGAGGATTGATGTTTGAAGATTGAGATTTGATTATTAAATATTGTGGATTGAGTATAGAACCATGAGAATTCAGGATATTCTATTGAGTATTGGGGATTGATTGTTGAGGGTTGTGTGTTGAATATTGAGGATTGAGGATTGAGGATTGAGGACTGAGGATTGAGGACTGAAGATTGAATATTGATGATTGAAGATTGAGGATTGAGGATTGAGGGCTGTGGATTGAGGACGAGACTGAGGGTTGAGCATTGATGTTTGAGGTCTGAGGATCGAGGATTGAGGATTGAGAATTGGGGATTGAGGATTGAGGATTGAAGATTGAGGATTGGGTATTGAGGATTGAAGAGTGAGGACTGAGGGTTGAGGATTGAGGATTGAGGATTGAAGATTGAGTATTGAGGATTGAAGATTGAGGATTGAGGATTAAAGGATTGAACATTGAGGACTGAGTGTTGAGGGTTGAGTGATGAGAATTGATGTTTGTGGATAGAGATTTGAAGATTGCAGATTGAGTATTGTGTATCGAAATCTGCGAATTGAGGATATTCTATTGAGGATTGAGGATTGTCACCTGATTGTTGAGGACTGAGGGCTGAAAATTGAGGATTCAGGATTCAGGATTCAGAATTGAGGTTTGAGGTCTGAGGATTGAGGATTGAGGATTGAAGATTGAGTATTGAGGACTGAAGATTGAGGATTGAGGATTGAGGGTTGAGGATTGAGGATGAGGACTGTGGATTGACGATTGAAGATTGAGTATTGAGGATTGAAGGTTGAGGATTGAGCATTGAGGATTGAAGATTGAGTATTGAGGATTGAAGATTGATGATTGAGTGTTGAGGATGAAGATTGAGGATTGAGGATAGAGGATTGAGGATTGCGGATTGAGGATTGAAGATTGAGTATTGAGGATTGAATATTGAGGATTGTGGATTGAGGATTGAGGATTGAGGAATGAAAATTAAGGATTGGTGATTGAGGATTGACGATTGAGGATTGAGTATTGTGGATTAAGAATTGAGGATTGAGGATTGAGGATTGAAGATTGAGGATTGGGGACTGAGAGCTGAGTGTTGAGTGATGAGTATTGATGTTTGTGGATAGAGATTTAAAGATTGCAGATTGAGTATTGAGTATTGAAAACTGTGAATTGATGATATTCTTTTGAGGATTGAGAATTGACAACTGATTGTTGAGGTCTTAGGTCTGAAGATTGACGATTCAGGATTGAGGATTGCGGATTGAGGATTGAAGATTGAGTATTGAGGATTGAAGATTGAGGATTGAGGCTTGAGGACTGAGGATTGAGGATTGTAGATTGAGGATTGGGGACTGAGTGTTGAGGGTTGAGTGATGAGAATTGATGTTTGTGGATAGAGATTTGAAGATTGCAGATTGAGTATTGCGTATGGAAAACTCCGAACTCAGGATATTCTATTGAGGATTGAGGATTGATAACTGATCGTTGAGGACAGGGCGCTGAAGACTGAGGATTCAGGATTGAGGATTCAGGATTGTGGTTTGAGGCCTTGAGGATTGAGGATTGAGGATTGAGGATTGAGGATTGAGGATTGAGGATTGAAGATTGAGGATTGGGTATTGAGGATTGAACATTGAGGATTGAGGGTTGAGGATTGAGGATTGAGGATTGAGGATTGAAGATTGAATATTGATGATAGAAGATTGAGGATTGAGGGCTGGGTATTGAGGATTGAAGAATGAGGATTGAGGATTGAGGATTGAGGATTGAGGATTGAAGATTGAGGATTGAGGATTGAGGATTGAGGATTGAAGATTGAGTATTGAGGATTGAAGATTGAAGATTGGGGATTGCGGATTGAGGATTGAGGATTGAAGATTGAGGATTGGGGACTGAGTGTTGAGGGTTGAGTGATGAGAATTGATGTTTGTGGATAGAGATTTGAAGATTGCAGATTGAGTATTGCGTATGGAAAACTCTGAACTGAGGATATTCTATTGAGGATTGGGGATTGGCAACTGATTGTTGAGGACTGAGGGCTGAAGATTGAGGATTCAGGATTGAGGATTCAGAATTGAGTTTTGAGGGCTGAGGATTGAGGATTGAGGATTGACGATTGAGTATTGAGGATTGAAGATTGAGGATTGAGGATTGAGGGTTGAGGATTGAGGTTGAGGACTGAGGATTGACGATTGAAGATTGAGTATTGAGGGTTGAAGGTTGAGGATTGAGCATTGAGGATTGAAGATTGCGTATTGAGGGTTGAAGATTGATGATTGAGTGTTGAGGATTGAAGATTGAGGATTGAGGATTGAGGGCTGTGGATTGAGGACGATGACTGAGGGTTGAGTATTGATGTTTGAGGTCTGAGAATCGAGGATTGAGGATTGAGAATTGAGGATTGAGGATTGAGGATTCAAGATTGACGATTGGGTATTGAGGATTGAAGAATGAGGATTGAGGATTGAGGATTGAGGATTGATGATTGCGGATTGAGGATTGAAGATTGACTATTGAGGATTGAATATTGAGGATTGAGGATTGAGGATTGAAGATTAAGGATTGGGGATTGAGGATTGAGGATTGAGGATTGAAGATTAAGGATTGGGGATTGAGGATTGACGATTGAGGATTGAGTATTGAGGATTAAGAATTGAGGATTGAGGATTGAGGATTGAAGATTCAGTATTGAGGATTGAAGATTGAGGATTGAGGATTGGGTATTGAAGATTGAGTATTGAGGATTGAATATTGAGGATTGAGGATTGAGGATTGAGGATTGAGGATTGAGGATTGAGGATTGAGGATTGAAGATTGAGTATTGAGGATTGAATATTGAGGATTGTGGATTGAGGATTGATAATTGAGGATTGAAGATTAAGGATTGGGGATTGAGGATTGACGATTGAGGATTGAGTATTGAGGATTAAGAATTGAGGATTGAGAATTGAGGATTGAAGATTCAGTATTGAGGATTGAAGATTGAGGATTGAGGATTGACTATTGAAGATTGAGCATTGAGGATTGAATATTGAGGATTGAGGATTGACAATTGATTGTTGAGGACTGAGGGCTGAAGATTGAGGATTCAGGATTGAGGATTCAGAATTGAGGTTTGAGGACTGAGGATTGAGGATTCAAGATTGATTATTGAGGATTGAATATTGAGGATTGAGGATTGAGAATTGAGGATTGAGGATTGAGGATGAGAGCTGAGCGTTGAGGATTGAGGTTTGAGGACTGAGGACTGAGGATTGAGTATTGAGAATTGAGGATTGAGGATTGAGTATTGAAGATTGAGGATTGGGTATTGAGGATTGAAGGATGAGGCTTGAGGATTGAGGATTGAGGATTGAGGATTGAAGATTGAGTATTGAGGTTTGAAGACTGACGATTGAGGGTTGAGGATTGAGGATTGAGGATTGAGGATCGAGGATTGAGGATTGATGATTGAGTATTGAGGATTGAAGGTTGAGGATTGAGGATTGAGGATTGAGTATTGAGGATTGAGGATTGAAGGTTGAGGACTGAGGATTCAAGATTGAGGATTGGGTATTGAGGATTGAAGAATGAGGATTGAGAATTGAGGATTGAGGATTGAGGGCTGTGGATTGAGGACGAGGACTAAGGGTTGAGTATTGATGTTTGAGGTCTGAGGATTGAGGATTGAGGATTGAGAATTGAGGATTGAGGATTGAGGATTCAAGATTGAGGATTGGGTATTGAGGATTGAAGAATGAGCATTGAGGATTGAGGATTGAGGATTGAGGATTGAAGATTGAGTATTGAGGATTGAAGATTGAGGATTGAGGATTGAGGATTGAGGATTGAGGATTGATGATTGAGGATTGAGGATTGATGATTGAAGATTGAGTATTGAGGATTGAATATTGAGGATTGTGGATTGAGGATTGAGGATTGAGGATTGAAGATTAAGGATTGGGGATTGAGGATTGACGATTGAGGATTGAGTATTGAGGATTAAGAAATGAGGATTGAGGATTGAGGATTGAGGACTGAAGATTTATTATTGGTGATTGAAGATTGAGGATTGAGGATTGAGGATTGATGATTGACTATGAGGGCTGAGTGTTGAGGATTGAGGTTTGAGGACTGAGGACTGAGGATTGAGGATTGAGGATTGAAGATTAAGGATTGGGGATTGAGGATTGAGGATTGAGGATTGAGGATTCAGGATTGAAGATTGAGGATTGAGGATTGAGGATGGAGGATTGAAGATTGAGTATTGAGGATTGAAGGTTGAGTATTGAGGATTGAATATTGAGGATTGAGGATTGACAATAGATTGTTGAGAACCGAGGGCTGAAGATTGAGGATTCAGGATTGAGGATTCAGAATTGAGGTTTGAGGACTGAGGATTGAGGATTGAAGATTGATTATTGAGGATTGAATATTGAGGATTGAGGATTGAGGATTGATGATTGAGGATTGAGGATGAGAGCTGAGCGTTGAGGATTGAGGTTTGAGGGCTGAGGACTGAGGATTGAGTATTGAGAATTGAGGATTGAGGATTGAGTATTGAAAATTGAGGATTGGGTATTGAGGATTGAAGGATGAGGCTTGAGGATTGAGGATTGAGGATTGAGGATTGAAGATTGAGTATTGAGGTTTGAAGACTGACGATTGAGGGTTGAGGATTGAGGATTGAGGATTGAGGATTGAGGATTGATGATTGAGTATTGAGGATTGAAGGTTGAGGATTGAGGATTGAGGATTGAGTATTGAGGATTGAGGATTGAAGGTTGAGGATTGAAGATTCAAGATTGAGGATTGGGTATTGAGGATTGAAGAATGAGGATTGAGGATTGAGGATTGAGGATTGAGGATTGAAGATTGAGTATTGAGGATTGAAGATTGAGGATTGAGGATTGAGGATTGAGGATTGAGGATTGAGGATTGAGGATTGAGGATTTAAGATTGAGTATTGAGGATTGAATATTGAGGATTGTGGATTGAGGATTGAGGATCGAGGATTGAAGATTAAGGATTGGGGATTGAGGATTGACGATTGAGGATTGAGTATTGAGGATTAAGAATTGAGGATTGAGGATTGAGGATTGAAGATTCAGTATTGAGGATTGAAGATTGAGGATTGTGGATTGACTATGAGGGCTGAGTGTTGAGGATTGAGGTTTGAGGACTGACGACTGAGGATTGAGGATTGAGAATTGAGGATTCAGGATTGAGGATTGAAGATTGAGGATTGGGTATTGAGGATTGACGGTTGAGGATTGAGAATTGAGGTTTGAGGATTGACGATGAGGGCTGAGGGTTGAGGATTGAGGTTTGAGGACTGAGGACTGAGGATTGAGTGTTGAGGATAGAGGGTTGAGGATTGAGGATTGAGGATTGAGGATTGAGGATGAGGGCTGAGGTTTGAGGTTTGAGGTTTGAGTATTGAATCGTGAGAGTTCAGGATATTCTGTTGAGTATTGAGGATAGAGGATTGAGGATTGACGATTGAGGATTGAGCATTAGAGCTGAGCGTTGAGGATTGAGGTTTGAGGACTGTGGACTGAGGATTGAGGATTGAGAATTGAGGATTGAGGATTGAGTATTGAAGGTTGAGAATTGAGGATTGAAGGTTGAGGGTTAAGGAATGAGGATTGAGGATTGAGGATGAGGGCTGAGGGTTGATGGTTGAGGTTTTAGGACTGAGGACTGAGGATTGAGTATTGAGAATTGAGGATTTAGGATTGAGGATTGAAGATTGAGGATTGGGTATTGAGGATTGAACATTGAGGATTGAGGATTGAGGATTGAGGACTGAGGATTGAGGACTGAAGATTGAATATTGATGATTGAAGATTGAGGATTGAGGATTGAGGGCTGTGGGTTGAGGACGAGGTCTGAGGGTTGAGCATTGATGTTTGAGGTCTGAGGATTGAGGATTGAGGATTGAGAATTGAGGATTGAGGATTAAGGATTCAAGATTGAGGATTGGGTATTGAGGATTGAAGAATGAGGATTGAGGATTGAGGATTGAGGATTGAGGATTGAAGATTGAGTATTGAGGATTGAATATTGAGGTTTGTGGATTGAGGATTGAGGATTGAGGATTGAAGATTAATGATTGGGGATTGAGGATTGACGATTGAGGATAGAGTATTGAGGATTAAGAATTGAGGATTGAGGATTGAGGATTGAAGGTTCAGTATTGAGGATTGAAGATTGAGGATTGAGGATTGAGGATTGAGGATTGAGGATTGAGGATTGAGGATTGAGGATTGAGTATTGATGATTGAAGATTGAGTATTGAGGATTGAATATTGAGGATTGTGGATTGAGGATTGAGGATTGAGGATTGAAGATTAAGGATTGGGGATTGAGGATTGACGATTGAGGATTGAGTATTGAGGATTAAGAATTGAGGATTGAGGATTGAGGATTGAGGATTGAAGATTTAGTATTGGTGATTGAAGATTGAGGGTTGAGGATTGAGGATTGAGGATTGACTATGAGGGCTGAGTGTTGAGGATTGAGGTTTGAGGACTGAGGACTGAGGATTGAGGATTGAGGATTGAAGATTAAGGATTGGGGATTGAGGATTGAGGATTGAGGATTGAGGATTCAGGATTGAAGATTGAGGATTGAGGATTGAGGATGGAGGATTGAAGATTGTGTATTGAGGATTGAAGGTTGAGTATTGAGGATTGAATATTGAGGATTGAGGATTGACAATTGATTGTTGAGAACCGAGGGCTGAAGATTGAGGATTCAGGATTGAGGATTCAGAATTGAGGTTTGAGGACTGAGGATTGAGGATTGAAGATTGATTATTGAGGATTGAATATTGAGGATTGAGGATTGAGGATTGATGATTGAGGATTGAGGATGAGAGCTGAGCGTTGAGGATTGAGGTTTGAGGACTGAGGACTGAGGATTGAGTATTGAGAATTGAGGATTGAGGATTGAGTATTGAAAATTGAGGATTGGGTATTGAGGATTGAAGGATGAGGCTTGAGGATTGAGGATTGAGGATTGAGGATTGAAGATTGAGTATTGAGGTTTGAAGACTGACGATTGAGGGTTGAGGATTGAGGATTGAGGATTGAGGATTGAGGATTGATGATTGAGTATTGAGGATTGAAGCTTGAGGATTGAGGATTGTGAATTGAGGATTGAGGATTGAGGATTGAAGATTGAGGATTGGGTATTGAGGATTGAACATTGAGGATTGAGGATTGAGGGTTGAGGATTGAGGATTGAGGATTGAGGATTGAGCATTGCGGATTGAGGATTGAGAATTGAGGATTGAGGATTGAAGATTAAGGATTGGGTATAGAGGATTGAACATTGAGGATTGAGGATTGAGGATTGAGGATTGAGGACTGACGATTGAGGACTGAGTATTGAGGATTGAGAATTGAGGATTGAGGATTGACGATTGAAGATTCAGTATTGAGGATTGAAGACTGAGTATTGAGAATTGAGTATTGAGAATTGACTATGAGGGCTAAGGGTTGAGGATTGCGGTTTGAGGACTGAGGACTGGGGTTGAGGATTGAGAATTGAGGATTGAGGATTTAGGATTGAAGATTGAGGACTGGGTATTGAGGATTGAAGAATGAGGATTGAGGATTGAGGACAGAAGATTGAGGATTGAGGATTGAGGATTGAGGATTGAAGATTGAGTATTGAGGATTGAAGATTGAGGATTGGCGATTGAGGATTGAGGATTGAGGACTGAGGATTGAGGATTGTAGATTGAGGATTGGGGACTGAGTATTGAGGGTTGAGTGATGAGAATTGATGTTTGTGGATAGAGATTTGAAGATTGCAGATTGAGTATTGCGTATGGAAAACTCTGAACTGAGGATATTCTATTGAGGATTGAGGATTGATAACTGATTGTTGAGGACAGGGCGCTGAAGATTGAGGATTCAGGATTGAGGATTCAGGATTGTGGTTTGAGGACTGAGGATTGAGGATTGAGGATTGAGGATTGAGGATTGAGGATTGAAGATTGAGGATTGGGTATTGAGGATTGAACATTGAGGATTGAGGATTGAGGGTTGAGGATTGAGGATTGAGGATTGAAGATTGAATATTGATGATACAAGATTGAGGATTGAAGATTGAGTATTGAGGATTGAAGATTGAGTATTGGGGATTGAGGATTGAGGATTGAGGATTGAAGATTGAGGATTGGGTATTGAGGATTGCAGAATGAGGACTGAGGATTGAGGATTGAGGATTGAGGATTGAAGATTGAGTATTGAGGATTGAAGATTGAGGATTGAGGATTGAGGATTGAACATTGAGGACTGAGTGTTGAGGGTTGAGTGATGAGAATTGATGTTTGTGGATAGAGATTTGAAGATTGCAGATTGAGTATTGTGTATCGAAAACTCCGAATTGAGGATATACTATTGAGGATTGAGGATTGTCACCTGACTGTTGAGGACTGAGGGCTGAAGATTGAGGATTCTGGATTGAGGATTCAGAATTGTGGTTTGAGGTCTGAGGATTGAGGGTTGAGGATTGAAGATTGAGTATTGAGGATTGAAGATTGAGGATTGAGGATTGAGGATTGAGGATTGAAGATTAAGGATTGGGGATTGAGGATTGACGATTGAGGTTTGAGTATTGAGGATTAAGAATTGAGGATTGAGGATTGAGGATTGAAGATACAGTATTGAGGATTGAAGATTGAGGGTTGAGGATTGAGGATTGAGGATTGAGTATGAGGGCTGAGGGTTGAGGATTGAGGTTTGAGGACTGAGGACTGAGGATTGAGGATTGAGAATTGAGGATTCAGGATTGAGGATTGAAGATTGAGGATTGGGTATTGAGGATTGAAGAATGAGGATTGAGGATTCAAGATTGAGGATTCAGGATTAAGGTTTGAGGACAGAGGATTGAGGATTGGGTATTGCGGATTGAGCATTGAGGATTGAGGATTGAGGATTGAGGACTGAGGATTGAGGACTGAAGATTGAATATTGATGATTGAAGATTGAGGATTGAGGATTGAGGGCTGTGGATTGAGGACGAGGACTGAGGGTTGAGTATTGATGTTTGAGGTCTGAGGATTGAGGATTGAGGATTGAGGATTGAGAATTGAGGATTGAGGATTGAGGAATGAGGATTGAGGATTAAGGATTGAGGATTGAGGATTGAGGATTGAAGATTGAGTATTGAGGATTGAATATTGAGGATTGTGGATTGAGAATTGAGGATTGAGGATTGAAGATTAAGGATTGGGGATTGAGGATTGACGATTGAGGATTGAGTATTGAGGATTAAGAATTGAGGATTGAGGATTGAGGATTGAGGATTGAGGATTCAGTATTGAGGATTGAAGATTGAGGATTGAGGATTGAGGATTGAGGATTGACTATGAGGGCTGAGGGTTGAGGATTGAGGTTTGAGGACTGAGGACTGCGGATTGAGGATTGAGGATTGAGGATTGAGGATTGAGGATTGAGGATTGAAGATTGAGGATTGGGTATTGAGGATTGAACATTGAGGATTGAGGATTGAGGATTGAGGATTGAGGATTGAGGATTGAAGATTGAATATTGATGATAGAAGATTGAGGATTGAGGATTGAGGATTGAGGACTGACGATTGAGGACTGAGTATTGAGGATTGAGAATTGAGGATTGAGGATTGACGATTGAAGATTCAGTATTGAGGATTGAAGATTGAGTATTGACAATTGAGGATTGAGGATTGACTATGAGGGCTAAGGGTTGAGGATTGCGGTTTGAGGACTGAGGACTGGGGTTGAGGATTGAGGATTGAAGATTGAGTATTGAGGATTGAAGATTGAGGATTGGGGATTGAGGATTGAGGATTGAGGATTGAGTATTGAGGATTGAGGATTGAAGGTTGAGGATTGAAGATACAAGATTGAGGATTGGGTATTGAGGATTGAAGAATGAGGATTGAGGATTGAGGATTGAGGATTGAGGATTGAAGATTGAGTATTGAGGATTGAAGATTGAGGATTGAGGATTGAGGGTTGAGGATTGAGTATTGAGGATTGAGGATTGAGGATTTAAGATTGAGTATTGAGGATTGAATATTGAGGATTGTGGATTGAGGATTGAGGATTGAGGATTGAAGATTAAGGATTGGGGATTGAGGATTGACGATTGAGGATTGAGTATTGAGGATTAAGAATTGAGGATTGAGGATTGAGTATTGAAGATTCAGTATTGAGGATTGAAGATTGAGGATTGACGATTGAGGATTGTGGATTGACTATGAGGGCTGAGTGTTGAGGATTGAGGTTTGAGGACTGACGACTGAGGATTGAGGATTGAGAATTGAGGATTCAGGATTGAGGATTGAAGATTGAGGATTGGGTATTGAGGATTGACGGTTGAGGATTGAGAATTGAGGTTTGAGGATTGACGATGAGGACTGAGGGTTGAGGATTGAGGTTTGAGGTCTGTGGACTGAGGATTGAGGATTGAGAATTGAGGATTGATGATTGAGTATTGAAGGTTGAGAATTGAGGATTGAAGGTTGAGGATTAAGGAATGAGGATTGAGGATTGAGGATGAGGGCTGAGGGTTGATGGTTGAGGTTTTAGGACTGAGGACTGAGGATTGAGTATTGAGAACTGAGGATTTAGGATTGAGGATTGAAGATTGAGGATAGGGTATTGAGGATTGAACATTGAGGATTGAGGATTGAGGATTGAGGACTGAGGATTGAGGACTGAAGATTGAATATTGATGATTGAAGATTGAGGATTGAGGATTGAGGGCTGTGGATTGAGGACGAGGTCTGAGGGTTGAGTATTGATGTTTGAGGTCTGAGGATTGAGGATTGAGGATTGAGAATTGAGGATTGAGGATTAAGGATTCAAGATTGAGGATTGGGTATTGAGGATTGAAGAATAAGGATTGAGGATTGAGGATTGAGGATTGAGGATTGAAGATTGAGTATTGAGGATTGAATATTGAGGATTGTGGATTGAGGATTGAGGATTGAGGATTGAAGATTAATGATTGGGGATTGAGGATTGACGATTGAGGATAGAGTATTGAGGATTAAGAATTGAGGATTGAGGATTGAGAATTGAAGGTTCAGTATTGAGGATTGAAGATTGAGGATTGAGGATTGAGGATTGAGGATTGACTATGAGGGCTGAGGGTTGAGGATTGAGGATTGAAGATTGAGGATTGAGGATTGAGGATGGAGGATTGAAGATTGAGTATTGAGGATTGAAGATTGAGGATTGAGGATGGAGGACTGAGGATTGAGGATTGTAGATTGAGGATTGGGGACTGAGTATTGAGGGTTGTGTGATGAGAATTGATGTTTGTGGATAGAGATTTGAAGATTGTAGATTGAGTATTGCGAATGGAAAACTCCGAACTGAGGATATTCTATTGAGGATTGAGGATTGATAACTGATTGTTGAGGACAGGGCGCTGAAGATTGAGGATTCAGGATTGTGGATTCAGGATTGTGGCTTGAGGACTGAGGATTGAGGATTGAGGATTGAGGATTGAGGATTGAGGATTGAGGATTGAAGATTGAGGATTGGGTATTGAGGATTGAACATTGAGGATTGAGGATTGAGGGTTGAGGATTGAGGATTGAGGATTGAGGATTGAGCATTGCGGATTGAGGATTGAAGATTGAGTATTGAGGATTGAATATTGAGGATTGTGGATTGAGGATTGAGGATTGAGGATTGAAAATTAAGGATTGGGGATTGAGGATTGACGTTTGAGGGTTGAGTATTGAGGATTAAGAATTGAGGATTGAGGATTGAGGATTGAAGATTGAGGATTGGGGACTGAGAGCTGAGGGTTGAGTGATGAGAATTGATGTTTGTGGATAGAGATTTAAAGATTGCAGATTGAGTATTGAGTATTGAAAACTGTGAATTGATGATATTCTATTGAGGATTGAGAATTGGAAACTGATTGTTGAGGACTTAGGTCTGAAGATTGAGGATTCAGGATTGAGGATTCAGGATTGAGGTGATGAGGACTGAGGATTGAGGATTGGGTATTGCGAATTGAGCATTGAGGATTGAGGATTGAGGATTGAGGACTGAGGATTGAGGACTGAAGGTTGAATATTGATGATTGAAGGTTGAGGATTGAGGATTGAGGGCTGTGGATTGAGGACGAGGACTGAGGGTTGTGTATTGATGTTTGAGGTCTGAGGATTGAGGATTGAGGATTGAGAATTGAGGATTGAGGATTGAGGATTCAAGATTGAGGATTGGGTATTGAGGATTGAAGAATGAGGATTGAGGATTGAGGATTGAGGATTGAGGATTGAAGATTGAGTATTGAGGATTGAAGATTGAGGATTGAGGAATGAGGATTGAGGATTGAGGGTTGAGGATTGGGGATTGAGGATTGAAGATTGAGTATTGAGGATTGAATATTGAAGATTGTGGATTGAGGATTGAGGATTGAGGATTGAAGATTAAGGATTGGGGATTGAGGATTGACGATTGAGGTTTGAGTATTGAGGATTAAGAATTGAGGATTGAGGATTGAGGATTGAAGATACAGTATTGAGGATTGAAGATTGAGGGTTGAGGATTGAGGATTGAGGATTGAGTATGAGGGCTGAGGGTTGAGGATTGAGGTTTGAGGACTGAGGACTGAGGATTGAGGATTGAGAATTGAGGATTCAGGATTGAGGATTGAAGATTGAGGATTGGGTATTGAGGATTGAAGAGTGAGGATTGAGGATTCAGGATTGAGTATTCAGGATTGAGGTTTGAGGACAGAGGATTGAGGATTGGGTATTGCGGATTGAGCATTGAGGATTGAGGATTGAGGAATGAGGACTGAGGATTGAGGACTGAAGATTGAATATTGATGATTGAAGATTGAGGATTGAGGATTGAGGGCTGTGGATTGAGGACGAGGACTGAGGGTTGAGTATTGATGTTTGAGGTCTGAGGATTGAGGATTGAGGATTGAGGATTGAGAATTGAGGATTGAGGATTGAGGAATCAAGATTGAGGATTGGGTATTGAGGATTGAAGAATGAGGATTGTGGATTGAGGATTGAGGATTGAGGATTGAAGATTGAGTATTGAGGATTGAAGATTGAGGATTGAGGAATGAGGATTAAGGATTGAGGATTGAGGATTGAGGATTGAGGATTGAAGATTGAGTATTGAGGATTGAATATTGAGGATTGTGGATTGAGAATTGAGGATTGAGGATTGAAGATTAAGGATTGGGTATAGAGGATTGAACATTGAGGATTGAGGATTGAGGATTGAGGATTGAGGACTGACGATTGAGGACTGAGTATTGAGGATTGAGAATTGAGGATTGAGGATTGACGATTGAAGATTCAGTATTGAGGATTGAAGACTGAGTATTGAGAATTGAGTATTGAGAATTGACTATGAGGGCTAAGGGTTGAGGATTGCGGTTTGAGGACTGAGGACTGGGGTTGAGGATTGAGAATTGAGGATTGAGGATTTAGGATTGAAGATTGAGGACTGGGTATTGAGGATTGAAGAATGAGGATTGAGGATTGAGGATAGAAGATTGAGGATTGAGGATTGAGGATTGAGGATTGAAGATTGAGTATTGAGGATTGAAGATTGAGGATTGGCGATTGAGGATTGAGGATTGAGGACTGAGGATTGAGGATTGTAGATTGAGGATTGGGGACTGAGTATTGAGGGTTGAGTGATGAGAATTGATGTTTGTGGATAGAGATTTGAAGATTGCAGATTGAGTATTGCGTATGGAAAACTCCGAACTGAGGATATTCTATTGAGGATTGAGGATTGATAACTGATTGTTGAGGACAGGGCGCTGAAGATTGAGGATTCAGGATTGAGGATTCAGGATTGTGGTTTGAGGACTGAGGATTGAGGATTGAGGATTGAGGATTGAGGATTGAGGATTGAAGATTGAGGATTGGGTATTGAGGATTGAACATTGAGGATTGAGGATTGAGGGTTGAGGATTGAGGATTGAGGATTGAAGATTGAATATTGATGATACAAGATTGAGGATTGAAGATTGAGTATTGAGGATTGAAGATTGAGTATTGGGGATTGAGGATTGAGGATTGAGGATTGAAGATTGAGGATTGGGTATTGAGGATTGCAGAATGAGGACTGAGGATTGAGGATTGAGGATTGAGGATTGAAGATTGAGTATTGAGGATTGAAGATTGAGGATTGAGGATTGAGGATTGAACATTGAGGACTTAGTGTTGAGGGTTGAGTGATGAGAATTGATGTTTGTGGATAGAGATTTGAAGATTGCAGATTGAGTATTGTGTATCGAAAACTCCGAATTGAGGATATTCTATTGAGGATTGAGGATTGTCACCTGACTGTTGAGGACTGAGGGCTGAAGATTGAGGATTCTGGATTGAGGATTCAGATTTGTGGTTTGAGGTCTGAGGATTGAGGGTTGAGGATTGAAGATTGAGTATTGAGGATTGAAGATTGAGGATTGAGGATTGAGGATTGAGGATTGAAGATTAAGGATTGGGGATTGAGGATTGACGATTGAGGTTTGAGTATTGAGGATTAAGAATTGAGGATTGAGGATTGAGGATTGAAGATACAGTATTGAGGATTGAAGATTGAGGGTTGAGGATTGAGGATTGAGGATTGAGTATGAGGGCTGAGGGTTGAGGATTGAGGTTTGAGGACTGAGGACTGAGGATTGAGGATTGAGAATTGAGGATTCAGGATTGAGGATTGAAGATTGAGGATTGGGTATTGAGGATTGAAGAATGAGGATTGAGGATTCAAGATTGAGGATTCAGGATTAAGGTTTGAGGACAGAGGATTGAGGATTGGGTATTGCGGATTGAGCATTGAGGATTGAGGATTGAGGATTGAGGACTGAGGATTGAGGACTGAAGATTGAATATTGATGATTGAAGATTGAGGATTGAGGATTGAGGGCTGTGGATTGAGGACGAGGACTGAGGGTTGAGTATTGATGTTTGAGGTCTGAGGATTGAGGATTGAGGATTGAGGATTGAGAATTGAGGATTGAGGATTGAGGAATGAGGATTGAGGATTGAGGATTGAGGATTGAGGATTGAGGATTGAAGATTGAGTATTGAGGATTGAATATTGAGGATTGTGGATTGAGAATTGAGGATTGAGGATTGAAGATTAAGGATTGGGGATTGAGGATTGACGATTGAGGATTGAGTATTGAGGATTAAGAATTGAGGATTGAGGATTGAGGATTGAGGATTGAGGATTCAGTATTGAGGATTGAAGATTGAGGATTGAGGATTGAGGATTGAGGATTGACTATGAGGGCTGAGGGTTGAGGATTGAGGTTTGAGGACTGAGGACTGCGGATTGAGGATTGAGGATTGAGGATTGAGGATTGAGGATTGAGGATTGAAGATTGAGGATTGGGTATTGAGGATTGAACATTGAGGATTGAGGATTGAGGATTGAGGATTGAGGATTGAGGATTGAAGATTGAATATTGATGATAGAAGATTGAGGATTGAGGATTGAGGATTGAGGACTGACGATTGAGGACTGAGTATTGAGGATTGAGAATTGAGGATTGAGGATTGACGATTGAAGATTCAGTATTGAGGATTGAAGATTGAGTATTGACAATTGAGGATTGAGGATTGACTATGAGGGCTAAGGGTTGAGGATTGCGGTTTGAGGACTGAGGACTGGGGTTGAGGATTGAGGATTGAAGATTGAGTATTGAGGATTGAAGATTGAGGATTGGGGATTGAGGATTGAGGATTGAGGATTGAGTATTGAGGATTGAGGATTGAAGGTTGAGGATTGAAGATTCAAGATTGAGGATTGGGTATTGAGGATTGAAGAATGAGGATTGAGGATTGAGGATTGAGGATTGAGGATTGAAGATTGAGTATTGAGGATTGAAGATTGAGGATTGAGGATTGAGGGTTGAGGATTGAGTATTGAGGATTGAGGATTGAGGATTTAAGATTGAGTATTGAGGATTGAATATTGAGGATTGTGGATTGAGGATTGAGGATTGAGGATTGAAGATTAAGGATTGGGGATTGAGGATTGACGATTGAGGATTGAGTATTGAGGATTAAGAATTGAGGATTGAGGATTGAGTATTGAAGATTCAGTATTGAGGATTGAAGATTGAGGATTGACGATTGAGGATTGTGGATTGACTATGAGGGCTGAGTGTTGAGGATTGAGGTTTGAGGACTGACGACTGAGGATTGAGGATTGAGAATTGAGGATTCAGGATTGAGGATTGAAGATTGAGGATTGGGTATTGAGGATTGACGGTTGAGGATTGAGAATTGAGGTTTGAGGATTGACGATGAGGACTGAGGGTTGAGGATTGAGGTTTGAGGTCTGTGGACTGAGGATTGAGGATTGAGAATTGAGGATTGATGATTGAGTATTGAAGGTTGAGAATTGAGGATTGAAGGTTGCGGATTAAGGAATGAGGATTGAGGATTGAGGATGAGGGCTGAGGGTTGATGGTTGAGGTTTTAGGACTGAGGACTGAGGATAGAGTATTGAGAACTGAGGATTTAGGATTGAGGATTGAAGATTGAGGATAGGGTATTGAGGATTGAACATTGAGGATTGAGGATTGAGGATTGAGGACTGAAGATTGAATATTGATGATTGAAGATTGAGGATTGAGGATTGAGGGCTGTGGATTGAGGACGAGGTCTGAGGGTTGAGTATTGATGTTTGAGGTCTGAGGATTGAGGATTGAGGATTGAGAATTGAGGATTGAGGATTAAGGATTCAAGATTGAGGATTGGGTATTGAGGATTGAAGAATAAGGATTGAGGATTGAGGATTGAGGATTGAGGATTGAAGATTGAGTATTGAGGATTGAATATTGAGGATTGTGGATTGAGGATTGAGGATTGAGGATTGAAGATTAATGATTGGGGATTGAGGATTGACGATTGAGGATAGAGTATTGAGGATTAAGAATTGAGGATTGAGGATTGAGAATTGAAGGTTCAGTATTGAGGATTGAAGATTGAGGATTGAGGATTGAGGATTGAGGATTGACTATGAGGGCTGAGGGTTGAGGATTGAGGATTGAAGATTGAGGATTGAGGATTGAGGATGGAGGATTGAAGATTGAGTATTGAGGATTGAAGATTGAGGATTGAGGATGGAGGACTGAGGATTGAGGATTGTAGATTGAGGATTGGGGACTGAGTATTGAGGGTTGTGTGATGAGAATTGATGTTTGTGGATAGAGATTTGAAGATTGTAGATTGAGTATTGCGAATGGAAATCTCCGAACTGAGGATATTCTATTGAGGATTGAGGATTGATAACTGATTGTTGAGGACAGGGCGCTGAAGATTGAGGATTCAGGATTGTGGATTCAGGATTGTGGCTTGAGGACTGAGGATTGAGGATTGAGGATTGAGGATTGAGGATTGAGGATTGAGGATTGAAGATTGAGGATTGGGTATTGAGGATTGAACATTGAGGATTGAGGATTGAGGGTTGAGGATTGAGGATTGAGGATTGAGGATTGAGCATTGCGGATTGAGGATTGAAGATTGAGTATTGAGGATTGAATATTGAGGATTGTGGATTGAGGATTGAGGATTGAGGATTGAAAATTAAGGATTGGGGATTGAGGATTGACGTTTGAGGGTTGAGTATTGAGGATTAAGAATTGAGGATTGAGGATTGAGGATTGAAGATTGAGGATTGGGGAGTGAGAGCTGAGGGTTGAGTGATGAGAATTGATGTTTGTGGATAGAGATTTAAAGATTGCAGATTGAGTATTGAGTATTGAAAACTGTGAATTGATGATATTCTATTGAGGATTGAGAATTGGAAACTGATTGTTGAGGACTTAGGTCTGAAGATTGAGGATTCAGGATTGAGGATTCAGGATTGAGGTGATGAGGACTGAGGATTGAGGATTGGGTATTGCGAATTGAGCATTGAGGATTGAGGATTGAGGATTGAGGACTGAGGATTGAGGACTGAAGGTTGAATATTGATGATTGAAGGTTGAGGATTGAGGATTGAGGGCTGTGGATTGAGGACGAGGACTGAGGGTTGTGTTTTGATGTTTGAGGTCTGAGGATTGAGGATTGAGGATTGAGAATTGAGGATTGAGGATTGAGGATTCAAGATTGAGGATTGGGTATTGAGGATTGAAGAATGAGGATTGAGGATTGAGGATTGAGGATTGAGGATTGAAGATTGAGTATTGAGGATTGAAGATTGAGGATTGAGGAATGAGGATTGAGGATTGAGGGTTGAGGATTGGGGATTGAGGATTGAAGATTGAGTATTGAGGATTGAATATTGAAGATTGTGGATTGAGGATTGAGGATTGAGGATTGAAGATTAAGGATTGGGGATTGAGGATTGACGATTGAGGTTTGAGTATTGAGGATTAAGAATTGAGGATTGAGGATTGAGGATTGAAGATACAGTATTGAGGATTGAAGATTGAGGGTTGAGGATTGAGGATTGAGGATTGAGTATGAGGGCTGAGGGTTGAGGATTGAGGTTTGAGGACTGAGGACTGAGGATTGAGGATTGAGAATTGAGGATTCAGGATTGAGGATTGAAGATTGAGGATTGGGTATTGAGGATTGAAGAGTGAGGATTGAGGATTCAGGATTGAGTATTCAGGATAGAGGTTTGAGGACAGAGGATTGAGGATTGGGTATTGCGGATTGAGCATTGAGGATTGAGGATTGAGGAATGAGGACTGAGGATTGAGGACTGAAGATTGAATATTGATGATTGAAGATTGAGGATTGAGGATTGAGGGCTGTGGATTGAGGACGAGGACTGAGGGTTGAGTATTGATGTTTGAGGTCTGAGGATTGAGGATTGAGGATTGAGGATTGAGAATTGAGGATTGAGGATTGAGGAATCAAGATTGAGGATTGGGTATTGAGGATTGAAGAATGAGGATTGTGGATTGAGGATTGAGGATTGAGGATTGAAGATTGAGTATTGAGGATTGAAGATTGAGGATTGAGGAATGAGGATTAAGGATTGAGGATTGAGGATTGAGGATTGAGGATTGAAGATTGAGTATTGAGGATTGAATATTGAGGATTGTGGATTGAGAATTGAGGATTGAGGATTGAAGATTAAGGATTGGGTATAGAGGATTGAACATTGAGGATTGAGGATTGAGGATTGAGGATTGAGGACTGACGATTGAGGACTGAGTATTGAGGATTGAGAATTGAGGATTGAGGATTGACGATTGAAGATTCAGTATTGAGGATTGAAGACTGAGTATTGAGAATTGAGTATTGAGAATTGACTATGAGGGCTAAGGGTTGAGGATTGCGGTTTGAGGACTGAGGACTGGGGTTGAGGATTGAGAATTGAGGATTGAGGATTTAGGATTGAAGATTGAGGACTGGGTATTGAGGATTGAAGAATGAGGATTGAGGATTGAGGATAGAAGATTGAGGATTGAGGATTGAGGATTGAGGATTGAAGATTGAGTATTGAGGATTGAAGATTGAGGATTGGCGATTGAGGATTGAGGATTGAGGACTGAGGATTGAGGATTGTAGATTGAGGATTGGGGACTGAGTATTGAGGGTTGAGTGATGAGAATTGATGTTTGTGGATAGAGATTTGAAGATTGCAGATTGAGTATTGCGTATGGAAAACTCCGAACTGAGGATATTCTATTGAGGATTGAGGATTGATAACTGATTGTTGAGGACAGGGCGCTGAAGATTGAGGATTCAGGATTGAGGATTCAGGATTGTGGTTTGAGGACTGAGGATTGAGGATTGAGGATTGAGGATTGAGGATTGAGGATTGAAGATTGAGTATTGGGTATTGAGGATTGAACATTGAGGATTGAGGATTGAGGGTTGAGGATTGAGGATTGAGGATTGAAGATTGAATATTGATGATACAAGATTGAGGATTGAAGATTGAGTATTGAGGATTGAAGATTGAGTATTGGGGATTGAGGATTGAGGATTGAGGATTGAAGATTGAGGATTGGGTATTGAGGATTGCAGAATGAGGACTGAGGATTGAGGATTGAGGATTGAGGATTGAAGATTGAGTATTGAGGATTGAAGATTGAGGATTGAGGATTGAGGATTGAACATTGAGGACTTAGTGTTGAGGGTTGAGTGATGAGAATTGATGTTTGTGGATAGAGATTTGAAGATTGCAGATTGAGTATTGTGTATCGAAAACTCCGAATTGAGGATATTCTATTGAGGATTGAGGATTGTCACCTGACTGTTGAGGACTGAGGGCTGAAGATTGAGGATTCTGGATTGAGGATTCAGAATTGTGGTTTGAGGTCTGAGGATTGAGGGTTGAGGATTGAAGATTGAGTATTGAGGATTGAAGATTGAGGATTGAGGATTGAGGTTTGAGGATTGAGGATGAGGACTGAGGATTGACGATTGAAGATTGAGTATTGAGGATTGAAGGTTGAGGATTGAAGATTGATGATTGAGTGTTGAGGATTGAAGATTGAGGATTGAGGATTGAGGATTGAGGATTGAGGATTGAGGATTTAAGATTGAGTATTGAGGATTGAATATTGAGGATTGTGGATTGAGGATTGAGGATTGAGGATTGAAGATTAAGGATTGGGGATTGAGGATTGACGATTGAGGATTGAGTATTGAGGATTAAGAATTGAGGATTGAGGATTGAGTATTGAAGATTCAGTATTGAGGATTGAAGATTGAGGATTGACGATTGAGGATTGTGGATTGACTATGAGGGCTGAGTGTTGAGGATTGAGGTTTGAGGACTGACGACTGAGGATTGAGGATTGAGAATTGAGGATTCAGGATTGAGGATTGAAGATTGAGGATTGGGTATTGAGGATTGACGGTTGAGGATTGAGAATTGAGGTTTGAGGATTGACGATGAGGACTGAGGGTTGAGGATTGAGGTTTGAGGTCTGTGGACTGAGGATTGAGGATTGAGAATTGAGGATTGATGATTGAGTATTGAAGGTTGAGAATTGAGGATTGAAGGTTGAGGATTAAGGAATGAGTATTGAGGATTGAGAATTGAGGATTGAGGATTGACGATTGAAGATTCAGTATTGAGGATTGAAGATTGAGTATTGACAATTGAGGATTGAGGATTGACTATGAGGGCTAAGGGTTGAGGATTGCGGTTTGAGGACTGAGGACTGGGGTTGAGGATTGAGGATTGAAGATTGAGTATTGAGGATTGAAGATTGAGGATTGGGGATTGAGGATTGAGGATTGAGGATTGAGTATTGAGGATTGAGGATTGAAGGTTGAGGATTGAAGATTCAAGATTGAGGATTGGGTATTGAGGATTGAAGAATGAGGATTGAGGATTGAGGATTGAGGATTGAGGATTGAAGATTGAGTATTGAGGATTGAAGATTGAGGATTGAGGATTGAGGGTTGAGGATTGAGTATTGAGGATTGAGGATTGAGGATTTAAGATTGAGTATTGAGGATTGAATATTGAGGATTGTGGATTGAGGATTGAGGATTGAGGATTGAAGATTAAGGATTGGGGATTGAGGATTGACGATTGAGGATTGAGTATTGAGGATTAAGAATTGAGGATTGAGGATTGAGTATTGAAGATTCAGTATTGAGGATTGAAGATTGAGGATTGACGATTGAGGATTGTGGATTGACTATGAGGGCTGAGTGTTGAGGATTGAGGTTTGAGGACTGACGACTGAGGATTGAGGATTGAGAATTGAGGATTCAGGATTGAGGATTGAAGATTGAGGATTGGGTATTGAGGATTGACGGTTGAGGATTGAGAATTGAGGTTTGAGGATTGACGATGAGGACTGAGGGTTGAGGATTGAGGTTTGAGGTCTGTGGACTGAGGATTGAGGATTGAGAATTGAGGATTGATGATTGAGTATTGAAGGTTGAGAATTGAGGATTGAAGGTTGAGGATTAAGGAATGAGGATTGAGGATTGAGGATGAGGGCTGAGGGTTGATGGTTGAGGTTTTAGGACTGAGGACTGAGGATAGAGTATTGAGAACTGAGGATTTAGGATTGAGGATTGAAGATTGAGGATAGGGTATTGAGGATTGAACATTGAGGATTGAGGATTGAGGATTGAGGACTGAAGATTGAATATTGATGATTGAAGATTGAGGATTGAGGATTGAGGGCTGTGGATTGAGGACGAGGTCTGAGGGTTGAGTATTGATGTTTGAGGTCTGAGGATTGAGGATTGAGGATTGAGAATTGAGGATTGAGGATTAAGGATTCAAGATTGAGGATTGGGTATTGAGGATTGAAGAATAAGGATTGAGGATTGAGGATTGAGGATTGAGGATTGAAGATTGAGTATTGAGGATTGAATATTGAGGATTGTGGATTGAGGATTGAGGATTGAGGATTGAAGATTAATGATTGGGGATTGAGGATTGACGATTGAGGATAGAGTATTGAGGATTAAGAATTGAGGATTGAGGATTGAGAATTGAAGGTTCAGTATTGAGGATTGAAGATTGAGGATTGAGGATTGAGGATTGAGGATTGACTATGAGGGCTGAGGGTTGAGGATTGAGGATTGAAGATTGAGGATTGAGGATTGAGGATGGAGGATTGAAGATTGAGTATTGAGGATTGAAGATTGAGGATTGAGGATGGAGGACTGAGGATTGAGGATTGTAGATTGAGGATTGGGGACTGAGTATTGAGGGTTGTGTGATGAGAATTGATGTTTGTGGATAGAGATTTGAAGATTGTAGATTGAGTATTGCGAATGGAAATCTCCGAACTGAGGATATTCTATTGAGGATTGAGGATTGATAACTGATTGTTGAGGACAGGGCGCTGAAGATTGAGGATTCAGGATTGTGGATTCAGGATTGTGGCTTGAGGACTGAGGATTGAGGATTGAGGATTGAGGATTGAGGATTGAGGATTGAGGATTGAAGATTGAGGATTGGGTATTGAGGATTGAACATTGAGGATTGAGGATTGAGGGTTGAGGATTGAGGATTGAGGATTGAGGATTGAGCATTGCGGATTGAGGATTGAAGATTGAGTATTGAGGATTGAATATTGAGGATTGTGGATTGAGGATTGAGGATTGAGGATTGAAAATTAAGGATTGGGGATTGAGGATTGACGTTTGAGGGTTGAGTATTGAGGATTAAGAATTGAGGATTGAGGATTGAGGATTGAAGATTGAGGATTGGGGAGTGAGAGCTGAGGGTTGAGTGATGAGAATTGATGTTTGTGGATAGAGATTTAAAGATTGCAGATTGAGTATTGAGTATTGAAAACTGTGAATTGATGATATTCTATTGAGGATTGAGAATTGGAAACTGATTGTTGAGGACTTAGGTCTGAAGATTGAGGATTCAGGATTGAGGATTCAGGATTGAGGTGATGAGGACTGAGGATTGAGGATTGGGTATTGCGAATTGAGCATTGAGGATTGAGGATTGAGGATTGAGGACTGAGGATTGAGGACTGAAGGTTGAATATTGATGATTGAAGGTTGAGGATTGAGGATTGAGGGCTGTGGATTGAGGACGAGGACTGAGGGTTGTGTTTTGATGTTTGAGGTCTGAGGATTGAGGATTGAGGATTGAGAATTGAGGATTGAGGATTGAGGATTCAAGATTGAGGATTGGGTATTGAGGATTGAAGAATGAGGATTGAGGATTGAGGATTGAGGATTGAGGATTGAAGATTGAGTATTGAGGATTGAAGATTGAGGATTGAGGAATGAGGATTGAGGATTGAGGGTTGAGGATTGGGGATTGAGGATTGAAGATTGAGTATTGAGGATTGAATATTGAAGATTGTGGATTGAGGATTGAGGATTGAGGATTGAAGATTAAGGATTGGGGATTGAGGATTGACGATTGAGGTTTGAGTATTGAGGATTAAGAATTGAGGATTGAGGATTGAGGATTGAAGATACAGTATTGAGGATTGAAGATTGAGGGTTGAGGATTGAGGATTGAGGATTGAGTATGAGGGCTGAGGGTTGAGGATTGAGGTTTGAGGACTGAGGACTGAGGATTGAGGATTGAGAATTGAGGATTCAGGATTGAGGATTGAAGATTGAGGATTGGGTATTGAGGATTGAAGAGTGAGGATTGAGGATTCAGGATTGAGTATTCAGGATTGAGGTTTGAGGACAGAGGATTGAGGATTGGGTATTGCGGATTGAGCATTGAGGATTGAGGATTGAGGAATGAGGACTGAGGATTGAGGACTGAAGATTGAATATTGATGATTGAAGATTGAGGATTGAGGATTGAGGGCTGTGGATTGAGGACGAGGACTGAGGGTTGAGTATTGATGTTTGAGGTCTGAGGATTGAGGATTGAGGATTGAGGATTGAGAATTGAGGATTGAGGATTGAGGAATCAAGATTGAGGATTGGGTATTGAGGATTGAAGAATGAGGATTGTGGATTGAGGATTGAGGATTGAGGATTGAAGATTGAGTATTGAGGATTGAAGATTGAGGATTGAGGAATGAGGATTAAGGATTGAGGATTGAGGATTGAGGATTGAGGATTGAAGATTGAGTATTGAGGATTGAATATTGAGGATTGTGGATTGAGAATTGAGGATTGAGGATTGAAGATTAAGGATTGGGTATAGAGGATTGAACATTGAGGATTGAGGATTGAGGATTGAGGATTGAGGACTGACGATTGAGGACTGAGTATTGAGGATTGAGAATTGAGGATTGAGGATTGACGATTGAAGATTCAGTATTGAGGATTGAAGACTGAGTATTGAGAATTGAGTATTGAGAATTGACTATGAGGGCTAAGGGTTGAGGATTGCGGTTTGAGGACTGAGGACTGGGGTTGAGGATTGAGAATTGAGGATTGAGGATTTAGGATTGAAGATTGAGGACTGGGTATTGAGGATTGAAGAATGAGGATTGAGGATTGAGGATAGAAGATTGAGGATTGAGGATTGAGGATTGAGGATTGAAGATTGAGTATTGAGGATTGAAGATTGAGGATTGGCGATTGAGGATTGAGGATTGAGGACTGAGGATTGAGGATTGTAGATTGAGGATTGGGGACTGAGTATTGAGGGTTGAGTGATGAGAATTGATGTTTGTGGATAGAGATTTGAAGATTGCAGATTGAGTATTGCGTATGGAAAACTCCGAACTGAGGATATTCTATTGAGGATTGAGGATTGATAACTGATTGTTGAGGACAGGGCGCTGAAGATTGAGGATTCAGGATTGAGGATTCAGGATTGTGGTTTGAGGACTGAGGATTGAGGATTGAGGATTGAGGATTGAGGATTGAGGATTGAAGATTGAGTATTGGGTATTGAGGATTGAACATTGAGGATTGAGGATTGAGGGTTGAGGATTGAGGATTGAGGATTGAAGATTGAATATTGATGATACAAGATTGAGGATTGAAGATTGAGTATTGAGGATTGAAGATTGAGTATTGGGGATTGAGGATTGAGGATTGAGGATTGAAGATTGAGGATTGGGTATTGAGGATTGCAGAATGAGGACTGAGGATTGAGGATTGAGGATTGAGGATTGAAGATTGAGTATTGAGGATTGAAGATTGAGGATTGAGGATTGAGGATTGAACATTGAGGACTTAGTGTTGAGGGTTGAGTGATGAGAATTGATGTTTGTGGATAGAGATTTGAAGATTGCAGATTGAGTATTGTGTATCGAAAACTCCGAATTGAGGATATTCTATTGAGGATTGAGGATTGTCACCTGACTGTTGAGGACTGAGGGCTGAAGATTGAGGATTCTGGATTGAGGATTCAGAATTGTGGTTTGAGGTCTGAGGATTGAGGGTTGAGGATTGAAGATTGAGTATTGAGGATTGAAGATTGAGGATTGAGGATTGAGGTTTGAGGATTGAGGATGAGGACTGAGGATTGACGATTGAAGATTGAGTATTGAGGATTGAAGGTTGAGGATTGAGCATTGAGGATTGAAGATTGAGTATTGAGGATTGAAGATTGATGATTGAGTGTTGAGGATTGAAGATTGAGGATTGAGGATTGAGGATTGAGGATTGAGGATTGAGGATTTAAGATTGAGTATTGAGGATTGAATATTGAGGATTGTGGATTGAGGATTGAGGATTGAGGATTGAAGATTAAGGATTGGGGATTGAGGATTGACGATTGAGGATTGAGTATTGAGGATTAAGAATTGAGGATTGAGGATTGAGTATTGAAGATTCAGTATTGAGGATTGAAGATTGAGGATTGACGATTGAGGATTGTGGATTGACTATGAGGGCTGAGTGTTGAGGATTGAGGTTTGAGGACTGACGACTGAGGATTGAGGATTGAGAATTGAGGATTCAGGATTGAGGATTGAAGATTGAGGATTGGGTATTGAGGATTGACGGTTGAGGATTGAGAATTGAGGTTTGAGGATTGACGATGAGGACTGAGGGTTGAGGATTGAGGTTTGAGGTCTGTGGACTGAGGATTGAGGATTGAGAATTGAGGATTGATGATTGAGTATTGAAGGTTGAGAATTGAGGATTGAAGGTTGAGGATTAAGGAATGAGTATTGAGGATTGAGAATTGAGGATTGAGGATTGACGATTGAAGATTCAGTATTGAGGATTGAAGATTGAGTATTGACAATTGAGGATTGAGGATTGACTATGAGGGCTAAGGGTTGAGGATTGCGGTTTGAGGACTGAGGACTGGGGTTGAGGATTGAGGATTGAAGATTGAGTATTGAGGATTGAAGATTGAGGATTGGGGATTGAGGATTGAGGATTGAGGATTGAGTATTGAGGATTGAGGATTGAAGGTTGAGGATTGAAGATTCAAGATTGAGGATTGGGTATTGAGGATTGAAGAATGAGGATTGAGGATTGAGGATTGAGGATTGAGGATTGAAGATTGAGTATTGAGGATTGAAGATTGAGGATTGAGGATTGAGGGTTGAGGATTGAGTATTGAGGATTGAGGATTGAGGATTTAAGATTGAGTATTGAGGATTGAATATTGAGGATTGTGGATTGAGGATTGAGGATTGAGGATTGAAGATTAAGGATTGGGGATTGAGGATTGACGATTGAGGATTGAGTATTGAGGATTAAGAATTGAGGATTGAGGATTGAGTATTGAAGATTCAGTATTGAGGATTGAAGATTGAGGATTGACGATTGAGGATTGTGGATTGACTATGAGGGCTGAGTGTTGAGGATTGAGGTTTGAGGACTGACGACTGAGGATTGAGGATTGAGAATTGAGGATTCAGGATTGAGGATTGAAGATTGAGGATTGGGTATTGAGGATTGACGGTTGAGGATTGAGAATTGAGGTTTGAGGATTGACGATGAGGACTGAGGGTTGAGGATTGAGGTTTGAGGTCTGTGGACTGAGGATTGAGGATTGAGAATTGAGGATTGATGATTGAGTATTGAAGGTTGAGAATTGAGGATTGAAGGTTGAGGATTAAGGAATGAGGATTGAGGATTGAGGATGAGGGCTGAGGGTTGATGGTTGAGGTTTTAGGACTGAGGACTGAGGATAGAGTATTGAGAACTGAGGATTTAGGATTGAGGATTGAAGATTGAGGATAGGGTATTGAGGATTGAACATTGAGGATTGAGGATTGAGGATTGAGGACTGAAGATTGAATATTGATGATTGAAGATTGAGGATTGAGGATTGAGGGCTGTGGATTGAGGACGAGGTCTGAGGGTTGAGTATTGATGTTTGAGGTCTGAGGATTGAGGATTGAGGATTGAGAATTGAGGATTGAGGATTAAGGATTCAAGATTGAGGATTGGGTATTGAGGATTGAAGAATAAGGATTGAGGATTGAGGATTGAGGATTGAGGATTGAAGATTGAGTATTGAGGATTGAATATTGAGGATTGTGGATTGAGGATTGAGGATTGAGGATTGAAGATTAATGATTGGGGATTGAGGATTGACGATTGAGGATAGAGTATTGAGGATTAAGAATTGAGGATTGAGGATTGAGAATTGAAGGTTCAGTATTGAGGATTGAAGATTGAGGATTGAGGATTGAGGATTGAGGATTGACTATGAGGGCTGAGGGTTGAGGATTGAGGATTGAAGATTGAGGATTGAGGATTGAGGATGGAGGATTGAAGATTGAGTATTGAGGATTGAAGATTGAGGATTGAGGATGGAGGACTGAGGATTGAGGATTGTAGATTGAGGATTGGGGACTGAGTATTGAGGGTTGTGTGATGAGAATTGATGTTTGTGGATAGAGATTTGAAGATTGTAGATTGAGTATTGCGAATGGAAATCTCCGAACTGAGGATATTCTATTGAGGATTGAGGATTGATAACTGATTGTTGAGGACAGGGCGCTGAAGATTGAGGATTCAGGATTGTGGATTCAGGATTGTGGCTTGAGGACTGAGGATTGAGGATTGAGGATTGAGGATTGAGGATTGAGGATTGAGGATTGAAGATTGAGGATTGGGTATTGAGGATTGAACATTGAGGATTGAGGATTGAGGGTTGAGGATTGAGGATTGAGGATTGAGGATTGAGCATTGCGGATTGAGGATTGAAGATTGAGTATTGAGGATTGAATATTGAGGATTGTGGATTGAGGATTGAGGATTGAGGATTGAAAATTAAGGATTGGGGATTGAGGATTGACGTTTGAGGGTTGAGTATTGAGGATTAAGAATTGAGGATTGAGGATTGAGGATTGAAGATTGAGGATTGGGGAGTGAGAGCTGAGGGTTGAGTGATGAGAATTGATGTTTGTGGATAGAGATTTAAAGATTGCAGATTGAGTATTGAGTATTGAAAACTGTGAATTGATGATATTCTATTGAGGATTGAGAATTGGAAACTGATTGTTGAGGACTTAGGTCTGAAGATTGAGGATTCAGGATTGAGGATTCAGGATTGTGGTGATGAGGACTGAGGATTGAGGATTGGGTATTGCGAATTGAGCATTGAGGATTGAGGATTGAGGATTGAGGACTGAGGATTGAGGACTGAAGGTTGAATATTGATGATTGAAGGTTGAGGATTGAGGATTGAGGGCTGTGGATTGAGGACGAGGACTGAGGGTTGTGTTTTGATGTTTGAGGTCTGAGGATTGAGGATTGAGGATTGAGAATTGAGGATTGAGGATTGAGGATTCAAGATTGAGGATTGGGTATTGAGGATTGAAGAATGAGGATTGAGGATTGAGGATTGAGGATTGAGGATTGAAGATTGAGTATTGAGGATTGAAGATTGAGGATTGAGGAATGAGGATTGAGGATTGAGGGTTGAGGATTGGGGATTGAGGATTGAAGATTGAGTATTGAGGATTGAATATTGAAGATTGTGGATTGAGGATTGAGGATTGAGGATTGAAGATTAAGGATTGGGGATTGAGGATTGACGATTGAGGTTTGAGTATTGAGGATTAAGAATTGAGGATTGAGGATTGAGGATTGAAGATACAGTATTGAGGATTGAAGATTGAGGGTTGAGGATTGAGGATTGAGGATTGAGTATGAGGGCTGAGGGTTGAGGATTGAGGTTTGAGGACTGAGGACTGAGGATTGAGGATTGAGAATTGAGGATTCAGGATTGAGGATTGAAGATTGAGGATTGGGTATTGAGGATTGAAGAGTGAGGATTGAGGATTCAGGATTGAGTATTCAGGATTGAGGTTTGAGGACAGAGGATTGAGGATTGGGTATTGCGGATTGAGCATTGAGGATTGAGGATTGAGGAATGAGGACTGAGGATTGAGGACTGAAGATTGAATATTGATGATTGAAGATTGAGGATTGAGGATTGAGGGCTGTGGATTGAGGACGAGGACTGAGGGTTGAGTATTGATGTTTGAGGTCTGAGGATTGAGGATTGAGGATTGAGGATTGAGAATTGAGGATTGAGGATTGAGGAATCAAGATTGAGGATTGGGTATTGAGGATTGAAGAATGAGGATTGTGGATTGAGGATTGAGGATTGAGGATTGAAGATTGAGTATTGAGGATTGAAGATTGAGGATTGAGGAATGAGGATTAAGGATTGAGGATTGAGGATTGAGGATTGAGGATTGAAGATTGAGTATTGAGGATTGAATATTGAGGATTGTGGATTGAGAATTGAGGATTGAGGATTGAAGATTAAGGATTGGGTATAGAGGATTGAACATTGAGGATTGAGGATTGAGGATTGAGGATTGAGGACTGACGATTGAGGACTGAGTATTGAGGATTGAGAATTGAGGATTGAGGATTGACGATTGAAGATTCAGTATTGAGGATTGAAGACTGAGTATTGAGAATTGAGTATTGAGAATTGACTATGAGGGCTAAGGGTTGAGGATTGCGGTTTGAGGACTGAGGACTGGGGTTGAGGATTGAGAATTGAGGATTGAGGATTTAGGATTGAAGATTGAGGACTGGGTATTGAGGATTGAAGAATGAGGATTGAGGATTGAGGATAGAAGATTGAGGATTGAGGATTGAGGATTGAGGATTGAAGATTGAGTATTGAGGATTGAAGATTGAGGATTGGCGATTGAGGATTGAGGATTGAGGACTGAGGATTGAGGATTGTAGATTGAGGATTGGGGACTGAGTATTGAGGGTTGAGTGATGAGAATTGATGTTTGTGGATAGAGATTTGAAGATTGCAGATTGAGTATTGCGTATGGAAAACTCCGAACTGAGGATATTCTATTGAGGATTGAGGATTGATAACTGATTGTTGAGGACAGGGCGCTGAAGATTGAGGATTCAGGATTGAGGATTCAGGATTGTGGTTTGAGGACTGAGGATTGAGGATTGAGGATTGAGGATTGAGGATTGAGGATTGAAGATTGAGTATTGGGTATTGAGGATTGAACATTGAGGATTGAGGATTGAGGGTTGAGGATTGAGGATTGAGGATTGAAGATTGAATATTGATGATACAAGATTGAGGATTGAAGATTGAGTATTGAGGATTGAAGATTGAGTATTGGGGATTGAGGATTGAGGATTGAGGATTGAAGATTGAGGATTGGGTATTGAGGATTGCAGAATGAGGACTGAGGATTGAGGATTGAGGATTGAGGATTGAAGATTGAGTATTGAGGATTGAAGATTGAGGATTGAGGATTGAGGATTGAACATTGAGGACTTAGTGTTGAGGGTTGAGTGATGAGAATTGATGTTTGTGGATAGAGATTTGAAGATTGCAGATTGAGTATTGTGTATCGAAAACTCCGAATTGAGGATATTCTATTGAGGATTGAGGATTGTCACCTGACTGTTGAGGACTGAGGGCTGAAGATTGAGGATTCTGGATTGAGGATTCAGAATTGTGGTTTGAGGTCTGAGGATTGAGGGTTGAGGATTGAAGATTGAGTATTGAGGATTGAAGATTGAGGATTGAGGATTGAGGTTTGAGGATTGAGGATGAGGACTGAGGATTGACGATTGAAGATTGAGTATTGAGGATTGAAGGTTGAGGATTGAGCATTGAGGATTGAAGATTGAGTATTGAGGATTGAAGATTGATGATTGAGTGTTGAGGATTGAAGATTGAGGATTGAGGATTGAGGATTGAGGATTGAGGATTGAGGATTTAAGATTGAGTATTGAGGATTGAATATTGAGGATTGTGGATTGAGGATTGAGGATTGAGGATTGAAGATTAAGGATTGGGGATTGAGGATTGACGATTGAGGATTGAGTATTGAGGATTAAGAATTGAGGATTGAGGATTGAGTATTGAAGATTCAGTATTGAGGATTGAAGATTGAGGATTGACGATTGAGGATTGTGGATTGACTATGAGGGCTGAGTGTTGAGGATTGAGGTTTGAGGACTGACGACTGAGGATTGAGGATTGAGAATTGAGGATTCAGGATTGAGGATTGAAGATTGAGGATTGGGTATTGAGGATTGACGGTTGAGGATTGAGAATTGAGGTTTGAGGATTGACGATGAGGACTGAGGGTTGAGGATTGAGGTTTGAGGTCTGTGGACTGAGGATTGAGGATTGAGAATTGAGGATTGATGATTGAGTATTGAAGGTTGAGAATTGAGGATTGAAGGTTGAGTATTAAGGAATGAGGATTGAGGATTGAGAATGAGGGCTGAGGGTTGATGGTTGAGGTTTTAGGACTGAGGACTGAGGATTGAGTATTGAGAACTGAGGATTTAGGATTGAGGATTGAAGATTGAGGATAGGGTATTGAGGATTGAACATTGAGGATTGAGGATTGAGGATTGAGGACTGAGGATTGAGGACTGAAGATTGAATATTGATGATTGAAGATTGAGGATTGAGGATTGAGGGCTGTGGATTGAGGACGAGGTCTGAGGGTTGAGTATTGATGTTTGAGGTCTGAGGATTGAGGATTGAGGATTGAGAATTGAGGATTGAGGATTAAGGATTCAAGATTGAGGATTGGGTATTGAGGATTGAAGAATAAGGATTGAGGATTGAGGATTGAGGATTGAGGATTGAAGATTGAGTATTGAGGATTGAATATTGAGGATTGTGGATTGAGGATTGAGGATTGAGGATTGAAGATTAATGATTGGGGATTGAGGATTGACGATTGAGGATAGAGTATTGAGGATTAAGAATTGAGGATTGAGGATTGAGAATCGAAGGTTCAGTATTGAGGATTGAAGATTGAGGATTGAGGATTGAGGATTGAGGATTGACTATGAGGGCTGAGGGTTGAGGATTGAGGTTTGAGGACTGAGGACTGAGGATTGAGGATTGGGAATTGAGGATTCAGGATTGAGGATTGAAGATTGAGGATTGGGTATTGAGGATTGAAGAATGAGGATTGAGGATTGAGGATTGAGGATTGAGGATTGAGGATTGAAGATTGAGGATTGAGGATTGAGGATGGAGGATTGAAGATTGAGTATTGAGGATTGAAGATTGAGGATTGAGGATGGAGGACTGAGGATTGAGGATTGTAGATTGAGGATTGGGGACTGAGTATTGAGGGTTGTGTGATGAGAATTGATGTTTGTGGATAGAGATTTGAAGATTGCAGATTGAGTATTGCGTAGCGAAAACTCCGAACTGAGGATATTCTATTGAGGATTGAGGATTGATAACTGATTGTTGAGGACAGGGCGCTGAAGATTAAGGATTCAGGATTGTGGATTCAGGATTGTGGCTTGAGGACTGAGGATTGAGGATTGAGGATTGAGGATTGAGGATTGAGGATTGAGGATTGAGGATTGAGGATTGAGGACTGAGGATTGAGGTCTGAGGATTGAGGATTGAGGATTGAGTATTGAGAATTGAGGATTGAGGATTGAGGAATCCAGATTGAGGATTGGGTATTGAGGATTGAAGAATGAGGATTGTGGATTGAGGATTGAGGATTGAGGATTGAAGATTGAGTATTGAGGATTGAAGATTGAGGATTGAGGAATGTGGATTGAGGATTGAGGATTGAGGATTGAGGATTGAGGATTGAAGATTGAGTATTGAGGATTGAATATTGAGGATTGTGGATTGAGAATTGAGGATTGAGGATTGAAGATTAAGGATTGGGTATAGAGGATTGAACATTGAGGATTGAGGATTGAGGATTGAGGATTGAGGACTGACGATTGAGGACTGAGTATTGAGGATTGAGAATTGAGGATTGAGGATTGACGATTGAAGATTCAGTATTGAGGATTGAAGATTGAGTATTGAGAATTGAGGATTGAGGATTGACTATGAGGGCTAAGGGTTGAGGATTGCGGTTTGAGGACTGAGGACTGGGGTTGAGGATTGAGAATTGAGGATTGAGGATTTAGGATTGAAGATTGAGGACTGGGTATTGAGGATTGAAGAATGAGGATTGAGGATTGAGGATAGAAGATTGAGGATTGAGGATTGAGGATTGAGGATTGAAGATTGAGTATTGAGGATTGAAGACTGAGGATTGGCGATTGAGGATTGAGGATTGAGGACTGAGGATTGAGGATTGTAGATTGAGGATTGGGGACTGAGTATTGAGGGTTGAGTGATGAGAATTGATGTTTGTGGATAGAGATTTGAAGATTGCAGATTGAGTATTGCGTATGGAAAACTCCGAACTGAGGATATTCTATTGAGGATTGAGGATTGATAACTGATTGTTGAGGACAGGGCGCTGAAGATTGAGGATTCAGAATTGAGGATTCAGGATTGTGGTTTGAGGACTGAAGATTGAGGATTGAGGATTGAGGATTGAAGATTGAATATTGATGATACAAGATTGAGGATTGAAGATTGAGTATTGAGGATTGAAGATTGAGTATTGGGGATTGAGGATTGAGGATTGAGGATTGAAGATTGAGGATTGGGTATTGAGGATTGAAGAATGAGGACTGAGGATTGAGTATTGAGGATTGAGGATTGAAGATTGAGTATTGAGGATTGAAGATTGAGGATTGAGGATTGAGGATTGAACATTGAGGACTGAGTGTTGAGGGTTGAGTGATGAGAATTGATGTTTGTGGATAGAGATTTGAAGATTGCAGATTGAGTATTGTGTATCGAAAACTCCGAATTGAGGATATTCTATTGAGGATTGAGGATTGTCACCTGACTGTTGAGGACTGAGGGCTGAAGATTGAGGATTCTGGATTGAGGATTCAGAATTGTGGTTTGAGGTCTGAGGATTGAGGGTTGAGGATTGAAGATTGAGTATTGAGGATTGAAGATTGAGGATTGAGGATTGAGGATTGAGGACTGAGGATGAGGACTGAGGATTGACGATTGAAGATTGAGTATTGAGGATTGAAGGCTGAGGATTGAGCATTGAGGATTGAAGATTGAGTATTGAGGATTGAAGATTGATGATTGAGTGTTGAGGATTGAAGATTGAGGATTGAGGATTGAGGATTGAGGATTGAGGATTGAGGATTGAAGATTGAGGATTGGGGATTGAAGATTGAGTATTGAGGATTCAAGATTGAGGACTGAGGATTGAGGATTGAGGATTGAGGATTAAGCATTGCGGATTGAGGATTGAAGATTGAGTATTGAGGATTGAATATTGAGGATTGTGGATTGAGGATTGAGGATTGAGGATTGAAAATTAAGGATTTGGGATTGAGGATTGACGATTGAGGATTGAGTATTGAGGATTAAGAATTGAGGATTGAGGACTGAGGATTGAAGATTGAGGATTGGGGACTGAGAGCTGAGGGTTGAGTGATGAGAATTGATGTTTGTGGATAGAGATTTAAAGATTGCAGATTGAGTATTGAGTATTGAAAACTGTGAATTGATGATATTCTATTGAGGATTGAGAATTGAAAACTGATTGTTGAGGACTTAGGTCTGAAGATTGAGGATTCAGGATTGAGGATTCAGGATTGAGGTGATGAGGACTGAGGATTGAGGATTGAGTATTGCGAATTGAGCATTGAGGATTGAGGATTGAGGATTGAGGACTGAGGATTGAGGACTGAATATTGAATATAGATGATTGAAGGTTGAGGATTGAGGATTGAGGGCTGTGGATTGAGGACGAGGACTGAGGGTTGAGTATTGATGTTTGAGGTCTGAGGATTGAGGATTGAGGATTGAGAATTGAGGATTGAGGATTGGGGATTCAAGATTGAGGATTGGGCATTGAGGATTGAAGAATGAGGTTTGAGGATTGAGGATTGAGGATTGAGGATTGAAGATTGAGTATTGAGGATTGAAGATTGAGGATTGAGGAATGAGGATTGAGGATTGAGGATTGAGGATTGAGGATTGAGGATTGAAGATTGAGTATTGAGGATTGAATATTGAAGATTGTGGATTGAGGATTGAGGATTGAGGATTGAAGATTAAGGATTGGGGATTGAGTCTTGACGATTGAGGATTGAGTATTGAGGATTAAGTATTGAGGATTGAGGATTGAGGATTGAAGATACAGTATTGAGGATTGAAGATTGAGGATTGAGGATTGAGGATTGAGGATTGAGTATGAGGGCTGAGGGTTGAGGATTGAGGTTTGAGGACTGAGGACTGAGGATTGAGGATTGAGAATTGAGGATTCAGGATTGAGGATTGAAGATTGAGGATTGGGTATTGAGGATTGAAGAATGAGGATTGAGGTTCCAGGATTGAGGATTCAGGATTGAGGTTTGAGGACAGAGGATTGAGGATTGGGTATTGCGGATTGAGCATTGAGGATTGAGGATTGAGGATTGAGGACTGAGGATTGAGGACTGAAGATTGAGTATTGAGGATTGAATATTGAGGATTGTGGATTGAGAATTGAGGATTGAGGATTGAAGATTAAGGATTGGGTATAGAGGATTGAACATTGAGGATTGAGGATTGAGGATTGAGGATTGAGGACTGACGATTGAGGACTGAGTATTGAGGATTGAGAATTGAGGATTGAGGATTGACGATTGAAGATTCAGTATTGAGGATTGAAGATTGAGTATTGAGAATTGAGGATTGAGGATTGACTATGAGGGCTAAGGGTTGAGGATTGCGGTTTGAGGACTGAGGACTGGGGTTGAGGATTGAGAATTGAGGATTGAGGATTTAGGATTGAAGATTGAGGACTGGGTATTGAGGATTGAAGAATGAGGATTGAGGATTGAGGATAGAAGATTGAGGATTGAGGATTGAGGATTGAGGATTGAAGATTGAGTATTGAGGATTGAAGACTGAGGATTGGCGATTGAGGATTGAGGATTGAGGACTGAGGATTGAGGATTGTAGATTGAGGATTGGGGACTGAGTATTGAGGGTTGAGTGATGAGAATTGATGTTTGTGGATAGAGATTTGAAGATTGCAGATTGAGTATTGCGTATGGAAAACTCCGAACTGAGGATATTCTATTGAGGATTGAGGATTGATAACTGATTGTTGAGGACAGGGCGCTGAAGATTGAGGATTCAGAATTGAGGATTCAGGATTGTGGTTTGAGGACTGAGGATTGAGGATTGAGGATTGAGGATTGAAGATTGAATATTGATGATACAAGATTGAGGATTGAAGATTGAGTATTGAGGATTGAAGATTGAGTATTGGGGATTGAGGATTGAGGATTGAGGATTGAAGATTGAGGATTGGGTATTGAGGATTGAAGAATGAGGACTGAGGATTGAGTATTGAGGATTGAGGATTGAAGATTGAGTATTGAGGATTGAAGATTGAGGATTGAGGATTGAGGATTGAACATTGAGGACTGAGTGTTGAGGGTTGAGTGATGAGAATTGATGTTTGTGGATAGAGATTTGAAGATTGCAGATTGAGTATTGTGTATCGAAAACTCCGAATTGAGGATATTCTATTGAGGATTGAGGATTGTCACCTGACTGTTGAGGACTGAGGGCTGAAGATTGAGGATTCTGGATTGAGGATTCAGAATTGTGGTTTGAGGTCTGAGGATTGAGGGTTGAGGATTGAAGATTGAGTATTGAGGATTGAAGATTGAGGATTGAGGATTGAGGATTGAGGACTGAGGATGAGGACTGAGGATTGACGATTGAAGATTGAGTATTGAGGATTGAAGGCTGAGGATTGAGCATTGAGGATTGAAGATTGAGTATTGAGGATTGAAGATTGATGATTGAGTGTTGAGGATTGAAGATTGAGGATTGAGGATTGAGGATTGAGGATTGAGGATTGAGGATTGAAGATTGAGGATTGGGGATTGAAGATTGAGTATTGAGGATTCAAGATTGAGGACTGAGGATTGAGGATTGAGGATTGAGGATTAAGCATTGCGGATTGAGGATTGAAGATTGAGTATTGAGGATTGAATATTGAGGATTGTGGATTGAGGATTGAGGATTGAGGATTGAAAATTAAGGATTTGGGATTGAGGATTGACGATTGAGGATTGAGTATTGAGGATTAAGAATTGAGGATTGAGGACTGAGGATTGAAGATTGAGGATTGGGGACTGAGAGCTGAGGGTTGAGTGATGAGAATTGATGTTTGTGGATAGAGATTTAAAGATTGCAGATTGAGTATTGAGTATTGAAAACTGTGAATTGATGATATTCTATTGAGGATTGAGAATTGAAAACTGATTGTTGAGGACTTAGGTCTGAAGATTGAGGATTCAGGATTGAGGATTCAGGATTGAGGTGATGAGGACTGAGGATTGAGGATTGAGTATTGCGAATTGAGCATTGAGGATTGAGGATTGAGGATTGAGGACTGAGGATTGAGGACTGAATATTGAATATAGATGATTGAAGGTTGAGGATTGAGGATTGAGGGCTGTGGATTGAGGACGAGGACTGAGGGTTGAGTATTGATGTTTGAGGTCTGAGGATTGAGGATTGAGGATTGAGAATTGAGGATTGAGGATTGGGGATTCAAGATTGAGGATTGGGCATTGAGGATTGAAGAATGAGGTTTGAGGATTGAGGATTGAGGATTGAGGATTGAAGATTGAGTATTGAGGATTGAAGATTGAGGATTGAGGAATGAGGATTGAGGATTGAGGATTGAGGATTGAGGATTGAGGATTGAAGATTGAGTATTGAGGATTGAATATTGAAGATTGTGGATTGAGGATTGAGGATTGAGGATTGAAGATTAAGGATTGGGGATTGAGTCTTGACGATTGAGGATTGAGTATTGAGGATTAAGTATTGAGGATTGAGGATTGAGGATTGAAGATACAGTATTGAGGATTGAAGATTGAGGATTGAGGATTGAGGATTGAGGATTGAGTATGAGGGCTGAGGGTTGAGGATTGAGGTTTGAGGACTGAGGACTGAGGATTGAGGATTGAGAATTGAGGATTCAGGATTGAGGATTGAAGATTGAGGATTGGGTATTGAGGATTGAAGAATGAGGATTGAGGTTCCAGGATTGAGGATTCAGGATTGAGGTTTGAGGACAGAGGATTGAGGATTGGGTATTGCGGATTGAGCATTGAGGATTGAGGATTGAGGATTGAGGACTGAGGATTGAGGACTGAAGATTGAATATTGATGATTGAGGATTGAGGATTGAGGATTGAGGGCTGTGAATTGAGGACGAGGACTGAGGGTTGAGTATTGATGTTTGAGGTCTGAGGATTGAGGATTGAGGATTGAGAATTGAGGACTGAGGATTGAGGATTCAAGATTGAGGATTGGGTATTGAGGATTGAAGAATGAGGATTGAGGATTGAGGATTGAGGATTGAGGATTGAAGATTGAGTATTGAGGATTGAAGATTGAGGATTGAGGAATGAGTATTGAGGATTGAGGATTGAGGATTGAGGATTGAAGATTCAGGGTTGAGGATTGAGGATGGAGGATTGAAGATTGAGTATTGAGGATTGAAGATTGAGGATTGAGGATTGAGGATTGAGGACTGAGGATTGAGGATTGTAGGCTGAGGATTGGGGACTGAGTGTTGAGGGTTGAGTGATGAGAATTGATGTTTGTGGATAGAGATTTGAAGATTGCAGATTGAGTATTGCGTATGGAAAACTCCGAACTGAGGATATTCTATTGAGGATTGAGGATTGATCACTGATTGTTGAGGACAGGGCGCTGAAGATTGAGGATTCAGGATTGAGGATTCATGATTGTGGTTTGAGGACTGAGGATTGAGGATTGAGGATTGAGGATTGAGGATTGAGGATTGAGGATTGAAGATTGAGGATTGGGTATTGAGGATTGAACATTGAGGATTGAGGATTGAGGATTGAGGATTGAGGATTGAGGATTGAGGATTGAAGATTGAATATTGATGATAGAAGATTGAGGATTGAGGATTGAGGATTGAGGACTGACGATTGAGGACTGAGTATTGAGGATTGAGAATTGAGGATTGAGGATTGAGGATAGAAGATTGAGGATTGAGGATTGAGGATTGAGGATTGAAGATTGAGTATTGAGGATTGAAGATTGAGGATTGGTGATTGAGGTTTGAGGATTGAGTATTGAAGATCGAGGATTGGGGACTGAGTGTTGAGGGTTGAGTGATGAGAATTGATGTCTGTGGATAGAGATTTGAAGATTGCAGATTGAGTATTGCGTATGGAAAACTCTGAACTGAGGATATTCTATTGAGGATTGAGGATTGACAACTGATTGTTGAGGACTGAGGGCTGAAGATTGAGGTTTCAGGATTGAGGATTCAGGATTGTGGTTTGAGGACTGAGGATTGAGGTTTGAGGACTGAGGGCTGAAGATTGAGGTTTCAGGATTGAGGATTCAGGATTGTGGTTTGAGGACTGAGGATTGGGGTTTGAGGATTCAGGATTGAGGATTGAGGATAGAGGATTGAGGATTGAAGATTCAGTATTGAGGATTGAAGATTGAGGATTGAGGATTGAGGATTGAGGATTGACTATGAGGGCTGAGGGTTGAGGATTGAGGTTTGAGGACTGAGGACTGAGGATTGAGGATTGAGAATTGAGGATTCAGGATTGAGGATTGAAGATTGAGGATTGGGTATTGAGGATTGAAGAATGAGGATTGAGGATTGAGGAATGAGGATTGAGGATTGAAGATTGAGGATTGAGGATTGAGGATGGAGGGTTGAAGATTGAGTATTGAGGATTGAAGATTGAGGTTTGAGGATTGAGGACTGAGGATTGAGGATTGTAGATTGAGGATTGGGGACTGAGTGTTGAGGATTGAGTGATGAGAATTGATGTTTGTGGATAGAGATTTGAAGATTGCAGATTGAGTATTGCGTATGGAAAACTCCGAACTGAGGATATTCTATTGAGGATTGAGGATTGATAACTGATTGTTGAGGACAGAGCGCTGAAGGTTGAGGATTCAGGATTGAGGATTCAGGATTGTGGTTTGAGGACTGAGGATTGAGGATTGAGGATTGAGGGTTGAGGATTGAGGATTGAGGATTGAAGATTGAGGATTGGGTATTGAGGATTGAACATTGAGGATTGAGGATTGAGGATTGAGGATTGAGGATTGAGGATTGAAGATTGAATATTGATGATAGAAGATTGAGGATTGAGGATTGAGGATTGAGGATTGACGATTGAGGACTGAGTATTGAGGATTGAGAATTGAGGATTGAGGATGGAGGATTGAAGATTCAGTATTGAGGATTGAAGATTGAGTATTGAGAATTGAGGATTGAGGATTGACTATGAGGGCTGAGGATTGAGGATTGCGGTTTGAGGACTGGGGACTGGGGATTGAGGATTGAGAATTGAGGATTGAGGATTTAGGATTGAAGATTGAGGACTGGCTATAGAGGATTGACGAATGAGGATTGAGTATTGAGGATTGAGGATTGAGGATTGTAGATTGAGGGTTGAGCATTGAGGATTGAGGATTGAAGATTGAGTATTGAGGATTGAAGATTGAGGATTGGGGATTGAGGATTCAGGATTGAGGATTGAAGATTGAGGATTGGTGACTGAGTGTTGAGGGTTGAGTGATGAGAATTGATGTTTGTTAATAGAGATTTGAAGATTGCAGGATGTGTATTGCGTATGGAAAACTCTGAACTGAGGTTATTCTATTGAGGATTGAGGATTGACAACTGATTGTTGAGGACTGAGGGCTGAAGATTGAGGTTTCAGGATTGAGATTTCAGGATTGTGGTTTGAGGACTGAGGATTGAGGTTTGAGGAATGATGATTGAGGATTGAGGTTTGAGGACTGAGGATTGAGGGTTGAGGATTGAGGATTGAGGATTGACGCTTGAGGATTGATGGATGAGGATGGAGGATTGAAGGGAGAGGACTGAGTGTTGAGGATTGAGTGTTGAGGATTGATGTTTGAAGATTGAGATTTGATTATTAAATATTGTGGATTGAGTATTGAACCATGAGAATTCAGGATATTCTATTGAGTATTGAGAATTGAGTATTGATGGTTGAGTATTGGGGATTGATTGTTGAGGGTTGTGTGTTGAATATTGAGGATTGAGGATTGAGGATTGAGGACTGAGGATTGAGGACTGAAGATTGAATATTGATGATTGAAGATTCAGGATTGAGGTTTGAGGGCTGTGGATTGAGGACGAGACTGAGGGTTGGGTATTGATGTTTGAGGTCTGAGGATTGAGAATTGAGGATTGAGGATTGAGGATTGAGGATTGAGGATTCAAGATTGAGGATTGGGTATTGAGGATTGAAGAATGAGGATTGAGGATTGAGGATTGAGGATTGAGGATTGAAGATTGAGTATTGAGGATTGAAGATTGAGGATTGAGGATTGAGGATTGAGGATTGAGGATTGAGGATTGAGGATTGAGGATTGATGATTGAAGATTGAGTATTGAGGATTGAATATTGAGGATTGTGGATTGAGGATTGAGGATTGAGGATTGAAGATTAAGGATTGGGGATTGAGGATTGACGATTGAGGATTGAGTATTGAGGATTAAGAATTGAGGATTGAGGATTCAGGATTGAGGATTGAGGATTCACTATGAGGGCTGAGTGTTGAGGATTGAGGTTTGAGGACTGAGGACTGAGGATTGAGGATTGAGGATTGAAGATTAAGGATTGGGGATTGAGGATTGAGGATTGAGGATTGAATATTGAAGATTGTGGATTGAGGATTGAGGATTGAGGATTGAAGATTAAGGATTGGGGATTGAGGATTGACGATTGAGGATTGAGTATTGAGGATTAAGTATTGAGGATTGAGGATTGAGGATTGAAGATACAGTATTGAGGATTGAAGATTGAGGATTGAGGATTGAGGATTGAGGATTGAGTATGAGGGCTGAGGGTTGAGGATTGAGGTTTGAGGACTGAGGACTGAGGATTGAGGATTGAGAATTGAGGATTCAGGATTGAGGATTGAAGATTGAGGATTGGGTATTGAGGATTGAAGAATGAGGATTGAGGTTCCAGGATTGAGGATTCAGGATTGAGGTTTGAGGACAGAGGATTGAGGATTGGGTATTGCGGATTGAGCATTGAGGATTGAGGATTGAGGATTGAGGACTGAGGATTGAGGACTGAAGATTGAATATTGATGATTGAGGATTGAGGATTGAGGATTGAGGGCTGTGAATTGAGGACGAGGACTGAGGGTTGAGTATTGATGTTTGAGGTCTGAGGATTGAGGATTGAGGATTGAGAATTGAGGACTGAGGATTGAGGATTCAAGATTGAGGATTGGGTATTGAGGATTGAAGAATGAGGATTGAGGATTGAGGATTGAGGATTGAGGATTGAAGATTGAGTATTGAGGATTGAAGATTGAGGATTGAGGAATGAGTATTGAGGATTGAGGATTGAGGATTGAGGATTGAAGATTCAGGGTTGAGGATTGAGGATGGAGGATTGAAGATTGAGTATTGAGGATTGAAGATTGAGGATTGAGGATTGAGGACTGAGGATTGAGGATTGTAGGCTGAGGATTGGGGACTGAGTGTTGAGGGTTGAGTGATGAGAATTGATGTTTGTGGATAGAGATTTGAAGATTGCAGATTGAGTATTGCGTATGGAAAACTCCGAACTGAGGATATTCTATTGAGGATTGAGGATTGATCACTGATTGTTGAGGACAGGGCGCTGAAGATTGAGGATTCAGGATTGAGGATTCATGATTGTGGTTTGAGGACTGAGGATTGAGGATTGAGGATTGAGGATTGAGGATTGAGGATTGAGGATTGAAGATTGAGGATTGGGTATTGAGGATTGAACATTGAGGATTGAGGATTGAGGATTGAGGATTGAGGATTGAGGATTGAGGATTGAAGATTGAATATTGATGATAGAAGATTGAGGATTGAGGATTGAGGATTGAGGACTGACGATTGAGGACTGAGTATTGAGGATTGAGAATTGAGGATTGAGGATTGAGGATAGAAGATTGAGGATTGAGGATTGAGGATTGAGGATTGAAGATTGAGTATTGAGGATTGAAGATTGAGGATTGGTGATTGAGGTTTGAGGATTGAGTATTGAAGATCGAGGATTGGGGACTGAGTGTTGAGGGTTGAGTGATGAAAATTGATGTCTGTGGATAGAGATTTGAAGATTGCAGATTGAGTATTGCGTATGGAAAACTCTGAACTGAGGATATTCTATTGAGGATTGAGGATTGACAACTGATTGTTGAGGACTGAGGGCTGAAGATTGAGGTTTCAGGATTGAGGATTCAGGATTGTGGTTTGAGGACTGAGGATTGAGGTTTGAGGACTGAGGGCTGAAGATTGAGGTTTCAGGATTGAGGATTCAGGATTGTGGTTTGAGGACTGAGGATTGGGGTTTGAGGATTCAGGATTGAGGGTTGAGGATAGAGGATTGAGGATTGAAGATTCAGTATTGAGGATTGAAGATTGAGGATTGAGGATTGAGGATTGAGGATTGACTATGAGGGCTGAGGGTTGAGGATTGAGGTTTGAGGACTGAGGACTGAGGATTGAGGATTGAGAATTGAGGATTCAGGATTGAGGATTGAAGATTGAGGATTGGGTATTGAGGATTGACGGTTGAGGATTGAGAATTGAGGTTTGAGGATTGACGATGAGGGCTGAGGGTTGAGGATTGAGGATTGAGGACTGAGGACTGAGGATTGAGTGTTGAGGATTGAGGGTTGAGGATTGAGGATTGAGGATTGAGGATTGAGGATGAGGGCTGAGGTTTGAGGTTTGAGGTTTGAGTATTGAATCGTGAGAATTCAGGATATTCCTTTGAGTATTGAGGATTGAGGATTGAGGATTGACGATTGAGGATTGAGCATTAGAGCTGAGCGTTGAGGATTGAGGTTTGAGGACTGTGGACTGAGGATTGAGGATTGAGAATTGAGGATTGAGGATTGAGTATTGAAGGTTGAGAATTGAGGATTGAAGGTTGAGGATTAAGGAATGAGGATTGAGGATTGAGGATGAGGGCTGAGGGTTGATGGTTGAGGTTTTAGGACTGAGGACTGAGGATTGAGTATTGAGAACTGAGGATTTAGGATTGAGGATTGAAGATTGAGGATTGGGTATTGAGGATTGAACATTGAGGATTGAGGATTGAGGATTGAGGACTGAGGATTGAGGACTGAAGATTGAATATTGATGATTGAAGATTGAGGATTGAGGATTGAGGGCTGTGGATTGAGGACGAGGTCTGAGGGTTGAGTATTGATGTTTGAGGTCTGAGGATTGAGGATTGAGGATTGAGAATTGAGGATTGAGGATTAAGGATTCAAGATTGAGGATTGGGTATTGAGGATTGAAGAATAAGGATTGAGGATTGAGGATTGAGGATTGAGGATTGAAGATTGAGTATTGAGGATTGAATATTGAGGTTTGTGGATTGAGGATTGAGGATTCAGGATTGAAGATTAATGATTGGGGATTGAGGATTGACGATTGAGGATAGAGTATTGAGGATTAAGAATTGAGGATTGAGGATTGAGAATTGAAGGTTCAGTATTGAGGATTGAAGATTGAGGATTGAGGATTGAGGATTGAGGATTGACTATGAGGGCTGAGGGTTGAGGATTGAGGTTTGAGGACTGAGGACTGAGGATTGAGGATTGGGAATTGAGGATTCAGGATTGAGGATTGAAGATTGAGGATTGGGTATTGAGGATTGAAGAATGAGGATTGAGGATTGAGGATTGAGGATTGAGGATTGAGGATTGAAGATTGAGGATTGAGGATTGAGGATGGAGGATTGAAGATTGAGTATTGAGGATTGAAGATTGAGGATTGAGGATGGAGGACTGAGGATTGAGGATTGTAGATTGAGGATTGGGGACTGAGTATTGAGGGTTGTGTGATGAGAATTGATGTTTGTGGATAGAGATTTGAAGATTGCAGATTGAGTATTGCGTATGGAAAACTCCGAACTGAGGATATTCTATTGAGGATTGAGGATTGATAACTGATTGTTGAGGACAGGGCGCTGAAGATTAAGGATTCAGGATTGTGGATTCAGGATTGTGGCTTGAGGACTGAGGATTGAGGATTGAGGATTGAGGATTGAGGATTGAGGATTGAGGATTGAGGATTGAGGACTGAGGATTGAGGACTGAATATTGAATATTGATGATTGAAGATTGAGGATTGAGGATTGAGGGCTGTGGATTGAGGACGAGGACTGAGGGTTGAGTATTGATGTTTGAGGTCTGAGGATTGAGGATTGAGGATTGAGGATTGAGAATTGAGGATTGAGGATTGAGGAATCCAGATTGAGGATTGGGTATTGAGGATTGAAGAATGAGGATTGTGGATTGAGGATTGAGCATTGAGGATTGAAGATTGAGTATTGAGGATTGAAGATTGAGGATTGAGGAATGAGGATTGAGGATTGAGGATTGAGGATTGAGGATTGAGGATTGAAGATTGAGTATTGAGGATTGAATATTGAGGATTGTGGATTGAGAATTGAGGATTGAGGATTGAAGATTAAGGATTGGGTATAGAGGATTGAACATTGAGGATTGAGGATTGAGGATTGAGGATTGAGGACTGACGATTGAGGACTGAGTATTGAGGATTGAGATTTGAGGATTGAGGATTGACGATTGAAGATTCAGTATTGAGGATTGAAGATTCAGTATTGAGAATTGAGGATTGAGGATTGACTCTGAGGGCTAAGGGTTGAGGATTGCGGTTTGAGGACTGAGGACTGGGGTTGAGGATTGAGAATTGAGGATTGAGGATTTAGGATTGAAGATTGAGGACTGGGTATTGAGGATTGAAGAATAAGGATTGAGGATTGAGGATAGAAGATTGAGGATTGAGGATTGAGGATTGAGGATTGAAGATTGAGTATTGAGGATTGAAGACTGAGGATTGGCGATTGAGGATTGAGGATTGAGGACTGAGGATTGAGGATTGTAGATTGAGGATTGGGGACTGAGTATTGAGGGTTGAGTGATGAGAATTGATGTTTGTGGATAGAGATTTGAAGATTGCAGATTGAGTATTGCGTATGGAAAACTCCGAACTGAGGATATTCTATTGAGGATTGAGGATTGATAACTGATTGTTGAGGACAGGGCGCTGAAGATTGAGGATTCAGAATTGAGGATTCAGGATTGTGGTTTGAGGACTGAGGATTGAGGATTGAGGATTGAGGATTGAAGATTGAATATTGATGATACAAGATTGAGGATTGAAGATTGAGTATTGAGGATTGAAGATTGAGTATTGGGGATTGAGGATTGAGGATTGAGGATTGAAGATTGAGGATTGGGTATTGAGGATTGAAGAATGAGGACTGAGGATTGAGGATTGAGGATTGAGGATTGAAGATTGAGTATTGAGGATTGAAGATTGAGGATTGAGGATTGAGCATTGAACATTGAGGACTGAGTGTTGAGGGTTGAGTGATGAGAATTGATGTTTGTGGATAGAGATTTGAAGATTGCAGATTGAGTATTGTGTATCGAAAACTCCGAATTGAGGATATTCTATTGAGGATTGAGGATTGTCACCTGACTGTTGAGGACTGAGGACTGAAGATTGAGGATTCTGGATTGAGGATTCAGAATTGTGGTTTGAGGTCTGAGGATTGAGGGTTGAGGATTGAAGATTGAGTATTGAGGATTGAAGATTGAGGATTGAGGAATGAGGATTGAGGATTGAGGATTGAGGATTGAGGATTGAGGATTGAAGATTGAGTATTGAGGATTGAATATTGAAGATTGTGGATTGAGGATTGAGGATTGAGGATTGAAGATTAAGGATTGGGGATTGAGGATTGACGATTGACGATTGAGGATTGAGTATTGAGGATTAAGTATTGAGGATTGAGGATTGAGGATTGAAGATACAGTATTGAGGATTGAAGATTGAGGATTGAGGATTGAGGATTGAGGACTGAGTATGAGGGCTGAGGGTTGAGGATTGAGGTTTGAGGACTGAGGACTGAGGATTGAGGATTGAGAATTGAGGATTCAGGATTGAGGATTGAAGATTGAGGATTGGGTATTGAGGATTGAAGAATGAGGATTGAGGTTCCAGGATTGAGGATTCAGGATTGAGGTTTGAGGACAGAGGATTGAGGATTGGGTATTGCGGATTGAGCATTGAAGAATGAGGATTGAGGATTGAGGATTGAGGATTGAGGATTGAAGATTGAGTATTGAGGATTGAAGATTGAGGATTGAGGAATGGGGATTGAGGATTGAGGATTGAGGATTGAGGATTGAGGATTGAAGATTGAGTATTGAGGATTGAATATTGAGGATTGTGGATTGAGAATTGAGGATTGAGGATTGAAGATTAAGGATTGGTGATTGAGGATTGACGATTGAGGATTGAGTATTGAGGATTAAGAATTGAGGATTGAGGATTGAGGATTGAGGATTGAAGATTCAGTATTGAGGATTGAAGATTGAGGATTGAGGATTGAGTATTGAGGATTGACTATGAGGGCTGAGGGTTGAGGATTGAGGTTTGAGGACTGAGGACTGCGGATTGAGGATTGAGAATTGAGGATTCAGGATTGAGGATTGAAGATTGAGGATTGGGTATTGAGGATTGAAGAATGAGTATTGAGGATTGAGGATTGAGGATTGGGGATTGAAGATTGAGGGTTGAGGATTGAGGATGGAGGATTGAAGATTGAGTATTGAGGATTGAAGATTGAGGATTGAGGATTGAGGACTGAGGATTGAGGATTGTAGGCTGAGGATTGGGGACTGAGTGTTGAGGGTTGAGTGATGAGAATTGATGTTTGTGGATAGAGATTTGAAGATTGCAGATTGAGTATTGCGTATGGAAAACTCCGAACTGAGGATATTCTATTGAGGATTGAGGATTGATCACTGATTGTTGAGGACAGGGCGCTGAAGATTGAGGATTCAGGATTGAGGATTCATGATTGTGGTTTGAGGACTGAGGATTGAGGATTGAGGATTGAGGATTGAGGATTGAGGATTGAGGATTGAAGATTGAGGATTGGGTATTGAGGATTGAACATTGAGGATTGAGGATTGAGGATTGAGGATTGAGGATTGAGGATTGAGGATTGAAGATTGAATATTGATGATAGAAGATTGAGGATTGAGGATTGAGGATTGAGGACTGACGATTGAGGACTGAGTATTGAGGATTGAGAATTGAGGATTGAGGATTGAGGATAGAAGATTGAGGATTGAGGATTGAGGATTGAGGATTGAAGATTGAGTATTGAGGATTGAAGATTGAGGATTGGTGATTGAGGATTGAGGATTGAGTATTGAAGATCGAGGATTGGGGACTGAGTGTTGAGGGTTGAGTGATGAGAATTGATGTCTGTGGATAGAGATTTGAAGATTGCAGATTGAGTATTGCGTATGGAAAACTCTGAACTGAGGATATTCTATTGAGGATTGAGGATTGACAACTGATTGTTGAGGACTGAGGGCTGAAGATTGAGGTTTCAGGATTGAGGATTCAGGATTGTGGTTTGAGGACTGAGGATTGAGGTTTGAGGACTGAGGGCTGAAGATTGAGGTTTCAGGATTGAGGATTCAGGATTGTGGTTTGAGGACTGAGGATTGAGGTTTGTGGATTGAGGATTGAGGATTGAGGATAGAGGATTGAGGATTGAAGATTCAGTATTGAGGATTGAAGATTGAGGATTGAGGATTGAGGATTGAGGATTGACTATGAGGGCTGAGGGTTGAGGATTGAGGTTTGAGGACTGAGGACTGAGGATTGAGGATTGAGAATTGAGGATTCAGGATTGAGGATTGAAGATTGAGGATTGGGTATTGAGGATTGAAGAATGAGGATTGAGGATTGAGGAATGAGGATTGAGGATTGAAGATTGAGGATTGAGGATTGAGGATGGAGGGTTGAAGATTGAGTATTGAGGATTGAAGATTGAGGATTGAGGATTGAGGACTGAGGATTGATGATTGTAGATTGAGGATTGGGGACTGAGTGTTGAGGATTGAGTGATGAGAATTGATGTTTGTGGATAGAGATTTGAAGATAGCAGATTGAGTATTGCGTATGGAAAACTCCGAACTGAGGATATTCTATTGAGGATTGAGGATTGATAACTGATTGTTGAGGACAGGGCGCTGAAGGTTGAGGATTCAGGATTGAGGATTCAGGATTGTGGTTTGAGGACTGAGGATTGAGGATTGAGGATTGAGGGTTGAGGATTGAGGATTGAGGATTGAAGATTGAGGATTGGGTATTGAGGATTGAACATTGAGGATTGAGGATTGAGGATTGAGGATTGAGGATTGTAGATTGAGGGTTGAGCATTGAGGATTGAGGATTGAAGATTGAGTATTGAGGATTGAAGATTGAGGATTGGGGATTGAGGATTCAGGATTGAGGATTGAAGATTGAGGATTGGTGACTGAGTGTTGAGGGTTGAGTGATGAGAATTGATGTTTGTTAATAGAGATTTGAAGATTGCAGGATGTGTATTGCGTATGGAAAACTCTGAACTGAGGTTATTCTATTGAGGATTGAGGATTGACAACTGATTGTTGAGGACTGAGGGCTGAAGATTGAGGTTTCAGGATTGAGATTTCAGGATTGTGGTTTGAGGACTGAGGATTGAGGTTTGAGGAATGATGATTGAGGATTGAGGTTTGAGGACTGAGGATTGAGGGTTGAGGATTGAGGATTGAGGATTGACGCTTGAGGATTGATGGATGAGGATGGAGGATTGAAGGGAGAGGACTGAGTGTTGAGGATTGAGTGTTGAGGATTGATGTTTGAAGATTGAGATTTGATTATTAAATATTGTGGATTGAGTATTGAACCATGAGAATTCAGGATATTCTATTGAGTATTGAGAATTGAGTATTGATGGTTGAGTATTGGGGATTGATTGTTGAGGGTTGTGTGTTGAATATTGAGGATTGAGGATTGAGGATTGAGGACTGAGGATTGAGGACTGAAGATTGAATATTGATGATTGAAGATTCAGGATTGAGGTTTGAGGGCTGTGGATTGAGGACGAGACTGAGGGTTGGGTATTGATGTTTGAGGTCTGAGGATTGAGAATTGAGGATTGAGGATTGAGGATTGAGGATTGAGGATTCAAGATTGAGGATTGGGTATTGAGGATTGAAGAATGAGGATTGAGGATTGAGGATTGAGGATTGAGGATTGAAGATTGAGTATTGAGGGTTGAAGATTGAGGATTGAGGATTGAGGATTGAGGATTGAGGATTGAGTATTGAGGATTGAGGATTGATGATTGAAGATTGAGTATTGAGGATTGAATATTGAGGATTGTGGATTGAGGATTGAGGATTGAGGATTGAAGATTAAGGATTGGGGATTGAGGATTGACGATTGAGGATTGAGTATTGAGGATTAAGAATTGAGGATTTAGGATTCAGGATTGAGGATTGAGGATTCACTATGAGGGCTGAGTGTTGAGGATTGAGGTTTGAGGACTGAGGACTGAGGATTGAGGATTGAGGATTGAAGATTAAGGATTGGGGATTGAGGATTGAGGATTGAGGATTGAGGATTCAGGATTGAAGATTGAGGATTGAGGATTGAGGATGGAGGATTGAAGATTGAGTATTGAGGATTGAAGGTTGAGTATTGAGGATTGAATATTGAGGATTGAGGATTGACAATTGATTGTTGAGAACCGAGGGCTGAAGATTGAGGATTCAGGATTGAGGATTCAGAATTGAGGTTTGAGGACTGAGGATTGAGGATTGAGTATTGAGAATTGAGGATTGAGGATTGAGTATTGAAGATTGAGGATTGGGTATTGAGGATTGAAGGATGAGGCTTGAGGATTGAGGATTGAGGATTGAGGATTGAGGATTGATGATTGAAGATTGAGTATTGAGGATTGAATATTGAGGATTGTGGATTGAGGATTGAGGATTGAGGATTGAAGATTAAGGATTGGGGATTGAGGATTGACGATTGAGGATTGAGTATTGAGGATTAAGAATTGAGGATTGAGGATTCAGGATTGAGGATTGAGGATTCACTATGAGGGCTGAGTGTTGAGGATTGAGGTTTGAGGACTGAGGACTGAGGATTGAGGATTGAGGATTGAAGATTAAGGATTGGGGATTGAGGATTGAGGATTGAGGATTGAGGATTCAGGATTGAAGATTGAGGATTGAGGATTGAGGATGGAGGATTGAAGATTGAGTATTGAGGATTGAAGGTTGAGTATTGAGGATTGAATATTGAGGATTGAGGATTGACAATTGATTGTTGAGAACCGAGGGCTGAAGATTGAGGATTCAGGATTGAGGATTCAGAATTGAGGTTTGAGGACTGAGGATTGAGGATTGAGTGTTGAGAATTGAGGATTGAGGATTGAGTATTGAAGATTGAGGATTGGGTATTGAGGATTGAAGGATGAGGCTTGAGGATTGAGGATTGAGGATTGAGGATTGAAGATTGAGTATTGAGGTTTGAAGACTGACGATTGAGGGTTGAGGATTGTGGATTGAGGATTGAGGATTGAGGATTGATGATTGAGTATTGAGGATTGAAGGTTGAGGATTGAGGATTGAGGATTGAGTATTGAGGATTGAGGATTGAAGGTTGAGGATTGAGGATTCAAGATTGAGGATAGGGTATTGAGGATTGAAGAATGAGGATTGAGGATTGAATATTGAGGATTGAGGATTGACAATTGATTGTTGAGAACCGAGGGCTGAAGATTGAGGATTCAGGATTGAGGATTCTGTATTGAGGTTTGAGGACTGAGGATTGAGGATTGAAGATTGATTATTGAGATTGAATATTGAGGATTGAGGATTGAGGATTGATGATTGAGGATTGAGGATGAGAGCTGAGCGTTGAGGATTGAGGTTTGAGGACTGAGGACTGAGGATTGAGTATTGAGAATTGAGGATTGAGGATTGAGTATCGAAGATTGAGGATTGGGTATTGAGGATTGAAGGATGAGGATTGAGGATTGAGGATTGAAGATTGAGTATTGAGGTTTGAAGACTGACGATTGAGGGTTGAGGATTGAGGATTGAGGATTGAGGATTGAGGATTGATGATTGAGTATTGAGGATTGAAGATTGAGGATTGAGGATTGAGGATTGAGTATTGAGGATTGAGGATTGAAGGTTGAGGATTGAAGATTCAAGATTGAGGATTGGGTATTGAGGATTGAAGATTGAGTATCGAGGATTGAAGATTGAGGATTGAGGATTGAGGATTGAGGATTGAGGATTGAGGATTGTGGATTGACTATGAGGGCTGAGTGTTGAGGATTGAGGTTTGAGGACTGACGACTGAGGATTGAGGATTGAGAATTGAGGATTCAGGATTGAGGATTGAAGATTGAGGATTGGGTATTGAGGATTGACGGTTGAGGATTGCGAATTGAGGTTTGAGGATTGACGATGAGGGCTGAGGGTTGAGGATTGAGGATTGAGGACTGAGGACTGAGGATTGAGTGTTGAGGATTGAGGGTTGAGGATTGAGGATTGAGGATTGAGGATTGAGGATGAGGGCTGAGGTTTGAGGTCTGAGGTTTGAGTATCGAATCGTGAGAATTCAGGATATTCTATTGAGTATTGAGGATTGAGGATTGAGGATTGAGGATTGAGGATTGAGCATGAGAGCTGAGCGTTGAGGATTGAGGTTTGAGGTCTGTGGACTGAGGATTGAAGATTGAGGATTGAGGATTGAGGACTGAGGACTGAGGACTGAAGATTGAATATTGATGATTGTAGATTGAGGATTGAGGATTGAGGGCTGTGGATTGAGGACGAGGACTGAGGGTTGAGTATTGATGCTTGAGGTCTGAGGATTGAGTATTGAGGATTGAGAATTGAGGATTGAGGATTGAGGATTCAAGATTGAGGATTGGGTATTGAAGATTGAAGAATGAGGATTGAGGATTGAGGTTTGAGGACTGAGGACTGAGGGTTGAGGATTGAGAATTGAGGACTCAGGATTGAGGATTGAAGATTGAGGATTGGGTATTGAGGATTGAAGGATGAGGATTGAGGATTCAGGATTGAGGATTCAGGATTGAGGTTTGAGGACAGAGGATTGAGGATTGGGTATTGCGGATTGAGCATTGAGGATTGAGGATTGAGGATTGAGGACTGAGGATTGAGGACTGAAGATTGAATATTGATGATTGAAGATTGAGGATTGAGGATTGAGGGCTGTGGATTGAGGACGAGGACTGAGGGTTGAGTATTGATGTTTGAGGTCTGAGGATTGAGGATTGAGTATTGAGAATTGAGGATTGAGGATTGAGGATTCAAGATTGAGGATTGGGTATTGAGGGTTGAAGAATGAGGATTGAGGATGGAGGATTGACGATCGAGTATTGAGGATTGAAGATTGAGGATTGAGGATTGAGGACTGAGGATTGAGGATTGTAGATTGAGGATTGGGGACTGAGTGTTGAGGGTTGAGTGATGAGAATTGATGTTTGTGGATAGAGATTTGAAGATTGCAGATTGAGTATTGCGTATGGAAAACTCCGAACTGAGGAAATTCTATTGAGGATTGAGGATTGATAATTGATTGTTGAGGACAGGGCGCTGAAGATTGAGGATTCAGGATTGAGGATTCAGGATTGTGGTTTGTGGACTGAGGATTGAGAATTGAGGATTGAGGATTGAGTATTGAGGATTGAGTATTGAAGATTGAGGATCGGGTATTGAGGATTGAACATTGAGGATTGAGGATTGAAGATTGAGGATTGAGGAATGGGTATTGAGTATTGAACATTGAGGATTGAGGATTGAGTGTTGAGGATTGAGGATTGAGGATTGAAGATTGAATATTGATGATAGAAGATTGAGGATTGAGGAATGAGGATTGAGGATTGACGATTGAGGACTGAGTATTGAGGATTGAGAATTGAGGATTGAGGATTGAGGATTGAAGATTCAGTATTGAGAACTGAAGAATGAGTATTGAGAATTGAGGAATGAGGATTGACTATGAGGGCTGAGGGTTGAGGATTGCGGTTTGAGGACTGAGGACTGGGGATTGAAGATTGAGAGTTGAGGATTGAGGATTTAGGATTGAAGATTGAGGACTGGGTATTGAGGATTGTAGAATGAGGATTGAGGATTGAGGATTGAGGATTGAGAATTGAAGATTGTGGATTGAGTATTGAGGATTGAGGATTGAAGATTGAGTATTGAGGATTGAATATTGAGGATTGGGGATGGAGGATTGAGGATTGAGGATTGAAGATTGAGGATTGGGGACTGAGTGTTGAGGGTTGAGTGATGAGAATTGATGTTTGTGGATGGAGATTTGAAGACTGCAGATTGGGTATTGCTTATGGAAAACTCTGAACTGAGGATACTCTATTGAGGATTGAGGATTGACAACTGATTGTTGAGGACTGAGGGCTGAGGGTTGAGGTTTCAGGATTGAGGATTGAGGATTGAGGATTGAGGATTGAAGATTGAGGATTGAGGATTGAGGGTTGAACATTGAGGATTGAGGATTGAGGATTGAGGATTGAGGATTGAGGATTGAAGATTGAATATTGATGATTGAAAATTGAGGATTGAGGATTGAGTGTTGTGGATTGAGGACGAGGTCTGATGGTTGAGTATTGATGTTTGAGGTCTGAGGATTGGGGATTGAGGATTGAGAATTGAGGATTGAGGATTCAGGATTGACGATTGAGGATTGAGGACTGAGGATTGATGATTGGGGATTGAAGATTGAGTATTGAGGATTGAAGGTTGACTATTGACGATTGAGGATTGAGGATTGAGGATTGAGGATTGAAGATTGAGGATTGGGGACTGAGTGTTGAGGGTTGAGTGATGAGAATTGATGTTTGTGGATAGAGATTTGAAGATTGCAGATTGAGTATTGTGTATCGAAAACTGCGAATTGAGGTAATTCTATTGAGGATTGAGGATTGTCACCTGATTGTTGAGGACTGAGGGCTGAAGATTGAGGATTCAGGATTGAGGATTCAGAATTGAGGATTGAAGATTGATGATTGAGTGTTGAGGATTGAAGATTGAGGATTGAGGATTGAGGATTGAGGATTGAGGATTGAGGATTGAAGATTGAGGATTGGGGATTGAAGATTGAGTATTTAGGATTCAAGATTGAGGATTGAGGATTGAGGATTGAGGATTGAGGATTGAGGATTGTGGATTGAGGATTGAAGATTGAGTATTGAGGATTGAATATTGAGGATTGTGGATTGAGGATTGAGGATTGAAAACTAAGGATTGGGGATTGAGGACTGACGATTGAGGATTGAGTATTGAGGATTGAAGATTGAGGATTGGGGACTGAGAGCTGAGGGTTGAGTGATGAGAATTGATGTTTGTGGATAGAGATTTAAAGATTGCAGATTGAGTATTGAGTATTGAAAACTGTGAATTGATGATATTCTATTGAGGATTGAGAATTGACAACTGATTGTTGAGGACTTAGGTCTGAAGATTGAGGATTCAGGATTGAGGATTCGGGATTGAGGTTTGAGGACTGAGGATTGAGGGTTGAGGATTGAGTTTGAGGATTGACGCTTGAGGATTGATGGTTGAGGATGGAGGATTGAAGAGGGAGGACTGAGTGTTGAGGATTGATTGTCGAGGATCGATGTTTGAGGATTGAGATTTGATTATTGAATTTGTGGATTGAGTATTGAACCATGAGAATTCAGGATACTCTGTTGAGCATTGAGAATTGAGTATTGATGGTTGAGTATTGAGGATTGATGGTTGAGGGTTGTGTGCCGAATATTGAGGATTGAGGATTGAGGATTGAGGACTGAAGATTGAGGATTGAAGATTTAGTATTGACGATTGATGATTGAGTATTTAGGATTGACGATTGAGGACTGAGTATTGAGGATTGAGAATTGAGGATTGAGGATTGAGGATTGAAGATTCAGTATTGAGGACTGAAGATTGTGTATTGAGAATTGAGGATTGAGGATTCAGGATTGAGGATTGAAGATTGAGTATTGGGGATTGAATATTGAGGATTATGGATTGAGGATTGAGGATTGAGGATTGAAGATTAATGATTGGGGATTGAGGATTGACGATTGAGCAGAGAGTTTTGAGGATTAAGAATTGAGGATTGAGGGTAGAGGATTGAAGATTCAGTATTGAGGATTGAAGACTGAGGATTGAGGATTGAGGATTGAGGATTGACTATGAGGGCTGAGGGTTGAGGATTGAGGTTTGAGGACTGAGGACTGAGGATTGAGGATTGAGAATTGAGGATTCAGGATTGAGGATTGAAGATTGAGGATTGGGTATTGAGGATTGAAGAATGAGGATAGAGGATTGAGGATTGAGGATTGAGGATTGAAGATTGAGGATTGAGGATTGAGGATGGAGGATTGAAGATTGAGTATTGAGGATTGAAGATTGAGGATTGAGGATTGAGGACTGAGGATTGAGGATTGTAGATTGAGGATTGGGGACTGAGTGTTGAGGGTTGAGTGATGAGAATTGATGTTTGTGGATAGAGATTTGAAGATTGCAGATTGAGTATTGCGTATGAAAAACTCCGAACTGAGGATATTCTATTGAGGATTGAGGATTGATAACTGATTGTTGAGGACAGGGCGCTGAAGATTGAGGATTCAGGATTGAGGATTCAGGATTGTGGTTTGAGGACTGAGGATTGAGGATTGAGGATTGAGGATTGAGGATTGAGGATTGAGGATTGAAGATTGAGGATTGGGTATTGAGGATTGAACATTGAGGATTGAGGATTGAGGGCTGAGGATTGAGGATTGAGGATTGAAGATTGAATATTGATGATAGAAGATTGAGGATTGAGGATTGAGGATTGAGGATTGAGGATTGAGGATTGAAGATTGTGGATTGAGGATTGAGGATTGAGGATTGAAGATTAAGGATTGGGGATTGAGGATTGACGATTGAGGATTGAGTATTGAGGATTAAGTATTGAGGATTGAGGATTGAGGATTGAAGATACAGTATTGAGGATTGAAGATTGAGGATTGAGGATTGAGGATTGAGGATTGAGTATGAGGGCTGAGGGTTGAGGATTGAGGTTTGAGGACTGAGGACTGAGGATTGAGGATTGAGAATTGAGGATTCAGGATTGAGGATTGAAGATTGAGGATTGGGTATTGAGGATTGAAGAATGAGGATTGAGGTTCCAGGATTGAGGATTCAGGATTGAGGTTTGAGGACAGAGGATTGAGGATTGGGTATTGCGGATTGAGCATTGAGGATTGAGGATTGAGGATTGAGGACTGAGGATTGAGGACTGAAGATTGAATATTGATGATTGAGGATTGAGGATTGAGGATTGAGGGCTGTGAATTGAGGACGAGGACTGAGGGTTGAGTATTGATGTTTGAGGTCTGAGGATTGAGGATTGAGGATTGAGAATTGAGGATTGAGGATTGAGGATTCAAGATTGAGGATTGGGTATTGAGGATTGAAGAATGAGGATTGAGGATTGAGGATTGAGGATTGAGGATTGAAGATTGAGTATTGAGGATTGAAGATTGAGGATTGAGGAATGGGGATTGAGGATTGAGGATTGAGGATTGAGGATTGAGGATTGAAGATTGAGTATTGAGGATTGAATATTGAGGATTGTGGATTGAGAATTGAGGATTGAGGATTGAAGATTAAGGATTGGTGATTGAGGATTGACGATTGAGGATTGAGTATTGAGGATTAAGAACTGAGGATTGAGGATTGAGGATTGAGGATTGAAGATTGAGTATTGAGGATTGAAGATTGAGGATTGAGGATTGAGGACTGAGGATTGAGGATTGTAGGCTGAGGATTGGGGACTGAGTGTTGAGGGTTGAGTGATGAGAATTGATGTTTGTGGATAGAGATTTGAAGATTGCAGATTGAGTATTGCGTATGGAAAACTCCGAACTGAGGATATTCTTTTGAGGATTGAGGATTGATCACTGATTGTTGAGGACAGGGCGCTGAAGATTGAGGATTCAGGATTGAGGATTCATGATTGTGGTTTGAGGACTGAGGATTGAGGATTGAGGATTGAGGATTGAGGATTGAGGATTGAGGATTGAAGATTGAGGATTGGGTATTGAGGATTGAACATTGAGGATTGAGGATTGAGGATTGAGGATTGAGGATTGAGGATTGAGGATTGAAGATTGAATATTGATGATAGAAGATTGAGGATTGAGGATTCAGGATTGAGGACTGACGATTGAGGACTGAGTATTGAGGATTGAGAATTGAGGATTGAGGATTGAGGATAGAAGATTGAGGATTGAGGATTGAGGATTGAGGATTGAAGATTGAGTATTGAGGATTGAAGATTGAGGATTGGTGATTGAGGATTGAGGATTGAGTATTGAAGATCGAGGATTGGGGACTGAGTGTTGAGGGTTGAGTGATGAGAATTGATGTCTGTGGATAGAGATTTGAAGATTGCAGATTGAGTATTGCGTATGGAAAACTCTGAACTGAGGATATTCTATTGAGGATTGAGGATTGACAACTGATTGTTGAGGACTGAGGGCTGAAGATTGAGGTTTCAGGATTGAGGATTCAGGATTGTGGTTTGAGGACTGAGGATTGAGGTTTGAGGACTGAGGGCTGAAGATTGAGGTTTCAGGATTGAGGATTCAGGATTGTGGTTTGAGGACTGAGGATTGAGGTTTGAGGATTGAGGATGGAGGATTGAGGATAGAGGATTGAGGATTGAAGATTCAGTATTGAGGATTGAAGATTGAGGATTGAGGATTGAGGATTGAGGATTGACTATGAGGGCTGAGGGTTGAGGATTGAGGTTTGAGGACTGAGGACTGAGGATTGAGGATTGAGAATTGAGGATTCAGGATTGAGGATTGAAGATTGAGGATTGGGTATTGAGGATTGAAGAATGAGGATTGAGGATTGAGGAATGAGGATTGAGGATTGAAGATTGAGGATTGAGGATTGAGGATGGAGGGTTGAAGATTGAGTATTGAGGATTGAAGATTGAGGATTGAGGATTGAGGACTGAGGATTGAGGATTGTAGATTGAGGATTGGGGACTGAGTGTTGAGGATTGAGTGATGAGAATTGATGTTTGTGGATAGAGATTTGAAGATTGCAGATTGAGTATTGCGTATGGAAAACTCCGAACTGAGGATATTCTATTGAGGATTGAGGATTGATAACTGATTGTTGAGGACAGGGCGCTGAAGGTTGAGGATTCAGGATTGAGGATTCAGGATTGTGGTTTGAGGACTGAGGATTGAGGATTGAGGATTGAGGGTTGAGGATTGAGGATTGAGGATTGAAGATTGAGGATTGGGTATTGAGGATTGAACATTGAGGATTGAGGATTGAGAATTGAGGATTGAGGATTGAGGATTGAAGATTGAATATTGATGATAGAAGATTGAGGATTGAGGATTGAGGAATGAGGATTGACGATTGAGGACTGAGTATTGAGGATTGAGAATTGAGGATTGAGGATGGAGGATTGAAGATTCAGTATTGAGGATTGAAGATTGAGTATTGAGAATTGAGGATTGAGGATTGACTATGAGGGCTGAGGATTGAGGATTGCGGTTTGAGGACTGGGGACTGGGGATTGAGGATTGAGAAATAAGGATTGAGGATTTAGGATTGAAGATTGAGGACTGGCTATAGAGGATTGACGAATGAGGATTGAGGATTGAGGATTGAGGATTGAGGATTGTAGATTGAGGGTTGAGCATTGAGGATTGAGGATTGAAGATTGAGTATTGAGGATTGAAGATTGAGGATTGGGGATTGAGGATTCAGGATTGAGGATTGAAGATTGAGGATTGGTGACTGAGTGTTGAGGGTTGAGTGATGAGAATTGATGTTTGTTAATAGAGATTTGAAGATTGCAGGATGTGTATTGCGTATGGAAAACTCTGAACTGAGGTTATTCTATTGAGGATTGAGGATTGACAACTGATTGTTGAGGACTGAGGGCTGAAGATTGAGGTTTCAGGATTGAGATTTCAGGATTGTGGTTTGAGGACTGAGGATTGAGGTTTGAGGAATGATGATTGAGGATTGAGGTTTGAGGACTGAGGATTGAGGGTTGAGGATTGAGGATTGAGGATTGACGCTTGAGGATTGATGGATGAGGATGGAGGATTGAAGGGAGAGGACTGAGTGTTGAGGATTGAGTGTTGAGGATTGATGTTTGAAGATTGAGATTTGATTATTAAATATTGTGGATTGAGTATTGAACCATGAGAATTCAGGATATTCTATTGAGTATTGAGAATTGAGTATTGATGGTTGAGTATTGGGGATTGATTGTTGAGGGTTGTGTGTTGAATATTGAGGATTGAGGATTGAGGATTGAGGACTGAGGATTGAGGACTGAAGATTGAATATTGATGATTGAAGATTCAGGATTGAGGTTTGAGGGCTGTGGATTGAGGACGAGACTGAGGGTTGGGTATTGATGTTTGAGGTCTGAGGATTGAGAATTGAGGATTGAGGATTGAGGATTGAGGATTGAGGATTGAGGATTCAAGATTGAGGATTGGGTATTGAGGATTGAAGAATGAGGATTGAGGATTGAGGATTGAGGATTGAGGATTGAAGATTGAGTATTGAGGATTGAAGATTGAGGATTGAGGATTGAGGATTGAGGATTGAGGATTGAGGATTGATGATTGAAGATTGAGTATTGAGGATTGAATATTGAGGATTGTGGATTGAGGATTGAGGATTGAGGATTGAAGATTAAGGATTGGGGATTGAGGATTGACGATTGAGGATTGAGTATTGAGGATTAAGAATTGAGGATTGAGGATTCAGGATTGAGGATTGAGGATTCACTATGAGGGCTGAGTGTTGAGGGTTGAGGTTTGAGGACTGAGGACTGAGGATTGAGGATTGAGGATTGAAGATTAAGGATTGGGGATTGAGGATTGAGGATTGAGGATTGAGGATTCAGGATTGAAGATTGAGGATTGAGGATTGAGGATGGAGGATTGAAGATTGAGTATTGAGGATTGAAGGTTGAGTATTGAGGATTGAATATTGAGGATTGAGGATTGACAATTGATTGTTGAGAACCGAGGGCTGAAGATTGAGGATTCAGGATTGAGGATTCAGAATTGAGGTTTGAGGACTGAGGGTTGAGGATTGAGTATTGAGAATTGAGGATTGAGGATTGAGTATTGAAGATTGAGGATTGGGTATTGAGGATTGAAGGATGAGGCTTGAGGATTGAGGATTGAGGATTGAGGATTGAAGATTGAGTATTGAGGTTTGAAGACTGACGATTGAGGGTTGAGGATTGAGGATTGAGGATTGAGGATTGAGGATTGATGATTGAGTATTGAGGATTGAAGGTTGAGGATTGAGGATTGAGGATTGAGTATTGAGGATTGAGGATTGAAGGTTGAGGATTGAGGATTCAAGATTGAGGATAGGGTATTGAGGATTGAAGAATGAGGATTGAGGATTGAGGATTGAGGATTGAGGACTGAGGACTGAGGACTGAAGATTGAATATTGATGATTGTAGATTGAGGATTGAGGATTGAGGGCTGTGGATTGAGGACGAGGACTGACGGTTGAGTATTGATGCTTGAGGTCTGAGGATTGAGTATTGAGGATTGAGAATTGAGGATTGAGGATTGAGGATTCAAGATTGAGGATTGGGTATTGAAGATTGAAGAATGAGGATTGAGGTTTGAGGATTGAGGATTGAGGATTGAAGATTGGGTATTGAGGATTGAAGATTGAGGATTGAGGATTGAGTATTGAGGATTGAGGATTGAGGATTGAGGATTCAGGATTGATGATTGAAGATTGAGTATTGAGGATTGAATATTGAGGATTGTGGATTGAGGATTGAGAATTGAGGATTGAAGATTAAGGATTAGGGATTGAGGATTGACGATTGAGGATTGAGTATTGAGGATGAAGAATTGAGGATTGAGGATTGAGGATTGAGGATTGAAGATTTAGTATTGGTGATTGAAGATTGAGGTTTGAGGATTGAGGATTGAGGATTGACTATGAGGGCTGAGTGTTGAGGATTGAGGTTTGAGGACTGAGGACTGAGGATTGAGGATTGAGGATTGAAGATTAAGGATTGGGGATTGAGGATTGAGGGTTGAGGATTGAGGATTCAGGATTGAAGATTGAGGATTGAGGATTGAGGACGGAGGATTGAAGATTGAGTATTGAGGATTGAAGGTTGAGTATTGAGGATTGAATATTGAGGATTGAGGATTGACAATTGATTGTTGAGAACCGAGGGCTGAAGATTGAGGATTCAGGATTGAGGATTCTGTATTGAGGTTTGAGGACTGAGGATTGAGGATTGAAGATTGATTATTGAGATTGAATATTGAGGATTGAGGATTGAGGATTGATGATTGAGGATTGAGGATGAGAGCTGAGCGTTGAGGATTGAGGTTTGAGGACTGAGGACTGAGGATTGAGTATTGAGAATTGAGGATTGAGGATTGAGTATCGAAGATTGAGGATTGGGTATTGAGGATTGAAGGATGAGGATTGAGGATTGAGGATTGAAGATTGAGTATTGAGGTTTGAAGACTGACGATTGAGGGTTGAGGATTGAGGATTGAGGATTGAGGATTGAGGATTGATGATTGAGTATTGAGGATTGAAGATTGAGGATTGAGGATTGAGGATTGAGTATTGAGGATTGAGGATTGAAGGTTGAGGATTGAAGATTCAAGATTGAGGATTGGGTATTGAGGATTGAAGATTGAGTATTGAGGATTGAAGATTGAGGATTGAGGATTGAGGATTGAGGATTGAGGATTGAGGATTGTGGATTGACTATGAGGGCTGAGTGTTGAGGATTGAGGTTTGAGGACTGACGACTGAGGATTGAGGATTGAGAATTGAGGATTCAGGATTGAGGATTGAAGATTGAGGATTGGGTATTGAGGATTGACGGTTGAGGATTGAGAATTGAGGTTTGAGGATTGACGATGAGGGCTGAGGGTTGAGGATTGAGGATTGAGGACTGAGGACTGAGGATTGAGTGTTGAGGATTGAGGGTTGAGGATTGAGGATTGAGGATTGAGGATTGAGGATGAGGGCTGAGGTTTGAGGTCTGAGGTTTGAGTATTGAATCGTGAGAATTCAGGATATTCTATTGAGTATTGAGGATTGAGGATTGAGGATTGAGGATTGAGGATTGAGCATGAGAGCTGAGCGTTGAGGATTGAGGTTTGAGGACTGTGGACTGAGGATTGAGGATTGAGGATTGAGGATTGAGGACTGAGGACTGAGGACTGAAGATTGAATATTGATGATTGTAGATTGAGGATTGAGGATTGAGGGCTGTGGTTTGAGGACGAGGACTGAGGGTTGAGTATTGATGCTTGAGGTCTGAGGATTGAGTATTGAGGATTGAGAATTGAGGATTGAGGATTGAGGATTGAAGATTGAGGATTGAGTATTGAGGATTGAAGGATGAGGATTGAGGATTCAGGATTGAGGATTCAGGATTGAGGTTTGAGGACAGAGGATTGAGGATTGGGTATTGCGGATTGAGCATTGAGGATTGAGGATTGAGGATTGAGGACTGAGGATTGAGGACTGAAGGTTGAATATTGATGATTGAAGATTGAGGATTGAGGATTGAGGGCTGTGGATTGAGGACGAGGACTGAGGGTTGAGTATTGATGTTTGAGGTCTGAGGATTGAGGATTGAGTATTGAGAATTGAGGATTGAGGATTGAGGATTCAAGATTGAGGATTGGGTATTGAGGATTGAAGAATGAGGATTGAGGATGGAGGATTGACGATTGAGTATTGAGGATTGAAGATTGAGGATTGAGGATTGAGGACTGAGGATTGAGGATTGTAGATTGAGGATTGGGGACTGAGTGTTGAGGGTTGAGTGATGAGAATTGATGTTTGTGGATAGAGATTTGAAGATTGCAGATTGAGTATTGCGTATGGAAAACTCCGAACTGAGGAAATTCTATTGAGGATTGAGGATTGATAATTGATTGTTGAGGACAGGTCGCTGAAGATGAGGATTCAGGATTGAGGATTCAGGATTGTGGTTTGAGGACTGAGGATTGAGAATTGAGGATTGAGGATTGAGTATTGAGGATTGAGTATTGAAGATTGAGGATCGGGTATTGAGGATTGAACATTGAGGATTGAGGATTGAAGATTGAGGATTGAGGAATGGGTATTGAGGATTGAACATTGAGGATTGAGGATTGAGTGTTGAGGATTGAGGATTGAGGACTGAAGATTGAATATTGATGATAGAAGATTGAGGATTGAGGAATGAGGATTGAGGATTGACGATTGAGGACTGAGTATTGAGGATTGAGAATTGAGGATTGAGGATTGAGGATTGAAGATTCAGTATTGAGAACTGAAGAATGAGTATTGAGAATTGAGGATTGAGGATTGACTATGAGGGCTGAGGGTTGAGGATTGCGGTTTGAGGACTGAGGACTGGGGATTGAAGATTGAGAGTTGAGGATTGAGGATTTAGGATTGAAGATTGAGGACTGGGTATTGAGGATTGTAGAATGAGGATTGAGGATTGAGGATTGAGGATTGAGAATTGAAGATTGTGGATTGAGTATTGAGGATTGAGGATTGAAGATTGAGTATTGAGGATTGAATATTGAGGATTGGGGATGGAGGATTGAGGATTGAGGATTGAAGATTGAGGATTGGGGACTGAGTGTTGAGGGTTGAGTGATGAGAATTGATGTTTGTGGATGGAGATTTGAAGACTGCAGATTGGGTATTGCTTATGGAAAACTCTGAACTGAGGATACTCTATTGAGGATTGAGGATTGACAACTGATTGTTGAGGACTGAGGGCTGAGGGTTGAGGTTTCAGGATTGAGGATTGAGGATTGAGGATTGAGGATTGAAGATTGAGGATTGAGGATTGAGGATTGAACATTGAGGATTGAGGATTGAGGATTGAGGATTGAGGATTGAGGATTGAAGATTGAATATTGATGATTGAAAATTGAGGATTGAGGATTGAGTGTTGTGGATTGAGGACGAGGTCTGATGGTTGAGTATTGATGTTTGAGGTCTGAGGATTGGGGATTGAGGATTGAGAATTGAGGATTGAGGATTCAGGATTGACGATTGAGGATTGAGGACTGAGGATTGATGATTGGGGATTGAAGATTGAGTATTGAGGATTGAAGGTTGACTATTGACGATTGAGGATTGAGGATTGAGGATTGAGGATTGAAGATTGAGGATTGGGGACTGAGTGTTGAGGGTTGAGTGATGAGAATTGATGTTTGTGGATAGAGATTTGAAGATTGCAGATTGAGTATTGTGTATCGAAAACTGCGAATTGAGGTAATTCTATTGAGGATTGAGGATTGTCACCTGATTGTTGAGGACTGAGGGCTGAAGATTGAGGATTCAGGATTGAGGATTCAGAATTGAGGTTTGAGGTCTGAGGATTGAGGATTGAGGATTGAAGGTAGAGTATTGAGGATTGAAGATTGAGGATTGAGGGTTGAGTATTGAGGATTGAGGATGAGGACTGAGGATTGACGATTGAAGATTGAGTATTGAGGATTGAAGGTTGAGGATTTAGCATTGAGGATTGAAGATTGAGTATTGAGGATTGAAGATTCATGATTGAGTGTTGAGGATTGAAGATTGAGGATTGAGGATTGAGGATGGAGGACTGAGGATTGAGGATTGAGGATTGAAGACTGAGGATTGGGGATTGAAGATTGAGTATTGAGGATTCAAGATTGAGGATTGAGGATTGAGGATTGAGGATTGAGGATTGAGGATTGAGGATTGAGTATTGAAGATTGAGTATTGAGGATTGAATATTGAGGATTGAAGCTTGAGGATTGGGGACTGAGAGCTGAGGGTTGAGTGGTGAGAATTGATGTTTGTGGATAGAGATTTAAAGATTGCAGACTGAGTATTGAGTATTGAAAACTGTGAATTGATGATATTCTATTGAGTATTGAGAATTGACAACTGATTGTTGAGGACTTAGGTCTGAAGATTGAGGATTCAGAATTGAGGATTCAGGATTGAGGTTTGAGGACTGAGGATTGAGGATTGGGTATTGCGGATTGAGCATTGAGGATTGAGGATTGAGGATTGAGGACTGAGGGTTGAGGACTGAAGATTGAATATTGATGATTGAAGATTGAGGATTGAGGGCTGTGGATTGAGGACGAGGACTGAGGGTTGAGTATTGATGTTTGAGGTCTGACGATTGAGGATTGCGGATTGAGAATTGGGGATTGAGGATTGAGGATTGAAGATTGAGGATTGGGTATTGAGGATTGAAGAATGAGAACTGAGGATTGAAGATTGAGGATTGAGGATTGAAGATTGAGTATTGAGGATTGAAGATTGAGGATTGAGGATTGAGGATTGAGGATTGAAGATTGAGTATTGAGTATTGAGGATTGAGGATTGGGGATTGAAGATTCAGTATTGAGGAATGAAGATTGAGTATTGAGAATTGAGGATTGAGGATTGACTATGAGGGCTGAGGGTTGAGGATTGCGGTTTGAGGACTGAGGACTGGGGATTGAGGATTGAGAATTGAGGATTGAGGATTTAGGATTGAAGATTGAGGACTGGTTATTGAGGATTGAAGAATGAGGATTGAGGATTGAGGATTGAAGATTGAGGATTGAGGATTGAGGATTGAGGATTGAAGATTGAGTATTGAGGATTGAAGATTGAGGATTGGGGATTGAGGATTGAGGATTGAGGATTGAAGATTGAGGATTGGGGACTGAGTGTTGAGGGTTGAGTGATGAGAATTGATGTTTGTGGATAGAGATTTGAAGATTGCAGGTTGAGTATTGCGTATGGAAATCTCTGAACTGAGGATATTCTATTGAGGATTGAGGATTGACAACTGATTGTTGAGGACTGAGGGCTGAAGATTGAGGATTCAGGATTGAGGATTCATGATTGTGGTTTGAGGACTGAGGATTGAGGATTGGAGATTGAGGACTGAAGGTTGAGGATTGAAGATTTAGTATTGACGATTGAAGATTGAGGATTTAGGATTGAGGATTGAGGATTGAGGATTGAGGATTGCGGATTGAGGATTGAAGATTGAGTATTGAGGATTGAATATTGAGGATTGTGGATTGAGGTTTGAGGACTGAGGATTGAGGATTGGGTATTGCGGATTGAGCATTGAGGATTGAGGATTGAGGATTGAGGACTGAGGATTGAGGACTGAATATTGAATATTGATGATTGAAGATTGAGGATTGAGGATTGAGGGCTGTGGATTGAGGACGAGGACTGAGGGTTGGGTATTGATGTTTGAGGTCTGATGAGTGAGGATTGAGGGTTGAGAATTGAGGATTGAGGATTGAGGATTCAAGATTGAGGATTGGGTGTTGAGGATTGAAGAATGAGGATTGAGGATTGAGGATTGAGGATTGAGGATTGAGGATTGAAGATTGAGTATTGAGGATTGAAGATTGAGGATTGAGGAATGAGGATTGAGGATTGAGGATTGAGGATTGAGGATTGAGGATTGAAGATTGAGTATTGAGGATTGAATATTGAGGATTGTGGATTGAGGATTGAGGATTGAGGATTGAAGATTAAGGACTGGGGATTGCGGATTGACGATTGTGGATTGAGTATTGAGGATTAAGTATTGAGGATTGAGGATTGAGGATTGGGTATTGAGGATTGAAGAATGAGGATTGAGGATTGAGGATTGAGGATTGAGGATTGAAGATTGAGGATTGTGGATTGAGGATGGAGGATTGAAGATTGAGGATTGGGTATTGAGGATTGAAGAATGAGGATTGAGGATTGAGGATTGAGGATTGAGGATTGAAGATTGAAGATTGAGGATTGAGGATTCAGGATTGAGGATTGAGGATTGAAGATTGAGGATTGAGGATTGAAGATTGAGGATTGAGGAATGAGGATTGAGGATTGAGGATTGAGGATTGAGGATTGAGGATTGAAGATTGTGTATTGAGGATTGAATATTGAGGATTGTGGATTGAGGATTGAGGATTGAGGATTGAAGATTATGGATTGGGTATTGAAGATTGACGCTTGAGGATTGATGGTTGAGGATGGAGGATTGATGAGAGAGGACTGAGTGTTGTGGATTGAGTGTTGAGGATTGATGTTTGAGGATTGAGACTTGATTATTCAAATTGTGGATTGAGTAATGAACCATGAGAATTCAGGAAATTCTATTGAGTATAGAGAATTGCGTATTGATGGTTGAGTATTGAGGATTGATGGTTGAGGGTTGTGTGTTGAATATTGAGGATTGAGGATTGAGGATTGAGAACTGAAGATTGAGGATTGAAGATTTAGTATTGACGATTGAAGGTTGAGGATTCAGGATTGAGAATTGAGAATTGAGGATGGGGACTGAGGGTTGAGGATTGAGGTGTGAGGAACGAGGATTGGGGTTTGAGGATTGAGGGCAGAGGATTGACGATTGAGTATTGAAGATTGAGGATTGATGACTGACGATTGAGAATTGAGGATTGATGATTGCGGATTGAGGATTGAAGATTGAGTATTGAGGATTGAATATTGAGGATTGAGGATTGAGTGTTGAGGATTGAAGATTAAGAATTGAGGATTGAGGATCGAAAATTGAGTATTGAGGATTGAAGATTGAGGATTGAGGATTGAGGATTGAGGATTGGAGATTGAGGACTGAGTGTTGAGGGTTGTGTGATGAGAATTGATGTTTGTGGGTGGTGATTTGAAGATTGAACATTGAGGATTGAGTGTTGAAAACTAAGAATACAGGATATTCTACTGAGTATTGAGAACTGAGTATTGATGGTTGAGTATTGAGGATGGATGGTTAAGGGTTGTGTGTTGAATATTGAGGATTGGCGGATTGAGTATTGAAGATTGAGCACTGAGGACTGAGGATTGAGTATTGAGGATTGAGGATTGAGTATTGATGATTGAGGATTGAAGTTTGAGTATTGATGACTGAAGGTTGCGGATTGATTATTAAGGGTTGAGGATTGAGGGCGAGGGCTGAGGGTTGAGGATTGAGGACTGAGGGTTGAGGATTGAGGATTGAGCACTGAGGATTGATGTTTGAGGACTAGGGATTGAGGATTGAAGATTGAGGATTAAGGATTGAGGATTGGGGATTGGGGATCTAGGATTGGAGATTGATTATTGAGGATTGAAGATTGAGGGTTGAGGATTGAGGATCGAGAATTGAGAATTGAAGATTGAGGACTGAGGATTGAGGATTGAGGAATGAGGATTGAAGATTGAGGATTGGGGATTGAGGATTGTCGATTGAGGATTGAGTATTGAGGATTGAGAATTGAGGATTGAGGATTGAAGATTGAGTATTGAGGATTGACCGTTGATGACTGAGAATTGAGGTTTGAGGATTGACGATGAGGGCTGAGGGTTGAGGATTGGGGATTGAGGACTGAGGACTGAGGATTGAGTGTTGAGGATTGAGGGTTGAGGATTGAGGGTTGAGGATTGAGGATTGAGGATGAGGGCTGAGGTTTGAGGTTTGTGGTTTGAGTATTGAATCGTGAGAATTCAGGATATTCTATTGAGTATTGAGGATTGAGGATTGAGGATTGAGGACTGAGGATTGAGGATGAGAGCAGAGCGTTGAGGATTGAGGTTTGAGGACTGTGGACTGAGGATTGAGGATTGAGAATTGAGGATTGAGGATTGAGTATTGAAGATTGAGAATTGAGGATTGAAGGTTGAGGATTGATGAATGAGGATTGAGGATTGAGGATGAGGGCTGAGGGTTGATGGTTGAGGTTTTAGGACTGAGGACTGAGGATTGAGGATTGAGAATTGAGGATTTAGGATTGAGGATTGAAGATTGAGGATTGGGTATTGAGGATTGAAGAATGAGGGTTGAGGATTGAGTATTGAGGATTGAAGATTGAGGATTGGGGATTGAGGATTGAGGATTGAGGATTGAAGATTCAGGATTGGGGACTGAGTGTTGAGGGTTAAGTGATGAGAATTGATGTTTGTGGCTAGAGATTTGAAGATTGCAGATTGAGTATTGCGTATGGAAAGCTCTGAACTGAGGATATTCTATTGAGGATTGAGCATTGACAACTGATTGTTGAGGACTGAGGGCTGAAGATTGAGGATTCAGGATTGAGGTTTCAGGATTGAGGTTTGAGGACTGAGGATTGAGGATTGAGGATTGAGGACTGAGGATTGAGGGTTGAGGATTGAAGATTGAGGATTGGGTATTGCGGATTGAACATTGAGGATTGAGGATTGAGGATTGAGGATTGAGTATTGAGGATTGAGGACTGAAGATTGAATATTGATGATTGAAGATTGAGGATTGAGGATTGAGGGTTGTGGATTGAGGACGAGCACTGAGGGTTGGGTATTCATGTTTGAGATCCGAGGATTGAGGATTGAGGATTGAGGATTGAGGATCGAGGATTGAGGATTGAAGATTGAATATTGGTGATTGAAGATTGAGGATTGAGGATTGAGTGTTGTGGATTGTGGACGAGGACTGACGGTTGAGGATTGAGGTTTGAGGATTGAGGATTGAGGATTGAGGACTGAGGATTGAGCATTGAGGATTGAAGATTGTGGTCTGTGGATTGAGGATTGAAAATTGACGATTGAGGATTGTGGATTGAGGATTGAGGATTGAACATTGAGGACTGAGTGTTGAGGGTTAAGTGATGAGAATTGATGTTTGTGGATAGAGGCTTGAAGGTTGCAGATTGTGTATTGAGTATTGAAAACTGTGAATTGAGGATATTCTATTGAGGATTCAGGATTGACGACTGATTGTTGAGGACTCAGGGCTGAAGATTGACTATTCAGGATTGAGGATTCAGAATTGAGGTTTGAGGACTGAGGATTGAGGATTGAAGATTGAGTATTGAGGATTGAAGATTGAGGATCGAGGATTGAGGATTGAGGATTGAGGATGATTGCTGAGGGTTGAGGACTGAGGTTTGAGGACTGAGGACTGAGGATTGAGGATTGAGAATTGAGGATTGAGGATTGAGTATTGAAGATTGAGGATTGGGTATTGAGGATTGAAGAATGAGGATTCAGGATTGAGGGTTGAGGATTGAGGATTGAAGATTGAGTATTGAGGTTTGAAGACTGACGATTGATGGTTGAGGATTGAGGATTGAGGATTGAGGATTGAGGATTGATGATTGAGTATTGAGGATTGAAGATTGAGGATTGAGGATTGAGGATTGAGGATTGAGGATTGAAGATTGAAGATTGGGGACTGAGTGTTGAGGGTTGAGTGATGAGAATTGTTGTTTGTGGATAGAGATTTAAAGATTGCAGATTGAGTACTGAGTATTGAAAGCTGTGAATTGATGATATTCTATTGAGGATTGAGAATTGACAACTGATTGTTGAGGACTGAGGTCTGAAGATTGATGATTCAGGATTGAGGTTTCAGGATTGAGGTTTGAGGACTGAGGATTGAGGATTGAGGATTGAGGACTGAGGATTGAGGATTGAGGATTGAAGATTGAGGATTGGGTATTGCGGATTGAACATTGAGGATTGAGGATTGAGGATTGAGGATTGAGTATTGAGGATTGAGGACTGAAGATTGAATATTGATGATTGAAGATTGAGGATTGAGGATTGAGGGATGTGGATTGAGGACGAGCACTGAGGGTTGAGTATTCATGTTTGAGATCCGAGGATTGAGGATTGAGGATTGAGGATTGAGGATCGAGGATTGAGGATTGCAGATTGAATATTGGTGATTGAAGATTGAGGATTGAGGATTGAGGGTTGTGGATTGAGGACGAGGACTGAGGGTTGAGTATTGATGTTTGAGGTCTGAGGATTGCGGATTGAGGATTGAAGATTGAAAATTGAGGATTGTGGATTGAGGATTAAAGATTGTGTATTGAGGATTGAAGATTAAGGATTGATGATTGAGGATTGAGGATTGAAGAATGAGGACTGAGGATTGAGGATTGCGGATTGAGGATTGAAGATTGAGTATTGAGGATTGAATATTTAGGATCGAGGATTGAGTATTGAGGATTGAGGATTGAGGATTGATGATTGAAGAATGAGGATTGAAGATTGAGGATTGAGGATTGAGGATTAAAGATTGAGTATTGAGTGTTGAAGATTGAGAATTCAGGATTGAAGATTGAACATTGAGGACTGAGTGTTGAGGGTTGAGTGATGAGAATTGATGTTTGTGGATAGAGATTTGAAGATTGCAGATTGAGTATTGAGTATTGAGAACTGTGAATTGAGGATATTCTATTGAGGATTGAGGATTGTCACCTGATTGTTCAGGACTGAGGGCTGAAGGTTGAGGATTCAGGATTGAGGATTCAGAATTCAGGTTTGAGGACTGAGGATTGAGGATTGAGGATTGAAGATTGAGTATTGAGGATTGAAGATTGAGGATTGAGGATTGAGTATTGAGGATTGAGGATGTGGGCTGAGGGTTGAGAATTGAGGTTTAAGGACTGAGGACTGAGGATTGAGGATTGAGAATTGACGATTGAGGGCTGAGGATTGAAGATTGAGGATTGGGTATTGAGGATTGAAGAATAAGGACTGAGGATTGAGGATTGAGGATTGAGGATTGAGGATTGAAGATTGAGTGTTGAGGATTGAAGATTGAGGATTGAGGATTGAAGATTGAGGATTGAAGATTGAGCACTGGGGACTGAGTGTTGAGGGCTGAGTGATGAGAGTTGATGTTTGTGGATAGAGATTTGAAGATTGCAGATTGGGTATTGCGTATGGAAAACTCTGAACTGAGGATATTCTATTGAGGATTGAGGATTGACAACTGATTGTTGGGGACTGAGGGCTGAAGATTGAGGATTCAGGATTGAGGATTCAGGATTGCGATTTGTGGACTGAGGGATGAGGATTGAGGATTGAGAATTGATGATTGAGGATTGAGGATTGAAGATTGGGGATTGGGTATTGAGGATTGAGCATTGAGGATTGAGGATTGAGGATTGATGATTGAGGATTGAGGATTGAATATTGAATATTGATGATTGAAGATTGAGGATTGAGGATTGAGGGTTGTGTATTGAGGACGAGGGCTGAGGCTTGAGTATTGACGTTTGAGGTCTGAGGATTGATGATTGAGGATTGAGAATTGGGGATTGAGGTTTGAGGATTGAAGATTGAGGATTGGGTGATGAGGATTGAAGAATGAGGATTGAGGATTGAGGATTGAGGACTGAGGATTGAAGATTGAGTATTGAGGATTGAAGATTGAGATTTGAGGATTGAGGATTGAGGATTGAGGATTGAGGATTGAGTATTGAGGATTGATGATTGAGGATTCAGGATTGAGGATTGAGGATTGAGGAATGAGGATTGAAGATTGAATATTGATGATTGAAGATAGAGGATTGAGGATTGAGGATTGCAGATTGTGTGTTGAGGATTGAAGATTGAGGATTGAGGATTGAGGAGTGAGGTTTGAAGATTGAGGATTGAGGCCTGAGGATTGAGGATTGAGGATTGAGCATTGAGGATTGAAGATTGAGGACTGAGGTTTGAGTATTGAATCCTGAGAATTCAGGATATTCTATTGAGTATTGAGACTTGAGGATTGATGGTTGAGTATTGAGGACGGAGGATTGAGGATTGAAGGTTGATTATTGAGGATTCAGTATTGATGCTTGAGAGCTGAGGATTGAGGATTGAGGATTGAGGATTGAGGATTGAGGATTGAGGATTGAGGATTGATGATTGAGGATTGAAGATTGAGTATTGAGGATTGAAGATTGAGGATTGAGGATTGAGGATTGAGGATTGAGGATTGAGGATTGAGGATTGAGGATTGAGGATTGATGATTGAAGAATGAGGATTGAAGATTGAGGATTGAGGATTGAGGATTAAAGATTGAGTATTGAGGGTTGAAGATTGAGAACTGAGGATTGAGGATTGAAGATTGAGGATTGAGGATTGAGGATTGAGGATTGAGGATTGAATATTGAGGATTGGGGACTGAGTGCTGAGGGTTGAGTGTTGAGAATTGGTGTTTGTGGATAGAGATTTAAAGATAGCAGATTGAGTATTGAGTATTGGAAACTGTGAATTGATGATATTCTACTGAGGATTGAGAATTGACAACTGATTGTTGAGGACTGAGGTCTGAAGATTGAGGATTCAGGATTGAGGTTTCAGGATTGAGGTTTGAGGACTGAGAATTGAGGATTGAGGATTGGGGATTGAGGATTGAGGATTGAGGATTGAAGATTGAGGATTGGGTATTGCGGATTGAACATTGAGGATTGAGGATTGAGGATTGAGGTTTGAGGATTGAGGACTGAATATTGAATATTGATGATTGAATATTGAGGATTGAGGATTGAGTGTTGTGGACTGAGGTCAAGGACTGAGGGTTCAGTATTGATGTTTGAGGTCTGAGGATTGAGGATTGAGGATTGAGAATTGAGGACTGAAGATTGAGTATTGAGGATTGAAGATTGAGGATTGAGGATTGAGGATTGGGTATTGCGGATTGAGGATTGAGGATTGAGGATTGAGGATTGAGAATTGAGGATTGAGGATTGAGGATTGAGGATTGAGTATTGAGGATTGAATATTTAGGATTGAGGATTGAGGATTGAGGATTGAGGATTGAGGATTGAGGATTGAGGATTGAGGATTGAGGATTGAGGATTGAATATTGAGGATTGAGGATTGAGGATTAAAGATTGAGTATTGAGGATTGAAGATTGAGGATTGATGATTGGGGATTGAGGATTGAGGATTGAGGATTGAGGATTGAGGATTGAGGATTCAGGATTGAGTATTGAGGATTGAATATTTAGGATTGAGGATTGAGGATTGAGGATTGAGGATTGAGGATTGAGGATTGAGGATTGAGGATTGAGGATTGAGGATTGAAGATTGAGGATTGATGATTGGGGATTGAGGATTGAGGATTGAGGATTGAGGATTGAGGATTGAGGATTGAGGATTGAGTATTGAGGATTGAATATTTAGGATTGAGGATTGAGGATTGAGGATTGAGGATTGAAGATTGAGGATTGAGGATTGAGGATTGAGGATTGAGGATTGAATATTGACGATTGAGGATTGAGGACTAAAGATGGAGTATTGAGGATTGAAGATTGAGGATTGATGATTGGGGATTGAGGATTGAGGATTGAGGATTGGGGATTGAGGATCGAGTATTGAGGATTGAGGATTAAAAATTGAGTATTGAGGATTGAAGATTGAGGATTGACGATTGAGGATTGGGTATTGAGGATTGAAGAATGTGGATTGAGGATTGAGGATTGAGGATTGAGGATTGAAGATTCAGTATTGAGGATTGAAGATTGAGGAATGAGGATTGAGGATTGAGGATTGAGGATTGATGATTGAGGATTGAAGATTGAGTATTGAGGATTGAAGATTGAGGATTGAGGATTGAGGATTGAGGATTGAGGATTGAATATTGAGGATTGGGGACTGAGTGTTGAGGGCTGGCTGATGAGAATTGGTGTTTGCGGATAGAGATTTAAAGATTGCAGATTGAGTATTGAGTATTGGAAACTGTGAATTGATGATATTCTATTGAGGATTGAGAATTGACAACTGATTGTTGAGGACTGAGGTCTGAAGATTGAGGATTCAGGATTGAGGATTCAGGATTGAGGTTTGAGGACTGAGGATTGAGGATTGAGGATTGGGGATTGAGGATTGAGGATTGAGGATTGAAGATTGAGGATTGGGTATTGAGGATTTAAGATTGAGTATTGAGGATTGAAGATTGAGAATTGAGGATTGAGGATTGGTCATTGAGGACTGAGTGTTGAGTGTTGAGGATTGGTGGTTGAGGGTAGTGTTTTGAATATTGTGGATTGAGGATTGAGGATTGAGGATTGAAGATTGAGGATTGAAGATTGAGTATTGATGATTGAAGATTGAGGATTGAGGATTGAGTGTTGAGGATTGAGGACGAGGACTGACGGTTGAGGATTGAGGTTTGAGGATTGAGGATTGAGGATTGAGGACTGAGGATTGAGGATTGAGGATTGAGCGTTGAGGATTGAAGATTGTGGTCTGTGGATTGAGGATTGAAAATTGACGATTGAGGATTGTGGATTGAGGATTGAGGATTGAACATTGAGGACTGAGTGTTGAGGGTTAAGTGATGAGAATTGATGTTTGTGGATAGAGGCTTGAAGGTTGCAGATTGTGTATTGTGTATTGAAAACTGTGAATTGAGGATATTCTATTGAGGATTCAGGATTGACGACTGATTGTTGAGGACTCAGGGCTGAAGATTGACTATTCAGGATTGAGGATTCAGAATTGAGGTTTGAGGACAGAGGATTGAGGATTGAAGATTGAGTATTGAGGATTGAAGATTGAGGATTGAGGATTGAGGATTGAGGATTGAGGATGATGGCTGAGGGTTGAGGACTGAGGTTTGAGGACTGAGGACTGAGGATTGAGGATTGAGAATTGAGGATTGAGGATTGAGTATTGAAGATTGAGGATTGGGTATTGAGGATAGAAGAATGAGGATTCAGGATTGAGGATTGAGGATTGAGGATTGAAGATTGAGTATTGAGGTTTGAAGACTGACGATTGATGGTTGAGGATTGAGGATTGAGGATTGAGGATTGAGGATTGATGATTGAGTATTGAGGATTGAAGATTGAGGATTGAGGATTGAGGATTGAGGATTGAGGACTGAAGATTGAAGATTGGGGACTGAGTGTTGAGGGTTGAGTGATGAGAATTGTTGTTTGTGGATAGAGATTTAAAGATTGCAGGTTGAGTACCGAGTATTGAAAGCTGTGAATTGATGATATTCTATTGAGGATTGAGAATTGACAACTGATTGTTGAGGACTGAGGTCTGAAGATTGAGGATTCAGGATTGAGGTTTCAGGATTGAGGTTTGAGGACTGAGGATTGAGGATTGAGGATTGAGGACTGAGGATTGAGGATTGAGTATTGAAGATTGAGGATTGGGTATTGCGGATTGAACATTGAGGATTGAGGATTGAGGATTGAGGATTGAGCATTGAGGATTGAGGACTGAAGATTGAATAATGATGATTGAAGATTGAGGATTGAGGATTGAGGGTTGTGGATTGAGGACGAGCACTGAGGGTTGAGTATACATGTTTGAGATCCGAGGATTGAGGATTGAGGATTGAGGATTGAGGATCGAGGATTGAGGATTGAAGATTGAATATTGGTGATTGAAGATTGAGGATTGAGGATTGAGTGTTGAGGATTGAGGACGAGGACTGACGGTTGAGGATTGAGGTTTGAGGATTGAGGATTGAGGATTGAGGACTGAGGATTGAGGATTGAGGATTGAGCATTGAGGATTGAAGATTGTGGTCTGTGGATTGAGGATTGAAAATTGACGATTGAGGATTGTGGATTGAGGATTGAGGATTGAACATTGAGGACTGAGTGTTGAGGGTTAAGTGATGAGAATTGATGTTTGTGGATAGAGATTTGAAGGTTGCAGATTGTGTATTGAGTATTGAAAACTGTGAATTGAGGATATTGTATTGAGGATTCAGGATTGACGACTGATTGTTGAGGACTCAGGGCTGAAGATTGACTATTCAGGATTGAGGATTCAGAATTGAGGTTTGAGGACTGAGGATTGAGGATTGAAGATTGAGTGTTGAGGATTGAAGATTGAGGATTGAGGATTGAGGATTGAGGATTGAGGATGATGGCTGAGGGTTGAGGACTGAGGTTTGAGGACTGAGGACTGAGGATTGAGGATTGAGAATTGAGGATTGAGGATTGAGTATTGAAGATTGAGGATTGGTTATTGAGGATTGAAGAATGAGGATTCAGGATTGAGGATTGAGGATTGAGGATTGAAGATTGAGTATTGAGGTTTGAAGACTGACGATTGATGGCTGAGGATTGAGGATTGAGGATTGAGGATTGAGGATTGATGATTGTGTATTGAGGATTGAAGATTGAGGATTGAGGATTGAGGATTGAGGATTGAGGATTGAAGATTGGAGATTGGGGACTGAGTGTTGAGGGTTCAGTGATGAGAATCGTTGTTTGTGGATAGAGATTTAAAGATTGCAGATTGAGTACTGAGTATTGAAAGCTGTGAATTGACGATATTCTATTGAGGATTGAGAATTGACAACTGATTGTTGAGGACTGAGGTCTGAAGATTGAGGATTCAGGATTGAGGTTTCAGGATTGAGGTTTGAGGACTGAGGATTGAGGATTGAGGATTGAGGACTGAGGATTGAGGATTGAGGATTGAAGATTGAGGATTGGGTATTGCGGATTGAACATTGAGGATTGAGGATTGAGGATTGAGGATTGAGTATTGAGGATTGAGGACTGAAGATTGAATATTGATGATTGAAGATTGAGGATTGAGGGTTGTGGATTGAGGACGAGGACTGAGGGTTGAGTATTGATGTTTGAGGTCTGAGGATTGCGGATTGAGGATTGAAGATTGAAGATTGAGGATTGTGGATTGAGGATTAAAGATTGTGTATTGAGGATTGAAGATTAAGGATTGATGATTGAGGATTGAGGATTGAAGAATGAGGACTGAGGATTGAGGATTGCGGATTGAGGATTGAAGATTGAGTATTGAGGATTGAATATTTAGGATTGAGGATTGAGGATTGAGGATTGAGGATTGAGGATTGATGATTGAAGAATGAGGATTGAAGATTGAGGATTGAGGATTGAGGATTAAAGATTGAGTATTGAGTGTTGAAGATTGAGAATTCAGGATTGAAGATTGAACATTGAGGACTGAGTGTTGAGGGTTGAGTGATGAGAATTGATGTTTGTGGATAGAGATTTGAAGATTGCAGATTGAGTATTGAGTATTGAGAACTGTGAATTGAGGATATTCTATTGAGGATTGAGGATTGTCACCTGATTGTTCAGGACTGAGGGCTGAAGGTTGAGGATTCAGGATTGAGGATTCAGAATTGAGGTTTGAGGTCTGAGGTTTGAGGATTGAGGATTGAAGATTGAGTATTGAAGATTGAAGATTGAGGATTGAGGATTGAGTATTGAGGATTGAGGATGTGGGCTGAGGGTTGAGAATTGAGGTTTAAGGACTGAGGACTGAGGACTGAGGATTGAGGATTGAGAATTGACGATTGAGGGCTGAGGATTGAAGATTGAGGATTGGGTATTGAGGATTGAAGAATAAGGACTGAGGATTGAGGATTGAGGATTGAGGATTGAGGATTGAAGATTGAGTATTGAGGATTGAAGATTGAGGATTGAGGATTGAGGATTGAGGATTGAGGATTGATGATTGAGGATTGAAGATTGAGTATTGAGGATTGAAGATTGAGGATTGAGGATTGAGGATTGAAGATTGAGGATTGAATATTGAGGATTGGGGACTGAGTGTTGAGGGCTGAGTGATGAGAATTCGTGTTTGTGGATAGAGATTTAAAGATTGCAGATTGAGTATTGAGTATTGGAAACTGTGAATTGATGATATTCTATTGAGGGTTGAGAATTGACAACTGATTGTTGAGGACTGAGGTCTGAAGATTGAGGATTCAGTATTGAGGATTCAGGATTGAGGATTGAGGATTGAGGATTGAGGATTGAGGATTGAGGATTGAAGATTGAGGATTGAGGATTGAGGATTGGGTATTGAGGATTGAGGATTGAGGATTGACGATTGAGGATTGAGAATTGAGGATTGAGGTTTGAGGATTGAAGATTGAGGATTGGGTATTGAGGATTGAAGAACGAGGACTGATGATTGAGGATAGAGGATTGAGGATTGAAGATAGAGTATTGAGGATTGAATATTTAGGATTGAGGATTGAGGATTGAGGATTGAGGATTGAGGATTGAGGATTGAGGATTGAGGATTGATGATTGAATAATGAGGATTGAAGATTGAGGATTGAGGATTGAGGATTAAAGATTGAGTATTGAGGGTTGAAGATTGAGAATTGAGGATTGAGGATTGAACATTGAGGACTGAGTGTTGAGGGTTGAGTGATGAGAATTTTTGTTTGTGGATAGAGATTTGAAGATTGCAGATTGAGTATTGAGTATTGAAAACTGTGAATTGAGGATATTCTGTTGAGGATTGAGGATTGTCACCTGATTGTTCAGGACTGAGGGCTGAAGGTTGAGCATTCAGGATTGAGGATTCAGAATGGAGGTTTGAGGACTGAGGATTGAGGATTGAGGATTGAAGATTGAGTATTGAGGATTGAAGATTGAGGATTGAGGATTGAGTATTGAGGATTCAGGATGAGGCCTGAGGGTTGAGGATTGAGGTTTAAGGACTGAGGACTGAGGATTGAGGATTGAGAACTGACGATTGAGTGCTGAGGATTGAAGATTGAGGATTGGGTATTGAGTATTGAAGAATAAGGACTGAGGATTGAGGATTGAGGATTGAGGATTGAGGATTGAAGATTGAGTATTGAGGATTGAAGATTGAGGATTGAGGATTGAGGATTGAGGATTGAGGATTGAGGATTGAGGATTGATGATTGAGGATTGAAGCTTGAGTATTGAGGATTGAAGATTGAGGATTGAGGATTAAGGATTGAGGATTGAAGATTGAGGATTGCGGATTGAGGATTGAAGATTGAAGATTGAGGATTGAGGATTGAGGATTAAAGATTGATTATTGAGGATTGAAGATTGAGGATTGATGATTGAGGATTGAGGATTGAGGATTGAAGATTGAGGATTGAGGATTGAGGATTGGGTATTGAGGATTGAAGAATCAGGACTGAGGATTGAGGATTGAGGATTGAGGATTGAAGATTGAGGATTGAGGATTGATGATTGAAGATTGAGGATTGAGGATTGAGTGTTGAGGATTGAGGACGAGGACTGACGGTTGAGGATTGAGGTTTGAGGATTGAGGATTGAGGATTGAGGACTGAGGATTGAGGATTGAGGATTGAGCATTGAGGATTGAAGATTGTGGTCTGTGGATTGAGGATTGAAAATTGACGATTGAGGATTGTGGATTGAGGATTGAGGATTGAACATTGAGGACTGAGTGTTGAGGGTTAAGTGATGAGAATTGATGTTTGTGGATAGAGGCTTGAAGGTTGTAGATTGTGTATTGAGTATTGAAAACTGTGAATTGAGGATATTCTATTGAGGATTCAGGATTGACGACTGATTGTTGAGGACTCAGGGCTGAAGATTGACTATTCAGGATTGAGGATTCAGAATTGAGGTTTGAGGACTGAGGATTGAGGATTGAAGATTGAGTATTGAGGATTGAAGATTGAGGATTGAGTATTGAGGATTGAGGATTGAGGATGATGGCTGAGGGTTGAGGACTGAGGTTTGAGGACTGAGAACTGAGGATTGAGGATTGAGAGTTGAGGATTGAGGATTGAGTATTGAAGATTGAGGATTGGGTATTGAGGATTTAAGAATGAGGATTCAGGATTGAGGATTGAGGATTGAGGATTGAAGATTGAGTATTGAGGTTTGAAGACTGACGATTGATCGTTAAGGATTGAGGATTGAGGATTGAGGATTGAGGATTGATGATTGAGTATTGAGGATTGAAGATTGAGGATTGAGGATTGGGGATTGAGGATTGAGGATTGAAGATTGAAGGTTGGGGACTGAGTGTTGAGGGTTGAGTGATGAGAATTGTTGTTTGTGGATAGAGATTTAAAGATTGCAGATTGAGTACTGAGTATTGAAAGCTGTGAATTGATGATATTCTAATGAGGATTGAGAATTGACAACTGATTGTTGAGGACTGAGGTCTGAAGATTGAGGATTCAGGATTGAGGTTTCAGGATTGAGGTTTGAGGACTGAGGATTGAGGATTGAGGATTGGGGATTGAGGATTGAGGATTGAGGATTGAAGATTGAGGATTGGGTATTGCGGATTGAACATTGAGGATTGAGGATTGAGGATTGAGGTTTGAGGATTGAGGACTGAATATAGAATATTGATGATTGAATATTGAGGATTGAGGATTGAGTGTTGTGGACTGAGGTCAAGGACTGAGGGTTCAGTATTGATGTTTGAGGTCTGAGGATTGAGGATTGAGGATTGAGAATTGAGGACTGAGGATTGAGTATTGAGGATTGAAGATTGAGGATTGAGGATTGAGGATTGGGTATTGAGGATTGAGGATTGAGGATTGAGGATTGAGGATTGAGAATTGAGGATTGAGGTTTGAGGATTGAAGATTGAGGATTGGGTATTGAGGATTGAAGAATGAGGACTGAGGATTGAGGATAGAGGATTGAGGATTGAAGATTGAGTATTGAGGATTGAAGATTTAGGATTGAGGATTGAGGATTGAGGATTGAGGATTGAGGATTGAGGATTGAGGATTGAGGATTGAGGATTGAGGATTGAATATTGAGGATTGAGGATTGAGGATTAAAGATTGAGTATTGAGGATTGAAGATTGAGGATTGATGATTGGGGATTGAGGATTGAGGATTGAGGATTGAGGATTGAGGATTGAGGATTGAGGATTGAGTATTGAGGATTGAAGATTTAGGATTGAGGATTGAGGATTGATGATTGAGGATTGAGGATTGAGGATTGAGGATTGAGGATTGAGGATTGAGGATTGAGGATTGAATATTGAGGATTGAGGGTTGAGGACTCAAGATGGAGTATTGAGGATTGAAGATTGAGGATTGATGATTGGGGATTGAGGATTGAGGATTGAGGATTGGGGATTGAGGATTGAGTATTGAGGATTGAGGATTAAAAATTGAGTATTGTGGATTGAAGATTGAGGATTGACGATTGAGGATTGGGTATTGAGGATTGAAGAATGTGGATTGAGGATTGAGGATTGAGGATTGAGGATTGAAGATTGAGTATTGAGGATTGAAGATTGAGGAATGAGGATTGAGGATTGAGGATTGAGGATTGATGATTGAGGATTGAAGATTGAGTATTGATGATTGAAGATTGAGGATTGAGGATTGAGGATTGAGGATTGAGGATTGAATATTGAGGATTGGGGACTGAATGTTGAGGGCTGAGTGATGAGAATTGGAGTTTGTGGATAGAGATTTAAAGATTGCAGATTGAGTATTGAGTATTGGAAACTGTGAATTGATGATATTCTATTGAGGATTGAGAATTGACAACTGATTGTTGAGGACTGAGGTCTGAAGATTGAGGATTCAGGATTGAGGATTCAGGATTGAGGTTTGAGGACTGAGGATTGAGGATTGAGGATTGGGGATTGAGGATTGAGGATTGAGGATTGAAGATTGAGGATTGGGTATTGCGGATTGAACATTGAGGATTGAGGATTGAGGATTGAGGATTGAGGATTGAGAATTGAGGATTGAGGTTTGAGGATTGAAGATTGAGGATTGGGTATTGAGGATTGAAGAATGAGGACTGAGGATTGAGGATTGAGGATTGAGGATTGAAGACTGAGTATTGAGGATTGAATATTTAGGATTGAGGATTGAGGATTGAGGATTGAGGATTGAGGATTGAGGATTGAGGATTGAGGATTGATGATTGAAGAATGAGGATTGAAGATTGAGGATTGAGGATTGAGGATTGAAGATTGAGTATTGAGGATTGAAGATTGAGGATTGAGGATTGAGGATTGAGGATTGAGGATTGAGGATTGAGGATTGAAGACTGAGTATTGAGGATTGAATATTTAGGATTGAGGATTGAGGATTGAGGATTGAGGATTGAGGATTGAGGATTGAGGATTGAGGATTGATGATTGAAGAATGAGGATTGAAGATTGAGGATTGAGGATTGAGGATTGAAGATTGAGTATTGAGGATTGAAGATTGAGGATTGAGGATTGAGGATTAAAGATTGAGTATTGAGGGTTGAAGATTGAGAATTGAGGATTGAGGATTGAACATTGAGGACTGAGTGTTGAGGGTTGAGTGATGAGAATTGTTGTTTGTGGATAGAGATTTGAAGATTGCAGATTGAGTATTGAGTATTGAAAACTGTGAATTGAGGATATTCTGTTGAGGATTGAGCATTGTCACCTGATTGTTCAGGACTGAGGGCTGAAGGTTGAGCATTCAGGATTGAGGATTCAGAATGGAGGTTTGAGGACTGAGGATTGAGGATTGAGGATTGAAGATTGAGTATTGAGGATTGAAGATTGAGGATTGAGGATTGAGTATTGAGGATTGAGGATGAGGCCTGAGGGTTGAGGATTGAGGTTTAAGGACTGAGGACTGAGGATTGAGGATTGAGAACTGACGATTGAGTGCTGAGGATTGAAGATTGAGGATTGGGTATTGAGTATTGAAGAATAAGGACTGAGGATTGAGGATTGAGGATTGAGGATTGAGGATTGGAAATTGAGTATTGAGGATTGAAGATTGAGGATTGAGGATTGAGGATTGAGGATTGAGGATTGAGGATTGAGGATTGATGATTGAGGATTGAAGCTTGAGTATTGAGGATTGAAGATTGAGGATTGAGGATTAAGGATTGAGGATTGAAGATTGAGGATTGCGGATTGAGGATTGAAGATTGAAGATTGAGGATTGAGGATTGAGGATTAAAGATTGAGTTTTGAGGATTGAAAATTGAGGATTGATGATTGAGGATTGAGGATTGAGGATTGAGGATTGAAGATTGAGGATTGAGGATTGACGATTGGGTATTGAGGATTGAAGAATCAGGACTGAGGATTGAGGATTGAGGATTGAGGATTGAAGATTGAGGATTGAGGATTGATGATTGAAGATTGAGGATTGAGGATTGAGTGTTGAGGATTGAGGACGAGGACTGACGGTTGAGGATTGAGGTTTGAGGATTGAGGATTGAGGATTGAGGACTGAGGATTGAGGATTGAGGATTGAGGATTGAAGGTTGAGTATTGAGGTTTGAAGACTGACGATTGATCGTTAAGGATTGAGGATTGAGGATTGAGGATTGAGGATTGATGATTGAGTATTGAGGATTGAAGATTGAGGATTGAGGATTGGGGATTGAGGATTGAGGATTGAAGATTGAAGGTTGCGGACTGAGTGTTGAGGGTTGAGTTATGAGAATTGTTGTTTGTGGATAGAGATTTAAAGATTGCAGATTGAGTACTGAGTATTGAAAGCTGTGAATTGATGATATTCTAATGAGGATTGAGAATTGACAACTGATTGTTGAGGACTGAGGTCTGAAGATTGAGGATTCAGGATTGAGGTTTCAGGATTGAGGTTTGAGGACTGAGGATTGAGGATTGAGGATTGGGGATTGAGGATTGAGGATTGAGGATTGAAGATTGAGGATTGGGTATTGCGGATTGAACATTGAGGATTGAGGATTGAGGATTGAGGCTTGAGGATTGAGGACTGAATATAGAATATTGATGATTGAATATTGAGGATTGAGGATTGAGTGTTGTGGACTGTGGTCAAGGACTGAGGGATCAGTATTGATGTTTGAGGTCTGAGGATTGAGGATTGAGGATTGAGAATAGAGGACTGAAGATTGAGTATTGAGGATTGAAGATTCAGGATTGAGGATTGAGGATTGGGTATTGAGGATTGAGGATTGAGGATTGAGGATTGAGGATTGAGAATTGAGGATTGAGGTTTGAGGATTGAAGATTGAGGATTGGGTATTGAGGATTGAAGAATGAGGGCTGAGGATTGAGGATAGAGGATTGAGGATTGAAGATTGAGTATTGAGGATTGAAGATTTAGGATTGAGGATTGAGGATTGAGGATTGAGGATTGAGGATTGAGGATTGAGGATTGAGGATTGAGGATTGAGGATTGAATATTGAGGATTGAGGATTGAGGATTAAAGATTGAGTATTGAGGATTGAAGATTGAGGATTGATGATTGGGGATTGAGGATTGAGCATTGCGGATTGAGGATTGAAGATTGAGTATTGAGGATTGAATATTGAGGATTGTGGATTGAGGATTGAGGATTGAGGATTGAAAATTAAGGATTGGGGATTGAGGACTCAAGATGGAGTATTGAGGATTGAAGATTGAGGATTGATGATTGGGGATTGAGGATTGAGGATTGAGGATTGGGGATTGAGGATTGAGGATTGAGGATTGAGGATTGAGGATTGAGGATTGAGGATTGAATATTGAGGATTGAGGATTGAGGACTCAAGATGGAGTATTGAGGATTGAAGATTGAGGATTGATGATTGGGGATTGAGGATTGCGGATTGAGGATTGGGGATTGAGGATTGAGTATTGAGGATTGAGGATTAAAAATTGAGTATTGTGGATTGAAGATTGAGGATTGACGATTGAGGATTGGGTATTGAGGATTGAAGAATGTGGATTGAGGATTGAGGATTGAGGATTGAGGATTGAAGATTGAGTATTGAGGATTGAAGATTGAGGAATGAGGATTGAGGATTGAGGATTGAGGATTGATGATTGAGGATTGAAGATTGAGTATTGATGATTGAAGATTGAGGATTGAGGATTGAGGATTGAGTATTGAGGATTGAATATTGAGGATTGGGGACTGAATGTTGAGGGCTGAGTGATGAGAATTGGAGTTTGTGGATAGAGATTTAAAGATTGCAGATTGAGTATTGAGTACTGGAAACTGTGAATTGATGATATTCTATTGAGGATTGAGAATTGACAACTGATTGTTGAGGACTGAGGTCTGAAGATTGAGGATTCAGGATTGAGGTTTCAGGATTGAGGTTTGAGGACTGAGGATTGAGGATTGAGGATTGAGGACTGAGGATTGAGGACTGAGGATTGAAGATTGAGGATTGGGTATTGAGTATTGAAGAATAAGGACTGAGGATTGAGGACTGAGGATTGAGGATTGAAGATTGAGTATTGAGGATTGAAGATTGAGGATTGAGGATTGAGGATTGAGGATTGAGGATGATGGCTGAGGGTTGAGGACTGAGGTTTGAGGACTGAGGACTGAGGATTGAGGATTGAGAATTGAGGATTGAGGATTGAGTATTGAAGATTGAGGATTGGGTATTGAGGATTGAAGAATGAGGATTCAGGATTGAGGATTGAGGATTGAGGATTGAGGATTGAGGATTGAGGATTGAGGATTGAGGATTGAAGATTGAGTATTGAGGATTGAAGATTGAAGGTTGGGTATTGAGGATTGAACATTGAGGATTGGGGATTGAGGATTGAGGATTGAGGGTTGAGGATTGATGATTGAGGATTGAAGATTGAATATTGATGATTGAAGGTTGTGGATTGAGGATTGAGGATTGAAGATTGAGTATTGAGGATTGAAGAATGAGCATTGAGGATTGAGGATTGAGGATTGAGGATTGAATATTGAGGATTGAGGATTGAGGTTTGAGGATTGAAGATTGAGTATTGAGGATTGATGGCTGAGGATTGAGGAATGAGGATTGAGGATTGAGTATTGAAGATTGAGGATTGGGGATTGAGGATTGACGATTGAGGATTGAGGATTGAAGATTGAGGATAGGGTATTGAGGATTGAAGAATGAGGATGGAGGATTGGCGATTGAGGATTGAGGATTGAAGATTGAGTGTTCAGGATTGGAGATTGACGATTGAGGATTGAGGATTGAGGATCGAGGAATGAAGATTGAGAATTGAGGATTGAGGATTGAGGATTGAAGATGAGGGCTGAGGGTTGAGGATAGAGGTTTGAGGACTGAGGATTGAGGATTAAGGATTGAGAGTTGAGGATTGAGGATTGAGGATTGAAGATTGAGGATTGAGGATTGATGGCTGAGGATTGAGGAATGAGGATTGAGGATTGAGTATTGAAGATTGAGGATTGGGGATTGAGGATTGACGATTGAGGATTGAGGATTGAAGATTGAGGATTGGGTATTGAGGATTGAAGAATGAGCATTGAGGGTTGAGGATTGAGGATTGAGGATTGAATAATGAGGTTTGAGGATTGAGGTTTGAGGATTGAAGGTTGAGTATTGAGGATTGATGGCTGAGGATTGAGGAATGAGGATTGAGGATTGAGTATTGAAGATTGAGGATTGGGGATTGAGGATTGACGATTGAGGATTGAGGATTGAAGATTGAGGATTGGGTATTGAGGATTGAAGAATGAGGATTGAGGATTGAGGATTGAGGATTGAGGATTGAAGATTCAGTATTGAGTATTGAGGATTGAAGGTTGAGGATTCGGTATTGCGGATCGATGATTGAGTATTGAGGGCTGAGGATTGTGGATTGAGGATCGAGGATTGAGGATTGAGGATTGAAGATTGAGTATTGAGGATTGATGGCTGAGGATTGAGGAATGAGGATTGAGGATTGAGTATTGAAGATTGAGGATTGGGGATTGAGGATTGACGATTGAGGATTGAGGATTGAAGATTGAGGATTGGGTATTGAGGATTGAAGAATGAGGATTGAGGATTGAGGATTGATGATTGAGGATTGAAGATTGAGTTTTGAGGATTGAAGGTTGAGGATTGAGTATTGAAGATTGAGGGTTGGGGTTGAGGATTGACGATTGAGGATTGAGTATTGAGGATTGAGAATTGAGGATTGAGGATTGAAGATTGAGTATTGAGGATTGAGGATTGAGGATTGAGGATTGAAGATTGAGGATTGAGGATTGAGGATTGATAATTGAGGATTGAGGATTGACGATTGAAGATTGAGGATTGAGGATCGAGGATTGAGGATTGAGGATTGAGGATTGAAGATTGAGGACAGGGGACTGAGTGTTGATGGCTAAGTGATGAGAATTGATGTTTGTGGATAGAGATATGAAGGTTGCAGATTGAGTATTGCGTATGGAAAACTCTGAACTGAGGATATTCTAGTGAGGATTGAGGATTGACAACTGATTGTTGTGGACTCAGGCCTGAAGATTGAGGATTCAGGATTGAGGATTCAGGACTGTGGTTAGAGGACTGAGGATTGAGGATTGAGGATTGGGGATTGAGGATTGAGGATCGAGGATTGAAGATTGAAGATTGGGTATTGAGGATTGAACATTGAGGATTGAGGATTGAGGATTGAGGATTGAGGATTGAGGATTGAGGATTGAGGATTGAGGATTGAAGATTGAGGATTGAGGATTGAGGTTTGAGAATTGAAGATTGAGTGTTGACGGTTGAAGACTGAGGATTGAGGATTGAGGATTGATAATTGAGGATTGAGGATTGACGATTGAAGATTGAGGATTGAGGATCGAGGATTGAGGATTGAGGATTGAAGATTGAGGATAGGGGACTGAGTGTTGATGGCTGAGTGATGAGAATTGATGTATGTGGATAGAGATATGAAGGTTGCAGATTGAGTATTGCGTATGGAAAACTCTGAACTGAGGATACTCTAGTGAGGATTGAGGATTGACAACTGATTGTTGTGGACCGAGGGCTGAAGATTGAGGATTCAGGATTGATGACTCAGGACTGTGGTTAGAGGACTGAGGATTGAGGATTGAGGATTGGGGATTGAGGATTGAGGATCGAGGATTGAAGATTGAAGATTGGGTATTGAGGATTGAACATTGAGGATTGAGGATTGAGGATTGAGGATTGAGGATTGAGGATTGAAGATTGAGGATTGAGGATTGAGGATTGGGTATTGAGGATTGAAGAATCAGGACTGAGGATTGAGGATTGAGGATTGAGGATTGAAGATTGAGGATTGAGGATTGATGATTGAAGATTGAGGATTGAGGATTGAGTGTTGAGGATTGAGGACGAGGGCTGACGGTTGAGGATTGAGGTTTGAGGATTGAGGATTGAGGATTGAGGACTGAGGATTGAGGATTGAGGATTGAGCATTGAGGATTGAAGATTGTGGTCTGTGGATTGAGGATTGAAAATTGACGATTGAGGATTGTGGATTGAGGATTGAGGATTGAACATTGAGGACTGAGTGTTGAGGGTTAAGTGATGAGAATTGATGTTTGTGGATAGAGGCTTGAAGGTTGCAGATTGTGTATTGAGTATTGAAAACTGTGAATTGAGGATATTCTATTGAGGATTCAGGATTGACGACTGATTGTTGAGGACTCAGGGCTGAAGATTGACTATTCAGGATTGAGGATTCAGAATTGAGGTTTGAGGACTGAGGATTGAGGATTGAAGATTGAGTATTGAGGATTGAAGATTGAGGATTGAGGATTGAGGATTGAGGATTGAGGATTGAGGATGATGGCTGAGGGTTGAGGACTGAGGTTTGAGGACTGAGGACTGAGGATTGAGGATTGAGAATTCAGGATTGAGGATTGAGTATTGAAGATTGAGGATTGGGTATTGAGGATTGAAGAATGAGGATTCAGGATTGAGGATTGAGGATTGAGGATTGAAGGTTGAGTATTGAGGTTTGAAGACTGACGATTGATCGTTAAGGATTGAGGATTGAGGATTGAGGATTGAGGATTGATGATTGAGTATTGAGGATTGAAGATTGAGGATTGAGGATTGGGGATTGAGGATTGAGGATTGAAGATTGAAGGTTGGGGACTGAGTGTTGAGGGTTGAGTTATGAGAATTGTTGTTTGTGGATAGAGATTTAAAGATTGCAGATTGAGTACTGAGTATTGAAAGCTGTGAATTGATGATATTCTAATGAGGATTGAGAATTGACAACTGATTGTTGAGGACTGAGGTCTGAAGATTGAGGATTCAGGATTGAGGTTTCAGGATTGAGGTTTGAGGACTGAGGATTGAGGATTGAGGATTGGGGATTGAGGATTGAGGATTGAGGATTGAAGATTGAGGATTGGGTATTGCGGATTGAACATTGAGGATTGAGGATTGAGGATTGAGGCTTGAGGATTGAGGACTGAATATAGAATATTGATGATTGAATATTGAGGATTGAGGATTGAGTGTTGTGGACTGAGGTCAAGGACTGAGGGATCAGTATTGATGTTTGAGGTCTGAGGATTGAGGATTGAGGATTGAGAATAGAGGACTGAAGATTGAGTATTGAGGATTGAAGATTGAGGATTGAGGATTGAGGATTGGGTATTGAGGATTGAGGATTGAGGATTGAGGATTGAGGATTGAGAATTGAGGATTGAGGTTTGAGGATTGAAGATTGAGGATTGGGTATTGAGGATTGAAGAATGAGGGCTGAGGATTGAGGATAGAGGATTGAGGATTGAAGATTGAGTATTGAGGATTGAAGATTTAGGATTGAGGATTGAGGATTGAGGATTGAGGATTGAGGATTGAGGATTGAGGATTGAGGATTGAGGATTGAGGATTGAATATTGAGGATTGAGGATTGAGGATTAAAGATTGAGTATTGAGGATTGAAGATTGAGGATTGATGATTGGGGATTGAGGATTGAGCATTGCGGATTGAGGATTGAAGATTGAGTATTGAGGATTGAATATTGAGGATTGTGGATTGAGGATTGAGGATTGAGGATTGAAAATTAAGGATTGGGGATTGAGGACTCAAGATGGAGTATTGAGGATTGAAGATTGAGGATTGATGATTGGGGATTGAGGATTGAGGATTGAGGATTGGGGATTGAGGATTGAGGATTGAGGATTGAGGATTGAGGATTGAGGATTGAGGATTGAATATTGAGGATTGAGGATTGAGGACTCAAGATGGAGTATTGAGGATTGAAGATTGAGGATTGATGATTGGGGATTGAGGATTGAGGATTGAGGATTGGGGATTGAGGATTGAGTATTGAGGATTGAGGATTAAAAATTGAGTATTGTGGATTGAAGATTGAGGATTGACGATTGAGGATTGGGTATTGAGGATTGAAGAATGTGGATTGAGGATTGAGGATTGAGGATTGAGGATTGAAGATTGAGTATTGAGGATTGAAGATTGAGGAATGAGGATTGAGGATTGAGGATTGAGGATTGATGATTGAGGATTGAAGATTGAGTATTGATGATTGAAGATTGAGGATTGAGGATTGAGGATTGAGTATTGAGGATTGAATATTGAGGATTGGGGACTGAATGTTGAGGGCTGAGTGATGAGAATTGGAGTTTGTGGATAGAGATTTAAAGATTGCAGATTGAGTATTGAGTACTGGAAACTGTGAATTGATGATATTCTATTGAGGATTGAGAATTGACAACTGATTGTTGAGGACTGAGGTCTGAAGATTGAGGATTCAGGATTGAGGTTTCAGGATTGAGGTTTGAGGACTGAGGATTGAGGATTGAGGATTGAGGACTGAGGATTGAGGACTGAGGATTGAAGATTGAGGATTGGGTATTGAGTATTGAAGAATAAGGACTGAGGATTGAGGACTGAGGATTGAGGATTGAAGATTGAGTATTGAGGATTGAAGATTGAGGATTGAGGATTGAGGATTGAGGATTGAGGATGATGGCTGAGGGTTGAGGACTGAGGTTTGAGGACTGAGGACTGAGGATTGAGGATTGAGAATTGAGGATTGAGGATTGAGTATTGAAGATTGAGGATTGGGTATTGAGGATTGAAGAATGAGGATTCAGGATTGAGGATTGAGGATTGAGGATTGAGGATTGAGGATTGAGGATTGAGGATTGAGGATTGAAGATTGAGTATTGAGGATTGAAGATTGAAGGTTGGGTATTGAGGATTGAACATTGAGGATTGGGGATTGAGGATTGAGGATTGAGGGTTGAGGATTGATGATTGAGGTTTGAAGATTGAATATTGATGATTGAAGGTTGTGGATTGAGGATTGAGGATTGAAGATTGAGTATTGAGGATTGAAGAATGAGCATTGAGGATTGAGGATTGAGGATTGAGGATTGAATATTGAGGATTGAGGATTGAGGTTTGAGGATTGAAGATTGAGTATTGAGGATTGATGGCTGAGGATTGAGGAATGAGGATTGAGGATTGAGTATTGAAGATTGAGGATTGGGGATTGAGGATTGACGATTGAGGATTGAGGATTGAAGATTGAGGATAGGGTATTGAGGATTGAAGAATGAGGATGGAGGATTGGCGATTGAGGATTGAGGATTGAAGATTGAGTGTTCAGGATTGGAGATTGACGATTGAGGATTGAGGATTGAGGATCGAGGAATGAAGATTGAGAATTGAGGATTGAGGATTGAGGATTGAAGATGAGGGCTGAGGGTTGAGGATAGAGGTTTGAGGACTGAGGATTGAGGATTAAGGATTGAGAGTTGAGGATTGAGGATTGAGGATTGAAGATTGAGGATTGAGGATTGATGGCTGAGGATTGAGGAATGAGGATTGAGGATTGAGTATTGAAGATTGAGGATTGGGGATTGAGGATTGACGATTGAGGATTGAGGATTGAAGATTGAGGATTGGGTATTGAGGATTGAAGAATGAGCATTGAGGGTTGAGGATTGAGGATTGAGGATTGAATAATGAGGTTTGAGGATTGAGGTTTGAGGATTGAAGGTTGAGTATTGAGGATTGATGGCTGAGGATTGAGGAATGAGGATTGAGGATTGAGTATTGAAGATTGAGGATTGGGGATTGAGGATTGACGATTGAGGATTGAGGATTGAAGATTGAGGATTGGGTATTGAGGATTGAAGAATGAGGATTGAGGATTGAGGATTGAGGATTGAGGATTGAAGATTCAGTATTGAGTATTGAGGATTGAAGGTTGAGGATTCGGTATTGCGGATCGATGATTGAGTATTGAGGGCTGAGGATTGTGGATTGAGGATCGAGGATTGAGGATTGAGGATTGAAGATTGAGTATTGAGGATTGATGGCTGAGGATTGAGGAATGAGGATTGAGGATTGAGTATTGAAGATTGAGGCTTGGGGATTGAGGATTGACGATTGAGGATTGAGGATTGAAGATTGAGGATTGGGTATTGAGGATTGAAGAATGAGGATTGAGGATTGAGGATTGAGGATTGAGGATTGAAGATTGAGTTTTGAGGATTGAAGGTTGAGGATTGAGTATTGAAGATTGAGGGTTGGGGTTGAGGATTGACGATTGAGGATTGAGTATTGAGGATTGAGAATTGAGGATTGAGGATTGAAGATTGAGTATTGAGGATTGAGGATTGAGGATTGAGGATTGAAGATTGAGGATTGAGGATTGAGGATTGATAATTGAGGATTGAGGATTGACGATTGAAGATTGAGGATTGAGGATCGAGGATTGAGGATTGAGGATTGAGGATTGAAGATTGAGGACAGGGGACTGAGTGTTGATGGCTAAGTGATGAGAATTGATGTTTGTGGATAGAGATATGAGGGTTGCAGATTGAGTATTGCGTATGGAAACCTCTGAACTGAGGATATTCTAGTGAGGATTGAGGATTGACAACTGATTGTTGTGGACTCAGGCCTGAAGATTGAGGATTCAGGATTGAGGATTCAGGACTGTGGTTAGAGGACTGAGGATTGAGGATTGAGGATTGGGGATTGAGGATTGAGGATCGAGGATTGAAGATTGAAGATTGGGTATTGAGGATTGAACATTGAGGATTGAGGATTGAGGATTGAGGATTGAGGATTGAGGATTGAGGATTGAGGATTGAGGATTGAAGATTGAGGATTGAGGATTGAGGTTTGAGAATTGAAGATTGAGTGTTGACGGTTGAAGACTGAGGATTGAGGATTGAGGATTGATAATTGAGGATTGAGGGTTGACGATTGAAGATTGAGGATTGAGGATCGAGGATTGAGGATTGAGGATTGAAGATTGAGTATAGGGGACTGAGTGTTGATGGCTGAGTGATGAGAATTGATGTTTGTGGATAGAGATATGAAGGTTGCAGATTGAGTATTGCGTATGGAAAACTCTGAACTGAGGATACTCTAGTGAGGATTGAGGATTGACAACTGATTGTTGTGGACCGAGGGCTGAAGATTGAGGATTCAGGATTGATGACTCAGGACTGTGGTTAGAGGACTGAGGATTGAGGATTGAGGATTGGGGATTGAGGATTGAGGATCGAGGATTGAAGATTGAAGATTGGGTATTGAGGATTGAACATTGAGGATTGAGGATTGAGGATTGAGGATTGAGGATTGAGGATTGAAGATTGAGGACTGGGGACTGAGTGTTGTGGGTTGAGTGATGAGAATTGGTGTTTGTGGATAGAGATTTAAAGATTGCAGATTGAGTATTGAGTATTGAAAACTGTGAATTGATGATATTCTATTGAGGATTGAGAATTGACAACTGATTGTTGAGGACTGAGGTCTGAAGGTTGAGGATTCAGGATTGAGGATCCAGGATTGAGGTTTTAGGACTGAGGATTGAGGATAGAGGATTGAGGATTGAGGATTGAGGATTGAGTATTGAGTATTGAGGATTGAAGATTGAGGATTGGGTATTGCGGATCGAAGATTGAGTATTGAGGACTGAGGATTGAGGATTGAGGATCGAGGATTGAGGATTGAGGATTGAAGATTGAGTATTGAGGATTGATGGCTGAGGATTGAGGAATGAGGATTGAGGATTGAGTACTGAAGCCTGAGGATTGGGGATGGAGGATTGACGATTGAGGATTGAGGATTGAGGTTTGAGGATTGGGTATTGAGGGTTAAAGATTTAGGATTGGGTATTGAGGATTGAGTATTGAGGATTGAGGATTGAGGATTGAAGATTGAGGATTGAGGATTGAGGATTGAGGATTGAAGATTGAGTATTGAGAATTGAAGATTGAAGGTTGGGCATTGAGGACTGAACATTGAGGATTGAGGATTGAGGATTGAGGATTGAGGGTTGAGGATTGATGATTGAGGATTGAAGATTGAATATTGATGATTGAAGGTTGTGGATTGAGGATTGAGGATTGAAGATTGAGTATTGAGGATTGAAGATTGAGGATTGAGGGTTGAGTATTGAGGATTGACGATTGAAGATTGAGGATAGGGGACTGAGTGTTGATGGCTGAGTGATGAGAATTGATGTTTGTGGATAGAGATATGAAGGTTGCAGATTGAGTATTGCGTATGGAAAACTCTGAACTGAGGATATTCTAGTGTGGATTGAGGATTGACAACTGATTGTTGAGGACTGAGGTCTGAAGGTTGAGGATTCAGGATTGAGGATTCAGGACTGTGGTTTGAGGACTGTGGATTGAGGATTGAGGATTGGGGATTGAGGATTGAGGATCGAGGATTGAAGATTCAAGATTGGGTATTGAGGATTGAACATTGAGGATTGAGAATTGAGGATTGAGGATAGAGGATTGAGGATTGAAGATTGAATATTGATCATTGAAGGTTGAGGATTGAGGATTGAGGGTTGTGGATTCAGGACGAGGACTGAGGGTTGAGTATTGATGTTTGAGGTCTGAGGATTGAGGATAGAGGATTGAGAATTGAGGATTGAGGATTGAGGATTGAAGATTGAGGATTGGGTATTGAGGATTGAAGAATGAGGACTGAGGGTTGAGGATCGAGTATTGAGGATTGAAGATTGAGTATTGAGGATTGAAGATTGAGGATTGAGGATTGAGGATTGAGGATTGAGGATTGAGGATTGAGGATTGAGGATTGAGGACTAAAGGTTGAGCATTGAGGATTGAGGATTGAGGATTGATGATTGAGGATTGAGGATTGAGGATTGAGGATTGAGGATTTAGGATTGATGATTGAGGATTGAAGATTGAGTATTGAGGATTGAAGATTGAGGATTGAGGATTGAGGATTGAGGATTGAGGATTGAGGATTGAGGATTGAGGACGGAAGACTGAGTATTGATGATTGAAGATTGAGGGTTGAGGATTGAGGGCTGTGGATTGAGGACGAGGACTGAGGGTTGTGTATTGATGTCTGAGGTCTGAGGATTGAGGATTGAGGATTGAGAATGGAGGATTGAGGATTGAGGATTGAAGATTGAGGATTGGGTATTAAGGATTGAAGAATGAGGATTGAGGATTGGTGATTGAGGATTGACGATTGAGGATTGAGTATTGAGGATTGAGTATTGAGAATTGAGGATTGAAGATCGTGTATTCAGGATTGAAGATTGAGTATTGAGGATTGAGGATTGAGGATTGACGATGAGGGCTGAGGGTTGAGGATTTAGGTTTGAGGACTGAGGACTGAGGATTGAGGATTGAGAATTGAGGATTGAGGATTGAGGGTAAAAGATTTAGGATTGGGTATTGAGGATTGAAGAATGAGGATTGAGTATTGAGGATTGAGGATTGAGGATTGAAGATTGAGGATTGAGGATTGAGGATTGAGGATTGAAGATTGAGTATTGAGGATTGAATGTTGAGGATTGAGGATTGAGGGTTGAGGATTGAGGATTGAAGATTGAGGACTGGGGACTGAGTATTGAGGGTTGAGTGATGAGAATTGGTGTTTGAGGATGGAGATTTAAAGATTGCAGATTGAGTATTGAGTATTGAAAACTGTGAATTGATGATATTCTATTGAGGATTGAGAATTGACAACTGATTGTTGAGGACTGAGATCTGAAGATTGAGGATTCATGATTGAGAATCCAGGATTGTGGTTTGAGGATTGAGAATTGAGGATTGAGGATTGAGGATTGAGGATTGAGGATTGAGGATTGAGTATTGAAGATTGAGAATTGAGGATTGAGGACTGAACATTGGGTATTGAGGACTGAAGATTGAGGATTCAGGATTGAGGATCCAGGATTGAGGTTTGAGGACTGAGGATTGAGGATTGAGGATTGAGGATTGAGGATTGAGGATTGAGGATTGAGGATTGAGGATTGAGGTTTGAAGATTGAGGATTGGGTATTGCGGATTGAACATTGAGGATTGAGGATTGAGGATTGAGGATTGAGGATTGAGGACGGAAGACTGAACATTGATGATTGAAGATTGAGGGTTGAGGATTGAGGGCTGTGGATTGAGGACGAGGACTGAGGGTTGTGTATTGATGTCTGAGGTCTGAGGATTGAGGATTGAGGATTGAGAATTGAGGATTGAGGATTGAGGACTGAAGATTGAGGATTGGGTATTAAGGATTGAAGAATGAGGATTGAGGATTGGTGATTGAGGATTGACGATTGAGGATTGAGTATTGAGGATTGAGTATTGAGAATTGAGGATTGAAGATTGTGTATGCAGGATTGAAGATTGAGGATTGAGGATTGAGGACTGAGGATTGAAGATTGAGGATTGAGGATTGAGGATTGAGGATTGAAGATTGAGTATTGAGGATTGAATGTTGAGGATAGAGGATTGAGGATTGAGGATTGAGGATTGAAGATTGAGGACTGGGGACTGAGTATTGAGGGTTGAGTGATGAGAATTGGTGTTTGAGGATAGAGATTTAAAGATTGCAGATTGAGTATTGAGTATTGAAAACTGTGAATTGATGATATTCTATTGAGGATTGAGAATTGACAACTGATTGTTGAGGATTGAGATCTGAAGATTGAGGATTCATGATTGAGGATCCAGGATTGTGGTTTGAGGACTGAGGATTGAGGATTGAGGATTGAAGATTGAGGATTGGGGACTGAGTGTTCAGGTTTGAGTGGTGAGAATTGATGTTTGTGGATAGAGATATGAAGATTGCAGATTGAGTATTGCGTATGGAAAACTCTGAACTGACGATATTCTATTGAGGATTGAGGATTGACAACTGATTGTTGAGGACTGAGGCCTGAAGATTGAGGTTTCAGGATTGAGGATTCAGGATTGTGGTTTGAGGACTGAGGATTGAGGATTGAGCATCGAGGATTGAGAATTGAGGATTGAGGATTGAAGATTGAGGATTGGGTATTGAGGATTGAACATTGAGGATTGAGGATTGATGATTGAGGATTGAGGATTGAGGATTGAAGATTGAATATTGATGATTGAAGATTGAGGGTTGAGGGTTGAGGGTTGTGGATTGAGGACGAGGACTGAGAGTTGAGTATTGATGTTTGAGGTCTGAGGATTGAGGATTGAGGGTTGAGAATTGAGGATTGAGGATTGAGGATTGAAGATTGAGGATTGGGTATTGAGGATTGAAGAATGAGGACTGAGGATTGAGGATTGAGGATTGAGGATTGAAGATTGAGTATTGAGGATTGAAGATTGAGGATTGAGGATTGAGGATTGAGGATTGAGGATTTAGGATTGATGATTGAGGATTGAAGATTGAGTATTGAGGATTGAAGGTTGAGGATTGAGGATTGAGGATTGAGGATTGAGGATTGAGGATTGAAGATTGAGGATTGGGGATTGAGTATTGACGATTGAGGATTGAGTATTGAGGATTGAGAATTGAGGATTGAGGATTGAACATTGAGTATTGTGGGCTGAAGATTGAGGATTGAGGATTGAGGATTGAAGGTTGAGGACTTAGTGTTGGGGGTTGAGTGATGGGAATTGACGTTTGTGGATTGAGATTTGAAGATTGAAGAATGGGGATTGAGTATTGAAAGCTGTGAATTGAGGATATTCTGTTGAGGATTGAGGATTGACAATTGATTGTTGAGGACTGAGGGCTGAAGGTTGAGGATTCAGGATTGAGGATTCGGTATTGAGGTTTGAGGACTGAGGATTGAGGGTTGAGGATTGAGGATTGAGGATTGACGCTTGAGGATTGAGGGTTGAGGATGCAGGCTTGAAGAGAGAGGACTGAGTGTTGAGGATTGAGTGTATAGGATTGATGTTTGAGGATTGAGATATGATTATTGAATATTGCGGTTTGAGTATTGAACCATGAGAGTTCAGGATATTCTATTGAGTATTGAGAATTGAGGATTGATTCTTGTGTATTGAGGATTGGTGGTTGAGAGTTGTGTGTTGAATATTGAGGATTCGGTATTCAGAATTGAGGATTGAGGATTGAAGATTGAGTATTGAGGATTGAAGATTGAGTATTTTGGATTGAGGATTGAAGATTGAGTATTGAGGATTGAAGATTGAGGATTGAGGATTGAGGATTGAGGATTGAGGATTGAAGATTGAGGATTGGGGATTGAGGATTGACGATTGAGGATTGAGTATTGAGGATTGAGAATTGAGGATTGAGTACGGAACATTGGGTATTGAGGACTGAAGATTGAGGATTCAGGATTGAGGATCCAGGATTGAGGTTTGAGGACTGAGGATTGAGGATTGAGGATTGAGGATTGAGGATTGAGGATTGAGGATTGAGGATTGAGGATTGAGGATTGAAGATTGAGGATTGGGTATTGCGGATTGAACATTGAGGATTGAGGATTGAGGATTGAGGATTGAGGATTGAGGACGGAAGACTGAATATTGATGATTGAAGATTGAGGGTTGAGGATTGAGGGCTGTGGATTGAGGACGAGGACTGAGGGTTGTGTATTGATGTCTGAGGTCTGAGGATTGAGGATTGAGGATTGAGAATGGAGGATTGAGGATTGAGGATTGAAGATTGAGGATTGGGTATTAAGGATTGAAGAATGAGGATTGAGGATTGGTGATTGAGGATTGACGATTGAGGATTGAGTATTGAGGATTGAGTATTGAGAATTGAGGATTGAAGATTGTGTATTCAGGATTGTAGATTGAGGATTGAGGATTGAGGATTGAGGATTGACGATGAGGGCTGAGGGTTGAGGATTTAGGTTTGAGGACTGAGGACTGAGGATTGAGGATTGAGAATTGAGGATTGAGGATTGAGGGTTAAAGATTTAGGATTGGGTATTGAGGATTGAGTAGTGAGGATTGAGGATTGAGGATTGAAGATTGAGGATTGAGGATTGAGGATTGAGGATTGAAGATTGAGTATTGAGGATTGAATGTTGAGGATTGAGGATTGAGGATTGAGGATTGAGGATTGAAGATTGAGGACTGGGGACTGAGTATTGAGGGTTGAGTGATGAGAATTGGTGTTTGAGGATAGAGATTTAAAGATTGCAGATTGAGTATTGAGTATTGAAAACTGTGAATTGATGATATTCTATTGAGGATTGAGAATTGACAACTGATTATTGAGGACTGAGATCTGAAGATTGAGGATTCATGATTGAGGATCCAGGATTGTGGTTTGAGGACTGAGGATTGAGAATAGAGGATTGAGGATTGAGGATTGGGGATTGAGGATTGAGGATCGAGGATTGAAGATTGAAGATGGGGTATTGAGGATTGAACATTGAGGATTGAGAATTGAGGATTGAGGATTGAGGATTGAGGATTGAAGATTGAGGATTGAGGATTTAGGATTGAGGATTGAGGACTGAGGATTGAAGATTGAGGATTGAGGATTGAGGATTAAAGGTTGAGCATTGAGGATTGAAGATTGAGGATTGATGATTGGGGATTGAGGATTGAGGATTGAGGATTGAGGACTGAGTATTGAAGATTGAGGATTGATGATTGAGTATTGAGGATTGAGGATTGAGGATTGAGTATTGGGGATTGAGGATTGAAGATTGAGGATTGAGGATTGAGGATTAATGATTGAGTATTGAGGATTGAACATTGAGGACTGAGTGTTGAGGGTTGAGTGATGAGAATTGATGTTTGTGGATAGAGATTTGAAGATTGCAGATTGAGTATTGAGTATTGAATACTGTGAATTGAGGATATTCTATTGGGGATTGAGGATTGGAAACAGATTGTTGTGGACTGAGGGCTGAAGATTGAGGATACGGGATTGAGGATTCAGAACTGTGGTTTGAGGACTGAGGATTGAAGATTGAGTATTGAGGATTGAAGATTGAGGGTTGAGGATTGAGGATTGAGGATTGAGGATTGAGGATTGAGGATTGAGAATTGAGGATTGAGGATTGAGGATTGAAGATTGAGGATCGGGTATTGAGAATTGAAGAATGAGGATTGAGGATTGAGGATTGAGGATTGAGGATTGAGTAGTGAGGATTGAAGATTTAGGATTTTGGATTTAGGATTGAAGATTGAGTATTGAGGATTGAAGATTGAGTATTGAGGATTGAGGATTGAGGATTGAGGATTGACGATGAGGTCTGAGGGTTGAGGATTGAGGTTTGAGGACTGAGGACTGAGGATTGAGGATTGAGAATTGAGGATTGAGGATTGAGGATTGAAGATTGAGGATCGGGTATTGAGGATTGAAGAATGAGGATTGAGGATGGAGGATTGAGGATTGAGGATTGAAGATTGACCATTCAGGATTGAGGATTCAGGATTGTGGTATGAGGACTGAGGATTGAGGATTGGGGATTGAGGATTGAGGATTGGGGATTGAGGATTGAGGATCGAGGATTCAAGATTGAGGATTGGGTATTGAGGATTGTACGTTGAGGATTGAGGATTGAGGATTGAGGATTGATGATTGAGGATTGAAGATTGAATATTGATGATTGAAGTTTCAGGATTGAGGATTGAGTGTTGTGGATTGAGGACGAGGACTGAGGGTTGAGTATTGACGTTTGAGGTCTGAGGATTGAGGATTGAGGATTGAAGATTGAGGGTTGGGTATTGAGGATTGAAGAACGTGGACTGAGGACTGAGGATTGAGGATTGAGGATTGAGGATTGAGGATTGAGGATAGAGGATTGAGGATTGAGGATTAAGGATTGAGGATTGAGGATTGAAGATTGAGGATTGGGTATTGCGGTTTGAACATTGAGGATTGAGGATTGAGGATTGAGGACTGAAGATTGAATATGGATGATTGAAGATCGATGATTGAGGATTGAGGGTTGTGGATCGAGGACGAGGACTGAGGGTTGAGTATTGATCTCTGAGGTCTGAGGATTGAGGACTGAGGATTGAGAATTGAGGGTTGAGGATTGAGGATTGAAGATTGAGGATTGGGTATTGAGGATTGAAGAATGAGGATTGAGGATTGAGGATTGAGGATTGATGATTGAGGATTGAGGATCGAAGATTGAGTATTGAGGATTGAAGGTTGAGGATTGAGGACTGAGGATTGAGGATTGAGGATTGAGTATTGAGGATTGAGGATTGAAGATTGAGTATTGAGGATTGAAGAATGCAGATTGGGTATTGAGGATTGAACATTGAGGATTGAGGGTTGAGGATTGAGGATTGAGGGTTGAGGATTGATGATTGAGGATTGAAGATTGAATATTGATGATTGAAGGTTGTGGATTGAGGATTGAGGATTGAAGATTGAGTATTGAGGATTGAAGATTGAGGATTGAGGATTGAGGATGAGGATTGACGATTGAAGATTGAGGATAGGGGACTGAGCGTTGTGGGTTGAGTGATGAGAATTTGTGTTTGTGGATAGAGATTTAAAGATTGCAGATTGAGTATTGAGTATTGAAAACTGTGAATTGATGATATTCTATTGAGGACTGAGAATTGACAAATGATTGTTGAGGACTGAAGTCTGAAAGTGGAGGATTCAGTATTGAGGATCCAGGATTGAGGTTTTAGGACTGAGGATTGAGGATAGAGGATTGAGGATTGAGGATTGGGGATTGAGGATTGAGGATCGAGGATTGAAGATTGAGGATTGAGGATTGAGGATTAAAGATTGAGTATTGAGGATTGAAGGTTGAGGATTGATGATTGAGAATTGAGGATTGAGTATTGAGGATTGAGGATTGATTATTGAAGATTGAGGATTGATGATTGAGGATTGAGAATTGTGGATTGAGGATTGAGTATTGAGGAATGAGTATTGAAGATTGTGGATTGAGTATTGAGGATTAAAGGTTTAGTATTGAGGATTGAAGTTTGAGAATTGAGGATTGAGGATTGAACATTGAGGACTGAGTGTTGAGGGTTGAGTGCCGAGAATTGATGTTTGTGGATAGAGATTTGAAGAATGCAGATTGAGTATTGAGTATTGAAAACTGTGAAATGAGGATATTCTATTGAGGATTGAGGATTGTCACCTGATTGTTGAGGACTGTGGGCTGAAGGTTGAGTATTCAGGATTGAGGATTCAGAATTGAGGTTTGAGGACTGAGGATTTAGGATTGAGGATCGAAGATTGAGTTTTGAGGATTGAGAATTGAGGATTGAGAATTGAGGATTGAAGATTGAGGATTGGGTATTGAGGATTGAAGAATGAGGATTGAGGATTGAGGATTGAGTATTGAGGTTTGAAGATTGAGTATTGAGAATTGAATATCGATGATTGAGGTCTGAGGATTGAGGATAGAGGATCGAGAATTGAGGATTGAGGATTGAGGATTGAAGATTGAGGATTGGGTATTGAGGAATGAAGAATGAGGACTGAAGATTGAGGATTGAGGATTGAGGATTGAAGATTGAGTATTGAGGATTGAAGATTGAGGATTGAGGATTGAGGATTGAGGATTGAGGATTGAGGATTGAGGATTTAGGATTGAGGATTGAGGACTGAGGATTGAAGATTGAGGATTGAGGATTGAGGATTAAAGATTGAGTATTGAGGATTGAAGGTTGAGGATTGATGATTGAGAATTGAGGATTGAGTATTGAGGATTGAGGATTGATTATTGAAGATTGAGGATTGATGATTGAGGATTGAGAATTGTGGATTGAGGATTGAGTATTGAGGATTGAGTATTGAAGATTGTGGATTGAGGATTGAGGATTAAAGGTTTAGTATTGAGGATTGAAGTTTGAGAATTGAGGATTGAGGATTGAACATTGAGGACTGAGTGTTGAGGGTTGAGTGCCGAGAATTGATGTTTGTGGATAGAGATTTGAAGAATGCAGATTGAGTATTGAGTATTGAAAACTGTGAAATGAGGATATTCTATTGAGGATTGAGGATTGTCACCTGATTGTTGAGGACTGTGTGCTGAAGGTTGAGTATTCAGGATTGAGGATTAAGAATTGAGGTTTGAGGACTGAGGATTTAGGATTGAGGATCGAAGATTGAGTTTTGAGGATTGAGAATTGAGGATTGAGAATTGAGGATTGAAGATTGAGGATTGGGTATTGAGGATTGAAGAATGAGGATTGAGGATTGAGGATTGAGGATTCAGGATTGAAGATTGAGTATTGAGAATTGAATATCGATGATTGAGGTCTGAGGATTGAGGATAGAGGATTGAGAATTGAGGATTGAGGATTGAGTATTGGGGATTGAGGATTGAAGATTGAGGATTGAGGATTGAGGATTAATGATTGAGTATTGAGGATTGAACATTGAGGACTGAGTGTTGAGGGTTGAGTGGTGAGAATTGATGTTTTTGGATAGAGATTTGAAGATTGCAGATTGAGTATTGAGTATTGAATACTGTGAATTGAGGATATTCTATTGGGGATTGAGGATTGAAAACAGTTTGTTGAGGACTGAGGGCTAAAGATTGAGGATACAGGATTGAGGATTCAGAATTGTGGTTTGAGGACTGAGGATTGAAGATTGAGTATTGCGGATTGAAGATTGAGGGTTGAGGATTGAGGAATGAGGATTGAGGATTGAGGATGAGGGCTGAGGGTTGAAGATTGTGCTTTGAGGACTCAGGACTGAGGATTGAGAATTGAGAATTGAGGATTGAGGATTGAGGATTGAAGATTGAGGATAGGGTATTGAGGACTGAAGAATGAGGATTGAGGCTGGGCGATTGAGGATTGAGGATTGATGATTGAGTATTCAGGATTGGAGATTGACGATTGAGGATTGAGGATTGAGGATCGAGGATTGAGGATTGAGTATTGAAGATTGAGTATTGAGGATTGAAGATTGAGGATTGCTGATTGAGGATTGAGGATTGAGGATTGAGGATTGAGAATTGAAGATTGAGGATTGGGAACTGAGTGTTGAGGGTTGAGTGATGAGGATTGATGTTTGTGGATAGAGATTTGAAGATTTCAGATTGAGTATTGAGTATTGAAACCTGTGAATTGTGGATATTCGATTGAGGATTGAGGATTGACAACTGATTGTTGAGGACTGAGGGCTGATGATTGAGGATTGAGGATTGAGGATCGAGGATTGAGTATTGAGTATTGAGGATTGAAGATTGAGGATTGGGTATTGCGGATCGAAGATTGAGTATTGAGGACTGAAGATTGAGGATTGAGGATCGAGGTTTGAGGATTGAGGATTGAAGATTGAGTATTGAGGATTGATGGCTGGGGATTGAGGAATGAGGATTGAGGATTGAGTATTGAAGATTGAGGATTGGGGATTGAGGATTGACGATTGAGGATTGAGGATTGAAGATTGAGGATTGGGTATTGAGTATTGAGGATTGAAGATTGAGTATTGAGGATTGAAGATTGAGAATTGAGGATTGAGGATTGAGGATTGAAGATGAGGGCTGAGGGTTGAGGATTGAGAGTTGAGGATTGAGGATTGAGGATTGAAGATTGAGGATTGGGTATTGAGGATTGAAGAATGAGCATTGAGTGTTGAGGATTGAGGATTGAGGATTGAAGATTGAGGATTGAGGATTGAGGTTTGAGGATTGAAGATTGAGTATTGAGGGTTGAAGATTGAGGATTGAGGATTGAGGATTGATAATTGAGGATTGAGGATTGACGATTGAAGATTGAGGATTGGGGACTGAGAGTTGATGGATGAGTGATGAGAATTGATGTTTGTGGATAGAGATATGAAGATTGCAGATTGAGTATTGCGTATGGAAAACTCTGAACTGAGGATATTCTAGTGAGGATTGAGGATTGACAGCTGATTGTTGAGGACTGAGGTCTGAAGATTGAGGATTCAGGATTGAGGATTCAGGACTGTGGTATGAGGACTGTGGATTGAGGATTGAGGATGGGGGATTGAGGATTGAGGATCGAGGATTGAAGATTGAAGATTGAATATTGATGATTGAAGGTTGAGGATTGAGGATTGAGGGTTGTGGATTCAGGACGAGGACTGAGGGTTGAGTGTTGATGTTTGAGGTCTGAGGATTGAGGATAGAGGATTGAGAATTGAGGATTGAGGATTGAGGATTGAAGATTGAGGATTGGGTATTGAGGATTGAAGAATGAGGACTGAGGATTGAGGATGGAGTATTGAGGATTGAAGATTGAGTATTGAGGATTGAAGATTGAGGATTGAGGATTGAGGTTTGAGGATTGAGGATTGAGGATTGAGGATTGAGGATTGCGGATTAAAGGTTGAGTATTGAGGATTGAAGTTTGAGAATTGAGGATTGAGGATTGAACATTGAGGACTGAGTGTTGAGGGTTGAGTGACGAGAATTGATGTTTGTGGATAGAGATTTGAAGAATGCAGATTGAGTATTGAGTATTGAAAACAGTGAAATGAGGATATTCTATTGAGGATTGAGGATTGTCACCTGATTGTTGAGGACTGTGGGCTGAAGATTGAGTATTCAGGATTGAGGATTCAGATTTGAGGTTTGAGGACTGAGGATTGGGGATTGAGGATTGAAGATTGAGTTTTGAGGATTGAGAATTGAGGATTGAGGATTGAGGATTGAAGATTGAGGATTGGGTGTTGAGGATTGAAGAATGAGGATTGAGGATTGACGATTGAGGATTGAGGATTGAAGATTGAGTATTGAGAATTGAATATTGATGATTGAGGATTGTGGATTGAGAATTGAGGATTGAACATTGAGGACAGAGCGTTGAGGGTTGAGTGATGGGAATTGGTGTTTGTGGATAGAGGTTTGAAGATTGCAGATTGAGCATTGAGTATTGAGAAATGTGAATTGAGAATATTCTATTGAGGATTGAGGATTGAGAACTGATTGTTGAGGACTGAGGGCTGAAGATTGAGGATTCAGGATTGGGGATTCAGAATTGAGGTTTGAGGACTGAGGATTGAGGATTGAAGATTTATTATTGAGGATTGAAGATTGAGGATTGAGGATTTAGGATCGAGGATTGAGGATGTGGGCTGAGGGTTGGGGATTGAGGTTTGAGGATTGAGGACTGAGGTTTGAGGATTGATGATTGAGTATTGAGGATTGAAGACTGAGGATTGAGGATTGAGGATTGAGGATTGAGGGTTGTGGATTGAGGACGAGGACTGAGGGTTGAGTATTGATGTCTGAGGTCTGAGGATTGAGGACTGAGGATTGAGAATTGAGGATTGAGGGTTGAGGATTGAAGATTGAGGATTGGGAATTCAGGATTGAAGAATGAGGATTGAGGATTGAGTATTGAGGATTGAGGATTGAGGATTGAGGATTGAAGATTGAGTATTGAGGATTGAAGATTGAGGATTGAGGACTGAGGATTGAGGATTGAGGATTGAGGATTGAGGATTGAGGATTGAAGATTGAGTATTGAGGATTGAAGATTGAAGGTTGGGTATTGAGGATTGAACATTGAGGATTGGGGATTGAGGATTGAGGATTGAGGGTTGAGGATTGATGATTGAGGATTGAAGATTGAATATTGATGATTGAAGGTTGTGGATTGAGGATTGAGGATTGAAGATTGAGTATTGAGGATTGAAGAATGAGCATTGAGGATTGAGGATTGAGGATTGAGGATTGAATATTGAGGATTGAGGATTGAGGTTTGAGGATTGAAGATTGAGTATTGAGGATTGATGGCTGAGGATTGAGGAATGAGGATTGAGGATTGAGTATTGAAGATTGAGGATTGGGGATTGAGGATTGACGATTGAGGATTGAGGATTGAAGATTGAGGATAGGGTATTGAGGATTGAAGAATGAGGATGGAGGATTGGCGATTGAGGATTGAGGATTGAAGATTGAGTGTTCAGGATTGGAGATTGACGATTGAGGATTGAGGATTGAGGATCGAGGAATGAAGATTGAGAATTGAGGATTGAGGATTGAGGATTGAAGATGAGGGCTGAGGGTTGAGGATAGAGGTTTGAGGACTGAGGATTGAGGATTAAGGATTGAGAGTTGAGGATTGAGGATTGAGGATTGAAGATTGAGGATTGAGGATTGATGGCTGAGGATTGAGGAATGAGGATTGAGGATTGAGTATTGAAGATTGAGGATTGGGGATTGAGGATTGACGATTGAGGATTGAGGATTGAAGATTGAGGATTGGGTATTGAGGATTGAAGAATGAGCATTGAGGGTTGAGGATTGAGGATTGAGGATTGAATAATGAGGTTTGAGGATTGAGGTTTGAGGATTGAAGATTGAGTATTGAGGATTGATGGCTGAGGATTGAGGAATGAGGATTGAGGATTGAGTATTGAAGATTGAGGATTGGGGATTGAGGATTGACGATTGAGGATTGAGGATTGAGGGTTGAGGATTGATGATTGAGGATTGAAGAATGAGGATTGAGGATTGAGGATTGAGGATTGAGGATTGAAGATTCAGTATTGAGTATTGAGGATTGAAGGTTGAGGATTCGGTATTGCGGATCGAAGATTGAGTATTGAGGGCTGAGGATTGTGGATTGAGGATCGAGGATTGAGGATTGAGGATTGAAGATTGAGTATTGAGGATTGATGGCTGAGGATTGAGGAATGAGGATTGAGGATTGAGTATTGAAGATTGAGGCTTGGGGATTGAGGATTGACGATTGAGGATTGAGGATTGAAGATTGAGGATTGGGTATTGAGGATTGAAGAATGAGAATTGAGGATTGAGGATTGAGGATTGAGGATTGAAGATTGAGTTTTGAGGATTGAAGGTTGAGGATTGAGTATTGAAGATTGAGGGTTGGGGTTGAGGATTGACGATTGAGGATTGAGTATTGAGGATTGAGAATTGAGGATTGAGGATTGAAGATTGAGTATTGAGGATTGAGGATTGAGGATTGAGGATTGAAGATTGAGGATTGAGGATTGAGGATTGATAATTGAGGATTGAGGATTGACGATTGAAGATTGAGGATTGAGGATCGAGGATTGAGGATTGAGGATTGAGGATTGAAGATTGAGGACAGGGGACTGAGTGTTGATGGCTAAGTGATGAGAATTGATGCTTGTGGATAGAGATATGAAGGTTGCAGATTGAGTATTGCGCATGGAAAACTCTGAACTGAGGATATTCTAGTGAGGATTGAGGATTGACAACTGATTGTTGTGGACTCAGGCCTGAAGATTGAGGATTCAGGATTGAGGATTCAGGACTGTGGTTAGAGGACTGAGGATTGAGGATTGAGGATTGGGGATTGAGGATTGAGGATCGAGGATTGAAGATTGAAGATTGGGTATTGAGGATTGAACATTGAGGATTGAGGATTGAGGATTGAGGATTGAGGATTGAGGATTGAGGATTGAGGATTGAGGATTGAAGATTGAGGATTGAGGATTGAGGTTTGAGAATTGAAGATTGAGTGTTGACGGTTGAAGACTGAGGATTGAGGATTGAGGATTGATAATTGAGGATTGAGGATTGACGATTGAAGATTGAGGATTGAGGATCGAGGATTGAGGATTGAGGATTGAAGATTGAGGATAGGGGACTGAGTGTTGATGGCTGAGTGATGAGAATTGATGTTTGTGGATAGAGATATGAAGGTTGCAGATTGAGTATTGCGTATGGAAAACTCTGAACTGAGGATACTCTAGTGAGGATTGAGGATTGACAACTGATTGTTGTGGACCGAGGGCTGAAGATTGAGGATTCAGGATTGATGACTCAGGACTGTGGTTAGAGGACTGAGGATTGAGGATTGAGGATTGGGGATTGAGGATTGAGGATCGAGGATTGAAGATTGAAGATTGGGTATTGAGGATTGAACATTGAGGATTGAGGATTGAGGATTGAGGATTGAGGATTGAGGATTGAAGATTGAGGACTGGGGACTGAGTGTTGTGGGTTGAGTGATGAGAATTGGTGTTTGTGGATAGAGATTTAAAGATTGCAGATTGAGTATTGAGTATTGAAAACTGTGAATTGATGATATTCTATTGAGGATTGAGAATTGACAACTGATTGTTGAGGACTGAGGTCTGAAGGTTGAGGATTCAGGATTGAGGATCCAGGATTGAGGTTTTAGGACTGAGGATTGAGGATAGAGGATTGAGGATTGAGGATTGAGGATTGAGTATTGAGTATTGAGGATTGAAGATTGAGGATTGGGTATTGCGGATCGAAGATTGAGTATTGAGGACTGAGGATTGAGGATTGAGGATCGAGGATTGAGGATTGAGGATTGAAGATTGAGTATTGAGGATTGATGGCTGAGGATTGAGGAATGAGGATTGAGGATTGAGTATTGAAGACTGAGGATTGGGGATGGAGGATTGACGATTGAGGATTGAGGATTGAGGTTTGAGGATTGGGTATTGAGGGTTAAAGATTTAGGATTGGGTATTGAGGATTGAGTATTGAGGATTGAGGATTGAGGATTGAAGATTGAGGATTGAGGATTGAGGATTGAGGATTGAAGATTGAGTATTGAGGGTTGAAGATTGAAGGTTGGGTATTGAGGACTGAACATTGAGGATTGAGGATTGAGGATTGAGGATTGAGGGTTGAGGATTGATGATTGAGGATTGAAGATTGAATATTGATGATTGAAGGTTGTGGATTGAGGATTGAGGATTGAAGATTGAGTATTGAGGATTGAAGATTGAGGATTGAGGGTTGAGTATTGAGGATTGACGATTGAAGATTGAGGATAGGGGACTGAGTGTTGATGGCTGAGTGATGAGAATTGATGTTTGTGGATAGAGATATGAAGGTTGCAGATTGAGTATTGCGTATGGAAAACTCTGAACTGAGGATATTCTAGTGTGGATTGAGGATTGACAACTGATTGTTGAGGACTGAGGTCTGAAGGTTGAGGATTCAGGATTGAGGATTCAGGACTGTGGTTTGAGGACTGTGGATTGAGGATTGAGGATTGGGGATTGAGGATTGAGGATCGAGGATTGAAGATTGAAGATTGGGTATTGAGGATTGAACATTGAGGATTGAGAATTGAGGATTGAGGATTGAGGATTGAGGATTGAAGATTGAATATTGATCATTGAAGGTTGAGGATTGAGGATTGAGGGTTGTGGATTCAGGACGAGGACTGAGGGTTGAGTATTGATGTTTGAGGTCTGAGGATTGAGGATAGAGGATTGAGAATTGAGGATTGAGGATTGAGGATTGAAGATTGAGGATTGGGTATTGAGGATTGAAGAATGAGGACTGAGGGTTGAGGATCGAGTATTGAGGATTGAAGATTGAGTATTGAGGATTGAAGATTGAGGATTGAGGATTGAGGATTGAGGATTGAGGATTGAGGATTGAGGATTGAGGATTGAAGATTGAGGATTGAGGATTGAGGACTAAAGGTTGAGCATTGAGGATTGAGGATTGAGGATTGATGATTGAGGATTGAGGATTGAGGATTGAGGATTGAGGATTTAGGATTGATGATTGAGGATTGAAGATTGAGTATTGAGGATTGAAGATTGAGGATTGAGGATTGAGGATTGAGGATTGAGGATTGAGGATTGAGGATTGAGGACGGAAGACTGAGTATTGATGATTGAAGATTGAGGGTTGAGGATTGAGGGCTGTGGATTGAGGACGAGGACTGAGGGTTGTGTATTGATGTCTGAGGTCTGAGGATTGAGGATTGAGGATTGAGAATGGAGGATTGAGGATTGAGGATTGAAGATTGAGGATTGGGTATTAAGGATTGAAGAATGAGGATTGAGGATTGGTGATTGAGGATTGACGATTGAGGATTGAGTATTGAGGATTGAGTATTGAGAATTGAGGATTGAAGATCGTGTATTCAGGATTGAAGATTGAGTATTGAGGATTGAGGATTGAGGATTGACGATGAGGGCTGAGGGTTGAGGATTTAGGTTTGAGGACTGAGGACTGAGGATTGAGGATTGAGAATTGAGGATTGAGGATTGAGGGTAAAAGATTTAGGATTGGGTATTGAGGATTGAAGAATGAGGATTGAGTATTGAGGATTGAGGATTGAGGATTGAAGATTGAGGATTGAGGATTGAGGATTGAGGATTGAAGATTGAGTATTGAGGATTGAATGTTGAGGATTGAGGATTGAGGGTTGAGGATTGAGGATTGAAGATTGAGGACTGGGGACAGAGTATTGAGGGTTGAGTGATGAGAATTGGTGTTTGAGGATGGAGATTTAAAGATTGCAGATTGAGTATTGAGTATTGAAAACTGTGAATTGATGATATTCTATTGAGGATTGAGAATTGACAACTGATTGTTGAGGACTGAGATCTGAAGATTGAGGATTCATGATTGAGAATCCAGGATTGTGGTTTGAGGATTGAGAATTGAGGATTGAGGATTGAGGATTGAGGATTGAGGATTGAGGATTGAGTATTGAAGATTGAGAATTGAGGATTGAGGACTGAACATTGGGTATTGAGGACTGAAGATTGAGGATTCAGGATTGAGGATCCAGGATTGAGGTTTGAGGACTGAGGATTGAGGATTGAGGATTGAGGATTGAGGATTGAGGATTGAGGATTGAGGATTGAGGATTGAGGTTTGAAGATTGAGGATTGGGTATTGCGGATTGAACATTGAGGATTGAGGATTGAGGATTGAGGATTGAGGATTGAGGACGGAAGACTGAACATTGATGATTGAAGATTGAGGGTTGAGGATTGAGGGCTGTGGATTGAGGACGAGGACTGAGGGTTGTGTATTGATGTCTGAGGTCTGAGGATTGAGGATTGAGGATTGAGAATTGAGGATTGAGGATTGAGGACTGAAGATTGAGGATTGGGTATTAAGGATTGAAGAATGAGGATTGAGGATTGGTGATTGAGGTTTGACGATTGAGGATTGAGTATTGAGGATTGAGTATTGAGAATTGAGGATTGAAGATTGTGTATGCAGGATTGAAGATTGAGGATTGAGGATTGAGGATTGAGGATTGACGATGAGGGCTGAGGGTTGAGGATTTAGGTTTGAGGACTGAGGACTGAGGATTGAGGATTGAGAATTGAGGATTGAGGATTGAGGGTTAAAGATTTAGGATTGGGTATTGAGGATTGAGTATTGAGGATTGAGGATTGAGGATTGAAGATTGAGGATTGAGGATTGAGGATTGAGGATTGAAGATTGAGTATTGAGGACTGAATGTTGAGGATAGAGGATTGAGGATTGAGGATTGAGGATTGAAGATTGAGGACTGGGGACTGAGTATTGAGGGTTGAGTGATGAGAATTGGTGTTTGAGGATAGAGATTTAAAGATTGCAGATTGAGTATTGAGTATTGAAAACTGTGAATTGATGATATTCTATTGAGGATTGAGAATTGACAACTGATTGTTGAGGATTGAGATCTGAAGATTGAGGATTCATGATTGAGGATCCAGGATTGTGGTTTGAGGACTGAGGATTGAGGATTGAGGATTGAAGATTGAGGATTGGGGACTGAGTGTTCAGGTTTGAGTGGTGAGAATTGATGTTTGTGGATAGAGATATGAAGATTGCAGATTGAGTATTGCGTATGGAAAACTCTGAACTGACGATATTCTATTGAGGATTGAGGATTGACAACTGATTGTTGAGGACTGAGGCCTGAAGATTGAGGTTTCAGGATTGAGGATTCAGGATTGTGGTTTGAGGACTGAGGATTGAGGATTGAGCATCGAGGATTGAGAATTGAGGATTGAGGATTGAAGATTGAGGATTGGGTATTGAGGATTGAACATTGAGGATTGAGGATTGATGATTGAGGATTGAGGATTGAGGATTGAAGATTGAATATTGATGATTGATGATTGAGGATTGAGGGTTGAGGGTTGTGGATTGAGGACGAGGACTGAGAGTTGAGTATTGATGTTTGAGGTCTGAGGATTGAGGATTGAGGGTTGAGAATTGAGGATTGAGGATTGAGGATTGAAGATTGAGGATTGGGTATTGAGGATTGAAGAATGAGGACTGAGGATTGAGGATTGAGGATTGAGGATTGAAGATTGAGTATTGAGGATTGAAGATTGAGGATTGAGGATTGAGGATTGAGGATTGAGGATTTAGGATTGATGATTGAGGATTGAAGATTGAGTATTGAGGATTGAAGGTTGAGGATTGAGGATTGAGGATTGAGGATTGAGGATTGAGGATTGAAGATTGAGGATTGGGGATTGAGTATTGACGATTGAGGATTGAGTATTGAGGATTGAGAATTGAGGATTGAGCATTGAACATTGAGTATTGTGGGCTGAAGATTGAGGATTGAGGATTGAGGATTGAAGGTTGAGGACTTAGTGTTGGGGGTTGAGTGATGGGAATTGACGTTTGTGGATTGAGATTTGAAGATTGAAGAATGGGGATTGAGTATTGAAATCTGTGAATTGAGGATATTCTGTTGAGGATTGAGGATTGACAATTGATTGTTGAGGACTGAGGGCTGAAGGTTGAGGATTCAGGATTGAGGATTCGGTATTGAGGTTTGAGGACTGAGGATTGAGGGTTGAGGATTGAGGATTGAGGATTGACGCTTGAGGATTGAGGGTTGAGGATGCAGGCTTGAAGAGAGAGGACTGAGTGTTGAGGATTGAGTGTATAGGATTGATGTTTGAGGATTGAGATATGATTATTGAATATTGCGGTTTGAGTATTGAACCATGAGAGTTCAGGATATTCTATTGAGTATTGAGAATTGAGGATTGATTCTTGTGTATTGAGGATTGGTGGTTGAGAGTTGTGTGTTGAATATTGAGGATTCGGTATTCAGAATTGAGGATTGAGGATTGAAGATTGAGTATTGAGGATTGAAGATTGAGTATTTTGGATTGAGGATTGAAGATTGAGTATTGAGGATTGAAGATTGAGGATTGAGGATTGAGGATTGAGGATTGAGGATTGAAGATTGAGGATTGGGGATTGAGGATTGACGATTGAGGATTGAGTATTGAGGATTGAGAATTGAGGATTGAGTACGGAACATTGGGTATTGAGGACTGAAGATTGAGGATTCAGGATTGAGGATCCAGGATTGAGGTTTGAGGACTGAGGATTGAGGATTGAGTATTGAGGATTGAGGGTTGAGGATTGAGGATTGAGGATTGAGGATTGAGGATTGAAGATTGAGGATTGGGTATTGCGGATTGAACATTGAGGATTGAGGATTGAGGATTGAGGATTGAGGATTGAGGACGGAAGACTGAATATTGATGATTGAAGATTGAGGGTTGAGGATTGAGGGCTGTGGATTGAGGACGAGGACTGAGGGTTGTGTATTGATGTCTGAGGTCTGAGGATTGAGGATTGAGGATTGAGAATGGAGGATTGAGAATTGAGGATTGAGGATTGAGGATTGAGGATTGAAGATTGAGGATTGCGGATTGAGGATTAAAGGTTGAGCATTGAGGATTGAGTATTGAGGATTGATGATTGAGGATTGAGGATTGAGGACTGAGGATTGAGGATTGAGTATTGAAGCCTGAGGATTGATGATTGAGGATTGAGGATTGAGGATTGAGGATTGAGTATTGGGGATTGAGGATTGAAGATTGAGGATTGAGGATTGAGGATTAAAGGTTGAGTATTGAGGATTGAAGTTTGAGAATTGAGGATTGAGGATTGAACATTGAGGACTGAGTGTTGAAGGTTGAGTGCCGAGAATTGATGTTTGTGGATAGAGATTTGAAGAATGCAGATTGAGTATTGAGTATTGAAAACTGTGAAATGAGGATATTCTATTGAGGATTGAGGATTGTCACCTGATTGTTGAGGACTGTGGGCTGAAGGTTGAGTATTCAGGATTGAGGATTCAGAATTGAGGTTTGAGGACTGAGGATTGAGGATTGAGGATTGAAGATTGAGTTTTGAGGATTGAGAATTGAGGATTGAGGATTGAGGATTGAAGATTGAGGATTGGGTATTGAGGATTGAAGAATGAGGATTGAGGATTGAGTATTGAGGATTGAGGATTGAAGATTGAGTATTGAGAATTGAATATCGATGATTGAGGTCTGAGGATTGAGGATAGAGGATTGAGAATTGAGGATTGAGGATTGAGGATTGAAGATTGAGGATTGGGTATTGAGGATTGAAGAATGAGGACTGAAGATTGAGGATTGAGGATTGAGGATTGAAGATTGAGTATTGAGGATTGAAGATTGAGGATTGAGGATTGAGGATTGAGGATTGAGGATTTAGGATTGAGGATTGAGGACTGAGGATTGAAGATTGAGGATTGAGGATTGAGGATTAAAGGTTGAGCATTGAGGATTGAAGATTGAGGATTGATGATTGAGGATTGAGGATTGAGGATTGAGGATTGAGGACTGAGTATTGAAGATTGAGGATTGATGATTGAGTATTGAGGATTGAGGATTGAGGATTGAGTATTGGGGATTGAGGATTGAAGATTGAGGATTGAGGATTGAGGATTAATGATTGAGTATTGAGGATTGAACATTGAGGACTGAGTGTTGAGGGTTGAGTGATGAGAATTGATGTTTGTGGATAGAGATTTGAAGATTGCAGATTGAGTATTGAGTATTGAATACTGTGAATTGAGGATATTCTATTGGGGATTGAGGATTGGAAACAGATTGTTGTGGACTGAGGGCTGAAGATTGAGGATACGGGATTGAGGATTCAGAACTGTGGTTTGAGGACTGAGGATTGAAGATTGAGTATTGAGGATTGAAGATTGAGGGTTGAGGATTGAGGATTGAGGATTGAGGATTGAGGATTGAGAATTGAGGATTGAGGATTGAGGATTGAAGATTGAGGATCGGGTATTGAGAATTGAAGAATGAGGATTGAGGATTGAGGATTGAGGATTGAGGATTGAGTAGTGAGGATTGAAGATTTAGGATTTTGGATTTAGGATTGAAGATTGAGTATTGAGGATTGAAGATTGAGTATTGAGGATTGAGGATTGAGGATTGAGGATTGACGATGAGGTCTGAGGGTTGAGGATTGAGGTTTGAGGGCTGAGGACTGAGGATTGAGGATTGAGAATTGAGGATTGAGGATTGAGGATTGAAGATTGAGGATCGGGTATTGAGGATTGAAGAATGAGGATTGAGGATTGAGGATTGAGGATTGAGGATTGAAGATTGACCATTCAGGATTGAGGATTCAGGATTGTGGTATGAGGACTGAGGATTGAGGATTGGGGATTGAGGATTGAGGATTGGGGATTGAGGATTGAGGATCGAGGATTCAAGATTGAGGATTGGGTATTGAGGATTGTACGTTGAGGATTGAGGATTGAGGATTGAGGATTGATGATTGAGGATTGAAGATTGAATATTGATGATTGAAGTTTCAGGATTGAGGATTGAGTGTTGTGGATTGAGGACGAGGACTGAGGGTTGAGTATTGACGTTTGAGGTCTGAGGATTGAGGATTGAGGATTGAAGATTGAGGGTTGGGTATTGAGGATTGAAGAACGTGGACTGAGGACTGAGGATTGAGGATTGAGGATTGAGGATTGAGGATTGAGGATAGAGGATTGAGGATTGAGGATTAAGGATTGAGGATTGAGGATTGAAGATTGAGGATTGGGTATTGCGGTTTGAACATTGAGGATTGAGGATTGAGGATTGAGGACTGAAGATTGAATATGGATGATTGAAGATCGATGATTGAGGATTGAGGGTTGTGGATTGAGGACGAGGACTGAGGGTTGAGTATTGATCTCTGAGGTCTGAGGATTGAGGACTGAGTATTGAGGATTGAAGATTGAGTATTGAGGATTGAATGTTGAGGATTGAGGATTGAGGATTGAGGATTGAGGATTGAAGATTGAGGACTGGGGACTGAGTATTGAGGGTTGAGTGATGAGAATTGGTGTTTGAGGATAGAGATTTAAAGATTGCAGATTGAGTATTGAGTATTGAAAACTGTGAATTGAGGATATTCTATTGGGGATTGAGGAGTGACAACTGATTGTTGAGTACTGAGGGCTGAAGATTGAGGATTCAGGATTGAGGATTGAGGATTGACGATGAGGGCTGAGGGTTGAGGATTTAGGTTTGAGGACTGAGGACTGAGGATTGAGGATTGAGAATTGAGGATTGAGGATTGAGGGTTAAAGATTTAGGATTGGGTATTGAGGATTGAGTATTGAGGATTGAGGATTGAGGATTGAAGATTGAGGATTGAGGATTGAGGATTGAGGATTGAAGATTGAGTATTGAGGACTGAATGTTGAGGATAGAGGATTGAGGATTGAGGATTGAGGATTGAAGATTGAGGACTGGGGACTGAGTATTGAGGGTTGAGTGATGAGAATTGGTGTTTGAGGATAGAGATTTAAAGATTGCAGATTGAGTATTGAGTATTGAAAACTGTGAATTGATGATATTCTATTGAGGATTGAGAATTGACAACTGATTGTTGAGGATTGAGATCTGAAGATTGAGGATTCATGATTGAGGATCCAGGATTGTGGTTTGAGGACTGAGGATTGAGGATTGAGGATTGAAGATTGAGGATTGGGGACTGAGTGTTCAGGTTTGAGTGGTGAGAATTGATGTTTGTGGATAGAGATATGAAGATTGCAGATTGAGTATTGCGTATGGAAAACTCTGAACTGACGATATTCTATTGAGGATTGAGGATTGACAACTGATTGTTGAGGACTGAGGCCTGACGATTGAGGTTTCAGGATTGAGGATTCAGGATTGTGGTTTGAGGACTGAGGATTGAGGATTGAGCATCGAGGATTGAGAATTGAGGATTGAGGATTGAAGATTGAGGATTGGGTATTGAGGATTGAACATTGAGGATTGAGGATTGATGATTGAGGATTGAGGATTGAGGATTGAAGATTGAATATTGATGATTGATGATTGAGGATTGAGGGTTGAGGGTTGTGGATTGAGGACGAGGACTGAGAGTTGAGTATTGATGTTTGAGGTCTGAGGATTGAGGATTGAGGGTTGAGAATTGAGGATTGAGGATTGAGGATTGAAGATTGAGGATTGGGTATTGAGGATTGAAGAATGAGGACTGAGGATTGAGGATTGAGGATTGAGGATTGAAGATTGAGTATTGAGGATTGAAGATTGAGGATTGAGGATTGAGGATTGAGGATTGAGGATTTAGGATTGATGATTGAGGATTGAAGATTGAGTATTGAGGATTGAAGGTTGAGGATTGAGGATTGAGGATTGAGGATTGAGGATTGAGGATTGAAGATTGAGGATTGGGGATTGAGTATTGACGATTGAGGATTGAGTATTGAGGATTGAGAATTGAGGATTGAGCATTGAACATTGAGTATTGTGGGCTGAAGATTGAGGATTGAGGATTGAGGATTGAAGGTTGAGGACTTAGTGTTGGGGGTTGAGTGATGGGAATTGACGTTTGTGGATTGAGATTTGAAGATTGAAGAATGGGGATTGAGTATTGAAATCTGTGAATTGAGGATATTCTGTTGAGGATTGAGGATTGACAATTGATTGTTGAGGACTGAGGGCTGAAGGTTGAGGATTCAGGATTGAGGATTCGGTATTGAGGTTTGAGGACTGAGGATTGAGGGTTGAGGATTGAGGATTGAGGATTGACGCTTGAGGATTGAGGGTTGAGGATGCAGGCTTGAAGAGAGAGGACTGAGTGTTGAGGATTGAGTGTATAGGATTGATGTTTGAGGATTGAGATATGATTATTGAATATTGCGGTTTGAGTATTGAACCATGAGAGTTCAGGATATTCTATTGAGTATTGAGAATTGAGGATTGATTCTTGTGTATTGAGGATTGGTGGTTGAGAGTTGTGTGTTGAATATTGAGGATTCGGTATTCAGAATTGAGGATTGAGGATTGAAGATTGAGTATTGAGGATTGAAGATTGAGTATTTTGGATTGAGGATTGAAGATTGAGTATTGAGGATTGAAGATTGAGGATTGAGGATTGAGGATTGAGGATTGAGGATTGAAGATTGAGGATTGGGGATTGAGGATTGACGATTGAGGATTGAGTATTGAGGATTGAGAATTGAGGATTGAGTACGGAACATTGGGTATTGAGGACTGAAGATTGAGGATTCAGGATTGAGGATCCAGGATTGAGGTTTGAGGACTGAGGATTGAGGATTGAGGATTGAGGATTGAGGGTTGAGGATTGAGGATTGAGGATTGAGGATTGAGGATTGAAGATTGAGGATTGGGTATTGCGGATTGAACATTGAGGATTGAGGATTGAGGATTGAGGATTGAGGATTGAGGACGGAAGACTGAATATTGATGATTGAAGATTGAGGGTTGAGGATTGAGGGCTGTGGATTGAGGACGAGGACTGAGGGTTGTGTATTGATGTCTGAGGTCTGAGGATTGAGGATTGAGGATTGAGAATGGAGGATTGAGGATTGAGGATTGAGGATTGAGGATTGAGGATTGAAGATTGAGGATTGCGGATTGAGGATTAAAGGTTGAGCATTGAGGATTGAGTATTGAGGATTGATGATTGAGGATTGAGGATTGAGGACTGAGGATTGAGGATTGAGTATTGAAGCCTGAGGATTGATGATTGAGGATTGAGGATTGAGGATTGAGGATTGAGTATTGGGGATTGAGGATTGAAGATTGAGGATTGAGGATTGAGGATTAAAGGTTGAGTATTGAGGATTGAAGTTTGAGAATTGAGGATTGAGGATTGAACATTGAGGACTGAGTGTTGAAGGTTGAGTGCCGAGAATTGATGTTTGTGGATAGAGATTTGAAGAATGCAGATTGAGTATTGAGTATTGAAAACTGTGAAATGAGGATATTCTATTGAGGATTGAGGATTGTCACCTGATTGTTGAGGACTGTGGGCTGAAGGTTGAGTATTCAGGATTGAGGATTCAGAATTGAGGTTTGAGGACTGAGGATTGAGGATTGAGGATTGAAGATTGAGTTTTGAGGATTGAGAATTGAGGATTGAGGATTGAGGATTGAAGATTGAGGATTGGGTATTGAGGATTGAAGAATGAGGATTGAGGATTGAGTATTGAGGATTGAGGATTGAAGATTGAGTATTGAGAATTGAATATCGATGATTGAGGTCTGAGGATTGAGGATAGAGGATTGAGAATTGAGGATTGAGGATTGAGGATTGAAGATTGAGGATTGGGTATTGAGGATTGAAGAATGAGGACTGAAGATTGAGGATTGAGGATTGAGGATTGAAGATTGAGTATTGAGGATTGAAGATTGAGGATTGAGGATTGAGGATTGAGGATTGAGGATTTAGGATTGAGGATTGAGGACTGAGGATTGAAGATTGAGGATTGAGGATTGAGGATTAAAGGTTGAGCATTGAGGATTGAAGATTGAGGATTGATGATTGAGGATTGAGGATTGAGGATTGAGGATTGAGGACTGAGTATTGAAGATTGAGGATTGATGATTGAGTATTGAGGATTGAGGATTGAGGATTGAGTATTGGGGATTGAGGATTGAAGATTGAGGATTGAGGATTGAGGATTAATGATTGAGTATTGAGGATTGAACATTGAGGACTGAGTGTTGAGGGTTGAGTGATGAGAATTGATGTTTGTGGATAGAGATTTGAAGATTGCAGATTGAGTATTGAGTATTGAATACTGTGAATTGAGGATATTCTATTGGGGATTGAGGATTGGAAACAGATTGTTGTGGACTGAGGGCTGAAGATTGAGGATACGGGATTGAGGATTCAGAACTGTGGTTTGAGGACTGAGGATTGAAGATTGAGTATTGAGGATTGAAGATTGAGGGTTGAGGATTGAGGATTGAGGATTGAGGATTGAGGATTGAGAATTGAGGATTGAGGATTGAGGATTGAAGATTGAGGATCGGGTATTGAGAATTGAAGAATGAGGATTGAGGATTGAGGATTGAGGATTGAGGATTGAGTAGTGAGGATTGAAGATTTAGGATTTTGGATTTAGGATTGAAGATTGAGTATTGAGGATTGAAGATTGAGTATTGAGGATTGAGGATTGAGGATTGAGGATTGACGATGAGGTCTGAGGGTTGAGGATTGAGGTTTGAGGGCTGAGGACTGAGGATTGAGGATTGAGAATTGAGGATTGAGGATTGAGGATTGAAGATTGAGGATCGGGTATTGAGGATTGAAGAATGAGGATTGAGGATTGAGGATTGAGGATTGAGGATTGAAGATTGACCATTCAGGATTGAGGATTCAGGATTGTGGTATGAGGACTGAGGATTGAGGATTGGGGATTGAGGATTGAGGATTGGGGATTGAGGATTGAGGATCGAGGATTCAAGATTGAGGATTGGGTATTGAGGATTGTACGTTGAGGATTGAGGATTGAGGATTGAGGATTGATGATTGAGGATTGAAGATTGAATATTGATGATTGAAGTTTCAGGATTGAGGATTGAGTGTTGTGGATTGAGGACGAGGACTGAGGGTTGAGTATTGACGTTTGAGGTCTGAGGATTGAGGATTGAGGATTGAAGATTGAGGGTTGGGTATTGAGGATTGAAGAACGTGGACTGAGGACTGAGGATTGAGGATTGAGGATTGAGGATTGAGGATTGAGGATAGAGGATTGAGGATTGAGGATTAAGGATTGAGGATTGAGGATTGAAGATTGAGGATTGGGTATTGCGGTTTGAACATTGAGGATTGAGGATTGAGGATTGAGGACTGAAGATTGAATATGGATGATTGAAGATCGATGATTGAGGATTGAGGGTTGTGGATTGAGGACGAGGACTGAGGGTTGAGTATTGATCTCTGAGGTCTGAGGATTGAGGACTGAGTATTGAGGATTGAAGATTGAGTATTGAGGATTGAATGTTGAGGATTGAGGATTGAGGATTGAGGATTGAGGATTGAAGATTGAGGACTGGGGACTGAGTATTGAGGGTTGAGTGATGAGAATTGGTGTTTGAGGATAGAGATTTAAAGATTGCAGATTGAGTATTGAGTATTGAAAACTGTGAATTGAGGATATTCTATTGGGGATTGAGGAGTGACAACTGATTGTTGAGTACTGAGGGCTGAAGATTGAGGATTCAGGATTGAGGATTCAGAATTGTGGTTTGAGGACTGAGGATTGAAGATTGAAGATTGAGTATAGAGGGTTGAGGATTAAGGATTGAGGATTGAGGATTGAGGCTGAGGGCTGAGGGTTGAAGATTGAGGTGTGAGGACTCAGGACTGAGGATTGAGGTTTGAGAATTGAGGATTGAGAATTGAGGATTGAAGATTGAGGATAGGGTATTGAGGATTGATGAATGAGAATGGAGGATGGGCGATTGAGGATTGAGGATTGAAGATTGAGTATTCAGGATTGGAGATTGACGGTTGAGGATTGAGGATTGAGGATCGAGGATTGAGGATTGAGGATCGAGGATTGAGGATTGAGGATTGAAGATTGAGTATTGAGGATTGAAGACTGAGCATTGAGGATTGACGATTGAGGATTGAGGATTGAGAATTGAAGATTGAGGATTGGGGACTGAGTGTTGAGGGTTGAGTGATGAGGATTTATGTTTGTGGATAGAGATTTGAAGATTGCAGATTCAGTATTGAGTATTGAAACCTGTGAATTGAGGATATTCTATTGAGGATTGAGGATTGACAACAGATTGTTGAGGACTGAGGGCTGAAGATTGAGGATTCAGGATTGAGGATTCAGAATTGAGGTTTGAGGACTGAGGATTGAGGATTGAGGATTGAGGATTGAGGATTGAGGATTGAGGATTGAAGATTCAGTATTGAGGATTGAAGATTGAGGATTGAGGATTGAGGATTGAGGATTGAGGATTGAGGTTTGAGGACTGAGTACTGAAGATTGAGTATTGATGACTGAGGATTCAGGATTGAGGATTGAGGACTGAGGATTGAGGATTGAGGATTGAAGATTGAATATTGATGATTGAAGATTGAGGATTGGGTATTGCGGATTGAATATTGAGGATTGAGGATTGAGGATTGAGGATTGAGGATTCAGGATTGAGGATTCAGTATTGAGGATTCAGGATTGTGGTTTGAGGACAGAGGATTCAGGCTTGAGGATTGAGGATTGAGGATTGAGGATTGAGGATTGAGGATTGAGGATTTAAGATTGAGGATTGGGTATTGAGAATTGAACATTGAGGATTGAGGATTGAGGACAGAAGATTGAATATTGATGATTGAAGATTGAGGATTGAGGATTGAGAGTTGTGGATTGGGGACCAGGACTGAGGGTTGAATATTGACGTTTGAGGCCTGAGGATTGAGGATTGAGGATTGAGAATTGAGGATTGAGGATTGAAGATTGAAGGTTGGGTATTGAGGACTGAACATTGAGGATTGAGGATTGAGGATTGAGGATTGAGGATTGGGTATTGCGGATCGAAGATTGAGTATTGAGGACTGAGGATTGAGGATTGAGGATCGAGGATTGAGGATTGAGGATTGAAGATTGAGTATTGAGGATTGATGGCTGAGGATTGAGGAATGAGGATTGAGGATTGAGTATTGAAGACTGAGGATTGGGGATGGAGGATTGACGATTGAGGATTGAGGATTGAGGTTTGAGGATTGGGTATTGAGGGTTAAAGATTTAGGATTGGGTATTGAGGATTGAGTATTGAGGATTGAGGATTGAGGATTGAAGATTGAGGATTGAGGATTGAGGATTGAGGATTGAAGATTGAGTATTGAGGATTGAAGATTGAAGGTTGGGTATTGAGGACTGAACATTGAGGATTGAGGATTGAGGATTGAGGATTGAGGGTTGAGGATTGATGATTGAGGATTGAAGATTGAATATTGATGATTGAAGGTCGTGGATTGAGGATTGAGGATTGAAGATTGATTATTGAGGATTGAAGATTGAGGATTGAGGATTGAGTATTGAGGATTGACGATTGAAGATTGAGGATAGGGGACTGAGTGTTGATGACTGAGTGATGAGAATTGATGTTTGTGGATAGAGATATGAAGGTTGCAGATTGAGTATTGCGTATGGAAAACTCTGAACTGAGGATATTCTAGTGTGGATTGAGGATTGACAACTGATTGTTGAGGACTGAGGTCTGAAGGTTGAGGATTCAGGATTGAGGATTCAGGACTGTGGTTTGAGGACTGTGGATTGAGGATTGAGGATTGGGGATTGAGGATTGAGGATCGAGGATTGAAGATTGAAGATTGGGTATTGAGGATTGAACATTGAGGATTGAGAATTGAGGATTGAGGATTGAGGATTGAGGATTGAAGATTGAATATTGATCATTGAAGGTTGAGTATTGAGGATTGAGGGTTGTGGATTCAGGACGAGGACTGAGGGTTGAGTATTGATGTTTGAGGTCTGAGGATTGAGGATAGAGGATTGAGAATTGAGGATTGAGGATTGAGGATTGAAGGTTGAGGATTGAGGATTGAGGACTAAAGGTTGAGCATTGAGGATTGAGGATTGAGGATTGATGATTGAGGATTGAGGATTGAGGATTGACGATTGAGGATTGAGGATTGAAGATTGAGTATTGAGGATTGAAGATTGAGAATTGATGCTTGTGGATAGAGATTTGAAGATTGCAGATTGGGTATTGAGTATTGAAAACTGTGAATTGAGGATATTCTATTGGGGATTGAGGATTGACAACTGATTGTTGAGTACTGAGGGCTGAAGATTGAGGATTCAGGATTGAGGATTCAGAATTGTGGTTTGAGGACAGAGGATTGAAGGTTGAAGATTGAGTATTGAGTGTTGGGGATTGAGGATTGAGGATTGAGGATTGAGGTTGAGGGCTGAGGGTTGAAGATTGAGGTGTGAGGACTCAGGACTGAGGATTGAGGATTGAGAATTGAGGATTGAGTATTGAGGATTGAAGATTGAGGATAGGGTATTGAGGATTGAAGAATGAGGATGGAGGATGGGCGATTGAGGATTGAGGATTGAAGATTGAGTATTCAGGATTGGAGATTGACGATTGAGGATTGAGGATTGAGGATCGAGGAATGAAGATTGAGAATTGAGGATTGAGGATTGAGGATTGAAGATGAGGGCTGAGGGTTGAGGATAGAGGTTTGAGGACTGAGGATTGAGGATTAAGGATTGTGAGTTGAGGATTGAGGATTGAGGATTGAAGATTGAGGATTGGGTATTGAGGATTGAAGAATGAGCATTGAGGATTGAGGATTGAGGATTGAGTATTGAAGATTGAGGATTGGGGATGGAGGATTGACGATTGAGGATTGAGGATTGAAGATTGAGGTTTGGGTATTGAGGATTGAAGAATGAGGATTGAGGATTGACGATTGACGATTGAGGATTGAGGATTGAGGATCGAGGAATGAAGATTGAGAATTGAGGATTGAGGATTGAGGATTGAAGATGAGGGCTGAGGGTTGAGGATAGAGGTTTGAGGACTGAGGATTGAGGATTAAGGATTGTGAGTTGAGGATTGAGGATTGAGGATTGAAGGTTGAGGATTGAGGATTGAGGACTAAAGGTTGAGCATTGAGGATTGAGGATTGAGGATTGATGATTGAGGATTGAGGATTGAGGATTTACGATTGAGGATTGAGGATTGAAGATTGAGTATTGAGGATTGAAGATTGAGAATTGATGCTTGTGGATAGAGATTTGAAGATTGCAGATTGGGTATTGAGTATTGAAAACTCTGAACTGAGGATATTCTAGTGTGGATTGAGGATTGACAACTGATTGTTGAGGACTGAGGTCTGAAGGTTGAGGATTCAGGATTGAGGATTCAGGACTGTGGTTTGAGGACTGTGGATTGAGGATTGAGGATTGGGGATTGAGGATTGAGGATCGAGGATTGAAGATTGAAGATTGGGTATTGAGGATTGAACATTGAGGATTGAGAATTGAGGATTGAGGATTGAGGATTGAGGATTGAAGATTGAATATTGATCATTGAAGGTTGAGGATTGAGGATTGAGGGTTGTGGATTCAGGACGAGGACTGAGGGTTGAGTATTGATGTTTGAGGTCTGAGGATTGAGGATAGAGGATTGAGAATTGAGGATTGAGGATTGAGGATTGAAGATTGAGGATTGGGTATTGAGGATTGAAGAATGAGGACTGAGGGTTGAGGATCGAGTATTGAGGATTGAAGATTGAGTATTGAGGATTGAAGATTGAGGATTGAGGATTGAGGATTGAGGATTGAGGATTGAGGATTGAGGATTGAGGATTGAAGATTGAGGATTGAGGATTGAGGACTAAAGGTTGAGCATTGAGGATTGAGGATTGAGGATTGATGATTGAGGATTGAGGATTGAGGATTGAGGATTGAGGATTTAGGATTGATGATTGAGGATTGAAGATTGAGTATTGAGGATTGAAGATTGAGGATTGAGGATTGAGGATTGAGGATTGAGGATTGAGGATTGAGGATTGAGGACGGAAGACTGAGTATTGATGATTGAAGATTGAGGGTTGAGGATTGAGGGCTGTGGATTGAGGACGAGGACTGAGGGTTGTGTATTGATGTCTGAGGTCTGAGGATTGAGGATTGAGGATTGAGAATGGAGGATTGAGGATTGAGGATTGAAGATTGAGGATTGGGGATGGAGGATTGACGATTGAGGATTGAGGATTGAGGTTTGAGGATTGGGTATTGAGGGTTAAAGATTTAGGATTGGGTATTGAGGATTGAGTATTGAGGATTGAGGATTGAGGATTGAAGATTGAGGATTGAGGATTGAGGATTGAGGATTGAAGATTGAGTATTGAGGATTGAAGATTGAAGGTTGGGTATTGAGGACTGAACATTGAGGATTGAGGATTGAGGATTGAGGATTGAGGGTTGAGGATTGATGATTGAGGATTGAAGATTGAATATTGATGATTGAAGGTCGTGGATTGAGGATTGAGGATTGAAGATTGAGTATTGAGGATTGAAGATTGAGGATTGAGGATTGAGTATTGAGGATTGACGATTGAAGATTGAGGATAGGGGACTGAGTGTTGATGACTGAGTGATGAGAATTGATGTTTGTGGATAGAGATATGAAGGTTGCAGATTGAGTATTGCGTATGGAAAACTCTGAACTGAGGATATTCTAGTGTGGATTGAGGATTGACAACTGATTGTTGAGGACTGAGGTCTGAAGGTTGAGGATTCAGGATTGAGGATTCAGGACTGTGGTTTGAGGACTGTGGATTGAGGATTGAGGATTGGGGATTGAGGATTGAGGATCGAGGATTGAAGATTGAAGATTGGGTATTGAGGATTGAACATTGAGGATTGAGAATTGAGGATTGAGGATTGAGGATTGAGGATTGAAGATTGAATATTGATCATTGAAGGTTGAGTATTGAGGATTGAGGGTTGTGGATTCAGGACGAGGACTGAGGGTTGAGTATTGATGTTTGAGGTCTGAGGATTGAGGATAGAGGATTGAGAATTGAGGATTGAGGATTGAGGATTGAAGGTTGAGGATTGAGGATTGAGGACTAAAGGTTGAGCATTGAGGATTGAGGATTGAGGATTGATGATTGAGGATTGAGGATTGAGGATTGACGATTGAGGATTGAGGATTGAAGATTGAGTATTGAGGATTGAAGATTGAGAATTGATGCTTGTGGATAGAGATTTGAAGATTGCAGATTGGGTATTGAGTATTGAAAACTGTGAATTGAGGATATTCTATTGGGGATTGAGGATTGACAACTGATTGTTGAGTACTGAGGGCTGAAGATTGAGGATTCAGGATTGAGGATTCAGAATTGTGGTTTGAGGACAGAGGATTGAAGGTTGAAGATTGAGTATTGAGTGTTGGGGATTGAGGATTGAGGATTGAGGATTGAGGTTGAGGGCTGAGGGTTGAAGATTGAGGTGTGAGGACTCAGGACTGAGGATTGAGGATTGAGAATTGAGGATTGAGTATTGAGGATTGAAGATTGAGGATAGGGTATTGAGGATTGAAGAATGAGGATGGAGGATGGGCGATTGAGGATTGAGGATTGAAGATTGAGTATTCAGGATTGGAGATTGACGATTGAGGATTGAGGATTGAGGATCGAGGAATGAAGATTGAGAATTGAGGATTGAGGATTGAGGATTGAAGATGAGGGCTGAGGGTTGAGGATAGAGGTTTGAGGACTGAGGATTGAGGATTAAGGATTGTGAGTTGAGGATTGAGGATTGAGGATTGAAGATTGAGGATTGGGTATTGAGGATTGAAGAATGAGCATTGAGGATTGAGGATTGAGGATTGAGTATTGAAGATTGAGGATTGGGGATGGAGGATTGACGATTGAGGATTGAGGATTGAAGATTGAGGTTTGGGTATTGAGGATTGAAGAATGAGGATTGAGGATTGACGATTGACGATTGAGGATTGAGGATTGAGGATCGAGGAATGAAGATTGAGAATTGAGGATTGAGGATTGAGGATTGAAGATGAGGGCTGAGGGTTGAGGATAGAGGTTTGAGGACTGAGGATTGAGGATTAAGGATTGTGAGTTGAGGATTGAGGATTGAGGATTGAAGGTTGAGGATTGAGGATTGAGGACTAAAGGTTGAGCATTGAGGATTGAGGATTGAGGATTGATGATTGAGGATTGAGGATTGAGGATTTACGATTGAGGATTGAGGATTGAAGATTGAGTATTGAGGATTGAAGATTGAGAATTGATGCTTGTGGATAGAGATTTGAAGATTGCAGATTGGGTATTGAGTATTGAAAACTCTGAACTGAGGATATTCTAGTGTGGATTGAGGATTGACAACTGATTGTTGAGGACTGAGGTCTGAAGGTTGAGGATTCAGGATTGAGGATTCAGGACTGTGGTTTGAGGACTGTGGATTGAGGATTGAGGATTGGGGATTGAGGATTGAGGATCGAGGATTGAAGATTGAAGATTGGGTATTGAGGATTGAACATTGAGGATTGAGAATTGAGGATTGAGGATTGAGGATTGAGGATTGAAGATTGAATATTGATCATTGAAGGTTGAGGATTGAGGATTGAGGGTTGTGGATTCAGGACGAGGACTGAGGGTTGAGTATTGATGTTTGAGGTCTGAGGATTGAGGATAGAGGATTGAGAATTGAGGATTGAGGATTGAGGATTGAAGATTGAGGATTGGGTATTGAGGATTGAAGAATGAGGACTGAGGGTTGAGGATCGAGTATTGAGGATTGAAGATTGAGTATTGAGGATTGAAGATTGAGGATTGAGGATTGAGGATTGAGGATTGAGGATTGAGGATTGAGGATTGAGGATTGAAGATTGAGGATTGAGGATTGAGGACTAAAGGTTGAGCATTGAGGATTGAGGATTGAGGATTGAGGATTGATGATTGAGGATTGAGGATTGAGGATTGAGGATTGAGGATTTAGGATTGATGATTGAGGATTGAAGATTGAGTATTGAGGATTGAAGATTGAGGATTGAGGATTGAGGATTGAGGATTGAGGATTGAGGATTGAGGATTGAGGACGGAAGACTGAGTATTGATGATTGAAGATTGAGGGTTGAGGATTGAGGGCTGTGGATTGAGGACGAGGACTGAGGGTTGTGTATTGATGTCTGAGGTCTGAGGATTGAGGATTGAGGATTGAGAATGGAGGATTGAGGATTGAGGATTGAAGATTGAGGATTGGGTATTAAGGATTGAAGAATGAGGATTGAGGATTGGTGATTGAGGATTGACGATTGAGGATTGAGTATTGAGGATTGAGTATTGAGAATTGAGGATTGAAGATCGTGTATTCAGGATTGAAGATTGAGTATTGAGGATTGAGGATTGAGGATTGACGATGAGGGCTGAGGGTTGAGGATTTAGGTTTGAGGACTGAGGACTGAGGATTGAGGATTGAGAATTGAGGATTGAGGATTGAGGGTAAAAGATTTAGGATTGGGTATTGAGGATTGAAGAATGAGGATTGAGTATTGAGGATTGAGGATTGAGGATTGAAGATTGAGGATTGAGGATTGAGGATTGAGGATTGAAGATTGAGTATTGAGGATTGAATGTTGAGGATTGAGGATTGAGGGTTGAGGATTGAGGATTGAAGATTGAGGACTGGGGACTGAGTATTGAGGGTTGAGTGATGAGAATTGGTGTTTGAGGATGGAGATTTAAAGATTGCAGATTGAGTATTGAGTATTGAAAACTGTGAATTGATGATATTCTATTGAGGATTGAGAATTGACAACTGATTGTTGAGGACTGAGATCTGAAGATTGAGGATTCATGATTGAGAATCCAGGATTGTGGTTTGAGGATTGAGAATTGAGGATTGAGGATTGAGGATTGAGGATTGAGGATTGAGGATTGAGTATTGAAGATTGAGAATTGAGGATTGAGGACTGAACATTGGGTATTGAGGACTGAAGATTGAGGATTCAGGATTGAGGATCCAGGATTGAGGTTTGAGGACTGAGGATTGAGGATTGAGGATTGAGGATTGAGGATTGAGGATTGAGGATTGAGGATTGAGGATTGAGGTTTGAAGATTGAGGATTGGGTATTGCGGATTGAACATTGAGGATTGAGGATTGAGGATTGAGGATTGAGGATTGAGGACGGAAGACTGAACATTGATGATTGAAGATTGAGGGTTGAGGATTGAGGGCTGTGGATTGAGGACGAGGACTGAGGGTTGTGTATTGATGTCTGAGGTCTGAGGATTGAGGATTGAGGATTGAGAATTGAGGATTGAGGATTGAGGACTGAAGATTGAGGATTGGGTATTAAGGATTGAAGAATGAGGATTGAGGATTGGTGATTGAGGTTTGACGATTGAGGATTGAGTATTGAGGATTGAGTATTGAGAATTGAGGATTGAAGATTGTGTATGCAGGATTGAAGATTGAGGATTGAGGATTGAGGATTGAGGATTGACGATGAGGGCTGAGGGTTGAGGATTTAGGTTTGAGGACTGAGGACTGAGGATTGAGGATTGAGAATTGAGGATTGAGGATTGAGGGTTAAAGATTTAGGATTGGGTATTGAGGATTGAGTATTGAGGATTGAGGATTGAGGATTGAAGATTGAGGATTGAGGATTGAGGATTGAGGATTGAAGATTGAGTATTGAGGACTGAATGTTGAGGATAGAGGATTGAGGATTGAGGATTGAGGATTGAAGATTGAGGACTGGGGACTGAGTATTGAGGGTTGAGTGATGAGAATTGGTGTTTGAGGATAGAGATTTAAAGATTGCAGATTGAGTATTGAGTATTGAAAACTGTGAATTGATGATATTCTATTGAGGATTGAGAATTGACAACTGATTGTTGAGGATTGAGATCTGAAGATTGAGGATTCATGATTGAGGATCCAGGATTGTGGTTTGAGGACTGAGGATTGAGGATTGAGGATTGAAGATTGAGGATTGGGGACTGAGTGTTCAGGTTTGAGTGGTGAGAATTGATGTTTGTGGATAGAGATACGAAGATTGCAGATTGAGTATTGCGTATGGAAAACTCTGAACTGACGATATTCTATTGAGGATTGAGGATTGACAACTGATTGTTGAGGACTGAGGCCTGAAGATTGAGGTTTCAGGATTGAGGATTCAGGATTGTGGTTTGAGGACTGAGGATTGAGGATTGAGCATCGAGGATTGAGAATTGAGGATTGAGGATTGAAGATTGAGGATTGGGTATTGAGGATTGAACATTGAGGATTGAGGATTGATGATTGAGGATTGAGGATTGAGGATTGAAGATTGAATATTGATGATTGATGATTGAGGATTGAGGGTTGAGGGTTGTGGATTGAGGACGAGGACTGAGAGTTGAGTATTGATGTTTGAGGTCTGAGGATTGAGGATTGAGGGTTGAGAATTGAGGATTGAGGATTGAGGATTGAAGATTGAGGATTGGGTATTGAGGATTGAAGAATGAGGACTGAGGATTGAGGATTGAGGATTGAGGATTGAAGATTGAGTATTGAGGATTGAAGATTGAGGATTGAGGATTGAGGATTGAGGATTGAGGATTTAGGATTGATGATTGAGGATTGAAGATTGAGTATTGAGGATTGAAGGTTGAGGATTGAGGATTGAGGATTGAGGATTGAGGATTGAGGATTGAAGATTGAGGATTGGGGATTGAGTATTGACGATTGAGGATTGAGTATTGAGGATTGAGTATTGAGGATTGATGATTGAGGATTGAGGATTGAGGACTGAGGATTGAGGATTGAGTATTGAAGCCTGAGGATTGATGATTGAGGATTGAGGATTGAGGATTGAGGATTGAGTATTGGGGATTGAGGATTGAAGATTGAGGATTGAGGATTGAGGATTAAAGGTTGAGTATTGAGGATTGAAGTTTGAGAATTGAGGATTGAGGATTGAACATTGAGGACTGAGTGTTGAAGGTTGAGTGCCGAGAATTGATGTTTGTGGATAGAGATTTGAAGAATGCAGATTGAGTATTGAGTATTGAAAACTGTGAAATGAGGATATTCTATTGAGGATTGAGGATTGTCACCTGATTGTTGAGGACTGTGGGCTGAAGGTTGAGTATTCAGGATTGAGGATTCAGAATTGAGGTTTGAGGACTGAGGATTGAGGATTGAGGATTGAAGATTGAGTTTTGAGGATTGAGAATTGAGGATTGAGGATTGAGGATTGAAGATTGAGGATTGGGTATTGAGGATTGAAGAATGAGGATTGAGGATTGAGTATTGAGGATTGAGGATTGAAGATTGAGTATTGAGAATTGAATATCGATGATTGAGGTCTGAGGATTGAGGATAGAGGATTGAGAATTGAGGATTGAGGATTGAGGATTGAAGATTGAGGATTGGGTATTGAGGATTGAAGAATGAGGACTGAAGATTGAGGATTGAGGATTGAGGATTGAAGATTGAGTATTGAGGATTGAAGATTGAGGATTGAGGATTGAGGATTGAGGATTGAGGATTTAGGATTGAGGATTGAGGACTGAGGATTGAAGATTGAGGATTGAGGATTGAGGATTAAAGGTTGAGCATTGAGGATTGAAGATTGAGGATTGATGATTGAGGATTGAGGATTGAGGATTGAGGATTGAGGACTGAGTATTGAAGATTGAGGATTGATGATTGAGTATTGAGGATTGAGGATTGAGGATTGAGTATTGGGGATTGAGGATTGAAGATTGAGGATTGAGGATTGAGGATTAATGATTGAGTATTGAGGATTGAACATTGAGGACTGAGTGTTGAGGGTTGAGTGATGAGAATTGATGTTTGTGGATAGAGATTTGAAGATTGCAGATTGAGTATTGAGTATTGAATACTGTGAATTGAGGATATTCTATTGGGGATTGAGGATTGGAAACAGATTGTTGTGGACTGAGGGCTGAAGATTGAGGATACGGGATTGAGGATTCAGAACTGTGGTTTGAGGACTGAGGATTGAAGATTGAGTATTGAGGATTGAAGATTGAGGGTTGAGGATTGAGGATTGAGGATTGAGGATTGAGGATTGAGAATTGAGGATTGAGGATTGAGGATTGAAGATTGAGGATCGGGTATTGAGAATTGAAGAATGAGGATTGAGGATTGAGGATTGAGGATTGAGGATTGAGTAGTGAGGATTGAAGATTTAGGATTTTGGATTTAGGATTGAAGATTGAGTATTGAGGATTGAAGATTGAGTATTGAGGATTGAGGATTGAGGATTGAGGATTGACGATGAGGTCTGAGGGTTGAGGATTGAGGTTTGAGGGCTGAGGACTGAGGATTGAGGATTGAGAATTGAGGATTGAGGATTGAGGATTGAAGATTGAGGATCGGGTATTGAGGATTGAAGAATGAGGATTGAGGATTGAGGATTGAGGATTGAGGATTGAAGATTGACCATTCAGGATTGAGGATTCAGGATTGTGGTATGAGGACTGAGGATTGAGGATTGGGGATTGAGGATTGAGGATTGGGGATTGAGGATTGAGGATCGAGGATTCAAGATTGAGGATTGGGTATTGAGGATTGTACGTTGAGGATTGAGGATTGAGGATTGAGGATTGATGATTGAGGATTGAAGATTGAATATTGATGATTGAAGTTTCAGGATTGAGGATTGAGTGTTGTGGATTGAGGACGAGGACTGAGGGTTGAGTATTGACGTTTGAGGTCTGAGGATTGAGGATTGAGGATTGAAGATTGAGGGTTGGGTATTGAGGATTGAAGAACGTGGACTGAGGACTGAGGATTGAGGATTGAGGATTGAGGATTGAGGATTGAGGATAGAGGATTGAGGATTGAGGATTAAGGATTGAGGATTGAGGATTGAAGATTGAGGATTGGGTATTGCGGTTTGAACATTGAGGATTGAGGATTGAGGATTGAGGACTGAAGATTGAATATGGATGATTGAAGATCGATGATTGAGGATTGAGGGTTGTGGATTGAGGACGAGGACTGAGGGTTGAGTATTGATCTCTGAGGTCTGAGGATTGAGGACTGAGTATTGAGGATTGAAGATTGAGTATTGAGGATTGAATGTTGAGGATTGAGGATTGAGGATTGAGGATTGAGGATTGAAGATTGAGGACTGGGGACTGAGTATTGAGGGTTGAGTGATGAGAATTGGTGTTTGAGGATAGAGATTTAAAGATTGCAGATTGAGTATTGAGTATTGAAAACTGTGAATTGAGGATATTCTATTGGGGATTGAGGAGTGACAACTGATTGTTGAGGACTGAGGGCTGAAGATTGAGGATTCAGGATTGAGGATTCAGAATTGAGGTTTGAGGACTGAGGATTGAGGATTGAGGATTGAGGATTGAGGATTGAGGATTGAGGATTGAAGATTCAGTATTGAGGATTGAAGATTGAGGATTGAGGATTGAGGATTGAGGATTGAGGATTGAGGTTTGAGGACTGAGTACTGAAGATTGAGTAATGATGACTGAGGATTCAGGATTGAGGATTGAGGACTGAGGATTGAGGATTGAGGATTGAAGATTGAATATTGATGATTGAAGATTGAGGATTGGGTATTGCGGATTGAATATTGAGGATTGAGGATTGAGGATTGAGGATTGAGGATTCAGGATTGAGGATTCAGTATTGAGGATTCAGGATTGTGGTTTGAGGACAGAGGATTCAGGCTTGAGGATTGAGGATTGAGGATTGAGGATTGAGGATTGAGGATTGAGGATTTAAGATTGAGGATTGGGTATTGAGAATTGAACATTGAGGATTGAGGATTGAGGACAGAAGATTGAATATTGATGATTGAAGATTGAGGATTGAGGATTGAGAGTTGTGGATTGGGGACCAGGACTGAGGGTTGAATATTGACGTTTGAGGCCTGAGGATTGAGGATTGAGGATTGAGAATTGAGGATTGAGGATTGAAGATTGAAGGTTGGGTATTGAGGACTGAACATTGAGGATTGAGGATTGAGGATTGAGGATTGAGAATTGGGTATTGCGGATCGAAGATTGAGTATTGAGGACTGAGGATTGAGGATTGAGGATCGAGGATTGAGGATTGAGGATTGAAGATTGAGTATTGAGGATTGATGGCTGAGGATTGAGGAATGAGGATTGAGGATTGAGTATTGAAGACTGAGGATTGGGGATGGAGGATTGACGATTGAGGATTGAGGATTGAGGTTTGAGGATTGGGTATTGAGGGTTAAAGATTTAGGATTGGGTATTGAGGATTGAGTATTGAGGATTGAGGATTGAGGATTGAAGATTGAGGATTGAGGATTGAGGATTGAGGATTGAAGATTGAGTATTGAGGATTGAAGATTGAAGGTTGGGTATTGAGGACTGAACATTGAGGATTGAGGATTGAGGATTGAGGATTGAGGGTTGAGGATTGATGATTGAGGATTGAAGATTGAATATTGATGATTGAAGGTCGTGGATTGAGGATTGAGGATTGAAGATTGAGTATTGAGGATTGAAGATTGAGGATTGAGGATTGAGTATTGAGGATTGACGATTGAAGATTGAGGATAGGGGACTGAGTGTTGATGACTGAGTGATGAGAATTGATGTTTGTGGATAGAGATATGAAGGTTGCAGATTGAGTATTGCGTATGGAAAACTCTGAACTGAGGATATTCTAGTGTGGATTGAGGATTGACAACTGATTGTTGAGGACTGAGGTCTGAAGGTTGAGGATTCAGGATTGAGGATTCAGGACTGTGGTTTGAGGACTGTGGATTGAGGATTGAGGATTGGGGATTGAGGATTGAGGATCGAGGATTGAAGATTGAAGATTGGGTATTGAGGATTGAACATTGAGGATTGAGAATTGAGGATTGAGGATTGAGGATTGAGGATTGAAGATTGAATATTGATCATTGAAGGTTGAGTATTGAGGATTGAGGGTTGTGGATTCAGGACGAGGACTGAGGGTTGAGTATTGATGTTTGAGGTCTGAGGATTGAGGATAGAGGATTGAGAATTGAGGATTGAGGATTGAGGATTGAAGGTTGAGGATTGAGGATTGAGGACTAAAGGTTGAGCATTGAGGATTGAGGATTGAGGATTGATGATTGAGGATTGAGGATTGAGGATTGACGATTGAGGATTGAGGATTGAAGATTGAGTATTGAGGATTGAAGATTGAGAATTGATGCTTGTGGATAGAGATTTGAAGATTGCAGATTGGGTATTGAGTATTGAAAACTGTGAATTGAGGATATTCTATTGGGGATTGAGGATTGACAACTGATTGTTGAGTACTGAGGGCTGAAGATTGAGGATTCAGGATTGAGGATTCAGAATTGTGGTTTGAGGACAGAGGATTGAAGATTGAAGATTGAGTATTGAGTGTTGGGGATTGAGGATTGAGGATTGAGGATTGAGGTTGAGGGCTGAGGGTTGAAGATTGAGGTGTGAGGACTCAGGACTGAGGATTGAGGATTGAGAATTGAGGATTGAGTATTGAGGATTGAAGATTGAGGATAGGGTATTGAGGATTGAAGAATGAGGATGGAGGATGGGCGATTGAGGATTGAGGATTGAAGATTGAGTATTCAGGATTGGAGATTGACGATTGAGGATTGAGGATTGAGGATCGAGGAATGAAGATTGAGAATTGAGGATTGAGGATTGAGGATTGAAGATGAGGGCTGAGGGTTGAGGATAGAGGTTTGAGGACTGAGGATTGAGGATTAAGGATTGTGAGTTGAGGATTGAGGATTGAGGATTGAAGATTGAGGATTGGGTATTGAGGATTGAAGAATGAGCATTGAGGATTGAGGATTGAGGATTGAGTATTGAAGATTGAGGATTGGGGATGGAGGATTGACGATTGAGGATTGAGGTTTGAAGATTGAGGATTGGGTATTGCGGATTGAACATTGAGGATTGAGGATTGAGGATTGAGGATTGAGGATTGAGGACGGAAGACTGAACATTGATGATTGAAGATTGAGGGTTGAGGATTGAGGGCTGTGGATTGAGGACGAGGACTGAGGGTTGTGTATTGATGTCTGAGGTCTGAGGATTGAGGATTGAGGATTGAGAATTGAGGATTGAGGATTGAGGACTGAAGATTGAGGATTGGGTATTAAGGATTGAAGAATGAGGATTGAGGATTGGTGATTGAGGTTTGACGATTGAGGATTGAGTATTGAGGATTGAGTATTGAGAATTGAGGATTGAAGATTGTGTATGCAGGATTGAAGATTGAGGATTGAGGATTGAGGATTGAGGATTGACGATGAGGGCTGAGGGTTGAGGATTTAGGTTTGAGGACTGAGGACTGAGGATTGAGGATTGAGAATTGAGGATTGAGGATTGAGGGTTAAAGATTTAGGATTGGGTATTGAGGATTGAGTATTGAGGATTGAGGATTGAGGATTGAAGATTGAGGATTGAGGATTGAGGATTGAGGATTGAAGATTGAGTATTGAGGACTGAATGTTGAGGATAGAGGATTGAGGATTGAGGATTGAGGATTGAAGATTGAATATTGATGATTGATGATTGAGGATTGAGGGTTGAGGGTTGTGGATTGAGGACGAGGACTGAGAGTTGAGTATTGATGTTTGAGGTCTGAGGATTGAGGATTGAGGGTTGAGAATTGAGGATTGAGGATTGAGGATTGAAGATTGAGGATTGGGTATTGAGGATTGAAGAATGAGGACTGAGGATTGAGGATTGAGGATTGAGGATTGAAGATTGAGTATTGAGGATTGAAGATTGAGGATTGAGGATTGAGGATTGAGGATTGAGGATTTAGGATTGATGATTGAGGATTGAAGATTGAGTATTGAGGATTGAAGGTTGAGGATTGAGGATTGAGGATTGAGGATTGAGGATTGAGGATTGAAGATTGAGGATTGGGGATTGAGTATTGACGATTGAGGATTGAGTATTGAGGATTGAGTATTGAGGATTGATGATTGAGGATTGAGGATTGAGGACTGAGGATTGAGGATTGAGTATTGAAGCCTGAGGATTGATGATTGAGGATTGAGGATTGAGGATTGAGGATTGAGTATTGGGGATTGAGGATTGAAGATTGAGGATTGAGGATTGAGGATTAAAGGTTGAGTATTGAGGATTGAAGTTTGAGAATTGAGGATTGAGGATTGAACATTGAGGACTGAGTGTTGAAGGTTGAGTGCCGAGAATTGATGTTTGTGGATAGAGATTTGAAGAATGCAGATTGAGTATTGAGTATTGAAAACTGTGAAATGAGGATATTCTATTGAGGATTGAGGATTGTCACCTGATTGTTGAGGACTGTGGGCTGAAGGTTGAGTATTCAGGATTGAGGATTCAGAATTGAGGTTTGAGGACTGAGGATTGAGGATTGAGGATTGAAGATTGAGTTTTGAGGATTGAGAATTGAGGATTGAGGATTGAGGATTGAAGATTGAGGATTGGGTATTGAGGATTGAAGAATGAGGATTGAGGATTGAGTATTGAGGATTGAGGATTGAAGATTGAGTATTGAGAATTGAATATCGATGATTGAGGTCTGAGGATTGAGGATAGAGGATTGAGAATTGAGGATTGAGGATTGAGGATTGAAGATTGAGGATTGGGTATTGAGGATTGAAGAATGAGGACTGAAGATTGAGGATTGAGGATTGAGGATTGAAGATTGAGTATTGAGGATTGAAGATTGAGGATTGAGGATTGAGGATTGAGGATTGAGGATTTAGGATAGAGGATTGAGGACTGAGGATTGAAGATTGAGGATTGAGGATTGAGGATTAAAGGTTGAGCATTGAGGATTGAAGATTGAGGATTGATGATTGAGGATTGAGGATTGAGGATTGAGGATTGAGGACTGAGTATTGAAGATTGAGGATTGATGATTGAGTATTGAGGATTGAGGATTGAGGATTGAGTATTGGGGATTGAGGATTGAAGATTGAGGATTGAGGATTGAGGATTAATGATTGAGTATTGAGGATTGAACATTGAGGACTGAGTGTTGAGGGTTGAGTGATGAGAATTGATGTTTGTGGATAGAGATTTGAAGATTGCAGATTGAGTATTGAGTATTGAATACTGTGAATTGAGGATATTCTATTGGGGATTGAGGATTGGAAACAGATTGTTGTGGACTGAGGGCTGAAGATTGAGGATACGGGATTGAGGATTCAGAACTGTGGTTTGAGGACTGAGGATTGAAGATTGAGTATTGAGGATTGAAGATTGAGGGTTGAGGATTGAGGATTGAGGATTGAGGATTGAGGATTGAGAATTGAGGATTGAGGATTGAGGATTGAAGATTGAGGATCGGGTATTGAGAATTGAAGAATGAGGATTGAGGATTGAGGATTGAGGATTGAGGATTGAGTAGTGAGGATTGAAGATTTAGGATTTTGGATTTAGGATTGAAGATTAAGTATTGAGGATTGAAGATTGAGTATTGAGGATTGAGGATTGAGGATTGAGGATTGACGATGAGGTCTGAGGGTTGAGGATTGAGGTTTGAGGGCTGAGGACTGAGGATTGAGGATTGAGAATTGAGGATTGAGGATTGAGGATTGAAGATTGAGGATCGGGTATTGAGGATTGAAGAATGAGGATTGAGGATTGAGGATTGAGGATTGAGGATTGAAGATTGACCATTCAGGATTGAGGATTCAGGATTGTGGTATGAGGACTGAGGATTGAGGATTGGGGATTGAGGATTGAGGATTGGGGATTGAGGATTGAGGATCGAGGATTCAAGATTGAGGATTGGGTATTGAGGATTGTACGTTGAGGATTGAGGATTGAGGATTGAGGATTGATGATTGAGGATTGAAGATTGAATATTGATGATTGAAGTTTCAGGATTGAGGATTGAGTGTTGTGGATTGAGGACGAGGACTGAAGGTTGAGTATTGACGTTTGAGGTCTGAGGATTGAGGATTGAGGATTGAAGATTGAGGGTTGGGTATTGAGGATTGAAGAACGTGGACTGAGGACTGAGGATTGAGGATTGAGGATTGAGGATTGAGGATTGAGGATAGAGGATTGAGGATTGAGGATTAAGGATTGAGGATTGAGGATTGAAGATTGAGGATTGGGTATTGCGGTTTGAACATTGAGGATTGAGGATTGAGGATTGAGGACTGAAGATTGAATATGGATGATTGAAGATCGATGATTGAGGATTGAGGGTTGTGGATTGAGGACGAGGACTGAGGGTTGAGTATTGATCTCTGAGGTCTGAGGATTGAGGACTGAGTATTGAGGATTGAAGATTGAGTATTGAGGATTGAATGTTGAGGATTGAGGATTGAGGATTGAGGATTGAGGATTGAAGATTGAGGACTGGGGACTGAGTATTGAGGGTTGAGTGATGAGAATTGGTGTTTGAGGATAGAGATTTAAAGATTGCAGATTGAGTATTGAGTATTGAAAACTGTGAATTGAGGATATTCTATTGGGGATTGAGGAGTGACAACTGATTGTTGAGTACTGAGGGCTGAAGATTGAGGATTCAGGATTGAGGATTCAGAATTGTGGTTTGAGGACTGAGGATTGAAGATTGAAGATTGAGTATAGAGGGTTGAGGATTAAGGATTGAGGATTGAGGATTGAGGCTGAGGGCTGAGGGTTGAAGATTGAGGTGTGAGGACTCAGGACTGAGGATTGAGGTTTGAGAATTGAGGATTGAGAATTGAGGATTGAAGATTGAGGATAGGGTATTGAGGATTGATGAATGAGAATGGAGGATGGGCGATTGAGGATTGAGGATTGAGGATTGAGTATTCAGGATTGGAGATTGACGGTTGAGGATTGAGGATTGAGGATCGAGGATTGAGGATTGAGGATCGAGGATTGAGGATTGAGGATTGAAGATTGAGTATTGAGGATTGAAGACTGAGCATTGAGGATTGACGATTGAGGATTGAGGATTGAGAATTGAAGATTGAGGATTGGGGACTGAGTGTTGAGGGTTGAGTGATGAGGATTTATGTTTGTGGATAGAGATTTGAAGATTGCAGATTCAGTATTGAGTATTGAAACCTGTGAATTGAGGATATTCTATTGAGGATTGAGGATTGACAACAGATTGTTGAGGACTGAGGGCTGAAGATTGAGGATTCAGGATTGAGGATTCAGAATTGAGGTTTGAGGACTGAGGATTGAGGATTGAGGATTGAGGATTGAGGATTGAGGATTGAGGATTGAAGATTCAGTATTGAGGATTGAAGATTGAGGATTGAGGATTGAGGATTGAGGATTGAGGATTGAGGTTTGAGGACTGAGTACTGAAGATTGAGTATTGATGACTGAGGATTCAGGATTGAGGATTGAGGACTGAGGATTGAGGATTGAGGATTGAAGATTGAATATTGATGATTGAAGATTGAGGATTGGGTATTGCGGATTGAATATTGAGGATTGAGGATTGAGGATTGAGGATTGAGGATTCAGGATTGAGGATTCAGTATTGAGGATTCAGGATTGTGGTTTGAGGACAGAGGATTCAGGCTTGAGGATTGAGGATTGAGGATTGAGGATTGAGGATTGAGGATTGAGGATTTAAGATTGAGGATTGGGTATTGAGAATTGAACATTGAGGATTGAGGATTGAGGACAGAAGATTGAATATTGATGATTGAAGATTGAGGATTGAGGATTGAGAGTTGTGGATTGGGGACCAGGACTGAGGGTTGAATATTGACGTTTGAGGCCTGAGGATTGAGGATTGAGGATTGAGAATTGAGGATTGAGGATTGAAGATTGAAGGTTGGGTATTGAGGACTGAACATTGAGGATTGAGGATTGAGGATTGAGGATTGAGAATTGGGTATTGCGGATCGAAGATTGAGTATTGAGGACTGAGGATTGAGGATTGAGGATCGAGGATTGAGGATTGAGGATTGAAGATTGAGTATTGAGGATTGATGGCTGAGGATTGAGGAATGAGGATTGAGGATTGAGTATTGAAGACTGAGGATTGGGGATGGAGGATTGACGATTGAGGATTGAGGATTGAGGTTTGAGGATTGGGTATTGAGGGTTAAAGATTTAGGACTGGGTATTGAGGATTGAGTATTGAGGATTGAGGATTGAGGATTGAAGATTGAGGATTGAGGATTGAGGATTGAGGATTGAAGATTGAGTATTGAGGATTGAAGATTGAAGGTTGGGTATTGAGGACTGAACATTGAGGATTGAGGATTGAGGATTGAGGATTGAGGGTTGAGGATTGATGATTGAGGATTGAAGATTGAATATTGATGATTGAAGGTCGTGGATTGAGGATTGAGGATTGAAGATTGAGTATTGAGGATTGAAGATTGAGGATTGAGGATTGAGTATTGAGGATTGACGATTGAAGATTGAGGATAGGGGACTGAGTGTTGATGACTGAGTGATGAGAATTGATGTTTGTGGATAGAGATATGAAGGTTGCAGATTGAGTATTGCGTATGGAAAACTCTGAACTGAGGATATTCTAGTGTGGATTGAGGATTGACAACTGATTGTTGAGGACTGAGGTCTGAAGGTTGAGGATTCAGGATTGAGGATTCAGGACTGTGGTTTGAGGACTGTGGATTGAGGATTGAGGATTGGGGATTGAGGATTGAGGATCGAGGATTGAAGATTGAAGATTGGGTATTGAGGATTGAACATTGAGGATTGAGAATTGAGGATTGAGGATTGAGGATTGAGGATTGAAGATTGAATATTGATCATTGAAGGTTGCGTATTGAGGATTGAGGGTTGTGGATTCAGGACGAGGACTGAGGGTTGAGTATTGATGTTTGAGGTCTGAGGATTGAGGATAGAGGATTGAGAATTGAGGATTGAGGATTGAGGATTGAAGGTTGAGGATTGAGGATTGAGGACTAAAGGTTGAGCATTGAGGATTGAGGATTGAGGATTGATGATTGAGGATTGAGGATTGAGGATTGACGATTGAGGATTGAGGATTGAAGATTGAGTATTGAGGATTGAAGATTGAGAATTGATGCTTGTGGATAGAGATTTGAAGATTGCAGATTGGGTATTGAGTATTGAAAACTGTGAATTGAGGATATTCTATTGGGGATTGAGGATTGACAACTGATTGTTGAGTACTGAGGGCTGAAGATTGAGGATTCAGGATTGAGGATTCAGAATTGTGGTTTGAGGACAGAGGATTGAAGATTGAAGATTGAGTATTGAGTGTTGGGGATTGAGGATTGAGGATTGAGGATTGAGGTTGAGGGCTGAGGGTTGAAGATTGAGGTGTGAGGACTCAGGACTGAGGATTGAGGATTGAGAATTGAGGATTGAGTATTGAGGATTGAAGATTGAGGATAGGGTATTGAGGATTGAAGAATGAGGATGGAGGATGGGCGATTGAGGATTGAGGATTGAAGATTGAGTATTCAGGATTGGAGATTGACGATTGAGGATTGAGGATTGAGGATCGAGGAATGAAGATTGAGAATTGAGGATTGAGGATTGAGGATTGAAGATGAGGGCTGAGGGTTGAGGATAGAGGTTTGAGGACTGAGGATTGAGGATTAAGGATTGTGAGTTGAGGATTGAGGATTGAGGATTGAAGATTGAGGATTGGGTATTGAGGATTGAAGAATGAGCATTGAGGATTGAGGATTGAGGATTGAGTATTGAAGATTGAGGATTGGGGATGGAGGATTGACGATTGAGGATTGAGGATTGAAGATTGAGGTTTGGGTATTGAGGATTGAAGAATGAGGATTGAGGATTGACGATTGACGATTGAGGATTGAGGATTGAGGATCGAGGAATGAAGATTGAGAATTGAGGATTGAGGATTGAGGATTGAAGATGAGGGCTGAGGGTTGAGGATAGAGGTTTGAGGACTGAGGATTGAGGATTAAGGATTGTGAGTTGAGGATTGAGGATTGAGGATTGAAGATTGAGGATTGGGTATTGAGGATTGAAGAATGAGCATTGAGGATTGAGGATTGAGGATTGAGGATTGAAGATTGAGGATTGAGGATTGAGGTTTGAGGATTGAAGATTGAGTATTGAGGATTGATGGCTGAGGGTTGAGGAATGAGGATTGAGGATTGAGTATTGAAGATTGAGGATTGGGGATTGAGGATTGACGATTGAGGATTGAGGATTGAAGATTGAGGATTGGGTATTGAGGATTGAAGAATGAGGATTGAGGATTGAGGATTGAGGATTGAGGATTGAAGATTGAGTATTGAGTATTGAGGATTGAAGGTTGAGGATTGGGTATTGCGGATCGAAGATTGAGTATTGAGGGCTGAGGATTGTGGATTGAGCATCGAGGATTGAGGATTGAGGATTGAAGATTGAGGATTGGGTACTGAGGATTGAAGAATGAGCATCGAGGATTGAGGATTGAGGATTGAAGATTGAGGATTGAGGATTGAGGTTTGAGAATTTAATATTGAGTATTGAGTGTTGAAGACTGAGGATTGAGGATTGAGGATTGATAATTGAGGATTGAGGATTGACGATTGAAGATTGAGGATTGGGGACTGAGTGTTGATGGTTGAGTGATGAGAATTCATGTTTGTGGATAGAGATATGAAGATTGCAGATTGAGTATTGCGTATGGAAAACTCTGAACTGAGGATATTCTAGTGAGGATTGAGGATTGACAGCTGATTGTTGAGGACTGAGGTCTGAAGATTGAGGATTCAGGGTTGAGGATTCAGGACTGCGGTTTGAGGACTGTGGATTGAGGATTGAGGATTGGGGATTGAGGATTGAGGATCGAGGATTGAAGATTGAAGATTGGGTATTGAGGATTGAACATTGAGGATTGAGAATTGAGGATTGAGGATTGAGGATTGAGGATTGAAGATTGAATATTGATCATTGAAGGTTGAGGATTGAGGATTGAGGGTTGTGGATTCAGGACGAGGACCGAGGGTTGAGTATTGACGTTTGAGGTCTGAGGATTGAGGATAGAGGATTGAGAATTGAGGATTGACGATTGAGGATTGAAGATTGAGAATTGGGTATTCAGGATTGAAGAATGACGACTGAGAATTGAGGATCGAGTACTGAGGATTGAAGATTGAGTATTGAGGATTGAAGATTGAGGATTGAGGATTGAGGATTAAAGGTTGAGCATTGAGGATTGAGGATTGAGGATTGATGATTGAGGATTGAGGATTGAGGATTGAGGATTGAGGATTGAGTATTGAAGATTGAGGATTGATGATTGAGGATTGAGGATTGAGGATTGAGGATTGAGTATTGGGGATTGAGGATTGAAGATTGAGGATTGAGGATTGAGGATTAACGATTGAGTATTGAGGATTGAAGATTGAGAATTGAGGATTGAGGATTGAACATTGTGGACTGAGTGTTGAGGGTTGAGTGATGAGAATTGATGTTTGTGGATAGAGATTTGAAGATTGCAGATTGGGTATTGAGTATTGAAAACTGTGAATTGAGGATATTCTATTGGGGATTGAGGATTGACAACTGATTGTTGAGTACTGAGGGCTGAAGATTGAGGATTCAGGATTGAGGATTCAGAATTGTGGTTTGCGGACTGAGGATTGAAGATTGAAGATTGAGTATTGAGGGTTGAGGATTGAGGATTGAGGATTGAAGATTGAGGATTGGGGACTGAGTGTTGATACGCTGAGTGATGAGAATTGATGTTTGCGGATAGAGATTTGAAGATTGAAGATTGAGTATTGCGTATGGAAAACTCTGAACTGAGGATATTCTATTGAGGATTGAGGATTGACAACTGATTGTTGAGGACTGAGGGCTGAAGATTGAGGATTCAGGATTGAGGATTCAGGATTGTGGTTTGAGGACAGAGGATTGAGGATTGAGAATTGAGGATTGAGGATTGAGGATTGAGGACTGAAGATTGAGGATTGGGTATTGCGGATTGAATATTGAGGATTGAGTATTGAGGATTGAGCATTGAGGATTCAGGATTGAGGATTCAGGATTGAGGATTCAGGATTGTGGTTTGAGGACAGAGGATTGAGGCTTGAGGATTGAGGATTGAGGATTGAGGATTGAGGATTGAATATTGAGGATTGGGTATTGAGGATTGAAGAATGAGGATTGAGGATAGAGGATTGAGGATTGAGGATTGAAGATTGAGGATTGAGGATTGAGGATTGAGGATTGAAGATTGAGTATTGAGGATTGAAGATTGAGTATTGAGGATTGAATGTTGAGGATTGAGGATTGAGGATTGAGGATTGAGGATTGAAGATTGAGGACTGGGGACTGAGTATTGAGGGTTGAGTGATGAGAATTGGTGTTTGAGGATAGAGATTTAAAGATTGCAGATTGAGTATTGAGTATTGAAAACTGTGAATTGATGATATTCTATTGAGGATTGAGAATTGACAACTGATTGTTGAGGACTGAGATCTGAAGATTGAGGATTCATGATTGAGGATCCAGGATTGTGGTTTGAGGACTGAGGATTGAGGATTGAGGATTGAGGATTGAGGATTGAGGATTGAGCATTGAGGGTTGTGGATTGACGACGAGGACTGAGGGTTGAGTATTGATGTCTGAGGTCTGAGGATTGAGGATAGAGGATTGAGAATTGAGGACTGAGGATTGAGGATTGAAGATTGAGGATTGGGTATTGAGGATTGAAGAATGAGGATTGACGATTGAGGATTGAGGATTGAGGATTGAAGATTGAGTATTGAGGATTGAAGATTGAGTATTGAGGACTGAGGATTGAGGACTGAGGATCGAGTATTGAGGATTGAGGATTGAAGGTTGAGTATTGAGGATTGATAACTGAGGATTGAGGAATGAGGATTGAGGATTGAGTATTGAAGATTGAGGATAGGGGATTGAGGATTGACGATTGAGGATTGAGAATTGAGGATTGAGGATTGAGGATTGAAGATTGAGGATTGGGTATTGAGGATTGAAGAATGAGGATTGAGGATTGAGGATTGAGGATTGAGGATTGAAGATTGAGGATTGAGGATAGAGGATTGAGGATTGAAGATTGATTATTGAGGATTGAAGGTTGAGGATTGAGGATTGAGGATTGAGGATTGAGGATTGAGGATTGAAGATTGTGGATTGGGGACTGAGTGTTCAGGTTTGAGTGGTGAGAATTGATGTTTGTGGATAGAGATATGAAGATTGCAGATTGAGTATTGCGTATGGAAAACTCTGAACTGACGATATTCTATTGAGGATTGAGGATTGACAACTGATTGTTGAGGACTGAGGCCTGAAGATTGAGGTTTCAGGATTGAGGATTCAGGATTGTGGTTTGAGGACTGAGGATTGATGATTGAGGATCGAGGATTGAGAATTCAGGATTGAGGATTGAAGATTGAGGATTGGGTATTGAGGATTGAACATTGAGGCTTGAGGATTGATGATTGAGGATTGAGGATTGAGGATTGAAGATTGAATATTGATGATTGAAGATTGAGGAATGTGGATTGAGGACTGAGTATTGAGGATTGAAGATTGAGGATTCAGGATTGAGGATTGAGGATTGAGGAATGAGGATTGAGGATTGAGGGTTGTGGATTGGGGACCAGGACTGAGGGTTGAATATTGATGTTTGAGGTCTGAGGATTGCGGATTGAGGATTGAGAATTGAGGATTGAGGATTGAGGATTGAAGATTGAGGATTGGGTATTGAGGATTGAAGAATGAGTATTGAGGATTGAAGGTTGAGGATTGAGGATTGAGGGTTGTGAATTCAGGACGAGGACTGAGGGTTGAGTATTGATGTTTGAGGTCTGACGATTGAGGATAGAGGATTGAGAATTGAGGATTGAGGATTGAGGATTGAAGATTGAGGATTGGGTATTGAGGATTGAAGAATGAGGACTGAGGATTGAGGATCGAGTATTGAGGATTGAAGATTGAGTATTGAGGATTGAAGATTGAAGACTGAGGATTGATGATTGAGGATTGAGGATTGAGGATTGAGTATTGAGTATTGGGGATTGAGGATTGTAGATTGAGGATTGAGAATTGAGGATTAATGATTGAGTATTGAGGATTGAAGATTGAGAATTGAGGATTGAGGATTGAACATTGTGGACTGAGTGTTGAGGGTTGAGTGATGAGAATTGATGTTTGTGGATAGAGATTTGAAGATTGCAGATTGGGTATTGAGTATTGAAAACTGTGAATTGAGGATATTCTATTGGGGATTGAGGATTGACAACTGGTTGTTGATTACTGAGGACTGAAGATTGAGGATTCAGGATTGAGGATTCAGAATTGTGGTTTGAGGACTGAGGATTGAAGATTGAAGATTGAGTATTGAGGGTTGAGGATTGAGGATTGAGGATTGAGGATTGAGGTTGAGGGCTGAGGGTTGAAGATTGAGGTGTGAGGACTCAGGACTGAGGATTGAGGTTTGAGAATTGAGGATTGAGAATTGAGGATTGAAGATTGAGGATAGGGTATTGAGGATTGATGAATGAGAATGGAGAATGGGCGATTGAGGATTGAGGATTGAAGATTGAGTATTCAGGATTGGAGATTGACGATTGAGGATTGAGGATTGAGGATTGAAGATTGAGTATTGAGGATTGAAGACTGAGGATTGAGGATTGACGATTGAGGACTGAGGATTGAGAATTGAAGATTGAGGATTGGGGACTGAGTGTTGAGGGTTGAGTGATGAGGATTGATGTTTGTGCATAGAGATTTGAAGATTGCAGATTCAGTATTGAGTATTGAAACCTGTGAATTGAGGATATTCTATTGAGGATTGAGGATTGACAACAGATTGTTGAGGACTGAGGTCTGAAGATTGAGGATTCAGGATTGAGGACTCAGAATTGAGGTTTGATGACTGAGGATTGAGGATTGAGGATTGAGGATTGAGTACTGAAGATTGAGTATTGATGACTGAGGATTCAGGATTGAGGATTGAGGACTGAGGATTGAGGATTGAGGATTGAAGATTGAATATTGATGATTGAAGATTGAGGATTGAGGATTGAGTGTTGTGGATTGAGGACGAGGTCTGAGGGATGAGTATTGATGTTTGAGGTCTGAGGATTGATGATTGAGGATCGAGAATAGAGGATTGAGGATGGAGGATTGAAGATTGAGGATTTGGTGTTGAGGATTGAAGAATGAGGATTGAGGATTGAGGATTAAGGACTGAGGATTGAAGATTGAGTATTGAGGATTGAAGATTGAGGATTGAGGATTTGGGATTGATGATTGAGGATGGAGGATTGAGGATTGAGGATTGACAACTGATTGTTGAGGACTGAGGGCTGAAGATTGAGGATTCAGGATTGAGGATTCAGGATTGTGGTTTGAGGACAGAGGATTGAGGATTGAGAATTGAGGATTGAGGATTGAGGATTGAGGAATGAAGATTGAGGATTGGGTATTGCGGATTGAATATTGAGGATTGAGGATTGAGGATTGAGGATTGAGGATTCAGGATTGAGGATTCAGGATTGAGGATTCGGGATTGTGGTTTGAGGACAGAGGATTGAGGCTTGAGGATTGAGGATTGAGGAATGAGGATTGAGGATTGAGGATTGAAAATTGAGGACTGGGGACTGAGTGTTGAGGGTTGAGTGATGAGAATTGGTGTTTGTGGATAGAGATTTAAAGATTGCAGATTGAGTATTGAGTATTGAAAACTGTGAATTGATGATATTCTATTGAGGATTGAGAATTGACAACTGATTGTTGAGGTCTGAGGTCTGAGGATTGAGGATTCAGGATTGAGGATCCAGGATTGAGGTTTGAGGACTGAGGATTGAGGATAGAGGATTGAGGATTGATGACAGAGGATTGAGCATTGAGGATTGAGGATTGAAGATTGAGGATTGAGTATTGCGGATTGAACATTGAGGATTGAGGATAGAGGATTGAGGACTGAAGATTGAATATTGATGATTGAAGATTGATGATTGAGGATTGAGGGTTGTGGATTGAGGACGAGGACTGAGGGTTGAGTATTGATGTCTGTGGTCTGAGGATTGAAGATTGTGGATTGAGAATTGAGGATTGAGGATTGAGGATTGAAGATTGAGGCTTGGGTATTGAGGATTGAAGAATGAGCATTGAGGATTGAGGATTGAGGATTGAGGATTGAGGATTGAAGATTGAGGATTGAGGATTGAGGTTTGAGGATTGAAGATTGAGTATTGAGGATCGAAGATTGAGGATTGAGGATTGAGGATTGAGGATTGAGGATTGACGATTGAAGATTGAGGATTGGGGACTGAGGATTGAAGACAGAGGATTGAGGATTGAGGATTAATGATTGGGTATTGAGGATTGAACATTGAGGACTGAGTGTTGAGGGTTGAGTGATGAGAATTGATGATTGTGGATAGAGATTTGAAGATTGCAGATTGGGTATTGAGTATTGAAAACTGTGAATTGAGGATATTCTATTGGGGATTGAGGATTGACAACTGATTGTTGAGTACTGAGGGCTGAAGATTGAGGATTCAGGATTGAGGATTCAGAATTGTGGTTTGCGGACTGAGGATTGAAGATTGAAGATTGAGTATTGATGGTTGAGGATTGAGGATTGAGGATTGAGGATTGAGGTTGAGGGCTGAGGGTTGAAGATTGAGGTGTGTGGACTCAGGACTGAGGATTGAGGATTGAGGATTGAGGATTGAGGATTGAGGATTGAAGATTGAGGATTGGGTATTGCGGATTGAATATTGAGGATTGAGTATTGAGGATTGAGCATTGAGGATTCAGGATTGAGGATTCAGAATTGAGGATTCAGGATTGTGTTTTGAGGACAGAGGATTGAGGCTTGAGGATTGAGGATTGAGGATTGAGGATTGAGGATTGAGGATTGAGGATTTAAGATTGAGGATTGGGTATTGAGAATTGAACATTGAGGATTGAGGATTGAGGATTGAGGATTGAGGATTGAGGACTGAAGATTGAATATTGATGATTGAAGATTGAGGATTGAGGATTGAGGGTTGTGGATTGGGGACCAGGACTGAGGGTTGAATATTGACGTTTGAGGACTGAGGATTGAGGATTGAGGATTGAGAATTGAGGATTGAGTATTGAGGATTGAAGATTGAGGATTGGGTATTGAGGATTGAAGAATGAGGATTGAGGATTGAAGATTGAGGATTGAGGATTGAGGATCGAGGATTGAGGATGAGGGCTGAGGGTTGAGGATTGAGGTTTGAGGATTGAGGACTGAGGATTGAAGGTTGATGATTGAGTATTGAGGATTGAAGATTGAGGATTGAGGATTGAGGATTGAGGATTGAGGATTGAAGATTGTAGATTGGTTATTGAGGATTTGACATTGAGGATTGAGAATTGAGGATTGAGGATTGAGGATTGAGGATTGAAGATTGAATATTGATGATTGAAGGTTGAGGATTGAGGATTGAGGGTTGTGGATTGAGGACGGGGACTGAGGGTTGAGTATTGATGTTTGAGGTCTGAGGATTGAGGATAGAGGATTGAGAATTGACGATTGAGGATTGAGGATTCAAGATTGAGGATTGGATATTGAGGATTGAAGAGTGAGGACTGAAGATTGAGGATTGAGGATTGAAGATTGAGGATTGATGATTGAGGATTGAGGATAGAGGATTGAGGATTGAGTATTGGGGATTGAGGATTGAAGATTGAGGATTGAGGATTGAGGATTGAGGATTGAGGATTGAGGATTGAGTACTGAAGATTGAGTATTGATGACTGAGTATTGAGGATTGAGGATTGTGGATTGAGGATTGAGGATTGAGGATTGAAGATTGAGTATTGAGGATTGACGATTGAGGATTGAGTATTGAGGATCGAGGTTTGAGAATGAGGGCTGAGGGTTGAGGATTGAGGTTTGAGGATTGAGGACTGAGGATTGAGGATTGATGATTGAGTATTGAGGATTGAAGATTGAGGATTGAGGATTGAGGATTGAGGATTGAGGATTGAGGATTGAGGATTGAAAATTGAGGACTGGGGACTGAGTGTTGAGGGTTGAGTGATGAGAATTGGTGTTTGTGGATAGAGATTTAAAGATTGCAGATTGAGTATTGAGTATTGAAAACTGTGAATTGATGATATTCTATTGAGGATTGAGAATTGACAACTGATTGTTGAGGTCCGAGGTCTGAAGGTTGAGGGTTCAGGATTGAGGTTCCAGGATTGAGGTTTGAGGACTGAGGATTGAGGATAGAGGATTGAGGATTGATAACAGAGGATTGAGCATTGAGGATTGAGGATTGAAGATTGAGGATTGAGTATTGCGGATTGAACATTGAGGATTGAGGATTGAGGATTGAGGACTGAAGATTGAATATTGATGATTGAAGATTGATGATTGAGGATTGAGGGTTGTGGATTGAGGACGAGGACTGAGGGTTGAGTATTGATGTCTGTGGTCTGAGGATTGAAGATTGTGGATTGAGGATTGAGGTTGAGGGCTGAGGGTTGAAGATTGAGGTGTGACGACTCAGGACTGAGGATTGAGGATTGAGGATTGAGGATTGAGGATTGAGGATTGAAGATTGAGGATTGGGTATTGCGGATTGAATATTGAGGATTGAGTATTGAGGATTGAGCATTGAGGATTCAGGATTGAGGATTCAGAATTGAGGATTCAGGATTGTGTTTTGAGGACAGAGGATTGAGGATTGAGGACTGAAGATTGAATATTGATGATTGATGATTGAGGATTGAGGATTGAGGGTTGTGGATTGGGGACCAGGACTGAGGGTTGAATATTGACGTTTGAGGACTGAGGATTGAGGATTGAGGATTGAGAATTGAGGATTGAGTATTGAGGATTGAAGATTGAGGATTGGGTATTGAGGATTGAAGAATGAGGATTGAGGATTGAAGATTGAGGATTGAGGATTGAGGATCGAGGATTGAGGATGAGGGCTGAGGGTTGAGGATTGAGGTTTGAGGATTGAGCACTGAGGATTGAAGATTGATGATTGAGTATTGAGGATTGAAGATTGAGGACTGAGGATTGAGGATTGAGGATTGAGGATTGAGGAATGAAGATTGAGTATTGAGGTTTGAAGATTGAGGATTTTGGATTGAGGATTGAGGGTTGAGTATTGAAGATTGAGGATTGGGGATTGACGATTGACGATTGAGGATTGAGTATTGAGGATTGAGAATTGAGGATTGAGGATTGAGGATTGAAGATTGAGGATAGGGTATTGCGGATTGAACATTGAGGATTGAGGATTGAGGATTGAGGATTGAGGATTGAGGACTGAAGATTGAATATTGATGATTGAAGATTGAGGATTGAGGATTGAGGGTTGTGGATTGTGGACGAGGACTGAGGGTTGAGTATTGATGTCTGATGTCTGAGGATTGAGGATTGAGGATTGAGAATTGAGGATTGAGGATTGAGGATTGAAGATTGAGGATTGGGTATTGAGGATTGAAGAAAGAGGATTGAGGATTGAGGATTGACGATTGAGGATTGAAGATTGAGAATTGAGTATTGAAGGTTGAGGATTGAGGACTGAGGATTGAGGATTGAGGATTGAGGATTGAGGATTGAGGAATGAAGATTGAGTATTGAGGTTTGAAGATTGAGGATTTTGGATTGAGGATTGAGGATTGAGTACTGAAGATTGAGTATTGATGACTGAGTATTGAGGATTGAGGATTGTGGATTGAGGATTGAGGATTGAGGATTGAAGATTGAGTATTGAGGATTGACGATTGAGGATTGAGTATTGATGATCGAGGATTGAGAATGAGGGCTGAGGGTTGAGGATTGAGGTTTGAGGATTGAAGACTGAGGATTGAGGATTGATGATTGAGTATTGAGGATTGAAGATTGAGGATTGAGGATTGAGGATTGAGGATTGAGGATTGAGGATTGAGGATTGAGGATTGAAAATTGAGGACTGGGGACTGAGTGTTGAGGGTTGAGTGATGAGAATTGGTGTTTGTGGATAGAGATTTAAAGATTGCAGATTGAGTATTGAGTATTGAAAACTGTGAATTGATGATATTCTATTGAGGATTGAGAATTGACAACTGATTGTTGAGGACTGAGGTCTGAAGATTGAGGATTCAGGATTGAGGATCCAGGATTGAGGTTTGAGGACTGAGGATCGAGGATTGAGGATTGAGGATTGAGGATTGAAGATTGAGTATTGAGGATTGAAGATTGATGGTTGGGTATTGAGGATTGAATATTGAGGATTGAGGATTGATTATTGAAGATTGAGGATTGATGATTGAGGATTGAGAATTGAGGATTGAGGATTGAGTATTGAGGATTGAGGATTGAAGATTGTGGATTGAGGATTGAGGATTAAAGGTTGAGTATTGAGGATTGAAGTTTGAGGATTGAGGATTGAGGATTGAAGATTGAGGATTGGGTATTGCGGATTGAATATTGAGGATTGAGTATTGAGGATTGACCATTGAGGATTCAGGATTGAGGATTCAGAATTGAGGATTCAGGATTGTGTTTTGAGGACAGAGGATTGAGGCTTGAGGATTGAGGATTGAGGATTGAGGATTGAGGATTGAGGATTGAGGATTGCAGATTGAGTATTGAGGATTGAAGATTGAGGATTGAGGATTGAGGATTGATGATTGAATATTGAGGATTGAAGATTGAGGATTGAGGATTGAGGATTGAGGACTGAGGATTGATGATTGAGGATTGATGATTGAGTATTGAGGATTGAAGATTGAGGATTGAAGATTGAGTATTGAGGATTGACGATTGAGGATTGAGTATTGAGGATCGAGGATTGAGAATGAGGGCTGAGGGTTGAGGATTGAGGTTTGAGGATTGAGGACTGAGGATTGAGGATTGATGATTGAGTATTGAGGATTGAAGATTGAGGATTGAGGATTGAGGATTGAGGATTGAGGATTGAGGATTGAGGATTGAAAATTGAGGACTGGGGACTGAGTGTTGAGGGTTGAGTGATGAGAATTGGTGTTTGTGGATAGAGATTTAAAGATTGCAGATTGAGTATTGAGTATTGAAAACTGTGAATTGATGATATTCTATTGAGGATTGAGAATTGACAACTGATTGTTGAGGTCTGAGGTCTGAGGATTGAGGATTCAGGATTGAGGATCCAGGATTGAGGTTTGAGGACTGAGGATTGAGGATAGAGGATTGAGGATTGATGACAGAGGATTGAGCATTGAGGATTGAGGATTGAAGATTGAGGATTGAGTATTGCGGATTGAACATTGAGGATTGAGGATAGAGGATTGAGGACTGAAGATTGAATATTGATGATTGAAGATTGATGATTGAGGATTGAGGGTTGTGGATTGAGGACGAGGACTGAGGGTTGAGTATTGATGTCTGTGGTCTGAGGATTGAAGATTGTGGATTGAGAATTGAGGATTGAGGATTGAGGATTGAAGATTGAGGCTTGGGTATTGAGGATTGAAGAATGAGCATCGAGGATTGAGGATTGAGGATTGAGGATTGAGGATTGAAGATTGAGGGTTGAGGATTGAGGTTTGAGGATTGAAGATTGAGTATTGAGGATCGAAGATTGAGGATTGAGGATTGAGGATTGAGGATTGAGGATTGACGATTGAAGATTGAGGATTGGGGACTGAGGATTGAAGACAGAGGATTGAGGATTGAGGATTAATGATTGGGTATTGAGGATTGAACATTGAGGACTGAGTGTTGAGGGTTGAGTGATGAGAATTGATGATTGTGGATAGAGATTTGAAGATTGCAGATTGGGTATTGAGTATTGAAAACTGTGAATTGAGGATATTCTATTGGGGATTGAGGATTGACAACTGATTGTTGAGTACTGAGGGCTGAAGATTGAGGATTCAGGATTGAGGATTCAGAATTGTGGTTTGCGGACTGAGGATTGAAGATTGAAGATTGAGTATTGATGGTTGAGGATTGAGGATTGAGGATTGAGGATTGAGGTTGAGGGCTGAGGGTTGAAGATTGAGGTGTGTGGACTCAGGACTGAGGATTGAGGATTGAGGATTGAGGATTGAGGATTGAGGATTGAAGATTGAGGATTGGGTATTGCGGATTGAATATTGAGGATTGAGTATTGAGGATTGAGCATTGAGTATTCAGGATTGAGGATTCAGAATTGAGGATTCAGGATTGTGTTTTGAGGACAGAGGATTGAGGCTTGAGGATTGAGGATTGAGGATTGAGGATTGAGGATTGAGGATTGAGGATTTAAGATTGAGGATTGGGTATTGAGAATTGAACATTGAGGATTGAGGATTGAGGATTGAGGATTGAGGATTGAGGACTGAAGATTGAATATTGATGATTGAAGATTGAGGATTGAGGATTGAGGGTCGTGGATTGGGGACCAGGACTGAGGGTTGAATATTGACGTTTGAGGACTGAGGATTGAGGATTGAGGATTGAGAATTGAGGATTGAGTATTGAGGATTGAAGATTGAGGATTGGGTATTTAGGATTGAAGAATGAGGATTGAGGATTGAAGATTGAGGATTGAGGATTGAGGATCGAGGATTGAGGATGAGGGCTGAGGGTTGAGGATTGAGGTTTGAGGATTGAGGACTGAGGATTGAAGGTTGATGATTGAGTATTGAGGATTGAAGATTGAGGATTGAGGATTGAGGATTGAGGATTGAGGATTGAAGATTGTAGATTGGTTATTGAGGATTTGACATTGAGGATTGAGAATTGAGGATTGAGGATTGAGGATTGAGGATTGAAGATTGAATATTGATGATTGAAGGTTGAGGATTGAGGATTGAGGGTTGTGGATTGAGGACGGGGACTGAGGGTTGAGTATTGATGTTTGAGGTCTGAGGATTGAGGATAGAGGATTGAGAATTGACGATTGAGGATTGAGGATTCAAGATTGAGGATTGGATATTGAGGATTGAAGAGTGAGGACTGAAGATTGAGGATTGAGGACTGAAGATTGAGGATTGATGATTGAGGATTGAGGATAGAGGATTGAGGATTGAGTATTGGGGATTGAGGATTGAAGATTGAGGATTGAGGATTGAGGATTGAAGATTGAGAATTGAGGATTGAAGGTTGAGGATTGAGGACTGAGGATTGAGGATTGAGGATTGAGGATTGAGGATTGACGAATGAAGATTGAGTATTGAGGTTTGAAGATTGAGGATTTTGGATTGAGGATTGAGGATTGTGTATTGAAGATTGAGGATTTGGGATTGAGGATTGAGGGTTGAGTATTCAGGACTGAGGGTTGAAGATTGAGGATTGAGGATTGCGGATTGAAGATAGAGGATTGGGTATTGAGGATTGAAGAATGAGGATTGAGGATTGAGGATTGAGGATTGAAGATTGATGATTGAGAATTGTGGATTGAGGATTGATGATTGAAGGTTGAGTATTGAGGATTGAAGATTGAGGATTGAGTATTGAGGATTAAGGATTGACTATGAGGGCTGAGGGTTGAGGATTGAGGTTTGAGGACTGAGGACTGAGGATTGAGGATTGAGAATTGAGGATTGAGGATTGAGGATTGAAGATTGAGGATTGGGTATTGAGGATTGAAGAATGAGGATTGAGGATTGAGGATTGAGGATTGAGGATTGAAGATTGAGGATTGAGGATTGAGGATTGAGGATTGCAGATTGAGTATTGAGGATTGAAGATTGAGGATTGAGGATTGAGGATTGATGATTTAATGTTGAGGATTGAAGATTGAGGATTGAGGATTGAGGATTGAGGACTGAGGATTGATGATTGAGGATTGATGATTTAGTATTGAGGATTGAAGATTGAGGATTGGGGATTGAGGATTGATGATTGAGGATTGTGGATTAAGGATTGAAGATTGAGGATTGAGGACTGAGGATAGAAGATTGAGGATTGGGGATCGAGGATCGACGATTGAGGATTGAGTATTGAGGATTGAGTATTGAGGCTTGAGGAATGAACATTGAGTATTGAGGACTGAAGATTGAGGATTGGGGACTGAGTGTTGAGGGTTGAGTGATGAGAATTGACGTTTGTGGATAGAGATATGAAGATTGCAGATTGAGTATTGCGTATGGAAATCTCTGAACTGAGGGTATTCTAGTGAGGATTGAGGATTGACAACTGATTGTTGAGGCCTGAGGGCTGAAGATTGAGGATTCAGGATTGAGGAGTCAGGATTGTGGTTTGAGGACTGAGGACTGAGGATTGAGGATTGGGGATTGAGGATTGAGGATCGAGGATTGAAGATTGTAGATTGGTTATTGAGGATTTGACATTGAGGATTGAGAATTGAGGATTGAGGATTGAGGATTGAGGATTGAAGATTGAATATTGATGATTGAAGGTTGAGGATTGAGGATTGAGGGTTGTGGATTGAGGACGGGGACTGAGGGTTGAGTATTGATGTTTGAGGTCTGAGGATTGAGGATAGAGGATTGAGAATTGACGATTGAGGATTTAGGATTCAAGATTGAGGATTGGATATTGAGGATTGAAGAGTGAGGACTGAGGATTGAGGATTGAGGATTGAAGATTGAGGATTGATGATTGAGGATTGAGGATAGAGGATTGAGGATTCAGTATTGGGGATTGAGGATTGAAGATTGAGGATTGAGGATTGAGGATTGAGGATTGAGGATTGAGTACTGAAGATTGAGTATTGATGACTGAGTATTGAGGATTGAGGATTGTGGATTGAGGATTGAGGATTGAGGATTGAAGATTGAGTATTGAGGATTGACGATTGAGGATTGAGTATTGAGGATCGAGGATTGAGAATGAGGGCTGAGGGTTGAGGATTGAGGTTTGAGGATTGAGGACTGAGGATTGAGGATTGATGATTGAGTATTGAGGATTGAAGATTGAGGATTGAGGATTGAGGATTGAGGATTGAGGATTGAGGATTGAGGATTGAAAATTGAGGACTGGGGACTGAGTGTTGAGGGTTGAGTGATGAGAATTGGTGTTTGTGGATAGAGATTTAATGATTGCAGATTGAGTATTGAGTATTGAAAACTGTGAATTGATGATATTCTATTGAGGATTGAGAATTGACAACTGATTGTTGAGGTCTGAGGTCTGAAGATTGAGGATTCAGGATTGAGGATCCAGGATTGAGGTTTGAGGACTGAGGATTGAGGATAGAGGATTGAGGATTGATGACAGAGGATTGAGCATTGAGGATTGAGGATTGAAGATTGAAGATTGAGTATTGCGGATTGAACATTGAGGATTGAGGATTGAGGATTGAGGACTGAAGATTGAATATTGATGATTGAAGATTGATGATTGAGGATTGAGGGTTGTGGATTGAGGAAGAGGACTGAGGGTTGAGTATTGATGTCTGTGGTCTCAGGATTGAAGATTGTGGATTGAGAATTGAGGATTGAGGATTGAGGATTGAAGATTGAGGCTTGGGTATTGAGGATTGAAGAATGTGCATTGAGGATTGAGGATTGAGGATTGAGGATTGAGGATTGAAGATTGAGGATTGAGGATTGAGGTTTGAGGATTGAAGATTGAGTATTGAGGATCGAAGATTGAGGATTGAGGATTGAGGATCGAGGATTGAGGATTGACGATTGAAGATTGAGGATTGGGGACTGAGGATTGAAGACTGAGGATTGAGGATTGAGGATTAATGATTGGGTATTGAGGATTGAACATTGAGGACTGAGTGTTGAGGGTTGAGTGATGAGAATTGATGATTGTGGATAGAGATTTGAAGATTGCAGATTGGGTATTGAGTATTGAAAACTGTGAATTGAGGATATTCTATTGGGGATTGAGGATTGACAACTGATTGTTGAGTACTGAGGGCTGAAGATTGAGGATTCAGGATTGAGAATTCAGAATTGTGGTTTGCGGACTGAGGATTGAAGATTGAAGATTGAGTATTGATGGTTGAGGATTGAGGATTGAGGATTGAGGATTGAGGTTGAGGGCTGAGGGTTGAAGATTGAGGTGTGAGGACTCAGGACTGAGGATTGAGGATTGAGGATTGAGGATTGAGGATTGAGGATTGAAGATTGAGGATTGTGTATTGCGGATTGAATATTGAGGATTGAGTATTGAGGATTGAGCATTGAGGATTCAGGATTGAGGATTCAGAATTGAGGATTCAGGATTGTGTTTTGAGGACAGAGGATTGAGGCTTGAGGATTGAGGATTGAGGATTGAGGATTGAGGATTGAGGATTGAGGATTTAAGATTGAGGATTGGGTATTGAGAATTGAACATTGAGGATTGAGGATTGAGGATTGAGGATTGAGGACTCAAGATTGAATATTGATGATTGAAGATTGAGGATTGAGGATTGAGGGTTGTGGATTGGGGACCAGGACTGAGGGTTGAATATTGACGTTTGAGGACTGAGGATTGAGGATTGAGGATTGAGAATTGAGGATTGAGTATTGAGGATTGAAGATTGAGGATTGAGGATTGTGGATCGAGGATTGAGGATGAGGGCTGAGGGTTGAGTATTGATGTCTGATGTCTGGGGATTGAGGATTGAGGATTGAGAATTGAGGATTGAGGATTGAGGATTGAAGATTGAGGATTGGGTATTGAGGATTGAAGAAAGAGGATTGAGGATTGAGGATTGAGTATTGAGGATTGAAGATTGAGAATTGAGGATTGAAGGTTGAGGATTGAGGACTGAGGATTGAGGATTGAGGATTGAGGATTGAGGATTGAGGATTGAGGAATGAAGATTGAGTATTGAGGTTTGATGATTGAGGATTTTGGATTGAGGATTGAGGATTGAGTATTGAAGATTGAGGATTTGGGATTGAGGATTGAGGGTTGAGTATTCAGGACTGAGGGTTGAAGATTGAGGATTGAGGATTGCGGATTGAAGATAGAGGATTGGGTATTGAGGATTGAAGAATGAGGATTGAGGATTGAGGATTGAGGACTGAGGATTGAGGATTGATGATTGAGTATTGAGGATTGAAGATTGAGGATTGATGATTGAGGATTGAGGATTGAGGATTGAGGATTGAGGATTGAAAATTGAGGACTGGGGACTGAGTGTTGAGGGTTGAGTGATGAGAATTGGTGTTTGTGGATAGAGATTTAAAGATTGCAGATTGAGTATTGAGTATTGAAAACTGTGAATTGATGATATTCTATTGAGGATTGAGAATTGACAACTGATTGTTGAGGTCTGAGGTCTGAAGATTGAGGGTTCAGGATTGAGGGTCCAGGATTGAGGTTTGAGGACTGAGGATTGAGGATAGAGGATTGAGGATTGATGACAGAGGATTGAGCATTGAGGATTGAGGATTGAAGATTGAGGATTGAGTATTGCGGATTGAACATTGAGGATTGAGGATTGAGGATTGAGGACTGAAGATTGAATATTGATGATTGAAGATTGATGATTGAGGATTGAGGGTTGTGGATTGAGGACGAGGACTGAGGGTTGAGTATTGATGTCTGTGGTCTGAGGATTGAAGATTGTGGATTGAGAATAGAGGATTGAGGATTGAGGATTGAAGATTGAGGCTTGGGTATTGAGGATTGAAGAATGAGCATTGAGGATTGAGGATTGAGGATTGAGGATTGAGGATTGAAGATTGAGGATTGAGGATTGAGGTTTGAGGATTGAAGATTGAGTATTGAGGATCGAAGATTGAGGATTGAGGATTGAGGATTGAGGTTTGAGGATTGAAGATTGAGTATTGAGGATCGAAGATTGAGGATTGAGGATTGAGGATCGAGGATTGAGGATTGACGATTGAAGATTGAGGATTGGGGACTGAGGATTGAAGACTGAGGATTGAGGATTGAGGATTAATGATTGGGTATTGAGGATTGAACATTGAGGACTGAGTGTTGAGGGTTGAGTGATGAGAATTGATGATTGTGGATAGAGATTTGAAGATTGCAGATTGGGTATTGAGTATTGAAAACTGTGAATTGAGGATATTCTATTGGGGATTGAGGATTGACAACTGATTGTTGAGTACTGAGGGCTGAAGATTGAGGATTCAGGATTGAGAATTCAGAATTGTGGTTTGCGGACTGAGGATTGAAGATTGAAGATTGAGTATTGATGGTTGAGGATTGAGGATTGAGGATTGAGGATTGAGGATGAGGGCTGGGGGTTGAAGATTGAGGTGTGAGGACTCAGGACTGAGGATTGAGGATTGAGGATTGAGGATTGAGGATTGAGGATTGAAGATTGAGGATTGTGTATTGCGGATTGAATATTGAGGATTGAGTATTGAGGATTGAGCATTGAGGATTCAGGATTGAGGATTCAGAATTGAGGATTCAGGATTGTGTTTTGAGGACAGAGGATTGAGGCTTGAGGATTGAGGATTGAGGATTGAGGATTGAGGATTGAGGATTTAAGATTGAGGATTGGGTATTGAGAATTGAACATTGAGGATTGATGATTGAGGATTGAGGATTGAGGACTCAAGATTGAATATTGATGATTGAAGATTGAGGATTGAGGATTGAGGGTTGTGGATTGGGGACCAGGACTGAGGGTTGAATATTGACGTTTGAGGACTGAGGATTGAGGATTGAGGATTGAGAATTGAGGATTGAGTATTGAGGATTGAAGATTGAGGATTGAGGATTGAGGATCGAGGATTGAGGATGAGGGCTGAGGGTTGAGTATTGATGTCTGATGTCTGGGGATTGAGGATTGAGGATTGAGAATTGAGGATTGAGGATTGAGGATTGAAGATTGAGGATTGGGTATTGAGGATTGAAGAAAGAGGATTGAGGATTGAGGATTGAGGATTGAGGATTGAAGATTGAGAATTGAGGATTGAAGGTTGAGGATTGAGGACTGAGGATTGAGGATTGAGGATTGAGGATTGAGGATTGAGGATTGAGGAATGAAGATTGAGTATTGAGGTTTGATGATTGAGGATTTTGGATTGAGGATTGAGGATTGAGTATTGAAGATTGAGGATTTGGGATTGAGGATTGAGGGTTGAGTATTCAGGACTGAGGGTTGAAGATTGAGGATTGAGGATTGCGGATTGAAGATAGAGGATTGGGTATTGAGGATTGAAGAATGAGGATTGAGGATTGAGGATTGAGGACTGAGGATTGAGGATTGATGATTGAGTATTGAGGATTGAAGATTGAGGATTGATGATTGAGGATTGAGGATTGAGGATTGAGGATTGAGGATTGAAAATTGAGGACTGGGGACTGAGTGTTGAGGGTTGAGTGATGAGAATTGGTGTTTGTGGATAGAGATTTAAAGATTGCAGATTGAGTATTGAGTATTGAAAACTGTGAATTGATGATATTCTATTGAGGATTGAGAATTGACAACTGATTGTTGAGGTCTGAGGTCTGAAGATTGAGGGTTCAGGATTGAGGGTCCAGGATTGAGGTTTGAGGACTGAGGATTGAGGATAGAGGATTGAGGATTGATGACAGAGGATTGAGCATTGAGGATTGAGGATTGAAGATTGAGGATTGAGTATTGCGGATTGAACATTGAGGATTGAGGATTGAGGATTGAGGACTGAAGATTGAATATTGATGATTGAAGATTGATGATTGAGGATTGAGGGTTGTGGATTGAGGACGAGGACTGAGGGTTGAGTATTGATGTCTGTGGTCTGAGGATTGAAGATTGTGGATTGAGAATTGAGGATTGAGGATTGAGGATTGAAGATTGAGGCTTGGGTATTGAGGATTGAAGAATGAGCATTGAGGATTGAGGATTGAGGATTGAGGATTGAGGATTGAAGATTGAGGATTGAGGATTGAGGTTTGAGGATTGAAGATTGAGTATTGAGGATCGAAGATTGAGGATTGAGGATTGAGGATTGAGGATTGAGGATTGACGATTGAAGATTGAGTATTGGGGACTGAGGATTGAAGACTGAGGATTGAGGATTGAGGATTAATGATTGGGTACTGAGGATTGAACATTGAGGACTGAGTGTTGAGGGTTGAGTGATGAGAATTGATGATTGTGGATAGAGACTTGAAGATTGCAGATTGGGTATTGAGTATTGAAAACTGTGAATTGAGGATATTCTATTGGGGATTGAGGATTGACAACTGATTGTCGAGTACTGAGGGCTGAAGATTGAGGATTCAGGATTGAGGATTCAGAATTGTGTTTTGCGGACTGAGGATTGAAGATTGAAGATTGAGTATTGATGGTTGAGGATTGAGGATTGAGGATTGAGGATTGAAGTTGAGGGCTGAGGGTTGAAGATTGAGGTGTGAGGACTCAGGACTGTGGATTGAGGATTGAGGATTGAGGATTGAGGATTGAGGATTGAAGATTGAGGATTGGGTATTGCGGATTGAATATTGAGGATTGAGTATTGAGGATTGAGCATTGAGGATTCAGGATTGAGGATTCAGAATTGAGGATTCAGGATTGTGTTTTGAGGACAGAGGATTGAGGCTTGAGGGTTGAGGATTGAGGATTGAGGATTGAGGATTGAGGATTGAGCGTTTAAGATTGAGGATTGGGTATTGAGAATTGAACATTGAGGATTGAGGATTGAGGATTGAGGATTGAGGACTGAAGATTGAATATTGATGATTGAAGATTGAGGATTGAGGATTGAGGGTTGTGGATTGGGGACCAGGACTGAGGGTTGAATATTGGCGTTTGAGGACTGAGGATTGAGGATTGAGGATTGAGAATTGAGGATTGAGTATTGAGGATTGAAGATTGAGGATTGGGTATTGAGGATTGAAGAATGAGGGTTGAGGATTGAAGATTGAGGATTGAGGATTGAGGATCGAGGATTGAGGATGAGGGCTGAGGGATGAGGATTGAGGTTTGAGGATTGAGGACTGAGGATTGAAGATTGATGATTGAGTATTGAGGATAGAAGATTGAGGATTGAGGATTGAGGATTGAGGATTGAGGATTGAGGAATGAAGATTGAGTATTGAGGTTTGAAGATTGAGGATTTTGGATTGAGGATTGAGGGTTGAGTATTGAAGATTGAGGATTGGGGATTGAGGATTGACGATTGAGGATTGAGTATTGAGGATTGAGAATTGAGGATTGAGGATTGAGGATTGAAGATTGAGGATTGGGTATTGCGGATTGAACATTGAGGATTGAGGATTGAGGGTTGTGGATTGTGGACGAGGACTGAGGGTTGAGTATTGATGTCTGATGTCTGAGGATTGAGGATTGAGGATTGAGAATTGAGGATTGAGGATTGAGGATTGAAGATTGAGGATTGGGTATTGAGGATTGAAGAAAGAGGATTGAGGATTGAGGATTGAGGATTGAGGATTGAAGATTGAGAATTGAGGATTGAAGGTTGAGGATTGAGGACTGAGGATTGAGGATTGAGGATTGAGGATTGAGGATTGAGGAATGAAGATTGAGTATTGAGGTTTGAAGATTGACGATTTTGGATTGAGGATTGAGGATTGAGTATTGAAGATTGAGGATTTGGGATTGAGGATTGGGGGTTGAGTATTCAGGACTGAGGGTTGAAGATTGAGGATTGAGGATTGAGGATTGAAGATAGAGGATTGGGTATTGAGGATTGAAGAATGAGGATTGAGGATTGAGGATTGAGGATTGAAGATTGATGATTGAGGATTGTGGATTGAGGATTGATGATTGAAGGTTGAGTATTGAGGATTGAAGATTGAGGATTGAGTATTGAGGATTAAGGATTGACTATGAGGGCTGAGGGTTGAGGATTGAGGTTTGGGGACTGAGGACTGAGGATTGAGGATTGAGAATTGAGGATTGAGGATTGAGGATTGAAGATTGAGGATTGGGTATTGAGGATTGAAGAATGAGGATTGAGGATTGAGGATTGAGGATTGAGGATTGAAGATTGAGGATTGAGGATTGAGGATTGAGGATTGCAGATTGAGTATTGAGGATTGAAGATTGAGGATTGAGGATTGAGGAATGAAGATTGAGTATTGAGGTTTGAAGATTGAGGATTTTGGATTGAGGATTGAGGATTGAGTACTGAAGATTGAGTATTGATGACTGAGTATTGAGGATTGAGGATTGTGGATTGAGGATTGAGGATTGAGGATTGAAGATTGAGTATTGAGGATTGACGATTGAGGATTGAGTATTGAGGATCGAGGATTGAGAATGAGGGCTGAGGGTTGAGGACTGAGGTTTGAGGATTGAGGACTGAGGATTGAGGATTGATGATTGAGTATTGAGGACTGAAGATTGAGGATTGAGGATTGAGGATTGAGGATTGAGGATTGAGGATTGAAGATTGAGGATTGAGTATTGCGGATTGAACATTGAGGATTGAGGATTGAAGGTTGAGGATTGAGGATTGAGGTTTGAGGATTGAAGATTGAGTATTGAGGATCGAAGATTGAGGATTGAGGATTGAGGATTGAGGATTGAGGATTGACGATTGAAGATTGAGGATTGGGGACTGAGGATTGAAGACTGAGGATTGAGGATTGAGGATTAATGGTTGGGTATTGAGGATTGAACATTGAGGACTGAGTGTTGAGGGTTGAGTGATGAGAATTGATGATTGTGGATAGAGATTTGAAGATTGCAGATTGGGTATTGAGTATTGAAAACTGTGAATTGAGGATATTCTATTGGGGATTGAGGATTGACAACTGATTGTTGAGTACTGAGGGCTGAAGATTGAGGATTCAGGATTGAGGATTCAGAATTGTAGTTTGCGGACTGAGGATTGAAGATTGAAGATTGAGTATTGATGGTTGAGGATTGAGGATTGAGGATTGAGGATTGAGGTTGAGGGCTGAGGGTTGAAGATTGAGGTGTGAGGACTCAGGACTGAGGATTGAGGATTGAGGGTTGAGGATTGAGGATTGAGGATTGAAGATTGAGGATTGGGTATTGCGGATTGAATATTGAGGATTGAGTATTGAGGATTGAGCATTGAGGATTCAGGATTGAGGATTCAGAATTGAGGATTCAGGATTATGTTTTGAGGACAGAGGGTTGAGGCTCGAGGATTGAGGATTGAGGATTGAGGATTGAGGATTGAGGATTGAGGATTTAAGATTGAGGATTGGGTATTGAGAATTGAACATTGAGGATTGAGGATTGAGGATTGAGGATTGAGGACTGAAGATTGAATATTGATGATTGAAGATTGAGGATTGAGGATTGAGGGTTGTGGATTGGGGACCAGGACTGAGGGTTGAATATTGACGTTTGAGGACTGAGGATTGAGGATTGAGGATTGAGAATTGAGGATTGAGTATTGAGGATTGAAGATTGAGGATTGGGTATTGAGGATTGAAGAATGAGGATTGAGGATTGAAGATTGAGGATTGAGGATTGAGGATCGAGGATTGAGGATGAGGGCTGAGGGTTGAGGATTGAGGTTTGAGGATTGAGGACTGAGGATTGAAGATTGATGATTGAGTATTGAGGATTGAAGAATGAGGATTGAGGATTGAGGATTGAGGATTGAGGATTGAGGAATGAAGATTGAGTATTGAGGTTTGAAGATTGAGGATTTTGGATTGAGGATTGAGGGTTGAGTATTGAAGATTGAGGATTGGGGATTGAGGATTGACGATTGAGGATTGAGTATTGAGGATTGAGAATTGAGGATTGAGGATTGAGGATTGAAGATTGAGGATTGGGTATTGCGGATTGAACATTGAGGATTGAGGATTGAGGGTTGTGGATTGTGGACGAGGACTGAGGGTTGAGTATTGATGTCTGATGTCTGAGGATTGAGGATTGAGGATTGAGAATTGAGGATTGAGGATTGAGGATTGAAGATTGAGGATTGGGTATTGAGGATTGAAGAAAGAGGATTGAGGATTGAGGATTGAGGATTGAGGATTGAAGATTGAGAATTGAGGATTGAAGGTTGAGGATTGAGGACTGAGGATTGAGGATTGAGGATTGAGGATTGAGGATTGACGAATGAAGATTGAGTATTGAGGTTTGAAGATTGACGATTTTGGATTGAGGATTGAGGATTGAGTATTGAAGATTGAGGATTTGGGATTGAGGATTGGGGGTTGAGTATTCAGGACTGAGGGTTGAAGATTGAGGATTGAGGATTGAGGATTGAAGATAGAGGATTGGGTATTGAGGATTGAAGAATGAGGATTGAGGATTGAGGATTGAGGATTGAAGATTGATGATTGAGGATTGTGGATTGAGGATTGATGATTGAAGGTTGAGTATTGAGGATTGAAGATTGAGGATTGAGTATTGAGGATTAAGGATTGACTATGAGGGCTGAGGGTTGAGGATTGAGGTTTGAGGACTGAGGATTGATGATTGAGGATTGATGATTGAGTATTGAGGATTGAAGATTGAGGATTGGGGATAGAGGATTGATGATTGAGGATTGTGGATTAAGGATTGAAGATTGAGGATTGAGGACTGAGGATAGAAGATTGAGGATTGGGGATTGAGGATCGACGATTGAGGATTGAGTATTGAGGATTGAGTATTGAGGCTTGAGGAATGAACATTGAGTATTGAGGACTGAAGGTTGAGGATTGGGGACTGAGTGTTGAGGGTTGAGTGATGAGAATTGACGTTTGTGGATAGAGATATGAAGATTGCAGATTGAGTATTGCGTATGGAAATCTCTGAACTGAGGGTATTCTAGTGAGGATTGAGGATTGACAACTGATTGTTGAGGCCTGAGGGCTGAAGATTGAGGATTCAGGATTGAGGAGTCAGGATTGTGGTTTGAGGACTGAGGATTGAGGATTGAGGATTGGGGATTGAGGATTGAGGATCGAGGATTGAAGATTGATGATTGAAGGTTGAGGATTGAGGATTGAGGGTTGTGGATTGAGGACGGGGACTGAGGGTTGAGTATTGATGTTTGAGGTCTGAGGATTGAGGATAGAGGATTGGGAATTGACGATTGAGGATTGAGGATTCAAGATTGAGGATTGGATATTGAGGATTGAAGAGTGAGGACTGAGGATTGAGGATAGAGGATTGAGGATGAGGACTGAGGTTTGAGAATTGAGGTTTGAGGAATGAGAGTTGAGGATTGAGGATTGCGGATTGAGGATTGAGGATTGAGTATTGAAGGTTGAGTATTGATGACTGAGGATTGAGGATTGCGGACTGACGATTGAGGATTGGGGATTGAGGGTTGAATGTTGATTGTTGAGGATTGAAGGTTGAGGATTGACGATTGAGGATTGAGGATTGAGGATGATGGCTGAGGTTTGAGGTTTGAGGTTTGTGTATTGAATCCTGAGAATTCGGGATGTTCTATTGAGTGTTGAGAATTGAGGATTGATGGTTTAGTATTGAGAATTCAGGATTGAGGATTGAGGATTCAGTATTGAAGATTGAGGATTGATGATTGAGGATTTAGGATTGAGGATTGGGCATTGAGGATTGAGGATTGAAAATTGAGTATTGAGGATTAAAGTTTGAGGACTGAGGAATAAGGATTGAGGATTGAGGATGAGGACTGAGGGTTGAGTATTGATGTCCGAGGTCTGAGGATTGAGGATTGAGGATTGAGAATTGAGGATTGAGGATTGAGGATTGAAGATTGAGGCTTGGGTATTGAGAATTGAAGAATGAGCATTGAGGATTGAGGATTGAGGATTGAGGATTGAGGATTGAAGATTGAGGATTGAGGATTGAGGTTTGAGGATTGAAGATTGAGTATTGAGGATCGAAGATTGAGGATTGAGGATTGAGGATTGAGGATTGAGGATTGACGATTGAAGATTGAGGATTGGGGACTGAGGATTGAAGACTGAGGATTGAGGATTGAGGATTAATGATTGGGTATTGAGGATTGAACATTGAGGACTGAGTGTTGAGGGTTGAGTGATGAGAATTGATGATTGTGGATAGAGATTTGAAGATTGCAGATTGGGTATTGAGTATTGAAAACTGTGAATTGAGGATATTCTATTGGGGATTGAGGATTGACAACTGATTGTCGAGTACTGAGGGCTGAAGATTGAGGATTCAGGATTGAGGATTCAGAATTGTGTTTTGCGGACTGAGGATTGAAGATTGAAGATTGAGTATTGATGGTTGAGGATTGAGGATTGAGGATTGAGGATTGAAGTTGAGGGCTGAGGGTTGAAGATTGAGGTGTGAGGACTCAGGACTGTGGATTGAGGATTGAGGATTGAGGATTGAGGATTGAGGATTGAAGATTGAGGATTGGGTATTGCGGATTGAATATTGAGGATTGAGTATTGAGGATTGAGCATTGAGGATTCAGGATTGAGGATTCAGAATTGAGGATTCAGGATTGTGTTTTGAGGACAGAGGATTGAGGCTTGAGGATTGAGGATTGAGGATTGAGGATTGAGGATTGAGGATTGAGGATTGAGGATTTAAGATTGAGGATTGGGTATTGAGAATTGAACATTGAGGACTGAGGATTGAGGATTGAGGATTGAGGACTGAAGATTGAATATTGATGATTGAAGATTGAGGATTGAGGATTGAGGGTTGTGGATTGGGGACCAGGACTGAGGGTTGAATATTGACGTTTGAGGACTGAGGATTGAGGATTGAGGATTGAGAATTGAGGATTGAGTATTGAGGATTGAAGATTGAGGATTGGGTATTGAGGATTGAAGAATGAGGGTTGAGGATTGAAGATTGAGGATTGAGGATTGAGGATCGAGGATTGAGGATGAGGGCTGAGGGTTGAGGATTGAGGTTTGAGGATTGAGGACTGAGGATTGAAGATTGATGATTGAGTATTGAGGATTGAAGATTGAGGATTGAGGATTGAGGATTGAGGATTGAGGATTGAGGAATGAAGATTGAGTATTGAGGTTTGAAGATTGAGGATTTTGGATTGAGGATTGAGGGTTGAGTATTGAAGATTGAGGATTGGGGATTGAGGATTGACGATTGAGGATTGAGTATTGAGGATTGAGAATTGAGGATTGAGGATTGAGGATTGAAGATTGAGGATTGGGTATTGCGGATTGAATATTGAGGATTGAGGATTGAGGATTGAGGATTGAGGATTGAGGACTGAAGATTGAATATTGATGATTGAAGATTGAGGATTGAGGATTGAGGGTTGTGGAATGAGGACGAGGACTGAGGGTTGAGTATTGATGTCTGATGTCTGGGGATTGAGGATTGAGGATTGAGAATTGAGGATTGAGGATTGAGGATTGAAGATTGAGGATTGGGTATTGAGGATTGAAGAAAGAGGATTGAGGATTGAGGATTGAGGATTGAGGATTGAAGATTGAGAATTGAGGATTGAAGGTTGAGGATTGAGGACTGAGGATTGAGGATTGAGGATTGAGGATTGAGGATTGAGGAATGAAGATTGAGTATTGAGGTTTGAAGATTGAGGATTTTGGACTGAGGATTGAGGATTGAGTATTGAAGATTGAGGATTTGGGATTGAGGATTGAGGGTTGAGTATTCAGGACTGAGGGTTGAAGATTGAGGATTGAGGATTGCGGATTGAAGATAGAGGATTGGGTATTGAGGATTGAAGAATGAGGATTGAGGATTGAGGATTGAGGACTGAGGATTGAGGATTGATGATTGAGTATTGAGGATTGAAGATTGAGGATTGATGATTGAGGATTGAGGATTGAGGATTGAGGATTGAGGATTGAAAATTGAGGACTGGGGACTGAGTGTTGAGGGTTGAGTGATGAGAATTGGTGTTTGTGGATAGAGATTTAAAGATTGCAGATTGAGTATTGAGTATTGAAAACTGTGAATTGATGATATTCTATTGAGGATTGAGAATTGACAACTGATTGTTGAGGTCTGAGGTCTGAAGATTGAGGGTTCAGGATTGAGGGTCCAGGATTGAGGTTTGAGGACTGAGGATTGAGGATAGAGGATTGAGGATTGATGACAGAGGATTGAGCATTGAGGATTGAGGATTGAAGATTGAGGATTGAGTATTGCGGATTGAACATTGAGGATTGAGGATTGAGGATTGAGGACTGAAGATTGAATATTGATGATTGAAGATTGATGATTGAGGATTGAGGGTTGTGGATTGAGGACGAGGACTGAGGGTTGAGTATTGATGTCTGTGGTCTGAGGATTGAAGATTGTGGATTGAGAATTGAGGATTGAGGATTGAGGATTGAAGATTGAGGCTTGGGTATTGAGGATTGAAGAATGAGCATTGAGGATTGAGGATTGAGGATTGAGGATTGAGGATTGAAGATTGAGGATTGAGGATTGAGGTTTGAGGATTGAAGATTGAGTATTGAGGATCGAAGATTGAGGATTGAGGATTGAGGATTGAGGATTGAGGATTGACGATTGAAGATTGAGGATTGGGGACTGAGGATTGAAGACTGAGGATTGAGGATTGAGGATTAATGATTGGGTATTGAGGATTGAACATTGAGGACTGAGTGTTGAGGGTTGAGTGATGAGAATTGATGATTGTGGATAGAGATTTGAAGATTGCAGATTGGGTATTGAGTATTGAAAACTGTGAATTGAGGATATTCTATTGGGGATTGAGGATTGACAACTGATTGTCGAGTACTGAGGGCTGAAGATTGAGGATTCAGGATTGAGGATTCAGAATTGTGTTTTGCGGACTGAGGATTGAAGATTGAAGATTGAGTATTGATGGTTGAGGAATGAGGATTGAGGATTGAGGATTGAAGTTGAGGGCTGAGGGTTGAAGATTGAGGTGTGAGGACTCAGGACTGTGGATTGAGGATTGAGGATTGAGGATTGAGGATTGAGGATTGAAGATTGAGGATTGGGTATTGCGGACTGAATATTGAGGATTGAGTATTGAGGATTGAGCATTGAGGATTCAGGATTGAGGATTCAGAATTGAGGATTCAGGATTGTGTTTTGAGGACAGAGGATTGAGGCTTGAGGATTGAGGATTGAGGATTGAGGATTGAGGATTGAGGATTGAGGATTTAAGATTGAGGATTGGGTATTGAGAATTGAACATTGAGGATTGAGGATTGAGGATTGAGGATTTAAGATTGAGGATTGGGTATTGAGAACTGAACATTGAGGATTGAGGATTGAGGATTGAGGATTGAGGACTGCAGATTGAATATTGATGATTGAAGATTGAGGATTGAGGATTGAGGGTTGTGGATTGGGGACCAGGACTGAGGGTTGAATATTGACGTTTGAGGACTGAGGATTGAGGATTGAGGATTGAGAATTGAGGATTGAGTATTGAGGATTGAAGATTGAGGATTGGGTATTGAGGATTGAAGAATGAGGGTTGAGGATTGAAGACTGAGGATTGAGGATTGAGGATCGAGGATTGAGGATGAGGGCTGAGGGTTGAGGATTGAGGTTTGAGGATTGAGGACTGAGGATTGAAGATTGATGATTGAGTATTGAGGATTGAAGATTGAGGATTGAGGATTGAGGATTGAGGATTGAGGATTGAGGAATGAAGATTGAGTATTGAGGTTTGAAGATTGAGGATTTTGGATTGAGGATTGAGGGTTGAGTATTGAAGATTGAGGATTGGGGATTGAGGATTGACGATTGAGGATTGAGTATTGAGGATTGAGAATTGAGGATTGAGGATTGAGGATTGAAGATTGAGGATTGGGTATTGCGGATTGAACATTGAGGATTGAGGATTGAGGATTGAGGATTGAGGATTGAGGACTGAAGATTGAATATTGATGATTGAAGATTGAGGATTGAGGATTGAGGGTTGTGGATTGTGGACGAGGACTGAGGGTTGAGTATTGATGTCTGATGTCTGAGGATTGGGGATTGAGGATTGAGAATTGAGGATTGAGGATTGAGGATTGAAGATTGAGGATTGGGTATTGAGGATTGAAGAAAGAGGATTGAGGATTGAGGATTGAGGATTGAGGATTGAAGATTGAGAATTGAGGATTGAAGGTTGAGGATTGAGGACTGAGGATTGAGGATTGAGGATTGAGGATTGAGGATTGAGGAATGAAGATTGAGTATTGAGGTTTGAAGATTGAGGATTTTGGATTGAGGATTGAGGATTGAGTACTGAAGATTGAGTATTGATGACTGAGTATTGAGGATTGAGGATTGTGGATTGAGGATTGAGGATTGAGGATTGAAGATTGAGTATTGAGGATTGACGATTGAGGATTGAGTATTGAGGATCGAGGATTGAGAATGAGGGCTGAGGGTTGAGGACTGAGGTTTGAGGATTGAGGACTGAGGATTGAGGATTGATGATTGAGTATTGAGGATTGAAGATTGAGCATTGAGGATTGAGGATTGAGGATTGAGGATTGAGGATTGAGGATTGAGGATTGAAAATTGAGGACTGGGGACTGAGTGTTGAGGGTTGAGTGATGAGAATTGGTGTTTGTGGATAGAGATTTAAAGATTGCAGATTGAGTATTGAGTATTGAAAACTGTGAATTGATGATATTCTATTGAGGATTGAGAATTGACAACTGATTGTTGAGGACTGAGGTCTGAAGATTGAGGATTCAGGATTGAGCATCCAGGATTGAGGTTTGAGGACTGAGGATTGAGGATAGAGGATTGAGGATTGATGACAGAGGATTGAGCATTGAGGATTGAGGATTGAAGATTGAGGATTGAGTATTGCGGATTGAACATTGAGGATTGAGGATTGAAGATGAGGATTGAGGATTGAGGTTTGAGGATTGAAGATTGAGTATTGAGGATCGAAGATTGAGGATTGAGGATTGAGGATTGAGGATTGAGGATTGACGATTGAAGATTGAGGATTGGGGACTGAGGATTGAAGACTGAGGATTGAGGATTGAGGATTAATGGTTGGGTATTGAGGATTGAACATTGAGGACTGAGTGTTGAGGGTTGAGTGATGAGAATTGATGATTGTGGATAGAGATTTGAAGATTGCAGATTGGGTATTGAGTATTGAAAACTGTGAATTGAGGATATTCTATTGGGGATTGAGGATTGACAACTGATTGTTGAGTACTGAGGGCTGAAGATTGAGGATTCAGGATTGAGGATTCAGAATTGTGGTTTGCGGACTGAGGATTGAAGATTGAAGATTGAGTATTGATGGTTGAGGATTGAGGATTGAGGATTGAGGATTGAGGTTGAGGGCTGAGGGTTGAAGATTGAGGTGTGAGGACTCAGGACTGAGGATTGAGGATTGAGGATTGAGGATTGAGGATTGAGGATTGAAGATTCAGGATTGGGTATTGCGGATTGAATATTGAGGATTGAGTATTGAGGATTGAGCATTGAGGATTCAGGATTGAGGATTCAGAATTGAGGATTCAGGATTATGTTTTGAGGACAGAGGATTGAGGCTTGAGGATTGAGGATTGAGGATTGAGGATTGAGGATTGAGGATTGAGGATTTAAGATTGTGGATTGGGTATTGAGAATTGAACATTGAGGATTGAGGATTGAGGATTGAGGATTGAGGACTGAAGATTGAATATTGATGATTGAAGATTGAGGATTGAGGATTGAGGGTTGTGGATTGGGGACCAGGACTGAGGGTTGAATATTGACGTTTGAGGACTGAGGATTGAGGATTGAGGATTGAGAATTGAGGATTGAGTATTGAGGATTGAAGATTGAGGATTGGGTATTGAGGATTGAAGAATGAGGATTGAGGATTGAAGATTGAGGATTGAGGATTGAGGATCGAGGATTGAGGATGAGGGCTGAGGGTTGAGGATTGAGGATTGAAGATTGAGGATTGGGTATTGAGGATTGAAGAAAGAGGATTGAGGATTGAGGATTGAGGATTGAGGATTGACGATTGAGGATTGAGTATTGAGGATTGAGAATTGAGGATTGAGGATTGAGGATTGAAGATTGAGGATTGGGTATTGCGGATTGAATATTGAGGATTGAGGATTGAGGATTGAGGATTGAGGATTGAGGACTGAAGATTGAATATTGATGATTGAAGATTGAGGATTGAGGATTGAGGGTTGTGGATTGAGGACGAGGACTGAGGGTTGAGTATTGATGTCTGATGTCTGGGGATTGAGGATTGTGGATTGAGAATTGAGGATTGAGGATTGAGGATTGAAGATTGAGGATTGGGTATTGAGGATTGAAGAAAGAGGATTGAGGATTGAGGATTGAGGATTGAGGATTGAAGATTGAGAATTGAGGATTGAAGGTTGAGGATTGAGGACTGAGGATTGAGGATTGAGGATTGAGGATTGAGGATTGAGGAATGAAGATTGAGTATTGAGGTTTGAAGATTGAGGATTTTGGACTGAGGATTGAGGATTGAGTATTGAAGATTGAGGATTTGGGATTGAGGATTGAGGGTTGAGTATTCAGGACTGAGGGTTGAAGATTGAGGATTGAGGATTGCGGATTGAAGATAGAGGATTGGGTATTGAGGATTGAAGAATGAGGATTGAGGATTGAGGATTGAGGACTGAGGATTGAGGATTGATGACTGAGTATTGAGGATTGAAGATTGAGGATTGATGATTGAGGATTGAGGATTGAGGATTGAGGATTGAGGATTGAAAATTGAGGACTGGGGACTGAGTGTTGAGGGTTGAGTGATGAGAATTGGTGTTTGTGGATAGAGATTTAAAGATTGCAGATTGAGTATTGAGTATTGAAAACTGTGAATTGATGATATTCTATTGAGGATTGAGAATTGACAACTGATTGTTGAGGTCTGAGGTCTGAAGATTGAGGGTTCAGGATTGAGGGTCCAGGATTGAGGTTTGAGGACTGAGGATTGAGGATAGAGGATTGAGGATTGATGACAGAGGATTGAGCATTGAGGATTGAGGATTGAAGATTGAGGATTGAGTATTGCGGATTGAACATTGAGGATTGAGGATTGAGGATTGAGGACTGAAGATTGAATATTGATGATTGAAGATTGATGATTGAGGATTGAGGGTTGTGGATTGAGGACGAGGACTGAGGGTTGAGTATTGATGTCTGTGGTCTGAGGATTGAAGATTGTGGATTGAGAATTGAGGATTGAGGATTGAGGATTGAAGATTGAGGCTTGGGTATTGAGGATTGAAGAATGAGCATTGAGGATTGAGGATTGAGGATTGAGGATTGAGGATTGAAGATTGAGGATTGAGGATTGAGGTTTGAGGATTGAAGATTGAGTATTGAGGATCGAAGATTGAGGATTGAGGATTGAGGATTGAGGATTGAGGATTGACGATTGAAGATTGAGGATTGGGGACTGAGGATTGAAGACTGAGGATTGAGGATTGAGGATTAATGATTGGGTATTGAGGATTGAACATTGAGGACTGAGTGTTGAGGGTTGAGTGATGAGAATTGATGATTGTGGATAGAGATTTGAAGATTGCAGATTGGGTATTGAGTATTGAAAACTGTGAATTGAGGATATTCTATTGGGGATTGAGGATTGACAACTGATTGTCGAGTACTGAGGGCTGAAGATTGAGGATTCAGGATTGAGGATTCAGAATTGTGTTTTGCGGACTGAGGATTGAAGATTGAAGATTGAGTATTGATGGTTGAGGAATGAGGATTGAGGATTGAGGATTGAAGTTGAGGGCTGAGGGTTGAAGATTGAGGTGTGAGGACTCAGGACTGTGGATTGAGGATTGAGGATTGAGGATTGAGGATTGAGGATTGAAGATTGAGGATTGGGTATTGCGGACTGAATATTGAGGATTGAGTATTGAGGATTGAGCATTGAGGATTCAGGATTGAGGATTCAGAATTGAGGATTCAGGATTGTGTTTTGAGGACAGAGGATTGAGGCTTGAGGATTGAGGATTGAGGATTGAGGATTGAGGATTGAGGATTGAGGATTTAAGATTGAGGATTGGGTATTGAGAATTGAACATTGAGGATTGAGGATTGAGGATTGAGGATTGAGGACTGAAGATTGAATATTGATGATTGAAGATTGAGGATTGAGGATTGAGGGTTGTGGATTGGGGACCAGGACTGAGGGTTGAATATTGACGTTTGAGGACTGAGGATTGAGGATTGAGGATTGAGAATTGAGGATTGAGTATTGAGGATTGAAGATTGAGGATTGGGTATTGAGGATTGAAGAATGAGGGTTGAGGATTGAAGATTGAGGATTGAGGATTGAGGATCGAGGATTGAGGATGAGGGCTGAGGGTTGAGGATTGAGGTTTGAGGATTGAGGACTGAGGATTGAAGATTGATGATTGAGTATTGAGGATTGAAGATTGAGGATTGAGGATTGAGGATTGAGGATTGAGGATTGAGGAATGAAGATTGAGTATTGAGGTTTGAAGATTGAGGATTTTGGATTGAGGATTGAGGGTTGAGTATTGAAGATTGAGGATTGGGGATTGAGGATTGACGATTGAGGATTGAGTATTGAGGATTGAGAATTGAGGATTGAGGATTGAGGATTGAAGATTGAGGATTGGGTATTGCGGATTGAACATTGAGGATTGAGGATTGAGGATTGAGGATTGAGGATTGAGGACTGAAGATTGAATATTGATGATTGAAGATTGAGGATTGAGGATTGAGGGTTGTGGATTGTGGACGAGGACTGAGGGTTGAGTATTGATGTCTGATGTCTGAGGATTGGGGATTGAGGATTGAGAATTGAGGATTGAGGATTGAGGATTGAAGATTGAGGATTGGGTATTGAGGATTGAAGAAAGAGGATTGAGGATTGAGGATTGAGGATTGAGGATTGAAGATTGAGAATTGAGGATTGAAGGTTGAGGATTGAGGACTGAGGATTGAGGATTGAGGATTGAGGATTGAGGATTGAGGAATGAAGATTGAGTATTGAGGTTTGAAGATTGAGGATTTTGGATTGAGGATTGAGGATTGAGTACTGAAGATTGAGTATTGATGACTGAGTATTGAGGATTGAGGATTGTGGATTGAGGATTGAGGATTGAGGATTGAAGATTGAGTATTGAGGATTGACGATTGAGGATTGAGTATTGAGGATCGAGGATTGAGAATGAGGGCTGAGGGTTGAGGACTGAGGTTTGAGGATTGAGGACTGAGGATTGAGGATTGATGATTGAGTATTGAGGATTGAAGATTGAGGATTGAGGATTGAGGATTGAGGATTGAGGATTGAGGATTGAGGATTGAGGATTGAAAATTGAGGACTGGGGACTGAGTGTTGAGGGTTGAGTGATGAGAATTGGTGTTTGTGGATAGAGATTTAAAGATTGCAGATTGAGTATTGAGTATTGAAAACTGTGAATTGATGATATTCTATTGAGGATTGAGAATTGACAACTGATTGTTGAGGACTGAGGTCTGAAGATTGAGGATTCAGGATTGAGCATCCAGGATTGAGGTTTGAGGACTGAGGATTGAGGATAGAGGATTGAGGATTGATGACAGAGGATTGAGCATTGAGGATTGAGGATTGAAGATTGAGGATTGAGTATTGCGGATTGAACATTGAGGATTGAGGATTGAAGATTGAGGATTGAGGATTGAGGTTTGAGGATTGAAGATTGAGTATTGAGGATCGAAGATTGAGGATTGAGGATTGAGGATTGAGGATTGAGGATTGACGATTGAAGATTGAGGATTGGGGACTGAGGATTGAAGACTGAGGATTGAGGATTGAGGATTAATGGTTGGGTATTGAGGATTGAACATTGAGGACTGAGTGTTGAGGGTTGAGTGATGAGAATTGATGATTGTGGATAGAGATTTGAAGATTGCAGATTGGGTATTGAGTATTGAAAACTGTGAATTGAGGATATTCTATTGGGGATTGAGGATTGACAACTGATTGTTGAGTACTGAGGGCTGAAGATTGAGGATTCAGGATTGAGGATTCAGAATAGTGGTTTGCGGACTGAGGATTGAAGATTGAAGATTGAGTATTGATGGTTGAGGATTGAGGATTGAGGATTGAGGATTGAGGTTGAGGGCTGAGGGTTGAAGATTGAGGTGTGAGGACTCAGGACTGAGGATTGAGGATTGAGCATTGAGGATTGAGGATTGAGGATTGAAGATTGAGGATTGGGTATTGCGGATTGAATATTGAGGATTGAGTATTGAGGATTGAGCATTGAGGATTCAGGATTGAGGATTCAGAATTGAGGATTCAGGATTATGTTTTGAGGACAGAGGATTGAGGCTTGAGGATTGAGGATTGAGGATTGAGGATTGAGGATTGAGGATTGAGGATTTAAGATTGAGGATTGGGTATTGAGAATTGAACATTGAGGATTGAGGATTGAGGATTGAGGATTGAGGACTGAAGATTGAATATTGATGATTGAAGATTGAGGATTGAGGATTGAGGGTTGTGGATTGGGGACCAGGACTGAGGGTTGAATATTGACGTTTGAGGACTGAGGATTGAGGATTGAGGATTGAGAATTGAGGATTGAGTATTGAGGATTGAAGATTGAGGATTGGGTATTGAGGATTGAAGAATGAGGATTGAGGATTGAAGATTGAGGATTGAGGATTGAGGATCGAGGATTGAGGATGAGGGCTGAGGGTTGAGGATTGAGGTTTGAGGATTGAGGACTGAGGATTGAAGATTGATGATTGAGTATTGAGGATTGAAGATTGAGGATTGAGGATTGAGGATTGAGGATTGAGGATTGAGGAATGAAGATTGAGTATTGAGGTTTGAAGATTGAGGATTTTGGATTGAGGATTGAGGGTTGAGTATTGAAGATTGAGGATTGGGGATTGAGGATTGACGATTGAGGATTGAGTATTGAGGATTGAGAATTGAGGATTGAGGATTGAGGATTGAAGATTGAGGATTGGGTATTGCGGATTGAACATTGAGGATTGAGGATTGAGGGTTGTGGATTGTGGACGAGGACTGAGGGTTGAGTATTGATGTCTGATGTCTGAGGATTGAGGATTGAGGATTGAGAATTGAGGATTGAGGATTGAGGATTGAAGATTGAGGATTGGGTATTGAGGATTGAAGAAAGAGGATTGAGGATTGAGGATTGAGGATTGAGAATTGAAGATTGAGAATTGAGGATTGATGGTTGAGGATTGAGGACTGAGGATTGAGGATTGAGGATTGAGGATTGAGGATTGAGGAATGAAGATTGAGTATTGAGGTTTGAAGATTGACGATTTTGGATTGAGGATTGAGGATTGAGTATTGAAGATTGAGGATTTGGGATTGAGGATTGGGGGTTGAGTATTCAGGACTGAGGGTTGAAGATTGAGGATTGAGGATTGAGGATTGAAGATAGAGGATTGGGTATTGAGGATTGAAGAATGAGGATTGAGGATTGAGGATTGAGGATTGAAGATTGATGATTGAGGATTGTGGATTGAGGATTGATGATTGAAGGTTGAGTATTGAGGATTGAAGATTGAGGATTGAGTATTGAGGATTAAGGATTGACTATGAGGGCTGAGGGTTGAGGATTGAGGTTTGAGGACTGAGGACTGAGGATTGAGGATTGAGAATTGAGGATTGAGGATTGAGGATTGAAGATTGAGGATTGGGTATTGAGGATTGAAGAATGAGGATTGAGGATTGAGTATTGAGGATTGAGGATTGAAGATTGAGTATTGAGGATTGAGGATTGAGAAGTGAGTATTGAGGTTTGAGGATTGAGGGTTGAGGATTGAAGATTGATTATTGAGGATTGAAGATTGAGGTTTGAGGATTGAGGATTGCGGATTGACGATTGAGGATTGAGGATTGAGGGTTGAAGGTTGAGTGTTGATGATTGAAGGTTGAGGATTGACGATTGGGGATTGAGGATTGAGGATGATGGCTGAGGTTTGAGGTTTGAGGTTTGAGTATTGAATCCTGAGAATTCAGGATGTTCTATTGAGTATTGAGAATTGAGGATTGATGCTTTAGTATTGAGGATTCAGGATTGAGGATTGAGGATTGAAGATTGAGGCTTGGGTATTGAGGATTGAAGAATGAGCATTGAGTATTGAGGATTGAGGATTGAGGATTGAGGATTGAAGATTGAGGATTGAGGATTGAGGTTTGAGGATTGAAGATTGAGTATTGAGGATCGAAGATTGAGGATTGAGGATTGAGGATTGAGGATTGAGGATTGACGATTGAAGATTGAGGATTGGGGACTGAGGATTGAAGACTGAGGATTGAGGATTGAGGATTAATGATTGGGTATTGAGGATTGAACATTGAGGACTGAGTGTTGAGGGTTGAGTGATGAGAATTGATGATTGTGGATAGAGATTTGAAGATTGCAGATTGGGTATTGAGTATTGAAAACTGTGAATTGAGGATATTCTATTGGGGATTGAGGATTGACAACTGATTGTCGAGTACTGAGGGCTGAAGATTGAGGATTCAGGATTGAGGATTCAGAATTGTGTTTTGCGGACTGAGGATTGAAGATTGAAGATTGAGTATTGATGGTTGAGGAATGAGGATTGAGGATTGAGGATTGAAGTTGAGGGCTGAGGGTTGAAGATTGAGGTGTGAGGACTCAGGACTGTGGATTGAGGATTGAGGATTGAGGATTGAGGATTGAGGATTGAAGATTGAGGATTGGGTATTGCGGACTGAATATTGAGGATTGAGTATTGAGGATTGAGCATTGAGGATTCAGGATTGAGGATTCAGAATTGAGGATTCAGGATTGTGTTTTGAGGACAGAGGATTGAGGCTTGAGGATTGAGGATTGAGGATTGAGGATTGAGGATTGAGGATTTAAGATTGAGGATTGGGTATTGAGAATTGAACATTGAGGATTGAGGATTGAGGATTGAGGATTGAGGACTGAAGATTGAATATTGATGATTGAAGATTGAGGATTGAGGATTGAGGGTTGTGGATTGGGGACCAGGACTGAGGTTTGAATATTGACGTTTGAGGACTGAGGATTGAGGATTGAGGATTGAGAATTGAGGATTGAGTATTGAGGATTGAAGATTGAGGATTGGGTATTGAGGATTGAAGAATGAGGGTTGAGGATTGAAGATTGAGGATTGAGGATTGAGGATCGAGGATTGAGGATGAGGGCTGAGGGTTGAGGATTGAGGTTTGAGGATTGAGTACTGAGGATTGAAGATTGATGATTGAGTATTGAGGATTGAAGATTGAGGATTGAGGATTGAGGATTGAGGATTGAGGATTGAGGAATGAAGATTGAGTATTGAGGTTTGAAGATTGAGGATTTTGGATTGAGGATTGAGGGTTGAGTATTGAAGATTGAGGATTGGGGATTGAGGATTGACGATTGAGGATTGAGTATTGAGGATTGAGAATTGAGGATTGAGGATTGAGGATTGAAGATTGAGGATTGGGTATTGCGGATTGAACATTGAGGATTGAGGATTGAGGATTGAGGATTGAGGATTGAGGATTGAGAACTGAAGATTGAATATTGATGATTGAAGATTGAGGATTGAGGATTGAGGGTTGTGGATTGTGGACGAGGACTGAGGGTTGAGTATTGATGTCTGATGTCTGAGGATTGGGGATTGAGGATTGAGAATTGAGGATTGAGGATTGAGGATTGAAGATTGAGGATTGGGTATTGAGGATTGAAGAAAGAGGATTGAGGATTGAGGATTGAGGATTGAGGATTGAAGATTGAGAATTGAGGATTGAAGGTTGAAGATTGAAGATTGAGGATTGAGGATTGAGGATTAATGATTGAGTATTGAGGATTGAAGATTGAGAATTGAGGATTGAGGATTCAGGATTGAGGATTCAGAATTGTGGTTTGAGGACTGAGGATTGAAGATTGAAGATTGAGTATTGAGGGTTGGGGATTGAGGATTGAGGATTGAGGATTGAGGTTGAGGGCTGAGGGTTGAAGATTGAGGTGTGAGGACTCAGGACTGAGGATTGAAGATTGAGGATTGGGTATTGAGGATTGAAGAATGAGCATTGAGGATTGAGGATTGAGGATTGAGGATTGAAGATTGAGGATTGAGGATTGAGGTTTGGGGATTGAAGATTGAGTATTGAGGATTGATGGCTGAGGATTGAGGAATGAGGATTGAGGATTGTGTATTGAAGATTGAGTATTGGGGATTGAGGATTGACGATTGAGGATTGAGGTCTGAAGATTGAGGATTGGGTATTGAGGATTGAAGAATGAGGATTGAGGATTGAGGACTGAGGATTGAGGATTGAAGATTGAGTATTGAGTATTGAGGATTGAAGGTTGAGGATTGGGTATTGCGGATCGAAGATTGAGTATTGAGGGCTGAGGATTGTGGATTGAGGATCGAGGATTGAGGATTGAGGATTGAAGATTGAGTATTGAGGATTGATGGCTGAGGATTGAGGAATGAGGATTGAGGATTGAGTATTGAAGATTGAGGCTTGGGGATTGAGGATTGACGATTGAGGATTGAGGATTGAAGATTGAGGATTGGGTATTGAGGATTGAAGAATGAGGATTGAGGATTGAGGATTGAGGATTGAGGATTGAAGATTGAGTATTGAGGATTGAAGATTGAGGATTGAGTATTGAAGATTGAGGATTGGGGATTGAGGATTGACGATTGAGGTTTGAGTATTGAGGATTGAGAATTGAGGATTGAGGATTGAAGATTGAGTATTGAGGATTGAAGACTGAGAATTGAGGATTGAGGGTTGTGGATTCAGGACGAGGACCGATGGTTGAGTATTGATGTTTGAGGTCTTAGGATTGAGGATAGAGGATTGAGAATTGGGGATTGAGGATTGAGGATTGAAGATTGAGGATTGGGTATTGAGGATTGAAGAATGAGGACTGAGGATTGAGGATCGAGTATTGAGGATTGAAGACTGAGTATTGAGGATTGAAGATTGAGGATTGAGGATTGAGGATTGAGGATTGAGGATTGAGGATTGAGGATTGAGGATTGAGGATTGAGGATTGAGGATTGAGGATTGAGGATTGAAGATTGAGGATTGAGGATTGAGGATTAAAGGTTGAGCATTGAGGATTGAGGATTGAGGATTGATGATTGAGGATTGAGGATTGAGGATTGAGGATTGAGGATTGAGTATTGAAGATTGAGGATTGATGATTGAGGATTGAGGATTGAGGATTGAGGATTGAGTATTGGGGATTGAGGATTGAAGATTGAGGATTGAGGATTGAGGATTAATGATTGAGTATTGAGGATTGAAGATTGAGATTTGGGGTTTGAAGATTGAACATTGTGGCCTGAGTGTTGAGGGTTGAGTGATGAGAATTGATGATTGTGGATAGAGATTTGAAGATTGCAGATTGGGTATTGAGTATTGAAAACTGTGAATTGAGGATATTCTATTGGGGATTGAGGATTGACAACTGATTGTTGAGTACTGAGGGCTGAAGATTGAGGATTCAGAATTGAGGATTCAGAATTGTGGTTTGCGGACTGAGGATTGAAGATTGAAGATTGAGTATTGAGGGTTGAGGATTGAGGATTGAGGATTGAGGATCGAGGTTGAGGGCTGAGGGTTGAAGATTGAGGTGTGAGGACTCAGGACTGAGGATTGAGGATTGAGGATTGAGGATTGAGGATTGAGGATTGAAGATTGAGGATTGGGTATTGCGGATTGAATATTGAGGATTGAGTATTGAGGATTGAGCATTGAGGATTGAGGATTGAGGATTCAGAACTGAGGATTCAGGATTGTGGTTTGAGGACAGAGGATTGAGGCTTGAGGATTGAGGATTGAGGATTGAGGATTGAGGATTGAGGATTGAGGATTTAAGATTGAGGATTGGGTATTGAGAATTGAACATTGAGGATTGAGGATTGAGGATTGAGGATTGAGGACTGAAGATTGAATATTGATGATTGAAGATTGAGGGTTGAGGATTGAGGGTTGTGGATTGGGGACCAGGTGTGAGGGTTGAATATTGACGTTTGAGGACTGAGGATTGAGGATTGAGGATTGAGAATTGAGGATTGAGTATTGAGGATTGAAGATTGAGGATTGGGTATTGAGGATTGAAGAATGAGGATTGAGGATTGAAGATTGAGGATTGAGGATTGAGGATCGAGGATTGAGGATGAGGTCTGAGGGTTGAGGATTGAGGTTTGAGGATTGAGGACTGAGGATTGAAGATTGATGATTGAGTATTGAGGATTGAAGATTGAGGATTGAGGATTGAGGATTGAGGATTGAGGATTGAGGAATGAAGATTGAGTATTGAGGTTTGAAGATTGAGGATTTTGGATTGAGGATTGAGGGTTGTGTATTGAAGATTGAGGATTGGGGATTGAGGATTGACGATTGAGGATTGAGTATTGAGGATTGAGAATTGAGGATTGAGGACTGAGGATTGAAGATTGAGGATTGGGTATTGCGGATTGAATATTGAGGATTGAGGATTGAGGATTGAGGATTGAGGATTGAAGATTGAGAATTGAGGATTGAAGGTTGAGGATTGAGGACTGAGGATTGAGGATTGAGGATTGAGGATTGAGGATTGACGAATGAAGATTGAGTATTGAGGTTTGAAGATTAAGGATTTTGGATTGAGGATTGAGGATTGAGTATTGAAGATTGAGGATTTGGGATTGAGGATTGAGGGTTGAGTATTCAGGACTGAGGGTTGAAGATTGAGGATTGAGGATTGCTGATTGAAGATAGAGGATTTGGTATTGAGGATTGAAGAATGAGGATTGAGGATTGAGGATTGAGGATTGAAGATTGATGATTGAGAATTGTGGATTGAGGATTGATGATTGAAGGTTGAGTATTGAGGATTGAAGATTGAGGATTGAGTATTGAGGATTAAGGATTGACTATGAGGGCTGAGGGTTGAGGATTGAGGTTTGAGGACTGAGGACTGAGGATTGAGGATTGAGAATTGAGGATTGAGGATTGAGGATTGAAGATTGAGGATTGGGTATTGAGGATTGAAGAATGAGGATTGAGGATTGAGGATGGAGGATTGAGGATTGAAGATTGAGGATTGAGGATTGAGGATTGAGGAATGCAGATTGAGTATTGAGGATTCAAGATTGAGGATTGAGGATTGAGGATTGATGATTGAATATTGAGGATTGAAGATTGAGGATTGAGGATTGAGGATTGAGGACTGAGGATTGATGATTGAGGATTGATGATTGAGTATTGAGGATTGAAGATTGAGGATTGGGGATTGAGGATTGATGATTGAGGATTGTGGATTAAGGATTGAAGATTGAGGATTGAGGACTGAGGATAGAAGATTGAGGATTGGGGATTGAGGATCGACGATTGAGGATTGAGTATTGAGGATTGAGTATTGAGGCTTGAGGAATGAACATTGAGTATTGAGGACTGAAGATTGAGGATTGGGGACTGAGTGTTGAGGGTTGAGTGATGAGAATTGACGTTTGTGGATAGAGATATGAAGATTGCAGATTGAGTATTGCGTATGGAAATCTCTGAACTGAGTGTATTCTAGTGAGGATTGAGGATTGACAACTGATTGTTGAGGCCTGAGGGCTGAAGATTGAGGATTCAGGATTGAGGAGTCAGGATTGTGGTTTGAGGACTGATGATTGAGGATTGAGGATTGGGGATTGAGGATTGAGGATCGAGGATTGAAGATTGTAGACTGGTTATTGAGGATTTGACATTGAGGATTGAGAATTGAGGATTGAGGATTGAGGATTGAGGATTGAAGATTGAATATTGATGATTGAAGGTTGAGGATTGAGGATTGAGGGTTGTGGATTGAAGACGGGTACTGAGGGTTGAGTATTGATGTTTGAGGTCTGAGGATTGAGGATAGAGGATTGAGAATTGACGATTGAGGATTGAGGATTCAAGATTGAGGATTGGATATTGAGGATTGAAGAGTGAGGACTGAGGATTGAGGATTGAGGATTGAAGATTGAGGATTGATGATTGAGGATTGAGGATAGAGGATTGAGGATTGAGTATTGGGGATTGAGGATTGAAGATTGAGGATTGAGGATTGAGGATTGAGGATTGAGGATTGAGTACTGAATATTGAGCATTGATGACTGAGTATTGAGGATTGAGGATTGTGGATTGAGGATTGAGGATTGAGGATTGAAGATTGAGTATTGAGGATTGACGATTGAGGATTGAGTATTGAGGATCGAGGATTGAGAATGAGGGCTGAGGGTTGATGATTGAGGTTTGAGGATTGAGGACTGAGGATTGAGGATTGATGATTGAGTATTGAGGATTGAAGATTGAGGATTGAGGATTGAGGATTGAGGATTGAGGATTGAGGATTGAGGATTGAAAATTGAGGACTGGGGACTGAGTGTTGAGGGTTGAGTGATGAGAATTGGTGTTTGTGGATAGAGATTTAAAGATTGCAGATTGAGTATTGAGTATTGAAAACTGTGAATTGATGATATTCTATTGAGGATTGAGAATTGACAACTGATTGTTGAGGTCTGAGGTCTGAAGATTGAGGATTCAGGATTGAGGATCCAGGATTGAGGTTTGAGGACTGAGGATTGAGGATAGAGGATTGAGGATTGATGACAGAGGATTGAGCATTGAGGATTGAGGATTGAAGATTGAGGATTGAGTATTGTGGATTGAACATTGAGGATTGAGGATTGAGGATTGAGGACTGAAGATTGAATATTGATGATTGAAGATTGATGATTGAGGATTGAGGGTTGTGGATTGAGGACGAGGACTGAGGGTTGAGTATTGATGTCTGTGGTCTGAGGATTGAAGATTGTGGATTGAGAATTGAGGATTGAGGATTGAGGATTGAAGATTGAGGCTTGGGTATTGAGGATTGAAGAATGAGCATTGAGGATTGAGGATTGAGGATTGAGGATTGAGGATTGAAGATTGAGGATTGAGGATTGAGGTTTGAGGATTGAAGACTGAGGATTGAGGATTGAGGATTAATGATTGGGTATTGAGGATTGAACATTGAGGACTGAGTGTTGAGGGTTGAGTGATGAGAATTGATGATTGTGGATAGAGATTTGAAGATTGCAGATTGGGTATTGAGTATTGAAAACTGTGAATTGAGGATATTCTATTGGGGATTGAGGATTGACAACTGATTGTTGAGTACTGAGGGCTGAAGATTGAGGATTCAGGATTGAGGATTCAGAATTGTGGATTGCGGACTGAGGATTGAAGATTGAAGATTGAGTATTGATGGTTGAGGATTGAGGATTGAGGATTGAGGATTGAGGTTGAGGGCTGAGGGTTGAAGATTGAGGTGTGAGGACTCAGGACTGAGGATTGAGGATTGAGGATTGAGGATTGAGGATTGAGGATTGAAGATTGAGGATTGGGTATTGCGGATTGAATATTGAGGATTGAGTATTGAGGATTGAGCATTGAGGATTCAGGATTGAGGATTCAGAATTGAGGATTCAGGATTGTGTTTTGAGGACAGAGGATTGAGGCTTGAGGATTGAGGATTGAGGATTGAGGATTGAGGATTGAGGATTGAGGATTGCAGATTGAGTATTGAGGATTGAAGATTGAGGATTGAGGATTGAGGATTGATGATTGAATATTGAGGATTGAAGATTGAGGATTGAGGATTGAGGATTGAGGACTGAGGATTGATGATTGAGGATTGATGATTGAGTATTGAGGATTGAAGATTGAGGATTGGGGATTGAGGATTGATGATTGAGGATTGTGGATTGAGGATTGAAGATTGAGGACTGAGGATAGAAGATTGAGGATTGGGGATTGAGGATCGACGATTGAGGATTGAGTATTGAGGATTGAGTATTGAGGCTTGAGGAATGAACATTGAGTATTGAGGACTGAAGATTGAGGATTGGGGACTGAGTGTTGAGGGTTGAGTGATGAGAATTGACGTTTGTGGATAGAGATATGAAGATTGCAGATTGAGTATTGCGTACGGAAATCTCTGAACTGAGGGTATTCTAGTGAGGATTGAGGATTGACAACTGATTGTTGAGGCCTGAGGGCTGAAGATTGAGGATTCAGGATTGAGGAGTCAGGATTGTGGTTTGAGGACTGAGGATTGAGGATTGAGGATTGGGGATTGAGGATTGAGGATCGAGGATTGAAGATTGTAGATTGGTTATTGAGGATTTGACATTGAGGATTGAGAATTGAGGATTGAGGATTGAGGATTGAGGATTGAAGACTGAATATTGATGATTGAAGGTTGAGGATTGAGGATTGAGGGTTGTGGATTGAGGACGGGGACTGAGGGTTGAGTATTGATGTTTGAGGTCTGAGGATTGAGGATAGAGGATTGAGAATTGACGATTGAGGATTGAGGATTCAAGATTGAGGATTGGATATTGAGGATTGAAGAGTGAGGACTGAGGATTGAGGATTGAGGATTGAAGATTGAGGATTGATGATTGAGGATTGAGGATAGAGGATTGAGGATTGAGTATTGGGGATTGAGGATTGAAGATTGAGGATTGAGGATTGAGGATTGAGGATTGAGGATTGAGTACTGAAGATTGAGTATTGATGACTGAGTATTGAGGATTGAGGATTGTGGATTGAGGATTGAGGATTGAGGATTGAAGATTGAGTATTGAGGATTGACGATTGAGGATTGAGTATTGAGGATCGAGGATTGAGAATGAGGGCTGAGGGTTGAGGATTGAGGTTTGTGGATTGAGGACTGAGGATTGAGGATTGATGATTGAGTATTGAGGATTGAAGATTGAGGATTGAGGATTGAGGATTGAGGATTGAGGATTGAGGATTGAGGATTGAGGATTTAAGATTGAGGATTGGGTATTGAGAATTGAACATTGAGGATTGAGGATTGAGGATTGAGGATTGAGGACTGAAGATTGAATATTGATGATTGAAGATTGAGGATTGAGGATTGAGGGTTGTGGATTGGGGACCAGGACTGAGGGTTGAATATTGACGTTTGAGGACTGAGGATTGAGGATTGAGGATTGAGAATTGAGGATTGAGTATTGAGGATTGAAGATTGAGGATTGGGTATTGAGGATTGAAGAATGAGGATTGAGGATTGAAGATTGAGGATTGAGGATTGAGGATCGAGGATTGAGGATGAGGGCTGAGGGTTGAGGATTGAGGTTTGAGGATTGAGGACTGAGTATTGAAGATTGATGATTGAGTATTGAGGATTGAAGATTGAGGATTGAGGATTCAGGATTGAGGATTGAGGATTGAGGAATGAAGATTGAGTATTGAGGTTTGAAGATTGAGGATTTTGGATTGAGGATTGAGGGTTGAGTATTGAAGATTGAGGATTGGGGATTGAGGATTGACGATTGAGGATTGAACATTGAGGACTGAGTGTTGAGGGTTGAGTGATGAGAATTGGTGTTTGTGGATAGAAGTTTGAAGATTGCAGGTTGAGCATTGAGTATTGAGAACTGTGAATTGAGGATATTCTACCGAGGATTGAGGATTGACAACTGATTGTTGAGGACTGAGGGCTGAAGATTGAGGATTCAGGATTGAGGATTCAGAATTGTGTTTTGAGGACTGAGGATCGAGGATTGAATATTGAGGATTGAGGATTGAGGATCGAGGATTGAGGATGAGGGCTGAAGGTTGAGGATTGAGGTTTGAGGATTGAGGACTGAGGATTGAAGATTGATGATTGAGTATTGAGGATTGAAGACTGAGGATTGAGGATTGAGGATTGAGGATTGAGGATTGAGGATTGAGGATTGAAGATTGAGGACTGGGGACTGAGTGCTGAGTGTTGAGTGATGAGAATTGGTGTTTGTGGATAGAGATTTAAAGATTGCAGATTGAGTATTGAGTATTGAAAACTGTGAATTGATGATATTCTATTGAGGATTGAGAATTGACAACTGATTGTTGAGGACTGAGGCCTGAAGATTGAGGATTCAGGATTGAGGATCCAGGATTGGTGTTTGAGGAGTGAGGGTTGAGGATTGAGGATTGAGGATTGAGGATTGAGGATTGAGGTTTGAGGATTGAGGATTGAAGATTGAGGATTGGGTATTGCGGATTGAACATTGAGGATTTAGGATTGAGGATTGAGGACTGAAGATTGAATATTGATGATTGAAGATTGATGATTGAGGATTGAGGGTTGTGGATTGAGGACGAGGACTGAGGGCTGAGCATTGATGTCTGAGGTCTGAGGATTGAGGATTGAGGATTGAGAATTGAGGATTGAGGATTGAGGATTGAAGATTGAGGATTGGGTATTGAGGATTGAAGAATGAGGATTGAGGATTGAGGATTGAGGATTGAGGATTGAGGATTGAAGATTGAGGATTGAGGATTGAGGTTTGAGGATTGAAGATTGAGTATTGAGGATCGAAGATTGAGGATTGAGGATTGAGGATTGAGGATTGAGGATTGAGGATTGACGATTGATGATTGAGGATTGGGGACTGAGGATTGAAGACTGAGGATTGAGGATTGAGGATTAATGATTGGGTATTGAGGATTGAACATTGAGGACTGAGTGTTGAGGGTTGAGTGATGAGAATTGATGATTGTGGATAGAGATTTGAAGATTGCAGATTGGGTATTGAGTATTGAAAACTGTGAATTGAGGATATTCTATTGGGGATTGAGGATTGACAACTGATTGTTGAGTACTGAGGGCTGAAGATTGAGGATTCAGGATTGAGGATTCAGAATTGTGGATTGCGGACTGAGGATTGAAGATTGAAGATTGAGTATTGATGGTTGAGGATTGAGGATTGAGGATTGAGGATTGTGGTTGAGGGCTGAGGGTTGAAGATTGAGGTGTGAGGACTCAGGACTGAGGATTGAGGATTGAGGATTGAGGATTGAGGATTGAGGATTGAAGATTGAGGATTGGGTATTGCGGATTGAATATTGAGGATTGAGTATTGAGGATTGAGCATTGAGGATTCAGGATTGAGGATTCAGAATTGAGGATTCAGGATTGTGTTTTGAGGACAGAGGATTGAGGCTTGAGGATTGAGGATTGAGGATTGAGGATTGAGGATTGAGGATTGAGGATTGCAGATTGAGTATTGAGGATTGAAGATTGAGGATTGAGGATTGAGGATTGATGATTGAATATTGAGGATTGAAGATTGAGGATTGGGGATTGAGGATTGAGGACTGAGGATTGATGATTGAGGATTGATGATTGAGTATTGAGGATTGAAGATTGAGGATTGGGGATTGAGGATTGATGATTGAGGATTGTGGATTGAGGATTGAAGATTGAGGATTGAGGACTGAGGATAGAAGATTGAGGATTGGGGATTGAGGATCGACGATTGAGGATTGAGTATTGAGGATTGAGTATTGAGGATTGAGGAATGAACATTGAGTATTGAGGACTGAAGATTGAGGATTGGGGACTGAGTGTTGAGGGTTGAGTGATGAGGATTGACGTTTGTGGATAGAGATATGAAGATTGCAGATTGAGTATTGCGTACGGAAATCTCTGAACTGAGGGTATTCTAGTGAGGATTGAGGATTGACAACTGATTGTTGAGGCCTGAGGGCTGAAGATTGAGGATTCAGGATTGAGGAGTCAGGATTGTGGTTTGAGGACTGAGGATTGAGGATTGAGGATTGGGGATTGAGGATTGAGGATCGAGGATTGAAGATTGTAGATTGGTTATTGAGGATTTGACATTGAGGATTGAGAATTGAGGATTGAGGATTGAGGATTGAGGATTGAAGACTGAATATTGATGATTGAAGGTTGAGGATTGAGGATTGAGGGTTGTGGATTGAGGACGGGGACTGAGGGTTGAGTATTGATGTTTGAGGTCTGAGGATTGAGGATAGAGGATTGAGAATTGACGATTGAGGATTGAGGATTCAAGATTGAGGATTGGATATTGAGGATTGAAGAGTGAGGACTGAGGATTGAGGATTGAGGATTGAAGATTGAGGATTGATGATTGAGGATTGAGGATAGAGGATTGAGGATTGAGTATTGGGGATTGAGGATTGAAGATTGAGGATTGAGGATTGAGGATTGAGGATTGAGGATTGAGTACTGAAGATTGAGTATTGATGACTGAGTATTGAGGATTGAGGATTGTGGATTGAGGATTGAGGATTGAGGATTGAAGATTGAGTATTGAGGATTGACGATTGAGGATTGAGTATTGAGGATCGAGGATTGAGAATGAGGGCTGAGGGTTGAGGATTGAGGTTTGTGGATTGAGGACTGAGGATTGAGGATTGATGATTGAGTATTGAGGATTGAAGATTGAGGATTGAGGATTGAGGATTGAGGATTGAGGATTGAGGATTGAGGATTGAAAATTGAGGACTGGGGACTGAGTGTTGAGGGTTGAGTGATGAGAATTGGTGTTTGTGGATAGAGATTTAAAGATTGCAGATTGAGTATTGAGTATTGAAAACTGTGAATTGATGATATTCTATTGAGGATTGAGAATTGACAACTGATTGTTGAGGTCTGAGGTCTGAAGATTGAGGATTCAGGATTGAGGATCCAGGATTGAGGTTTGAGGACTGAGGATTGAGGATAGAGGATTGAGGATTGATGACAGAGGATTGAGCATTGAGGATTGAGGATTGAAGATTGAGGATTGAGTATTGCGGATTGAACATTGAGGATTGAGGATTGAAGATTGAGGATTGAGTATTGCGGATTGAACATTGAGGATTGAGGATTGAGGATTGAGGACTGAAGATTGAATATTGATGATTGAAGATTGATGATTGAGGATTGAGGGTTGTGGATTGAGGACGAGGACTGAGGGTTGAGTATTGATGTCTGTGGTCTGAGGATTGAAGATTGTGGATTGAGAATTGAGGATTGAGGATTGAGGATTGAAGATTGAGGCTTGGGTATTGAGGATTGAAGAATGAGCATTGAGGATTGAGGATTGAGGATTGGGGATTGAGGATTGAAGATTGAGGATTGAGGATTGAGGTTTGAGGATTGAAGATTGAGTATTGAGGATCGAAGATTGAGGATTGAGGATTGAGGATTGAGGATTGAGGATTGACGATTGAAGATTGAGGATTGGGGACTGAGGATTGAAGACTGAGGATTGAGGATTGAGGATTGAGGATTGAGGATTGAGGATTGAGGATTGAAGATTCAGTATTGAGGATTGATGATTGAGGATTGAGGATTGAGGATTGAGGATTGAGGATTGAGTATTGAAGATTGAGGATTGATGATTGAGGATTGAGGATTGAGGATTGAGGATTGAGTATTGGGGATTGAGGATTGAAGATTGAGGATTGAGGATTGAGGATTAATGATTGAGTATTGAGGATTGAAGATTGAGAATTGGGGATTGAAGATTGAACATTGTGGACTGAGTGTTGAGGGTTGAGTGATGAGAATTGATGATTGTGGATAGAGATTTGAATATTGCAGATTGGGTACTGAGTATTGAAAACTGTGAATTGAGGATATTCTATTGGGGATTGAGGATAGACAACTGATTGTTGAGTACTGAGGGCTGAAGATTGAGGATTCAGAATTGAGGATTCAGAATTGTGGTTTGCGGACTGAGGATTGAAGATTGAAGATTGAGTATTGAGGGTTGAGGATTGAGGATTGAGGATTGAGGATTGAGGTTGAGGGCTGAGGGTTGAAGATTGAGGTGTGAGGACTCAGGACTGAGGATTGAGGATTGAGGATTGAGGATTGAGGATTGAGGATTGAAGATTGAGGATTGGGTATTGCGGATTGAATATTGAGGATTGAGTATTGAGGATTGAGCATTGAGGAATGAGGATTGAGGATTCAGAACTGAGGATTCAGGATTGTGGTTTGAGGACAGAGGATTGAGTCTTGAGGATTGAGGATTGAGGATTGAGGATTGAGGATTGAGGATTGAGGATTTAAGATTGAGGATTGGGTATTGAGAATTGAACATTGAGGATTGAGGATTGAGGATTGAGGATTGAGGACTGAAGATTGAATATTGATGATTGAAGATTGAGGGTTGAGGATTGAGGGTTGTGGATTGGGGAACAGGTCTGAGGGTTGAATATTGACGTTTGAGGACTGAGGATTGAGGATTGAGGATTGAGAATTGAGGATTGAGTATTGAGGATTGAAGATTGAGGATTGGGTATTGAGGATTGAAGAATGAGGATTGAGGATTGAAGATTGAGGATTGAGGATTGAGGATCGAGGATTGAGGATTGGGGATTGAGGATTGATGATTGAGGATTGTGGATTAAGGATTGAAGATTGAGGATTGAGGACTGAGGATAGAAGATTGAGGATTGGGGATTGAGGATCGACGATTGAGGATTGAGTATTGAGGATTGAGTATTGCGGCTTGAGGAATGAACATTGAGTATTGAGGACTGAAGATTGAGGATTGGGGACTGAGTGTTGAGGGTTGAGTGATGAGAATTGACGTTTGTGGATAGAGATATGAAGATTGCAGATTGAGTATTGCGTATGGAAATCTCGGAACTGAGTGTATTCTAGTGAGGATTGAGGATTGACAACTGATTGTTGAGGCCTGAGGGCTGAAGATTGAGGATTCAGGATTGAGGAGTCAGGATTGTGGTTTGAGGACTGATGATTGAGGATTGAGGATTGGGGATTGAGGATTGAGGATCGAGGATTGAAGATTGTAGACTGGTTATTGAGGATTTGACATTGAGGATTGAGAATTGAGGATTGAGGATTGAGGATTGAGGATTGAAGATTGAATATTGATGATTGAAGGTTGAGGATTGAGGATTGAGGGTTGTGGAATGAGGACGGGGACTGAGGGTTGAGTATTGATGTTTGAGGTCTGAGGATTGAGGATAGAGGATTGAGAATTGACGATTGAGGATTGAGGATTCAAGATTGAGGATTGGATATTGAGGATTGAAGAGTGAGGACTGAGGATTGAGGATTGAGGATTGAAGATTGAGGATTGATGATTGAGGATTGAGGATAGAGGATTGAGGATTGAGTATTGGGGATTGAGGATTGAAGATTGAGGATTGAGGATTGAGGATTGAGGATTGAGGATTGAGTACTGAAGATTGAGTATTGATGACTGAGTATTGAGGATTGACGATTGTGGATTGAGGATTGAGGATTGAGGATTGAAGATTGAGTATTGAGGATTGACGATTGAGGATTGAGTATTGAGGATCGAGGATTGAGAATGAGGGCTGAGGGTTGATGATTGAGGTTTGAGGATTGAGGACTGAGGATTGAGGATTGATGATTGAGTATTGAGGATTGAAGATTGAGGATTGAGGATTGAGGATTGAGGATTGAGGATTGAGGATTGAGGATTGAAAATTGAGGACTGGGGACTGAGTGTTGAGGGTTGAGTGATGAGAATTCGTGTTTGTGGATAGAGATTTAAAGATTGCAGATTGAGTATTGAGTATTGAAAACTGTGAATTGATGATATTCTATTGAGGATTGAGAATTGACAACTGATTGTTGAGGTCTGAGGTCTGAAGATTGAGGATTCAGGATTGAGGATCCAGGATTGAGGTTTGAGGACTGAGGATTGAGGATAGAGGATTGAGGATTGATGACAGAGGATTGAGCATTGAGGATTGAGGATTGAAGATTGAGGATTGAGTATTGCGGATTGAACATTGAGGATTGAGGATTGAGGATTGAGGACTGAAGATTGAATATTGATGATTGAAGATTGATGATTGAGGATTGAGGGTTGTGGATTGAGGACGAGGACTGAGGGTTGAGTATTGATGTCTGTGGTCTGAGGATTGAAGATTGTGGATTGAGAATTGAGGATTGAGGATTGAGGATTGAAGATTGAGGCTTGGGTATTGAGGATTGAAGAATGAGCATTGAGGATTGAGGATTGAGGATTGAGGATTGAGGATTGAAGATTGAGGATTGAGGATTGAGGTTTGAGGATTGAAGATTGAGTATTGAGGATCGAAGATTGAGGATTGAGGATTGAGGATTGAGGATTGAGGATTGAGGATTGACGATTGATGATTGAGGATTGGGGACTGAGGATTGAAGACTGAGGATTGAGGATTGAGGATTAATGATTGGGTATTGAGGATTGAACATTGAGGACTGAGTGTTGAGGGTTGAGTGATGAGAATTGATGATTGTGGATAGAGATTTGAAGATTGCAGATTGGGTATTGAGTATTGAAAACTGTGAATTGAGGATATTCTATTGGGGATTGAGGATTGACAACTGATTGTTGAGTACTGAGGGCTGAAGATTGAGGATTCAGGATTGAGGATTCAGAATTGTGGATTGCGGACTGAGGATTGAAGATTGAAGATTGAGTATTGATGGTTGAGGATTGAGGATTGAGGATTGAGGATTGTGGTTGAGGGCTGAGGGTTGAAGATTGAGGTGTGAGGACTCAGGACTGAGGATTGAGGATTGAGGATTGAGGATTGAGGATTGAGGATTGAAGATTGAGGATTGGGTATTGCGGATTGAATATTGAGGATTGAGTATTGAGGATTGAGCATTGAGGATTCAGGATTGAGGATTCAGAACTGAGGATTCAGGATTGTGGTTTGAGGACAGAGGATTGAGGCTTGAAGATTGAGGATTGAGGATTGAGGATTGAGGATTGAGGATTGAGGATTTAAGATTGAGGATTGGGTATTGAGAATTGAACATTGAGGATTGAGGATTGAGGATTGAGGATTGAGGACTGAAGATTGAATATTGATGATTGAAGATTGAGGGTTGAGGATTGAGGGTTGTGGATTGGGGAACAGGTCTGAGGGTTGAATATTGACGTTTGAGGACTGAGGATTGAGGATTGAGGATTGAGAATTGAGGATTGAGTATTGAGGATTGAAGATTGAGGATTGGGTATTGAGGATTGAAGAATGAGGATTGAGGATTGAAGATTGAGGATTGAGGATTGAGGATCGAGGATTGAGGATTGGGGATTGAGGATTGATGATTGAGGATTGTGGATTAAGGATTGAAGATTGAGGATTGAGGACTGAGGATAGAAGATTGAGGATTGGGGATTGAGGATCGACGATTGAGGATTGAGTATTGAGGATTGAGTATTGCGGCTTGAGGAATGAACATTGAGTATTGAGGACTGAAGATTGAGGATTGGGGACTGAGTGTTGAGGGTTGAGTGATGAGAATTGACGTTTGTGGATAGAGATATGAAGATTGCAGATTGAGTATTGCGTATGGAAATCTCGGAACTGAGTGTATTCTAGTGAGGATTGAGGATTGACAACTGATTGTTGAGGCCTGAGGGCTGAAGATTGAGGATTCAGGATTGAGGAGTCAGGATTGTGGTTTGAGGACTGATGATTGAGGATTGAGGATTGGGGATTGAGGATTGAGGATCGAGGATTGAAGATTGTAGACTGGTTATTGAGGATTTGGCATTGAGGATTGAGAATTGAGGATTGAGGATTGAGGATTGAGGATTGAAGATTGAATATTGATGATTGAAGGTTGAGGATTGAGGATTGAGGGTTGTGGAATGAGGACGGGGACTGAGGGTTGAGTATTGATGTTTGAGGTCTGAGGATTGAGGATAGAGGATTGAGAATTGACGATTGAGGATTGAGGATTCAAGATTGAGGATTGGATATTGAGGATTGAAGAGTGAGGACTGAGGATTGAGGATTGAGGATTGAAGATTGAGGATTGATGATTGAGGATTGAGGATAGAGGATTGAGGATTGAGTATTGGGGATTGAGGATTGAAGATTGAGGATTGAGGATTGAGGATTGAGGATTGAGGATTGAGTACTGAAGATTGAGTATTGATGACTGAGTATTGAGGATTGACGATTGTGGATTGAGGATTGAGGATTGAGGATTGAAGATTGAGTATTGAGGATTGACGATTGAGGATTGAGTATTGAGGATCGAGGATTGAGAATGAGGGCTGAGGGTTGATGATTGAGGTTTGAGGATTGAGGACTGAGGATTGAGGATTGATGATTGAGTATTGAGGATTGAAGATTGAGGATTGAGGATTGAGGATTGAGGATTGAGGATTGAGGATTGAGGATTGAAAATTGAGGACTGGGGACTGAGTGTTGAGGGTTGAGTGATGAGAATTGGTGTTTGTGGATAGAGATTTAAAGATTGCAGATTGAGTATTGAGTATTGAAAACTGTGAATTGATGATATTCTATTGAGGATTGAGAATTGACAACTGATTGTTGAGGTCTGAGGTCTGAAGATTGAGGATTCAGGATTGAGGATCCAGGATTGAGGTTTGAGGACTGAGGATTGAGGATAGAGGATTGAGGATTGATGACAGAGGATTGAGCATTGAGGATTGAGGATTGAAGATTGAGGATTGAGTATTGCGGATTGAACATTGAGGATTGAGGATTGAGGATTGAGGACTGAAGATTGAATATTGATGATTGAAGATTGATGATTGAGGATTGAGGGTTGTGGATTGAGGACGAGGACTGAGGGTTGAGTATTGATGTCTGTGGTCTGAGGATTGAAGATTGTGGATTGAGAATTGAGGATTGAGGATTGAGGATTGAAGATTGAGGCTTGGGTATTGAGGATTGAAGAATGAGCATTGAGGATTGAGGATTGAGGATTGAGGATTGAGGATTGAAGATTGAGGATTGAGGATTGAGGTTTGAGGATTGAAGATTGAGTATTGAGGATCGAAGATTGAGGATTGAGGATTGAGGATTGAGGATTGAGGATTGAGGATTGACGATTGATGATTGAGGATTGGGGACTGAGGATTGAAGACTGAGGATTGAGGATTGAGGATTAATGATTGGGTATTGAGGATTGAACATTGAGGACTGAGTGTTGAGGGTTGAGTGATGAGAATTGATGATTGTGGATAGAGATTTGAAGATTGCAGATTGGGTATTGAGTATTGAAAACTGTGAATTGAGGATATTCTATTGGGGATTGAGGATTGACAACTGATTGTTGAGTACTGAGGGCTGAAGATTGAGGATTCAGGATTGAGGATTCAGAATTGTGGATTGCGGACTGAGGATTGAAGATTGAAGATTGAGTATTGATGGTTGAGGATTGAGGATTGAGGATTGAGGATTGTGGTTGAGGGCTGAGGGTTGAAGATTGAGGTGTGAGGACTCAGGACTGAGAATTGAGGATTGAGGATTGAGGATTGAGGATTGAGGATTGAAGATTGAGGATTGGGTATTGCGGATTGAATATTGAGGATTGAGTATTGAGGATTGAGCATTGAGGATTCAGGATTGAGGATTCAGAATTGAGGATTCAGGATTGTGTTTTGAGGACAGAGGATTGAGGCTTGAGGATTGAGGATTGAGCATTGAGGATTGAGGATTGAGGATTCAGAACTGAGGATTCAGGATTGTGGTTTGAGGACAGAGGATTGAGGCTTGAGGATTGAGGATTGAGGATTGAGGATTGAGGATTGAGGATTGAGGATTTAAGATTGAGGATTGGGTATAGAGAATTGAACATTGAGGATTGAGGATTGAGGATTGAGGATTGAGGACTGAAGATTGAATATTGATGACTGCAGATTGAGGGTTGAGGATTGAGGGTTGTGGATTGGGGACCAGGTCTGAGGGTTGAATATTGACGTTTGAGGACTGAGGATTGAGGATTGAGGATTGAGAATTGAGGATTGAGTATTGAGGATTGAAGATTGAGGATTGGGTATTGAGGATTGAAGAATGAGGATTGAGGATTGAAGATTGAGGATTGAGGATTGAGGATCGAGGATTGAGGATGAGGTCTGAGGGTTGAGGATTGAGGTTTGAGGATTGAGGACTGAGGATTGAAGATTGATGATTGAGTATTGAGGATTGAAGATTGAGGATTGAGGATTGAGGATTGAGGATTGAGGATTGAGGAATGAAGATTGAGTATTGAGGTTTGAAGATTGAGGATTTTGGATTGAGGATTGAGGGTTGTGTATTGAAGATTGAGGATTGGGGATTGAGGATTGACGATTGAGGATTGAGTATTGAGGATTGAGAATTGAGGATTGAGGACTGAGGATTGAAGATTGAGGATTGGGTATTGCGGATTGAACATTGAGGATTGAGGATTGAGGATTGAGGATTGAGGATTGAGGACTGAAGGTTGAATATTGATGATTGAAGATTGAGGATTGAGGATTGAGGGTTGTGGATTGAGGACGAGGACTGAGGGTTGAGTATTGATGTCTGATGTCTGGGGATTGAGGATTGAGGATTGAGAATTGAGGATTGAGGATTGAGGATTGAAGATTGAGGATTGGGTATTGAGGATTGAAGAAAGAGGATTGAGGATTGAGGATTGAGGATTGAGGATTGAAGATTGAGAATTGAGGATTGAAGGTTGAGGATTGAGGACTGAGGATTGAGGATTGAGGATTGAGGATTGAGGATTGACGAATGAAGATTGAGTATTGAGGTTTGAAGATTGAGGATTTTGGATTGAGGATTGAGGATTGAGTATTGAAGATTGAGGATTTGGGATTGAGGATTGAGGGTTGAGTATTCAGGACTGAGGGTTGAAGATTGAGGATTGAGGATTGCTGATTGAAGATAGAGGATTGGGTATTGAGGATTGAAGAATGAGGATTGAGGATTGAGGATTGAGGATTGAAGATTGATGATTGAGAATTGTGGATTGAGGATTGATGATTGAAGGTTGAGTATTGAGGATTGAAGATTGAGGATTGAGTATTGAGGATTAAGGATTGACTATGAGGGCTGAGGGTTGAGGATTGAGGTTTGAGGGCTGAGGACTGAGGATTGAGCATTGAGAATTGAGGATTGAGGATTGAGGATTGAAGATTGAGGATTGGGTATTGAGGATTGAAGAATGAGGATTGAGGATTGAGGATTGAGGATTGAGGATTGAAGATTGAGGATTGAGGATTGAGGATTGAGGAATGCAGATTGAGTATTGAGGATTCAAGATTGTGGATTGAGGATTGAGGATTGATGATTGAATATTGAGGATTGAAGATTGAGGATTGAGGATTGAGGAGTGAGGTCTGAGGATTGATGATTGAGGATTGATGATTGAGTATTGAGGATTGAAGATTGAGGATTGGGGATTGAGGATTGATGATTGAGGATTGTGGATTAAGGATTGAAGATTGAGGATTGAGGACTGAGGATAGAAGATTGAGGATTGGGGATTGAGGATCGACGATTGAGGATTGAGTATTGAGGATTGAGTATTGCGGCTTGAGGAATGAACATTGAGTATTGAGGACTGAAGATTGAGGATTGGGGACTGAGTGTTGAGGGTTGAGTGATGAGAATTGACGTTTGTGGATAGAGATATGAAGATTGCAGATTGAGTATTGCGTATGGAAATCTCGGAACTGAGTGTATTCTAGTGAGGATTGAGGATTGACAACTGATTGTTGAGGCCTGAGGGCTGAAGATTGAGGATTCAGGATTGAGGAGTCAGGATTGTGGTTTGAGGACTGATGATTGAGGATTGAGGATTGGGGATTGAGGATTGAGGATTGAAGATTGAATATTGATGATTGAAGGTTGAGGATTGAGGATTGAGGGTTGTGGATTGAGGACGGGGACTGAGGGTTGAGTATTGATGTTTGAGGTCTGAGGATTGAGGATAGAGGATTGAGAATTGACGATTGAGGATTGAGGATTCAAGATTGAGGATTGGATATTGAGGATTGAAGAGTGAGGACTGAGGATTGAGGATTGAGGATTGAAGATTGAGGATTGATGATTGAGGATTGAGGATAGAGGATTGAGGATTGAGTATAGGGGATTGAGGATTGAAGATTGAGGATTGAGGATTGAGGATTGAGGATTGAGGATTGAGTACTGAAGATTGAGTATTGATGACTGAGTATTGAGGATTGACGATTGTGGATTGAGGATTGAGGATTGAGGATTGAAGATTGAGTATTGAGGATTGACGATTGAGGATTGAGTATTGAGGATCGAGGATTGAGAATGAGGGCTGAGGGTTGATGATTGAGGTTTGAGGGTTGAGGACTGAGGATTGAGGATTGATGATTGAGTATTGAGGATTGAAGATTGAGGATTGAGGATTGAGGATTGAGGATTGAGGATTGAGGATTGAGGATTGAAAATTGAGGACTGGGGACTGAGTGTTGAGGGTTGAGTGATGAGAATTGGTGTTTGTGGATAGAGATTTAAAGATTGCAGATTGAGTATTGAGTATTGAAAACTGTGAATTGATGATATTCTATTGAGGATTGAGAATTGACAACTGATTGTTGAGGTCTGAGGTCTGAAGGTTGAGGATTCAGGATTGAGGATCCAGGATTGAGGTTTGAGGACTGAGGATTGAGGATAGAGGATTGAGGATTGATGACAGAGGATTGAGCATTGAGGATTGAGGATTGAAGATTGAGGATTGAGTATTGCGGATTGAACATTGAGGATTGAGGATTGAGGATTGAGGACTGAAGATTGAATATTGATGATTGAAGATTGATGATTGAGGATTGAGGGTTGTGGATTGAGGACGAGGACTGAGGGTTGAGTATTGATGTCTGTGGTCTGAGGATTGAAGATTGTGGATTGAGAATTGAGGATTGAGGATTGAGGATTGAAGATTGAGGCTTGGGTATTGAGGATTGAAGAATGAGCATTGAGGATTGAGGATTGAGGATTGAGGATTGAGGATTGAAGATTGAGGACTGAGGACTGAGGATTGAGCATTGAGAATTGAGGATTGAGGATTGAGGATTGAAGATTGAGGATTGGGTATTGAGGATTGAAGAATGAGGATTGAGGATTGAGGATTGAGGATTGAGGATTGAAGATTGAGGATTGAGGATTGAGGATTGAGGAATGCAGATTGAGTATTGAGGATTCAAGATTGTGGATTGAGGATTGAGGATTGATGATTGAATATTGAGGATTGAAGATTGAGGATTGAGGATTGAGGGTTGTGGATTGAGGACGGGGACTGAGGGTTGAGTATTGATGTTTGAGGTCTGAGGATTGAGGATAGAGGATTGAGAATTGACGATTGAGGATTGAGGATTCAAGATTGAGGATTGGATATTGAGGATTGAAGAGTGAGGACTGAGGATTGAGGATTGAGGATTGAAGATTGAGGATTGATGATTGAGGATTGAGGATAGAGGATTGAGGATTGAGTATTGGGGATTGAGGATTGAAGATTGAGGATTGAGGATTGAGGATTGAGGATTGAGGATTGAGTACTGAAGATTGAGTATTGATGACTGAGTATTGAGGATTGAGGATTGTGGATTGAGGATTGAGGATTGAGGATTGAAGATTGAGTATTGAGGATTGACGATTGAGGATTGAGTATTGAGGATCGAGGATTGAGAATGAGGGCTGAGGGTTGAGGATTGAGGTTTGTGGATTGAGGACTGAGGATTGAGGATTGATGATTGAGTATTGAGGATTGAAGATTGAGGATTGAGGATTGAGGATTGAGGATTGAGGATTGAGGATTGAGGATTGAAAATTGAGGACTGGGGACTGAGTGTTGAGGGTTGAGTGATGAGAATTGGTGTTTGTGGATAGAGATTTAAAGATTGCAGATTGAGTATTGAGTATTGAAAACTGTGAATTGATGATATTCTATTGAGGATTGAGAATTGACAACTGATTGTTGAGGTCTGAGGTCTGAAGATTGAGGATTCAGGATTGAGGATCCAGGATTGAGGTTTGAGGACTGAGGATTGAGGATAGAGGATTGAGGATTGATGACAGAGGATTGAGCATTGAGGATTGAGGATTGAAGATTGAGGATTGAGTATTGCGGATTGAACATTGAGGATTGAGGATTGAAGATTGAGGATTGAGTATTGCGGATTGAACATTGAGGATTGAGGATTGAGGATTGAGGACTGAAGATTGAATATTGATGATTGAAGATTGATGACTGAGGATTGAGGGTTGTGGATTGAGGACGAGGACTGAGGGTTGAGTATTGATGTCTGTGGTCTGAGGATTGAAGATTGTGGATTGAGAATTGAGGATTGAGGATTGAGGATTGAAGATTGAGGCTTGGGTATTGAGGATTGAAGAATGAGCATTGAGGATTGAGGATTGAGGATTGAGGATTGAGGATTGAAGATTGAGGATTGAGGATTGAGGTTTGAGGATTGAAGATTGAGTATTGAGGATCGAAGATTGAGGATTGAGGATTGAGGATTGAGGATTGAGGATTGACGATTGAAGATTGAGGATTGGGGACTGAGGATTGAAGACTGAGGATTGAGGATTGAGGATTGAGGATTGAGGATTGAGGATTGAGGATTGAGGATTGAAGATTCAGTATTGAGGATTGAAGATTGAGGGTTGAGGATTGAGTATTGAGGATTGAGGATTGAGGATGAGGGCTGAGGGTTGAAGATTGAAGATTGAGGATTGAGGATTGAGGATTAATGATTGAGTATTTAGGATTGAAGATTGAGAATTGAGGATTGAGGATTGAACATTGTGGACTGAGTGTTGAGGGTTGAGTGATGAGAATTGATGCTTGTGTATAGAGATCTGAAGATTGCAGATTGGGTATTGAGTATTGAAAACTGTGAATTGAGGATATTCTATTGGGGATTGAGGATTGACATCTGATTGTTGAGTACTGAGGGCTGAAGATTGAGGATTCAGGATTGAGGATTCAGAATTGTGGTTTGAGGACTGAGGATTGAAGATTGAAGATTGAGTATTGAGGGTTGGGGATTGAGGATTGAGGATTGAGGATTGAGGTTGAGGGCTGAGGGTTGAAGATTGAGGTGTGAGGACTCAGGACTGAGGATTGAAGATTGAGGATTGGGTATTGAGGATTGAAGAATGAGCATTGAGGATTGAGGATTGAGGATTGAGGATTGAAGATTGAGGATTGAGGATTGAGGTTTGGGGATTGAAGATTGAGTATTGAGGATTGATGGCTGAGGATTGAGGAATGAGGATTGAGGATTGAGTATTGAAGATTGAGGCTTGGGGATTGAGGATTGACGATTGAGGATTGAGGATTGAAGATTGAGGATTGGGTATTGAGGATTGAAGAATGAGGATTGAGGATTGAGTATTGAGGATTGAGGATTGAAGATTGAGTATTGAGGATTGAAGATTGAGGATTGAGTATTGAAGATTGAGGATTGGGGATTGAGGATTGACGATTGAGGATTGAGTATTGAGGATTGAGAATTGAGGATTGAGGATTGAAGATTGAGTATTGAGGATTGAAGACTGAGAATTGAGGATTGAGGGTTGTGGATTAGGACGAGGACCGATGGTTGAGTATTGATGTTTGAGGTCTTAGGATTGAGGATAGAGGATTGAGAATTGAGGATTGAGGATTGAGGATTGAAGATTGAGGATTGGGTATTGAGGATTGAAGAATGAGGACTGAGGATTGAGGATCGAGTATTGAGGATTGAAGACTGAGTATTGAGGATTGAAGATTGAGGATTGAGGATTGAGGATTGAGGATTGAGGATTGAGGATTGAGGATTGAGGATTGAAGATTGAGGATTGAGGATTGAGGATTAAAGGTTGAGCATTGAGGATTGAGGATTGAGGATTGATGATTGAGGATTGAGGATTGAGGATTGAGGATTGAGGATTGAGTATTGAAGATTGAGGATTGATGATTGAGGATTGAGGATTGAGGATTGAGGATTGAGTATTGGGGATTGAGGATTGAAGATTGAGGATTGAGGATTGAGGATTAATGATTGAGTATTGAGGATTGAAGATTGAGAATTGGGGATTGAAGATTGAACATTGTGGACTGAGTGTTGAGGGTTGAGTGATGAGAATTGATGATTGTGGATAGAGATTTGAATATTGCAGATTGGGTACTGAGTATTGAAAACTGTGAATTGAGGATATTCTATTGGGGATTGAGGATTGACAACTGATTGTTGAGTACTGAGGGCTGAAGATTGAGGATTCAGAATTGAGGATTCAGAATTGTGGTTTGCGGACTGAGGATTGAAGATTGAAGATTGAGTATTGAGGGTTGAGGATTGAGGATTGAGGATTGAGGATTGAGGTTGAGGGCTGAGGGTTGAAGATTGAGGTGTGAGGACTCAGGACTGAGGATTGAGGATTGAGGATTGAGGATTGAGGATTGAGGATTGAAGATTGAGGATTGGGTATTGCGGATTGAATATTGAGGATTGAGTATTGAGGATTGAGCATTGAGGATTGAGGATTGAGGATTCAGAACTGAGGATTCAGGATTGTGGTTTGAGGACAGAGGATTGAGGCTTGAGGATTGAGGATTGAGGATTGACGATTGAGGATTGAGGATTGAGGATTTAAGATTGAGGATTGGGTAGTGAGAATTGAACATTGAGGATTGAGGATTGAGGATTGAGGATTGAGGACTGAAGATTGAATATTGATGATTGAAGATTGAGGGTTGAGGATTGAGGGTTGTGGATTGGGGACCAGGTCTGAGGGTTGAATATTGACGTTTGAGGACTGAGGATTGAGGATTGAGGATTGAGAATTGAGGATTGAGTATTGAGGATTGAAGATTGAGGATTGGGTATTGAGGATTGAAGAATGAGGATTGAGGATTGAAGATTGAGGATTGAGGATTGAGGATCGAGGATTGAGGATTGGGGATTGAGGATTGATGATTGAGGATTGTGGATTAAGGATTGAAGATTGAGGATTGAGGACTGAGGATAGAAGATTGAGGATTGGGGATTGAGGATCGACGATTGAGGATTGAGTATTGAGGATTGAGTATTGCGGCTTGAGGAATGAACATTGAGTATTGAGGAATGAAGATTGAGGATTGGGGACTGAGTGTTGAGGGTTGAGTGATGAGAATTGACGTTTGTGGATAGAGATATGAAGATTGCAGATTGAGTATTGCGTATGGAAATCTCGGAACTGAGTGTATTCTAGTGAGGATTGAGGATTGACAACTGATTGTTGAGGCCTGAGGGCTGAAGATTGAGGATTCAGGATTGAGGAGTCAGGATTGTGGTTTGAGGACTGATGATTGAGGATTGAGGATTGGGGATTGAGGATTGAGGATCGAGGATTGAAGATTGTAGACTGGTTATTGAGGATTTGACATTGAGGATTGAGAATTGAGGATTGAGGATTGAGGATTGAGGATTGAAGATTGAATATTGATGATTGAAGGTTGAGGATTGAGGATTGAGGGTTGTGGAATGAGGACGGGGACTGAGGGTTGAGTATTGATGTTTGAGGTCTGAGGATTGAGGATAGAGGATTGAGAATTGACGATTGAGGATTGAGGATTCAAGATTGAGGATTGGATATTGAGGATTGAAGAGTGAGGACTGAGGATTGAGGATTGAGGATTGAAGATTGAGGATTGATGATTGAGGATTGAGGATAGAGGATTGAGGATTGAGTATTGGGGATTGAGGATTGAAGATTGAGGATTGAGGATTGAGGATTGAGGATTGAGGATTGAGTACTGAAGATTGAGTATTGATGACTGAGTATTGAGGATTGACGATTGTGGATTGAGGATTGAGGATTGAGGATTGAAGATTGAGTATTGAGGATTGACGATTGAGGATTGAGTATTGAGGATCGAGGATTGAGAATGAGGGCTGAGGGTTGATGATTGAGGTTTGAGGATTGAGGACTGAGGATTGAGGATTGATGATTGAGTATTGAGGATTGAAGATTGAGGATTGAGGATTGAGGATTGAGGATTGAGGATTGAGGATTGAGGATTGAAAATTGAGGACTGGGGACTGAGTGTTGAGGGTTGAGTGATGAGAATTGGTGTTTGTGGATAGAGATTTAAAGATTGCAGATTGAGTATTGAGTATTGAAAACTGTGAATTGATGATATTCTATTGAGGATTGAGAATTGACAACTGATTGTTGAGGTCTGAGGTCTGAAGATTGAGGATTCAGGATTGAGGATCCAGGATTGAGGTTTGAGGACTGAGGATTGAGGATAGAGGATTGAGGATTGATGACAGAGGATTGAGCATTGAGGATTGAGGATTGAAGATTGAGGATTGAGTATTGCGGATTGAACATTGAGGATTGAGGATTGAGGATTGAGGACTGAAGATTGAATATTGATGATTGAAGATTGATGATTGAGGATTGAGGGTTGTGGATTGAGGACGAGGACTGAGGGTTGAGTATTGATGTCTGTGGTCTGAGGATTGAAGATTGTGGATTGAGAATTGAGGATTGAGGATTGAGGATTGAAGATTGAGGCTTGGGTATTGAGGATTGAAGAATGAGCATTGAGGATTGAGGATTGAGGATTGAGGATTGAGGATTGAAGATTGAGGATTGAGGATTGAGGTTTGAGGATTGAAGATTGAGTATTGAGGATCGAAGATTGAGGATTGAGGATTGAGGATTGAGGATTGAGGATTGAGGATTGACGATTGATGATTGAGGATTGGGGACTGAGGATTGAAGACTGAGGATTGAGGACTGAGGATTAATGATTGGGTATTGAGGATTGAACATTGAGGACTGAGTGTTGAGGGTTGAGTGATGAGAATTGATGATTGTGGATAGAGATTTGAAGATTGCAGATTGGGTATTGAGTATTGAAAACTGTGAATTGAGGATATTCTATTGGGGATTGAGGATTGACAACTGATTGTTGAGTACTGAGGGCTGAAGATTGAGGATTCAGGATTGAGGATTCAGAAATGTGGATTGCCGACTGAGGATTGAAGATTGAAGATTGAGTATTGATGGTTGAGGATTGAGGATTGAGGATTGAGAATTGTGGTTGAGGGCTGAGGGTTGAAGATTGAGGTGTGAGGACTCAGGACTGAGGATTGAGGATTGAGGATTGAGGATTGAGGATTGAGGATTGAAGATTGAGGATTGGGTATTGCGGATTGAATATTGAGGATTGAGTATTGAGGATTGAGCATTGAGGATTCAGGATTGAGGATTCAGAATTGAGGATTCAGGATTGTGTTTTGAGGACAGAGGATTGAGGCTTGAGGATTGAGGATTGAGGATTGAGGATTGAGGATTGAGGATTGAGGATTGCAGATTGAGTATTGAGGATTGAAGATTGAGGATTGAGGATTGAGGATTGATGATTGAATATTGAGGATTGAAGATTGAGGATTGGGGATTGAGGATTGAGGACTGAGGATTGATGATTGAGGATTGATGATTGAGTATTGAGGATTGAAGATTGAGGATTGGGGATTGAGGATTGATGATTGAGGATTGTGGATTGAGGATTGAAGATTGAGGATTGAGGACTGAGGATAGAAGATTGAGGATTGGGGATTGAGGATCGACGATTGAGGATTGAGTATTGAGGATTGAGTATTGAGGCTTGAGGAATGAACATTGAGTATTGAGGACTGAAGATTGAGGATTGGGGACTGAGTGTTGAGGGTTGAGTGATGAGAATTGACGTTTGTGAATAGAGATATGAAGATTGCAGATTGAGTATTGCGTACGGAAATCTCTGAACTGAGGGTATTCTAGTGAGGATTGAGGATTGACAACTGATTGTTGAGGCCTGAGGGCTGAAGATTGAGGATTCAGGATTGAGGAGTCAGGATTGTGGTTTGAGGACTGAGAATTGAGGATTGAGGATTGGGGATTGAGGATTGAGGATCGAGGATTGAAGATTGTAGATTGGTTATTGAGGATTTGACATTGAGGATTGAGAATTGAGGATTGAGGATTGAGGATTGAGGATTGAAGACTGAATATTGATGATTGAAGGTTGAGGATTGAGGATTGAGGGTTGTGGATTGAGGACGGGGACTGAGGGTTGAGTATTGATGTTTGAGGTCTGAGGATTGAGGATAGAGGATTGAGAATTGACGATTGAGGATTGAGGATTCAAGATTGAGGATTGGATATTGAGGATTGAAGAGTGAGGACTGAGGATTGAGGATTGAGGATTGAAGATTGAGGATTGATGATTGAGGATTGAGGATAGAGGATTGAGGATTGAGTATTGGGGATTGAGGATTGAAGATTGAGGATTGAGGATTGAGGATCGAGGATTGAGGATTGAGTACTGAAGATTGAGTATTGATGACTGAGTATTGAGGATTGAGGATTGTGGATTGAGGATTGAGGATTGAGGATTGAAGATTGAGTATTGAGGATTGACGATTGAGGATTGAGTATTGAGGATCGAGGATTGAGAATGAGGGCTGAGGGTTGAGGATTGAGGTTTGTGGATTGAGGACTGAGGATTGAGGATTGATGATTGAGTATTGAGGATTGAAGATTGAGGATTGAGGATTGAGGATTGAGGATTGAGGATTGAGGATTGAGGATTGAAAATTGAGGACTGGGGACTGAGTGTTGAGGGTTGAGTGATGAGAATTGGTGTTTGTGGATAGAGATTTAAAGATTGCAGATTGATTATTGAGTATTGAAAACTGTGAATTGATGATATTCTATTGAGGATTGAGAATTGACAACTGATTGTTGAGGTCTGAGGTCTGAAGATTGAGGATTCAGGATTGAGGATCCAGGATTGAGGTTTGAGGACTGAGGATTGAGGATAGAGGATTGAGGATTGATGACAGAGGATTGAGCATTGAGGATTGAGGATTGAAGATTGAGGATTGAGTATTGCGGATTGAACATTGAGGATTGAGGATTGAGGACTGAAGATTGAATATTGATGATTGAAGATTGAGGATTGAGGATTGAGGGTTGTGGATTGGGGACCAGGACTGAGGGTTGAATATTGACGTTTGAGGACTGAGGATTGAGGATTGAGGATTGAGAATTGAGGATTGAGTATTGAGGATTCAAGATTGAGGATTGGGTATTGAGGATTGAAGAATGAGGATTGAGGATTGAAGATTGAGGATTGAGGATTGAGAATCGAGGATTGAGGATGAGGGCTGAGGGTTGACGATTGAGGTTTGAGGATTGAGGACTGAGGATTGAAGATTGATGATTGAGTATTGAGGATTGAAGATTGAGGATTGAGGATTGAGGATTGAGGATTGAGGATTGAGGAATGAAGATTGAGTATTGAGGTTTGAAGATTGAGGATTTTGGATTGAGGATTGAGGGTTGAGTATTGAAGATTGAGGATTGGGGATTGAGGATTGACGATTGAGGATTGAGTATTGAGGATTGAGAATTGAGGATTGAGGACTGAGGATTGAAGATTGAGGATTGGGTATTGCGGATTGAACATTGAGGATTGAGGATTGAGGATTGAGTATTGAGGATTGAGGACTGAAGATTGAATATTGATGATTGAAGATTGAGGATTGAGGATTGAGGGTTGTGGATTGAGGACGAGTACTGAGGGTTGAGTATTGACGTCTGATGTCTGGGGATTGAGGATTGAGGATTGAGAATTGAGGATTGAGGATTGAGGATTGAAGATTGAGGATTGGGTATTGAGGATTGAAGAAAGAGGATTGAGGATTGAGGATTGAGGATTGAGGATTGAAGATTGAGAATTGAGGATTGAAGGTTGAGGATTGAGGACTGAGGATTGAGGATTGAGGATTGAGGATTGAGGATTGAGGAATGAAGATTGAGTATTGAGGTTTGAAGATTGAGGATTTTGGATTGAGGATTGAGGATTGAGTATTGAAGATTGAGGATTTGGGATTGAGGATTGAGGGTTGAGTATTCAGGACTGAGGGTTGAAGATTGAGGATTGAGGATTGCGGATTGAAGATAGAGGATTGGGTATTGAGGATTGAAGAATGAGGATTGAGGATTGAGGATTGAGGATTGAAGATTGATGATTGAGAATTGTGGATTGAGGATTGATGATTGAAGGTTGAGTATTGAGGATTGAAGATTGAGGATTGAGTATTGAGGATTAAGGATTGACTATGAGGGCTGAGGGTTGAGGATTGAGGTTTGAGGACTGAGGACTGAGGATTGAGGATTGAGAATTGAGGATTGAGGATTGAGGATTGAAGATTGAGGATTGGGTATTGAGGATTGAAGAATGAGGATTGAGGATTGAGGACTGAGGATTGGGGATTGAGGATTGAAGATTGAGGATTGAGGATTGAGGATTAATGATTGAGTATTGAGGATTGAAGATTGAGAATTGGGGATTGAAGATTGAACATTGAGGACTGAGTGTTGAGGGTTGAGTGATGAGAATTGATGATTGTGGATAGAGATTTGAAGATTGCAGATTGGGTATTGAGTATTGAAAACTGTGAATTGAGGATATTCTATTGGGGATTGAGGATTGACAACTGATTGTTGAGTACTGAGGGCTGAAGATTGAGGATTCAGGATTGAGGATTCAGAATTGTGGTTTGCGGACTGAGGATTGAAGATTGAAGATTGAGTATTGATGGTTGAGGATTGAGGATTGAGGATTGAGGATTGAGGTTGAGGGCTGAGGGTTGAAGATTGAGGTGTGAGGGCCCAGGACTGAGGATTGAGGATTGAGGATTGAGGATTGAGGATTGAGGATTGAAGATTGAGGATTGGGTATTGCGGATTGAATATTGAGGATTGAGTATTGAGGATTGAGCATTGAGGATTCAGGATTGAGGATTCAGAATTGAGGATTCAGGATTGTGTTTTGAGGACAGAGGATTGAGGCTTGAGGATTGAGGATTGAGGATTGAGGATTGAGGATTGAGGATTGAGGATTTAAGATTGAGGATTGGGTATTGAGAATTGAACATTGAGGATTGAGGATTGAGGATTGAGGATTGAGGACTGAAGATTGAATATTGATGATTGAAGATTGAGGATTGAGGATTGAGGGTTGTGGATTGGGGACCAGGACTGAGGGTTGAATATTGACGTTTGAGGACTGAGGATTGAGGATTGAGGATTGAGAATTGAGGATTGAGTATTGAGGATTCAAGATTGAGGATTGGGTATTGAGGATTGAAGAATGAGGATTGAGGATTGAAGATTGAGGATTGAGGATTGAGGATCGAGGATTGAGGATGAGGGCTGAGGGTTGAGGATTGAGGTTTGAGGATTGAGGACTGAGGATTGAAGATTGATGATTGAGTATTGAGGATTGAAGATTGAGGATTGAGGATTGAGGATTGAGGATTGAGGATTGAGGATTGAGGAATGAAGATTGAGTATTGAGGTTTGAAGATTGAGGATTTTGGATTGAGGATTGAGGGTTGAGTATTGAAGATTGAGGATTGGGGATTGAGGATTGACGATTGAGGATTGAGTATTGAGGATTGAGAATTGAGGATTGAGGATTGAGGATTGAAGATTGAGGATTGGGTATTGGGGATTGAGGATTGAAGATTGAGGATTGAGGATTGAGGATTAATGATTGAGTATTGAGGATTGAAGATTGAGGATTGGGTATTGCGGATTGAATATTGAGGATTGAGTATTGAGGATTGAGCATTGAGGATTGAGGATTGAGGATTCAGAACTGAGGATTCAGGATTGTGGTTTGAGGACAGAGGATTGAGGCTTGAGGATTGAGGATTGAGGATTGAGGATTGAGGATTGAGGATTGAGGATTTAAGATTGAGGATTGGGTATTGAGAATTGAACATTGAGGATTGAGGATTGAGGATTGAGTATTGAGGACTGAAGATTGAATATTGGTGATTGAAGATTGAGGATTGAGGATTGAGGGTTGTGGATTGGGGACCAGGACTGAGGGTTGAATATTGACGTTTGCGGACTGAGGATTGAGGATTGAGTATTGAGAATTGAGGATTGAGTATTGAGGATTGAAGATTGAGGATTGGGTATTGAGGATTGAAGAATGAGGATTGAGGATTGAAGATTGAGGATTGAAGATTGAGGATCGAGGATTGAGGATGAGGTCTGAGGGTTGAGGATTGAGGTTTGAGGATTGAGGACTGAGGATTGAAGATTAATGATTGAGTATTGAGGATTGAAGATTGAGGATTGAGGATTGAGGATTGAGGATTGAGGATTGAGGAATGAAGATTGAGTATTGAGGTTTGAAGATTGAGGATTTTGGATTGAGGATTGAGGGTTGAGTATTGAAGATTGAGGATTGGGGATTGAGGATTGACGATTGAGGATTGAGTATTGAGGATTGAGAATTGAGGATTGAGGACTGAGGATTGAAGATTGAGGATTGGGTATTGCGGATTGAACATTGAGGATTGAGGATTGAGGATTGAGGATTGAGGATTGAGGACTGAAGATTGAATATTGATGATTGAAGATTGAGGATTGAGGATTGAGGGTTGTGGATTGAGGACGAGGACTGAGGGTTGAGTATTGATGTCTGATGTCTGGGGATTGAGGATTGAGGATTGAGAATTGAGGATTGAGGATTGAGGATTGAAGATTGAGGATTGGGTATTGAGGATTGAAGAAAGAGGATTGAGGATTGAGGATTGAGGATTGAGGATTGAAGATTGAGAATTGAGGATTGAAGGTTGAGGATTGAGGACTGAGGATTGAGGATTGAGTATTGAGGATTGAGGATTGAGGAATGAAGATTGAGTATTGAGGTTTGAAGATTGAGGATTTTGGATTGAGGATTGAGGATTGAGTATTGAAGATTGAGGATTTGGGATTGAGGATTGAGGGTTGAGTATTCAGGACTGAGGGTTGAAGATTGAGGATTGAGGATTGCGGATTGAAGATAGAGGATTGGGTATTGAGGATTGAAGAATGAGGATTGAGGATTGAGGATTGAGGATTGAAGATTGATGATTGAGAATTGTGGATTGAGGATTGATGATTGAAGGTTGAGTATTGAGGATTGAAGATTGAGGATTGAGTATTGAGGATTAAGGATTGACTATGAGGGCTGAGGGTTGAGGATTGAGGTTTGAGGACTGAGGACTGAGGATTGAGGATTGAGAATTTAGGATTGAGGATTGAGGATTGAAGATTGAGGATTGGGTATTGAGGATTGAAGAATGAGGATTGAGGATTGAGGATTGAGGATTGAGGATTGAAGATTGAGGATTGAGGATTGAGGATTGAGGATTGCAGATTGAGTATTGAGGATTGAAGATTGAGGATTGAGGATTGAGGATTGATGATTGAATATTGAGGATTGAAGATTGAGGATTGAGGATTGAGGATTGAGGACTGAGGATTGATGATTGAGGATTGATGATTGAGTATTGAGTATTGAAGATTGAGGATTGGGGATTGAGGATTGATGATTGAGGATTGTGGATTAAGGATTGAAGATTGAGGATTGAGGACTGAGGATAGAAGATTGAGGATAGGGGATTGAGGATCGACGATTGAGGATTGAGTATTGAGGATTGAGCATTGAGGCTTGAGGAATGAACATTGAGTATTGAGGACTGAAGATTGAGGATTGGGGACTGAGTGTTAAGGTTGAGTGATGAGAATTGACGTTTGTGGATAGAGATATGAAGATTGCAGATTGAGTATTGCGTATGGAAATCTCTGAACTGAGGGTATTCTAGTGAGGATTGAGGATTGACAACTGATTGTTGAGGCCTGAGGGCTGAAGATTGAGGATTCAGGATTGAGGAGTCAGGATTGTGGTTTGAGGACTGCGGATTGAGGATTGAGGATTGGGGATTGAGGATTGAGGATCGAGGATTGAAGATTGTAGATTGGTTATTGAGGATTTGACATTGAGGATTGAGAATTGAGGATTGAGGATTGAGGATTGAGGATTGAAGATTGAATATTGATGATTGAAGGTTGAGGATTGAGGATTGAGTGTTGTGGATTGAGGACGGGGACTGAGGGTTGAGTATTGATGTTTGAGGTCTGAGGATTGAGGATAGAGGATTGAGAATTGACGATTGAGGATTGAGGATTCAAGATTGAGGATTGGATGTTGAGGATTGAAGAGTGAGGACTGAGGATTGAGGATTGAGGATTGAAGATTGAGGATTGATGATTGAGGATTGAGGATAGAGGATTGAGGATTGAGTATTGGGGATTGAGGATCGAGGATTGAGAATGAGGGCTGAGGGTTGAGGATTGAGCTTTGAGGGTTGAGGACTGAGGATTGAGGATTGATGATTGAGTATTGAGGATTGAAGATTGAGGATTGAGGATTGAGGATTGAGGATTGAGGATTGAGGATTGAGGATTGAAAATTGAGGACTGGGGACTGAGTGTTGAGGGTTGAGTGATGAGAATTGGTGTTTGTGGATAGAGATTTAAAGATTGCAGATTGAGTATTGAGTATTGAAAACTGTGAATTGATGATATTCTATTGAGGATTGAGAATTGACAACTGATTGTTGAGGTCTGAGGTCTGAAGATTGAGGATTCAGGATTGAGGATCCAGGATTGAGGTTTGAGGACTGAGGATTGAGGATAGAGGATTGAGGATTGATGACAGAGGATTGAGCATTGAGGATTGAGGATTGAAGATTGAGGATTGAGTATTGCGGATTGAACATTGAGGATTGAGGATTGAGGATTGAGGACTGAAGATTGAATATTGATGATTGAAGATTGATGATTGAGGATTGAGGGTTGTGGATTGAGGACGAGGACTGAGGGTTGAGTATTGATGTCTGTGGTCTGAGGATTGAAGATTGTGGATTGAGAATTGAGGATTGAGGATTGAGGATTGAAGATTGAGGCTTGGGTATTGAGGATTGAAGAATGAGCATTGAGGATTGAGGATTGAGGATTGAGGATTGAGGATTGAAGATTGAGGATTGAGGTTTGAGGTTTGAGGATTGAAGATTGAGTATTGAGGATCGAAGATTGAGGATTGAGGATTGAGGATTGAGGATTGAGGATTGACGGTTGAAGATTGAGGATTGGGGACTGAGGATTGAAGACTGAGGATTGAGGATTGAGGATTAATGATTGGGTATTGAGGATTGAACATTGAGGACTGAGTGTTGAGGGTTGAGTGATGAGAATTGATGATTGTGGATAGAGATTTGAAGATTGCAGATTGGGTATTGAGTATTGAAAACTGTGAATTGAGGATATTCTATTGGGGATTGAGGATTGACAACTGATTGTTGAGTACTGAGGGCTGAAGATTGAGGATTCAGGATTGAGGATTCAGAATTGTGGTTTGCGGACTGAGGATTGAAGATTGAAGATTGAGTATTGATGGTTGAGGATTGAGGATTGAGGATTGAGGATTGAGGATTGAGGATTGAGGATTGAGGATTTAAGATTGAGGATTGGGTATTGAGAATTGAACATTGACTATTGAGGATTGAGGATTGAGGATTGAGGACTGAAGATTGAATATTGATGATTGAAGATTGAGGATTGAGGATTGAGGGTTGTGGATTGGGGACCAGGACTGAGGGTTGAATATTGACGCTTGAGGACTGAGGATTGAGGATTGAGGATTGAGAATTGAGGATTGAGTATTGAGAATTGAAGATTGAGGATTGGGTATTGAGGATTGAAGAATGAGGATTGAGAATTGAAGATTGAGGATTGAGGATTGAGGATCGAGGATTGAGGATGAGGGCTGAGGGTTGAGGATTGAGGTTTGAGGATTGAGGACTGAGGATTGAAGATTGATGATTGAGTATTGAGGATTGAAGATTGAGGATTGAGGATTGAGGATTGAGGATTGAGGATTGAGGAATGAAGATTGAGTATTGATGTTTGAAGATTGAGGATTTTGTATTGAGGATTGAGGGTTGAGTATTGAAGATTGAGGATTGGGGATTGAGGATTGACGATTGAGGATTGAGTATTGAGGATTGAGAATTGAGGATTGAGGATTGAGGATTGAAGATTGAGGATTGGGTATTGCGGATTGAACATTGAGGATTGAGGATTGAGGATTGAGGATTGAGGATTGAGGACTGAAGATTGAATATTGATGATTGAAGATTGAGGATTGAGGATTGAGGGTTGTGGATTGTGGACGAGGACTGAGGGTTGAGTATTGATGTCTGATGTCTGAGGAATGAGGATTGAGGATTGAGAATTGAGGTTTGAGGATTGAGGATTGAACATTGAGGATTGGGTATTGAGGATTGAAGAAAGAGGATTGAGGATTGAGGATTGAGGATTGAGGATTGAAGATTGAGAATTGAGGATTGAAGGTTGAGGATTGAGGACTGAGGATTGAGGATTGAGGATTGAGGATTGAGGATTGAGGAATGAAGATTGAGTATTGAGGTTTGAAGATTGAGGATTTTGGATTGAGGATTGAGGATTGAGTACTGAAGATTGAGTATTGATGACTGAGTATTGAGGATTGAGGATTGTGGATTGAGGATTGAGGATTGAGGATTGAAGATTGAGTATTGAGGATTGACGATTGAGGATTGAGTATTGAGGATCGAGGATTGAGATTGAGGGCTGAGGGTTGAGGATTGAGGTTTGAGGATTGAGGACTGAGGATTGAGGATTGATGATTGAGTATTGAGGATTGAAGATTGAGGATTGAGGATTGAGGATTGAGGATTGAGGATTGAGGATTGAAAATTGAGGACTGGGGACTGAGTGTTGAGGGTTGAGTGATGAGAATTGGTGTTTGTGGATAGAGATTTAAAGATTGCAGATTGAGTATTGAGTATTGAAAACTGTGAATTGATGATATTCTATTGAGGATTGAGAATTGACAACTGATTGTTGAGGACTGAGGTCTGAAGATTGAGGATTCAGGATTGAGGATCCAGGATTGAGGTTTGAGGACTGAGGATTGAGGATAGAGGATTGAGGATTGATGACATAGGATTGAGCATTGAGGATTGAGGATTGAAGATTGAGGATTGAGTATTGCGGATTGAACATTGAGGATTGAGGATTGAGGATTGAGGACTGAAGTTTGAATATTGATGATTGAAGATTGATGATTGAGGATTGAGGGTTGTGGATTGAGGACGAGGACTGAGGGTTGAGTATTGATGTCTGTGGTCTGAGGATTGAAGATTGTGGATTGAGAATTGAGGATTGAGGATTGAGGATTGAAGATTGAGGCTTGGGTATTGAGGATTGAAGAATGAGCATTGAGGATTGAGGATTGAGGATTGAGGATTGAGGATTGAAGATTGAGGATTGAGGATTGAGGTTTGAGGATTGAAGATTGAGTACTGAGGATCGAAGATTGAGGATTGAGAATTGAGGATTGAGGATTGAGGATTGACGATTGAAGATTGAGGATTGGGGACTGAGGATTGAAGACTGAGGATTGAGGATTGAGGATTAATGGTTGGGTATTGAGGATTGAACATTGAGGACTGAGTGTTGAGGGTTGAGTGATCAGAATTGATGATTGTGCATAGAGATTTGAAGATTGCAGATTGGGTATTGAGTATTGAAAACTGTGAATTGAGGATATTCTATTGGGGATTGAGGATTGACAACTGATTGTTGAGTACTGAGGGCTGAAGATTGAGGATTCAGGATTGAGGATTCAGAATTGTGGTTTGCGGACTGAGGATTGAAGATTGAAGATTGAGTATTGATGGTTGAGGATTGAGGATTGAGGATTGAGGTTGAGGGCTGAGGGTTGAAGATTGAGGTGTGAGGACTCAGGACTGAGGATTGAGGATTGAGGATTGAGGATTGAGGATTGAGGATTGAAGATTGAGGATTGGGTATTGCGGATTGAATATTGAGGATTGAGTATTGAGGATTGAGCATTGAGGATTCAGGATTGAGGATTCAGAATTGAGGATTCAGGATTGTGTTTTGAGGACAGAGGATTGAGGCTTGAGGATTGAGGATTGAGGATTGAGGATTGAGGATTGAGGATTGAGGATTTAAGATTGAGGATTGGGTATTGAGAATTGAACATTGAGGATTGAGGATTGAGGATTGAGGATTGAGGACTGAAGATTGAATATTGATGATTGAAGATTGAGGATTGAGGATTGAGGGTTGTGGATTGGGGACCAGGACTGAGGGTTGAATATTGACGTTTGAGGACTGAGGATTGAGGATTGAGGATTGAGAATTGAGGATTGAGTATTGAGGATTGAAGATTGAGGATTGGGTATTGAGGATTGAAGAATGAGGATTGAGGATTGAAGATTGAGGATTGAGGATTGAGGATCGAGGATTGAGGATGAGGGCTGAGGGTTGAGGATTGAGGTTTGAGGATTGAGGACTGAGGATTGAAGATTGATGATTGAGTATTGAGGATTGAAGATTGAGGATTGAGGATTGAGGATTGAGGATTGGGGACTGAGGATTGAAGACTGAGGATTGAGGATTGAGGATTAATGATTGGGTATTGGGGATTGAACATTGAGGACTGAGTGTTGAGGGTTGAGTGATGAGAATTGATGATTGTGGATAGAGATTTGAAGATTGCAGATTGGGTATTGAGTATTGAAAACTGTGAATTGATGATATTCTATTGGGGATTGAGGATTGACAACTGATTGTTGAGTACTGAGGGCTGAAGATTGAGGATTCAGGATTGAGGATTCAGAATTGTGGTTTGCGGACTGAGGATTGAAGATTGAAGATTGAGTATTGATGGTTGAGGATTGAGGATTGAGGATTGAGGATTGAGGTTGAGGGCTGAGGGTTGAAGATTGAGGTGTGAGGACTCAGGACTGAGGATTGAGGATTGAGGATTGAGGATTGAGGATTGAGGATTGAAGATTGAGGATTGGGTATTGCGGATTGAATATTGAGGATTGAGTATTGAGGATTGAGCATTGAGGATTCAGGATTGAGGATTCAGAATTGAGGATTCAGGATTGTGTTTTGAGGACAGAGGATTGAGGCTTGAGGATTGAGGATTGAGGATTGAGGATTGAGGATTGAGGATTGAGGATTTAAGATTGAGGATTGGGTATTGAGAATTGAACATTGAGGATTGAGGATTGAGGATTGAGGATTGAGGACTGAAGATTGAATATTGATGATTGAAGATTGAGGATTGAGGATTGAGGGTTGTGGATTGGGGACCAGGACTGAGGGTTGAATATTGACGTTTGAGGACTGAGGATTGAGGATTGAGGATTGAGAATTGAGGATTGAGTATTGAGGATTCATGATTGAGGATTGGGTATTGAGGATTGAAGAATGAGGATTGAGGATTGAAGATTGAGGATTGAGGATTGAGGATCGAGGATTGAGGATGAGGGCTGAGGGTTGAGGATTGAGGTTTGAGGATTGAGGACTGAGGATTGAAGATTGATGATTGAGTATTGAGGATTGAAGATTGAGGATTGAGGATTGAGGATTGAGGATTGAGGATTGAGGATTGAGGAATGAAGATTGAGTATTGAGGTTTGAAGATTGAGGATTTTGGATTGAGGATTGAGGGTTGAGTATTGAAGATTGAGGATTGGGGATTGAGGATTGACGATTGAGGATTGAGTATTGAGGATTGAGAATTGAGGATTGAGGATTGAGGATTGAAGATTGAGGATTGGGTATTGGGGATTGAGGATTGAAGATTGAGGATTGAGGATTGAGGATTAATGATTGAGTATTGAGGATTGAAGATTGAGGATTGGGTATTGCGGATTGAATATTGAGGATTGAGTATTGAGGATTGAGCATTGAGGATTGAGGATTGAGGATTCAGAACTGAGGATTCAGGATTGTGGTTTGAGGACAGAGGATTGAGGCTTGAGGATTGAGGATTGAGGATTGAGGATTGAGGATTGAGGATTGAGGATTGAGGATTTAAGATTGAGGATTGGGTATTGAGAATTGAACATTGAGGATTGAGGATTGAGGATTGAGTATTGAGGACTGAAGATTGAATATTGATGATTGAAGATTGAGGATTGAGGATTGAGGGTTGTGGATTGGGGACCAGGACTGAGGGTTGAATATTGACGTTTGCGGACTGAGGATTCAGGATTGAGTATTGAGAATTGAGGATTGAGTATTGAGGATTGAAGATTGAGGATTGGGTATTGAGGATTGAAGAATGAGGATTGAGGATTGAAGATTGAGGATTGAGGATTGAGGATCGAGGATTGAGGATGAGGTCTGAGGGTTGAGGATTGAGGTTTGAGGATTGAGGACTGAGGATTGAAGATTAATGATTGAGTATTGAGGATTGAAGATTGAGGATTGAGGATTGAGGATTGAGGATTGAGGATTGAGGAATGAAGATTGAGTATTGAGGTTTGAAGATTGAGGATTTTGGATTGAGGATTGAGGTTTGAGTATTGAAGATTGAGGATTGGGGATTGAGGATTGACGATTGAGGATTGAGTATTGAGGATTGAGAATTGAGGATTGAGGACTGAGGATTGAAGATTGAGGATTGGGTATTGCGGATTGAACATTGAGCATTGAGGCTTGAGGAATGAACATTGAGTATTGAGGACTGAAGATTGAGGATTGGGGACTGAGTGTTAAGGTTGAGTGATGAGAATTGACGTTTGTGGATAGAGATATGAAGATTGCAGATTGAGTATTGCGTATGGAAATCTCTGAACTGAGGGTATTCTAGTGAGGATTGAGGATTGACAACTGATTGTTGAGGCCTGAGGGCTGAAGATTGAGGATTCAGGATTGAGGAGTCAGGATTGTGGTTTGAGGACTGCGGATTGAGGATTGAGGATTGGGGATTGAGGATTGAGGATCGAGGATTGAAGATTGTAGATTGGTTATTGAGGATTTGACATTGAGGATTGAGAATTGAGGATTGAGGATTGAGGATTGAGGATTGAAGATTGAATATTGATGATTGAAGGTTGAGGATTGAGGATTGAGTGTTGTGGATTGAGGACGGGGACTGAGGGTTGAGTATTGATGTTTGAGGTCTGAGGATTGAGGATAGAGGATTGAGAATTGACGATTGAGGATTGAGGATTCAAGATTGAGGATTGGATATTGAGGATTGAAGAGTGAGGACTGAGGATTGAGGATTGAGGATTGAAGATTGAGGATTGATGATTGAGGATTGAGGATAGAGGATTGAGGATTGAGTATTGGGGATTGAGGATCGAGGATTGAGAATGAGGGCTGAGGGTTGAGGATTGAGCTTTGAGGGTTGAGGACTGAGGATTGAGGATTGATGATTGAGTATTGAGGATTGAAGATTGAGGATTGAGGATTGAGGATTGAGGATTGAGGATTGAGGATTGAGGATTGAAAATTGAGGACTGGGGACTGAGTGTTGAGGGTTGAGTGATGAGAATTGGTGTTTGTGGATAGAGATTTAAAGATTGCAGATTGAGTATTGAGTATTGAAAACTGTGAATTGATGATATTCTATTGAGGATTGAGAATTGACAACTGATTGTTGAGGTCTGAGGTCTGAAGATTGAGGATTCAGGATTGAGGATCCAGGATTGAGGTTTGAGGACTTAGGATTGAGGATAGAGGATTGAGGATTGATGACAGAGGATTGAGCATTGAGGATTGAGGATTGAAGATTGAGGATTGAGTATTGCGGATTGAACATTGAGGATTGAGGATTGAGGATTGAGGACTGAAGATTGAATATTGATGATTGAAGATTGATGATTGAGGATTGAGGGTTGTGGATTGAGGACGAGGACTGAGGGTTGAGTATTGATGTCTGTGGTCTGAGGATTGAAGATTGTGGATTGAGAATTGAGGATTGAGGATTGAGGATTGAAGATTGAGGCTTGGGTATTGAGGATTGAAGAATGAGCATTGAGGATTGAGGATTGAGGATTGAGGATTGAGGATTGAAGATTGAGGATTGAGGTTTGAGGTTTGAGGATTGAAGATTGAGTATTGAGGATCGACGATTGAGGATTGAGTATTGAGGATTGAGCATTGAGGCTTGAGGAATGAACATTGAGTATTGAGGACTGAAGATTGAGGATTGGGGACTGAGTGTTAAGGTTGAGTGATGAGAATTGACGTTTGTGGATAGAGATTTAAAGATTGCAGATTGAGTATTGAGTATTGAAAACTGTGAATTGATGATATTCTATTGAGGATTGAGAATTGACAACTGATTGTTGAGGTCTGAGGTCTGAAGATTGAGGATTCAGGATTGAGGATCCAGGATTGAGGTTTGAGGTCTGAGGATTGAGGATAGAGGATTGAGGATTGATGACAGAGGATTGAGCATTGAGGATTGAGGATTGAAGATTGAGGATTGAGTATTGCGGATTGAACATTGAGGATTGAGGATTGAGGATTGAGGACTGAAGATTGAATATTGATGATTGAAGATTGATGATTGAGGATTGAGGGTTGTGGATTGAGGACGAGGACTGAGGGTTGAGTATTGATGTCTGTGGTCTGAGGATTGAAGATTGTGGATTGAGAATTGAGGATTGAGGATTGAGGATTGAAGATTGAGGCTTGGGTATTGAGGATTGAAGAATGAGCATTGAGGATTGAGGATTGAGGATTGAGGATTGAGGATTGAAGATTGAGGATTGAGGTTTGAGGTTTGAGGATTGAAGATTGAGTATTGAGGATCGAAGATTGAGGATTGAGGATTGAGGATTGAGGATTGAGGATTGACGATTGAAGCTTGAGGATTGGGGACTGAGGATTGAAGACTGAGGATTGAGGATTGAGGATTAATGATTGGGTATTGAGGATTGAACATTGAGGACTGAGTGTTGAGGGTTGAGTGATGAGAATTGATGATTGTGGATAGAGATTTGAAGATTGCAGATTGGGTATTGAGTATTGAAAACTGTGAATTGAGGATATTCTATTGGGGATTGAGGATTGACAACTGATTGTTGAGTACTGAGGGCTGAAGATTGAGGATTCAGGATTGAGGATTCAGAATTGTGGTTTGCGGACTGAGGATTGAAGATTGAAGATTGAGTATTGATGGTTGAGGATTGAGGATTGAGGATTGAGGATTGAGGATTGAGGATTGAGGATTTAAGATTGAGGATTGGGTATTGAGAATTGAACATTGAGGATTGAGGATTGAGGATTGAGGATTGAGGACTGAAGATTGAATATTGATGATTGAAGATTGAGGATTGAGGATTGAGGGTTGTGGATTGGGGACCAGGACTGAGGGTTGAATATTGACGCTTGAGGACTGAGGATTGAGGATTGAGGATTGAGAATTGAGGATTGAGTATTGAGGATTGAAGATTGAGGATTGGGTATTGAGGATTGAAGAATGAGGATTGAGAATTGAAGATTGAGGATTGAGGATTGAGGATCGAGGATTGAGGATGAGGGCTGAGGGTTGAGGATTGAGGTTTGAGGATTGAGGACTGAGGATTGAAGATTGATGATTGAGTATTGAGGATTGAAGATTGAGGATTGAGGATTGAGGATTGAGGATTGAGGATTGAGGAATGAAGATTGAGTATTGAGGTTTGAAGATTGAGGATTTTGTATTGAGGATTGAGGGTTGAGTATTGAAGATTGAGGATTGGGGATTGAGGATTGACGATTGAGGATTGAGTATTGAGGATTGAGAATTGAGGGTTGAGGATTGAGGATTGAAGATTGAGGATTGGGTATTGCGGATTGAACATTGAGGATTGAGGATTGAGGATTGAGGATTGAGGATTGAGGACTGAAGATTGAATATTGATGATTGAAGATTGAGGATTGAGGATTGAGGGTTGTGGATTGTGGACGAGGACTGAGGGTTGAGTATTGATGTCTGATGTCTGAGGAATAAGGATTGAGGATTGAGAATTGAGGTTTGAGGATTGAGGATTGAACATTGAGGATTGGGTATTGAGGATTGAAGAAAGAGGATTGAGGATTGAGGATTGAGGATTGAGGATTGAAGATTGAGAATTGAGGATTGAAGGTTGAGGATTGAGGACTGAGGATTGAGGATTGAGGATTGAGGATTGAGGATTGAGGAATGAAGATTGAGTATTGAGGTTTGAAGATTGAGGATTTTGGATTGAGGATTGAGGATTGAGTACTGAAGATTGAGTATTGATGACTGAGTATTGAGGATTGAGGATTGTGGATTGAGGATTGAGGATTGAGGATTGAAGATTGAGTATTGAGGATTGACGATTGAGGATTGAGTATTGAGGATCGAGGATTGAGAATGAGGGCTGAGGGTTGAGGATTGAGGTTTGAGGATTGAGGACTGAGGATTGAGGATTGATGATTGAGTATTGAGGATTCAAGATTGAGGATTGAGGATTGAGGATTGAGGATTGAGGATTTAAGATTGAGGATTGGGTATTGAGAATTGAACATTGAGGATTGAGGATTGAGGATTGAGGATTGAGGACTGAAGATTGAATATTGATGATTGAAGATTGAGGATTGAGGATTGAGGGTTGTGGATTGGGGACCAGGACTGAGGGTTGAATATTGACGCTTGAGGACTGAGGATTGAGGATTGAGGATTGAGAATTGAGGATTGAGTATTGAGGATTGAAGATTGAGGATTGGGTATTGAGGATTGAAGAATGAGGATTGAGAATTGAAGATTGAGGATTGAGGATTGAGGATCGAGGATTGAGGATGAGGGCTGAGGGTTGAGGATTGAGGTTTGAGGATTGAGGACTGAGGATTGAAGATTGATGATTGAGTATTGAGGATTGAAGATTGAGGATTGAGGATTGAGGATTGAGGATTGAGGATTGAGGAATGAAGATTGAGTATTGAGGTTTGAAGATTGAGGATTTTGTATTGAGGATTGAGGGTTGAGTATTGAAGATTGAGGATTGGGGATTGAGGATTGACGATTGAGGATTGAGTATTGAGGATTGAGAATTGAGGGTTGAGGATTGAGGATTGAAGATTGAGGATTGGGTATTGCGGATTGAACATTGAGGATTGAGGATTGAGGATTGAGGATTGAGGATTGAGGACTGAAGATTGAATATTGATGATTGAAGATTGAGGATTGAGGATTGAGGGTTGTGGATTGTGGACGAGGACTGAGGGTTGAGTATTGATGTCTGATGTCTGAGGAATGAGGATTGAGGATTGAGAATTGAGGTTTGAGGATTGAGGATTGAACATTGAGGATTGGGTATTGAGGATTGAAGAAAGAGGATTGAGGATTGAGGATTGAGGATTGAGGATTGAAGATTGAGAATTGAGGATTGAAGGTTGAGGATTGAGGACTGAGGATTGAGGATTGAGGATTGAGGATTGAGGATTGAGGATTGAGGAATGAAGATTGAGTATTGAGGTTTGAAGATTGAGGATTTTGGATTGAGGATTGAGGATTGAGTACTGAAGATTGAGTATTGATGACTGAGTATTGAGGATTGAGGATTGTGGATTGAGGATTGAGGATTGAGGATTGAAGATTGAGTATTGAGGATTGACGATTGAGGATTGAGTATTGAGGATCGAGGATTGAGAATGAGGGCTGAGGGTTGAGGATTGAGGTTTGAGGATTGAGGACTGAGGATTGAGGATTGATGATTGAGTATTGAGGATTGAAGATTGAGGATTGAGGATTGAGGATTGAGGATTGAGGATTGAGGATTGAAAATTGAGGACTGGGGACTGAGTGTTGAGGGTTGAGTGATGAGAATTGGTGTTTGTGGATAGAGATTTAAAGATTGCAGATTGAGTATTGAGTATTGAAAACTGTGAATTGATGATATTCTATTGAGGATTGAGAATTGACAACTGATTGTTGAGGACTGAGGTCTGAAGATTGAGGATTCAGGATTGAGGATCCAGGATTGAGGTTTGAGGACTGAGGATTGAGGATAGAGGATTGAGGATTGATGACATAGGATTGAGCATTGAGGATTGAGGATTGAAGATTGAGGATTGAGTATTGCGGATTGAACATTGAGGATTGAGGATTGAGGATTGAGGACTGAAGTTTGAATATTGATGATTGAAGATTGATGATTGAGGATTGAGGGTTGTGGATTGAGGACGAGGACTGAGGGTTGAGTATTGATGTCTGTGGTCTGAGGATTGAAGATTGTGGATTGAGAATTGAGGATTGAGGATTGAGGATTGAAGATTGAGGCTTGGGTATTGAGGATTGAAGAATGAGCATTGAGGATTGAGGATTGAGGATTGAGGATTGAGGATTGAAGATTGAGGATTGAGGATTGAGGTTTGAGGATTGAAGATTGAGTACTGAGGATCGAAGATTGAGGATTGAGGATTGAGGATTGAGGATTGAGGATTGACGATTGAAGATTGAGGATTGGGGACTGAGGATTGAAGACTGAGGATTGAGGATTGAGGATTAATGGTTGGGTATTGAGGATTGAACATTGAGGACTGAGTGTTGAGGGTTGAGTGATCAGAATTGATGATTGTGCATAGAGATTTGAAGATTGCAGATTGGGTATTGAGTATTGAAAACTGTGAATTGAGGATATTCTATTGGGGATTGAGGATTGACAACTGATTGTTGAGTACTGAGGGCTGAAGATTGAGGATTCAGGATTGAGGATTCAGAATTGTGGTTTGCGGACTGAGGATTGAAGATTGAAGATTGAGTATTGATGGTTGAGGATTGAGGATTGAGGATTGAGGTTGAGGGCTGAGGGTTGAAGATTGAGGTGTGAGGACTCAGGACTGAGGATTGAGGATTGAGGATTGAGGATTGAGGTATGAGGATTGAAGATTGAGGATTGGGTATTGCGGATTGAATATTGAGGATTGAGTATTGAGGATTGAGCATTGAGGATTCAGGATTGAGGATTCAGAATTGAGGATTCAGGATTGTGTTTTGAGGACAGAGGATTGAGGCTTGAGGATTGAGGATTGAGGATTGAGGATTGAGGATTGAGGATTGAGGATTTAAGATTGAGGATTGGGTATTGAGAATTGAACATTGCGGATTGAGGATTGAGGATTGAGGATTGAGGACTGAAGATTGAATATTGATGATTGAAGATTGAGGATTGAGGATTGAGGGTTGTGGATTGGGGACCAGGACTGAGGGTTGAATATTGACGTTTGAGGACTGAGGATTGAGGATTGAGGATTGAGAATTGAGGATTGAGTATTGAGGATTGAAGATTGAGGATTGGGTATTGAGGATTGAAGAATGAGGATTGAGGATTGAAGATTGAGGATTGAGGATTGAGGATCGAGGATTGAGGATGAGGGCTGAGGGTTGAGGATTGAGGTTTGAGGATTGAGGACTGAGGATTGAAGATTGATGATTGAGTATTGAGGATTGAACATTGAGGATTGAGGATTGAGGATTGAGGACTGAAGATTGAATATTGATGATTGAAGATTGATGATTGAGGATTGAGGGTTGTGGATTGAGGACGAGGACTGAGGGTTGAGTATTGATGTCTGTGGTCTGAGGATTGAAGATTGTGGATTGAGAATTGAGGATTGAGGATTGAGGATTGAAGATTGAGGCTTGGGTATTGAGGATTGAGGAATGAGCATTGAGGATTGAGGATTGAGGATTGAGGATTGAGGATTGAAGATTGAGGATTGAGGTTTGAGGTTTGAGGATTGAAGATTGAGTATTGAGGATCGAAGATTGAGGATTGAGGATTGAGGATTGAGGATTGAGGATTGACGATTGAAGATTGAGGATTGGGGACTGTTGATTGAAGACTGAGGATTGAGGATTGAGGATTAATGATTGGGTATTGAGGATTGAACATTGAGGACTGAGTGTTGAGGGTTGAGTGATGAGAATTGATGATTGTGGATAGAGATTTGAAGATTGCAGATTGGGTATTGAGTATTGAAAACTGTGAATTGAGGATATTCTATTGGGGATTGAGGATTGACAACTGATTGTTGAGTACTGAGGGCTGAAGATTGAGGATTCAGGATTGAGGATTCAGAATTGTGGTTTGCGGACTGAGGATTGAAGATTGAAGATTGAGTATTGATGGTTGAGGATTGAGGATTGAGGATTGAGGATTGAGGATTGAGGACTGAGGATTGAGGATTTAAGATTGAGGATTGGGTATTGAGAATTGAACATTGAGGATTGAGGATTGAGGATTGAGGATTGAGGACTGAAGATTGAATATTGATGATTGAAGATTGAGGAATGAGGATTGAGGGTTGTGGATTGGGGACCAGGACTGAGGGTTGAATATTGACGCTTGAGGACTGAGGATTGAGGATTGAGGATTGAGAATTGAGGATTGAGTATTGAGGATTGAAGATTGAGGATTGGGTATTGAGGATTGAAGAATGAGGATTGAGAATTGAAGATTGAGGATTGAGGATTGAGGATCGAGGATTGAGGATGAGGGCTGAGGGTTGAGGATTGAGGTTTGAGGATTGAGGACTGAGGATTGAAGATTGATGATTGAGTATTGAGGATTGAAGATTGAGGATTGAGGATTGAGGATTGAGGATTGAGGATTGAGGAATGAAGATTGAGTATTGAGGTTTGAAGATTGAGGATTTTGTATTGAGGATTGAGGGTTGAGCATTGAAGATTGAGGATTGGGGATTGAGGATTGACGATTGAGGATTGAGTATTGAGGATTGAGAATTGAGGATTGAGGATTGAGGATTGAAGATTGAGGATTGGGTATTGCGGATTGAACATTGAGGATTGAGGATTGAGGATTGAGGATTGAGGATTGAGGACTGAAGATTGAATATTGATGATTGAAGATTGAGGATTGAGGATTGAGGGTTGTGGATTGTGGACGAGGACTGAGGGTTGAGTATTGATGTCTGATGTCTGAGGAATGAGGATTGAGGATTGAGAATTGAGGTTTGAGGATTGAGGATTGAACATTGAGGATTGGGTATTGAGGATTGAAGAAAGAGGATTGAGGATTGAGGATTGAGGATTGAGGATTGAAGATTCAGAATTGAGGATTGAAGGTTGAGGATTGAGGACTGAGGATTGAGGATTGAGGATTGAGGATTGAGGATTGAGGAATGAAGATTGAGTATTGAGGTTTGAAGATTGAGGATTTTGGATTGAGGATTGAGGATTGAGTACTGAAGATTGAGTATTGATGACTGAGTATTGAGGATTGAGGATTGTGGATTGAGGATTGAGGATTGAGGATTGAAGATTGAGTATTGAGGATTGACGATTGAGGATTGAGTATTGAGGATCGAGGATTGAGAATGAGGGCTGAGGGTTGAGGATTGAGGTTTGAGGATTGAGGACTGAGGATTGAGGATTGATGATTGAGTATTGAGGATTGAAGATTGAGGATTGAGGATTGAGGATTGAGGATTGAGGATTGAGGATTGAAAATTGAGGACTGGGGACTGAGTGTTGAGGGTTGAGTGATGAGAATTGGTGTTTGTGGATAGAGATTTAAAGATTGCAGATTGAGTATTGAGTATTGAAAACTGTGAATTGATGATATTCTATTGAGGATTGAGAATTGACAACTGATTGTTGAGGACTGAGGTCTGAAGATTGAGGATTCAGGATTGAGGATCCAGGATTGAGGTTTGAGGACTGAGGATTGAGGATAGAGGATTGAGGATTGATGACATAGGATTGAGCATTGAGGATTGAGGATTGAAGATTGAGGATTGAGTATTGCGGATTGAACATTGAGGATTGAGGATTGAGGATTGAGGACTGAAGTTTGAATATTGATGATTGAAGATTGATGATTGAGGATTGAGGGTTGTGGATTGAGGACGAGGACTGAGGGTTGAGTATTGATGTCTGTGGTCTGAGGATTGAAGATTGTGGATTGAGAATTGAGGATTGAGGATTGAGGATTGAAGATTGAGGCTTGGGTATTGAGGATTGAAGAATGAGCATTGAGGATTGAGGATTGAGGATTGAGGATTGAGGATTGAAGATTGAGGATTGAGGATTGAGGTATGAGGATTGAAGATTGAGTACTGAGGATCGAAGATTGAGGATTGAGGATTGAGGATTGAGGATTGAGGATTGACGATTGAAGATTGAGGATTGGGGACTGAGGATTGAAGACTGAGGATTGAGGATTGAGGATTAATGGTTGGGTATTGAGGATTGAACATTGAGGACTGAGTGTTGAGGGTTGAGTGATCAGAATTGATGATTGTGCATAGAGATTTGAAGATTGCAGATTGGGTATTGAGTATTGAAAACTGTGAATTGAGGATATTCTATTGGGGATTGAGGATTGACAACTGATTGTTGAGTACTGAGGGCTGAAGATTGAGGATTCAGGACTGAGGATTCAGAATTGTGGTTTGCGGACTGAGGATTGAAGACTGAAGATTGAGTATTGATGGTTGAGGATTGAGGATTGAGGATTGAGGTTGAGGGCTGAGGGTTGAAGATTGAGGTGTGAGGACTCAGGACTGAGGATTGAGGATTGAGGATTGAGGATTGAGGATTGAGGACTGAAGATTGAATATTGATGATTGAAGATTGAGGATTGAGGATTGAGGGTTGTGGATTGTGGACGAGGACTGAGGGTTGAGTATTGATGTCTGATGTCTGAGGATTGAGGATTGAGGATTGAGAATTGAGGATTGAGGATTGAGGATTGAAGATTGAGGATTGGGTATTGAGGATTGAAGAAAGAGGATTGAGGATTGAGGATTGAGGATTGAGGATTGAAGATTGAGAATTGAGGATTGAAGGTTGGGGATTGAGGACTGAGGATTGAGGATTGAGGATTGAGGATTGAGGATTGAGGAATGAAGATTGAGTATTGAGGTTTGAAGATTGACGATTTTGGATTGAGGATTGAGGATTGAGTATTGAATATTGAGGATTTGGGATTGAGGATTGGGGGTTGAGTATTCAGGACTGAGGGTTGAAGATTGAGGATTGAGGATTGAGGATTGAAGATAGAGGATTGGGTATTGAGGATTGAAGAATGAGGATTGAGGATTGAGGATTGAGGATTGAAGATTGATGATTGAGGATTGTGGATTGAGGATTGATGATTGAAAGTTGAGTATTGAGGATTGAAGATTGAGGATTGAGTATTGAGGATTAAGGATTGACTATGAGGGCTGAGGGTTGAGGATTGAGGTTTGAGGACTGAGGACTGAGGATTGAGGATTGAGAATTGAGGATTGAGGATTGAGGATTGAAGATTGAGGATTGGGTATTGAGGATTGAAGAATGAGGATTGAGGATTGAGGATTGAGGATTGAGGATTGAAGATTGAGGATTGAGGATTGAGGATTGAGGATTGCAGATTGACTATTGAGGATTGAAGATTGAGGATTGAGGATTGAGGATTGATGATTGAATATTGAGGATTGAAGATTGAGGATTGAGGATTGAGGATTGAGGACTGAGGATTGATGATTGAGGATTGATGATTGAGTATTGAGGATTGAAGATTGAGGATTGGGGATTGAGGATTGATGATTGAGGATTGTGGATTAAGGATTGAAGATTGAGGATTGAGGACTGAGGATAGAAGATTGAGGATTGGGGATTGAGGATCGACGATTGAGGATTGAGTATTGAGGATTGAGTATTGAGGCTTGAGGAATGAACATTGAGTATTGAGGACTGAAGATTGAGGATTGGGGACTGAGTGTTGAGGGTTGAGTGATGAGAGTTGACGTTTGTGGATAGAGATTTGAAGATTGCAGATTGAGTATTGAGTATCGAAACCTGCGAATTGAGGATATTCTATTGAGGATTGAGGATTGACAACTGATTGTTGAAGACTGAGGGCTGAAGATTGAGGATTCAGGGTTGAGGGTTCAGAATTGAGGTTTGAGGACTGAGGATTGAGGATTGAGGATTGAGGATTGAGGATTGAGGATTGAGTATTGAGGATTGAAGACTGAGGATTGAGGATTGAGGATCGAGGATTGAGGATGAGGGCTGAGGTTTGAGGATTGAGGTTTGAGGATTGAGGGCTGAGGATTGAGGATTGATGATTGAGTATTGAGGATTGAAGATTGAGCGTTGAGGATTGAGGATTGAGGATTGAGGATTGAGGATTGAGGATTGAGGATTGAGGATTGAAAATTGAGGATTGGGGACTGAGTGTTGAGCGTTGAGTGATAAGAATTGGTGTTTGTGGATAGAGATTTAAAGATTGCAGATTGAGTATTGAGTATTGAATACTGTGAATTGATGATATTCTATTGAGGATTGAGAATTGACAACTGATTGTAGAGGACTGAGGGCTGAAGATTGAGGATTCAGGATTGAGAATTCAGAATTGAGGATTGAGGACTGAGGACTGAGGATTGAGGATTGAGTATTGAGTATTGAAGATAGAGGATTAAGGATTGAGGATTGGGGATTGAGGATCTAGGATTGAAAATTGATTATTGAGGATTGAAGATTGAGGACTGTTGATTGAGGATGAAGATTGAGGATTAAGGATTGAGGATTCAGGATTGAGGTTTGAGGAATGAGGGTTGAGGATTGAGGATTGAGGATTGAGGACGAGGACTGACGGTTGAGGATTGTAGTTTGAGGATTGAGGATTGAGGATTGAGAATTGAGGATGAGGACTGAGGTTTGAGGATTGAGGTTTGAGGAATGAGGATTGAGGATTGAGGATTGCGGATTGAGGATTGAGGATTGAGTATTGAAGGTTGAGTATTGATGACTGAGGATTGAGGATTGCGGACTGACGATTGAGGATTGGGGATTGAGGGTTGAATGTTGAATGTTGAGGATTGAAGGTTGAGGATTGACGATTGAGGATTGAGGATTGAGGATGATGGCTGAGGTTTGAGGTTTGAGGTTTGAGTATTGAATCCTGAGAATTCGGGATGTTCTCTTGAGTGTTGAGAATTGAGGATTGATGGTTTAGTATTGAGAATACAGGATAGAGGATTGAGGATTCAGTATTGAAGATTGAGGATTGATGATTGAGGATTTAGGATTGAGGATTGGGCATTGAGGATTGAGGATTGAAAATTGAGTATTGAGGATTAAAGTTTGAGGACTCAGGAATAAGGATTGAGGATTGAGGATGGGGACTGAGGGTTGAGTATTGATGTCCGAGGTCTGAGGATTGAGGATTGAGGATTGAGAATTGAGGATTGAGAATTGAGTATTGAAGATTGAGGATTGGGTATTGAGGATTGAAGAATGAGGATTGAGGATTGAGGATTGATGACCGAGGATTGAGGATTGAGGTATGATGATTGTGGATTGAGTATTGAAAATTGTGTGTTGAGGATTGAATATTGAGGATTGAGGATTGAGGATAGAGGATTGAAGATTGAGTATTGAGGATTGAAGATTGAGGATTGAGGATTGATGATTGAGGATTAAGGACTGAGGATTGAGGATTCAGTATTGAGCATTGAGGATTGAAGGTTGAGGACTGTTGATTGAGGATTGAAGATTGAGGATTAAGGATTGAGGATTGAGGATTGAGGTTTGAGGAATGAGGATTGAGGATTGAGGATTGAGGATTGAGGACGAGGACTGACGGTTGAGGATTGTGGGTTGGGGATTGATTATTGAGAATTGAGGATGAGGACTGAGGTTTGAGGATGAGGGCTGAGGGTTGAGGATTGAGGTTTGAGGACTGAGGTCTGAGGATTGAGGATTGAGAATTGAGGATTGAGGATTGAGGATTGAAGATTGAGGATTGGGTATTGAGAATTGAAGAATGAGGATTGAGGATTGAGGATTGAGGTTTGAGGTACGAGGATTGAGGATTGAGGATTGAGGACTGAGGATTGACGATTGAGTATTGAGGACTGAGGATTGACCATTGAGTATTGAAGATTGAGGATTGATGACTGAGGATTGAGGATTGAGGTATGATGATTGCGGATTGAATATTGAAAATTGTGTGTTGAGGATTGAATATTGAGGATTGAGGATTGAGGATAGAGGATTGAAGATTGAGTATTGAGGATTGAAGATTGAGGATTGAGGATTGACGATTGAGGATTGAGGATTGAGGTTTGAGGATTGACGATGAGGGCTGAGGGTTGAGGATTGAGGTTTGAGGTCTGAGGACTGAGGATTGAGGATTGAAAATTGAGGATTGAGGATTGAGGATTGAAGACTGAGGATTGGGTATTGAGGATTGAAGAATGAGGATTGAGGATTGAGGATTGAAGATTCAGTATTGAGGATTGAAGATAGAGAGTTGAGGATTGAGGATCGAACATTGAGGACTGAGTGTTGATGGTTGAGTGATGAGAATTGATGTTTGTGGATAGAGATTTGAAGATTGCAGATTGAGTATTGAGTATTGAAAACTGTGAATTGAGGATATTCTACAGAGGATTGAGAATTGACAACTGATTGTTGAGGTCTGAGGGCTGAAGATTGAGGATTCAGGATTGAGGATTCAGAATTGATGTTTGAGGACTGAGGATTGAGGATTGAAGATTGAGTATTGAGGATTGAAGATTGAGGATTGAGGTTGAGGATTGAGGATAGAGGATGAGGGCTGAGGGTTGAGGATTGAGGTTTGAGGACTGAGGTCTGAGGATTGAGTATAGAGAATTGAGGATTGAGGATTGAGGATTGAAGATTGAGATTTGGGTATTGAGGATTGAAGAATGAGGATTGAGGATTGAGTATTGAGGATTGAGGATTGAAGATAGAGTATTGAGGATTGAGGATTGAGGATTGAGTATTGAGGATTGAGGATTGAGGGTTGAGGATTGAAGATTGATTATTGAGGATTGAAGATTGAGGTTTGAGGATTGAGGATTGCGGATTGACGATTGAGGATTGAGGATTGAGGGTTGAAGGTTGAGTGTTGATGATTGAAGGTTGAGGATTGACGATTGAGGATTGAGGATTGAGTATGATGGCTGAGGTTTGAGGTTTGAGGTTTGAGTATTGAATGCTGAGTATTCAGGATGTTCTATTGAGTATTGAGAATTGAGGATTGATGCTTTAGTATTGAGGATTCAGGATTGAGGATTGAGGATTGAGTATTGAAAATTGGGGATTGATGATTGAGGATTTAGGATTGAGGATTGAGGATTGAGGATTGAGGATTGAAAATTGAGTATTGAGGACTGAGGACTGAGGATAGAGGATTGAGGATGGAGCATTGAGTATTGAAGATTGATGACTGGGGAATGAGGATTGAAGATTGAGGATTGGGTATTGAGGGTTGAAGAATGAGGATTGAGGATTGAGGATTGAGGATTGAGGATTGAAGATTGAGTATTGAAGATTGAAGATTGATTATTGAGGATTGTGGATTGAGGATTGAGGATTGAACATTGAGGACTGAGTGTTGAGGGTTGAGTGATGAGAATTGGTGTTTGTGGATAGAAGTTTGCAGATTGCAGGTTGAGCATTGAGTATTGAGAACTGTGAATTGAGGATATTCTATTGAGGATTGAGGATTGACAACTGATTGTTGAGGACTGAGGGCTGAAGATTGAGGATTCAGGATTGAGGATTCAGAATTGAGTTTTGAGGACTGAGGATTGAGGATTGAATATTGAGGATTGAGGATTGAGGATCGAGGATTGAGGATGAGGGCTGAGGGTTGAGGATTGAGGTTTGAGGATTGAGGACTGAGGATTGAAGATTGATGATTGAGTATTGAGGATTGAAGATTGAGGATTGAGGATTGAGGATTGAGGATTGAGGATTGAGGATTGAGGATTGAAGATTGAGGACTGGGGACTGAGTGCTGAGTGTTGAGTGATGAGAATTGGTGTTTGTGGATAGAGATTTAAAGATTGCAGATTGAGTATTGAGTATTGAAAACTGTGAATTGATGATATTCTATTGAGGATTGAGAATTGACAACTGATTGTTGAGGACTGAGGATTGAGGATTGAAAATTGAGGATTGAGGATTGAGGATTGAAGACTGAGGATTGGGTATTGAGGATTGAAGAATGAGGATTGAGGATTGAGGATTGAGGATCGAGGATTGAGGATGAGGGCTGAGGGTTGAGGATTGAGGTTTGAGGATTGAGGACTGAGGATTGAAGATTGATGATTGAGTATTGAGGATTGAAGATTGAGGATTGAGGATTGAGGATTGAGGATTGAGGATTGAGGAATGAAGATTGAGTATTGAGGTTTGAAGATTGAGGATTTTGTATTGAGGATTGAGGGTTGAGTATTGAAGATTGAGGATTGGGGATTGAGGATTGACGATTGAGGATTAAGTATTGAGGATTGAGAATTGAGGATTGAGGATTGAGGATTGAAGATTGAGGATTGGGTATTGCGGATTGAACATTGAGGATTGAGGATTGAGGATTGAGGATTGAGGATTGAGGACTGAAGATTGAATATTGATGATTGAAGATTGAGGATTGAGGATTGAGGGTTGTGGATTGTGGACGAGGACTGAGGGTTGAGTATTGATGTCTGATGTCTGAGGATTGAGGATTGAGGATTGAGAATTGAGGATTGAGGATTGAGGATTGAAGATTGAGGATTGGGTATTGAGGATTGAAGAAAGAGGATTGAGGATTGAGGATTGAGGATTGAGGATTGAAGATTGAGAATTGAGGATTGAAGGTTGAGGATTGAGGACTGAGGATTGAGGATTGAGGATTGAGGATTGAGGATTGAGGAATGAAGATTGAGTATTGAGGTTTGAAGATTGAGGATTTTGGATTGAGGATTGAGGATTGAGTACTGAAGATTGAGTATTGATGATTGATTATTGAGGATTGAGGATTGTGGATTGAGGATTGAGGATTGAGGATTGAAGATTGAGTATTGAGGATTGACGATTGAGGATTGAGTATTGAGGATCGAGGATTGAGAATGAGGGCTGAGGGTTGAGGATCGAGGTTTGAGGATTGAGGACTGAGGATTGAGGATTGATGGTTGAGTATTGAGGATTGAAGATTGAGGATTGAGGATTGAGGATTGAGGATTGAGGATTGAGGATTGAAAATTGAGGACTGGGGACTGAGTGTTGAGGGTTGAGTGATGAGAATTGGTGTTTGTGGATAGAGATTTAAAGATTGCAGATTGAGTATTGAGTATTGAAAACTGTGAATTGATGATATTCTATTGAGGATTGAGAATTGACAACTGATTGTTGAGGACTGAGGTCTGAAGATTGAGGATTCAGGATTGAGGATCCAGGATTGAGGTTTGAGGACTGAGGATTGAGGATAGAGGATTTAGGATTGATGACAGAGGATTGAGCATTGAGGATTGAGGATTGAAGATTGAGGATTGAGTATTGCGGATTGAACATTGAGGATTGAGGATTGAGGATTGAGGACTGAAGATTGAATATTGATGATTGAAGATTGATGATTGAGGATTGAGGGTTGTGGATTGAGGACGAGGACTGAGGGTTGAGTATTGATGTCTGTGGTCTGAGGATTGAAGATTGTGGATTGAGAATTGAGGATTGAGGATTGAGGATTGAAGATTGAGGCTTGGGTATTGAGGATTGAAGAATGAGCATTGAGGATTGAGGATTGAGGATTGAGGATTGAGGATTGAAGATTGAGGATTGAGGATTGAGGTTTGAGGATTGAAGATTGAGTATTGAGGATCGAAGATTGAGGATTGAGGATTGAGGATTGAGGATTGAGGATTGACGATTGAAGATTGAGGATTGGGGACTGAGGATTGAAGACTGAGGATTGAGGATTGAGGATTAATGGTTGGGTATTGAGGATTGAACATTGAGGACTGAGTGTTGAGGGTTGCGTGATGAGAATTGATGATTGTGGATAGAGATTTGAAGATTGCAGATTGGGTATTGAGTATTGAAAACTGTGAATTGAGGATATTCTATTGGGGATTGAGGATTGACAACTGATTGTTGAGTACTGAGGGCTGAAGATTGAGGATTCAGGATTGAGGATTCAGAATTGTGGTTTGCGGACTGAGGATTGAAGATTGAAGATTGAGTATTGATGGTTGAGGATTGAGGATTGAGGATTGAGGATTGAGGATTGAAGATTGAGGATTGGGTATTGCGGATTGAATATTGAGGATTGAGTATTGAGGATTGAGCATTGAGGATTCAGGATTGAGTATTCAGAATTGAGGATTCAGGATTGTGTTTTGAGGACAGAGGATTGAGGCTTGAGGATTGAGGTTTGAGGATTGAGGATTGAGGATTGAGGATTGAGGATTTAAGATTGAGGATTGGGTATTGAGAATTGAACATTGAGGATTGAGGATTGAGGATTGAGGATTGAGGACTGAAGATTGAATATTGATGATTGAAGATTGAGGATTGAGGATTGGGGGTTGTGGATTGGGGACCAGGTCTGAGGGTTGAATATTGACGTTTGAGGACTGAGGATTGAGGATTGAGGATTGAGAATTGAGGATTGAGTATTGAGGATTGAAGATTGAGGATTGGGTATTGAGGATTGAAGTATGAGGATTGAGGATTGAAGATTGAGGATTGAGGATTGAGGATCGAGGATTGAGGATGAGGGCTGAGGGTTGAGGATTGAGGTTTGAGGATTGAGGACTGAGGATTGAAGATTGATGATTGAGTATTGAGGATTGAAGATTGAGGATTGAGGATTGAGGATTGAGGATTGAGGATTGAGGAATGAAGATTGAGTATTGAGGTTTGAAGATTGAGGATTTTGGATTGAGGATTGAGGGTTGAGTATTGAAGATTGAGGATTGGGGATTGAGGATTGACGATTGAGGATTGAGTATTGAGGATTGAGAATTGAGGATTGAGGATTGAGGATTGAAGATTGAGGATTGGGTATTGCGGATTGAACATTGAGGATTGAGGATTGAGGATTGAGGATTGAGGATTGAGGACTGAAGATTGAATATTGATGATTGAAGATTGAGGATTGAGGATTGAGGGTTGTGGATTGTGGACGAGGACTGAGGGTTGAGTATTGATGTCTGATGTCTGAGGATTGAGGATTGAGGATTGAGAATTGAGGATTGAGGATTGAGGATTGAAGATTGAGGATTGGGTATGGAGGATTGAAGAAAGAGGATTGAGGATTGAGGATTGAGGATTGAGGATTGAAGATTGAGAATTGAGGATTGAAGGTTGAGGATTGAGGACTGAGGATTGAGGATTGAGGATTGAGGATTGAGGATTGAGGAATGAAGATTGAGTATTGAGGATTGAAGATTGACGATTTTGGATTGAGGATTGAGGATTGAGTATTGAAGATTGAGGATTTGGGATTGAGGATTGGGGGTTGAGTATTCAGGACTGAGGGTTGAAGATTGAGGATTGAGGATTGAGGATTGAAGATAGAGGATTGGGTATTGAGGATTGAAGAATGAGGATTGAGGATTGAGGATTGAGGATTGAAGATTGATGATTGAGGATTGTGGATTGAGGATTGATGATTGAAAGTTGAGTATTGAGGATTGAAGATTGAGGATTGAGTATTGAGGATTAAGGATTGACTATGAGGGCTGAGGGTTGAGGATTGAGGTTTGAGGACTGAGGACTGAGGATTGAGGATTGAGAATTGAGGATTGAGGATTGAGGATTGAAGATTGAGGATTGGGTATTGAGGATTGAAGAATGAGGATTGAGGATTGAGGATTGAGGATTGAGGATTGAAGATTGAGGATTGAGGATTGAGGATTGAGGATTGCAGATTGAGTATTGAGGATTGAAGATTGAGGATTGAGTACTGAAGATTGAGTATTAATGACTGAGTATTGAGGATTGAGGATTGCGGATTGAGGATTGAGGATTGAGGATTGAAGATTGAGTATTGAGGATTGACGATTGAGGATTGGGTATTGAGGATCGAGGATTGAGAATGAGGGCTGAGGGTTGAGGATTGAGGTTTGAGGATTGAGGACTGAGGATTGAGGATTGATGATTGAGTATTGAGGATTGAAGATTGAGGATTGAGGATTGAGGATTGAGGATTGAGGATTGAGGATTGAGGATTGAAAATTGAGGACTGGGGACTGAGTGTTGAGGGTTGAGTGATGAGAATTGGTGTTTGTGGATAGAGATTTAAAGATTGCAGATTGAGTATTGAGTATTGAAAACTGTGAATTGATGATATTCTATTGAGGATTGAGAATTGACAACTGATTGTTGAGGACTGAGGTCTGAAGATTGAGGATTCAGGATTGAGGATCCAGGATTGAGGTTTGAGGACTGAGGATTGAGGATAGAGGATTGAGGATTGATGACAGAGGATTGAGCATTGAGGATTGAGGATTGAAGATTGAGGATTGAGTATTGTGGATTGAACATTGAGGATTGAGGATTGAGGATTGAGGACTGAAGATTGAATATTGATGATTGAAGATTGATGATTGAGGATTGAGGGTTGTGGATTGAGGACGAGGACTGAGGGTTGAGTTTTGATGTCTGTGGTCTGAGGATTGAAGATTGTGGATTGAGAATTGAGGATTGAGGATTGAGGATTGAAGATTGAGGCTTGGGTATTGAGGATTGAAGAATGAGCATTGAGGATTGAGGATTGAGGATTGAGGATTGAGGATTGAAGATTGAGGATTGAGGATTGAGGTTTGAGGATTGAAGATTGAGTATTGAGGATCGAAGATTGAGGATTGAGGATTGAGGATTGAGGATTGAGGATTGACGATTGAAGATTGAGTATTGGGGACTGAGGATTGAAGACTGAGGATTGAGGATTGAGGATTAATGATTGGGTATTGAGGATTGAACATTGAGGACTGAGTGTTGAGGGTTGAGTGATGAGAATTGATGTTTGTGGATAGAGATTTGAAGATTGCAGATTGAGTATTGAGTATTTAATACTGTGAACTGAGGATATTCTATTGGGGATTGAGGATTGACAACTGATTGTTGAGGACTGAGGGCTGAAGATTGAGGATTCAGGATTGAGGATTCAGAATTGTGGTTTGAGGACTGAGGATTGAAGATTGAAGATTGAGTATTGAGGATTGAAGATTGAGGGTTGAGGATTGAGGATTGAGGATTGAGGATTGAGGATGAGGGCTGAGGGTTGAAGATTGAGGTTTGAGGACTCAGGACTGAGGATTGAGGATTGAGAATTGAGGATTGAGGATTGAGGATTGAAGATTGAGGATAGGGTATTGAGGATTGAAGAATGAGGATTGAGGATGGGCGATTGAGTATTGAGGATTGAAGATTGAGTGTTCAGGATTGGAGATTGACGATTGAGGATTGAGGATTGAGGATTGAGGATCGAGGATTGAGGATTGAGGATTGAAGATTGAGTTTTGAGGATTGAAGGTTGAGGATTGAGGATTGAGGATTGAGGATTGAGTATTGAGGATTGAGAATTGAAGATTGAGGATTGGGGACTGCGTGTTGAGCGTTGAGTGATGAGGACTGATGTTTGTGGATAGAGATTTGAAGATTGCAGATTGAGTATTGAGTATCGAAACCTGCGAATTGAGGATATTCTATTGAGGATTGAGGATTGACAACTGATTGTTGAAGACTGAGGGCTGAAGATTGAGGATTCAGGGTTGAGGGTTCAGAATTGAGGTTTGAGGACTGAGGATTGAGGATTGAGGATTGAGGATTGAGGATTGAGGATTGAGTATTGAGGATTGAAGACTGAGGATTGAGGATTGAGGATCGAGGATTGAGGATGAGGGCTGAGGTTTGAGGATTGAGGTTTGGGGATTGAGGGCTGAGGATTGAGGATTGATGATTGAGTATTGAGGATTGAAGATTGAGCATTGAGGATTGAGGATTGAGGATTGAGGATTGAGGATTGAGGATTGAAAATTGAGGACTGGGGACTGATTGTTGAGGGTTGAGTGATAAGAATTGGTGTTTGTGGATAGAGATTTAAAGATTGCAGATTGAGTATTGAGTATTGAATACTGTGAATTGATGATATTCTATTGAGGATTGAGAATTGACAACTGATTGTTGAGGACTGAGGGCTGAAGATTGAGGATTCAGGATTGAGAATTCAGAATTGAGGATTGAGGACTGAGGACTGAGGATTGAGGATTGAGTATTGAGGATTGAAGATAGAGGATTAAGGATTGAGGATTGGGGATTGAGGATCTAGAATTGAAAATTGATTATTGAGGATTGAAGATTGAGGACTGTTGATTGAGGATTGAAGATTGAGGATTAAGGATTGAGGATTCAGGATTGAGGTTTGAGGATTGAGGGTTGAGGATTGAGGATTGAGGATTGAGGACGAGGACTGACGGTTGAGGATTGTGGCTTGAGGATTGAGGATTGAGAATTCAGGATGAGGACTGAGGTTTGAGGATTGAGGTTTGAGGAATGAGGATTGAGGTTTGGGGATTGAGGATTGAGGATTGAGGATTGAGTATTGAAGGTTGAGGATTGATGACTGAGGATTGAGGATTGCGGATTGACGATTGAGGATTGAGGTTTGAGGGTTGAAGGTTGAGTGTTGAGGATTGAAGTTTGAGGATTGACGATTCAGGATTGAGGATTGAGGATGATGGCTGAGGTTTGAGGTTTGAGGTTTGAGTATTGAATCCTGAGAATTCAGGATGTTCTATTGAGTATTGAGAATTGGGGATTGATGCTTTAGTATTGAGGATTCAGGATTGATGATTGAGGATTGAGTACTGAAGATTGAGGATTGATGATTGAGGATTTAGGATTGAGGATTGAGGATTGAGTATTGAGGATTGAGGATTGAGGATTGAAAATTGAGTATTGAGGATTGAAAGTTGAAGACTGAGGAATAAGAATTGAGGATTGAGGATTGAGGATTGAGGATTGAGGATTGAAGTTTGAGTGCTGAGGATTGAGGGTAGAAGATTGAGGATTGAGTATTGAGGATTGAGGATGAGGGCTGAGGTTTGAGGTTTGAGGTTTGAGATTGAATCCTGAGAATTCAGGATATTCTACTGAGTACTGAGAATTGAGGATTGATGGTTGAGTATTGAGACCGAGGATTGAGGATTGAAGATTGTGTATTGATGATTGAAGATTGAGGATTGAGGATTGAGTGTTGAGGGTTGAGGACGAGGACTGACGGTTGAGGATTGACGTTTGAGGATTGAGGGTTGAGGACTGACGACTGAGGATAGAGAATTGAGGATGGAGCATTGAGGATTGAAGATTGAGGACTGGGGATTGAGGATTAAAGATTGAGGATTAAGGATTTAGGATTGGGGACTAAGGATCTAGGATTGAATATTGATTATTGAGGATTGAAGATTGAGGTTTGAGGATTGAGGATTGAGAATGGAGAACTGAGGATAAGGACTGAGGGTTGAGGGTTGAGGATGAGGACTGAGGGTTGAGTATTGATGTCCGAGGTCTGAGGATTGAGGATTGAGGATTGAGAATTGAGGATTGAGGATTGAGTATTGAAGATTGAGGATTGGGTATTGAGGATTGAAGAATGAGGATTGAGGATTGAGGATTGATGACCGAGGATTGAGGATTGAGGTATGATGATTGTGGATTGAGTATTGAAAGTTGTGTGTTGAGGATTGAATATTGAGGATTGAGGATTGAGGATAGAGGATTGAAGATTGAGTATTGAGGATTGAAGATTGAGGATTGAGGATTGATGATTGAGGATTAAGGACTGAGGATTGAGGATTCAGTATTGAGCATTGAGGATTGAAGGTTGAGGACTGTTGATTGAGGATTGAAGATTGAGGATTAAGGATTGAGGATTGAGGATAGAGGTTTGAGGAATGAGGATTGAGGATTGAGGATTGAGGATTGAGGACGAGGACTGACGGTTGAGGATTGTGGGTTGGGGATTGAGGATTGAGAATTGAGGATGAGGACTGAGGTTTGAGGATGAGGGCTGAGGGTTGAGGATTGAGGTTTGAGGACTGAGGTCTGAGGATTGAGGATTGAGAATTGAGGATTGAGGATTGAGGATTGAAGATTGAGGATTGGGTATTGAGAATTGAAGAATGAGGATTGAGGATTGAGGATTGAGGTTTGAGGTACGAGGATTGAGGATTGAGGATTGAGGACTGAGGATTGACGATTGAGTATTGAGGACTGAGGATTGACCATTGAGTATTGAAGATTGAGGATTGATGACTGAGGATTGAGGATTGAGGTATGATGATTGCGGATTGAATATTGAAAATTGTGTGTTGAGGATTGAATATTGAGGATTGAGGATTGAGGATAGAGGATTGAAGATTGAGTATTGAGGATTGAAGATTGAGGATTGAGGATTGACGATTGAGGATTGAGGATTGAGGTTTGAGGATTGACGATGAGGGCTGAGGGTTGAGGATTGAGGTTTGAGGTCTGAGGACTGAGGATTGAGGATTGAAAATTGAGGATTGAGGATTGAGGATTGTAGACTGAGGATTGGGTATTGAGGATTGAAGAATGAGGATTGAGGATTGAGGATTGAGGATTGGGGACTGAGGATTGAGGATTGAGGATTGAGGATTGAGGATTGAAGATTCAGTATTGAGGATTGAAGATAGAGAGTTGAGGATTGAGGATCGAACATTGAGGACTGAGTGTTGATGGTTGAGTGATGAGAATTGATGTTTGTGGATAGAGATTTGAAGATTGCAGATTGAGTATTGAGTATTGAAAACTGTGAATTGAGGATATTCTACAGAGGATTGAGAATTGACAACTGATTGTTGAGGTCTGAGGGCTGAAGATTGAGGATTCAGGATTGAGGATTCAGAATTGATGTTTGAGGACTGAGGATTGAGGATTGAAGATTGAGTATTGAGGATTGAAGATTGAGGATTGAGGTTGAGGATTGAGGATAGAGGATGAGGGCTGAGGGTTGAGGATTGAGGTTTGAGGACTGAGGTCTGAGGATTGAGTATAGAGAATTGAGGATTGAGGATTGAGGATTGAAGATTGAGATTTGGGTATTGAGGATTGAAGAATGAGGATTGAGGATTGAGTATTGAGGATTGAGGATTGAAGATTGAGTATTGAGGATTGAGGATTGAGGATTGAGTATTGAGGATTGAGGATTGAGGGTTGAGGATTGAAGATTGATTATTGAGGATTGAAGATTGAGGTTTGAGGATTGAGGATTGCGGATTGACGATTGAGGATTGAGGATTGAGGGTTGAAGGTTGAGTGTTGATGATTGAAGGTTGAGGATTGACGATTGAGGATTGATGATTGAGGATGATGGCTGAGGTTTGAGGTTTGAGGTTTGAGTATTGAATCCTGAGAATTCAGGATGTTCTATTGAGTATTGAGAATTGAGGATTGATGCTTTAGTATTGAGGATTCAGGATTGAGGACTGAGGATTGAGTATTGAAAATTGGGGATTGATGATTGAGGATTTAGGATTGAGGATTGAGGATTGAGGATTGAGGATTGAAAATTGAGTATTGAGGACTGAGGACTGAGGATAGAGGATTGAGGATGGAGCATTGAGGATTGAAGATTGAGGACTGGGGAATGAGGATTGAAGATTGAGGATTGGGTATTGAGGGTTGAAGAATGAGGATTGAGGATTGAGGATTGAGGATTGAGGATTGAAGATTGAGTATTGAAGATTGAGGATTGATGATTGAGGATTGTGGATTGAGGATTGAGGATTGAACATTGAGGACTGAGTGTTGAGGGTTGAGTGATGAGAATTGGTGTTTGTGGATAGAAGTTTGAAGATTGCAGGTTGAGCATTGAGTATTGAGAACTGTGAATTGAGGATATTCTATTGAGGATTGAGGATTGACAACTGATTGTTGAGGACTGAGGGCTGAAGATTGAGGATTCAGGATTGAGGATTCAGAATTGAGTTTTGAGGAGTGAGGATTGAGGATTGAATATTGAGGATTGAGGATTGAGGATCGAGGATTGAGGATGAGGGCTGAGGGTTGAGGATTGAGGTTTGAGGATTGAGGACTGAGGATTGAAGATTGATGATTGAGTATTGAGGATTGAAGATTGAGGATTGAGGATTGAGGATTGAGGATTGAGGATTGAGGATTGAGGATTGAAGATTGAGGACTGGGGACTGAGTGCTGAGTGTTGAGTGATGAGAATTGGTGTTTGTGGGTAGAGATTTAAAGATTGCAGATTGAGTATTGAGTATTGAAAACTGTGAATTGATGATATTCTATTGAGGATTGAGAATTGACAACTGATTGTTGAGGACTGAGGTCTGAGGATTGAGGATTCAGGATTGAGGATCCAGGATTGGTGTTTGAGGAGTGAGGATTGAGGATTGAGGATAGAGGATTGAGGATTGAGGATTGAGGTTTGAGGATTGAGGATTGAAGATTGAGGATTGGGTAATGCGGATTGAACATTGAGGATTTAGGATTGAGGATTGAGGACTGAAGATTGAATATTGATGATTGAAGATTGATGATTGAGGATTGAGGGTTGTGGATTGAGGACGAGGACTGAGGGCTGAGCATTGATGTCTGAGGTCTGAGGATTGAGGATTGAGGATTGAGAATTGAGGATTGAGGATTGAGGATTGAAGATTGAGGATTGGGTATTGAGGATTGAAGAATGAGGATTGAGTATTGAGGATTGAGGATTGAGGATTGAGGATTGAGTATTGAAGATTGAGGATTGGGGATTGAGGATTGACGATTGAGGATTGAGTATTGAGGATTGAGAATTAGAGGATTGAGGATTGAAGATTGAGTATTGAGGATTGAAGATTGAGAATTGAGGATTGAGGATTGAGGATTGAAGATGAGGGCTGAGGGTTGAGGATTGAGGTTTGAGGACTGAGGATTGAGGATTGAGGATTGAGAGTTGAGGATTGAGGATTGAGGATTGAAGATTGAGGATTGGGTATTGAGGATTGAAGAATGAGCATTGAGGATTGAGGATTGAGGATTGAGGATTGAAGATTGAGGATTGAGGATTGAGGATTGAGGTTTGAGGATTGAGGATTGAGGATTGACGTTTGAGAATTGAAGATTGAGTATTGAGGGTTGAAGATTGAGGATTGAGGATTGAGGATTGAAGATTCAGTATTGAGGATTGAAGATTGAGGGTTGAAGATTGAGGATTGGGGATTGAGGATTGAGGATGAGGGCTGAGGGTTGAAGATTGAGGTTTGAGGACTCAGGACTGAGGATTGAGGATTGAGAATTGAGGATTGAGGATTGAGGATTGAAGATTGAGGATAGGGTATTGAGGATTGAAGAATGAGGATTGAGGATGGGCGATTGAGGATTGAGGATTGAAGATTGAGTATTCAGGATTGGAGATTGACGATTGAGGATTGAGGATTGAGGATCGAGGATTGAGGATTGAGGATTGAAGATTGAGTTTTGAGGATTGAAGGTTGAGGATTGAGAATTGAAGATTGAGGATTGGGGACTGAGTGTTGAGCGTTGAGTGATGAGGATTGATGTTTGTGGATAGAGATTTGAAGATTGCAGATTGAGTATTGAGTATCGAAATCTGCGAATTGAGGATATTCTATTGAGGATTGAGGATTGACAACTGATTGTTGAGGACTGAGGGCTGAAGATTGAGGATTCAGGGTTGAGGGTTCAGAATTGAGGTTTGAGGACTGAGGATTGAGGATTGAGGATTGAGGATTGAGGATTGAGGATTGAGGATTGAGTATTGGGGATTGAGGATTGAAGATTGAGGATTGAGGATTGAGGATTGAGGATTGGGGATTGAGGATTGATGATTGAGGATTGTGGATTAAGGATTGAAGATTGATGATTGAGGACTGAGGATAGAAGATTGAGGATTGGGGATTGAGGATCGACGATTGAGGATTGAGTATTGAGGATAGAGTATTGAGGCTTGAGGAATGAACATTGAGTATTGAGGACTGAAGATTGAGGATTGGGGACTGAGTGTTGAGGGTTGAGTGATGAGAATTGACGTTTGTGGATAGAGATATGAAGATTGCAGATTGAGTATTGCGTATGGAAAACTCTGAACTGAGGGTATTCTAGTGAGGATTGAGGATTGACAACTGATTGTTGAGGCCTGAGGGCTGAAGATTGAGGATTCAGGATTGAGGAGTCAGGATTGTGGTTTGAGGACTGAGGATTGAGAATTGAGGATTGGGGATTGAGGATTGAGGGTCGAGGATTGAAGATTGTAGATTGGTTATTGAGGATTTGACATTGAGGATTGAGAATTGAGGATTGAGGATTGAGGATTGAGGATTGAGGATTGAAGATTGAATATTGATGATTGACGGTTGAGGATTGAGGATTGAGGGTTGCGGATTGAGGACGGGGACTGAGGGTTGAGTATTGATGTTTGAGGTCTGAGGATTGAGGATAGAGGATTGAGAATTGACGATTGAGGATTGAGGATTGAAGATTGAGGATTGGATATTGAGGATTGAGGAGTGAGGACTGAGGATTGAGGATTGAGGATTGAAGATTGAGGATTGATGATTGAGGATTGAGGATAGAGGATTGAGGATTGAGTATTGGGGATTGAGGATTGAAGATTGAGGATTGAGGATTGAGGATTGAGGATTGAGGATTGAGTACTGAAGATTGAGTATTGATGACTGAGTATTGAGGATTGTGGATTGTGGATTGAGGATTGAGGATTGAGGATTGAAGTTTGAGTATTGAGGATTGACGATTAAGGATTGAGTATTGAGTATCGAGGATTGAGAATGAGGGCTGAGGGTTGAGGATTGAGGTTTGAGGATTGAGGACTGAGGATCGAGGATTGATGATTGAGTATTGAGGATTGAAGATTGAGGATTGAGGATTGAGGATTGAGGATTGAGGATTGAGGATTGAGGATTGAAAATTGAGGACTGGGGACTGAGTGTTGAGGGTTGAGTGATGAGAATTGGTGTTTGTGGATAGAGATTTAAAGATTGCAGATTGAGTATTGAGTATTGAAAACTGTGAATTGATGATATTCTATTGAGGATTGAGAATTGACAACTGATTGTTGAGGACTGAGGTCTGAAGGTTGAGGATTCAGGATTGAGGATCCAGGATTGAGGTTTGAGGACTGAGGATTGAGGATAGAGGATTGAGGATTGATGACAGAGGATTGAGCATTGAGGATTGAGGATTGAAGATTGAGGATTGAGTATTGCGGATTGAACATTGAGGATTGAGGATTGAGGATTGAGGACTGAAGATTGAATATTGATGATTGGAGATTGATGATTGAGGATTGAGGGTTGTGGATTGAGGACGAGGACTGAGGGTTGAGTATTGATGTCTGTGGTCTGAGGATTGAAGATTGTGGATTGAGAATTGAGGATTGAGGATTGAGGATTGAAGATTGAGGCTTGGGTATTGAGGATTGAAGAATGAGCATTGAGGATTGAGGATTGAGGACTGAGGATTGAGGATTGAAGATTGAGGATTGAGGATTGAGGTTTGAGGATTGAAGATTGAGTATTGAGGATCGAAGATTGAGGATTGAGGATTGAGGATTGAGGATTGAGGATTGACGATTGAAGATTGAGGATTGGGGACTGAGGATTGAAGACTGAGGATTGAGGATTGAGGATTAATGATTGGGTATTGAGGATTGAACATTGAGGACTGAGTGTTGAGGGTTGAGTGATGAGAATTGATGTTTGTGGATAGAGATTTGAAGATTGCAGATTGAGTATTGAGTATTTAATACTGTGAACTCAGGATATTCTATTGGGGATTGAGGATTGACAACTGATTGTTGAGGACTGAGGGCTGAAGATTGAGGATTCAGGATTGAGGATTCAGAATTGTGGTTTGAGGACTGAGGATTGAAGGTTGAAGATTGAGTATTGAGGATTGAAGATTGAGGGTTGAGGATTGAGGATTGAGTATTGAGGATTGAGGATGAGGGCTGAGGGTTGAAGATTGAGGTTAGAGGACTCAGGACTGAGGATTGAGGATTGAGAATTGAGGATTGAGGATTGAGGATTGAAGATTGAGGATAGGGTATTGAGGATTGAAGAATGAGGATTGAGGATGGGCGATTGAGGATTGAGGATTGAAGATTGAGTATTCAGGATTGGAGATTGACGATTGAGGATTGAGGATTGAGGATTGAGGATCGAGGATTGAGGATTGAGAATTGAAGATTGAGTTTTGAGGATTGAAGGTTGAGGATTGAGGATTGAGGATTGAGGATTGAGTATTGAGGATTGAGAATTGAAGATTGAGGATTGGGGACTGAGTGTTGAGCGTTGAGAGATGAGGACTGATGTTTGTGGATAGAGATTTGAAGATTGCAGATTGAGTATTGAGTATCGAAACCTGCGAATTGAGGATATTCTATTGAGGATTGGGGATTGACAACTGATTGTTGAGGACTGAGGGCTGAAGATTGAGGATTCAGGATTGAGGATACAGAATTGTGGTTTGCGGACTGAGGATTGAAGATTGAAGATTGAGTATTGAGGGTTGAGGATTGAGGATTGAGGATTGAGGATTGAGGTTGAGGGCTGAGGGTTGAAGATTGAGGTGTGAGGACTCAGGACTGAGGATTGAGGATTGAGAATTGAGGATTGAGTATTGAGGATTGAAGATTGAGGATAGGGTATTGAGGATTGAAGAATGAGGATGGAGGATGGGCGATTGAGGATTGTGGATTGAAGATTGAGTATTCAGGATTGGAGATTGACGATTGATTATTGAGGATTGAGGATCGAGGATTGAGGATTGAGGATTGAAGATTGAGTGTTGAGGATTGAAGATTGAGGATTGAGGATTGACGATTGAGGATTGAGTATTGAGAATTGAAGATTGAGGATTGGGGACTGAGTGTTGAGGGTTGAGCGATGAGGATTGATGATCGTGGATAGAGATTTGAAGATTGCAGATTCAGTATTGAGTATTGAAACCTGTGAATTGGGAATATTCGATTGAGGATTGAGGATTGACAACTGATTGTTGAGGACTGAGGGCTGAAGATTGAGGATTCAGGATTGAGGATTCGGAATTGTGGTTTGAGGACTGAGGATTGAGGATTGAGGATTGAGGATTGAGGATTGAGGATTGAGGATTGAGGATTGAAGATTCAGTATTGAGGATTGAAGATTGAGGATTGAGGATTGAGGATTGAGGATTGAGGATTGTGCATTGAGGACTGAGTATTGAGGATTGAAGATTGAGGATTCAGGATTGAGGATTGAGGATTGAGGAATGAGGATTGAGGATTGAGGGTTGTGGATTGGGGACCAGGACTGAGGGTTGAATATTGATATTTGAGGTATGAGGATTGCGGATTGAGGATTGAGAATTGAGGATTGAGGACTGAGGATTGAAGATTGAGGATTGGGTACTGAGGATTGAAGAATGAGAATTGAGGATTGAGGATTGAGGCCTGAGGATTGAGAATCGAGAACTGAGGATGAGGACTGAGGGCTGAGGGTTGAGGTTTGAGGAATGAGGACTGACGATTGAGGATTGAGGATTGAAGATTGAGTATTGAGGATTGAAGATTGTGGATTGAGGATTGAGGATTGAGGATTGAGGATTGAAGATTGAGGATTGGGGACTGAGTGTTGATACGCTGAGTGATGAGAATTGATGTTTGCGGGTAGAGATTTGAAGATTGCAGATTGAGTATTGCGTATGGAAAACTCTGAACTGAGGATATTCTATTGAGGATTGAGCATTGACAACTGATTGTTGAGGGCTGAGGGCTGAAGATTGAGGATTCAGGATTGAGGATTCAGGATTGTGGTTTGAGGACAGAGGATTGAGGATTGAGAATTGAGGATTGAGGATTGAGGATTGAGGATTGAGGATTGAGGATTGAGGATTGAGGACTGAAGATTGAATATTGATGATTGAAGATTGAGGATTGAGGATTGAGGGTTGTGGATTGAGGACGAGGACTGAGGGTTGAGTATTGATGTCTGATGTCTGAGGATTGAGGATTGAGGATTGAGAATTGAGGATTGAGGATTGAAGATTCAGGATTGGGTATTGAGGATTGAAGAAATAGGATTGAGGATTGAGTATTGAGGATTGAGGATTGAAGATTGAGAATTGAGGATTGAAGGTTGAGGATTGAGGACTGAGGATTGAGAATTGAGGATTGAGGATTGAGGAATGAAGATTGAGTATTGAGGTTTGAAGGTTGAGGATTTTGGATTGAGGATTGAGGATTGAGTATTGAAGATTGAGGATTTGGGATTGAGGATTGAGGGTTGAGTATTCAGGACTGAGGGTTGAAGATTGAGGATTGAGGATAGAGGATTGAAGATAGAGGATTGGGTATTGAGGATTGAAGAATGAGGATTGAGAATTGAGGATTGAGGATTGAAGATTGATGATTGAGGATTGTGGATTGAGGATTGATGACTGAAGGTTGAGTATTGAGGATTGAAGATTGAGGATTGAGTATTGAGGATTGAGTATTGACTATGAGGGCTGAGGGTTGAGGATTGAGGATTGAGGATTGAGGATTGAAGATTGAGGATTGGGTATTGAGGATTGAAGAATGAGGACTGAGGATTGAGGATCGAGTATTGAGGATTGAAGATTGAGTATTGAGGATTGAAGATTGTGGATTGAGGATTGAGGATTGAGGATTGAGGATTGAGGATTGAGGATTGAGGATTGAAGATTGAGGATTGAGGATTGAGGATTAAAGGTTGAGCATTGAGGATTGAGGATTGAGGATAGGGTATTGAGGATTGAAGAATGAGGATTGAGGATGGGCGATTGAGGATTGAGGATTGAAGATTGAGTATTCAGGATTGGAGATTGACGATTGAGGATTGAGGATTGAGGATTGAGGATCGAGGATTGAGGATTGAGAATTGAAGATTGAGTTTTGAGGATTGAAGGTTGAGGATTGAGGATTGAGGATTGAGGATTGAGTATTGAGGATTGAGAATTGAAGATTGAGGATTGGGGACTGAGTGTTGAGCGTTGAGAGATGAGGACTGATGTTTGTGGATAGAGATTTGAAGATTGCAGATTGAGTATTGAGTATCGAAACCTGCGAATTGAGGATATTCTATTGAGGATTGGGGATTGACAACTGATTGTTGAGGACTGAGGGCTGAAGATTGAGGATTCAGGATTGAGGATACAGAATTGTGGTTTGCGGACTGAGGATTGAAGATTGAAGATTGAGTATTGAGGGTTGAGGATTGAGGATTGAGGATTGAGGATTGAGGACGAGGACTGAGGGTTGAGTATTGATGTCTGTGGTCTGAGGATTGAAGATTGTGGATTGAGAATTGAGGATTGAGGATTGAGGATTGAAGATTGAGGCTTGGGTATTGAGGATTGAAGAATGAGCATTGAGGATTGAGGATTGAGGACTGAGGATTGAGGATTGAAGATTGAGGATTGAGGATTGAGGTTTGAGGATTGAAGATTGAGTATTGAGGATCGAAGATTGAGGATTGAGGATTGAGGATTGAGGATTGAGGATTGACGATTGAAGATTGAGGATTGGGGACTGAGGATTGAAGACTGAGGATTGAGGATTGAGGATTAATGATTGGGTATTGAGGATTGAACATTGAGGACTGAGTGTTGAGGGTTGAGTGATGAGAATTGATGTTTGTGGATAGAGATTTGAAGATTGCAGATTGAGTATTGAGTATTTAATACTGTGAACTCAGGATATTCTATTGGGGATTGAGGATTGACAACTGATTGTTGAGGACTGAGGGCTGAAGATTGAGGATTCAGGATTGAGGATTCAGAATTGTGGTTTGAGGACTGAGGATTGAAGGTTGAAGATTGAGTATTGAGGATTGAAGATTGAGGGTTGAGGATTGAGGATTGAGTATTGAGGATTGAGGATGAGGGCTGAGGGTTGAAGATTGAGGTTAGAGGACTCAGGACTGAGGATTGAGGATTGAGAATTGAGGATTGAGGATTGAGGATTGAAGATTGAGGATAGGGTATTGAGGATTGAAGAATGAGGATTGAGGATGGGCGATTGAGGATTGAGGATTGAAGATTGAGTATTCAGGATTGGAGATTGACGATTGAGGATTGAGGATTGAGGATTGAGGATCGAGGATTGAGGATTGAGAATTGAAGATTGAGTTTTGAGGATTGAAGGTTGAGGATTGAGGATTGAGGATTGAGGATTGAGTATTGAGGATTGAGAATTGAAGATTGAGGATTGGGGACTGAGTGTTGAGCGTTGAGAGATGAGGACTGATGTTTGTGGATAGAGATTTGAAGATTGCAGATTGAGTATTGAGTATCGAAACCTGCGAATTGAGGATATTCTATTGAGGATTGGGGATTGACAACTGATTGTTGAGGACTGAGGGCTGAAGATTGAGGATTCAGGATTGAGGATACAGAATTGTGGTTTGCGGACTGAGGATTGAAGATTGAAGATTGAGTATTGAGGGTTGAGGATTGAGGATTGAGGATTGAGGATTGAGGTTGAGGGCTGAGGGTTGAAGATTGAGGTGTGAGGACTCAGGACTGAGGATTGAGGATTGAGAATTGAGGATTGAGTATTGAGGATTGAAGATTGAGGATAGGGTATTGAGGATTGAAGAATGAGGATGGAGGATGGGCGATTGAGGATTGTGGATTGAAGATTGAGTATTCAGGATTGGAGATTGACGATTGATTATTGAGGATTGAGGATCGAGGATTGAGGATTGAGGATTGAAGATTGAGTGTTGAGGATTGAAGATTGAGGATTGAGGATTGACGATTGAGGATTGAGGATTGAGAATTGAAGATTGAGGATTGGGGACTGAGTGTTGAGGGTTGAGCGATGAGGATTGATGATCGTGGATAGAGATTTGAAGATTGCAGATTCAGTATTGAGTATTGAAACCTGTGAATTGGGAATATTCGATTGAGGATTGAGGATTGACAACTGATTGTTGAGGACTGAGGGCTGAAGATTGAGGATTCAGGATTGAGGATTCGGAATTGTGGTTTGAGGACTGAGGATTGAGGATTGAGGATTGAGGATTGAGGATTGAGGATTGAGGATTGAGGATTGAAGATTCAGTATTGAGGATTGAAGATTGAGGATTGAGGATTGAGGATTGAGGATTGAGGATTGTGCATTGAGGACTGAGTATTGAGGATTGAAGATTGAGGATTCAGGATTGAGGATTGAGGATTGAGGAATGAGGATTGAGGATTGAGGGTTGTGGATTGGGGACCAGGACTGAGGGTTGAATATTGATATTTGAGGTATGAGGATTGCGGATTGAGGATTGAGAATTGAGGATTGAGGACTGAGGATTGAAGATTGAGGATTGGGTACTGAGGATTGAAGAATGAGAATTGAGGATTGAGGATTGAGGCCTGAGGATTGAGAATCGAGAACTGAGGATGAGGACTGAGGGCTGAGGGTTGAGGTTTGAGGAATGAGGACTGACGATTGAGGATTGAGGATTGAAGATTGAGTATTGAGGATTGAAGATTGTGGATTGAGGATTGAGGATTGAGGATTGAGGATTGAAGATTGAGGATTGGGGACTGAGTGTTGATACGCTGAGTGATGAGAATTGATGTTTGCGGGTAGAGATTTGAAGATTGCAGATTGAGTATTGCGTATGGAAAACTCTGAACTGAGGATATTCTATTGAGGATTGAGCATTGACAACTGATTGTTGAGGGCTGAGGGCTGAAGATTGAGGATTCAGGATTGAGGATTCAGGATTGTGGTTTGAGGACAGAGGATTGAGGATTGAGAATTGAGGATTGAGGATTGAGGATTGAGGATTGAGGATTGAGGATTGAGGACTGAAGATTGAATATTGATGATTGAAGATTGAGGATTGAGGATTGAGGGTTGTGGATTGAGGACGAGGACTGAGGGTTGAGTATTGATGTCTGATGTCTGAGGATTGAGGATTGAGGATTGAGAATTGAGGATTGAGGATTGAAGATTCAGGATTGGGTATTGAGGATTGAAGAAATAGGATTGAGGATTGAGTATTGAGGATTGAGGATTGAAGATTGAGAATTGAGGATTGAAGGTTGAGGATTGAGGACTGAGGATTGAGAATTGAGGATTGAGGATTGAGGAATGAAGATTGAGTATTGAGGTTTGAAGGTTGAGGATTTTGGATTGAGGATTGAGGATTGAGTATTGAAGATTGAGGATTTGGGATTGAGGATTGAGGGTTGAGTATTCAGGACTGAGGGTTGAAGATTGAGGATTGAGGATAGAGGATTGAAGATAGAGGATTGGGTATTGAGGATTGAAGAATGAGGATTGAGAATTGAGGATTGAGGATTGAAGATTGATGATTGAGGATTGTGGATTGAGGATTGATGACTGAAGGTTGAGTATTGAGGATTGAAGATTGAGGATTGAGTATTGAGGATTGAGTATTGACTATGAGGGCTGAGGGTTGAGGATTGAGGATTGAGGATTGAGGATTGAAGATTGAGGATTGGGTATTGAGGATTGAAGAATGAGGACTGAGGATTGAGGATCGAGTATTGAGGATTGAAGATTGAGTATTGAGGATTGAAGATTGTGGATTGAGGATTGAGGATTGAGGATTGAGGATTGAGGATTGAGGATTGAGGATTGAAGATTGAGGATTGAGGATTGAGGATTAAAGGTTGAGCATTGAGGATTGAGGATTGAGGATAGGGTATTGAGGATTGAAGAATGAGGATTGAGGATGGGCGATTGAGGATTGAGGATTGAAGATTGAGTATTCAGGATTGGAGATTGACGATTGAGGATTGAGGATTGAGGATTGAGGATCGAGGATTGAGGATTGAGAATTGAAGATTGAGTTTTGAGGATTGAAGGTTGAGGATTGAGGATTGAGGATTGAGGATTGAGTATTGAGGATTGAGAATTGAAGATTGAGGATTGGGGACTGAGTGTTGAGCGTTGAGAGATGAGGACTGATGTTTGTGGATAGAGATTTGAAGATTGCAGATTGAGTATTGAGTATCGAAACCTGCGAATTGAGGATATTCTATTGAGGATTGGGGATTGACAACTGATTGTTGAGGACTGAGGGCTGAAGATTGAGGATTCAGGATTGAGGATACAGAATTGTGGTTTGCGGACTGAGGATTGAAGATTGAAGATTGAGTATTGAGGGTTGAGGATTGAGGATTGAGGATTGAGGATTGAGGTTGAGGGCTGAGGGTTGAAGATTGAGGTGTGAGGACTCAGGACTGAGGATTGAGGATTGAGAATTGAGGATTGAGTATTGAGGATTGAAGATTGAGGATAGGGTATTGAGGATTGAAGAATGAGGATGGAGGATGGGCGATTGAGGATTGTGGATTGAAGATTGAGTATTCAGGATTGGAGATTGACGATTGATTATTGAGGATTGAGGATCGAGGATTGAGGATTGAGGATTGAAGATTGAGTGTTGAGGATTGAAGATTGAGGATTGAGGATTGACGATTGAGGATTGAGGATTGAGAATTGAAGATTGAGGATTGGGGACTGAGTGTTGAGGGTTGAGCGATGAGGATTGATGATCGTGGATAGAGATTTGAAGATTGCAGATTCAGTATTGAGTATTGAAACCTGTGAATTGGGAATATTCGATTGAGGATTGAGGATTGACAACTGATTGTTGAGGACTGAGGGCTGAAGATTGAGGATTCAGGATTGAGGATTCGGAATTGTGGTTTGAGGACTGAGGATTGAGGATTGAGGATTGAGGATTGAGGATTGAGGATTGAGGATTGAGGATTGAAGATTCAGTATTGAGGATTGAAGATTGAGGATTGAGGATTGAGGATTGAGGATTGAGGATTGTGCATTGAGGACTGAGTATTGAGGATTGAAGATTGAGGATTCAGGATTGAGGATTGAGGATTGAGGAATGAGGATTGAGGATTGAGGGTTGTGGATTGGTGACCAGGACTGAGGGTTGAATATTGATATTTGAGGTATGAGGATTGCGGATTGAGGATTGAGAATTGAGGATTGAGGACTGAGGATTGAAGATTGAGGATTGGGTACTGAGGATTGAAGAATGAGAATTGAGGATTGAGGATTGATGCCTGAGGATTGAGAATCGAGAACTGAGGATGAGGACTGAGGGCTGAGGGTTGAGGTTTGAGGAATGAGGACTGACGATTGAGGATTGAGGATTGAAGATTGAGTATTGAGGATTGAAGATTGTGGATTGAGGATTGAGGATTGAGGATTGAGGATTGAAGATTGAGGATTGGGGACTGAGTGTTGATACGCTGAGTGATGAGAATTGATGTTTGCGGGTAGAGATTTGAAGATTGCAGATTGAGTATTGCGTATGGAAAACTCTGAACTGAGGATATTCTATTGAGGATTGAGCATTGACAACTGATTGTTGAGGGCTGAGGGCTGAAGATTGAGGATTCAGGATTGAGGATTCAGGATTGTGGTTTGAGGACAGAGGATTGAGGATTGAGAATTGAGGATTGAGGATTGAGGATTGAGGATTGAGGATTGAGGATTGAGGACTGAAGATTGAATATTGATGATTGAAGATTGAGGATTGAGGATTGAGGGTTGTGGATTGAGGACGAGGACTGAGGGTTGAGTATTGATGTCTGATGTCTGAGGATTGAGGATTGAGGATTGAGAATTGAGGATTGAGGATTGAAGATTCAGGATTGGGTATTGAGGATTGAAGAAATAGGATTGAGGATTGAGTATTGAGGATTGAGGATTGAAGATTGAGAATTGAGGATTGAAGGTTGAGGATTGAGGACTGAGGATTGAGAATTGAGGATTGAGGATTGAGGAATGAAGATTGAGTATTGAGGTTTGAAGGTTGAGGATTTTGGATTGAGGATTGAGGATTGAGTATTGAAGATTGAGGATTTGGGATTGAGGATTGAGGGTTGAGTATTCAGGACTGAGGGTTGAAGATTGAGGATTGAGGATAGAGGATTGAAGATAGAGGATTGGGTATTGAGGATTGAAGAATGAGGATTGAGAATTGAGGATTGAGGATTGAAGATTGATGATTGAGGATTGTGGATTGAGGATTGATGACTGAAGGTTGAGTATTGAGGATTGAAGATTGAGGATTGAGTATTGAGGATTGAGTATTGACTATGAGGGCTGAGGGTTGAGGATTGAGGATTGAGGATTGAGGATTGAAGATTGAGGATTGGGTATTGAGGATTGAAGAATGAGGACTGAGGATTGAGGATCGAGTATTGAGGATTGAAGATTGAGTATTGAGGATTGAAGATTGTGGATTGAGGATTGAGGATTGAGGATTGAGGATTGAGGATTGAGGATTGAGGATTGAAGATTGAGGATTGAGGATTGAGGATTAAAGGTTGAGCATTGAGGATTGAGGATTGAGGATTGATGATTGAGGATTGACGATTGAGGATTGAGGATTGAGGATTGAGTATTGAAGATTGAGGATTGATGATTGAGGATTGAGGATTGAGGATTGAGGATTAAGTATTGGGGATTGAGGATTGAAGATTGAGGATTGAGGATTGAGGATTAATGATTCAGTATTGAGGATTGAAGATTGAGAATTGAGGATTGAGGATTGAACATTGTGGACTGAGTGTTGAGGGTTGAGTGATGAGAATTGATGATTGTGGATAGAGATTTGAAGATTGCAGATTGGGTATTGAGTATTGAAAACTGTGAATTGAGGATATTCTATTGGGGATTGAGGATTGACAACTGATTGTTGAGTACTGAGGGCTGAAGATTGAGGATTCAGGATTGAGGATTCAGAATTGTGGTTTGCGGACTGAGGATTGAAGATTGAAGATTGAGTATTGAGGGTTGAGGATTGAGGATTGAAGATTCAGTATTGAGGATTGAAGATTGAGGATTGAGGATTGAGGATTGAGGATTGAGGATTGAGGATTGAGGATTGAGTACTGAAGATTGAGTATTGATGACTGAGGATTCAGGATTGAGGATTGAGGACTGAGGATTGAGGATTGAGGATTGAAGATTGAATATTGATGATTGAAGATTGAGGATTGAGGATTGAGTGTTCTGGATTGAGGACGAGGGCTGAGGGTTGAGTATTGACGTTTGAGGTCTGAGGATTGATGATTGAGGATCGAGAATAGAGGATTGAGGATGGAGGACTGAAGATTGAGGATTTGGTGTTGAGGATTGAAGAATGAGGATTGAGGATTGAGGATTGAGGATTGAGGATTGAAGATTGAGCATTGAGGATTGAAGATTGAGGATTGAGGATTGGGGATTGAGGATTGAGGATTGAGGATTGAGGATTGAGGATTGACAACTGATTGTTGAGGACTGAGGGCTGAAGATTGAGGATTCAGGATTGAGGATTCAGAATTGTGGTTTGCGGACTGAGGATTGAAGATTGAAGATTGAGTATTGAGGGTTGAGGATTGAGGATTGAGGATTGAGGATTGAGGTTGAGGGCTGAGGGTTGAAGATTGAGGTGTGAGGACTCAGGACTGAGGATTGAGGATTGAGAATTGAGGATTGAGTATTGAGGATTGAAGATTGAGGATAGGGTATTGAGGATTGAAGAATGAGGATGGAGGATGGGCGATTGAGGATTGTGGATTGAAGATTGAGTATTCAGGATTGGAGATTGACGATTGATTATTGAGGATTGAGGATCGAGGATTGAGGATTGAGGATTGAAGATTGAGTATTGAGGATTGAATATTGAGGATTGAGGATTGACGATTGAGGATTGAGGATTGAGAATTGAGGACTGAGTATTGAGGATTGAAGATTGAGGATTCAGGATTGAGGATTGAGGATTGAGGAATGAGGATTGAGGATTGAGGGTTGTGGATTGGGGACCAGGACTGAGGGTTGAATATTGATATTTGAGGTCTGAGGATTGCGGATTGAGGATTGAGAATTGAGGATTGAGGATTGAGGATTGAAGATTGAGGATTGGGTATTGAGGATTGAAGAATGAGAATTGAGGATTGAGGATTGAGGCCTGAGGATTCAGAATTGAGAACTGAGGATGAGGACTGAGGGCTGAGGGTTGAGGTTTGAGGAATGAAGACTGACGATTGAGGATTGAGGATTGAAGATTGAGTATTGAGGATTGAAGATTGTGGATTGAGGATTGAGGATTGAGGATTGAGGATTGAAGATTGAGGATTGGGGACTGAGTGTTGATACGCTGAGTGATGAGAATTGATGTCTGCGGGTAGAGATTTGAAGATTGCAGATTGAGTATTGCGTATGGAAAACTCTGAACTGAGGATATTCTATTGAGGATTGAGGATTGACAACTGATTGTTGAGGACTGAGGGCTGAAGATTGAGGATTCAGGATTGAGGATTCAGGATTGTGGTTTGAGGACAGAGGATTGAGGATTGAGAATTGAGGATTGAGGATTGAGGATTGAGGATCGAGTATTGAGGATTGAAGATTGAGTATTGAGGATTGAAGATTGTGGATTGAGGATTGAGGATTGAGGATTGAGGATTGAGGATTGAGGATTGAGGATTGAAGATTGAGGATTGAGGATTGAGGATTAAAGGTTGAGCATTGAGGATTGAGGATTGAGGATTGATGATTGAGGATTGACGATTGAGGATTGAGGATTGAGGATTGAGTATTGAAGATTGAGGATTGATGATTGAGGATTGAGGATTGAGGATTGAGGATTGAGTATTGGGGATTGAGGATTGAAGATTGAGGATTGAGGATTGAGGATTAATGATTCAGTATTGAGGATTGAAGATTGAGAATTGAGGATTGAGGATTGAACATTGTGGACTGAGTGTTGAGGGTTGAGTGATGAGAATTGATGATTGTGGATAGAGATTTGAAGATTGCAGATTGGGTATTGAGTATTGAAAACTGTGAATTGAGGATATTCTATTGGGGATTGAGGATTGACAACTGATTGTTGAGTACTGAGGGCTGAAGATTGAGGATTCAGGATTGAGGATTCAGAATTGTGGTTTGCGGACTGAGGATTGAAGATTGAAGATTGAGTATTGAGGGTTGAGGATTGAGGTTGAGGGCTGAGGGTTGAAGATTGAGGTGTGAGGACTCAGGACTGAGGATTGAGGATTGAGAATTGAGGATTGAGTATTGAGGATTGAAGATTGAGGATAGGGTATTGAGGATTGAAGAATGAGGATGGAGGATGGGCGATTGAGGATTGTGGTTTGAAGATTGAGTATTCAGGATTGGAGATTGACGATTGATTACTGAGGATTGAGGATCGAGGGTTGAGGATTGAGGATTGAAGATTGAGTATTGAGGATTGAAGATTGAGGATTGAGGATTGACGATTGAGGATTGAGGATTGAGAATTGAAGATTTAGGATTGGGGACTGAGTGTTGAGGGTTGAGTGATGAGGATTGATGTTTGTGGATAGAGATTTGAAGATTGCAGATTGAGTATTGAGTATTGAAAACTGTGAATTGAGGATATTCTACAGAGGATTGAGAATTGACAACTGATTGTTGAGGTCTGAGGGCTGAAGATTGAGGATTCAGGATTGAGGATTCAGAATTGATGTTTGAGGACTGAGGATTGAGGATTGAAGATTGAGTATTGAGGATTGAAGATTGAGGATTGAGGTTGAGGATTGAGGATAGAGGATGAGGGCTGAGGGTTGAGGATTGAGGTTTGAGGACTGAGGTCTGAGGATTGAGTATAGAGAATTGAGGATTGAGGATTGAGGATTGAAGATTGAGATTTGGGTATTGAGGATTGAAGAATGAGGATTGAGGATTGAGTATTGAGGATTGAGGATTGAAGATTGAGTATTGAGGATTGAGGATTGAGGATTGAGTATTGAGGATTGAGGATTGAGGGTTGAGGATTGAAGATTGATTATTGAGGATTGAAGATTGAGGTTTGAGGATTGAGGATTGCGGATTGACGATTGAGGATTGAGGATTGAGGGTTGAAGGTTGAGTGTTGATGATTGAAGGTTGAGGATTGACGATTGAGGATTGATGATTGAGGATGATGGCTGAGGTTTGAGGTTTGAGGTTTGAGTATTGAATCCCGAGAATTCAGGATGTTCTATTGAGTATTGAGAATTGAGGATTGATGCTTTAGTATTGAGGATTCAGGATTGAGGATTGAGGATTGAGTATTGAAAATTGGGGATTGATGATTGAGGATTTAGGATTGAGGATTGAGGATTGAGGATTGAGGATTGAAAATTGAGTATTGAGGACTGAGGACTGAGGATAGAGGATTGAGGATGGAGCATTGAGGATTGAAGATTGAGGACTGGGGAATGAGGATTGAAGATTGAGGATTGGGTATTGAGGGTTGAAGAATGAGGATTGAGGATTGAGGATTGAGGATTGAGGATTGAAGATTGAGTATTGAAGATTGAGGATTGATGATTGAGGATTGTGGATTGAGGATTGAGGATTGAACATTGAGGACTGAGTGTTGAGGGTTGAGTGATGAGAATTGGTGTTTGTGGATAGAAGTTTGAAGATTGCAGGTTGAGCATTGAGTATTGAGAACTGTGAATTGAGGATATTCTATTGAGGATTGAGGATTGACAACTGATTGTTGAGGACTGAGGGCTGAAGATTGAGGATTCAGGATTGAGGATTCAGAATTGAGTTTTGAGGAGTGAGGATTGAGGATTGAATATTGAGGATTGAGGATTGAGGATCGAGGATTGAGGATGAGGGCTGAGGGTTGAGGATTGAGGTTTGAGGATTGAGGACTGAGGATTGAAGATTGATGATTGAGTATTGAGGATTGAAGATTGAGGATTGAGGATTGAGGATTGAGGATTGAGGATTGAGGATTGAGGATTGAAGATTGAGGACTGGGGACTGAGTGCTGAGTGTTGAGTGATGAGAATTGGTGTTTGTGGGTAGAGATTTAAAGATTGCAGATTGAGTATTGAGTATTGAAAACTGTGAATTGATGATATTCTATTGAGGATTGAGAATTGACAACTGATTGTTGAGGACTGAGGTCTGAGGATTGAGGATTCAGGATTGAGGATCCAGGATTGGTGTTTGAGGAGTGAGGATTGAGGATTGAGGATAGAGGATTGAGGATTGAGGATTGAGGTTTGAGGATTGAGGATTGAAGATTGAGGATTGGGTAATGCGGATTGAACATTGAGGATTTAGGATTGAGGATTGAGGACTGAAGATTGAATATTGATGATTGAAGATTGATGATTGAGGATTGAGGGTTGTGGATTGAGGACGAGGACTGAGGGCTGAGCATTGATGTCTGAGGTCTGAGGATTGAGGATTGAGGATTGAGAATTGAGGATTGAGGATTGAGGATTGAAGATTGAGGATTGGGTATTGAGGATTGAAGAATGAGGATTGAGTATTGAGGATTGAGGATTGAGGATTGAGGATTGAGTATTGAAGATTGAGGATTGGGGATTGAGGATTGACGATTGAGGATTGAGTATTGAGGATTGAGAATTAGAGGATTGAGGATTGAAGATTGAGTATTGAGGATTGAAGATTGAGAATTGAGGATTGAGGATTGAGGATTGAAGATGAGGGCTGAGGGTTGAGGATTGAGGTTTGAGGACTGAGGATTGAGGATTGAGGATTGAGAGTTGAGGATTGAGGATTGAGGATTGAAGATTGAGGATTGGGTATTGAGGATTGAAGAATGAGCATTGAGGATTGAGGATTGAGGATTGAGGATTGAAGATTGAGGATTGAGGATTGAGGATTGAGGTTTGAGGATTGAGGATTGAGGATTGACGTTTGAGAATTGAAGATTGAGTATTGAGGGTTGAAGATTGAGGATTGAGGATTGAGGATTGAAGATTCAGTATTGAGGATTGAAGATTGAGGGTTGAAGATTGAGGATTGGGGATTGAGGATTGAGGATGAGGGCTGAGGGTTGAAGATTGAGGTTTGAGGACTCAGGACTGAGGATTGAGGATTGAGAATTGAGGATTGAGGATTGAGGATTGAAGATTGAGGATAGGGTATTGAGGATTGAAGAATGAGGATTGAGGATGGGCGATTGAGGATTGAGGATTGAAGATTGAGTATTCAGGATTGGAGATTGACGATTGAGGATTGAGGATTGAGGATCGAGGATTGAGGATTGAGGATTGAAGATTGAGTTTTGAGGATTGAAGGTTGAGGATTGAGAATTGAAGATTGAGGATTGGGGACTGAGTGTTGAGCGTTGAGTGATGAGGATTGATGTTTGTGGATAGAGATTTGAAGATTGCAGATTGAGTATTGAGTATCGAAATCTGCGAATTGAGGATATTCTATTGAGGATTGAGGATTGACAACTGATTGTTGAGGACTGAGGGCTGAAGATTGAGGATTCAGGGTTGAGGGTTCAGAATTGAGGTTTGAGGACTGAGGATTGAGGATTGAGGATTGAGGATTGAGGATTGAGGATTGAGGATTGAGTATTGGGGATTGAGGATTGAAGATTGAGGATTGAGGATTGAGGATTGAGGATTGGGGATTGAGGATTGATGATTGAGGATTGTGGATTAAGGATTGAAGATTGATGATTGAGGACTGAGGATAGAAGATTGAGGATTGGGGATTGAGGATCGACGATTGAGGATTGAGTATTGAGGATAGAGTATTGAGGCTTGAGGAATGAACATTGAGTATTGAGGACTGAAGATTGAGGATTGGGGACTGAGTGTTGAGGGTTGAGTGATGAGAATTGACGTTTGTGGATAGAGATATGAAGATTGCAGATTGAGTATTGCGTATGGAAAACTCTGAACTGAGGGTATTCTAGTGAGGATTGAGGATTGACAACTGATTGTTGAGGCCTGAGGGCTGAAGATTGAGGATTCAGGATTGAGGAGTCAGGATTGTGGTTTGAGGACTGAGGATTGAGGATTGAGGATTGGGGATTGAGGATTGAGGGTCGAGGATTGAAGATTGTAGATTGGTTATTGAGGATTTGACATTGAGGATTGAGAATTGAGGATTGAGGATTGAGGATTGAGGATTGAGGATTGAAGATTGAATATTGATGATTGACGGTTGAGGATTGAGGATTGAGGGTTGCGGATTGAGGACGGGGACTGAGGGTTGAGTATTGATGTTTGAGGTCTGAGGATTGAGGATAGAGGATTGAGAATTGACGATTGAGGATTGAGGATTGAAGATTGAGGATTGGATATTGAGGATTGAGGAGTGAGGACTGAGGATTGAGGATTGAGGATTGAAGATTGAGGATTGATGATTGAGGATTGAGGATAGAGGATTGAGGATTGAGTATTGGGGATTGAGGATTGAAGATTGAGGATTGAGGATTGAGGATTGAGGATTGAGGATTGAGTACTGAAGATTGAGTATTGATGACTGAGTATTGAGGATTGAGGATTGTGGATTGAGGATTGAGGATTGAGGATTGAAGTTTGAGTATTGAGGATTGACGATTGAGGATTGAGTATTGAGTATCGAGGATTGAGAATGAGGGCTGAGGGTTGAGGATTGAGGTTTGAGGATTGAGGACTGAGGATCGAGGATTGATGATTGAGTATTGAGGATTGAAGATTGAGGATTGAGGATTGAGGATTGAGGATTGAGGATTGAGGATTGAGGATTGAAAATTGAGGACTGGGGACTGAGTGTTGAGGGTTGAGTGATGAGAATTGGTGTTTGTGGATAGAGATTTAAAGATTGCAGATTGAGTATTGAGTATTGAAAACTGTGAATTGATGATATTCTATTGAGGATTGAGAATTGACAACTGATTGTTGAGGACTGAGGTCTGAAGGTTGAGGATTCAGGATTGAGGATCCAGGATTGAGGTTTGAGGACTGAGGATTGAGGATAGAGGATTGAGGATTGATGACAGAGGATTGAGCATTGAGGATTGAGGATTGAAGATTGAGGATTGAGTATTGCGGATTGAACATTGAGGATTGAGGATTGAGGATTGAGGACTGAAGATTGAATATTGATGATTGGAGATTGATGATTGAGGATTGAGGGTTGTGGATTGAGGACGAGGACTGAGGGTTGAGTATTGATGTCTGTGGTCTGAGGATTGAAGATTGTGGTTTGAGAATTGAGGATTGAGGATTGAGGATTGAAGATTGAGGCTTGGGTATTGAGGATTGAAGAATGAGCATTGAGGATTGAGGATTGAGGACTGAGGATTGAGGATTGAAGATTGAGGATTGAGGATTGAGGTTTGAGGATTGAAGATTGAGTATTGAGGATCGAAGATTGAGGATTGAGGATTGAGGATTGAGGATTGAGGATTGACGATTGAAGATTGAGGATTGGGGACTGAGGATTGAAGACTGAGGATTGAGGATTGAGGATTAATGATTGGGTATTGAGGATTGAACATTGAGGACTGAGTGTTGAGGGTTGAGTGATGAGAATTGATGTTTGTGGATAGAGATTTGAAGATTGCAGATTGAGTATTGAGTATTTAATACTGTGAACTCAGGATATTCTATTGGGGATTGAGGATTGACAACTGATTGTTGAGGACTGAGGGCTGAAGATTGAGGATTCAGGATTGAGGATTCAGAATTGTGGTTTGAGGACTGAGGATTGAAGGTTGAAGATTGAGTATTGAGGATTGAAGATTGAGGGTTGAGGATTGAGGATTGAGTATTGAGGATTGAGGATGAGGGCTGAGGGTTGAAGATTGAGGTTTGAGGACTCAGGACTGAGGATTGAGGATTGAGAATTGAGGATTGAGGATTGAGGATTGAAGATTGAGGATAGGGTATTGAGGATTGAAGAATGAGGATTGAGGATGGGCGATTGAGGATTGAGGATTGAAGATTGAGTATTCAGGATTGGAGATTGACGATTGAGGATTGAGGATTGAGGATTGAGGATCGAGGATTGAGGATTGAGAATTGAAGATTGAGTTTTGAGGATTGAAGGTTGAGGATTGAGGATTGAGGATTGAGGATTGAGTATTGAGGATTGAGAATTGAAGATTGAGGATTGGGGACTGAGTGTTGAGCGTTGAGAGATGAGGACTGATGTTTGTGGATAGAGATTTGAAGATTGCAGATTGAGTATTGAGTATCGAAACCTGCGAATTGAGGATATTCTATTGAGGATTGGGGATTGACAACTGATTGTTGAGGACTGAGGGCTGAAGATTGAGGATTCAGGATTGAGGATACAGAATTGTGGTTTGCGGACTGAGGATTGAAGATTGAAGATTGAGTATTGAGCGTTGAGGATTGAGGATTGAGGATTGAGGATTGAGGTTGAGGGCTGAGGGTTGAAGATTGAGGTGTGAGGACTCAGGACTGAGGATTGAGGATTGAGAATTGAGGATTGAGTATTGAGGATTGAAGATTGAGGATAGGGTATTGAGGATTGAAGAATGAGGATGGAGGATGGGCGATTGAGGATTGTGGATTGAAGATTGAGTATTCAGGATTGGAGATTGACGATTGATTATTGAGGATTGAGGATCGAGGATTGAGGATTGAGGATTGAAGATTGAGTGTTGAGGATTGAAGATTGAGGATTGAGGATTGACGATTGAGGATTGAGGATTGAGAATTGAAGATTGAGGATTGGGGACTGAGTGTTGAGGGTTGAGCGATGAGGATTGATGATCGTGGATAGAGATTTGAAGATTGCAGATTCAGTATTGAGTATTGAAACCTGTGAATTGGGAATATTCGATTGAGGATTGAGGATTGACAACTGATTGTTGAGGACTGAGGGCTGAAGATTGAGGATTCAGGATTGAGGATTCGGAATTGTGGTTTGAGGACTGAGGATTGAGGATTGAGGATTGAGGATTGAGGATTGAGGATTGAGGATTGAGGATTGAAGATTCAGTATTGAGGATTGAAGATTGAGGATTGAGGATTGAGGATTGAGGATTGAGGATTGTGCATTGAGGACTGAGTATTGAGGATTGAAGATTGAGGATTCAGGATTGAGGATTGAGGATTGAGGAATGAGGATTGAGGATTGAGGGTTGTGGATTGGGGACCAGGACTGAGGGTTGAATATTGATATTTGAGGTATGAGGATTGCGGATTGAGGATTGAGAATTGAGGATTGAGGACTGAGGATTGAAGATTGAGGATTGGGTACTGAGGATTGAAGAATGAGAATTGAGGATTGAGGATTGAGGCCTGAGGATTGAGAATCGAGAACCGAGGATGAGGACTGAGGGCTGAGGGTTGAGGTTTGAGGAATGAGGACTGACGATTGAGGATTGAGGATTGAAGATTGAGTATTGAGGATTGAAGATTGTGGATTGAGGATTGAGGATTGAGGATTGAGGATTGAAGATTGAGGATTGGGGACTGAGTGTTGATACGCTGAGTGATGAGAATTGATGTTTGCGGGTAGAGATTTGAAGATTGCAGATTGAGTATTGCGTATGGAAAACTCTGAACTGAGGATATTCTATTGAGGATTGAGCATTGACAACTGATTGTTGAGGGCTGAGGGCTGAAGATTGAGGATTCAGGATTGAGGATTCAGGATTGTGGTTTGAGGACAGAGGATTGAGGATTGAGAATTGAGGATTGAGGATTGAGGATTGAGGATTGAGGATTGAGGATTGAGGACTGAAGATTGAATATTGATGATTGAAGATTGAGGATTGAGGATTGAGGGTTGTGGATTGAGGACGAGGACTGAGGGTTGAGTATTGATGTCTGATGTCTGAGGATTGAGGATTGAGGATTGAGAATTGAGGATTGAGGATTGAAGATTCAGGATTGGGTATTGAGGATTGAAGAAATAGGATTGAGGATTGAGTATTGAGGATTGAGGATTGAAGATTGAGAATTGAGGATTGAAGGTTGAGGATTGAGGACTGAGGATTGAGAATTGAGGATTGAGGATTGAGGAATGAAGATTGAGTATTGAGGTTTGAAGGTTGAGGATTTTGGATTGAGGATTGAGGATTGAGTATTGAAGATTGAGGATTTGGGATTGAGGATTGAGGGTTGAGTATTCAGGACGGAGGGTTGAAGATTGAGGATTGAGGATAGAGGATTGAAGATAGAGGATTGGGTATTGAGGATTGAAGAATGAGGATTGAGAATTGAGGATTGAGGATTGAAGATTGATGATTGAGGATTGTGGATTGAGGATTGATGACTGAAGGTTGAGTATTGAGGATTGAAGATTGAGGATTGAGTATTGAGGATTGAGTATTGACTATGAGGGCTGAGGGTTGAGGATTGAGGATTGAGGATTGAGGATTGAAGATTGAGGATTGGGTATTGAGGATTGAAGAATGAGGACTGAGGATTGAGGATCGAGTATTGAGGATTGAAGATTGAGTATTGAGGATTGAAGATTGTGGATTGAGGATTGAGGATTGAGGATTGAGGATTGAGGATTGAGGATTGAGGATTGAAGATTGAGGATTGAGGATTGAGGATTAAAGGTTGAGCATTGAGGATTGAGGATTGAGGATTGATGATTGAGGATTGACGATTGAGGATTGAGGATTGAGGATTGAGTATTGAAGATTGAGGATTGATGATTGAGGATTGAGGATTGAGGATTGAGGATTGAGTATTGGGGATTGAGGATTGAAGATTGAGGATTGAGGATTGAGGATTAATGATTCAGTATTGAGGATTGAAGATTGAGAATTGAGGATTGAGGATTGAACATTGTGGACTGAGTGTTGAGGGTTGAGTGATGAGAATTGATGATTGTGGATAGAGATTTGAAGATTGCAGATTGGGTATTGAGTATTGAAAACTGTGAATTGAGGATATTCTATTGGGGATTGAGGATTGACAACTGATTGTTGAGGACTGAGGGCTGAAGATTGAGGATTCAGGATTGAGGATTCGGAATTGTGGTTTGAGGACTGAGGATTGAGGATTGAGGATTGAGGATTGAGGATTGAGGATTGAGGATTGAGGATTGAAGATTCAGTATTGAGGATTGAAGATTGAGGATTGAGGATTGAGGATTGAGGATTGAGGATTGTGCATTGAGGACTGAGTATTGAGGATTGAAGATTGAGGATTCAGGATTGAGGATTGAGGATTGAGGAATGAGGATTGAGGATTGAGGGTTGTGGATTGGGGACCAGGACTGAGGGTTGAATATTGATATTTGAGGTATGAGGATTGCGGATTGAGGATTGAGAATTGAGGATTGAGGACTGAGGATTGAAGATTGAGGATTGGGTACTGAGGATTGAAGAATGAGAATTGAGGATTGAGGATTGAGGCCTGAGGATTGAGAATCGAGAACTGAGGATGAGGACTGAGGGCTGAGGGTTGAGGTTTGAGGAATGAGGACTGACGATTGAGGATTGAGGATTGAAGATTGAGTATTGAGGATTGAAGATTGTGGATTGAGGATTGAGGATTGAGGATTGAGGATTGAAGATTGAGGATTGGGGACTGAGTGTTGATACGCTGAGTGATGAGAATTGATGTTTGCGGGTAGAGATTTGAAGATAGCAGATTGAGTATTGCGTATGGAAAACTCTGAACTGAGGATATTCTATTGAGGATTGAGCATTGACAACTGATTGTTGAGGGCTGAGGGCTGAAGATTGAGGAATCAGGATTGAGGATTCAGGATTGTGGTTTGAGGACAGAGGATTGAGGATTGAGAATTGAGGATTGAGGATTGAGGATTGAGGATTGAGGATTGAGGATTGAGGACTGAAGATTGAATATTGATGATTGAAGATTGAGGATTGAGGATTGAGGGTTGTGGATTGAGGACGAGGACTGAGGGTTGAGTATTGATGTCTGATGTCTGAGGATTGAGGATTGAGGATTGAGAATTGAGGATTGAGGATTGAAGATTCAGGATTGGGTATTGAGGATTGAAGAAATAGGATTGAGGATTGAGTATTGAGGATTGAGGATTGAAGATTGAGAATTGAGGATTGAAGGTTGAGGATTGAGGACTGAGGATTGAGAATTGAGGATTGAGGATTGAGGAATGAAGATTGAGTATTGAGGTTTGAAGGTTGAGGATTTTGGATTGAGGATTGAGGATTGAGTATTGAAGATTGAGGATTTGGGATTGAGGATTGAGGGTTGAGTATTCAGGACGGAGGGTTGAAGATTGAGGATTGAGGATAGAGGATTGAAGATAGAGGATTGGGTATTGAGGATTGAAGAATGAGGATTGAGAATTGAGGATTGAGGATTGAAGATTGATGATTGAGGATTGTGGATTGAGGATTGATGACTGAAGGTTGAGTATTGAGGATTGAAGATTGAGGATTGAGTATTGAGGATTGAGTATTGACTATGAGGGCTGAGGGTTGAGGATTGAGGATTGAGGATTGAGGATTGAAGATTGAGGATTGGGTATTGAGGATTGAAGAATGAGGACTGAGGATTGAGGATCGAGTATTGAGGATTGAAGATTGAGTATTGAGGATTGAAGATTGTGGATTGAGGATTGAGGATTGAGGATTGAGGATTGAGGATTGAGGATTGAGGATTGAAGATTGAGGATTGAGGATTGAGGATTAAAGGTTGAGCATTGAGGATTGAGGATTGAGGATTGATGATTGAGGATTGACGATTGAGGATTGAGGATTGAGGATTGAGTATTGAAGATTGAGGATTGATGATTGAGGATTGAGGATTGAGGATTGAGGATTGAGTATTGGGGATTGAGGATTGAAGATTGAGGATTGAGGATTGAGGATTAATGATTCAGTATTGAGGATTGAAGATTGAGAATTGAGGATTGAGGATTGAACATTGTGGACTGAGTGTTGAGGGTTGAGTGATGAGAATTGATGATTGTGGATAGAGATTTGAAGATTGCAGATTGGGTATTGAGTATTGAAAACTGTGAATTGAGGATATTCTATTGGGGATTGAGGATTGACAACTGATTGTTGAGTACTGAGGGCTGAAGATTGAGGATTCAGGATTGAGGATTCAGAATTGTGGTTTGCGGACTGAGGATTGAAGATTGAAGATTGAGTATTGAGGGTTGAGGATTGAGGTTGAGGGCTGAGGGTTGAAGATTGAGGTGTGAGGACTCAGGACTGAGGATTGAGGATTGAGAATTGAGGATTGAGTATTGAGGATTGAAGATTGAGGATAGGGTATTGAGGATTGAAGAATGAGGATGGAGGATGGGCGATTGAGGATTGTGGTTTGAAGATTGAGTATTCAGGATTGGAGATTGACGATTGATTACTGAGGATTGAGGATCGAGGGTTGAGGATTGAGGATTGAAGATTGAGTATTGAGGATTGAAGATTGAGGATTGAGGATTGACGATTGAGGATTGAGGATTGAGAATTGAAGATTTAGGATTGGGGACTGAGTGTTGAGGGTTGAGTGATGAGGATTGATGATCGTGGATAGAGATTTGAAGATTGCAGATTCAGTATTGAGTATTGAAACCTGTGAATTGAGGATATTCGATTGAGGATTTAGGATTGACAACTGATTGTTGAGGACTGAGGGCTGAAGATTGAGGATTCAGGATTGAGGATTCGGAATTGAGGTTTGAGGACTGAGGATTGAGGATTGAGGATTGAGGATTGAGGATTGAGGATTGAGGATTGAAGATTCAGTATTGAGGATTGAAGATTGAGGATTGAGGATTGAGGATTGAGGATTGAGGATTGAGGATTGAGGATTGAGTACTGAAGATTGAGTATTGATGACTGAGGATTCAGGATTGAGGATTGAGGACTGAGGATTGAGGATTGAGGATTGAAGATTGAATATTGATGATTGAAGATTGAGGATTGAGGATTGAGTGTTGTGGATTGAGGACGAGGGCTGAGGGTTGAGTATTGACGTTTGAGGTCTGAGGATTGATGATTGAGGATCGAGAATAGAGGATTGAGGATGGAGGACTGAAGATTGAGGATTTGGTGTTGAGGATTGAAGAATGAGGATTGAGGATTGAGGATTGAGGATTGAGGATTGAAGATTGAGCATTGAGGATTGAAGATTGAGGATTGAGGATTGGGGATTGAGGATTGAGGATTGAGGATTGAGGATTGAGGATTGACAACTGATTGTTGAGGACTGAGGGCTGAAGATTGAGGATTCAGGATTGAGGATTCAGAATTGTGGTTTGCGGACTGAGGATTGAAGATTGAAGATTGAGTATTGAGGGTTGAGGATTGAGGATTGAGGATTGAGGATTGAGGTTGAGGGCTGAGGGTTGAAGATTGAGGTGTGAGGACTCAGGACTGAGGATTGAGGATTGAGAATTGAGGATTGAGTATTGAGGATTGAAGATTGAGGATAGGGTATTGAGGATTGAAGAATGAGGATGGAGGATGGGCGATTGAGGATTGTGGTTTGAAGATTGAGTATTCAGGATTGGAGATTGACGATTGATTACTGAGGATTGAGGATCGAGGGTTGAGGATTGAGGATTGAAGATTGAGTATTGAGGATTGAAGATTGAGGATTGAGGATTGACGATTGAGGATTGAGGATTGAGAATTGAAGATTTAGGATTGGGGACTGAGTGTTGAGGGTAGAGTGATGAGGATTGATGATCGTGGATAGAGATTTGAAGATTGCAGATTCAGTATTGAGTATTGAAACCTGTGAATTGAGGATATTCGATTGAGGATTTAGGATTGACAACTGATTGTTGAGGACTGAGGGCTGAAGATTGAGGATTCAGGATTGAGGATTCGGAATTGAGGTTTGAGGACTGAGGATTGAGGATTGAGGATTGAGGATTGAGGATTGAGGATTGAGGATTGAAGATTCAGTATTGAGGATTGAAGATTGAGGATTGAGGATTGAGGATTGAGGATTGAGGATTGAGGATTGAGGATTGAGTACTGAAGATTGAGTATTGATGACTGAGGATTCAGGATTGAGGATTGAGGACTGAGGATTGAGGATTGAGGATTGAAGATTGAATATTGATGATTGAAGATTGAGGATTGAGGATTGAGTGTTGTGGATTGAGGACGAGGGCTGAGGGTTGAGTATTGACGTTTGAGGTCTGAGGATTGATGATTGAGGATCGAGAATAGAGGATTGAGGATGGAGGACTGAAGATTGAGGATTTGGTGTTGAGGATTGAAGAATGAGGATTGAGGATTGAGGATTGAGGATTGAGGATTGAAGATTGAGCATTGAGGATTGAAGATTGAGGATTGAGGATTGGGGATTGAGGATTGAGGATTGAGGATTGAGGATTGAGGATTGACAACTGATTGTTGAGGACTGAGGGCTGAAGATTGAGGATTCAGGATTGAGGATTCAGAATTGTGGTTTGCGGACTGAGGATTGAAGATTGAAGATTGAGTATTGAGGGTTGAGGATTGAGGATTGAGGATTGAGGATTGAGGTTGAGGGCTGAGGGTTGAAGATTGAGGTGTGAGGACTCAGGACTGAGGATTGAGGATTGAGAATTGAGGATTGAGTATTGAGGATTGAAGATTGAGGATAGGGTATTGAGGATTGAAGAATGAGGATGGAGGATGGGCGATTGAGGATTGTGGATTGAAGATTGAGTATTCAGGATTGTAGATTGACGATTGATTATTGAGGATTGAGGATCGAGGATTGAGGATTGAGGATTGAAGATTGAGTATTGAGGATTGAATATTGAGGATTGAGGATTGACGATTGAGGATTGAGGATTGAGAATTGAGGACTGAGTATTGAGGATTGAAGATTGAGGATTCAGGATTGAGGATTGAGGATTGAGGAATGAGGATTGAGGATTGAGGGTTGTGGATTGGGGACCAGGACTGAGGGTTGAATATTGATATTTGAGGTCTGAGGATTGCGGATTGAGGATTGAGAATTGAGGATTGAGGATTGAGGATTGAAGATTGAGGATTGGGTATTGAGGATTGAAGAATGAGAATTGAGGATTGAGGATTGAGGCCTGAGGATTCAGAATTGAGAACTGAGGATGAGGACTGAGGGCTGAGGGTTGAGGTTTGAGGAATGAAGACTGACGATTGAGGATTGAGGATTGAAGATTGAGTATTGAGGATTGAAGATTGTGGATTGAGGATTGAGGATTGAGGATTGAGGATTGAAGATTGAGGATTGGGGACTGAGTGTTGATACGCTGAGTGATGAGAATTGATGTCTGCGGGTAGAGATTTGAAGATTGCAGATTGAGTATTGCGTATGGAAAACTCTGAACTGAGGATATTCTATTGAGGATTGAGGATTGACAACTGATTGTTGAGGACTGAGGGCTGAAGATTGAGGATTCAGGATTGAGGATTCAGGATTGTGGTTTGAGGACAGAGGATTGAGGATTGAGAATTGAGGATTGAGGATTGAGGATTGAGGATCGAGTATTGAGGATTGAAGATTGAGTATTGAGGATTGAAGATTGTGGATTGAGGATTGAGGATTGAGGATTGAGGATTGAGGATTGAGGATTGAGGATTGAAGATTGAGGATTGAGGATTGAGGATTAAAGGTTGAGCATTGAGGATTGAGGATTGAGGATTGATGATTGAGGATTGACGATTGAGGATTGAGGATTGAGGATTGAGTATTGAAGATTGAGGATTGATGATTGAGGATTGAGGATTGAGGATTGAGGATTGAGTATTGGGGATTGAGGATTGAAGATTGAGGATTGAGGATTGAGGATTAATGATTCAGTATTGAGGATTGAAGATTGAGAATTGAGGATTGAGGATTGAACATTGTGGACTGAGTGTTGAGGGTTGAGTGATGAGAATTGATGATTGTGGATAGAGATTTGAAGATTGCAGATTGGGTATTGAGTATTGAAAACTGTGAATTGAGGATATTCTATTGGGGATTGAGGATTGACAACTGATTGTTGAGTACTGAGGGCTGAAGATTGAGGATTCAGGATTGAGGATTCAGAATTGTGGTTTGCGGACTGAGGATTGAAGATTGAAGATTGAGTATTGAGGGTTGAGGATTGAGGTTGAGGGCTGAGGGTTGAAGATTGAGGTGTGAGGACTCAGGACTGAGGATTGAGGATTGAGAATTGAGGATTGAGTATTGAGGATTGAAGATTGAGGATAGGGTATTGAGGATTGAAGAATGAGGATGGAGGATGGGCGATTGAGGATTGTGGTTTGAAGATTGAGTATTCAGGATTGGAGATTGACGATTGATTACTGAGGATTGAGGATCGAGGGTTGAGGATTGAGGATTGAAGATTGAGTATTGAGGATTGAAGATTGAGGATTGAGGATTGACGATTGAGGATTGAGGATTGAGAATTGAAGATTTAGGATTGGGGACTGAGTGTTGAGGGTTGAGTGATGAGGATTGATGATCGTGGATAGAGATTTGAAGATTGCAGATTCAGTATTGAGTATTGAAACCTGTGAATTGAGGATATTCGATTGAGGATTTAGGATTGACAACTGATTGTTGAGGACTGAGGGCTGAAGATTGAGGATTCAGGATTGAGGATTCGGAATTGAGGTTTCAGGACTGAGGATTGAGGATTGAGGATTGAGGATTGAGGATTGAGGATTGAGGATTGAAGATTCAGTATTGAGGATTGAAGATTGAGGATTGAGGATTGAGGATTGAGGATTGAGGATTGAGGATTGAGGATTGAGGATTGAGTACTGAAGATTGAGTATTGATGACTGAGGATTCAGGATTGAGGATTGAGGACTGAGGACTGAAGATTGAGGATTGAGGATTGAAGATTGAATATTGATGATTGAAGATTGAGGATTGAGGATTGAGTGTTGTGGATTGAGGACGAGGGCTGAGGGTTGAGTATTGACGTTTGAGGTCTGAGGATTGATGATTGAGGATCGAGAATAGAGGATTGAGGATGGAGGACTGAAGATTGAGGATTTGGTGTTGAGGATTGAAGAATGAGGATTGAGGATTGAGGATTGAGGATTGAGGATTGAAGATTGAGCATTGAGGATTGAAGATTGAGGATTGAGGATTGGGGATTGAGGATTGAGGATTGAGGATTGAGGATTGAGGATTGACAACTGATTGTTGAGGACTGAGGGCTGAAGATTGAGGATTCAGGATTGAGGATTCAGAATTGTGGTTTGCGGACTGAGGATTGAAGATTGAAGATTGAGTATTGAGGGTTGAGGATTGAGGATTGAGGATTGAGGATTGAGGTTGAGGGCTGAGGGTTGAAGATTGAGGTGTGAGGACTCAGGACTGAGGATTGAGGATTGAGAATTGAGGATTGAGTATTGAGGATTGAAGATTGAGGATAGGGTATTGAGGATTGAAGAATGAGGATGGAGGATGGGCGATTGAGGATTGTGGTTTGAAGATTGAGTATTCAGGATTGGAGATTGACGATTGATTACTGAGGATTGAGGATCGAGGGTTGAGGATTGAGGATTGAAGATTGAGTATTGAGGATTGAAGATTGAGGATTGAGGATTGACGATTGAGGATTGAGGATTGAGAATTGAAGATTTAGGATTGGGGACTGAGTGTTGAGGGTAGAGTGATGAGGATTGATGATCGTGGATAGAGATTTGAAGATTGCAGATTCAGTATTGAGTATTGAAACCTGTGAATTGAGGATATTCGATTGAGGATTTAGGATTGACAACTGATTGTTGAGGACTGAGGGCTGAAGATTGAGGATTCAGGATTGAGGATTCGGAATTGAGGTTTGAGGACTGAGGATTGAGGATTGAGGATTGAGGATTGAGGATTGAGGATTGAGGATTGAAGATTCAGTATTGAGGATTGAAGATTGAGGATTGAGGATTGAGGATTGAGGATTGAGGATTGAGGATTGAGGATTGAGTACTGAAGATTGAGTATTGATGACTGAGGATTCAGGATTGAGGATTGAGGACTGAGGATTGAGGATTGAGGATTGAAGATTGAATATTGATGATTGAAGATTGAGGATTGAGGATTGAGTGTTGTGGATTGAGGACGAGGGCTGAGGGTTGAGTATTGACGTTTGAGGTCTGAGGATTGATGATTGAGGATCGAGAATAGAGGATTGAGGATGGAGGACTGAAGATTGAGGATTTGGTGTTGAGGATTGAAGAATGAGGATTGAGGATTGAGGATTGAGTATTGAGGATTGAAGATTGAGGATTGAGGATTGAGGATTGAGGATTGGGGATTGAGGATTGATGATTGAGGATTGTGGATTAAGGATTGAAGATTGATGATTGAGGACTGAGGATAGAAGATTGAGGATTGGGGATTGAGGATCGACGATTGAGGATTGAGTATTGAGGATAGAGTATTGAGGCTTGAGGAATGAACATTGAGTATTGAGGACTGAAGATTGAGGATTGGGGACTGAGTGTTGAGGGTTGAGTGATGAGAATTGACGTTTGTGGATAGAGATATGAAGATTGCAGATTGAGCATTGCGTATGGAAAACTCTGAACTGAGGGTATTCTAGTGAGGATTGAGGATTGACAACTGATTGTTGAGGCCTGAGGGCTGAAGATTGAGGATTCAGGATTGAGGAGTCAGGATTGTGGTTTGAGGACTGAGGATTGAGGATTGAGGATTGGGGATTGAGGATTGAGTGTCGAGGATTGAAGATTGTAGATTGGTTATTGAGGATTTGACATTGAGGATTGAGAATTGAGGATTGAGGATTGAGGATTGAGGATTGAGGATTGAAGATTGAATATTGATGATTGACGGTTGAGGATTGAGGATTGAGGGTTGTGGATTGAGGACGGGGACTGAGGGTTGAGTATTGATGTTTGAGGTCTGAGGATTGAGGATAGAGGATTGAGAATTGACGATTGAGGATTGAGGATTGAAGATTGAGGATTGGATATTGAGGATTGAGGAGTGAGGACTGAGGATTCAGGATTGAGGATTGAAGATTGAGGATTGATGATTGAGGATTGAGGATAGAGGATTGAGGATTGAGTATTGGGATTGAGGATTGAAGATTGAGGATTGAGGATTGAGGATTGAGGATTGAGGATTGAGTACTGAAGATTGAGTATTGATGACTGAGTATTGAGGATTGAGGATTGTGGATTGAGGATTGAGGATTGAGGATTGAAGTTTGAGTATTGAGGATTGACGATTGAGGATTGAGTATTGAGTATCGAGGATTGAGAATGAGGGCTGAGGGTTGAGGATTGAGGTTTGAGGATTGAGGACTGAGGATCGAGGATTGATGATTGAGTATTGAGGATTGAAGATTGAGGATTGAGGATTGAGGATTGAGGATTGAGGATTGAGGATTGAGGATTGAAAATTGAGGACTGGGGACTGAGTGTTGAGGGTTGAGTGATGAGAATTGGTGTTTGTGGATAGAGATTTAAAGATTGCAGATTGAGTATTGAGTATTGAAAACTGTGAATTGATGATATTCTATTGAGGATTGAGAATTGACAACTGATTGTTGAGAACTGAGGTCTGAAGGTTGAGGATTCAGGATTGAGGATCCAGGATTGAGGTTTGAGGACTGAGGATTGAGGATAGAGGATTGAGGATTGATGACAGAGGATTGAGCATTGAGGATTGAGGATTGAAGATTGAGGATTGAGTATTGCGGATTGAACATTGAGGATTGAGGATTGAGGATTGAGGACTGAAGATTGAATATTGATGATTGGAGATTGATGATTGAGGATTGAGGGTTGTGGATTGAGGACGAGGACTGAGGGTTGAGTATTGATGTCTGTGGTCTGAGGATTGAAGATTGTGGATTGAGAATTGAGGATTGAGGATTGAGGATTGAAGATTGAGGCTTGGGTATTGAGGATTGAAGAATGAGCATTGAGGATTGAGGATTGAGGACTGAGGATTGAGGATTGAAGATTGAGGATTGAGGATTGAGGTTTGAGGATTGAAGATTGAGTATTGAGGATCGAAGATTGAGGATTGAGGATTGAGGATTGAGGATTGAGGATTGACGATTGAAGATTGAGGATTGGGGACTGAGGATTGAAGACTGAGGATTGAGGATTGAGGATTAATGATTGGGTATTGAGGATTGAACATTGAGGACTGAGTGTTGAGGGTTGAGTGATGAGAATTGATGTTTGTGGATAGAGATTTGAAGATTGCAGATTGAGTATTGAGTATTTAATACTGTGAACTGAGGATATTCTATTGGGGATTGAGGATTGACAACTGATTGTTGAGGACTGAGGGCTGAAGATTGAGGATTCAGGATTGAGGATTCAGAATTGTGGTTTGAGGACTGAGGATTGAAGGTTGAAGATTGAGTATTGAGGATTGAAGATTGAGGGTTGAGGATTGAGGATTGAGTATTGAGGATTGAGGATGAGGGCTGAGGGTTGAAGATTGAGGTTTGAGGACTCAGGACTGAGGATTGAGGATTGAGAATTGAGGATTGAGGATTGAGGATTGAAGATTGAGGATAGGGTATTGAGGATTGAAGAATGAGGATTGAGGATGGGCGATTGAGGATTGAGGATTGAAGATTGAGTATTCAGGATTGGAGATTGACGATTGAGGATTGAGGATTGAGGATTGAGGATCGAGGATTGAGGATTGAGAATTGAAGATTGAGTTTTGAGGATTGAAGGTTGAGGATTGAGGATTGAGGATTGAGGATTGAGTATTGAGGATTGAGAATTGAAGATTGAGGATTGGGGACTGAGTGTTGAGCGTTGAGAGATGAGGACTGATGTTTGTGGATAGAGATTTGAAGATTGCAGATTGAGTATTGAGTATCGAAACCTGCGAATTGAGGATATTCTATTGAGGATTGAGGATTGACAACTGATTGTTGAGGACTGAGGGCTGAAGATTGAGGATTCAGGATTGAGGATACAGAATTGTGGTTTGCGGACTGAGGATTGAAGATTGAAGATTGAGTATTGAGGGTTGAGGATTGAGGATTGAGGATTGAGGATTGAGGTTGAGGGCTGAGGGTTGAAGATTGAGGTGTGAGGACTCAGGACTGAGGATTGAGGATTGAGAATTGAGGATTGAGTATTGAGGATTGAAGATTGAGGATAGGGTATTGAGGATTGAAGAATGAGGATGGAGGATGGGCGATTGAGGATTGTGGATTGAAGATTGAGTATTCAGGATTGGAGATTGACGATTGATTATTGAGGATTGAGGATCGAGGATTGAGGATTGAGGATTGAAGATTGAGTGTTGAGGATTGAAGATTGAGGATTGAGGATTGACGATTGAGGATTGAGGATTGAGAATTGAAGATTGAGGATTGGGGACTGAGTGTTGAGGGTTGAGCGATGAGGATTGATGATCGTGGATAGAGATTTGAAGATTGCAGATTCAGTATTGAGTATTGAAACCTGTGAATTGGGAATACTCGATTGAGGATTGAGGATTGACAACTGATTGTTGAGGACTGAGGGCTGAAGATTGAGGATTCAGGATTGAGGATTCGGAATTGTGGTTTGAGGACTGAGGATTGAGGATTGAGGATTGAGGATTGAGGATTGAGGATTGAGGATTGAAGATTCAGTATTGAGGATTGAAGATTGAGGATTGAGGATTGAGGATTGAGGATTGAGGATTGTGCATTGAGGACTGAGTATTGAGGATTGAAGATTGAGGATTCAGGATTGAGGATTGAGGATTGAGGAATGAGGATTGAGGATTGAGGGTTGTGGATTGGGGACCAGGACTGAGGGTTGAATATTGATATTTGAGGTCTGAGGATTGCGGATTGAGGATTGAGAATTGAGGATTGAGGACTGAGGATTGAAGATTGAGGATTGGGTATTGAGGATTGAAGAATGAGAATTGAGGATTGAGGATTGAGGCCTGAGGATTGAGAATCGAGAACTGAGGATGAGGACTGAGGGCTGAGGGTTGAGGTTTGAGGAATGAGGACTGACGATTGAGGATTGAGGATTGAAGATTGAGTATTGAGGATTGAAGATTGTGGATTGAGGATTGAGGATTGAGGATTGAGGATTGAAGATTGAGGATTGGGGACTGAGTGTTGATACGCTGAGTGATGAGAATTGATGTTTGCGGGTAGAGATTTGAAGATTGCAGATTGAGTATTGCGTATGGAAAACTCTGAACTGAGGATATTCTATTGAGGATTGAGCATTGACAACTGATTGTTGAGGGCTGAGGGCTGAAGATTGAGGATTCAGGATTGAGGATTCAGGATTGTGGTTTGAGTACAGAGGATTGAGGATTGAGAATTGAGGATTGAGGATTGAGGATTGAGGATTGAGGATTGAGGATTGAGGATTGAGGACTGAAGATTGAATATTGATGATTGAAGATTGAGGATTGAGGATTGAGGGTTGTGGATTGAGGACGAGGACTGAGGGTTGAGTATTGATGTCTGATGTCTGAGGATTGAGGATTGAGGATTGAGAATTGAGGATTGAGGATTGAAGATTCAGGATTGGGTATTGAGGATTGAAGAAATAGGATTGAGGATTGAGTATTGAGGATTGAGGATTGAAGATTGAGAATTGAGGATTGAAGGTTGAGGATTGAGGACTGAGGATTGAGGATTGAGGATTGAGGATTGAGGAATGAAGATTGAGTATTGAGCTTTGAAGGTTGAGGATTTTGGATTGAGGATTGAGGATTGAGTATTGAAGATTGAGGATTTGGGATTGAGGATTGAGGGTTGAGTATTCAGGACTGAGGGTTGAAGATTGAGGATTGAGGATAGAGGATTGAAGATAGAGGATTGGGTATTGAGGATTGAAGAATGAGGATTGAGAATTGAGGATTGAGGATTGAAGATTGATGATTGAGGATTCTGGATTGAGGATTGATGACTGAAGGTTGAGTATTGAGGATTGAAGATTGAGGATTGAGTATTGAGGATTGAGGATTGACTATGAGGGCTGAGGGTTGAGGATTGAGGATTGAGGATTGAGGATTGAAGATTGAGGATTGGGTATTGAGGATTGAAGAATGAGGACTGAGGATTGAGGATCGAGTATTGAGGATTGAAGATTGAGTATTGAGGATTGAAGATTGTGGATTGAGGATTGAGGATTGAGGATTGAGGATTGAGGATTGAGGATTGAGGATTGAAGATTGAGGATTGGGGATTGAGGATTAAAGGTTGAGCATTGAGGATTGAGGATTGAGGATTGATGATTGAGGATTGACGATTGAGGATTGAGGATTGAGGATTGAGTGTTGAAGATTGAGGATTGAGGCCTGAGTATTGAGAACTGAGAACTGAGGATGAGGACTGAGGGCTGAGGGTTGAGGTTTGAGGAATGAGGACTGACGATTGAGGATTGAGGATTGAAGATTGAGTATTGAGGATTGAAGATTGTGGATTGGGGATTGAGGATTGAGGATTGAGGATTGAAGATTGAGGATTGGGGACTGAGTGTTGATACGCTGAGTGATGAGAATTGATGTTTGCGGGTAGAGATTTGAAGATTGCAGATTGAGTATTGCGTATGGAAAACTCTGAACTGAGGATATTCTATTGAGGATTGAGCATTGACAACTGATTGTTGAGGACTGAGGGCTGAAGATTGAGGATTCAGGATTGAGGATTCAGGATTGTGGTTTGAGGACAGAGGATTGAGGATTGAGAATTGAGGATTGAGGATTGAGGATTGAGGGTTGAGGATTGAGGATTGAAGACTGAAGATTGAATATTGATGATTGAAGATTGAGGATTGAGGATTGAGGGATGTGGATTGAGGACGAGGACTGAGGGTTGAGTATTGATGTCTGATGTCTGAGGATTGAGGATTGAGGATTGAGAATTGAGGATTGAGGATTGAGGATTGAAGATTGAGGATTGGGTATTGAGGATTGGAGAAATAGGATTGAGGATTGAGGATTGAGGATTGAGGATTGAAGATTGAGAATTGAGGATTGAAGGTTGAGGATTGAGGACTGAGGATTGAGGATTGAGGATTGAGGATTGAGGATTGAGGAATGAAGATTGAGTATTGAGGTTTGAAGGTTGAGGATTTTGGATTGAGGATTGAGGATTGAGTATTGAAGATTGAGGATTTGGGATTGAGGATTGAGGGTTGAGTATTCAGGACTGAGGGTTGAAGATTGAGGATTGAGGATTGAGGATTGAAGATAGAGGATTGGGTATTGAGGATTGAAGAATGAGGATTGAGGATTGAGGATTGAGGATTGAAGATTGATGATTGAGGATTGTGGATTGAGGATTGATGACTGAAGGTTGAGTATTGAGGATTGAAGATTGAGGATTGAGTATTGAGGATTGAGGATTGACTATGAGGGCTGAGGGTTGAGGATTGACGATTGAGGATTGAGGATTGAAGATTGAGGATTGGGTATTGAGGATTGAAGAATGAGGACTGAGGATTGAGGATCGAGTATTGAGGATTGAAGATTGAGTATTGAGGATTGAAGATTGAGGATTGAGGATTGAGGATTGAGGATTGAGGATTGAGGATTGAGGATTGAGGATTGAAGATTGAGGATTGAGGACTGAGGATTAAAGGTTGAGCATTGAGGATTGAGGATTGAGGATTGATGATTGAGGATTGAGGATTGAGGATTGAGGATTGAGGATTGAGTATTGAAGATTGAGGATTGATGATTGAGGATTGAGGATTGAGGATTGAGGATTGAGTATTGGGGATTGAGGATTGAAGATTGAGGATTGAGGATTGAGGATTAATGATTCAGTATTGAGGATTGAAGATTGAGAATTGAGGATTGACGATTGAACATTGTGGACTGAGTGTTGAGGGTTGAGTGATGAGAATTGATGATTGTGGATAGAGATTTGAAGATTGCAGATTGGGTATTGAGTATTGAAAACTGTGAATTGAGGATATTCTATTGGGGATTGAGGATTGACAACTGATTGTTGAGTACTGAGGGCTGAAGATTGAGGATTCAGGATTGAGGATTCAGAATTGTGGCTTGCGGACTGAGGATTGAAGATTGAAGATTGAGTATTGAGGGTTGAGGATTGAGGTTGAGGGCTGAGGGTTGAAGATTGAGGTGTGAGGACTCAGGACTGAGGATTGAGGATTGAGAATTGAGGATTGAGTATTGAGGATTGAAGATTGAGGATAGGGTATTGAGGATTGAAGGATGAGGATGGAGGATGGGCGATTGAGGATTGTGGTTTGAAGATTGAGTATTCAGGATTGGAGATTGACGATTGATTATTGAGGATTGAGGATCGAGGGTTGAGGATTGAGGATTGAAGTTTGAGTATTGAGGATTGAAGATTGAGGATTGAGGATTGACGATTGAGGATTGAGGATTGAGAATTGAAGATTGAGGATTGGGGACTGAGTGTTGAGGGTTGAGTGATGAGGATTGATGATCGTGGATAGAGATTTGAAGATTGCAGATTCAGTATTGAGTATTGAAACCTGTGAATTGAGGATATTCGATTGAGGATTTAGGATTGACAACTGATTGTTGAGGACTGAGGGCTGAAGATTGAGGATTCAGGATTGAGGATTCGGAATTGAGGTTTGAGGACTGAGGATTGAGGATTGAGGATTGAGGATTGAGGATTGAGGATTGAGGATTGAAGATTCAGTATTGAGGATTGAAGATTGAGGATTGAGTATTGAGGATTGAGGATTGAGGATTGAGGATTGAGGATTGAGTACTGAAGATTGAGTATTGATGACTGAGGATTCAGGATTGAGGATTGAGGACTGAGGATTGAGGATTGAGGATTGAAGATTGAATATTGATGATTGAAGATTGAGGATTGAGGATTGAGTGTTGTGGATTGAGGACGCGGGCTGAGGGTTGAGTATTGACGTTTGAGGTCTGAGGATTGATGATTGAGGATCGAGAATAGAGGATTGAGGATGGAGGACTGAAGATTGAGGATTTGGTGTTGAGGATTGAAGAATGAGGATTGAGGATTGAGGATTGAGGATTGAGGATTGAAGATTGAGCATTGAGGATTGAAGATTGAGGATTGAGGATTGGGGATTGAGGATTGAGGATTGAGGATTGAGGATTGAGGATTGACAACTGATTGTTGAGGACTGAGGGCTGAAGATTGAGGATTCAGGATTGAGGATTCAGAATTGTGGTTTGCGGACTGAGGATTGAAGATTGAAGATTGAGTATTGAGGGTTGAGGATTGAGGATTGAGGATTGAGGATTGAGGTTGAGGGCTGAGGGTTGAAGATTGAGGTGTGAGGACTCAGGACTGAGGATTGAGGATTGAGAATTGAGGATTGAGTATTGAGGATTGAAGATTGAGGATAGGGTATTGAGGATTGAAGAATGAGGATGGAGGATGGGCGATTGAGGATTGTGGATTGAAGATTGAGTATTCAGGATTGGAGATTGACGATTGATAATTGAGGATTGAGGATCGAGGATTGAGGATTGAGGATTGAAGATTGAGTATTGAGGATTGAAGATTGAGGATTGAGGATTGACGATTGAGGATTGAGGATTGAGAATTGAAGATTGAGGATTGGGGACTGAGTGTTGAGGGTTGAGTGATGAGGATTGATGATCGTGGATAGAGATTTGAAGATTGCAGATTCAGTATTGAGTATTGAAACCTGTGAATTGAGGATATTCGATTGAGGATTGAGGATTGACGACTGATTGTTGAGGACTGAGGGCTGAAGATTGAGGATTCAGGATTGAGGATTCGGAATTGTGGTTTGAGGACTGAGGATTGAGGATTGAGGATTGAGGATTGAGGATTGAGGATTGAGGATTGAAGATTCAGTATTGAGGATTGAAGATTGAGGATTGAGGATTGAGGATTGAGGATTGAGGATTGTGCATTGAGGACTGAGTATTGAGGATTGAAGATTGAGGATTCAGGATTGAGGATTGAGGATTGAGGAATGAGGATTGAGGATTGAGGGTTGTGGATTGGGGACCAGGACTGAGGGTTGAATATCGATATTTGAGGTCTGAGGATTGCGGATTGAGGATTGAGAATTGAGGATTGAGGATTGAGGATTGAAGATTGAGGATTGGGTATTGAGGATTGAAGAATGAGAATTGAGGATTGAGGATTGAGGCCTGAGGATTCAGAATTGAGAACTGAGGATGAGGACTGAGGGCTGAGGGTTGAGGTTTGAGGAATGAGGACTGACGATTGAGGATTGAGAATTGAAGATTGAGTATTGAGGATTGAAGATTGTGGATTGAGGATTGAGGATTGAGGATTGAGGATTGAAGATTGAGGATTGGGGACTGAGTGTTGATACGCTGAGTGATGAGAATTGATGTTTGCGGGTAGAGATTTGAAGATTGCAGATTGAGTATTGCGTATGGAAAACTCTGAACTGAGGATATTCTATTGAGGATTGAGCATTGACAACTGATTGTTGAGGACTGAGGGCTGAAGATTGAGGATTCAGGATTGAGGATTCAGGATTGTGGTTTGAGGACAGAGGATTGAGGATTGAGTATTGAGGATTGAGGATTGAGGATTGAGGATTGAGGATTGAGGATTGAGGACTGAAGATTGAATATTGATGATTGAAGATTGAGGATTGAGGATTGAGGGATGTGGATTGAGGACGAGGACTGAGGGTTGAGTATTGATGTCTGATGTCTGAGGATTGAGGATTGAGGATTGAGAATTGAGGATTGAGGATTGAGGATTGAAGATTGAGGATTGGGTATTGAGGATTGGAGAAATAGGATTGAGGATTGAGGATTGAGGATTGAGGATTGAAGATTGAGAATTGAGGATTGAAGGTTGAGGATTGAGGACTGAGGATTGAGGATTGAGGATTGAGGATTGAGGATTGAGGAATGAAGATTGAGTATTGAGGTTTGAAGGTTGAGGATTTTGGATTGAGGATTGAGGATTGAGTATTGAAGATTGAGGATTTGGGATTGAGGATTGAGGGTTGAGTATTCAGGACTGAGGGTTGAAGATTGAGGATTGAGGATTGAGGATTGAAGATAGAGGATTGGGTATTGAGGATTGAAGAATGAGGATTGAGGATTGAGGATTGAGGATTGAAGATTGATGATTGAGGATTGTGGATTGAGGATTGATGACTGAAGGTTGAGTATTGAGGATTGAAGATTGAGGATTGAGTATTGAGGATTGAGGATTGACTATGAGGGCTGAGGGTTGAGGATTGACGATTGAGGATTGAGGATTGAAGATTGAGGATTGGGTATTGAGGATTGAAGAATGAGGACTGAGGATTGAGGATCGAGTATTGAGGATTGAAGATTGAGTATTGAGGATTGAAGATTGAGGATTGAGGATTGAGGATTGAGGATTGAGGATTGAGGATTGAGGATTGAGGATTGAAGATTGAGGATTGAGGACTGAGGATTAAAGGTTGAGCATTGAGGATTGAGGATTGAGGATTGATGATTGAGGATTGAGGATTGAGGATTGAGGATTGAGGATTGAGTATTGAAGATTGAGGATTGATGATTGAGGATTGAGGATTGAGGATTGAGGATTGAGTATTGGGGATTGAGGATTGAAGATTGAGGATTGAGGATTGAGGATTAATGATTCAGTATTGAGGATTGAAGATTGAGAATTGAGGATTGACGATTGAACATTGTGGACTGAGTGTTGAGGGTTGAGTGATGAGAATTGATGATTGTGGATAGAGATTTGAAGATTGCAGATTGGGTATTGAGTATTGAAAACTGTGAATTGAGGATATTCTATTGGGGATTGAGGATTGACAACTGATTGTTGAGTACTGAGGGCTGAAGATTGAGGATTCAGGATTGAGGATTCAGAATTGTGGCTTGCGGACTGAGGATTGAAGATTGAAGATTGAGTATTGAGGGTTGAGGATTGAGGTTGAGGGCTGAGGGTTGAAGATTGAGGTGTGAGGACTCAGGACTGAGGATTGAGGATTGAGAATTGAGGATTGAGTATTGAGGATTGAAGATTGAGGATAGGGTATTGAGGATTGAAGGATGAGGATGGAGGATGGGCGATTGAGGATTGTGGTTTGAAGATTGAGTATTCAGGATTGGAGATTGACGATTGATTATTGAGGATTGAGGATCGAGGGTTGAGGATTGAGGATTGAAGTTTGAGTATTGAGGATTGAAGATTGAGGATTGAGGATTGACGATTGAGGATTGAGGATTGAGAATTGAAGATTGAGGATTGGGGACTGAGTGTTGAGGGTTGAGTGATGAGGATTGATGATCGTGGATAGAGATTTGAAGATTGCAGATTCAGTATTGAGTATTGAAACCTGTGAATTGAGGATATTCGATTGAGGATTTAGGATTGACAACTGATTGTTGAGGACTGAGGGCTGAAGATTGAGGATTCAGGATTGAGGATTCGGAATTGAGGTTTGAGGACTGAGGATTGAGGATTGAGGATTGAGGATTGAGGATTGAGGATTGAGGATTGAAGATTCAGTATTGAGGATTGAAGATTGAGGATTGAGTATTGAGGATTGAGGATTGAGGATTGAGGATTGAGGATTGAGTACTGAAGATTGAGTATTGATGACTGAGGATTCAGGATTGAGGATTGAGGACTGAGGATTGAGGATTGAGGATTGAAGATTGAATATTGATGATTGAAGATTGAGGATTGAGGATTGAGTGTTGTGGATTGAGGACGCGGGCTGAGGGTTGAGTATTGACGTTTGAGGTCTGAGGATTGATGATTGAGGATCGAGAATAGAGGATTGAGGATGGAGGACTGAAGATTGAGGATTTGGTGTTGAGGATTGAAGAATGAGGATTGAGGATTGAGGATTGAGGATTGAGGATTGAAGATTGAGCATTGAGGATTGAAGATTGAGGATTGAGGATTGGGGATTGAGGATTGAGGATTGAGGATTGAGGATTGAGGATTGACAACTGATTGTTGAGGACTGAGGGCTGAAGATTGAGGATTCAGGATTGAGGATTCAGAATTGTGGTTTGCGGACTGAGGATTGAAGATTGAAGATTGAGTATTGAGGGTTGAGGATTGAGGATTGAGGATTGAGGATTGAGGTTGAGGGCTGAGGGTTGAAGATTGAGGTGTGAGGACTCAGGACTGAGGATTGAGGATTGAGAATTGAGGATTGAGTATTGAGGATTGAAGATTGAGGATAGGGTATTGAGGATTGAAGAATGAGGATGGAGGATGGGCGATTGAGGATTGTGGATTGAAGATTGAGTATTCAGGATTGGAGATTGACGATTGATAATTGAGGATTGAGGATCGAGGATTGAGGATTGAGGATTGAAGATTGAGTATTGAGGATTGAAGATTGAGGATTGAGGATTGACGATTGAGGATTGAGGATTGAGAATTGAAGATTGAGGATTGGGGACTGAGTGTTGAGGGTTGAGTGATGAGGATTGATGATCGTGGATAGAGATTTGAAGATTGCAGATTCAGTATTGAGTATTGAAACCTGTGAATTGAGGATATTCGATTGAGGATTGAGGATTGACGACTGATTGTTGAGGACTGAGGGCTGAAGATTGAGGATTCAGGATTGAGGATTCGGAATTGTGGTTTGAGGACTGAGGATTGAGGATTGAGGATTGAGGATTGAGGATTGAGGATTGAGGATTGAAGATTCAGTATTGAGGATTGAAGATTGAGGATTGAGGATTGAGGATTGAGGATTGAGGATTGTGCATTGAGGACTGAGTATTGAGGATTGAAGATTGAGGATTCAGGATTGAGGATTGAGGATTGAGGAATGAGGATTGAGGATTGAGGGTTGTGGATTGGGGACCAGGACTGAGGGTTGAATATCGATATTTGAGGTCTGAGGATTGCGGATTGAGGATTGAGAATTGAGGATTGAGGATTGAGGATTGAAGATTGAGGATTGGGTATTGAGGATTGAAGAATGAGAATTGAGGATTGAGGATTGAGGCCTGAGGATTCAGAATTGAGAACTGAGGATGAGGACTGAGGGCTGAGGGTTGAGGTTTGAGGAATGAGGACTGACGATTGAGGATTGAGAATTGAAGATTGAGTATTGAGGATTGAAGATTGTGGATTGAGGATTGAGGATTGAGGATTGAGGATTGAAGATTGAGGATTGGGGACTGAGTGTTGATACGCTGAGTGATGAGAATTGATGTCTGCGGGTAGAGATTTGAAGATTGCAGATTGAGTATTGCGTATGGAAAACTCTGAACTGAGGATATTCTATTGAGGATTGAGGATTGACAACTGATTGTTGAGGACTGAGGGCTGAAGATTGAGGATTCAGGATTGAGGATTCAGGATTGTGGTTTGAGGACAGAGGATTGAGGATTGAGTATTGAGGATTGAGGATTGAGGATTGAGGATTGAGGATTGAGGATTGAGGACTGAAGATTGAATATTGATGATTGAAGATTGAGGATTGAGGATTGAGGGTTGTGGATTGGGGACGAGGACTGAGGGTTGAGTATTGATGTCTGATGTCTGAGGATTGAGGATTGAGGATTGAGAATTGAGGATTGAGGATTGAGGATTGAAGATTGAGGATTGGGTATTGAGGATTGAAGAAAGAGGATTGAGGATTGAGGATTGAGGATTGAGGATTGAAGATAGAGAATTGAGGATTGAAGGTTGAGGATTGAGGACTGAGGATTGAGGATTGAGGATTGAGGATTGAGGAATGAAGATTGAGTATTGAGGTTTGAAGGTTGAGGATTTTGGATTGAGGATTGAGGATTGAGTATTGAAGATTGAGGATTTGGGATTGAGGATTGAGGGTTGAGAATTCAGGACTGAGGGTTGAAGATTGAGGATTGAGGATTGAGGATTGAAGATAGAGGATTGGGTATTGAGGATTGAAGAATGAGGATTGAGGATTGAGGATTGAGGATTGAAGATTGATGATTGAGGATTGTGGATTGAGGATTGATGATTGAAGGTTGAGTATTGAGGATTGAAGATTGAGGATTGAGTATTGAGGATTGAGGGTTGACTATGAGGGCTGAGGGTTGAGGATTGAGGTTTGAGGACTGAGGACTGAGGATTGAGGATTGAGAATTGAGGATTGAGGATTGAGGATTGAAGATTGAGGATTGGGTATTGAGGATTGAAGAATGAGGATTGAGGATTGAGGATTGAGGATTGAGGATTGAAGATTGCGGATTGAGGATTGAGGATTGAGGATTGCATATTGAGTATTGAGGATTGAAGATTGAGGATTGAGGATTGAGGATTGATGATTGAATATTGAGGATTGAAGATTGAGGATTGAGGATTGAGGATTGAGGACTGAGGATTGATGATTGAGGATTGATGATTGAGTATTGAGGATTGAAGATTGAGGATTGAGGATTGAGGATTGATGATTGAGGATTGTGGATTAAGGATTGAAGATTGAGGATTGAGGACTGAGGATTGAAGATTGAGGATTGGGGATTGAGGATCGACGATTGAGGATTGAGTATTGAGGATTGAGTATTGAGGATTGAGGAATGAACATTGAGTATTGAGGACTGAAGATTGAGGATTGGGGACTGATTGTTGAGGGTTGAGTGATAAGAATTGGTGTTTGTGGATAGAGATTTAAAGATTGCAGATTGAGTATTGAGTATTGAAAACTGTGAATTGATGATATTCTATTGTGGATTGAGAATTGACAACTGATTGTTGAGGACTGAGGGCGGAAGATTGAGGATTCAGGATTGAGAATTCAGAATTGAGGATTGAGGACTGAGGACTGAGGATTGAGGATTGAGTATTGAGGATTGAAGATAGAGGATTAAGGATCGAGGATTGGAGTTTGAGGATCTAGGATTGAAAATTGATTATTGAGGATTGAAGATTGAGGACTGTTGATTGAGGATTGAAGATTGAGGACTAAGGATTGAGGATTGAGGATTGAGGTTTGAGGAATGAGGGTTGAGGATTGAGGATTGAGGATTGAGGACGAGGACTGACGGTTGAGGATTGTGGCTTGAGGATTGAGGATTGAGAATTGAGGATGAGGACTGAGGTTTGAGGATTGAGGTTTGAGGAATGAGGATTGAGGTTTGGGGATTGAGGAATGAGGATTGAGGATTGAGTATTGAAGGTTGAGGATTGATGACTGAGGATTGAGGATTGCGGATTGACGATTGAGGATTGAGGTTTGAGTGTTGAAGGTTGAGTGTTGAGGATTGAAGGTTGAGGATTGACGATTCAGGATTGAGGATTGAGGACGATGGCTGAGGTTTGAGGTTTGAGGTTTGAGTATTGAATCCTGAGAATTCAGGATGTTCTATTGAGTATTGAGAATTGAGGATTGATGCTTTAGTATTGAGGATTCAGGATTGATGATTGAGGATTGAGTACTGAAGATTGAGGATTGATGATTGAGGATTTAGGATTGAGGATTGAGGATTGAGGATTGAGGATTGAGGATTGAGGATTGAAAATTGAGTATTGAGGATTGAAGGTTGAAGACTGAGGAATAAGGATTGAGGATTGAGGATTGAGGATTGAGGATTGAGGATTGAAGTTTGAGTGCTGAGGATTGAGGGTAGAAGATTGAGGATTGAGTATTGAGGATTCAGGATGAGGGCTGAGGTTTGAGGTTTGAGGTTTGAGATTGAATCCTGAGAATTCAGGATATTCTACTGAGTATTGAGAATTGAGAATTGATGGTTGAGTATTGAGACCGAGGATTGAGGATTGAAGATTGTGTATTGATGATTGAAGATTGAGGATAAAGGATTGAGTGTTGAGGGTTGAGGACGAGGACTGACGGTTGAGGATTGATGTTTGAGGATTGAGGGTTGAGGACTGACGACTGAGGATAGAGAATTGAGGATGGAGCATTGAGGATTGAAGATTGAGGACTGGGGATTGAGGATTAAAGATTGAGGATTAAGGATTTAGGATTGGGGACTAAGGATCTAGGATTGAATATTGATTATTTAGGATTGAAGATTGAGGATTGAGGATTGAGGATTGAGAATGGAGAATTGAGGATAAGGACTGAGGGTTGAGGGTTGAGGTTTGAGGAATGAGGATTGAGGATTGAGGATTGAGGATTGAAGATTGAGTATTGATGATTGAAGACTGAGGATTGAGGATTGAGTGTTGAGGATTGAGGACGAGGACTGACGGTTGAGGATTGTGGTTTGAGGATTGAGGATTGCGGATTGAGGATTGAGGATTGAGTATTGAAGGTTGAGTATTGATGACTGAGGATTGAGGATTGCGGACTGACGATCGAGGATTGGGGATTGAGGGTTGAATGTTGAGTGTTGAGGATTGAAGGTTGAGGATTGACGATTGAGGATTGAGGATTGAGGATGATGGCTGAGGTTTGAGGTTTGAGGTTTGAGTATTGAATCCTGAGAATTCGGGATGTTCTATTGAGTGTTGAGAATTGAGGATTGATGGTTTAGTATTGAGAATTCAGGATTGAGGATTGAGGATTCAGTATTGAAGATTGAGGATTGATGATTGAGGATTTAGGATTGAGGATTGGGTATTGAGGATTGAAGATTGAAAATTGAGTATTGAGGATTAAAGTTTGAGGACTGAGGAATAAGGATTGAGGATTGAGGATGAGGACTGAGGGTTGAGTATTGATGTCCGAGGTCTGAGGATTGAGGATTGAGTATTGAGAATTGAGGATTGAGGATTGAGTATTGAAGATTGGGGATTGGGTATTGAGGATTGACCAATGAGTATTGAAGATTGAGGATTGATGACTGAGGATTGAGGATTGAGGTATGATGATTGCGGATTGAATATTGAAAATTGTGTGTTGAGGATTGAGTATTGAGGATTGAGGATTGAGGATATAGGATTGAAGATTGAGTATTGAGGATTGAAGATTGAGGATTGAGGATTGACGATTGAGGATTGAGGATTGAGGTTTGAGGATTGACGATGAGGGCTGAGGGTTGAGGATTGAGGTTTGAGGTCTGAGGACTGAGGATTGAGGATTGAAAATTGAGGATTGAGGATTGAGGATTGAAGATTGAGGATTGGGTATTGAGGATTGAAGAATGAGGATTGAGGATTGAGGATTGAGGATTGGGGACTGAGGATTGAGGATTGAGGATTGAGGATTGAGGATTGAAGATTCAGTATTGAGGATTGAAGATTGAGAGTTGAGGATTGAGGATCGAACATTGAGGACTGGGTGTTGATGGTTGAGTGATGAGAATTGATGTTTGTGGATAGAGATTTGAAGATTGCAGATTGAGTATTGAGTATTGAAAACTGTGAATTGAGGATATTCTACAGAGGATTGAGAATTGACAACTGATTGTTGAGGTCTGAGGGCTGAAGGTTGAGGATTCAGGATTGAGGATTCAGAATTGAAGTTTGAGGACTGAGGATTGAGGATTGAAGATTGAGTATTGAGGATTGAAGATTGAGGATTGAGGTTGAGGATTGAGGATAGAGGACGAGGGCTGAGGGTTGAGGATTGAGGTTTGAGGACTGAGGTTTGAGGATTGAGTATAGAGAATTGAGGATTGAAGGTTGAGGATTGAAGATTGAGATTTGGGTATTGAGGATTGAAGAATGAGGATTGAGGATTGAGTATTGAGGATTGAGGATTGAAGATTGAGTATTGAGGACTGAGGATTGAGGATTGAGTATTGAGGATTGAGGATTGAGTATTGAGGATTGAAGATCGAGGATTGAGGATTGAGGATCGAGGATTGAGGATGAGGGCTGAGGGTTGAGGATTGAGGTTTGAGGATTGAGGGCTGAGGATTGAGGATTGATGATTGAGTATTGAGGATTGAAGATTGAGGACTGCGGATTGAGGATTGAGGATTGAGGATTGAGGATTGAGGATTGAAGATTGAGGACTGGGGACTGAGTGCTGAGTGTTGAGTGATGAGAACTGGTGTTTGTGGATAGAGATTTAAAGATTGCAGCTTGAGTATTGAGTATTGAAAACTGTGAATTGATTATATTCTATTGAGGATTGAGAATTGACAACTGATTGTTGAGGACTGAGGTCTGAAGATTGAGGATTCAGGATTGAGGATCCAGGATTGGTGTTTGAGGAGCGAGGATTGAGGATTGAGGATTGAGGATTGAGGATTGAGGATTGAGGTTTGAGGATTGAGGATTGAAGATTGAGGATTGGGTATTGCGGATTGAACATTGAGGATTTAGGATTGAGGATTGAGGACTGAAGATTGAATATTGGTGATTGAAGATTGATGATTGAGGATTGAGGGTTGTGGATTGAGGACGAGGACTGAGGGCTGAGCATTGATGTCTGAGGTCTGAGGATTGAGGATTGAGGATTGAGAATTGAGGATTGAGGATTGAGGATTGAAGATTGAGGATTGGGTATTGAGGATTGAAGAATGAGGATTGAGGATTGAGGATTGAGGATTGAGGATTGAGGATTGAGTATTGAAGATTGAGGATTGGCGATTGAGGATTGACGATTGAGGATTGAGTATTGAGGATTGAGAATTGAGGATTGAGGATTGAAGATTGAGTATTGAGGATTGAAGATTGAGAATTGAGGATTGAGGATTGAGGATTGAAGATGAGGGCTGAGGGTTGAGGATTGAGGTTTGAGGACGGAGGATTGAGGATTGAGGATTGAGAGTTGAGGATTGAGGATTGAGGATTGAAGATTGAGGATTGGGTATTGAGGATTGAAGAATGAGCATTGAGGATTGAGGATTGAGGATTGAGGATTGAAGATTGAGGATTGAGGACTGAGGTTTGAGGATTGAAGATTGAGTATTGAGGGTTGAAGATTGAGGATTGAGGATTGAGGATTGATAATTGAGGATTGAGGATTGACGATTGAAGATTGAGGATTGGGGACTGAGAGTTGATGGCTGAGTGATGAGAATTGATGTCTGTGGATAGAGATATGAAGATTGCAGATTCAGTATTGAGTATTGAAACCTGTGAATTGAGGATATTCTGTTGAGGATTGAGGATTGACAACTGATTGTTGAGGACTGAGGGCTGAAGATTGAGGATTCAGGATTGGGGATTCAGAATTGATGTTTGAGGACTCAGGATTGAGGATTGAGGATTGAGGATTGAGGATTGAGGATTGAGGATTGAAGATTGAGTATAGGGTATTGAGGATTGAAGAATGAGGATTGAGGATGGGCGATTGAGGATTGAGGATTGAAGATTGAGTATTCAGGATTGGAGATTGACGATTGAGGATTGAGTGTTGAGGATCGAGGATTGAGGATTGAGGATTGAAGATTGAGTTTTGAGGATTGAAGATTGAGGATTGATGATTGAGGATTGAGGATTGAGTATTGAGGATTGAGAAGTCAAAATTGAGGATTGGGGACTGAGTGTTGAGCGTTGAGTGATGAGGATTGATGTTTGTGGATAGAGATATGAAGATTGCAGATTGAGTATTGAGTATCGAAACCTGCGAATTGAGGATATTCTATTGAGGATTGAGGATTGACAACTGATTGTTGAGGACTGAGGGCTGAAGATTGAGGATTCAGGGTTGAGGGTTCAGAATTGAGGTTTGAGGACTGAGGATTGAGGATTGAGGATTGAGGATTGAGGATTGAGGATTGAGTATTGAGGATTGAAGATCGAGGATTGAGGATTGAGGATCGAGGATTGAGGATGAGGGCTGAGGGTTGAGGATTGAGGTTTGAGGATTGAGGGCTGAGGATTGAGGATTGATGATTGAGTATTGAGGATTGAAGATTGAGGACTGAGGATTGAGGATTGAGGATTGAGGATTGAGGATTGAGGATTGAAGATTGAGGACTGGGGACTGAGTGCTGAGTGTTGAGTGATGAGAATTGGTGTTTGTGGATAGAGATTTAAAGATTGCAGCTTGAGTATTGAGTATTGAAAACTGTGAATTGATTATATTCTATTGAGGATTGAGAATTGACAACTGATTGTTGAGGACTGAGGTCTGAAGATTGAGGATTCAGGATTGAGGATCCAGGATTGGTGTTTGAGGAGCGAGGATTGAGGATTGAGGATTGAGGATTGAGGATTGAGGATTGAGGTTTGAGGATTGAGGATTGAAGATTGAGGATTGGGTATTGCGGATTGAACATTGAGGATTTAGGATTGAGGATTGAGGACTGAAGATTGAATATTGATGATTGAAGATTGATGATTGAGGATTGAGGGTTGTGGATTGAGGACGAGGTCTGAGGGCTGAGCATTGATGTCTGAGGTCTGAGGATTGAGGATTGAGGATTGAGAATTGAGGATTGAGGATTGAGGATTGAAGATTGAGGATTGGGTATTGAGGATTGAAGAATGAGGATTGAGGATTGAGGATTGAGGATTGAGGATTGAGGATTGAGTATTGAAGATTGAGGATTGGCGATTGAGGATTGACGATTGAGGATTGAGTATTGAGGATTGAGAATTGAGGATTGAGGATTGAAGATTGAGTATTGAGGATTGAAGATTGAGAATTGAGGATTGAGGATTGAGGATTGAAGATGAGGGCTGAGGGTTGAGGATTGAGGTTTGAGGACTGAGGATTGAGGATTGAGGATTGAGAGTTGAGGATTGAGGATTGAGGATTGAAGATTGAGGATTGGGTATTGAGGATTGAAGAATGAGCATTGAGGATTGAGGATTGAGGATTGAGGATTGAAGATTGAGGATTGAGGATTGAGGTTTGAGGATTGAAGGTTGAGTATTGAGGGTTGAAGATTGAGGATTGAGGATTGAGGATTGATAATTGAGGATTGAGGATTGACGATTGAAGATTGAGGATTGGGGACTGAGGGTTGATGGCTGAGTGATGAGAATTGATGTTTGTGGGTAGAGATATGAAGATCGCAGATTGAGTATTGCGTATGGAAAACTCTGAACTGAGGATATTCTAGTGAGGATTGAGGATTGACAGCTGATTGTTGAGGACTGAGGTCTGAAGATTGAGGATCCAGGATTGAGGATTGAGGATTGAGGTTTGAGAATTGAGGATTGAGGGTTGAGGATTGAAGATTGAGGATTGGGTATTGAGGATTGAAGAATGAGGATTGAGGATTGAGGATTGAGGATTGAGGATTGAAGATTGAGTATTGAGGATTGAAGATTGAGAATTGAGGACCGAGGATTGAGGATTGAGGATTGAGGATTGAGGATTCAGGATTGAAGATTGAGTATTGAGGATTGAAGATTGAGGATTGTGGATTGAGGATTGAGGGTTGAGTATTGAAGATTGAGGATTGGGGATTGAGGATTGACGATTGAGGATTGAGTATTGAGGATTGAGAATTGAGGATTGAGGATTGAAGATTGAGTATTGAGGATTGAAGATTGAGAATTGAGGATTGAGGATTGAGGATTGAAGATGAGGGCTGAGGGTTGAGGATTGAGGTTTGAGGACTGAGGATTGAGGATTGAGGATTGAGAGTTGAGGATTGAGGATTGAGGATTGAAGATTGAGGATTGGGTATTGAGGATTGAAGAATGAGCATTGAGGATTGAGGATTGAGGACTGAGGATTGAAGATTGAGGATTGAGGATTGAGGTTTGAGGATTGAAGATTGAGTATTGAGGGTTGAAGATTGAGGATTGAAGATTGAGGATTGATAATTGAGGATTGAGGATGTACGATTGAAGATTGAGGATTGGGGACTGAGAGTTGATGGCTGAGTGATGAGAATTGATGTTTGTGGATAGAGATATGAAGATTGCAGATTGAGTATTGCGTATGGAAAACTCTGAACTGAGGATACTCTAGTGAGGATTGAGGATTGACAGCTGATTGTTGAGGACTGAGGTCTGAAGATTGAGGATTCAGGATTGAGGATTCAGGACTGTGGTTTGAGGACTGTGGATTGAGGATTGAGGATTGGGGATTGAGGATTGAGGATCGAGGATTGAAGATTGAAGATTGGGTATTCAGGATTGTACTTTGAGGATTGAGAATTGAGGATTTAGGATTGAGGATTGAGGATTGAAGATTGAGTATTGATCATTGAAGGTTGAGGATTGAGGATTGAGGGTTGTGGATGCAGGACGAGGACTGAGGGTTGAGTAGTGATGTTTGAGGTCTGAGGATTGAGGATAGAGGATTGAGAATTGAGGATTGATAATTGAGGATTGAAGATTGAGGATTGGGTATTGAGGATTGAAGAATGAGCACTGAGGATTGAGGATCGAGTATTGAGGATTGAAGATTGAGTATTGAGGATTGAAGATTGAGGATTGAGGATTGAGGATTGAGGATTGAGGATTGAGGATTGAGGATTGAGGATTGAGGATTAAAGGTTGAGCATTGAGGATTGAGGATTGCGGATTGATGATTGAGGATTGAGTATTTGGGATTGAGTATTGAGGACTGAGGACTGTGGATAGAGGATTGAGGATGGAGCATTGAGGATTGAAGATTGAGGACTGGGGATTGAGGATTGAAGATTGAGGATTGGGTATTGAGGATTGAAGAATGAGGATGAGGGCTGAGGGTTGAGGATTGAGGTTTGAGGATTGAGGACTGAGGATTGAAGATTGATGATTGAGTATTGAGGATTGAAGATTGAGGATTGAGGATTGAGGATTGAGGATTGAGGATTGAGGATTGAGGATTGAGGATTGAAGATTGAGGACTGGGGACTGAGTGCTGAGTGTTGAGTGATGAGAATTGGTGTTTGTGGATAGAGATTTAAAGATTGCAGCTTGAGTATTGAGTATTGAAAACTGTGAATTGATGATATTCTATTGAGGATTGAGAATTGACAACTGATTGTTGAGGACTGAGGTCTGAAGATTGAGGATTCAGGATTGAGGATCCAGGATTGGTGTTTGAGGAGTGAGAATTGAGGATTGAGGATTGAGGATTGAGGATTGAGGATTGAGGTTTGAGGATTGAGGATTCAGAATTGAGTTTTGAGGACTGAGGATTGAGGATTGAGGATTGAAGATTGAGGATTGGGTATTGAGGATTGAAGAATGAGGATTGAGGATTGAGGATTGAGGATTGAGGATTGAGGTTTGAGGATTGAGGATTGAAGATTGAGGATTGGGTATTGCGGATTGAACATTGAGGATTTAGGATTGAGGATTGAGGACTGAAGTTTGAATATTGATGATTGAAGATTGATGATTGAAGATTGAGGGTTGTGGATTGAGGACGAGGACTGAGGGCTGAGCATTGATGTCTGAGGTCTGAGGATTGAGGATTGAGGATTGAGAATTGAGGAATGAGGATTGAGGATTGAAGATTGAGGATTGGGTATTGAGGATTGAAGTATGAGGATTGAGGATTGAGGATTGAGGATTGAGGATTGAGGATTGAGTATTGAAGATTGAGGATTGGGGATTGAGGATTGGCGATTGAGGATTGAGTATTGAGGATTGAGATTTGAGGATTGAGGATTGAAGATTGAGTATTGAGGATTGAAGATTGAGAATTGAGGATTGAGGATTGAGGATTGAATATGAGGGCTGAGGGTTGAGGATTGAGGTTTGAGGACTGAGGGTTGAGGATTGAGGATTGAGAGTTGAGGATTGAGGATTGAGGATTGAAAATTGAGGATTGGGTATTGAGGATTGAAGAATGAGCATTGAGGATTGAGGATTGAGGATTGAGGATTGAAGATTGAGGATTGAGGATTGAGGTTTGAGGATTGGAGGTTGAGTATTGAGGGTTGAAGATTGAGGATTGAGGATTGAGGATTGATAATTGAGGATTGAGGATTGGCGATTGAAGATTGAGGATTGGGGACTGAGGGTTGATGGCTGAGTGATGAGAATTGATGTTTGTGGGTAGAGATATGAAGATTGCAGAATGAGTATTGCGTATGGAAAACTCTGAACTGAGGATATTCTAGTGAGGATTGAGTATTGACAGCTGATTGTTGAGGACTGAGGTCTGAAGATTGAGGATTCAGGATTGAGGATTGAGGATTGAGGATTGAGAATTGAGGATTGAGGATTGAGGATTGAAGATTGAGGATTGGGTATTGAGGATTGAAGAATGAGGATTGAGGATTGAGGATTGAGGATTGAGGATTGAAGATTGAGTATTGAGGATTGAAGATTGAGGATTGAGGACCGAGGATTGAGGATTGAGGATCGAGGATTGAGGGTTGAAGATTGAGTATTGAGGATTGAAGATTGAGGATTGTGGATTGAGGATTGAGGGTTGAGTATTGAAGATTGAGGATTGGGGATTGAGGATTGACGATTGAGGATTGAGTATTGAGGATTGAGAATTGAGGATTGAGGATTGAAGATTGAGTATTGAGGATTGAAGATTGAGAATTGAGGATTGAGGATTGAGGATTGAAGATGAGGGCTGAGGGTTGAGGATTGAGGTTTGAGGACTGAGGATTGAGGATTGAGGATTGAGAGTTGAGGATTGAGGATTGAGGATTGAAGATTGAGGATTGGGTATTGAGGATTGAAGAATGAGCATTGAGGATTGAGGATTGAGGATTGAGGATTGAGGATTGTGGATTGAGGATTGAGGATTGAAGATTGAGGACTGGGGACTGAGTGCTGAGTGTTGAGTGATGGGAATTGGTGTTTGTGGATAGAGATTTAAAGATTGCAGCTTGAGTATTGAGTATTGAAAACTGTGAATTGATGATATTCTGTTGAGGATTGAGAATTGACAACTGATTGTTGAGGACTGAGGTCTGAAGATTGAGGATTCAGGATTGAGTATTGAAGATTGAGGATTGGGGATTGAGGATTGACGATTGAGGATTGAGTATTGAGGGTTGAGAATTGAGGATTGAGGATTGAAGATTGAGTATTGAGGATTGAAGATTGAGAATTGAGGATTGAGGATTGAGGATTGAAGATGAGGGCTGAGGGTTGAGGATTGAGGTTTGAGGACTGAGGATTGAGGATTGAGGATTGAGAGTTGAGGATTGAGGATTGAGGATTGAAGATTGAGGATTGGGTATTGAGGATTGAAGAATGAGCATTGAGGATTGAGGATTGAGGATTGAGGATTGAAGATTGAGGATTGAGGATTGAGGATTGAGGTTTGAGGATTGAAGATTGAGTATTGAGGGTTGAAGATTGAGGATTGAGGATTGAGGATTGATAATTGAGGATTGAGGATTGACGATTGAAGATTGAGGATTGGGGACTGAGGGTTGATGCCTGAGTGATGAGAATTGATGTTTGTGGGTAGAGATATGAAGATTGCAGATTGAGTATTGCGTATGGAAAACTCTGAACTGAAGATATTCTAGTGAGGATTGAGGATTGACAGCTGATTGTTGAGGACTGATGTCTGAAGATTGAGGATTCAGGATTGAGGATTGAGGATTGAGGATTGAGAATTGAGGATTGAGGATTGAGGATTGAAGATTGAGGATTGGGTATTGAGGATTGAAGAATGAGGATTGAGGATTGAGGATTGAGGATTGAGGATTGAAGATTGAGTGTTGAGGATTGAAGGTTGAGGATTGAGGACCGAGGATTGAGGGTTGAGGATTGAGCATTGAGGATTGAGGATTGAAGATTGAGTATTGAGTATTGAAGATTGAGGATTGTGGATTGAGGATTGAGGATTGAGTATTGAAGATTGAGGATTGGGGATTGAGGATTGACGATTGAGGATTGAGTATTGAGGATTGAGAATTGAGGATTGAGGATTGAAGATTGAGTATTGAGGATTGAAGATTGAGAATTGAGGATTGAGGATTGAGGATTGAAGATGAGGGCTGAGGGTTGAGGATTGAGGTTTGAGGACTGAGGATTGAGGATTGAGGATTGAGAGTTGAGGATTGAGGATTGAGGATTGAAGATTGAGGATTGGGTATTGAGGATTGAAGAATGAGCATTGAGGATTGTGGATTGAGGATTGAGGATTGAAGATTGAGGATTGAGGATTGAGGATTGAGGATTGAAGATTGAGTATTGAGGGTTGAAGATTGAGGATTGAGGATTGAGGATTGATAATTGAGGATTGAGGATTGAGGATTGAAGACTGAGGATTGGGTATTGAGGATTGAAGAATGAGCATTGAGGTTTGAGTATTGATAATTGAGGATTGAGGGTTGAGGATTGAAGATTGATTATTGAGGATTGAAGATTGAGGTTTGAGGATTGAGGATTGCGGATTGACGATTGAGGATTGAGGATTGAGGGTTGAAGGTTGAGTGTTGAGGATTGAAGGTTGAGGATTGACGATTGAGGATTGAGGATTGAGGATGATGGCTGAGGTTTGAGGTTTGAGGTTTGAGTATTGAATCCTGAGAATTCAGGATGTTGTATTGAGTATTGAGAATTGAGGATTGATGCTTTAGTATTGAGGATTCAGGATTGAGGTTTGAGGATTGAGTATTGAAAATTGGGGATTGATGATTGAGGATTTAGGATTGAGGATTGAGGATTGAGGATTGAGGATTGAAAATTGAGTATTGAGGACTGAGGACTGAGGATAGAGGATTGAGGATGGAGCATTGAGGATTGAAGATTGAGGACTGGGGATTGAGGATTGAAGATTGAGGATTGGGTATTGAGGATTGAAGAATGAGGATTGAGGATTGAGGATTGAGGATTGAGGATTGAAGGTTGAGTATTGAAGATTGAAGATTGATGATTGAGGATTGTGGATTGAGGATTGAGGATTGAACATTGAGGACTGAGTGTTGAGGGTTGAGTGATGAGAATTGGTGTTTGTGGATAGAAGTTTGAAGATTGCAGGTTGAGCATTGAGTATTGAGAACTGTGAATTGAGGATATTCTATTGAGGATTGAGGATTGACAACTGATTGTTGAGGACTGAGGGCTGAAGATTGAGGATTCAGGATTGAGGATTCAGAATTGAGTTTTGAGGACTGAGGATTGAGGATTGAATATTGAGGATTGAGGATTGAGGATCGAGGATTGAGGATGAGGGCTGAGGGTTGAGGATTGAGGTTTGAGGATTGAGGACTGAGGATTGAAGATTGATGATTGAGTATTGAGGATTGAAGATTGTGGATTGAGGATTGAGGATTGAGGATTGAGGATTGAGGATTGAGGATTGAAGATTGAGGACTGGGGACTGAGTGCTGAGTGTTGAGTGATGAGAATTGGTGTTTGTGGGTAGAGATTTAAAGATTGCAGATTGAGTATTGAGTATTGAAAACTGTGAATTGATGATATTCTATTGAGGATTGAGAATTGACAACTGATTGTTGAGGACTGAGGTCTGAAGATTGAGGATTCAGGATTGAGGATCCAGGATTGGTGTTTGAGGAGTGAGGATTGAGGATAGAGGTTTGAGGATTGAGGATTGAGGATTGAGTTTTGAGGATTGAGGATTGAAGATTGAGGATTGGGTATTGCGGATTGAACATTGAGGATTTAGGATTGAGGATTGAGGACTGAAGATTGAATACTGTTGATTGAAGATTGAAGATTGAGGATTGAGTGTTGTGGATTGAGGACGAGGACTGAGGGCTGAGCATTGATGTCTGAGGTCTGAGGATTTAGGATTGAGGATTGAGAATTGAGGATTGAGGATTGAGGATTGAAGATTGAGGATTGGGTATTGAGGATTGAAAAATGAGGATTGAGGATTGAGGATTGAGGATTGAGGATTGAGGATTGAGTATTGAAGATTGAGGATTGGGGATTGAGGATTGACGATTGAGGATTGAGTATTGAGGATTGAGAATTGAGGATTGAGGATTGAAGATTGAGTATTGAGGATTGAAGATTGAGAATTGAGGATTGAGGATTGAGGATTGAAGATGAGGGCTGAGGGTTGAGGATTGAGGTTTGAGGACTGAGGATTGAGGATTGAGGATTGAGAGTTGAGGATTGAGGATTGAGGATTGAAGATTGAGGATTGGGTATTGAGGATTGAAGAATGAGCATTGAGGATTGAGGATTGAGGATTGAGGATTGAAGATTGAGGATTGAGGATTGAGGATTGAGGTTTGAGGATTGAAGATTGAGTATTGAGGGTTGAAGATTGAGGATTGAGGATTGAGGATTGATAATTGAGGATTGAGGATTGACGATTGAAGATTGAGGATTGGGGACTGAGGGTTGATGCCTGAGTGATGAGAATTGATGTTTGTGGGTAGAGATATGAAGATTGCAGATTGAGTATTGCGTATGGAAAACTCTGAACTGAAGATATTCTAGTGAGGATTGAGGATTGACAGCTGATTGTTGAGGACTGAGGTCTGAAGATTGAGGATTCAGGATTGAGGATTGAGGATTGAGGATTGAGAATTGAGGATTGAGGATTGAGGAATGAAGATTGAGGATTGGGTATTGAGGATTGAAGAATGAGGATTGAGGATTGAGGATTGAGGATTGAGGATTGAAGATTGAGTGTTGAGGATTGAAGGTTGAGGATTGAGGACCGAGGATTGAGGATTGAGGATTGAGCATTGAGGATTGAGGATTGAAGATTGAGTATTGAGGATTGAAGATTGAGGATTGTGGATTGAGGATTGAGGATTGAGTATTGAAGATTGAGGATTGGGGATTGAGGATTGACGATTGAGGATTGAGTATTGAGGATTGAGGATTGACGATTGAAGATTGAGGATTGGGGACTGAGAGTTGATTGCTGAGTGATGAGAATTGATGTCTGTGGATAGAGATATGAAGATTGCAGATTCAGTATTGAGTATTGAAACCTGTGAATTGAGGATATTCTGTTGAGGATTGAGGATTGACAACTGATTGTTGAGGACTGAGGGCTGAAGATTGAGGATTCAGGATTGAGGATTCAGAATTGAGGTTTGAGGACTCAGGATTGAGGATTGAGGATTGAGGATTGAGGATTGAGGATTGAGGATTGAAGAATCAGTATTGAGGATTGAAGATTGAGGGTTGAGGATTGAGGATTGAAGATTGAGGGTTGAGGATTGAGGATTGAGGATTGAGGATTGAGGATGAGGGCTGAGGGTTGAAGATTGAGGTTTGAGGACTCAGGACTGAGGATTGAGGATTGAGAATTGAGGATTGAGGATTGAGGATTGAAGATTGAGGATAGGGTATTGAGGATTGAAGAATGAGGATTGAGGATGGGCGATTGAGGGTTGAGGATTGAAGATTGAGTATTCAGGATTGGAGATTGACGATTGAGGATTGAGGATTGAGGATCGAGGATTGAGGATTGAGGATTGAAGATTGAGATTTGAGGATTGAAGATTGAGGATTGAGGATTGAGGATTGAGGATTGAGTATTGAGGATTGAGAAATCAAGATTGAGGATTGGGGACTGAGTGTTGAGCGTTGAGTGATGAGGATTGATGTTTGTGGATAGAGATTTGAAGATTGCAGATTGAGTATTGAGTATCGAAACCTGCGAATTGAGGATATTCTATTGAGGATTGAGGATTGACAACTGATTGTTGAGGACTGAGGGCTGAAGATTGAGGATTCAGGGTTGAGGGTTCAGAATTGAGGTTTGAGGACTGAGGATTGAGGATTGAGGATTGAGGATTGAGGATTGAGGATTGAGTATTGAGGATTGAAGATTGAGGATTGAGGATTGAGGATCGAGGATTGAGGATGAGGGCTGAGGGTTGAGGATTGAGGTTTGAGGATTGAGGGCTGCGGATTGCGGATTGATGATTGAGTATTGAGGATTGAAGATTGAGGATTGAGGATTGAGGATTGAAGATTGAGGATTGGGTATTGCGGATTGAACATTGAGGATTTAGGATTGAGTATTGAGGACTGAAGATTGAATATTGATGATTGAAGATTGATGATTGAGGATTGAGGGTTGTGGATTGAGGACGAGGACTGAGGGCTGATCATTGATGTCTGAGGTCTGAGGATTGAGGATTGAGGATTGAGAATTGAGGATTGAGGATTGAGGATTGAAGATTGAGGATTGGGTATTGAGGATTGAAGAATGAGGATTGAGGATTGAGGATTGAGGATTGAGGATTGAGGATTGAGTATTGAAGATTGAGGATTGGCGATTGAGGATTGACGATTGAGGATTGAGTATTGAGGATTGAGAATTGAGGATTGAGGATTGAAGATTGAGTATTGAGGATTGAAGATTGAGAATTGAGGATTGAGGATTGAGGATTGAATATGAGGGCTGAGGGTTGAGGATTGAGGTTTGAGGACTGAGGATTGAGGATTGAGGATTGAGAGTTGAGGATTGAGGATTGAGGATTGAAGATTGAGGATTGGGTATTGAGGATTGAAGAATGAGCATTGAGGATTGAGGATTGAGGATTGAGGATTGAAGACTGAGGATTGAGGATTGAGGTTTGAGGATTGAAGGTTGAGTATTGAGGGTTGAAGATTGAGGATTGAGGATTGATAATTGATAATTGAGGATTGAGGATTGACGATTGAAGATTGAGGATTGGGGACTGAGGGTTGATGGCTGAGTGATGAGAATTGATGTTTGTGGGTATAGATATGAAGATCGCAGATTGAGTATTGCGTATGGAAAACTCTGAACTGAGGATATTCTAGTGAGGATTGAGGATTGACAGCTGATTGTTGAGGACTGAGGTCTGAAGATTGAGGATCCAGGATTGGGGATTGAGGATTGAGGATTGAGAATTGAGGATTGAGGATTGAGGATTGAAGATTGAGGATTGGGTATTGAGGATTGAAGAATGAGGATTGAAGAATGAGGATTGAGGATTGAGGATTGAGGATTGAGGATTGAAGATTGAGTATTGAGGATTGAAGATTGAGGATTGAGGACCGAGGATTGAGGATTGAGGATTGAGGATTGAGGATTGAGGATTGAAGATTGAGTATTGAGGATTGAAGATTGAGGATTGTGGATTGAGGATTGAGGGTTGAGTATTGAAGATTGAGGATTGGTGATTGAGGATTGACGATTGAGGATTGAGGATTGAAGATTGAGTATTGAGGATTGAAGATTGAGGATTGTGGATTGAGGATTGAGGATTGAGTATTGAAGATTGAGGATTGGGGATTGAGGATTGACGATTGAGGATTGAGTATTGAGGATTGAGAATTGAGGATTGAGGATTGAAGATTGAGTATTGAGGATTGAAGATTGAGAATTGAGGATTGAGGATTGAGGATTGAAGATGAGGGCTGAGGGTTGAGGATTGAGGTTTGAGGACTGGGGATTGAGGATTGAGAGTTGAGGATTGAGGATTGAGGATTGAAGATTGAGGATTGGGTATTGAGGATTGAAGAATGAGCATTGAGGATTGAGGATTGAGGACTGAGGATTGAAGATTGAGGATTGAGGATTGAGGTTTGAGGATTGAAGGTTGAGTATTGAGGGTTGAAGATTGAGGATTGAAGATTGAGGATTGATAATTGAGGATTGAGGATGTACGATTGAAGATTGAGGATTGGGGACTGAGAGTTGATGGCTGAGTGATGAGAATTGATGTTTGTGGATAGAGATATGAAGATTGCAGATTGAGTATTGCGTATGGAAAACTCTGAACTGAGGATATACTAGTGAGGATTGAGGATTGACAGCTGATTGTTGAGGACTGAGGTCTGAAGATTGAGGATTCAGGATTGAGGATTCAGAATTGAAGTTTGAGGACTGAGGATTGAGGATTGAAGATTGAGTATTGAGGACTGAAGATTGAGGACTGAGGTTGAGGATTGAGGATAGAGGATGAGGGCTGAGGGTTGAGGATTAAGGTATGAGGATTGAGGTCTGAGGATTGAGTATAGAGAATTGAGGATTGAGGATTGAGGATTGAAGATTGAGATTTGGGTATTGAGGATTGAAGAATGAGTATTGAGGATTGAGTATTGAGGATTGAGGATTGAAGATTGAGTATTGAGGATTGAGGATTGAGCATTGAGGATTGAGGATTGCGGATTGAGGGTGAGGATTGAAGATTGATTATTGAGGATTGAAGATTGAGGTTTGAGGATTGAGGATTGCGGATTGACGATTGAGGATTGAGGATTGAGGGTTGAAGGTTGAGTGTTGAGGATTGAAGGTTGAGGATTGACGATTGAGGATGATGGCTGAGGTTTGAGGTTTGAGGTTTGAGTATTGAATCCTGAGAATTCAGGATGTTCTATTGAGTATTGAGAATTGAGGATTGATGCTTTAGTATTGAGGATTCAGGATTGAGGATTGAGGATTGAGTATTGAAGATTGGGGATTGATGATTGAGGATTTAGGATTGAGGATTGAGGATTGAGGATTGAGGATTGAAAATTGAGTATTGAGGACTGAGGACTGAGGATAGAGGCTTGAGGATGGAGCATTGAGGATTGAAGATTGAGGACTGGGGATTGAGGATTGAAGATTGAGGATTGGGTATTGAGGATTGAAGAATGAGGATGAGGGCTGAGGGTTGAGGATTGAGGTTTGAGGATTGAGGACTGAGGATTGATGATTGATGATTGAGTATTGACGATTGAAGATTGAGGATTGAGGATTGAGGATTGAGGATTGAGGATTGAGGATTGAGGATTGAAGATTGAGGACTGGGGACTGAGTGCTGAGTGTTGAGTGATGAGAATTGGTGTTTGTGGATAGAGATTTAAAGATTGCAGCTTGAGTATTGAGTATTGAAAACTGTGAATTGATGATATTCTATTGAGGATTGAGAATTGACAACTGATTGTTGAGGACTGAGGTCTGAAGATTGAGGATTCAGGATTGGTGTTTGAGGAGTGAGGATTGAGGATTGAGGATTGAGGATTGAGGATTGAGGATTGAGGTTTGAGGATTGAGGATTGAAGATTGAGGATTGGGTATTGCGGATTGAACATTGAGGATTTAGGATCGAGGATTGAGGACTGAAGATTGAATATTGATGATTGAAGATTGATGATTGAGGATTGAGGGTTGTGGATTGAGGACGAGGACTGAGGGCTGAGCATTGATGTCTGAGGTCTGAGGATTGAGGATTGAGGATTGAGAATTGAGGATTGAGGATTGAGGATTGAAGATTGAGGATTGGGTATTGAGGATTGAAGAATGAGGATTGAGGATTGAGGATTGAGGATTGAGGATTGAGAATTGAGTATTGAAGATTGAGGATTGGGCATTGAGGATTGACGATTGAGGATTGAGTATTGAGGATTGAGAATTGAGGATTGAGGATTGAAGATTGAGTATTGAGGATTGAAGATTGAGAATTGAGGATTGAGGATTGAGGATTGAATATGAGGGCTGAGGGTTGAGGATTGAGGTTTGAGGACTGAGGATTGAGGATTGAGGATTGAGAGTTGAGGATTGAGGATTGGGTATTGAGGATTGAAGAATGAGGATTGAGGATTGAGGATTGAGGATTGAGGATTGAGGATTGAGGATTGAAGATTGAGTATTGAGGATTGAAGATTGAGGATTGAGGACCGAGGATTGAGGATTGAGGATTGAGGATTGAGGATTGAGGATTGAGGATTGAATATTGAGTATTGAGGATTGAAGATTGAGAATTGAGGATTGAGGATTGAGGATTGAAGATGAGGGCTGAGGGTTGAGGATTGAGGTTTGAGGACTGAGGATTGAGGATTGAGGATTGAGAGTTGAGGATTGAGGATTGAGGATTGAAGATTGAGGATTGGGTATTGAGGATTGAAGAATGAGGATGAGGGCTGAGGGTTGAGGATTGAGGTTTGAGGATTGAGGACTGAGGATTGATGATTGATGATTGAGTATTGACGATTGAAGATTGAGGATTGAGGATTGAGGATTGATAATTGAGGATTGAGGATTTACGATTGAAGATTGAGGATTGGGGACTGAGAATTGATGGCTGAGTGATGAGAATTGATGTTTGTGGATAGAGATATGAAGATTGCAGATTGAGTATTGCGTATGGAAAACTCTGAACTGAGGATATTCTAGTGAGGATTGAGGATTGACAGCCGATTGTTGAGGACTGAGGTCTGAAGATTGAGGATTCAGGATTGAGGATTCAGAATTGAAGTTTGAGGACTGAGGATTGAGGATTGAAGATTGAGTATTGAGGATTGAAGATTGAGGATTGAGGTTGAGGATTGAGGATTGAAGATTGAGATTTGGGTATTGAGGATTGAAGAATGAGGATTGAGGATTGAGTATTGAGGATTGAGGATTGAAGATTGAGTATTGAGGATTGAGGATTGAGCATTGAGGATTGAGGATTGAGGATTGAGTGTGAGGATTGAAGATTGATTATTGAGGATTGAAGATTGCGGTTTGAGGATTGAGGATTGCGGATTGACGATTGAGGATTGAGGATTGAGGGTTGAAGGTTGAGTGTTGAGGATTGAAGGTTGAGGATTGACGATTGAGGATTGAGGATTGAGGATGATGGCTGAGGTTTGAGGTTTGAGGTTTGAGTATTGATTCCTGAGAATTCAGGATGTTCTATTGAGTATTGAGAATTGAGGATTGATGCTTTAGTATTGAGGATTCAGGATTGAGGATTGAGGATTGAGTATTGAAGATTGGGGATTGATGATTGAGGATTTAGGATTGAGGATTGAGGATTGAGGATTGAGGATTGAAAATTGAGTATTGAGGACTGAGGACTGAGGATAGAGGATTGAGGATGGAGCATTGAGGATTGAAGATTGAGGACTGGGGATTGAGGATTGAAGATTGAGGATTGGGTATTGAGGATTGAAGAATGAGGATGAGGGCTGAGGGTTGAGGATTGAGGTTTGAGGATTGAGGACTGAGGATTGATGATTGATGATTGAGTATTGAGGATTGAAGATTGAGGATTGAGGATTGAGTATTGAGGATTGAGGATTGAGGATTGAGGATTGAGGATTGAAGATTGAGGACTGGGGACTGAGTGCTGAGTGTTGAGTGATGAGAATTGGTGTTTGTGGATAGAGATTTAAAGATTGCAGCTTGAGTATTGAGTATTGAAAACTGTGAATTGATGATATTCTATTGAGGATTGAGAATTGACAACTGATTGTTGAGGACTGAGGTCTGAAGATTGAGGATTCAGGATTGAGGATCCAGGATTGGTGTTTGAGGAGTGAGGATTGAGGATTGAGGATTGAGGATTGAGGATTGAGGATTGAGGATTGAGGTTTGAGGATTGAGGATTGAAGATTGGGGATTGGGTATTGCGGATTGAACATTGAGGATTTAGGATTGAGGATTGAGGACTGAAGGTTGAATATTGATGATTGAAGATTGATGATTGAGGATTGAGGGTTGTGGATTGAGGACGAGGACTGAGGGCTGAGCATTGATGTCTGAGGTCTGAGGATTGAGGATTGAGGATTGAGAATTGAGGATTGAGGATTGAGGATTGAAGATTGAGGATTGGGTATTGAGGATTGAAGAATGAGGATTGAGGATTGAGGATTGAGGATTGAGGATTGAGGATTGAGTATTGAAGATTGAGGATTGGGGATTGAGGATTGACGATTGAGGATTGAGTATTGAGGATTGAGAATTGAGGATTGAGGATTGAAGATTGAGTATTGAGGATTGAAGGTTGAGAATTGAGGATTGAGGATTGAGGATTGAATATGAGGGCTGAGGGTTGAGGATTGAGGTTTGAGGACTGAGGATTGAGGATTGAGGATTGAGAGTTGAGGATTGAGGATTGAGGATTGAAGATTGAGGATTGGGTATTGAGGATTGAAGGATGAGCATTGAGGATTGAGGATTGAGGATTGAGGATTGAAGATTGAGGATTGAGGATTGAGGTTTGAGGATTGAAGGTTGAGTATTGAGGGTTGAGGATTGAGGATTGAGGATTGAGGATTGATAATTGAGGATTGAGGATTGACGATTGAAGATTGAGGATTGGGGACTGAGGGTTGATGGCTGAGTGATGAGAATTGATGTTTGTGGGTAGAGATATGAAGATTGCAAATTGAGTATTGCGTATGGAAAACTCTGAACTGAGGATATTCTAGTGAGGATTGAGGATTGACAGCTGATTGTTGAGGACTGAGGTCTGAAGATTGAGGATTCAGGATGGAGGATTGAGGATTGAGGATTGAGAATTGAGGATTGAGGATTGAGGATTGAAGATTGAGGATTGGGTATTGAGGATTGAAGAATGAGGATTGAGGATTGAGGATTGAGGATTGAGGATTGAAGATTGACTATTGAGGATTGAAGATTGAGGATTGAGGACCGAGGATTGAGGATTGAGGATTGAGGATTGAGGATTGAGGATTGAAGATTGAGTATTGAGGATTGAAGATTGAGGATTGTGGATTGAGTATTGAGGGTTGAGTATTGAAGATTGAGGATTGGGGATTGAGGACTGACGATTGAGGATTGAGTATTGAGGATTGAGAATTGAGGATTGAGGATTGAAGATTGAGTATTGAGGATTGAAGATTGAGAATTGAGGATTGAGGATTGAGGATTGAAGATGAGGGCTGAGGGTTGAGGATTGCGGTTTGAGGACTGAGGATTGAGGATTGAGGATTGAGAGTTGAGGATTGATGATTGAGGATTGAAGATTGAGGATTGGGTATTGAGGATTGAAGAATGAGCATTGAGGATTGAGGATTGAGGATTGAGGATTGAAGATTGAGGATTGAGGATTGAGGTTTGAGGATTGAAGATTGAGTATTGAGGGTTGAAGAATGAGGATTGAGGATTGAGGATTGATAATTGAGGATTGAGGATATACGATTGAAGATTGAGGATTGGGGACTGAGAGTTGATGGCTGAGTGATGAGAATTGATGTTTGTGGATAGAGATATGAAGATTGCAGATTGAGTATTGCGTATGGAAAACTCTGAACTGAGGATATTCTAGTGAGGATTGAGGATTGACAACTGATTGTTGAGGACTGAGGGCTGAAGATTGAGGATTCAGGATTGAGGATTCAGAATTGTGGTTTGAGGACTGAGGATTGAAGATTGAAGATTGAGTATTGAGGGTTGAGGATTGAGGATTGAGGATTGAGGATTGAGGTTGAGGGCTGAGGGTTGAAGATTGAGGTGTGAGGACTCAGGACTGAGGATTGAGGATTGAGAATTGAGGATTGAGTATTGAGGATTGAAGATTGAGTATAGGGTATTGAGGATTGAAGAATGAGGATGGAGGATGGGCGATTGAGGATTGAGGATTGAAAATTGAGTATTCAGGATTGGAGATTGACGATTGAGGATTGAGGATTGAGGACCGAGGATTGAGGATTGAGGATTGAAGATTGAGTATTGAGAATTGAAGATTGAGGATTGTGGATTGACGATTGAGGATTGAGGATTGAGAATTGAAGATTGAGGATTGGGGACTGAGTGTTGAGGGTTGAGTGATGAGGATTGTTGTTTGTGGATAGAGATTTGAAGATTGCAGATTCAGTATTGAGTATTGAAACCTGTGAACTGAGGATATTCTATTGAGGATTGAGGATTGACAACTGATTGTTGAGGACTGAGGGCTGAAGATTGAGGATTCAGGATTGAGGATTCAGAATTGAGGTTTGAGGACTGAGGATTGAGGATTGAGGATTGAGGATTGAGGATTGAGGATTGAGGATTGGGGATTGAAGATTCAGTATTGAGGATTGAAGATTGAGGATTGAGGATTGAGGATTGAGGATTGAGGATTGAAGATTGAGTATTGAGGATTGAAGATTGAGGATTGAGGATTGATAATTGAGGATTGAGGATTGACGATTGAAGATTGAGGATTGGGGACTGAGGGTTGATGGCTGAGTGATGAGAATTGATGTTTGTGGGTAGAGATATGAAGATTGCAAATTGAGTATTGCGTATGGAAAACTCTGAACTGAGGATATTCTAGTGAGGATTGAGGATTGACAGCTGATTGTTGAGGACTGAGGTCTGAAGATTGAGGATTCAGGATTGAGGATTGAGGATTGAGGATTGAGAATTGAGTATTGAGGATTGAGGATTGAAGATTGAGGATTGGGTATTGAGGATTGAAGAATGAGGATTGAGGATTGAGGATTGAGGATTGAGGATTGAAGATTGACTATTGAGGATTGAAGATTGAGGATTGAGGACCGAGGATTGAGGATTGAGGATTGAGGATTGAGGATTGAGGATTGAAGATTGAGTATTGAGGATTGAAGATTGAGGATTGTGGATTGAGTATTGAGGGTTGAGTATTGAAGATTGAGGATTGGGGATTGAGGACTGACGATTGAGGATTGAGTATTGAGGATTGAGAATTGAGGATTGAGGATTGAAGACTGAGTATTGAGGATTGAAGATTGAGAATTGAGGATTGAGGATTGAGGATTGAAGATGAGGGCTGAGGGTTGAGGATTGAGGTTTGAGGACTGAGGATTGAGGATTGAGGATTGAGAGTTGAGGATTGATGATTGAGGATTGAAGATTGAGGATTGGGTATTGAGGATTGAAGAATGAGCATTGAGGATTGAGGATTGAGGATTGAGGATTGAAGATTGAGGATTGAGGATTGAGGTTTGAGGATTGAAGATTGAGTATTGAGGGTTGAAGAATGAGGATTGAGGATTGAGGATTGATAATTGAGGATTGAGGATATACGATTGAAGATTGAGGATTGGGGACTGAGAGTTGATGGCTGAGTGATGAGAATTGATGTTTGTGGATAGAGATATGAAGATTGCAGATTGAGTATTGCGTATGGAAAACTCTGAACTGAGGATATTCTAGTGACGATTGAGGATTGACAACTGATTGTTGAGGACTGAGGGCTGAAGATTGAGGATTCAGGATTGAGGATTCAGAATTGTGGTTTGAGGACTGAGGATTGAAGATTGAAGATTGAGTATTGAGGGTTGAGGATTGAGGATTGAGGATTGAGGATTGAAGTTGAGGGCTGAGGGTTGAAGATTGAGGTGTGAGGACTCAGGACTGAGGATTGAGGATTGAGAATTGAGGATTGAGTATTGAGGATTGAAGATTGAGTATAGGGTATTGAGGATTGAAGAATGAGGATGGAGGATGGGCGATTGAGGATTGAGGATTGAAAATTGAGTATTCAGGATTGGAGATTGACGATTGAGGATTGAGGATTGAGGACCGAGGATTGAGGATTGAGGATTGAAGATTGAGTATTGAGAATTGAAGATTGAGGATTGTGGATTGACGATTGAGGATTGAGGATTGAGAATTGAAGATTGAGGATTGGGGACTGAGTGTTGAGGGTTGAGTGATGAGGATTGTTGTTTGTGGATAGAGATTTGAAGATTGCAGATTCAGTATTGAGTATTGAAACCTGTGAACTGAGGATATTCTATTGAGGATTGAGGATTGACAACTGATTGTTGAGGACTGAGGGCTGAAGATTGAGGATTCAGGATTGAGGATTCAGAATTGAGGTATGAGGACTGAGGATTGAGGATTGAGGATTGAGGATTGAGGATTGAGGATTGAGGATTGGGGATTGAAGATTCAGTATTGAGGATTGAAGATTGAGGATTGAGGATTGAGGATTGAGGATTGAGGATTGAAGATTGAGTATTGAGGATTGAAGATTGAGGATTGAGGACCGAGGATTGAGGGTTGAGGATTGAAGATTGAGGATTGATGATTGAGGATTGAGGATTGAGGATTGAGGATTGAGTATTGGGGATTGAGGATTGAAGATTGAGGATTGAGGATAGAGGATTAATGATTGAGTATTGAGGATTGAAGATTGAGAATTGAGGATTCAGGATTGAACATTGTGGACTGAGTGTTGAGGGTTGAGTGATGAGAATTGATGTTTGTGGATAGAGATTTGAAGATTGCAGATTGGGTATTGAGTATTGAAAACTGTGAATTGAGGATGTTCTATTGGGGATTGAGGATTGACAACTGATTGTTGAGGACTGAGGGCTGAAGATTGAGGATTCAGGATTGAGGATTCAGAATTGTGGTTTGAGGACTGAGGATTGAAGATTGAAGATTGAGTATTGAGGGTTGAGGATTGAGGATTGAGGATTGAGGATTGAGGTTGAGGGCTGAGGGTTGAAGATTGAGGTGTGAGGACTCAGGACTGAGGATTGAGGATTGAGAATTGAGGATTGAGTATTGAGGATTGAAGATTGAGGGTAGGGTATCGAGGATTGAAGAATGAGGATGCAGGATGGGCGATTGAGGATTGAGGATTGAAGATTGAGTATTCAGGATTGGAGATTGACGATTGAGGATTGAGGATTGAGGACCGAGGATTGAGGATTGAGGATTGAAGATTGAGTATTGAGGATTGAAGATTGAGGATTGAGGATTGACGATTGAGGATTGAGGACTGAGAATTGTAGATTGAGGCTTGGGGACTGAGTGTTGAGGGTTGAGTGATGAGGATTGTTGTTTGTGGATAGAGATTTGAAGATTGCAGATTCAGTATTGAGTATTGAAACCTGTGAATTGAGGATATTCTATTGAGGATTGAGGATTGACAACTGATTGTTGAGGACTGAGGGCTGAAGATTGAGGATTCAGGATTCAGGATTCAGAATTGAGGTTTGAGGACTGAGGATTGAGGATTGAGGATTGAGGATTGAGGATTGAGGATTGAAGATTCAGTATTGAGGATTGAATATTGAGGATTGAGGATTGAGGATTGAGGATTGAGGATTGAGGATTGAGGATTGAGTACTGAAGATTGAGTATTGATGACTGAGGATTCAGGATTGAGGAATGAGGACTGATGATTGAGGATTTAGGATTGAAGATTGAATATTGATGATTGAAGATTGAGGATTGAGGATTGAGTGTTGTGGATTGAGGACGAGGACTGAGGGTTGAGTATTGATGTTTGAGGTCTGAGGATTGATGATTGTGGATCGAGAATAGAGGATTGAGGATGGAGGATTGAAGATTGAGGATTTGGTGTTGAGGATTGAAGAATGAGGATTGAGGATTGAGGATTGATGATTGAAGATTGAAGATTGATTATTGAGGATTGAAGATTGAGGATTGAGGATTGGGGATTGAGGATTGAGGATTGAGGATTGAGGATTGAGGATTGACAACTGATTCTTGAGGACTGAGGGCTGAAGATTGAGGATTCAGGATTGAGGATTCAGATTTGAGGTTTGAGGACTGAGGATTGAGGATTGAGGACTGAAGATTGAATATTGATGATTGAAGATTGAGTATTGAGGATTGAGGGTTGTGTATTGAGGACGAGGACTGAGGGTTGAGTATTGATGTTTGAGGTCTGAGGATTGAGGATTGAGGATTGAGAATAGAGGATTGAGGATTGAGGGTTGAAGATTGAGGATTTAGTGTTGAGGATTGAAGAATGAGGATTGAGGACTGATGATTGAGGATTGAGTGTTGAAGATTGAGTATTGAGGATTGAAGATTGAGGATTGAGGATTGAGGATTGAGGATTGATGATTGAGGATTGAGTGTTGAAGATTGAGTATTGAGGATTGAAGATTGAGGATTGAAGATTGTGGATTGAGGATTGAGGATTGAGGATTGAGGATTGAAGATTGAGGATTGGGGACTGAGTGTTGAGGGCTGAGTGATGAGAATTTATGTTTGCGGATAGAGATTTGAAGATTGCAGATTGAGTATTGCGTATGGAAAACTCTGAACTGAGGATATTCTATTGAGGATTGAGGATTGACAACTGATTGTTGAGGACTGAGGGCTTAAGATTGAGGATTCAGGATTGAGGATTCAGGATTGTGGTTTGAGGACAGAGGATTGAGGATTGAGAACTGAGGATTGAGGATTGAGGATTGAGGATTGAAGATTGAGGATTGGGTATTGCGGATTGAATATTGAGGATTGAGGATTGAGGATTGAGGATTGAGGATTGAGTATTCAGGATTGAGGATTCAGGATTGAGGATTCAGGATTGTGGTTTGAGGACAGAGGATTGTGGCTTGAGGATTGAGGATTGAGGATTGAGAATTGAGGATTGAGGATTGAGGATTGAAGATTGAGGATTGGGTATTGAGGGTTGAAGAATGAGGATTGAAGATTGAGGATTGGGTATTGAGGATTGAAGAATGAGGATTGAGGACTGAGGATTGAGGATTGAGGATTCAAGATTGAGTATTGAGGATTGAAGATTGAGGATTGAGGACCGAGGATTGAGGATTGAGGATTGAGGATTGAGGGTTGAAGATTGAGTATTGAGGATTGAAAATTGAGGATTGTGGATTGAGGATTGAGGGTTGAGTATTGAAGATTGAGGATTGGGGATTGAGGATTGACGATTGAGGATTGAGTATTGAGGATTGAGAATTGAGGATTGAGGATTGAAGATTGAGTATTGAGGATTGAAGATTGAGAATTGAGGATTGAGGATTGAGGATTGAAGATGAGGGCTGAGGGTTGAGGATTGAGGTTTGAGGACTGAGGATTGAGGATTGAGGATTGAGAGTTGAGGATTGAGGATTGAGGATTGAAGATTGAGGATTGGGTATTGAGGATTGAAGAATGAGCATTGAGGATTGAGGATTGAGGATTGAGGATTGAGGATTGAGGATTGAGGATTGAGGATTGAAGATTGAGGACTGGGGACTGAGTGCTGAGTGTTGAGTGATGGGAATTGGTGTTTGTGGATAGAGATTTAAAGATTGCAGCTTGAGTATTGAGTATTGAAAACTGTGAATTGATGATATTCTATTGAGGATTGAGAATTGACAACTGATTGTTGAGGACTGAGGTCTGAAGATTGAGGATTCAGGATTGAGGATCCAGGATTGGTGTTTGAGGAGTGAGGATTGAGGATTGAGGATTGAGGATTGAGGATTGAGGATTGAGGATTGAGGATTGAGGATTGAGTATTGAAGATTGAGGATTGGGGATTGAGGATTGACGATTGAGGATTGAGTATTGAGGGTTGAGAATTGAGGATTGAGGATTGAAGATTGAGTATTGAGGATTGAAGATTGAGAATTGAGGATTGAGGATTGAGGATTGAAGATGAGGGCTGAGGGTTGAGGATTGAGGTTTGAGGACTGAGGATTGAGGATTGAGGATTGAGAGTTGAGGATTGAGGATTGAGGATTGAAGATTGAGGATTGGGTATTGAGGATTGAAGAATGAGCATTGAGGATTGAGGATTGAGGATTGAGGATTGAAGATTGAGGATTGAGGATTGAGGATTGAGGTTTGAGGATTGAAGATTGAGTATTGAGGGTTGAAGATTGAAGATTGAGGATTGAGGATTGATAATTGAGGATTGAGGATTGACGATTGAAGATTGAGGATTGGGGACTGAGGGTTGATGCCTGAGTGATGAGAATTGATGTTTGTGGGTAGAGATATGAAGGTTGCAGGTTGAGTATTGCGTATGGAAAACTCTGAACTGAAGATATTCTAGTGAGGATTGAGGATTGACAGCTGATTGTTGAGGACTGAGGTCTGAAGATTGAGGATTCAGGATTGAGGATTGAGGATTGAGGATTGAGAATTGAGGATTGAGGATTGAGGTTTGAAGATTGAGGATTGGGTATTGAGGATTGAAGAATGAGGATTGAGGATTGAGGATTGAGGATTGAGGATTGAGGATTGAGGATTGAAGATGAGGGCTGAGGGTTGAGGATTGAGGTTTGAGGACTGAGGATTGAGGATTGAAAATTGAGTATTGAGGACTGAGGACTGAGGATAGAGGATTGAGGATGGAGCATTGAGGATTGAAGATTGAGGACTGGGGATTGAGGATTGAAGATTGAGGATTGGGTATTGAGGATTGAAGAATGAGGATGAGGGCTGAGGGTTGAGGATTGAGGTTTGAGGATTGAGGACTGAGGATTGATGATTGATGATTGAGTATTGAGGATTGAAGATTGAGGATTGAGGATTGAGTATTGAGGATTGAGGATTGAGGATTGAGGATTGAGGATTGAAGATTGAGGACTGGGGACTGAGTGCTGAGTGTTGAGTGATGAGAATTGGTGTTTGTGGATAGAGATTTAAAGATTGCAGCTTGAGTATTGAGTATTGAAAACTGTGAATTGATGATATTCTATTGAGGATTGAGAATTGACAACTGATTGTTGAGGACTGAGGTCTGAAGATTGAGGATTCAGGATTGAGGATCCAGGATTGGTGTTTGAGGAGTGAGGATTGAGGATTGAGGATTGAGGATTGAGGATTGAGGATTGAGGATTGAGGTTTGAGGATTGAGGATTGAAGATTGGGGATTGGGTATTGCGGATTGAACATTGAGGATTTAGGATTGAGGATTGAGGACTGAAGGTTGAATATTGATGATTGAAGATTGATGATTGAGGATTGAGGGTTGTGGATTGAGGACGAGGACTGAGGGCTGAGCATTGATGTCTGAGGTCTGAGGATTGAGGATTGAGGATTGTGAATTGAGGATTGAGGATTGAGGATTGAAGATTGAGGATTGGGTATTGAGGATTGAAGAATGAGGATTGAGGATTGAGGATTGAGGATTGAGGATTGAAGATTGACTATTGAGGATTGAAGATTGAGGATTGAGGACCGAGGATTGAGGATTGAGGATTGAGGATTGAGGATTGAGGATTGAAGATTGAGTATTGAGGATTGAAGATTGAGGATTGTGGATTGAGTATTGAGGGTTGAGTATTGAAGATTGAGGATTGGGGATTGAGGACTGACGATTGAGGATTGAGTATTGAGGATTGAGAATTGAGGATTGAGGATTGAAGATTGAGTATTGAGGATTGAAGATTGAGAATTGAGGATTGAGGATTGAGGATTGAAGATGAGGGCTGAGGGTTGAGGATTGCGGTTTGAGGACTGAGGATTGAGGATTGAGGATTGAGAGTTGAGGATTGATGATTGAGGATTGAAGATTGAGGATTGGGTATTGAGGATTGAAGAATGAGCATTGAGGATTGAGGATTGCGGATTGAGGATTGAAGATTGAGGATTGAGGATTGAGGTTTGAGGATTGAAGATTGAGTATTGAGGGTTGAAGAATGAGGATTGAGGATTGAGGATTGATAATTGAGGATTGAGGATATACGATTGAAGATTGAGGATTGGGGACTGAGAGTTGATGGCTGAGTGATGAGAATTGATGTTTGTGGATAGAGATATGAAGATTGCAGATTGAGTATTGCGTATGGAAAACTCTGAACTGAGGATATTCTAGTGAGGATTGAGGATTGACAACTGATTGTTGAGGACTGAGGGCTGAAGATTGAGGATTCAGGATTGAGGATTCAGAATTGTGGTTTGAGGACTGAGGATTGAAGATTGAAGATTGAGTATTGAGGGTTGAGGATTGAGGATTGAGGATTGAGGATTGAGGTTGAGGGCTGAGGGTTGAAGATTGAGGTGTGAGGACTCAGGACTGAGGATTGAGGATTGAGAATTGAGGATTGAGTATTGAGGATTGAAGATTGAGTATAGGGTATTGAGGATTGAAGAATGAGGATGGAGGATGGGCGATTGAGGATTGAGGATTGAAAATTGAGTATTCAGGATTGGAGATTGACGATTGAGGATTGAGGATTGAGGACCGAGGATTGAGGATTGAGGATTGAAGATTGAGTATTGAGAATTGAAGATTGAGGATTGTGGATTGACGATTGAGGATTGAGGATTGAGAATTGAAGATTGAGGATTGGGGACTGAGTGTTGAGGGTTGAGTGATGAGGATTGTTGTTTGTGGATAGAGATTTGAAGATTGCAGATTCAGTATTGAGTATTGAAACCTGTGAACTGAGGATATTCTATTGAGGATTGAGGATTGACAACTGATTGTTGAGGACTGAGGGCTGAAGATTGAGGATTCAGGATTGAGGATTCAGAATTGAGGTTTGAGGACTGAGGATTGAGGATTGAGGATTGAGGATTGAGGATTGAGGATTGAGGATTGGGGATTGAAGATTCAGTATTGAGGATTGAAGATTGAGGATTGAGGATTGAGGATTGAGGATTGAGGATTGAAGATTGAGTATTGAGGATTGAAGATTGAGGATTGAGGATTGATAATTGAGGATTGAGGATTGACGATTGAAGATTGAGGATTGGGGACTGAGGGTTGATGGCTGAGTGATGAGAATTGATGTTTGTGGGTAGAGATATGAAGATTGCAAATTGAGTATTGCGTATGGAAAACTCTGAACTGAGGATATTCTAGTGAGGATTGAGGATTGACAGCTGATTGTTGAGGACTGAGGTCTGAAGATTGAGGATTCAGGATTGAGGATTGAGGATTGAGGATTGAGAATTGAGGATTGAGGATTGAGGATTGAAGATTGAGGATTGGGTATTGAGGATTGAAGAATGAGGATTGAGGATTGAGGATTGAGGATTGAGGATTGAAGATTGACTATTGAGGATTGAAGATTGAGGATTGAGGACCGAGGATTGAGGATTGAGGATTGAGGATTGAGGATTGAGGATTGAAGATTGAGTATTGAGGATTGAAGATTGAGGATTGTGGATTGAGTATTGAGGGTTGAGTATTGAAGATTGAGGATTGGGGATTGAGGACTGACGATTGAGGATTGAGTATTGAGGATTGAGAATTGAGGATTGAGGATTGAAGACTGAGTATTGAGGATTGAAGATTGAGAATTGAGGATTGAGGATTGAGGATTGAAGATGAGGGCTGAGGGTTGAGGATTGAGGTTTGAGGACTGAGGATTGAGGATTGAGGATTGAGAGTTGAGGATTGATGATTGAGGATTGAAGATTGAGGATTGGGTATTGAGGATTGAAGAATGAGCATTGAGGATTGAGGATTGAGGATTGAGGATTGAAGATTGAGGATTGAGGATTGAGGTTTGAGGATTGAAGATTGAGTATTGAGGGTTGAAGAATGAGGATTGAGGATTGAGGATTGATAATTGAGGATTGAGGATATACGATTGAAGATTGAGGATTGGGGACTGAGAGTTGATGGCTGAGTGATGAGAATTGATGTTTGTGGATAGAGATATGAAGATTGCAGATTGAGTATTGCGTATGGAAAACTCTGAACTGAGGATATTCTAGTGAGGATTGAGGATTGACAACTGATTGTTGAGGACTGAGGGCTGAAGATTGAGGATTCAGGATTGAGGATTCAGAATTGTGGTTTGAGGACTGAGGATTGAAGATTGAAGATTGAGTATTGAGGGTTGAGGATTGAGGATTGAGGATTGAGGATTGAGGTTGAGGGCTGAGGGTTGAAGATTGAGGTGTGAGGACTCAGGACTGAGGATTGAGGATTGAGAATTGAGGATTGAGTATTGAGGATTGAAGATTGAGTATAGGGTATTGAGGATTGAAGAATGAGGATGGAGGATGGGCGATTGAGGATTGAGGATTGAAAATTGAGTATTCAGGATTGGAGATTGACGATTGAGGATTGAGGATTGAGGACCGAGGATTGAGGATTGAGGATTGAAGATTGAGTATTGAGAATTGAAGATTGAGGATTGTGGATTGACGATTGAGGATTGAGGATTGAGAATTGAAGATTGAGGATTGGGGACTGAGTGTTGAGGGTTGAGTGATGAGGATTGTTGTTTGTGGATAGAGATTTGAAGATTGCAGATTCAGTATTGAGTATTGAAACCTGTGAACTGAGGATATTCTATTGAGGATTGAGGATTGACAACTGATTGTTGAGGACTGAGGGCTGAAGATTGAGGATTCAGGATTGAGGATTCAGAATTGAGGTATGAGGACTGAGGATTGAGGATTGAGGATTGAGGATTGAGGATTGAGGATTGAGGATTGGGGATTGAAGATTCAGTATTGAAGATTGAAGATTGAGGATTGAGGATTGAGGATTGAGGATTGAGGATTGAAGATTGAGTATTGAGGATTGAAGATTGAGGATTGAGGACCGAGGATTGAGGGTTGAGGATTGAAGATTGAGGATTGATGATTGAGGATTGAGGATTGAGGATTGAGGATTGAGTATTGGGGATTGAGGATTGAAGATTGAGGATTGAGGATAGAGGATTAATGATTGAGTATTGAGGATTGAAGATTGAGAATTGAGGATTCAGGATTGAACATTGTGGACTGAGTGTTGAGGGTTGAGTGATGAGAATTGATGTTTGTGGATAGAGATTTGAAGATTGCAGATTGGGTATTGAGTATTGAAAACTGTGAATTGAGGATGTTCTATTGGGGATTGAGGATTGACAACTGATTGTTGAGGACTGAGGGCTGAAGATTGAGGATTCAGGATTGAGGATTCAGAATTGTGGTTTGAGGACTGAGGATTGAAGATTGAAGATTGAGTATTGAGGGTTGAGGATTGAGGATTGAGGATTGAGGATTGAGGTTGAGGGCTGAGGGTTGAAGATTGAGGTGTGAGGACTCAGGACTGAGGATTGAGGATTGAGAATTGAGGATTGAGTATTGAGGATTGAAGATTGAGGGTAGGGTATCGAGGATTGAAGAATGAGGATGCAGGATGGGCGATTGAGGATTGAGGATTGAAGATTGAGTATTCAGGATTGGAGATTGACGATTGAGGATTGAGGATTGAGGACCGAGGATTGAGGATTGAGGATTGAAGATTGAGTATTGAGGATTGAAGATTGAGGATTGAGGATTGACGATTGAGGATTGAGGACTGAGAATTGTAGATTGAGGCTTGGGGACTGAGTGTTGAGGGTTGAGTGATGAGGATTGTTGTTTGTGGATAGAGATTTGAAGATTGCAGATTCAGTATTGAGTATTGAAACCTGTGAATTGAGGATATTCTATTGAGGATTGAGGATTGACAACTGATTGTTGAGGACTGAGGGCTGAAGATTGAGGATTCAGGATTCAGGATTCAGAATTGAGGTTTGAGGACTGAGGATTGAGGATTGAGGATTGAGGATTGAGGATTGAGGATTGAAGATTCAGTATTGAGGATTGAATATTGAGGATTGAGGATTGAGGATTGAGGATTGAGGATTGAGGATTGAGGATTGAGTACTGAAGATTGAGTATTGATGACTGAGGATTCAGGATTGAGGAATGAGGACTGATGATTGAGGATTTAGGATTGAAGATTGAATATTGATGATTGAAGATTGAGGATTGAGGATTGAGTGTTGTGGATTGAGGACGAGGACTGAGGGTTGAGTATTGATGTTTGAGGTCTGAGGATTGATGATTGTGGATCGAGAATAGAGGATTGAGGATGGAGGATTGAAGATTGAGGATTTGGTGTTGAGGATTGAAGAATGAGGATTGAGGATTGAGGATTGATGATTGAAGATTGAAGATTGATTATTGAGGATTGAAGATTGAGGATTGAGGATTGGGGATTGAGGATTGAGGATTGAGGATTGAGGATTGAGGATTGACAACTGATTCTTGAGGACTGAGGGCTGAAGATTGAGGATTCAGGATTGAGGATTCAGATTTGAGGTTTGAGGACTGAGGATTGAGGATTGAGGACTGAAGATTGAATATTGATGATTGAAGATTGAGTATTGAGGATTGAGGGTTGTGTATTGAGGACGAGGACTGAGGGTTGAGTATTGATGTTTGAGGTCTGAGGATTGAGGATTGAGGATTGAGAATAGAGGATTGAGGATTGAGGGTTGAAGATTGAGGATTTAGTGTTGAGGATTGAAGAATGAGGATTGAGGATTGATGATTGAGGATTGAGTGTTGAAGATTGAGTATTGAGGATTGAAGATTGAGGATTGAGGATTGAGGATTGAGGATTGATGATTGAGGATTGAGTGTTGAAGATTGAGTATTGAGGATTGAAGATTGAGGATTGAAGATTGTGGATTGAGGATTGAGGATTGAGGATTGAGGATTGAAGATTGAGGATTGGGGACTGAGTGTTGAGGGCTGAGTGATGAGAATTTATGTTTGCGGATAGAGATTTGAAGATTGCAGATTGAGTATTGCGTATGGAAAACTCTGAACTGAGGATATTCTATTGAGGATTGAGGATTGACAACTGATTGTTGAGGACTGAGGGCTTAAGATTGAGGATTCAGGATTGAGGATTCAGGATTGTGGTTTGAGGACAGAGGATTGAGGATTGAGAACTGAGGATTGAGGATTGAGGATTGAGGATTGAAGATTGAGGATTGGGTATTGCGGATTGAATATTGAGGATTGAGGATTGAGGATTGAGGATTGAGGATTGAGTATTCAGGATTGAGGATTCAGGATTGAGGATTCAGGATTGTGGTTTGAGGACAGAGGATTGTGGCTTGAGGATTGAGGATTGAGGATTGAGAATTGAGGATTGAGGATTGAGGATTGAAGATTGAGGATTGGGTATTGAGGGTTGAAGAATGAGGATTGAAGATTGAGGATTGGGTATTGAGGATTGAAGAATGAGGATTGAGGACTGAGGATTGAGGATTGAGGATTCAAGATTGAGTATTGAGGATTGAAGATTGAGGATTGAGGACCGAGGATTGAGGATTGAGGATTGAGGATTGAGGGTTGAAGATTGAGTATTGAGGATTGAAAATTGAGGATTGTGGATTGAGGATTGAGGGTTGAGTATTGAAGATTGAGGATTGGGGATTGAGGATTGACGATTGAGGATTGAGTATTGAGGATTGAGAATTGAGGATTGAGGATTGAAGATTGAGTATTGAGGATTGAAGATTGAGAATTGAGGATTGAGGATTGAGGATTGAAGATGAGGGCTGAGGGTTGAGGATTGAGGTTTGAGGACTGAGGATTGAGGATTGAGGATTGAGAGTTGAGGATTGAGGATTGAGGATTGAAGATTGAGGATTGGGTATTGAGGATTGAAGAATGAGCATTGAGGATTGAGGATTGAGGATTGAGGATTGAGGATTGAGGATTGAGGATTGAGGATTGAAGATTGAGGACTGGGGACTGAGTGCTGAGTGTTGAGTGATGGGAATTGGTGTTTGTGGATAGAGATTTAAAGATTGCAGCTTGAGTATTGAGTATTGAAAACTGTGAATTGATGATATTCTATTGAGGATTGAGAATTGACAACTGATTGTTGAGGACTGAGGTCTGAAGATTGAGGATTCAGGATTGAGGATCCAGGATTGGTGTTTGAGGAGTGAGGATTGAGGATTGAGGATTGAGGATTGAGGATTGAGGATTGAGGATTGAGGATTGAGGATTGAGTATTGAAGATTGAGGATTGGGGATTGAGGATTGACGATTGAGGATTGAGTATTGAGGGTTGAGAATTGAGGATTGAGGATTAAAGATTGAGTATTGAGGATTGAAGATTGAGAATTGAGGATTGAGGATTGAGGATTGAAGATGAGGGCTGAGGGTTGAGGATTGAGGTTTGAGGACTGAGGATTGAGGATTGAGGATTGAGAGTTGAGGATTGAGGATTGAGGATTGAAGATTGAGGATTGGGTATTGAGGATTGAAGAATGAGCATTGAGGATTGAGGATTGAGGATTGAGGATTGAAGATTGAGGATTGAGGATTGAGGATTGAGGTTTGAGGATTGAAGATTGAGTATTGAGGGTTGAAGATTGAAGATTGAGGATTGAGGATTGATAATTGAGGATTGAGGATTGACGATTGAAGATTGAGGATTGGGGACTGAGGGTTGATGCCTGAGTGATGAGAATTGATGTTTGTGGGTAGAGATATGAAGGTTGCAGGTTGAGTATTGCGTATGGAAAACTCTGAACTGAAGATATTCTAGTGAGGATTGAGGATTGACAGCTGATTGTTGAGGACTGAGGTCTGAAGATTGAGGATTCAGGATTGAGGATTGAGGATTGAGGATTGAGAATTGAGGATTGAGGATTGAGGTTTGAAGATTGAGGATTGGGTATTGAGGATTGAAGAATGAGGATTGAGGATTGAGGATTGAGGATTGAGGATTGAGGATTGAGGATTGAAGATGAGGGCTGAGGGTTGAGGATTGAGGTTTGAGGACTGAGGATTGAGGATTGAGGATTGAGAGTTGAGGATTGAGGATTGAGGATTGAAGATTGAGGATTGGGTATTGAGGATTGAAGAATGAGCATTGAGGATTGAGGATTGAGGATTGAGGATTGAAGATTGAGGATTGAGGATTGAGGTTTGAGGATTGAAGATTGAGTATTGAGGGTTGAAGATTGAGGATTGAGGATTGAGGATTGATAATTGAGGATTGAGGATTGACGATTGAAGATTGTGGATTGGGGACTGAGAGTTGATGGCTGAGTGATGAGAATTGATGTCTGTGGATAGAGATATGAAGATTGCAGATTCAGAATTGAGTATTGAAACCTGTGAATTGAGGATATTCTGTTGAGGATTGAGGATTGACAACTGATTGTTGAGGACTGATGGCTGAAGATTGAGGATTCAGGATTGAGGATTCAGAATTGAGGTTTGAGGACTCAGGATTGAGGATTGAGGATTGAGGATTGAGGATTGAGGATTCGGGATTGAAGATTCAGTATTGAGGATTGAAGATTGAGGGTTGAGGATTGAGGATTGAGGATTGAGGATTGAGGATGAGGGCTGAGGGTTGAAGATTGAGGTTTGAGGACTCAGGACTGAGGATTGAGGATTGAGAATTGAGGATTGAGGATTGAGGATTGAAGATTGAGGATAGGGTATTGAGGATTGAAGAATGAGGATTGAGGATGGGCGATTGAGGATTGAGGATTGAAGATTTAGTAATCAGGATTGGAGATTGACGATTGAGGATTGAGGGTTGAGGATCGAGGATTGAGGATTGAGGATTGAAGATTGAGTTTTGAGGATTGAAGGTTGAGGATTGAGGATTGAGGATTGAGGATTGAGTATTGAGGATTGAGAAGTCAAGATTGAAGATTGGGGACTGAGTGTTGAGCGTTGAGTGATGAGGATTGATGTTTGTGGATAGAGATTTGAAGATTGCAGATTGAGTATTGAGTATCGAAACCTGCGAATTGAGGATATTCTATTGAGGATTGAGGATTGACAACTGATTGTTGAGGACTGAGGGCTGAAGATTGAGGATTCAGGGTTGAGGGTTCAGAATTGAGGTTTGAGGACTGAGGATTGAGGATTGCGGATTGAGGATTGAGGATTGAGTATTGAGGATTGAAGATTGAGGATTGAGGATTGAGGATCGAGGATTGAGGATGAGGGCTGAGGGTTGAGGATTGAGGTTTGAGGATTGAGGGCTGAGGATTGAGGATTGATGATTGAGTATTGAGGATTGAAGAATGAGAATTGAGGATTGAGGATTGAGGATTGAATATGAGGGCTGAGGGTTGAGGATTGAGGTTTGAGGACTGAGGATTGAGGATTGAGGATTGAGAGTTGAGGATTGAGGATTGAGGATTGAAAATTGAGGATTGGGTATTGAGGATTGAAGAATGAGCATTGAGGATTGAGGATTGAGGATTGAGGATTGAGGATTGAGTATTGAAGATTGAGGATTGGCGATTGAGGATTGACGATTGAGGATTGAGTACTGAGGATTGAGAATTGAGGATTGAGGATTGAAGATTGAGTATTGAGGATTGAAGAATGAGAATTGAGGATTGAGGATTGAGGATTGAATATGAGGGCTGAGGGTTGAGGATTGAGGTTTGAGGACTGAGGATTGAGGATTGAGGATTGAGAGTTGAGGATTGAGGATTGAGGATTGAAAATTGAGGATTGGGTATTGAGGATTGAAGAATGAGCATTGAGGATTGAGGATTGAGGATTGAGGATTGAAGATTGAGGATTGAGGTTTGAGGTTTGAGGATTGGAGGTTGAGTATTGAGGGTTGAAGATTGAGGATTGAGGATTGAGGATTGATAATTGAGGATTGAGGATTGACGATTGAAGATTGAGGATTGGGGACTGAGGGTTGATGGCTGAGTGATGAGAATTGATGTTTGTGGGTAGAGATATGAAGATTGCAGAATGAGTATTGCGTATGGAAAACTCTGAACTGAGGATATTCTAGTGAGGATTGAGGATTGACAGCTGATTGTTGAGGACTGAGGTCTGAAGATTGAGGATTCAGGATTGAGGATTGAGGATTGAGGATTGAGAATTGAGGATTGAGGATTGAGGATTGAAGATTGAGGATTGGGTATTGAGGATTGAAGAATGAGGATTGAGGACTGAGGATTGAGGATTGAGGATTGAAGATTGAGTATTGAGGATTGAAGATTGAGGATTGAGGACCGAGGATTGAGGATTGAGGATTGAGGATTGAGGGTTGAAGATTGAGTATTGAGGATTGAAAATTGAGGATTGTGGATTGAGGATTGAGGGTTGAGTATTGAAGATTGAGGATTGGGGATTGAGGATTGACGATTGAGGATTGAGTATTGAGGATTGAGAATTGAGGATTGAGGATTGAAGATTGAGTATTGAGGATTGAAGATTGAGAATTGAGGATTGAGGATTGAGGATTGAAGATGAGGGCTGAGGGTTGAGGATTGAGGTTTGAGGACTGAGGATTGAGGATTGAGGATTGAGAGTTGAGGATTGAGGATTGAGGATTGAAGATTGAGGATTGGGTATTGAGGATTGAAGAATGAGCATTGAGGATTGAGGATTGAGGATTGAGGATTGAGGATTGAGGATTGAGGATTGAGGATTGAAGATTGAGGACTGGGGACTGAGTGCTGAGTGTTGAGTGATGGGAATTGGTGTTTGTGGATAGAGATTTAAAGATTGCAGCTTGAGTATTGAGTATTGAAAACTGTGAATTGATGATATTCTATTGAGGATTGAGAATTGACAACTGATTGTTGAGGACTGAGGTCTGAAGATTGAGGATTCAGGATTGAGGATCCAGGATTGGTGTTTGAGGAGTGAGGATTGAGGATTGAGGATTGAGGATTGAGGATTGAGGATTGAGGATTGAGGATTGAGGATTGAGTATTGAAGATTGAGGATTGGGGATTGAGGATTGACGATTGAGGATTGAGTATTGAGGGTTGAGAATTGAGGATTGAGGATTGAAGATTGAGTATTGAGGATTGAAGATTGAGAATTGAGGATTGAGGATTGAGGATTGAAGATGAGGGCTGAGGGTTGAGGATTGAGGTTTGAGGACTGAGGATTGAGGATTGAGGATTGAGAGTTGAGGATTGAGGATTGAGGATTGAAGATTGAGGATTGGGTATTGAGGATTGAAGAATGAGCATTGAGGATTGAGGATTGAGGATTGAGGATTGAAGATTGAGGATTGAGGATTGAGGATTGAGGTTTGAGGATTGAAGATTGAGTATTGAGGGTTGAAGATTGAAGATTGAGGATTGAGGATTGATAATTGAGGATTGAGGATTGACGATTGAAGATTGAGGATTGGGGACTGAGGGTTGATGCCTGAGTGATGAGAATTGATGTCTGTGGATAGAGATATGAAGATTGCAGATTCAGTATTGAGTATTGAAACCTGTGAATTGAGGATATTCTATTGAGGATTGAGGATTGACAACGGATTGTTGAGGACTGAGGTCTGAAGATTGAGGATTCAGGATTGAGGATTCAGAATTGAGGTTTGAGGACTCAGGATTGAGGATTGAGGATTGAGGATTGAGGATTGAGGATTGAGGATTGAAGATTCAGTATTGAGGATTGAAGATTGAGGGTTGAGGATTGAGGATTGAGGATTGAGGATTGAGGATGAGGGCTGAGGGTTGAAGATTGAGGTTTGAGGACTCAGGACTGAGGATTGAGGATTGAGAATTGAGGATTGAGGATTGAGGATTGAAGATTGAGGATAGGGTATTGCGGATTGAACATTGAGGATTTAGGATTGAGGATTGAGGACTGAAGATTGAATATTGATGATTGAAGATTGATGATTGAGGATTGAGGGTTGTGGATTGAGGACGATGACTGAGGGCTGAGCATTGATGTCTGAGGTCTGAGGATTGAGGATTGAGGATTGAGAGTTGAGGATTGAGGATTGAGGATTGAAGATTGAGGATTGGGTGTTGAGGATTGAAGAATGAGGATTGAGGATGGGCGATTGAGGATTGAGGATTGAAGATTGAGTTTTCAGGATTGGAGATTGACGATTGAGGATTGAGGATTGAGGATCGAGGATTGAGGATTGAGGATTGAAGATTGAGTTTTGAGGATAGAAGATTGTGGATTGAGGATTGATGATTGAGTATTGAGGATTGAAGATTGAGGATTGAGGATTGAGGATTGAGGATTGAGGATTGAGGATTGAGGATTGAAAATTGAGGACTGTGGACTGATTGTTGAGGGTTGAGTGATAAGAATTGGTGTTTGTGGATAGAGATTTAAAGATTGCAGATTAAGTATTGAGTATTGAAAACTGTGAATTGATGATATTCTATTGAGGATTGAGAATTGACAACTGATTGTTGAGGACTGAGGGCTGAAGATTGAGGATTCAGGATTGAGAATTCAGAATTGAGGATTGAGGACTGAGGACTGAGGATTGAAGATTGAGTATTGAGGACTGAAGATAGAGGATTAAGGATTGAGGATTGGGGATTGAGGATCTAGGATTGAAGATTGATTATTGAGGATTGAAGATTGAGGACTGTTGATTGAGGATTGAAGATTAAGGATTAAGGATTGAGGATTGAGGATTGAGGATTGAGGATTGAGGATTGAGTATTGAAGATTGAGGATTGATGATTGAGGATTGAGGATTGAGGATTGAGGATTGAGTATTGGGGATTGAGTATTGAGGACTGAGGACTGAGGATAGAGGATTGAGGATGGAGCATTGAGGATTGAAGATTGAGGACTGGGGATTGAGGATTGAAGATTGAGGATTGGGTATTGAGGATTGAAGAATGAGGATGAGGGCTGAGGGTTGAGGATTGAGGTTTGAGGATTGAGGACTGAGGATTGAAGATTGATGATTGAGTATTGAGGATTGAAGATTGAGGATTGAGGATTGAGGATTGAGGATTGAGGATTGAGGATTGAGGATTGAAGATTGAGGACTGGGGACTGAGTGCTGAGTGTTGAGTGATGGGAATTGGTGTTTGTGGATTGAGATTTAAAGATTGCAGCTTGAGTATTGAGTATTGAAAACTGTGAATTGATGATATTCTATTGAGGATTGAGAATTGACAACTGATTGTTGAGGACTGAGGTCTGAAGATTGAGGATTCAGGATTGAGGATCCAGGATTGGTGTTTGAGGAGTGAGGATTGAGGATTGAGGATTGAGGATTGAGGATTGAGGATTGAGGATTGAGGTTTGAGGATTGAGGATTGAAGATTGAGGATTGGGTATTGCGGATTGAACATTGAGGATTTAGGATTGAGGATCGAGGACTGAAGATTGAATATTGATGATTGAAGATTGATGATTGAGGATTGAGGGTTGTGGATTGAGGACGAGGACTGAGGGCTGAGCATTGATGTCTGAGGTCTGAGGATTGAGGATTGAGGATTGAGAATTGAGGATTGAGGATTGAGGATTGAAGATTGAGGATTGGGTATTGAGGATTGAAGAATGAGGATTGAGGATTGAGGATTGAGGATTGAGGATTGAGGATTGAGTATTGAAGATTGAGGATTGGGGATTGAGGATTGGCGATTGAGGATTGAGTATTGAGGATTGAGAATTGAGGATTGAGGATTGAAGATTGAGTATTGAGGATTGAAGATTGAGAATTGAGGATTGAGGATTGAGGATTGAATATGAGGGCTGAGGGTTGAGGATTGAGGTTTGAGGACTGAGGATTGAGGATTGAGGATTGAGAGTTGAGGATTGAGGATTGAGGATTGAAGATTGAGGATTGGGTATTGAGGATTGAAGAATGAGCATTGAGGATTGAGGATTGAGGATTGAGGATTGAAGATTGAGGATTGAGGATTGAGGTTTGAGGATTGGAGGTTGAGTATTGAGGGTTGAAGATTGAGGATTGAGGATTGAGGATTGATAATTGAGGATTGAGGATTGACGATTGAAGATTGAGGATTGGGGACTGAGGGTTGATGGCTGAGTGATGAGAATTGATGTTTGTGGGTAGAGATATGAAGATTGCAGATTGAGTATTGCGTATGGAAAACTCTGAACTGAGGATTTTCTAGTGAGGATTGAGGATTGACAGCTGATTGTTGAGGACTGAGGTCTGAAGATTGAGGATTCAGGATTGAGGATTGAGGATTGAGGATTGAGGATTGAAGATTGAGTATTGAGGATTGAAGATTGAGGATTGAGGACCGAGGATTGAGGATTGAGGATTGAGGATTGAGGGTTGAAGATTGAGTATGGAGGATTGAAGATTGAGGATTGTGGATTTAGGATTGAGGGTTGAGTATTGAAGATTGAGGATTGGGGATTGAGGATTGACGATTGAGGATTGAGTATTGAGGATTGAGAATTGAGGATTGAGGATTGAAGATTGAGTATTGAGGATTGAAGATTGAGAATTGAGGATTGAGGATTGAGGATTGAAGATGAGGGCTGAGGGTTGAGGATTGAGGTTTGAGGACTGAGGATTGAGGATTGAGGATTGAGAGTTGAGGATTGAGGATTGAGGATTGAAGATTGAGGATTGGGTATTGAGGATTGAAGAATGAGCATTGAGGATTGAGGATAGAGGATTGAGGATTGAGGATTGAGGATTGAGGATTGAGGATTGAAGATTGAGGACTGGGGACTGAGTGCTGAGTGTTGAGTGATGGGAATTGGTGTTTGTGGATAGAGATTTAAAGATTGCAGCTTGAGTATTGAGTATTGAAAACTGTGAATTGATGATATTCTATTGAGGATTGAGAATTGACGACTGATTGTTGAGGACTGAGGTCTGAAGATTGAGGATTCAGGATTGAGGATCCAGGATTGGTGTTTGAGGAGTGAGGATTGAGGATTGAGGATTGAGGATTGAGGATTGAGGATTGAGGTTTGAGGATTGAGGATTGAAGATTGAGGATTGGGTATTGCGGATTGAACATTGAGGATTTAGGATTGAGGATTGAGGACTGAAGATTGAATATTGATGATTGAAGATTGATGATTGAGGATTGAGGGTTGTGGATTGAGGACGATGACTGAGGGCTGAGCATTGATGTCTGAGGTCTGAGGATTGAGGATTGAGGATTGAGCGTTGAGGATTGAGGATTGAGGATTGAAGATTGAGGATTGGGTGTTGAGGATTGAAGAATGAGGATTGAGGATGGGCGATTGAGGATTGAGGATTGAAGATTGAGTATTCAGGATTGGAGATTGACGATTGAGGATTGAGGATTGAGGATCGAGGATTGAGGATTGAGGATTGAAGATTGAGTTTTGAGGATAGAAGATTGAGGATTGAGGATTGATGATTGAGTATTGAGGATTGAAGATTGAGGATTGAGGATTGAGGATTGAGGATTGAGGATTGAGGATTGAGGATTGAAAATTGAGGACTGTGGACTGATTGTTGAGGGTTGAGTGATAAGAATTGGTGTTTGTGGATAGAGATTTAAAGATTGCAGATTAAGTATTGAGTATTGAAAACTGTGAATTGATGATATTCTATTGAGGATTGAGAATTGACAACTGATTGTTGAGGACTGAGGGCTGAAGATTGAGGATTCAGGATTGAGAATTCAGAATTGAGGATTGAGGACTGAGGACTGAGGATTGAAGATTGAGTATTGAGGACTGAAGATAGAGGATTAAGGATTGAGGATTGGGGATTGAGGATCTAGGATTGAAGATTGATTATTGAGGATTGAAGATTGAGGACTGTTGATTGAGGATTGAAGATTAAGGATTAAGGATTGAGGATTGAGGATTGAGAATTGAGGATTGAGGATTGAGTATTGAAGATTGAGGATTGGGTATTGAGGATTGAAGAATGAGGATTGAGGATTGAGGATTGATGACTGAGGATTGAGGATTGAGGTATGATGATTGTGGATTGAGTATTGAAAATTGTGTGTTGAGGATTGAATATTGAGGATTGAGGATTGAGGATTGAGGATAGAGGATTGTAGATTGAGTATTGAGGATTGTAGATTGAGGATTGAGGATTGAGGATTGAGGATTGAGGACTGAGGGTTGAGGATTGAGTATTGAGCATTGAGGATTGAAGGTTGAGGACAGTTGATTGAGGATTGAAGATTGAGGATTAAGGATTGAGAATTGAGGATTGAGGTTTGAGGAATGAGGATTGAGGATTGAGGATTGAGGATTGAGGACGAGGACTGACGGTTGAGGATTGTGGCTTGGGGATTGAGGACTGAGAATTGAGGATGAGGACTGAGGTTTGAGGATGAGGGCTGAGGGTTGAGGATTGAGGTTTGAGGACTGAGGTCTGAGGATTGAGGATTGAGAATTGAGGATTGAGGATTGAGGATTGAAGATTGAGGATTGGGTATTGAGGATTGAAGAATGAGGGTTGAGGATTGAGGATTGAGGTTTGAGGAACGAGGATTGAGGATTGAGGATTGAGGATTGAGGATTGAGGATTGAAGATTCAGTATTGATGATTGAAGATTGAGAGTTGAGGATTGAGGATCGAATATTGAGGACTGAGTGTTGAAGGTTGAGTGATGAGAATTGATGTTTGTGGATAGAGATTTGAAGATTGCAGATTGAGTATTGAGTATTGAAAACTGTGAATTGAGGATATTCTACAGAGGATTGAGTATTGACAACTGATTGTTGAGGTCTGAGGGCTGAAGATTGAGGATTCAGGATTGAGGATTCAGAAATAAAGTTTGAGGACTGAGGATTGAGGATTGAAGATTGAGTATTGAGGATTGAAGATTGAGGATTGAGGTTGAGGATTGAGGATAGAGGATGAGGGCTGAGGGTTGAGGATTCAGGTTTGAGGACTGAGGTCTGAGGATTGAGTATAAAGAATCGAGGATTGAGGATTGAGGATTGAAGATTGAGATTTGGGTATTGAGGACTGAAGAATGAGGATTGAGGATTGAGTATTGAGGATTGAGGATTGAAGATTGAGTATTGAGGATTGAGGATTGAGCATTGAGGATTGAGGATTGAGGATTGAGGGTGAGGATTGAAGATTGATTATTGAGGATTGAAGATTGAGGTTTGAGGATTGAGGATTGCGGATTGACGATTGAGGATTGAGGATTGAGGGTTGAAGGTTGAGTGTTGAGTATTGAAGGTTGAGGATTGACGATTGAGGATTGAGGATTGAGGATGATGGCTGAGGTTTGAGGTTTGAGGTTTGAGTATTGAATCCAGAGAATTCAGGATGTTCTATTGAGTATTGAGAATTGAGGATTGATGCTTTAGTATTGAGGATTCAGGATTGAGGTTTGAGGATTGAGTATTGAAGATTGGGGATTGATGATTGAGGATTTAGGATTGAGGATTGAGGATTGAGGATTGAGGATTGAAAATTGAGTATTGAGGACTGAGGACTGAGGATAGAGGATTGAGGATGGAGCATTGAGGATTGAAGATTGAGGACTGGGGATTGAGGATTGAAGATTGAGGATTGGGTATTGAGGATTGAAGAATGAGGATGAGGGCTGACGGTTGAGGATTGAGGTTTGAGGATTGAGGACTGAGGATTGATGATTGATGATTGAGTATTGAGGATTGAAGATTGAGTATTGAGGATTGAGGATTGAGGATTGAGGATTGAGGATTGAGGATTGAGGATTGAAGATTGAGGACTGGGGACTGAGTGCTGAGTGTTGAGTGATGAGAATTGGTGTTTGTGGATAGAGATTTAAAGATTGCAGCTTGAGTATTGAGTATTGAAAACTGTGAATTGATGATATTCTATTGAGGATTGAGAATTGACAACTGATTGTTGAGGACTGAGGTCTGAAGATTGAGGATTCAGGATTGAGGATCCAGGATTGGTGTTTGAGGAGTGAGGATTGAGGATTGAGGATTGAGGATTGAGGATTGAGGATTGAGGTTTGAGGATTGAGGATTGAAGATTGAGGATTGGGTATTGCGGATTGAACATTGAGGATTTAGGATTGAGGATTGAGGACTGAAGATTGAATATTGATGTTTGAAGATTGATGATTGAGGATTGAGGGTTGTGGATTGAGGACGAGGTCTGAGGGCTGAGCATTGATGTCTGAGGTCTGAGGATTGAGGATTGAGGATTGAGAATTGAGGATTGAGGATTGAGGATTGAAGATTGAGGATTGGGTATTGAGGATTGAAGAATGAGGATTGAGGATTGAGGATTGAGGATTGAGGATTGAGGATTGAGTATTGAAGATTGATGATTGGGGATTGAGGATTGACGATTGAGGATTGAGTATTGAGGATTGAGAATTGAGGATTGAGGATTGAAGATTGAGTATTGAGGATTGAAGATTGAGAATTGAGGATTGAGGATTGAGGATTGAATATGAGGGCTGAGGGTTGAGGATTGAGGTTTGAGGACTGAGGATTGAGGATTGAGGATTGAGAGTTGAGGATTGACGATTGAGGATTGAAGATTGAGGATTGGGTATTGAGGATTGAAGAATGAGCCTTGAGGATTGAGGATTGAGGATTGAGGATTGAAGATTGAGGATTGAGGATTGAGGTTTGAGGATTGAAGGTTGAGTATTGAGGGTTGAAGATTGAGGATTGAGGATTGAGGATTGATAATTGAGGATTGAGGATTGACGATTGAAGATTGAGGATTGGGGACTGAGGGTTGATGGCTGAGTGATGAGAATTGATGTGTGTGGGTAGAGATATGAAGATTGCAAATTGAGTATTGCGTATGGAAAACCCTGAACTGAGGATATTCTAGTGAGGATTGAGGATAGACAGCTGATTGTTGAGGACTGAGGTCTGAAGATTGAGGATTCAGGATTGAGGATTGAGGATTGAGGATTGAGAATTGAGGATTGAGGATTGAGGATTGAAGATTGAGGATTGGGTATTGAGGATTGAAGAATGAGGATTGAGGATTGAGGATTGAGGATTGAGGATTGAAGATTGAGTATTGAGGATTGAAGATTGAGGATTGAGGACCGAGGATTGAGGATTGAGTATTGAGGATTGAGGATTGAGGATTGAAGATTGAGTATTGAGGATTGAAGATTGAGGATTGTGGATTGAGTATTGAGGGTTGAGTATTGAAGATTGAGGATTGGGGATTGAGGATTGACAATTGAGGATTGAGTATTGAGGATTGAGAATTGAGGATTGAGGATTGAAGATTGAGTATTGAGGATTGAAGATTGAGAATTGAGGATTGAGGATTGAGGATTGAAGATGAGGGCTGAGGGTTGAGGATTGAGGTTTGAGGACTGAGGATTGAGGATTGAGGATTGAGAGTTGAGGATTGAGGATTGAGGATTGAAGATTGAGGATTGGGTATTGAGGATTGAAGAATGAGCATTGAGGATTGAGGATTGAGGATTGAGGATTGAAGATTGAGTATTGAGGATTGAGGTTTGAGGATTGAAGATTGAGTATTGAGGGTTGAAGAATGAGGATTGAGGATTGAGGATTGATAATTGAGGATTGAGGATTTACGATTGAAGATTGAGGATTGGGGACTCAGAGTTGATGGCTGAGTGATGAGAATTGATGTTTGTGGATAGAGATATGAAGATTGCAGATTGAGTATTGCGTATGGAAAACTCTGAACTGAGGATATTCTAGTGAGGATTGAGGATTGACAGCTGATTGTTGAGGACTGAGGTCTGAAGATTGAGGATTCAGGATTGAGGATTCAGAATTGAAGTTTGAGGACTGAGGATTGAGGATTGAAGATTGAGTATTGAGGACTGAAGATTGAGGACTGAGGTTGAGGATTGAGGATAGAGGATGAGGGCTGAGGATTGAGGATTAAGGTATGAGGATTGAGGTCTGAGGATTGAGTATAGAGAATTGAGGATTGAGGATTGAGGATTGAAGATTGACATTTGGGTATTGAGGATTGAAGAATGAGGATTGAGGATTGAGTATTGAGGATTGAGGATTGAAGATTGAGTATTGAGGATTGAGGATTGAGCATTGAGGATTGAGGATTGAGGATTGAGGGTGAGGATTGGAGATTGATTATTGAGGACTGAAGATTGAGTATTGAGGATTGAAGATTGAGAATTGAGGATTGAGGATTGAGGATTGAATATGAGGGCTGAGGGTTGAGGATTGAGGTTTGAGGACTGAGGATTGAGGATTGAGGATTGAGAGTTGAGGATTGAGGATTGAGGATTGAAGATTGAGGATTGGGTATTGAGGATTGAAGAATGAGCATTGAGGATTGAGGATTGAGGATTGAGCATTGAAGATTGAGGATTGAGGATTGAGGTTTGAGGATTGAAGGTTGAGTATTGAGGGTTGAAGATTGAGGATTGAGGATCGAGGATTGATAATTGAGGATTGAGGATTGACGATTGAAGATTGAGGATTGGGGACTGAGGGTTGATGGCTGAGTGATGAGAATTGATGTGTGTGGGTAGAGATATGAAGATTGCAAATTGAGTATTGCGTATGGAAAACTCTGAACTGAGGATATTCTAGTGAGGATTGAGGATTGACAGCTGATTGTTGAGGACTGAGGTCTGAAGATTGAGGATTCAGGATTGAGGATTGAGGATTGAGGATTGAGAATTGAGGATTGAGGATTGAGGATTGAAGATTGAGGATTGGGTATTGAGGATTGAAGAATGAGGATTGAGGATTGAGGATTGAGGATTGAGGATTGAGGATTGAGTATTGAGGATTGAAGATTGAGGATTGAGGACCGAGGATTGAGGATTGAGTATTGAGGATTGAGGATTGAGGATTGAAGATTGAGTATTGAGGATTGAAGATTGAGGATTGTGGATTGAGTATTGAGGGTTGAGTATTGAAGATTGAGGATTGGGGATTGAGGATTGACGATTGAGGATTGAGTATTGAGGATTGAGAATTGAGGATTGAGGATTGAAGATTGAGTATTGAGGATTGAAGATTGAGAATTGAGGATTGAGGATTGAGGATTGAAGATGAGGGCTGAGGGTTGAGGATTGAGGTTTGAGGACTGAGGATTGAGGATTGAGGATTGAGAGTTGAGGATTGAGGATTGAGGATTGAAGATTGAGGATTGGGTATTGAGGATTGAAGAATGAGCATTGAGGATTGAGGATTGAGGATTGAGGATTGAAGATTGAGGATTGAGGATTGAGGTTTGAGGATTGAAGATTGAGTATTGAGGGTTGAAGAATGAGGATTGAGGATTGAGGATTGATAATTGAGGATTGAGGATTTACGATTGAAGATTGAGGATTGGGGACTGAGAGTTGATGGCTGAGTGATGAGAATTGATGTTTGTGGATAGAGATATGAAGATTGCAGATTGAGTATTGCGTATGGAAAACTCTGAACTGAGGATATTCTAGTGAGGATTGAGGATTGACAGCTGATTGTTGAGGACTGAGGTCTGAAGATTGAGGATTCAGGATTGAGGATTCAGAATTGAAGTTTGAGGACTGAGGATTGAGGATTGAAGTTTGAGTATTGAGGACTGAAGATTGAGGACTGAGGTTGAGGATTGAGGATAGAGGATGAGGGCTGAGGGTTGAGGATTAAGGTATGAGGATTGAGGTCTGAGGATTGAGTATAGAGAATTGAGGATTGAGGATTGAGGATTGAGGATTGAGGATTGAGGATTGAGGTTTGAGGATTGAGGATTGAAGATTGAGGATTGGGTATTGCGGATTGAACATTGAGGATTTAGGATCGAGGATTGAGGACTGAAGATTGAATATTGATGATTGAAGATTGATGATTGAGTATTGAGGGTTGTGGATTGAGGACGAGGACTGAGGGCTGAGCATTGATGTCTGAGGTCTGAGGATTGAGGATTGAGGATTGAGAATTGAGGATTGAGGATTGAGGATTGAAGATTGAGGATTGAGGATTGAGGATTGAAGATTGAGTATTGAGGATTGAAGATTGAGGATTGAGGACCGAGGATTGAGGATTGAGTATTGAGGATTGAGGATTGAGGATTGAGGATTGAAGATTGAGTATTGAGGATTGAAGATTGAGGATTGAAGATTGACTATTGAGGATTGAAGATTGAGGATTGAGGACCGAGGATTGAGGATTGAGGATTGAGGATTGAGGATTGAGGATTGAAGATTGAGTATTGAGGATTGAAGATTGAGGATTGTGGATTGAGTATTGAGGGTTGAGTATTGAAGATTGAGGATTGGGGATTGAGGACTGACGATTGAGGATTGAGTATTGAGGATTGAGAATTGAGGATTGAGGATTGAAGATTCAGTATTGAGGATTGAAGATTGAGAATTGAGGATTGAGGATTGAGGATTGAAGATGAGGGCTGAGGGTTGAGGATTGAGGTTTGAGGACTGAGGATTGAGGATTGAGGATTGAGAGTTGAGGATTGAGGATTGAGGATTGAAGATTGAGGATTGGGTATTGAGGATTGAAGAATGAGCATTGAGGATTGAGGATTGAGGATTGAGGATTGAAGATTGAGGATTGAGGATTGAGGTTTGAGGATTGAAGATTGAGTATTGAGGGTTGAAGAATGAGGATTGAGGATTGAGGATTGATAATTGAGGATTGAGGATTTACGATTGAAGATTGAGGATTGGGGACTGAGAGTTGATGGCTGAGTGATGGGAATTGATGTTTGTGGATAGAGATATGAAGATTGCAGATTGAGTATTGCGTATGGAAAACTCTGAACTGAGGATATTCTAGTGAGGATTGAGGATTGACAGCCGATTGTTGAGGACTGAGGTCTGAAGATTGAGGATTCAGGATTGAGGATTCAGATTTGAGGTTTGAGGACTGAGGATTGAGGATTGAGGACTGAAGATTGAATATTGATGATTGAAGATTGAGTATTGAGGATTGAGGGTTGTGTATTGAGGACGAGGACTGAGGGTTGAGTATTGATGTTTGAGGTCTGAGGATTGAGGATTGAGGATTGAGAATAGAGGATTGAGGATTGAGGGTTGAAGATTGAGGATTTGGTGTTGAGGATTGAAGAATGAGGATTGAGGATTGATGATTGAGGATTGAGTGTTGAAGATTGAGTATTGAGGATTGAAGATTGAGGATTGAGGATTGAGGATTGAGGATTGATGATTGAGGATTGAGGGTTGAACATTGAGTATTGAGGATTGAAGATTGAGGATTGAAGATTGAAGATTGAGTATTGAGGGTTGAGGATTGAGGATTGAGGATTGAGGATTGAGGTTGAGGGCTGAGGGTTGAAGATTGAGGTGTGAGGACTCAGGACTGAGGATTGAGGATTGAGAATTGAGGATTGAGTATTGAGGATTGAAGATTGAGGGTAGGGTATCGAGGATTGAAGAATGAGAATGCAGGATGGGCGATTGAGGATTGAGGATTGAAGATTGAGTATTCAGGATTGGAGATTGACGATTGAGGATTGAGGATTGAGGACCGAGGATTGAGGATTGAGGATTGAAGATTGAGTATTGAGGATTGAAGATTGAGGATTGAGGATTGACGATTGAGGATTGAGGACTGAGAATTGTAGATTGAGGCTTGGGGACTGAGTGTTGAGGGTTGAGTGATGAGGATTGTTGTTTGTGGATAGAGATTTGAAGATTGCAGATTCAGTATTGAGTATTGAAACCTGTGAATTGAGGATATTCTATTGAGGATTGAGGATTGACAGCTGATTGTTGAGGACTGAGGGCTGAAGATTGAGGATTCAGGATTCAGGATTCAGAATTGAGGTTTGAGGACTGAGGATTGAGGATTGAGGATTGAGGATTGAGGATTGAGGATTGAAGATTCAGTATTGAGGATTGAATATTGAGGATTGAGGATTGAGGATTGAGGATTGAGGATTGAGGATTGAGGATTGAGTACTGAAGATTGAGTATTGATGACTGAGGATTCAGGATTGAGGATTGAGGACTGATGATTGAGGATTTAGGATTGAAGATTGAATATTGATGATTGAAGATTGAGGATTGAGGATTGAGTGTTGTGGATTGAGGACGAGGACTGAGGGTTGAGTATTGATGTTTGAGGTCTGAGGATTGATGATTGTGGATCGAGAATAGAGGATTGAGGATGGAGGATTGAAGATTGAGGATTTGGTGTTGAGGATTGAAGAATGAGGATTGAGGATTGAGGATTGATGATTGAGGATTGAAGATTGAGTATTGAGGATTGAAGATTGAGGATTGAGGATTGGGGATTGAGGATTGAGGATTGAGGATTGAGGATTGAGGATTGACAACTGATTCTTGAGGACTGAGGGCTGAAGATTGAGGATTCAGGATTGAGGATTCAGATTTGAGGTTTGAGGACTGAGGATTGAGGATTGAGGACTGAAGATTGAATATTGATGATTGAAGATTGAGTATTGAGGATTGAGGGTTGTGTATTGAGGACGAGGACTGAGGGTTGAGTATTGATCCTTGAGGTCTGAGGATTGAGGATTGAGGATTGAGAATAGAGGATTGAGGATTGAGGGTTGAAGATTGAGGATTTGGTGTTGAGGATTGAAGAATGAGGATTGAGGATTGATGATTGAGGATTGAGTGTTGAAGATTGAGTATTGAGGATTGAAGATTGAGGATTGAGGATTGAGGATTGAGGATTGATGATTGAGGATTGAGGGTTGAAGATTGAGTATTGAGGATTGAAGATTGAGGATTGAAGATTGTGGATTGAGGATTGAGGATTGAGGATTGAGGATTGAAGATGGAGGATTGGGGACTGAGTGTTGAGGGCTGAGTGATGAGAATTTATGTTTGCGGATAGAGATTTGAGGATTGCAGATTGAGTATTGCGTATGGAAAACTCTGAACTGAGGATATTCTATTGAGGATTGAGGATTGACAACTGATTGTTGAGGACTGAGGGCTGAAGATTGAGGATTCAGGATTTAGGATTCAGGATTGTGGTTTGAGGACAGAGGATTGAGGATTGAGAATTGAGGATTGAGGATTGATGATTGAGGATTGAGTGTTGAAGATTGAGTATTGAGGATTGAAGATTGAGGATTGAGGACTGAGGATTGAGGATTGAAGATTGAGTATTGATGATTGAAGATTGAGGATTGAGGTTGAGGATTGAGGATAGAGGATGAGGGCTGAGGGTTGAGGATTGAGGTATGAGGACTGCGGTCTGAGGATTGAGAATAGAGAATTGAGGATTGAGGATTGAGGATTGAAGATTGAGATTTGGGTATTGAGGATTGAAGAATGAGGATTGAGGATTGAGTATTGAGGATTGAGGATTGAAGATTGAGTATTGAGGATTGAGGATTGAGCATTGAGGATTGAGGATTGAGGATTGAGTGTGAGGATTGAAGATTGATTATTGAGGATTGAAGATTGCGGTTTGAGGATTGATGATTGCGGATTGACGATTGAGGATTGAGGATTGAGTGTTGAAGGTTGAGTGTTGAGGATTGAAGGTTGAGGATTGACGATTGAGGATTGAGGATTGAGGATGATGGCTGAGGTTTGAGGTTTGAGGTTTGAGTATTGAATCCTGAGAATTCAGGATGTTCTATTGAGTATTGAGAATTGAGGATTGATGCTTTAGTATTGAGGATTCAGGATTGAGGATTGAGGATTGAGTATTGAGGATTGGGGATTGATGATTGAGGATTTAGGATTGAGGATTGAGGATTGAGGATTGAGGATTGAAAATTGAGTATTGAGGACTGAGGACTGAGGATAGAGGATTGAGGATGGAGCATTGAGGATTGAAGATTGAGGACTGGGGATTGAGGATTGAAGATTGAGGATTGGGTATTGAGGATTGAAGAATGAGGATGAGGGCTGAGGGTTGAGGATTGAGGTTTGAGGATTGAGGACTGAGGATTGATGATTGATGATTGAGTATTGAGGATTGAAGATTGAGGATTGAGGATTGAGTATTGAGGATTGAGGATTGAGGATTGAGGATTGAGGATTGAAGATTGAGGACTGGGGACTGAGTGCTGAGTGTTGAGTGATGAGAATTGGTGTTTGTGGATAGAGATTTAAAGATTGCAGCTTGAGTATTGAGCATTGAAAACTGTGAATTGATGATATTCTATTGAGGATTGAGAATTGACAACTGATTGTTGAGGACTGAGGTCTGAAGATTGAGGATTCAGGATTGAGGATCCAGGATTGGTGTTTGAGGAGTGAGGATTGAGGATTGAGGATTGAGGATTGAGGATTGAGGATTGAGGATTGATGTTTGAGGATTGAGGATTGAAGATTGAGGATTGGGTATTGCGGATTGAACATTGAGGATTTAGGATTGAGTTTTGAGGACTGAAGATTGAATATTTATGATTGAAGATTGATGATTGAGGATTGAGGGTTGTGGATTGAGGACGAGGACTGAGGGCTGAGCATTGATGTCTGAGGTCTGAGGATTGAGGATTGAGGATTGAGAATTGAGGATTGAGGATTGAGGATTGAAGATTGAGGATTGGGTATTGAGGATTGAAGAATGAGGATTGAGGATTGAGGATTGAGGATTGAGGATTGAGGATTGAGTACTGAAGATTGAGGATTGGGGATTGAGGATTGACGATTGAGAATTGAGTATTGAGGATTGAGAATTGAGGATTGAGGATTGAAGATTGAGTATTGAGGATTGAAGGTTGAGAATTGAGGATTGAGGATTGAGGATTGAATATGAGGGCTGAGGGTTGAGGATTGAGGTTTGAGGACTGAGGATTGAGGATTGAGGATTGAGAGTTGAGGATTGAGGATTGAGGATTGAAGATTGAGGATTGGGTATTGAGGATTGAAGGATGAGCATTGAGGATTGAGGATTGAGGATTGAGGATTGAAGATTGAGGATTGAGGATTGAGGTTTGAGGATTGAAGGTTGAGTATTGAGGGTTGAGGATTGAGGATTGAGGATTGAGGATTGATAATTGAGGATTGAGGATTGACGATTGAAGATTGAGGATTGGGGACTGAGGGTTGATGGCTGAGTGATGAGAATTGATGTTTGTGGGTAGAGATATGAAGATTGCAAATTGAGTATTGCGTATGGAAAACTCTGAACTGAGGATATTCTAGTGAGGATTGAGGATTGACAGCTGATTGTTGAGGACTGAGGTCTGAAGATTGAGGATTCAGGATTGAGGATTGAGGATTGAGGATTGAGAATTGAGGATTGAGGATTGAGGATTGAAGATTGAGGATTGGGTATTGAGGATTGAAGAATGAGGATTGAGGATTGAGGATTGAGGATTGAGGATTGAAGATTGACTATTGAGGATTGAAGATTGAGGATTGAGGACCGAGGATTGAGGATTGAGGAATGAGGATTGAGGATTGAGGATTGAAGATTGAGTATTGAGGATTGAAGATTGAGGATTGTGGATTGAGTATTGAGGGTTGAGTATTGAAGATTGAGGATTGGGGATTGAGGACTGACGATTGAGGATTGAGTATTGAGGATTGAGAATTGAGGATTGAGGATTGAAGATTGAGTATTGAGGATTGAAGATTGAGAATTGAGGATTGAGGATTGAGGATTGAAGATGAGGGCTGAGGGTTGAGGATTGAGGTTTGAGGACTGAGGATTGAGGATTGAGGATTGAGAGTTGAGGATTGAGGATTGAGGATTGAAGATTGAGGATTGGGTATTGAGGATTGAAGAATGAGCATTGAGGATTGAGGATTGAGGATTGAGGATTGAAGATTGAGGATTGAGGATTGAGGGTTGAGGATTGAAGATTGAGTATTGAGGGTTGAAGAATGAGGATTGAGGATTGAGGATTGATAATTGAGGATTGAGGATTTACGATTGAAGATTGAGGATTGGGGACTGAGAGTTGATGGCTGAGTGATGAGAATTGATGTTTGTGGATAGAGATTTGAAGATTGCAGATTGAGTATTGCGTATGGAAAACTCTGAACTGAGGATATTCTAGTGAGGATTGAGGATTGACAACTGATTGTTGAGGACTGAGGGCTGAAGATTGAGGATTCAGGATTGAGGATTCAGAATTGTGGTTTGAGGACTGAGGATTGAAGATTGAAGATTGAGTATTGAGGGTTGAGGATTGAGGATTGAGGATTGAGGATTGAGGTTGAGGGCTGAGGGTTGAAGATTGAGGTGTGAGGACTCAGGACTGAGGATTGAGGATTGAGAATTGAGGATTGAGTATTGAGGATTGAAGATTGAGTATAGGGTATTAAGGATTGAAGAATGAGGATGGAGGATGGGCGATTGAGGATTGAGGATTGAAAATTGAGTATTCAGGATTGGAGATTGACGATTGAGGATTGAGGCTTGAGGACCGAGGATTGAGGATTGAGGATTGAAGATTGAGTATTGAGAATTGAAGATTGAGGATTGTGGATTGACGATTGAGGATTGAGGATTGAGAATTGAAGATTGAGGATTGGGGACTGAGTGTTGAGGGTTGAGTGATGAGGATTGTTGTTTGTGGATAGAGATTTGAAGATTGCAGATTCAGTATTGAGTATTGAAACCTGTGAACTGAGGATATTCTATTGAGGATTGAGGATTGACAACTGATTGTTGAGAACTGAGGGCTGAAGATTGAGGATTCAGGATTGAGGATTCAGAATTGAGGTTTGAGGACTGAGGATTGAGGATTGAGTATTGAGGATTGAGGATTGAGGATTGAGGATTGGGGATTGAAGATTCAGTATTGAGGATTGAAGATTGAGGATTGAGGATTGAGGATTGAGGGTTGAGGATTGAAGATTGAGTATTGAGGATTGAAGATTGAGGATTGAGGACCGAGGATTGAGGGTTGAGGATTGAAGATTGAGGATTGATGATTGAGGATTGAGGATTGAGGATTGAGGATTGAGTATTGGGGATTGAGGATTGAAGATTGATGATTGAGGATAGAGGATTAATGATTGAGTATTGAGGATTGAAGATTGAGAATTGAGGATTCAGGATTGAACATTGTGGACTGAGTGTTGAGGGTTGAGTGATGAGAATTGATGTTTGTGGATAGAGATTTGAAGATTGCAGATTGGGTATTGAGTATTGAAAACTGTGAATTGAGGATATTCTATTGGGGATTGAGGATTGACAACTGATTGTTGAGGACTGAGGGCTGAAGATTGAGGATTCAGGATTGAGGATTCAGAATTGTGGTTTGAGGACTGAGGATTGAAGATTGAAGATTGAGTATTGAGGGTTGAGGATTGAGGATTGAGGATTGAGGATTGAGGTTGAGGGCTGAGGGTTGAAGATTGAGGTGTGAGGACTCAGGACTGAGGATTGAGGATTGAGAATTGAGGATTGAGGATTGAGTATTGAGGATTGAAGATTGAGGGTAGGGTATCGAGGATTGAAGAATGAGGATGCAGGATGGGCGATTGAGGATTGAGGATTGAAGATTGAGTATTCAGGATTGGAGATTGACGATTGAGGATTGAGGATTGAGGACCGAGGATTGAGGATTGAGGATTGAAGATTGAGTATTGAGGATTGAAGATTGAGGATTGAGGATTGACGATTGAGGATTGAGGACTGAGAATTGTAGATTGAGGCTTGGGGACTGAGTGTTGAGGGTTGAGTGATGAGGATTGTTGTTTGTGGATAGAGATTTGAAGATTGCAGATTCAGTATTGAGTATTGAAACCTGTGAATTGAGGATATTCTATTGAGGATTGAGGATTGACAGCTGATTGTTGAGGACTGAGGGCTGAAGATTGAGGATTCTGGATTCAGGATTCAGAATTGAGGTTTGAGGACTGATGATTGAGGATTGAGGATTGAGGATTGAGGATTGAGGATTGAAGATTCAGTATTGAGGATTGAATATTGAGGATTGAGGATTGAGGATTGAGGATTGAGGATTGAGGATTGAGGATTGAGTACTGAAGATTGAGTATTGATGACTGAGGATTCAGGATTGAGGATTGAGGACTGATGATTGAGGATTTAGGATTGAAGATTGAATAATGATGATTGAAGATTGAGGATTGAGGATTGAGTGTTGTGGATTGAGGACGAGGACTGAGGGTTGAGTATTGATGTTTGAGGTCTGAGGATTGATGATTGTGGATCGAGAATAGAGGATTGAGGATGGAGGATTGAAGATTGAGGATTTGGTGTTGAGGATTGAAGAATGAGGATTGAGGATTGAGGATTGATGATTGAGGATTGAAGATTGAGTATTGAGGATTGAAGATTGAGGATTGAGGATTGGGGATTGAGGATTGAGGATTGAGGATTGAGGATTGAGGATTGACAACTGATTCTTGAGGACTGAGGGCTGAAGATTGAGGATTCAGGATTGAGGATTCAGATTTGAGGTTTGAGGACTGAGGATTGAGGATTGAGGACTGAAGATTGAATATTGATGATTGAAGATTGAGTATTGAGGATTGAGGGTTGTGTATTGAGGACGAGGACTGAGGGTTGAGTATTGATGTTTGAGGTCTGAGGATTGAGGATTGAGGATTGAGAATAGAGGATTGAGGATTGAGGGTTGAAGATTGAGGATTTGGTGTTGAGGATTGAAGAATGAGGATTGAGGATTGATGATTGAGGATTGAGTGTTGAAGATTGAGTATTGAGGATTGAAGATTGAGGATTGAGGATTGAGGATTGAGGATTGATGATTGAGGATTGAGGGTTGAAGATTGAGTATTGAGGATTGAAGATTGAGGATTGAAGATTGAAGATTGAGTATTGAGGGTTGAGGATTGAGGATTGAGGATTGAGGATTGAGGTTGAGGGCTGAGGGTTGAAGATTGAGGTGTGAGGACTCAGGACTGAGGATTGAGGATTGAGAATTGAGGATTGAGTATTGAGGATTGAAGATTGAGGGTAGGGTATCGAGGATTGAAGAATGAGGATGCAGGATGGGCGATTGAGGATTGAGGATTGAAGATTGAGTATTCAGGATTGGAGATTGACGATTGAGGATTGAGGATTGAGGACCGAGGATTGAGGATTGAGGATTGAAGATTGAGTATTGAGGGTTGAAGATTGAGGATTGAGGATTGACGATTGAGGATTGAGGACTGAGAATTGTAGATTGAGGCTTGGGGACTGAGTGTTGAGGGTTGAGTGATGAGGATTGTTGTTTGTGGATAGAGATTTGAAGATTGCAGATTCAGTATTGAGTATTGAAACCTGTGAATTGAGGATATTCTATTGAGGATTGAGGATTGACAGCTGATTGTTGAGGACTGAGGGCTGAAGATTGAGGATTCAGGATTCAGGATTCAGAATTGAGGTTTGAGGACTGAGGATTGAGGATTGAGGATTGAGGATTGAGGATTGAGGATTGAAGATTCAGTATTGAGGATTGAATATTGAGGATTGAGGATTGAGGATTGAGGATTGAGGATTGAGGATTGAGGATTGAGTACTGAAGATTGAGTATTGATGACTGAGGATTCAGGATTGAGGATTGAGGACTGATGATTGAGGATTTAGGATTGAAGATTGAATATTGATGATTGAAGATTGAGGATTGAGGATTGAGTGTTGTGGATTGAGGACGAGGACTGAGGGTTGAGTATTGATGTTTGAGGTCTGAGGATTGATGATTGTGGATCGAGAATAGAGGATTGAGGATGGAGGATTGAAGATTGAGGATTTGGTGTTGAGGATTGAAGAATGAGGATTGAGGATTGAGGATTGATGATTGAGGATTGAAGATTGAGTATTGAGGATTGAAGATTGAGGATTGAGGATTGGGGATTGAGGATTGAGGATTGAGGATTGAGGATTGAGGATTGACAACTGATTCTTGAGGACTGAGGGCTGAAGATTGAGGATTCAGGATTGAGGATTCAGATTTGAGGTTTGAGGACTGAGGATTGAGGATTGAGGACTGAAGATTGAATATTGATGATTGAAGATTGAGTATTGAGGATTGAGGGTTGTGTATTGAGGACGAGGACTGAGGGTTGAGTATTGATGTTTGAGGTCTGAGGATTGAGGATTGAGGATTGAGAATAGAGGATTGAGGATTGAGGGTTGAAGATTGAGGATTTGGTGTTGAGGATTGAAGAATGAGGATTGAGGATTGATGATTGAGGATTGAGTGTTGAAGATTGAGTATTGAGGATTGAAGATTGAGGATTGAGGATTGAGGATTGAGGATTGATGATTGAGGATTGAGGGTTGAAGATTGAGTATTGAGGATTGAAGATTGAGGATTGAAGATTGTGGATTGAGGATTGAGGATTGAGGATTGAGGATTGAAGATTGAGGATTGGGGACTGAGTGTTGAGGGCTGAGTGATGAGAATTTATGTTTGCGGATAGAGATTTGAGGATTGCAGATTGAGTATTGCGTATGGAAAACTCTGAACTGAGGATATTCTATTGAGGATTGAGGATTGACAACTGATTGTTGAGGACTGAGGGCTGAAGATTGAGGATTCAGGATTGAGGATTCAGGATTGTGGTTTGAGGACAGAGGATTGAGGATTGAGAATTGAGGATTGAGGATTGAGGATTGAGGATTGAAGATTGAGGATTGGGTATTGCGGATTGAATATTGAGGATTGAGGATTGAGGATTGAGGATTGAGGATTGAGTATTCAGGATTGAGGATTCAGGATTGAGGATTCAGGATTGTGGTTTGAGGACAGAGGATTGTGGCTTGAGGATTGAGGATTGAGGATTGAGAATTGAGGATTGAGGATTGAGGATTGAAGATTGAGGATTGGGTATTGAGGGTTGAAGAATGAGGATTGAGGATTGAGGATTGAGGATTGAGGATTGAAGATTGAGTATTGAGGATTGAAGATTGAGGATTGAGGACCGAGGATTGAGGGTTGAGGATTGAGGATTGAGGATTGAGGATTGAAGATTGAGTATTGAGGATTGAAGATTGAGAATTGAGGATTGAGGATTGAGGATTGATGATGAGGGCTGAGGGTTGAGGATTGAGGATTGGGTATTGAGGATTGAAGAATGAGCATTGAGGATTGAGGATTGAGGATTGAGGATTGAAGATTGAGGATTGAGGATTGAGGTTTGAGGATTGAAGATTGAGTATTGAGGGTTGAAGATTGAGGATTGAGGATTGAGGATTGATAACTGAGGATTGAGGATTGACGATTGAAGATTGAAGATTGGGGACTGAGGGTTGATGGCTGAGTGATGAGAATTGATGTGTGTGGATAGAGATATGAAGATTGCAGATTGAGTATTGCGAATGGAAAACTCGGAACTGAGGATATTCTAGTGAGGATTGAGGATTGACAGCTGATTGTTGAGGACTGAGTTCTGAAGATTGAGGATTCAGGATTGAGGATTCAGGACTGTGGTTTGAGGACTGTGGATTGAGGATTGAGGATTGGGGATTGAGGATTGAGGATCGAGGATTGAAGATTGAAGATTGGGTATTGAGGATTGAACATTGAGGATTGAGAATTGAGGATTGAGGATTGAGGATTGAAGATTGAATATTGATCATTGAAGGTTGAGGATTGAGGATTGAGGGTTGTGGATTCAGGACGAGGACTGAGGGTTGAGTATTGATGTTTGAGGTCTGAGGATTGAGGATAGAGGATTGAGAATTGAGGATTGAGGATTGAGGATTGAGGATTGAAGATTGAGGATTGGGTATTGAGGATTGAAGAATGAGCACTGAGGATTGAGGATCGAGTATTGAGGATTGAAGATTGAGGATTGAGGATTGAGGATTGAGGATTGAGGATTGAGGATTGAGGATTGAGGATTGAAGATTGAGGATTGAGAATTGAGGATTAAAGGTTGAGCATTGAGGATTGAGGATTGAGGATTGATGATTGAGGATTGAGGATTGAGGATTGAGGATTGAGGATTGAGTATTGAAGATTGAGGATTGATGATTGAGGATTGAGGATTGAGGATTGAGGATTGAGTATTGGGGATTGAGGATTGAAGATTGAGGATTGAGGATTGAGGATTAATGATTGAGTATTGAGGATTGAAGATTGAGAATTGAGGATTCAGGATTGAACATTGTGGACTGAGTGTTGAGGGTTGAGTGATGAGAATTGATGTTTGTGGATAGAGATTTGAAGATTGCAGATTGGGTATTGAGTATTGAAAACTGTGAATTGAGGATATTCTATTGGGGATTGAGGATTGACAACTGATTGTTGAGGACTGAGGGCTGAAGATTGAGGATTCAGGATTGAGGATTCAGAATTGTGGTTTGAGGACTGAGGATTGAAGATTGAAGATTGAGTATTGAGGGTTGAGGATTGAGGATTGAGGATTGAGGATTGAGGTTGAGGGCTGAGGGTTGAAGATTGAGGTGTGAGGACTCAGGACTGAGGATTGAGGATTGAGAATTGAGGATTGAGTATTGAGGATTGAAGATTGAGGATAGGGTATCGAGGATTGAAGAATGAGGATGGAGGATGGGCGATTGAGGATTGAGGATTGAAGATTGAGTATTCAGGATTGGAGATTGACGATTGAGGATTGAGGATTGAGGACCGAGGATTGAGGATTGAGGATTGAAGATTGAGTATTGAGGATTGAAGATTGAGGATTGAGGATTGACGATTGAGGATTGAGGATTGAGAATTGAAGATTGAGGCTTGGGGACTGAGTGTTGAGGGTTGAGTGATGAGGATTGTTGTTTGTGGATAGAGATTTGAAGATTGCAGATTCAGTATTGAGTATTGAAACCTGTGAATTGAGGATATTCTATTGAGGATTGAGGATTGACAACTGATTGTTGAGGACTGAGGGCTGAAGATTGAGGATTCAGGATTCAGGATTCAGAATTGTGGTTTGAGGACTGAGGATTGAGGATTGAGGATTGAGGATTGAGGATTGAGGATTGAAGATTCAGTATTGAGGATTGAATATTGAGGATTGAGGATTGAGGATTGAGGATTGAGGATTGAGGATTGAGGATTGAGTACTGAAGATTGAGTATTGATGACTGAGGATTCAGGATTGAGGATTGAGGACTGATGATTGAGGATTTAGGATTGAAGATTGAATATTGATGATTGAAGATTGAGGATCGAGGATTGAGTGTTGTGGATTGAGGACGAGGACTGAGGGTTGAGTATTGATGTTTGAGGTCTGAGGATTGATGATTGAGGATCGAGAATAGAGGATTGAGGATGGAGGATTGAAGATTGAGGATTTGGTGTTGAGGATTGAAGAATGAGGATTGAGGATTGAGGATTGATGATTGAGGATTGAAGATTGAGTATTGAGGATTGAAGATTGAGGATTGAGGATTGGGGACTGAGGATTGAGGATTGAGGATTGAGGATTGAGGATTGACAACTGATTCTTGAGGACTGAGGGCTGAAGATTGAGGATTCAGGATTGAGGATTCAGATTTGAGGTTTGAGGACTGAGGATTGAGGACTGAGGACTGAAGATTGAATATTGATGATTGAAGATTGAGTATTGAGGATTGAGGGTTGTGTATTGAGGACGAGGACTGAGGGTTGAGTATTGATGTTTGAGGTCTGAGGATTGAGGATTGAGGATTGAGAATAGAGGATTGAGGATTGAGGGTTGAAGATTGAGGATATGGTGTTGAGGATTCAAGAATGAGGATTGAGGATTGATGATTGAGGATTGAGGGTTGAAGATTGAGTATTGAGGATTGAAGATTGAGGATTGAGGATTGAGGATTGAGGATTGAGGAATGAGGATTGAGGATTGAAGATTGAGTATTGATGATTGAAGATTGAGGATTGAGGATTGAGGACTGAGTATTGAGGATTGAAGATTGAGGATTCAGGATTGAGGATTGAGGATTGAGGAATGAGGACTGAGGATTGAGGGTTGTGGATTGGGGACCAGGACTGAGGGTTGAATATTGATGTTAGAGGTCTGAGGATTACGGATTGAGGATTGAGAATTGAGGATTGAGGATTGAGGATTGAAGATTGAGGATTGGGTATTGAGGAATGAAGAATGAGAATTGAGGATTGAGGATTGAGGCCTGAGGATTGAGAATTGAGAACTGAGGATGAGGACTGAGGGCTGAGGGTTGAGGTTTGAGGAATGAGGACTGACGATTGAGGATTGAGGATTGCAGATTGAGTATTGAGGATTGAAGATTGTGGATTGAGGATTGAGGATTGAGGATTGAGTATTGAAGATTGAGGATTGGGGACTGAGTGTTGAGGGCTGAGTGATGAGAATTGATGTTTGCGGATAGAGATTTGAAGATTGCAGATTCAGTATTGAGTATTGAAACCTGTGAATTGAGGATATTCTATTGAGGATTGAGGATTGACAACTGATTGTTGAGGACTGAGGGCTGAAGATTGAGGATTCAGGATTCAGGATTCAGAATTGTGGTTTGAGGACTGAGGATTGAGGATTGAGGATTGAGGATTGAGGATTGAGGATTGAAGATTCAGTATTGAGGATTGAATATTGAGGATTGAGGATTGAGGATTGAGGATTGAGGATTGAGGATTGAGGATTGAGTACTGAAGATTGAGTATTGCTGACTGAGGATTCAGGATTGAGGATTGAGGACTGATGATTGAGGATTTAGGATTGAAGATTGAATATTGATGATTGAAGATTGAGGATTGAGGATTGAGTGTTGTGGATTGAGGACGAGGACTGAGGGTTGAGTATTGATGTTTGAGGTCTGAGGATTGATGATTGAGGATCGAGAATAGAGGATTGAGGATGGAGGATTGAAGATTGAGGATTTGGTGTTGAGGATTGAAGAATGAGGATTGAGGATTGAGGATTGATGATTGAGGATTGAAGATTGAGTATTGAGGATTGAAGATTGAGGATTGAGGATTGGGGACTGAGGATTGAGGATTGAGGATTGAGGATTGAGGATTGACAACTGATTCTTGAGGACTGAGGGCTGAAGATTGAGGATTCAGGATTGAGGATTCAGATTTGAGGTTTGAGGACTGAGGATTGAGGATTGAGGACTGAAGATTGAATATTGATGATTGAAGATTGAGTATTGAGGATTGAGGGTTGTGTATTGAGGACGAGGACTGAGGGTTGAGTATTGATGTTTGAGGTCTGAGGATTGAGGATTGAGGATTGAGAATAGAGGATTGAGGATTGAGGGTTGAAGATTGAGGATATGGTGTTGAGGATTGAAGAATGAGGATTGAGGATTGATGATTGAGGATTGAGGGTTGAAGATTGAGTATTGAGGATTGAAGATTGAGGATTGAGGATTGAGGATTGAGGATTGAGGAATGAGGATTGAGGATTGAAGATTGAGTATTGATGATTGAAGATTGAGGATTGAGGATTGAGGACTGAGTATTGAGGATTGAAGATTGAGGATTCAGGATTGAGGATTGAGGATTGAGGAATGAGGACTGAGGATTGAGGGTTGTGGATTGGGGACCAGGACTGAGGGTTGAATATTGATGTTAGAGGTCTGAGGATTGCGGATTGAGGATTGAGAATTGAGGATTGAGGATTGAGGATTGAAGATTGAGGATTGGGTATTGAGGATTGAAGAATGAGAATTGAGGATTGAGGATTGAGGCCTGAGGATTGAGAATTGAGAACTGAGGATGAGGACTGAGGGCTGAGGGTTGAGGTTTGAGGAATGAGGACTGACGATTGAGGATTGAGGATTGCAGATTGAGTATTGAGGATTGAAGATTGTGGATTGAGGATTGAGGATTGAGGATTGAGGATTGAAGATTGACGATTGGGGACTGAGTGTTGAGGGCTGAGTGATGAGAATTGATGTTTGCGGATAGAGATTTGAAGATTACAGATTGAGTATTGCGTATGGAAAGCTCTGAACTGAGGATATTCTATTGAGGATTGAGGATTGACTACTGATTGTTGAGGACAGAGGGCTGAAGATTGAGGATTCAGGATTGAGGATTCAGGATTGTGGTTTGAGGACAGAGGATTGAGGATTGAGAATTGAGGATTGAGGATTGAGGATTGAGGATTGAAGATTGAGGATTGGGTATTGCGGATTGAATATTGAGGATTGAGGATTGAGGATTGAGGATTGAGGATTCAGTATTGAGGATTCAGGATTGAGGATTCAGGATTGTGGTTTGACGACAGAGGATTGAGGCTTGAGGATTGAGGATTGAGGATTGAGAATTGAGGATTAAGGATTGAGGATTGAAGATTGAGGATTGGGTATTGAGGATTGAAGAATGAGGATTGAGGATTGAGGATTGAGGATTGAGGATTGAAGATTGAGTATTGAGGATTGAAGATTGATGATTGAGGACCGAGGATTGAGGGTTGAGGATTGAGGATTGAGGATTGAGGATTGAAGATTGAGTATTGAGGATGGAAGATTGAGGATTGTGGATTGTGGATTGAGGATTGAGTATTGAAGATTGAGGATTGGGGATTGAGGATTGACGATTGAGGATTGAGTATTGAGGATTGAGAATTGAGGACTGAAGATTGAAGATTGAGTATTGAGGATTGAAGATTGAGAATTGAGGATTGAGGATTGAGGATTGAAGATGAGGGCTGAGGGTTGAGGATTGAGGTTTGAGGACTGAGGATTGAGGATTGAGGATTGAGAGTTGAGGATTGAGGATTGAGGATTGAAGATTGAGGATTGCGTATTGAGGATTGAAGAATGAGCATTGAGGATTGAGGATTGAGGATTGAGGATTGAAGATTGAGGATTGAGGATTGAGGTTTGAGGATTGAAGATTGAGTATTGAGGGTTGAAGATTGAGGATTGAGGATTGAGGATTGATAATTGAGGATTGAGGATTGACGATTGAAGATTGAGGATTGGGGACTGAGAGTTGATGGCTGAGTGATGAGAATTGATGTGTGTGGATAGAGATATGAAGATTGCAGATTGAGTATTGCGTATGGAAAACTCGGAACTGAGGATATTCTAGTGAGGATTGAGGATTGAAAGCTGATTGTTGAGGACTGAGATCTGAAGATTGAGGATTCAGGATTGAGGATTCAGGACTGTGGTTTGAGGACTGAGGATTGAAGATTGAAGATTGAGTATTGAGGATTGAGGATTGAGTATTGAAGATTGAGGATTGATGATTGAGGATTGAGGATTGAGGATTGAGGATTGAGTATTGGGGATTGAGGATTGAGGATTGAGTATTGAAGATTGAGGATTGATGATTGAGGATTGAGGATTGAGGATTGAGGATTGAGTATTGGGGATTGAGGATTGAAGATTGAGGATTGAGGATTGAGGATTAATGATTGAGTATTGAGGATTGAAGATTGAGAATTGAGGATTCAGGATTGAACATTGTGGACTGAGTGTTGAGGGTTGAGTGATGAGAATTGATGTTTGTGGATAGAGATTTGAAGATTGCAGATTGGGTATTGAGTATTGAAAACTGTGAATTGAGGATATTCTATTGGGGATTGAGGATTGACAACTGATTGTTGAGGACTGAGGGCTGAAGATTGAGGATTCAGGATTGAGGATTCAGAATTGTGGTTTGAGGACTGAGGATTGAAGGTTGAAGATTGAGTATTGAGGGTTGAGGATTGAGGATTGAGGATTGAGGATTGAGGTTGAGGGCTGAGGGTTGAAGATTGAGGTGTGAGGACTCAGGACTGAGGATTGAGGATTGAGAATTGAGGATTGAGTATTGAGGATTGAAGATTGAGTATAGGGTATTGAGGATTGAAGAATGAGGATGGAGGATGGGCGATTGAGGATTGAGGATTGAAAATTGAGTATTCAGGATTGGAGATTGACGATTGAGGATTGAGGATTGAGGACCGAGGATTGAGGATTGAGGATTGAAGATTGAGTATTGAGAATTGAAGATTGAGGATTGTGGATTGACGATTGAGGATTGAGGATTGAGAATTGAAGATTGAGGATTGGGGACTGAGTGTTGAGGGTTGAGTGATGAGGATTGTTGTTTGTGGATAGAGATTTGAAGATTGCAGATTCAGTATTGAGTATTGAAACCTGTGAACTGAGGATATTCTATTGAGGATAGAGGATTGACAACTGATTGTTGAGGACTGAGGGCTGAAGGTTGAGGATTCAGGATTGAGGATTCAGAATTGAGGTTTGAGGACTGAGGATTGAGGATTGAGGATTGAGGATTGAGGATTGAGGATTGAGGATTGAGGATTGAAGATTCAGTATTGAGGATTGAATATTGAGGATTGAGGATTGAGGACTGAGGATTGAGGATTGAGGATTGATGATTGAGTACTGATGATTGAGTATTGATGACTGAGGATTCAGGATTGAGGATTGAGGACTGAGGATTGAGGATTTAAGATTGAAGATTGAATATTGATGATTGAAGATTGAGGATTGAGGATTGAGTGTTGTGGATTGAGGACGAGGATAGAGGGTTGAGTATTGATGTTTGAGGTCTGAGGATTGATGATTGAGTATCGAGAATAGAGGATTGAGGATGGAGGATTGAAGATTGAGGATCTGGTGTAGAGGATTGAAGAATGAGGATTGAGGATTGAGGATTGAGGATTGAGGATTGAAGATTGAGTATTGAGGATTGAAGATTGAGGATTGAGGATTGGGGATTGAGGATTGAGGATTGAGGATTGAGGATTGAGGATAGACAACTGATTGTTGAGGACTGAGGGCTGAAGATTGAGGATTCAGGTTTGAGGATTCAGATTTGAGGTTTGAGGACTGAGGATTGAGGATTGAGGATTGAAGATTGAATATTGATGATTGAAGATTGAGTATTGAGGATTGAGGGTTGTGTATTGAGGACGAGGACTGAGGGTTGAGTATTGATGTTTGAGGTCTCAGGATTGAGGATTGAGGATTGAGAATAGAGGATTGAGGATTGAGGATTGAAGATTGAGGATTTGGTGTTGAGGATTGAAGAATGAGGATTGAGGATTGATGATTGATGATTGAGGGTTGAAGATTGAGTATTGAGGATTGAAGATTGAGGATTGAGGATTGAGGATTGAGGATTGAGGAATGAGGATTGAGGATTGAAGATTGAGTATTGATGATTGAAGATTGAGGATTGAGGATTGAGGACTGAGTATTGAGGATTGAAGATTGGGGATTCAGGATTGAGGATTGAGGATTGAGGAATGAGGATTGAGGATTGAGGGTTGTGGATTGGGGAACAGGACTGAGGGTTGAATATTGGTGTTAGAGGTCTGAGGATTGCGGATAGAGGATTGAGAATTGAGGATTGAGGATTGAGGATTGAAGATTGAGGATTGGGTATTGAGGATTGAAGAATGAGAATTGAGGATTGAGGATTGAGGCCTGAGGATTGAGAATTGAGAACTGAGGATGAGGACTGAGGGCTGAGGGTTGAGGTATGAGGAATGAGGACTGACGATTGAGAATTGAGGATTGCTGATTGAGTATTGAGGATTGAAGATTGTGGATTGAGGATTGAGGATTGAGGATTGAGGATTGAAGATTGAGGATTGGGGACTGAGTGTTGAGGGCTGAGTGATGAGAATTGATGTTTGCGGATAGAGATTTGAAGATTGCAGATCGAGTATTGCGTATGGAAAACTCTGAACTGAGGATATTCTATTGAGGATTGAGGATTGACAACTGATTGTTGAGGACTGAGGGCTGAAGATTGAGGATTCAGGATTGAGGATTCAGGATTGTGGTTTGATGACAGAGGATTGAGGATTGAGAATTGAGGATTGAGGATTGAGGATTGAGGATTGAAGATTGAGGATTGGGTATTGCGGATTGAATATTGAGGATTGAGGATTGAGGATTGAGGATTGAGGATTCAGGATTGAGGATTCAGGATTGAGGATTCAGGATTGTGGTTTGAGGACAGAGGATTGAGGCTTGAGGATTGAAGATTGAGGATTGAGAATTGAGGATTGAGGATTGAGGATTGAAGATTGAGGATTGGGTATTGAGGATTGAAGAATGAGGATTGAGGATTGAGGATTGAGTATTGAGGATTGAAGATTGAGTATTGAGGATTGAAGATTGAGGATTGAGGACCGAGGATTGAGGGTTGAGGATTGAGGATTGAGGATTGAGGATTGAAGATTGAGTATTGAGGATTGAAGATTGAGGATTGTGGATTGAGGATTGAGGATTGAGTATTGAAGATTGAGGATTGGGGATTGAGGATTGACGATTGAGGATTGAGTATTGAGGATTGAGAATTGAGGATTGAGGATTGAAGATTGAGTGTTGAGGATTGAAGATTGAGAATTGAGGATTCAGGATTGAGGATTGAAGATGAGGGCTGAGGGTTGAGGATTGAGGTTTGAGGACTGAGGGTTGAGGATTGAGGATTGAGAGTTGCGGATTGAGGATTGAGGATTGAAGATTGAGGATAGGGTATTGAGGATTGAAGAATGAGCATTGAGGATTGAGGATTGAGGATTGAGGATTGAAGATTGAGGATTGAGGATTGAGGTTTGAGGATTGAAGATTGAGTATTGAGGGTTGAAGATTGAGGATTGAGGATTGAGGATTGATAATTGAGGATTGAGGATTGACGATTGAAGATTGAGGATTGGGGACTGAGAGTTGATGGCTGAGTGATGAGAATTGATGTGTGTGGATAGAGATATGAAGATTGCAGATTGAGTATTGCGTATGGAAAACTCGGAACTGAGGATATTCTAGTGAGGATTGAGGATTGACAGCTGATTGTTGAGGACTGAGGTCTGAAGATTGAGGATTCAGGATTGAGGATTCAGGACTGTGGTTTGAGGACTGTGGATTGAGGGTTGAGGATTGGGGATTGAGGATTGAGGATCGAGGATTGAAGATTGAAGATTGGGTATTGAGGATTGAACATTCAGGATTGAGAATTGAGGATTGAGGATTGAGGATTGAGGATTGAAGATTGAATATTGATCATTGAAGGTTGAGGATTGAGGATTGAGGGTTGTGGATTCAGGACGAGGACTGAGGGTTGAGTATTGATGTTTGAGGTCTGAGGATTGAGGATAGAGGATTGAGAATTGAGGATTGAGGATTGAGGATTGAAGATTGAGGATTGGGTGTTGAGGATTGAAGAATGAGCACTGAGGATTGAGGATCGAGTATTGAGGATTGAAGATTGAGTATTGAGGATTGAAGATTGAGGATTGAGGATTGAGGATTGAGGATTGAGGATTGAGGATTGAGGATTGAGGATTGAAGATTGAGGATTGAGGATTGAGGATTAAAGGTTGAGCATTGAGGATTGAGGATTGAGGATTGATGATTGAGGATTGAGGATTGAGGATTGAGGATTGAGGATTGAGTATTGAAGATTGAGGATTGATGATTGAGGATTGAGGATTGAGGATTGAGGATTGAGGATTGAAGATTCAGTATTGAGGATTGAATATTGAGGATTGAGGATTGAGGACTGAGGATTGAGGATTGAGGATTGATGATTGAGTACTGAAGATTGACTATTGATGACTGAGGATTCAGGATTGAGGATTGAGGACTGAGGATTGAGGATTTAAGATTGAAGATTGAGTATTGATGGTTGAAGATTGAGGATTGAGGATTGAGTGTTGTGGATTGAGGACGAGGATAGAGGGTTGAGTATTGATGTTTGAGGTCTGAGGATTGATGATTGAGTATCGAGAATAGAGGATTGAGGATGGAGGATTGAAGATTGAGCATCTGGTGTAGAGGATTGAAGAATGAGGATTGAGGATTGAGGATTGAGGATTGAGGATTGAAGATTGAGTATTGAGGATTGAAGATTGAGGATTGAGGATTGGGGATTGAGGATTGAGGATTGAAGGATTGAGGATTGAGGATAGACAACTGATTGTTGAGGACTGAGCGCTGAAGATTGAGGATTCAGGTTTGAGGATTCAGATTTGAGGTTTGAGGACTGAGGATTGAGGATTGAGGATTGAAGATTGAATATTGATGATTGAAGATTGAGTATTGAGGATTGAGGGTTGTGTATTGAGGACGAGGACTGAGGGTTGAGTATTGATGTTTGAGGTCTCAGGATTGAGGATTGAGGATTGAGAATAGAGGATTGAGGATTGAGGATTGAAGATTGAGGATTTGGTGTTGAGGATTGAAGAATGAGGATTGAGGATTGATGATTGAGGATTGAGGGTTGAAGATTGAGTATTGAGGATTGAAGATTGAGGATTGAGGATTGAGGATTGAGGATTGAGGAATGAGGATTGAGGATTGAAGATTGAGTATTGAAGATTGAAGATTGAGGATTGAGGATTGAGGACTGAGTATTGAGGATTGAAGATTGGGGATTCAGGATTGAGGATTGAGGATTGAGGAATGAGGATTGAGGATTGAGGGTTGTGGATTGGGGAACAGGACTGAGGGTTGAATATTGGTGTTAGAGGTCTGAGGATTGCGGATAGAGGATTGAGAATTGAGGATTGAGGATTGAGGATTGAAGATTGAGGATTGGGTATTGAGGATTGAAGAATGAGAATTGAGGATTGAGGATTGAGGCCTGAGGATTGAGAATTGAGAACTGAGGATGAGGACTGAGGGCTGAGGGTTGAGGTATGAGGAATGGGGACTGACGATTGAGGATTGAGGATTGCTGATTGAGTATTGAGGATTGAAGATTGTGGATTGAGGATTGAGGATTGAGGATTGAGGATTGAGGATTGAAGATTGAGGATTGGGGACTGAGTGTTGAGGGCTGAGTGATGAGAATTGATGTTTGCGGATAGAGATTTGAAGATTTCAGATCGAGTATTGCGTATGGAAAACTCTGAACTGAGGATATTCTATTGAGGATTGAGGATTGACAACTGATTGTTGAGGACTGAGGGCTGAAGATTGAGGATTCAGGATTGAGGATTCAGGATTGTGGTTTGATGACAGAGGATTGAGGATTGAGAATTGAGGATTGAGGATTGAGGATTGAGGATTGAAGATTGAGGATTGGGTATTGCGGATTGAATATTGAGGATTGAGGATTGAGGATTGAGGATTGAGGATTCAGGATTGAGGATTCAGGATTGAGGATTCAGGATTGTGGTTTGAGGACAGAGGATTGAGGCTTGAGGATTGAAGATTGAGGATTGAGGATTGAGGATTGAGGATTGAGGATTGAAGATTGAGGATTGGGTATTGAGGATTGAAGAATGAGGATTGAGGATTGAGGATTGAGTATTGAGGATTGAAGATTGAGTATTGAGGATTGAAGATTGAGGATTGAGGACCGAGGATTGAGGGTTGAGGATTGAGGATTGAGGATTGAGGATTGAAGATTGAGTATTGAGGATTGAAGATTGAGGATTGTGGATTGAGGATTGAGGATTGAGTATTGAAGATTGAGGATTGGGGATTGAGGATTGACGATTGAGGATTGAGTATTGAGGATTGAGAATTGAGGATTGAGGATTGAAGATTGAGTGTTGAGGATTGAAGATTGAGAATTGAGGATTGAGGATTGAGGATTGAAGATGAGGGCTGAGGGTTGAGGATTGAGGTTTGAGGACTGAGGATTGAGGATTGAGGATTGAGAGTTGCGGATTGAGGATTGAGGATTGAAGATTGAGGATTGGGTATTGAGGATTGAAGAATGAGCATTGAGGATTGAGGATTGAGGATTGAGGATTGAAGATTGAGGATTGAGGATTGAGGTTTGAGGATTGAAGATTGAGTATTGAGGGTTGAAGATTGAGGATTGAGGATTGAGGATTGATAATTGAGGATTGAGGATTGACGATTGAAGATTGAGGATTGGGGACTGAGAGTTGATGGCTGAGTGATGAGAATTGATGTGTGTGGATAGAGATATGAAGATTGCAGATTGAGTATTGCGTATGGAAAACTCGGAACTGAGGATATTCTAGTGAGGATTGAGGATTGACAGCTGATTGTTGAGGACTGAGGTCTGAAGATTGAGGATTCAGGATTGAGGATTCAGGACTGTGGTTTGAGGACTGTGGATTGAGGGTTGAGGATTGGGGATTGAGGATTGAGGATCGAGGATTGAAGATTGAAGATTGGGTATTGAGGATTGAACATTCAGGATTGAGAATTGAGGATTGAGGATTGAGGATTGAGGATTGAAGATTGAATATTGATCATTGAAGGTTGAGGATTGAGGATTGAGGGTTGTGGATTCAGGACGAGGACTGAGGGTTGAGTATTGATGTTTGAGGTCTGAGGATTGAGGATAGAGGATTGAGAATTGAGGATTGAGGATTGAGGATTGAAGATTGAGGATTGGGTGTTGAGGATTGAAGAATGAGCACTGAGGATTGAGGATCGAGTATTGAGGATTGAAGATTGAGTATTGAGGATTGAAGATTGAGGATTGAGGATTGAGGATTGAGGATTGAGGATTGAGGATTGAGGATTGAGGATTGAAGATTGAGGATTGAGGATTGAGGATTAAAGGTTGAGCATTGAGGATTGAGGATTGAGGATTGATGATTGAGGATTGAGGATTGAGGATTGAGGATTGAGGATTGAGTATTGAAGATTGAGGATTGATGATTGAGGATTGAGGATTGAGGATTGAGGATTGAGTATTGGGGATTGAGGATTGAAGATCGAGGATTGAGGATTGAGGATTAATGATTGAGTATTGAGGATTGAAGATTGAGAATTGAGGATTCAGGATTGAACATTGTGGACTGAGTGTTGAGGGTTGAGTGATGAGAACTGATGTTTGTGGATAGAGATTTGAAGATTGCAGATTGGGTATTGAGTATTGAAAACTGTGAATTGAGGATATTCTATTGGGGATTGAGGATTGACAACTGATTGTTGAGGATTGAGGGCTGAAGATTGAGGATTCAGGATTGAGGATTCAGAATTGTGGTTTGAGGACTGAGGATTGAAGATTGAAGATTGAGTATTGAGGGTTGAGGATTGAGGATTGAGGATTGAGGATTGAGGTTGAGGGCTGAGGGTTGAAGATTGAGGTGTGAGGACTCAGGACTGAGGATTGAGGATTGAGAATTGAGGATTGAGTATTGAGGATTGAAGATTGAGGATAGGGTATCGAGGATTGAAGAATGAGGATGGAGGATGGGCGATTGAGGATTGAGGAATGAAGATTGAGTATTCAGGATTGGAGATTGACGATTGAGGATTGAGGATTGAGGACCGAGGATTGAGGATTGAGGATTGAAGATTGAGTATTGATTATTGAAGATTGAGGATTGAGGATTGAGGACTGAGTATTGAGGATTGAAGATTGAGGATTCAGGATTGAGGATTGAGGATTGAGGAATGAGGACTGAGGATTGAGGGTTGTGGATTGGGGACCAGGACTGAGGGTTGAATATTGATGTTAGAGGTCTGAGGATTGCGGATTGAGGATTGAGAATTGAGGATTGAGGATTGAGGATTGAAGATCGAGGATTGGGTATTGAGGATTGAAGAATGAGAATTGAGGATTGAGGATTGAGGCCTGAGGATAGAGAATTGAGAACTGAGGATGAGGACTGAGGGCTGAGGTTTGAGGTTTGAGGAATGAGGACTGACGATTGAGGATTGAGGATTGAAGATTGAGTATTGAGGATTGAAGACTGTGGATTGAGGATTGAGGATTGAGGATTGAGGATTGAGAATTGAGGATTGAGGATTGAGGATTGGGGATTGAAGATTGAGTATTGAGGATTGAAGATTGAGGATTGTGGATTGAGGATTGAGGATTGAGTATTGAAGATTGAGGATTGGGGATTGAGGATTGACGATTGAGGATTGAGTATTGAGGATTGAGAATTGAGGATTGAGGATTGAAGATTGAGTATTGAGGATTGAAGATTGAGAATTGAGGATTGAGGATTGAGGATTGAAGATGAGGGCTGAGGGTTGAGGATTGAGGTTTGAGGACTAAGGATTGAGGATTGAGGATTGAGAGTTGAGGATTGAGGATTGAGGATTGAAGATTGAGGATTGGGTATTGAGGATTGAAGAATGAGCATTGAGGATTGAGGATTGAGGATTGAGGATTGAAGATTGAGGATTGAGGATTGAGGTTTGAGGATTGGATATTGAGTATTGAGGGTTGAAGGATGAGGATTGAGGATTGAGGATTGATAATTGAGGATTGAGGATTGACGATTGAAGATTGAGGATTGGGGACTGAGAGTTGATGGCTGAGTGATGAGAATTGATCTGTGTGGATAGAGATATGAAGATTGCAGATTGAGTATTGCGTATGGAAAACTCGGAACTGAGGATATTCTAGTGAGGATTGAGGATTGACAGCTGATTGTTGAGGACTGAGGTCTGAAGATTGAGGATCCAGGATTGAGGATTCAGGACTGTGGTTTGAGGACTGTGGATTGAGGATTGTGGATTGAGGATTGGGGATTGAGGATTGAGGATTGAAGATTGAGGATTGAGGATTGAGTATTAAAGGTTGAGCATTGAGGATTGAGGATTGAGGATTGATGACTGAGGATTGAGGATTGAGGATTGAGGATTGAGGATTGAGTATTGAAGATTGAGGATTGATGATTGAGGATTGAGGATTGAGGATTGAGGATTGAGTATTGGGGATTCAGGATTGAAGATTGAGGATTGAGGATTGAGGATTAATGATTGAGTATTGAGGATTGAAGATTGAGAATTGAGGATTCAGGATTGAACATTGTGGACTGAGTGTTGAGGGTTGAGTGATGAGGATTGATGTTTGTGGATAGAGATTTGAAGATTGCAGATTGAGTATTGAGTAGTGAAGCCTGTGAATTGAGGATATTCTATTGAGGATTTAGGATTGACAACTGATTGTTGAGGACTGAGGGCTGAAGATTGAGGATTCAGGGTTGAGGATTCAGAATTGAGGTTTGAGGACTGAGGATTGAGGATTGAGGATTGAGGATTGAGGATTGAGGATTGAGGATTGAGGATTGAGGACTGAGGATTGACGATTGAGTATTGAGCATTGAGGATTGAAGATTGAGGACTGTTGATTGAGGATTGAAGATTGAGGATTAAGGATTGAGGATTGAGGATTGAGGTTTGAGGAATGAGGATTGAGGATTGAGGATTGAGGATTGAGGAAGAGGACTGACGGTTGAGGATTGTGGCTTGAGGATTGAGGATTGAGAATTGAGGATGAGGACTGAGGTTTGAGGATGAGGGCTGAGGGTTGAGGATTGAAGAATGAGGATTGAGGATTGAGGATTGAGGATTGAGGATTGAGGATTGAAGATTGAGCATTGAGGATTGAAGATTGGGTATTGAGGATTGAACATTGAGGATTGAGGATTGAGGATTGAGGATTGAAGGTTGAGGATTGATGACTGAGGATTGAACATTGAATATTGATGATTGAAGGTTGTGGATTGAGGATTGAGGATTGAAGAGTGAGTATTGAGGATTGAAGATTGAGGATTGAGGATTGAAGATTGAGGATTGGGGACTGAGTGTTCAGGGTTGAGTGGTGAGAATTGATGTTTGTGGATAGAGATATGAAGATTGCAGATTGACTATTGCGTATGGGAAACTCTGAACTGACGATATTCTATTGAGGATTGAGGATTGACAACTGATTGTTGAGGACTGAGGGCTGAAGATTGAGGTTTCAGGATTGAGGATTCAGGATTCTGGTTTGAGGACTGAGGATTGAGGATTGAGGATTGAGGATTGAGAATTGAGGATTGAGGATTGAAGATTGAGGATTGGGTATTGAGGATTGAACATTGAGGATTGAGGATTGAGGATTGAGGATTGAGGATTGAGGATTGAGGATTGAACATTGAATATTGATGATTGAAGGTTGAGGATTGAGGATTGAGGGTTGTGGATTGAGGACGAGGACTGAGGGTTGAGTATTAATGTCTGAGGTCTGAGGATTGAGGACTGAGGATTGAGAATTGAGGATTGAGGATTGAGGATTGAAGATTGAGGATTCAGTATTGAGGATTGAAGAATGAGGATTGAGGATTGAGGATTGAGGATTGAGGTTTGAGGATTGAGGATTGAAGATTGAGTATTGAGGATTGAAGATTGAGGATTGAGGACTGAGGGTTGAGGATTGAGGATTGAGGATTGAGGATTGAGGATTGAAGATTGAGTATTGAGGATTGAAGATTGAAGATTGTGTATTGAGGATTGAACATTGAGGATTGAGGATTGGGGATTGAGGATTGAGGGTTGAGGATTGATGATTGAGGATTGAAGATTGAATATTGATGATTGAAGGTTGTGGATTGAGGATTGAGGATTGAAGATTGAGTATTGAGGATTGAAGATTGAGGATTGAGGATTGAGGATGAGGATTGACGATTGAAGATTGAGGATAGGGGACTGAGTGTTGATGGCTGAGTGATGAGAATTGATGTTTGTGGATAGAGATATGAATTTTGCAGATCGAGTATTGCGTATGGAAAACTCTGCACTGAGGATATTCTAGTGAGGATTGAGGATTGACAACTGATTGTTGAGGACTGAGGGCTGGAGATTGAGGATTCAGGATTGAGGATTCAGGACTGTGGTTTGAGGACTGAGGATTGAGGATTGAGGATTGGGGATTGAGGATTGAGGATCGAGGATTGAAGATTGAAGATTGGGTATTGAGGATTGAACATTGAGGATTGAGGATTGAGGATTGAGGATTGAGGGTTGAGGATTGAAGATTGAATATTGATGATTGAACGTTGAGGATTGAGGATTGAGGGTTGTGCATTCAGGACGAGGACTGATGGCTGAGTATTGATGTTTGAGGTCTGAGGATTGAGGATAGAGGATTGAGAATTGAGGATTGAGGATTGAGGATTGAAGATTGAGGATTTCCGTATTGAGGATTGAAGAATGAGGACTGAGGATTGAGGATTGAGGATTGAGGATTGAGGATTGTATATTGATGATTGAAGGTTGAGGATTGAGGACTGAGGGTTGTGGATTCAGGACGAGGACTGAGGGTTGAGTATTGATGTTTGAGGTCTGAGGATTGAGGATAGAGGATTGAGAATTGAGGATTGAGTATTGAGGATTGAAGATTGATGATTGAGTATTGTGGATTGAGGATTGAGGATTGAACATTGAGGACCGAGTGTTGAGGGTTGAGAGATGAGAATTGGTGTTTGTGGATAGAGGTTTGAAGATTGCAGGTTGAGCATTGAGTATTGAGAACTGTGAATTGAGGATATTCTATTGAGCATTGAGGATTGGCAACTGATTGTTGAGGACTGAGGGCTGAAGATTGAGGATTCAGGATTGAGGATTCAGAATTGAGTTTGAGGACTGAGGATTGAGGATTGAAGATTTATTATTGAGGATTGAAGATTGAGGATTGAGGATTCAGGATCGAGGATTGAGGATTGAGGATTGAGGATTGAGGATTGAGGATTGAGGATTGAGTATTGAAGATTGAGGATTGATGATTGAGGATTGAGGATTGAGGATTGAGGATTGAGTATTGGGGATTCAGGATTGAAGATTGAGGATTGAGGATTGAGGATTAATGATTGAGTATTGAGGATTGAAGATTGAGAATTGAGGATTCAGGATTGAACATTGTGGACTGAGTGTTGAGGGTTGAGTGATGAGGATTGATGTTTGTGGATAGAGATTTGAAGATTGCAGATTGAGTATTGAGTAGTGAAGCCTGTGAATTGAGGATATTCTATTGAGGATTTAGGATTGACAACTGATTGTTGAGGACTGAGGGCTGAAGATTGAGGATTCAGGGTTGAGGATTCAGAATTGAGGTTTGAGGACTGAGGATTGAGGATTGAGGATTGAGGATTGAGGATTGAGGATTGAGGATTGAGGATTGAGGACTGAGGATTGACGATTGAGTATTGAGCATTGAGGATTGAAGATTGAGGACTGTTGATTGAGGATTGAAGATTGAGGATTAAGGATTGAGGATTGAGGATTGAGGTTTGAGGAATGAGGATTGAGGATTGAGGATTGAGGATTGAGGAAGAGGACTGACGGTTGAGGATTGTGGCTTGAGGATTGAGGATTGAGAATTGAGGATGAGGACTGAGGTTTGAGGATGAGGGCTGAGGGTTGAGGATTGAAGAATGAGGATTGAGGATTGAGGATTGAGGATTGAGGATTGAGGATTGAAGATTGAGCATTGAGGATTGAAGATTGGGTATTGAGGATTGAACATTGAGGATTGAGGATTGAGGATTGAGGATTGAAGGTTGAGGATTGATGACTGAGGATTGAACATTGAATATTGATGATTGAAGGTTGTGGATTGAGGATTGAGGATTGAAGAGTGAGTATTGAGGATTGAAGATTGAGGATTGAGGATTGAAGATTGAGGATTGGGGACTGAGTGTTCAGGGTTGAGTGGTGAGAATTGATGTTTGTGGATAGAGATATGAAGATTGCAGATTGACTATTGCGTATGGGAAACTCTGAACTGACGATATTCTATTGAGGATTGAGGATTGACAACTGATTGTTGAGGACTGAGGGCTGAAGATTGAGGTTTCAGGATTGAGGATTCAGGATTCTGGTTTGAGGACTGAGGATTGAGGATTGAGGATTGAGGATTGAGAATTGAGGATTGAGGATTGAAGATTGAGGATTGGGTATTGAGGATTGAACATTGAGGATTGAGGATTGAGGATTGAGGATTGAGGATTGAGGATTGAGGATTGAACATTGAATATTGATGATTGAAGGTTGAGGATTGAGGATTGAGGGTTGTGGATTGAGGACGAGGACTGAGGGTTGAGTATTAATGTCTGAGGTCTGAGGATTGAGGACTGAGGATTGAGAATTGAGGATTGAGGATTGAGGATTGAAGATTGAGGATTCAGTATTGAGGATTGAAGAATGAGGATTGAGGATTGAGGATTGAGGATTGAGGATTGGGTATTGAGGATTGAAGAATGAGAATTGAGGATTGAGGATTGAGGCCTGAGGATTGAGAATTGAGAACTGAGGATGAGGACAGAGGGCTGAGGGTTGAGGTTTGAGGAATGAGGACTGACGATTGAGGATTGAGGATTGAAGATTGAGTATTGTGGATTGAAGACTGTGGATTGAGGATTGAGGATTGAGGATTGAGGATTGAAGATTGAGGATTGGGGACTGAGTGTTGAGGGCTGAGTGATGAGAATTGATGTTTGCGGATAGAGATTTGAAGACTGCAGATTGAGTATTGCGTATGGAAAACTCTGAACTGAGGATATTCTATTGAGGATTGAGGATTGACAACTGATTGTTGAGGACTGAGGGCTGAAGATTGAGGATTCAGGATTGAGGATACAGGATTGTGGTTTGAGGACAGAGGATCGAGGATTGAGAATTGAGGATTGAGGATTGAGGATTGAGGATTGAAGATTGAGGATTGGGTATTGCGGATTGAATATTGAGGATTGAGGATTGAGGATTGAGGATTGAGGATTCAGGATTGAGGATTCAGGATTGAGGATTCAGGATTTTGGTTTGAGGACAGAGGATTGAGGCTTGAGGATTGAGGATTGAGGATTGAGGATTGAGGATTGAGGATTTAAGATTGAGGATTGGGTATTGAGAATTGAACATTGAGGATTGAGGATTGAGGATTGAGGATTGAGGACTGAAGATTGAATATTGATGATTGAAGATTGAGGATTGAGGATTGAAGGTTGTGGGTTTGGGACCAGGACTGAGGGTTGAATATTGACGTTTGAGGACTGAGGATTGAGGATTGAGGATTGAGGATTGAGGATTGAGGATTGAGGATTGAGGATTGAAGATTGAGGATTGGGTATTGAGGGTTGAAGAATGAGGATTGAGGATTTAGGATTGAGGCCTGAGGATTGAGAATTGAGAACTGAGGATGAGGACTGAGGGCTGAGGGTTGAGGTTTGAGGAATGAGGATTGGGGGTTGAGGATTGAGGATTGAGGATTGAGGATTGAGGATTGAGGACTGAAGATTGAGTATTGATGACTGAGGATTGAGGATTGAGGATTGTGGATCGAGGTTTGAGGATTGAGGATTGAAGATTGAGTATTGAGGATTGAAGATTGAGGATTGAGTATTGAGGATCGAGGATTCAGGATGAGGGCTGAGGGTTGAGGATTGAGGTTTGAGGATTGAGGACTGAGGATTGAGGATTGATGACTGAGTATTGAGGATTGAAGATTGAGGATTGAGGTTTGAGGATTGAGGATTGAGGATTGAGGATTGAGAATTGAAGATTGAGGATTGGGGACTGAGTGTTGAGGGTTGAGTGATGAGGATTGATGTTTGTGGATAGAGATTTGAAGATTGCAGATTGAGTATTGAGTATTGAAACCTGTGAATTGAGGATATTCTATTAAGGATTGAGGATTGACAACTGATTGTTGAGGACTGAGGGCTGAAGATTGAGGATTCAGGGTTGAGGATTCTGAATTGAGGTTTGAGGACTGAGGATTGAGGATTGAGGATTGAGGATTGAGGATTGAGGATTGAGGATTGAGGATTGAGGACTGAGGATTGAGGATTGACTATTGAGCATTGAGGATTGAGGATTGAGGATTGAGGATTGAAGATTGAGGATTGAGGATTGAGGTTTGAGGATTGGATATTGAGTATTGAGGGTTGAAGGATGAGGATTGAGGATTGAGGATTGATAATTGAGGATTGAGGATTGACGATTGAAGATTGAGGATTGGGGACTGAGAGTTGATGGCTGAGTGATGAGAATTGATCTGTGTGGATAGAGATATGAAGATTGCAGATTGAGTATTGCGTATGGAAAACTCGGAACTGAGGATATTCTAGTGAGGATTGAGGATTGACAGCTGATTGTTGAGGACTGAGGTCTGAAGATTGAGGATTCAGGATTGAGGATTCAGGACTGTGGTTTGAGGACTGTGGATTGAGGATTGTGGATTGAGGATTGGGGATTGAGGATTGAGGATTGAAGATTGAGGATTGAGGATTGAGTATTAAAGGTTGAGCATTGAGGATTGAGGATTGAGGATTGATGATTGAGGATTGAGGATTGAGGATTGAGGATTGAGGATTGAGTATTGAAGATTGAGGATTGATGATTGAGGATTGAGGATTGAGGATTGAGGATTGAGTATTGGGGATTCAGGATTGAAGATTGAGGATTGAGGATTGAGGATTAATGATTGAGTATTGAGGATTGAAGATTGAGAATTGAGGATTCAGGATTGAACATTGTGGACTGAGTGTTGAGGGTTGAGTGATGAGGATTGATGTTTGTGGATAGAGATTTGAAGATTGCAGATTGAGTATTGAGTATTGAAGCCTGTGAATTGAGGATATTCTATTGAGGATTGAGGATTGACAACTGATTGTTGAGGACTGAGGGCTGAAGATTGAGGATTCAGGGTTGAGGATTCAGAATTGAGGTTTGAGGACTGAGGATTGAGGATTGAGGATTGAGGATTGAGGATTGAGGATTGAGGATTGAGGATTGAGGACTGAGGATTGACGATTGAGTATTGAGCATTGAGGATTGAAGATTGAGAACTGTTGATTGAGGATTGAAGATTGAGGATTAAGGATTGAGGATTGAGGATTGAGGTTTGAGGAATGAGGATTGAGGATTGAGGATTGAGGATTGAGGAAGAGGACTGACGGTTGAGGATTGTGGCTTGAGGATTGAGGATTGAGAATTGAGGATGAGGACTGAGGTTTGAGGATGAGGGCTGAGGGTTGAGGATTGAAGAATGAGGATTGAGGATTGAGGATTGAGGATTGAGGATTGAGGATTGAAGATTGAGCATTGAGGATTGAAGATTGAAGATTGGGTATTGAGGATTGAACATTGAGGATTGAGGATTGAGGATTGAGGATTGAAGGTTGAGGATTGATGATTGAGGATTGAACATTGAATATTGATGATTGAAGGTTGTGGATTGAGGATTGAGGATTGAAGAGTGAGTATTGAGGATTGAAGATTGAGGATTGAGGATTGAAGATTGAGGATTGGGGACTGAGTGTTCAGGGTTGAGTGGTGAGAATTGATGTTTGTGTATAGAGATATGAAGATTGCAGATTGACTATTGCGTATGGGAAACTCTGAACTGACGATATTCTATTGAGGATTGAGGATTGACAACTGATTGTTGAGGACTGAGGGCTGAAGATTGAGGTTTCAGGATTGAGGATTCAGGATTCTGGTTTGAGGACTGAGGATTGAGGATTGAGGATTGAGGATTGAGAATTGAGGATTGAGGATTGAAGATTGAGGATTGGGTATTGAGGATTGAACATTGAGGATTGAGGATTGAGGATTGAGGATTGAGGATTGAGGATTGAGGATTGAACATTGAATATTGATGATTGAAGGTTGAGGATTGAGGATTGAGGGTTGTGGATTGAGGACGAGGACTGAGGGTTGAGTATTAATGTCTGAGGTCTGAGGATTGAGGACTGAGGATTGAGAATTGAGGATTGAGGATTGAGGATTGAAGATTGAGGATTGAGTATTGAGGATTGAAGAATGAGGATTGAGGATTGAGGATTGAGGATTGAGGATTGAGGATTGAGGATTGAAGATTGAGTATTGAGGATTGAAGATTGAGGATTGAGGACTGAGGATTGAGGATTGAGGATTGAGGATTGAGGATTGAGGATTGAAGATTGAGTATTGAGGATTGAAGATTGAAGATTGTGTATTGAGGATTGAACATTGAGGATTGAGGATTGGGGATTGAGGATTGAGGGTTGAGGATTGATGATTGAGGATTGAAGATTGAATATTGATGGTTGAAGGTTGTGGATTGAGGATTGAGGATTGAAGATTGAGTATTGAGGATTGAAGATTGAGGATTGAGGATTGAGGATGAGGATTGACGATTGAAGATTGAGGATAGGGGCCAGAGTGTTGATGGCTGAGTGATGAGAATTGATGTTTGTGGATAGAGATATGAATTTTGCAGATCGAGTATTGCGTATGGAAAACTCTGCACTGAGGATATTCTAGTGAGGATTGAGGATTGACAACTGATTGTTTAGGACTGAGGGCTGGAGATTGAGGATTCAGGATTGAGGATTCAGGACTGTGGTTTGAGGACTGAGGATTGAGGATTGAGGATTGGGGATTGAGGATTGAGGATCGAGGATTGAAGATTGAAGATTGGGTATTGAGGATTGAACATTGAGGAATGAGGATTGAGGATTGAGGATTGAGGGTTGAGGATTGAAGATTGAATATTGATGATTGAACGTTGAGGATTAAGGATTGAGGGTTGTGCATTCAGGACGAGGACTGATGGCTGAGTATTGATGTTTGAGGTCTGAGGATTGAGGATAGAGGATTGAGAATTGAGGATTGAGGATTGAGGATTGAAGATTGAGGATTCCGTATTGAGGATTGAAGAATGAGGACTGAGGATTGAGGATTGAGGATTGAGGATTGAGGATTGTTTATTGATGATTGAAGGTTGAGGATTGAGGACTGAGGGTTGTGGATTCAGGACGAGGACTGAGGGTTGAGTATTGATGTTTGAGGTCTGAGGATTGAGGATAGAGGATTGAGGATTGAGGATTGAGTATTGAGAATTGAAGATTGATGATTGAGGATTGTGGATTGAGGATTGAGGATTGAACATTGAGGACCGAGTGTTGAGGGTTGAGAGATGAGAATTGGTGTTTGTGGATAGAGGTTTTGAAGATTGCAGGTTGAGCATTGAGTATTGAGAACTGTGAATTGAGGATATTCTATTGAGCATTGAGGATTGGCAACTGATTGTTGAGGACTGAGGGCTGAAGATTGAGGATTCAGGATTGAGGATTCAGAATTGAGTTTGAGGACTGAGGATTGAGGATTGAAGATTTATTATTGAGGATTGAAGATTGAGGATTGAGGATTCAGGATCGAGGATTGAGGATTGAGGATTGAGGATTGAAGATTGAGGACTGGGTATTGAGGATTGAAGAATCAGGATTGAGGATTGAGGATTGAGGATTGAGGATTGAGGATTGAAGATTGAGTATTGAGGATTGAAGATTGAGGATTGAGTATTGAAGATTGAGGATTGGGGATTGAGGATTGACGATTGAGGATTGAGTATTGAGGATTGAGAATTGAGGATTGAGGATTGAAGATTGAGTATTGAGGATTGAAGATTGAGAATTGAGGATTGAGGGTTGAGGATTGAGGTTTGAAGATTGAGGATTGGGTATTGAGGATCGAAGATTGAGTATTGAGGACTGAGGATTGAGGATTGAGGATCGAGGATTGAGGATTGAGGATTCAAGATTGAGTATTGAGGATTGATGGCTGAGGATTGAGGAATGAGGATTGAGGATTGAGTATTGAAGATTGAGGATTGGGGATTGAGTATTGACGATTGAGGATTGAGGATTGAAGATTGAGGATTGGGTATTGAGGATTGAAGAATCAGTATTGAGGATTGAGGATTGAGGATTGAGGATTGAGGATTGAAGATTGAGTATTGAGGATTGAAGATTGAGGATTGAGTATTGAAGATTGAGGATTGGGGATTGAGGATTGACGATTGAGGATTGAGTATTGAGGATTGAGAATTGAGGATTGAGGATTGAAGATTGAGTATTGAGGATTGAAGATTGAGAATTGAGGATTGAGGGTTGAGGATTGAGGTTTGAAGATTGAGGATTGGGTATTGAGGATTGAAGAATGAGCATTGAGTGTTGAGGATTGAGGATTGAAGATTGAGGATTGAGGATTGAGGTTTGAGGATTGAAGATTGAGTATTGAGGGTTGAAGGTTGAGGATTGAGGATTGAGGATTGATAATTGAGCATTGAGGATTGAACATTGTGGACTGAGTGTTGAGGGCTGAGTGATGAGAATTGATGTTTGTGGATAGAGATTTGAAGGTTGCAGATTGGGTATTGAGTATTGAAAACTGTGAATTGAGGATATTCTATTGGGGATTGAGGATTAACAACTGATTGTTGAGTACTGAGGACTGAAGATTGAGGATTCAGGATTGAGGATTCAGAATTGTGGTTTGAGGACTGAGGATTGAAGATTGAAGATTGATGTATTGAGGGTTGAGGATTGAGGATTGAGTACTGAAGATTGAGTATTGATGACTGAGGATTCGGGATTGAGGATTGAGGACTGATGACTGAGGATTTAGGATTGAAGATTGAATATTGATGATTGAAGATTGAGGATTGAGGATTGAGGGTTGTGGATTGAGGACGAGGACTGAGGGTTGAGTATTGATGTTTGAGGTCTGAGGATTGATGATTGAGGATCGAGAATAGAGGATTGAGGATGGAGGATTGAAGATTGAGGATTTGGTGTTGAGGATTGAAGAATGAGGATTGAGGATTGATGATTGAGGATTGAGGGTTGAAGATTGAGTATTGAGGATTGAAGATTGAGGATTGAGGATTGAGGATTGAGGATTGAGGAATGAGGATTGAGGATTGAAGATTGAGTATTGATGATTGAAGATTGAGGATTGAGGATTGAGGACTGAGTATTGAGGATTGAAGATTGAGCATTCAGGATTGAGGATTGAGGATTGAGGAATGAGGACTGAGGATTGAGGGTTGTGGATTGGGGACCAGGACTGAGGGTTGAATATTGATGTTAGAGGTCTGAGGATTGCGGATTGAGGATTGAGAATTGAGGATTGAGGATTGAGGATTGAGGATTGAGGATTGGGTATTGAGGATTGAAGAATGAGAATTGAGGATTGAGGATTGAGGCCTGAGGATTGAGGATTGAGAACTGAGGATGAGGACAGAGGGCTGAGGGTTGAGGTTTGAGGAATGAGGACTGACGATTGAGGATTGAGGATTGAAGATTGAGTATTGTGGATTGAAGACTGTGGATTGAGGATTGAGGATTGAGGATTGAGGATTGAAGATTGAGGATTGGGGACTGAGTGTTGAGGGCTGAGTGATGAGAATTGATGTTTGCGGATAGAGATTTGAAGACTGCAGATTGAGTATTGCGTATGGAAAACTCTGAACTGAGGATATTCTATTGAGGATTGAGGATTGACAACTGATTGTTGAGGACTGAGGGCTGAAGATTGAGGATTCAGGATTGAGGATACAGGATTGTGGTTTGAGGACAGAGGATCGAGGATTGAGAATTGAGGATTGAGGATTGAGGATTGAGGATTGAAGATTGAGGATTGGGTATTGCGGATTGAATATTGAGGATTGAGGATTGAGGATTGAGGATTGAGGATTCAGGATTGAGGATTCAGGATTGAGGATTCAGGATTTTGGTTTGAGGACAGAGGATTGAGGCTTGAGGATTGAGGATTGAGGATTGAGAATTGAGGATTGAGGATTGAGGATTGAAGATTGAGGATTGGGTATTGAGGATTGAAGAATGAGGATTGAGGATTGAGGATTGAGGATTGAGGATTGAAGATTGAGTATTGAGGATTGAAGATTGAGGATTGAGGACCGAGGATTGAGGGTTGAGGATTGAGGATTGAGGATTGAGGATTGAAGATTGAGTATTGAGGATTGAAGATTGAGGATTGTGGATTGAGGATTGAGGATTGAGTATTGAAGATTGAGGATTGGTGATTGAGGATTGACGATTGAGGATTGGGTATTGCGGATTGAAGATTGAGTATTGAGGGTTGAAGATTGAGGATTGAGGATTGAGGATTGATAATTGAGGGTTGAGGATTGACGATTGAAGATTGAGGATTGGGGACTGAGAGTTGATGGCTGAGTGATGAGAATTGATGTGTGTGGATAGAGATATGAAGATTGCAGAATGAGTATTGCGTATGGAAAAATCGGAACTGAGGATATTCTAGTGAGGATTGGGGATTGACAGCTGATTGTTGAGGACTGAGGTCTGAAGATTGAGGATTCAGGATTGAGGATTCAGGACTGTGGTTTGAGGACTGTGGATTGAGGATTGAGGATTGGGGATTGAGGATTGAGGATCGAGGATTGAAGATTGAAGATTGGGTATTGAGGATTGAACATTGAGGATTGAGAATTGAGGATTGAGGATTGAGGATTGAGGATTGAAGATTGAATATTGATCATTGAAGGTTGAGGATTGAGGATTGAGGGTTGTGGATTCAGGACGAGGGCTGAGGGTTGAGTATTGATGTTTGAGGTCTGAGGATTGAGGATAGAGGATTGAGAATTGAGGATTGAGGATTGAGGATTGAAGATTGAGGATTGGGTATTGAGGATTGAAGAATGAGCACTGAGGATTGAGGATCGAGTATTGAGGATTGAAGATTGAGTATTGAGGATTGAAGATTGAGGATTGAGGATTGAGGATTGAGGATTGAGGATTGAGGATTGAGGATTGAGGATTGAAGATTGAGGATTGAGGATTGAGGATTAAAGGTTGAGCATTGAGGATTGAGGATTGAGGATTTATGATTGAGGATTGAGGATTGAGGATTGAGGATTGAGGATTGAGTACTCAAGATTGAGGATTGATGATTGAGGATTGAGGATTGAGGATTGAGGATTGAGTATTGGGGATTGAGGATTGGGGACTGAGTGTTCAGGGTTGAGTGGTGCGAATTGATGTTTGTGGATAGAGATATGAAGATTGCAGATTGACTATTGCGTATGGGAAACTCTGAACTGACGATATTCTATTGAGGATTGAGGATTGACAACTGATTGTTGAGGACTGAGGGCTGAAGATTGAGGTTTCAGCATTGAGGATTCAGGATTCTGGTTTGAGGACTGAGGATTGAGGATTGAGGATTGAGGATTGAGAATTGAGGATTGAGGATTGAAGATTGAGGATTGGGTATTGAGGGTTGAACATTGAGGATTGAGGATTGAGGATTGAGGATTGAGGATTGAGGATTGAGGATTGAACATTGAATATTGATGATTGAAGGTTGAGGATTGAGGATTGAGGGTTGTGGATTGAGGACGAGGACTGAGGGTTGAGTATTAATGTCTGAGGTCTGAGGATTGAGGACTGAGGATTGAGAATTGAGGATTGAGGATTGAGGATTGAAGATTGAGGATTGAGTATTGAGGATTGAAGAATGAGGATTGAGGATTGAGGATTGAGGATTGAGGATTGAGGATTGAGGATTGAAGATTGAGTATTGAGGATTGAAGATTGAGGATTGAGGACTGAGGATTGAGGATTGAGGATTGAGGATTGAGGATTGAGGATTGAAGATTGAGTATTGAGAATTGAAGATTGAAGATTGTGTGTTGAGGATTGAACATTGAGGATTGAGGATTGGGGATTGAGGATTGAGGGTTGAGGATTGATGATTGAGGATTGAAGATTGAATATTGATGATTGAAGGTTGTGGATTGAGGATTGAGGATTGAAGATTGAGTATTGAGGGTTGAAGATTGAGGATTGAGGATTGAGGATGAGGATTGACGATTGAAGATTGAGGATAGGGGACTGAGTGTTGATGGCTGAGTGATGAGAATTGATGTTTGTGGATAGAGATATGAATTTTGCAGATCGAGTATTGCGTATGGAAAACTCTGCACTGAGGATATTCTAGTGAGGATTGAGGATTGACAACTGATTGTTGAGGACTGAGGGCTGGAGATTGAGGATTCAGGATTGAGGATTCAGGACTGTGGTTTGAGGACTGAGGATTGAGGATTGAGGATTGGGGATTGAGGATTGAGGATCGAGGATTGAAGATTGAAGATTGGGTATTGAGGATTGAACATTGAGGATTGAGGATTGAGGATTGAGGATTGGGTATTGCGGATCGAAGATTGAGTATTGAGGACTGAGGATTGAGGATTGAGGATCGAGGATTGAGGATTGAGGATTCAAGATTGAGTATTGAGGATTGATGGCTGAGGATTGAGGAATGAGGATTGAGGATTGAGTATTGAAGATTGAGGATTGGGGATTGAGGATTGACGATTGAGGATTGAGTATTGAGGATTGAGAATTGAGGATTGAGGATTGAAGATTGAGTATTGAGGATTGAAGATTGAGAATTGAGGATTGAGGATTGAGGATTGAAGATGAGGGCTGAGGGTTGAGGATTGAGGTTTGAAGATTGAGGATTGGGTATTGAGGATTGAAGAATGAGCATTGAGTGTTGAGGATTGAGGATTGAAGATTGAGGATTGAGGATTGAGGTTTGAGGATTGAAGATTGAGTATTGAGGGTTGAAGGTTGAGGATTGAGGATTGAGGATTTATAATTGAGCATTGAGGATTGAACATTGTGGACTGAGTGTTGAGGGCTGAGTGATGAGAATTGATGTTTGTGGATAGAGATTTGAAGATTGCAGATTGGGTATTGAGTATTGAAAACTGTGAATTGAGGATATTCTATTGAGCATTGAGGATTGGCAACTGATTGTTGAGGACTGAGGGCTGAAGATTGAGGATTCAGGATTGAGGATTCAGAATTGTGATTTGAGGACTGAGGATTGAAGATTGAAGATTGATGTATTGAGGGTTGAGGATTGAGGATTGAGTACTGAAGATTGAGTATTGATGACTGAGGATTCGGGATTGAGGATTGAGGTCTGATGACTGAGGATTTAGGATTGAAGATTGAATATTGATGATTGAAGATTGAGGATTGAGGATTGAGTGTTGTGGATTGAGGACGAGGACTGAGGGTTGAGTATTGATGTTTGAGGTCTGAGGATTGATGATTGAGGATCGAGAATAGAGGATTGAGGATGGAGGATTAAAGATTGAGGATTTGGTGTTGAGGATTGAAGAATGAAGATTGAGGATTGAGGATTGATGATTCAGGATTGAGGATTGAGTATTGAGGATTGAAGATTGAGGATTGAGGATTGGGGATTGAGGATTGAGGATTGAGGATTGAGGATTGAGGATTGACAACTGATTCTTGAGGACTGAGGGCTGAAGATTGAGGATTCAGGATTGAGGATTCAGATTTGATGTTTGAGAACTGAGGATTGAGGATTGAGGACTGAAGATTGAATATTGATGATTGAAGATTGAGTATTGAGGATTGAGGGTTGTGTATTGAGGACGAGGACTGAGGGTTGAGTATTGATGTTTGAGGTCTGAGGATTGAGGATTGAGGATTGAGAATAGAGGACTGAGGATTGAGGGTTGAAGATTGAGCATTGAGGATTGAAGATTGAGGATTGAGGATTGAGGATTGAGGATTGAGGAATGAGGATTGAGGATTGAAGATTGAGTATTGATGATTGAAGATTGAGGATTGAGGATTGAGGACTGAGTATTGAGGATTGAAGATTGAGGATTCAGGATTGAGGATTGAGGATTGAGGAATGAGGACTGAGGATTGAGGGTTGTGGATTGGGGACCAGGACTGAGGGTTGAATATTGATGTTAGAGGTCTGAGGATTGCGGATTGAGGATTGAGAATTGAGGATTGAGGATTGAGGATTGAGGATTGAGGATTGGGTATTGAGGATTGAAGAATGAGAATTGAGGATTGAGGATTGAGGCCTGAGGATTGAGAATTGAGAACTGAGGATGAGGACAGAGGGCTGAGGGTTGAGGTTTGAGGAATGAGGACTGACGATTGAGGATTGAGGATTGAAGATTGAGTATTGAGGATTGAAGACTGTGGATTGAGGATTGAGGCCTGAGGATTGAGAATTGAGAACTGAGGATGAGGACTGAGGGCTGAGGGTTGAGGTTTGAGGAATGAGGATTGGGGGTTGAGGATTGAGGATTGAGGATTGAGGATTGAGGATTGAGTACTGAAGATTGAGTATTGATGACTGAGGATTGAGGATTGAGGATTGTGGATCGAGGTTTGAGGATTGAGGATTGAAGATTGAGTATTGAGGATTGAAGATTGAAGATTGAGTATTAAGGATCGAGGATTCAGGATGAGGGCTGAGGGTTGAGGATTGAGGTTTGAGGATTGAGGACTGAGGATTGAGGATTGATGACTGAGTATTGAGGATTGAAGATTGAGGATTGAGGATTGAGGATTGAGGATTGAGGATTGAGGATTGAGAATTGAAGATTGAGGATTGGGGACTGAGTGTTGAGGGTTGAGTGATGAGGATTGATGTTTGTGGATAGAGATTTGAAGATTGCAGATTGAGTATTGAGTATTGAAACCTGTGAATTGAGGATATTCTATTAAGGATTGAGGATTGACAACTGATTGTTGAGGACTGAGGGCTGAAGATTGAGGATTCAGGGTTGAGGATTCTGAATTGAGGTTTGAGGACTGAGGATTGAGGATTGAGGATTGAGGATTGAGGATTGAGGATTGAGGATTGAGGATTGAGGACTGAGGATTGAGGATTGACTATTGAGCATTGAGGATTGAAGATTGAGGACTGTTGATTGAGGATTGAAGATTGAGGATTAAGGGTTGAGGATTGAGGATTGAGGTTTGAGGAATGAGGATTGAGGATTGAGGATTGAGGATTGAGGACGAGGACTGACGGTTGAGGATTCTGGCTTGAGGATTGAGGATTGAGAATTGAGGATGAGGACTGAGGTTTGAGGATGAGGGCTGAGGGTTGAGGATTGAGGTTTGAGGACTGAGGACTGAGGATTGAGGATTGAGAATTGAGGATTGAGGATTGAGGATTGAAGATTGAGATTTGGGTATTAAGGATTGAAGAATGAGGATTGAGGATTGAGGATTCAGGATTGAGGATTGAAGATTGAGGATTGAGGATTCAGGACTGAAGATTGAGGATTGGGTATTGAGGATCGAAGAATGAGGATTGAGGATTGAGGATTGAGGATTGCGGATTGAGGATTGAGGATTGAGGATTGAGGATTGAGGATTGAAGATTGATTATTGAGGATTGAAGATTGTGGTTTGAGGACAGAGGATTGAGGCTTCAGGATTGAGGATTGAGGATTGGGGATTGAGGATTGAGGATTGAGGAATTAAGATTGAGGATTGGGTATTGAGAATTGAACATTGAGGATTGAGGATTGAGGATTGAGGACTGAGGACTGAAGATTGAATATTGATGATTGAAGGTTGAGGATTGAGGATTGAAGATTGAGTATTGAGGATCGAGGATTGAGGATTGAGGATTGACGATGAGGTCTGAAGGTTGAGGATTGAGGTTTGAGGACTCAGGACTGAGGATTGAGGATTGAGAATTGAGGATTGAGGATTGAGGATTGAAGATTGAGGATCGGGTATTGAGGATTGAAGAATGCGGATTGAGGATTGAGGATTGAGGATTGAGGATTGAAGATTGAGGATTCAGGATTGAGGATTCAGGATTGTGGTTTGAGGACTGAGGATTGAGGATTGGGGATTGAGGATTGAGGATTGGGGATTGAGGACTGAGGATCGAGGATTGAAGATTGAAGATTGGGTATTGAGGTTTGTACATTGAGGATTGAGGATTGAGGATTGAGGATTGATGATTGAGGATTGAAGATTCAATATTGATGATTGAAGGTTGAGGATTGAGGATTGAGTGTTGTGGATTGAGGACGAGGACTGAGGGTTGAGTATTGATGTTTGAGGTCTGAGGATTGAGGATTGAGGATTGAAGATTGAGGGTTGGGTATTGAGGATTGAAGAACGTGGACTGAGAATTGAGGATTGAGGATTGAGGATTGAAGATTGAGTATTGAGGATTGAAGATTGAGGATTGAGGATTGAGGACTGAGGATTGAGGATTGAGGATTGAGGATTGAGGATTGAGGATTGAAGATTGGGGTTGAGGATTGAGGATTAAAGATTGAGTATTGAGGATTGAGGATTGAGGATTGAGGATTGAAGATTGAATATTGATGATTGAAGATTGAGGATTGAGGGTTGTGGGTTGTGGATTGAGGACGAGGACTGAGGGTTGAGTATTGATGTTTGAGGTCTGAGGATTGAGGATTGAGGGCTGAGAATTGAGGATTGAGGATTGAGGGTTGAGAATTGAGGATTGAGGATTGAGGATTGAGGATTGGGTATTGAGGATTGAAGAATGAGAATTGAGGATTGAGGATTCAGGCCTGAGGATTGAGAATTGAGAACTGAGGATGAGGACTGAGGGCTGAGGATTGAGGTTTGAGGAATGAGGACTGACGATTGAGGATCGAGGATTGCAGATTGAGTATTGAGGATTGAAGATTGTGGATTGAGGATTGAGGATTGAGGATTGAGGATTGAAGATTGAGGATTGGGGACTGAGTGTTGAGGGCTGAGTGATGAGAATTGATGTTTGCGGATAGAGATTTGAAGATTGCAGATTGAGTATTGCGTATGGAAATCTCTGAACTGAGGATATTCTATTGAGGATTGAGGATTGACAACTGATTGTTGAGGACTGAGGGCTGAAGATTGAGGATTCAGGATTGAGGATTCAGGATTGTGGTTTGAGGACAGAGGATTGAGGATTGAGAATTGAGGATTGAGGATAGAGGATTGAGGATTGAAGATTGAGGATTGGGTATTGCGGATTGAATATTGAGGATTGAGGATTGAGGATTGAGGATTGAGGATTCAGGATTGAGGATTCAGGATTGAGGATTCAGGATTGTGGTTTGAGGACAGGGGATTGAGGCTTGAGGATTGAGGATTGAGGATTGAGAATTGAGGATTGAGGATTGAGGATTGAAGATTGAGGATTGGGTATTGAGGATTGAAGAATGAGGATTGAGGATTGAGGATTGAGGATTGAGGATTGAAGATTGAGTATTGAGGATTGAAGATTGAGGATTGAGGACCGAGGATTGAGGGTTGAGGATTGAGGATTGAGGATTGAGGATTGAAGATTGAGTATTGAGGATTGAAGATTAAGGATTGTGGATTGAGGATTGAGGATTGAGTATTGAAGATTGAGGATTGGGGATTGAGGATTGACGATTGAGGATTGGGTATTGCGGATTGAAGATTGAGTATTGAGGGTTGAAGATTGAGGATTGAGGATTGAGGATTGATAATTGAGGGTTGAGGATTGACGATTGAAGATTGAGGATTGGGGACTGAGAGTTGATGGCTGAGTGATGAGAATTGATGTGTGTGGATAGAGATATGAAGATTGCAGATTGAGTATTGCGTATGGAAAACTCGGAACTGAGGATATTCTAGTGAGGATTGGGGATTGACAGCTGATTGTTGAGGACTGAGGTCTGAAGATTGAGGATTCAGGATTGAGGATTCAGGACTGTGGTTTGAGGACTGTGGATTGAGGATTGAGGATTGGGGATTGAGGATTGAGGATCGAGGATTGAAGATTGAAGATTGGGTATTGAGGATTGAACATTGAGGATTGAGAATTGAGGATTGAGGATTGAGGATTGAGGATTGAGGATTGAAGATTGAATATTGATCATTGAAGGTTGAGGATTGAGGATTGAGGGTTGTGGATTCAGGACGAGGACTGAGGGTTGAGTATTGATGTTTGAGGTCTGAGGATTGAGGATAGAGGATTGAGAATTGAGGATTGAGGATTGAGGATTGAAGATTGAGGATTGGGTATTGAGGATTGAAGAATGAGCACTGAGGATTGAGGATCGAGTATTGAGGATTGAAGATTGAGTATTGAGGATTGAAGATTGAGGATTGAGGATTGAGGATTGAGGATTGAGGATTGAGGATTGAGGATTGAGGATTGAAGATTGAGGATTGAGGATTGAGGATTAAAGGTTGAGCATTGAGGATTGAGGATTGAGGATTTATGATTGAGGATTGAGGATTGAGGATTGAGGATTGAGGATTGAGTACTGAAGATTGAGGATTGATGATTGAGGATTGAGGATTGAGGATTGAGGATTGAGTATTGGGGATTGAGGATTGAAGATTGAGGATTGAGGATTGAGGATTAATGATTGAGTATTGAGGATTGAAGATTGAGGATTAAGGATTGAACATTGTGGACTGAGTGTTGAGGGTTGAGTGATGAGAATTGATGTTTGTGGATAGAGATTTGAAGATTGCAGATTGGGTATTGAGTATTCAAAACTGTGAATTGAGGATATTCTATTGGGGATTGAGGATTGACAACTGATTGTTGAGGACTGAGGGCTGAAGATTGAGGATTCAGGATTGAGGATTCAGAATTGTGGTTTGAGGACTGAGGATTGAAGATTGAAGGTTGAGTATTGAGGGTTGAGGATTGAGGATTGAGGATTGAGGATTGAGGTTGAGGGCTGAGGGTTGAAGATTGAGGTGTGAGGACTCAGGACTGAGGATTGAGGATTGAGAATTGAGGATTGAGTATTGGGGATTGAAGATTGAGGATAGGGTATCGAGGATTGAAGAATGAGGATGGAGGATGGGCGATTGAGGATTGAGGATTGAAGATTGAGTATTCAGGATTGGAGATTGACGATTGAGGATTGAGGAATGAGGACCGAGGATTGAGGATTGAGGATTGAATATTGAGTATTGAGGATTGATGATTGAGGATTGAGGATTGACGATTGAGGATTGAGGATTGAGAATTGAAGATTGAGGCTTGGGGACTGAGTGTTGAGGGTTGAGTGATGAGGATTGTTGTTTGTGGATAGAGATTTGAAGATTGCAGATTCAGTATTGTGTATTGAAACCTGTGAATTGAGGATATTCTATTGAGGATTGAGGATTGACAACTGATTGTTGAGGACTGAGGGCTGAAGATTGAGGATTCAGGATTCAGGATTCAGAATTGAGGTTTGAGGACTGAGGATTGAGGATTGAGGATTGAGGATTGAGGATTGAGGATTGAAGATTCAGTATTGAGGATTGAATATTGAGGATTGAGGATTGAGGATTGAGGATTGAGGATTGAGGATTGAGGATTGAGTACTGAAGATTGAGTATTGATGACTGAGGATTCAGGATTGAGTATTGAGGAATGATGACTGAGGATTTAGGATTGAAGATTGAATATTGATTATTGAAGATTGAGGATTGAGGATTGAGTGTTGTGGATTGAGGACGAGGACTGAGGGTTGAGTATTGATGTTTGAGGTCTGAGGATTGATGATTGAGGATCGAGAATGGAGGAATGAGGATGGAGGATTGAAGATTGAGGATTTGGTGTTGAGGATTGAAGAATGAGGATTGAGGATTGAGGATTTATGATTCAGGATTGAAGATTGAGTATTGAGGATTGAAGATTGAGGATTGAGGATTGGGGATTGAGGATTGAGGATTGAGGATTGAGGATTGAGGATTGACAACTGATTCTTGAGGACTGAGGGCTGAAGATTGAGGATTCAGGATTGAGGATTCAGATTTGAGGTTTGAGGACTGAGGATTGAGGATTGAGGACTGAAGATTGAATATTGATGATTGAAGATTGAGTATTGAGGATTGAGGGTTGTGTATTGAGGACGAGGACTGAGGGTTGAGTATTGATGTTTGAGGTCTGAGGATTGAGGATTGAGGATTGAGGATTGAGGATTGAGGATTGAGGATTGAGGACTGAGGATTGAGGATTGACTATTGAGCATTGAGGATTGAAGATTGAGGACTGTTGATTGAGGATTGAAGATTGAGGATTAAGGGCTGAGGATTGAGGATTGAGGTTTGAGGAATGAGGATTGAGGATTGAGGATTGAGGATTGAGGACGAGGACTGACGGTTGAGGATTGTGGCTTGAGGATTGAGGATTGAGAATTGAGGATGAGGACCGAGGTTTGAGGATGAGGGCTGAGGGTTGAGGATTGAGGTTTGAGGACTGAGGACTGAGGATTGAGGATTGAGAATTGAGGATTGAGGATTGAGGATTGAAGATTGAGATTTGGGTATTAAGGATTGAAGAATGAGGATTGAGGATTGAGGATTCAGGATTGAGGATTGAATATTGAGGATTGAGGATTCAGGACTGAAGATTGAGGATTGGGTATTGAGGATTGAAGAATGAGGATTGAGGATTGAGGATTGAGGATTGAGGATTGAGGATTGAGGATTGAGGATTGAGGATTGAGGATTGAAGATTGATTATTGAGGATTGAAGATTGTGGTTTGAGGACAGAGGATTGAGGCTTGAGGATTGAGGATTGAGGATTGAGGATTGAGGATTGAGGATTTAAGATTGAGGATTGGGTATTGAGAATTGAACATTGAGGATTGAGGATTGAGGATTGAGGATTGAGGACTGAAGATTGAATATTGATGATTGAAGATTGAGGATTGAGGATTGAGGGTTGTGGATTGGGGACCAGGACCGAGGGTTGAATATTGACGTTTGAGGACTGATGATTGAGAATTGAGGATTGAGGATTGAGGATTGAGAATTGAGGATTGAGGATTGAACATTGCGTATTGAGGGCTGAAGATTGAGGATTGAGGACTGAGGATTGAAGATTGAGGACTTAGTGTTGAGGGTTGAGTGATGGGAATTGACGTTTGTGGATTGAGATTTGAAGATTGAAGAATGGGGATTGATTATTGTAAGCTGTGAATTTAGGATATTCTGTTGAGGATTGAGGATTGACAATTGATTGTTGAGGACTGAGGGCTGAAGGTTGAGGATTCAGGATTGAGGATTCGGTATTGAGGTTTGAGGACTGAGGATTGAGGGTTGAGGATTGAGGATTGAGGATTGACGCTTGAGGATTGTGGGTTGAGGATGGAGGCTTGAAGAGGGAGGACTGAGTGTTGAGGATTGAGTGTTTAGGATTGATGTTTGAGGATTGAGATATGATTATTGAATATTGCGGTTTGAGTATTGAACCATGAGAGTTCAGGATATTCTATTGAGTATTGAGAATTGAGGATTGATTCTTGTGTATTGAGGATTGGTGGTTGAGTGTTGTGTGTTGAATATTGAGGATTCGGGATTCAGAATTGAGGATTGAGGATAGAAGATTGAGTATTGAGGATTGATGATTGAGGATTTTGGATTGAGGATTGAAGATTGAGTATTGAGGATTGAAGATTGAGTATTGAGGATCGAGGATTGAGGATTGAGGATTGACGATGAGGTCTGAAGGTTGAGGATTGAGGTTTGAGGACTCAGGACTGAGGATTGAGGATTGAGAATTGAGGATTGAGGATTGAGGATTGAAGATTGAGGATCGGGTATTCAGGATTGAAGAATGAGGATTGAGGATTGAGGATTGAGGATTGAGGATTGAAGATTGAGTGTTCAGGATTGAGGATTCAGGATTGTGGTTTGAGGACTGAGGATTGAGGATTGGGGATTGAGGATTGAGGATAGGGGATTGAGGATTGAGGATAGAGGATTGAAGATTGAAGATTGGGTATTGAGGATTGTACATTGAGGCTTGAGGATTGAGGATTGAGGATTGAGGATTGAGGATTGAGGATTTAAGATTGAGGATTGGGTATTGAGAATTGAACATTGAGGATTGAGGATTGAGGATTTAGGATTGAGGCCTGAGGATTGAGAATTGAGAACTGAGGATGAGGACTGAGGACTGAGGGTTGAGGTTTGAGGAATGAGGATTGGGGGTTGAGGATTGAGGATTGAGGATTGAGGATTGAGGATTGAGTACTGAAGATTGAGTATTGATGACTGAGGATTGAGGATTGAGGATTGTGGATCGAGGATTGAGGATTGAGGATTGAAGATTGAGTATTGAGGATTGAAGATTGAGGATTGAGTATTGAGTATCGAGGATTCAGGATGAGGGCTGAGGGTTGAGGATTGAGGTTTGAGGATTGAGGACTGAGGATTAAAGGATTGATGACTGAGTATTGAGGATTGAAGATTGAGGATTGAGGATTGAGGATTGAGGATTGAGGATTGAGGATTGAGAATTGAAGATTGAGGATTGGGGACTGAGTGTTGAGGGTTGAGTGATGAGGATTGATGTTTGTGGATAGAGATTTGAAGATTGCAGATTGAGTATTGGGTATTGAAACCTGTGAATTGAGGATATTCTATTGAGGATTGAGGATTGACAACTGATTGTTGAGGACTGAGGGCTGAAGATTGAGGATTCAGGGTTGAGGATTCAGAATTGAGGTTTGAGGACTGAGGATTGAGGATTGAGGATTGAGGATTGAGGATTGAGGATTGAGGATTGAGGATTGAGGACTGAGGATTGAGGATTGACTATTGAGCATTGAGGATTGAAGATTGAGGACTGTTGATTGAGGATTGAAGATTGAGGATTAAGGGTTGAGGATTGAGGATTGAGGTTTGAGGAATGAGGATTGAGGATTGAGGATTGAGGATTGAGGACGAGGACTGACGGTTGAGGATTGTGGCTTGAGGATTGAGGATTGAGAATTGAGGATGAGGACTGAGGTTTGAGGATGAGGGCTGAGGGTTGAGGATTGAGGTTTGAGGACTGAGGACTGAGGATTGAGGATTGAGAATTGAGGATTGAGGATTGAGGATTGAAGATTGAGATTTGGGTATTAAGGATTGAAGAATGAGGATTGAGGATTGAGGATTCAGGATTGAGGATTGAATATTGAGGATTGAGGATTCAGGACTGAAGATTGAGGATTGGGTATTGAGGATTGAAGAATGAGGATTGAGGATTGAGGATTGAGGATTGAGGATTGAGGATTGAGGATTGAGGATTGAGGATTGAGGGTTGAAGATTGATTATTGAGGATTGAAGTTTGTGGTTTGAGGACAGAGGATTGAGGCTTGAGGATTGAGGATTGAGGATTGAGGATTGAGGATTGAGGATTGAGGATTTAAGATTGAGGATTGGGTATTGAGAATTGAACATTGAGGATTGAGGATTGAGGATTGAGGATTGAGGACTGAAGATTGAATATTGATGATTGAAGATTGAGGATTGAGGATTGAGGGTTGTGGATTGGGGACCACGACTGAGGGTTGAATATTGACGTTTGAGGACTGATGATTGAGGATTGAGGATTGTGGATTGAGGATTGAGAATTGAGGATTGAGGATTGAACATTGCGTATTGAGGGCTGAAGATTGAGGATTGAGGATTGAGGATTGAAGATTGAGGACTTAGTGTTGAGGGTTGAGTGATGGGAATTGACGTTTGTGGATTGAGATTTGAAGATTGAAGAATGGGGATTGATTATTGTAAGCTGTGAATTGAGGATATTCTGTTGAGGATTGAGGATTGACAATTGATTGTTGAGGACTGAGGGCTGAAGGTTGAGGATTCAGGATTGAGGATTCGGTATTGAGGTTTGAGGACTGAGGATTGAGGGTTGAGGATTGAGGATTGAGGATTGACGCTTGAGGATTGAGGGTTGAGGATGGAGGCTTGAAGAGAGAGGACTGAGTGTTGAGGATTGAGTGTTTAGGATTGATGTTTGAGGATTGAGATATGATTATTGAATATTGCGGTTTGAGTATTGAACCATGAGAGTTCAGGATATTCTATTGAGTATTGAGAATTGAGGATTGATTATTGTGTATTGAGGATTGGTGGTTGAGTGTTGTGTGTTGAATATTGAGGATTCGGGATTCAGAATTGAGGATTGAGGATTGAAGATTGAGTATTGAGGATTGATGATTGAGGATTTTGGATTGAGGATTGAAGATTGAGTATTGAGGATTGAAGATTGAGGATTGAGGATTGACGATGAGGTCTGAAGGTTGAGGATTGAGGTTTGAGGACTCAGGACTGAGGATTGAGGATTGAGAATTGAGGATTGAGGATTGAGGATTGAAGATTGAGGATTGAGGATTGAGGACTGAGGATTGAGGATTGAGGATTGAGGATTGAGGATTGAGGATTGAAGATTGGGGTTGAGGATTGAGGATTAAAGATTGAGTATTGAGGATTGAGGATTGAGGATTGAGGATTGAAGATTGAATATTGATGATTGAAGATTGAGGATTGAGGGTTGTGGGTTGTGGATTGAGGACGAGGACTGAGGGTTGAGTATTGATGTTTGAGGTCTGAGGATTGAGGATTGAGGGCTGAGAATTGAGGATTGAGGATTGAGGGTTGAGAATTGAGGATTGAGGATTGAGGATTGAGGATTGGGTATTGAGGATTGAAGAATGAGAATTGAGGATTGAGGATTCAGGCCTGAGGATTGAGAATTGAGAACTGAGGATGAGGACTGAGGGCTGAGGATTGAGGTTTGAGGAATGAGGACTGACGATTGAGGATTGAGGATTGCAGATTGAGTATTGAGGATTGAAGATTGTGGATTGAGGATTGAGGATTGAGGATTGAGGATTGAAGATTGAGGATTGGGGACTGAGTGTTGAGGGCTGAGTGATGACAATTGATGTTTGCGGATAGAGATTTGAAGATTGCAGATTGAGTATTGCGTATGGAAAACTCTGAACTGAGGATATTCTATTGAGGATTGAGGATTGACAACTGATTGTTGAGGACTGAGGGCTGAAGATTGAGGATTCGGGATTGAGGATTCAGGATTGTGGTTTGAGGACAGAGGATTGAGGATTGAGAATTGAGGATTGAGGATAGAGGATTGAGGATTGAAGATTGAGGATTGGGTATTGCGGATTGAATATTGAGGATTGAGGATTGAGGATTGAGGATTGAGGATTCAGGATTGAGGATTCAGGATTGAGGATTCAGGATTGTGGTTTGAGGACAGAGGATTGAGGCTTGAGGATTGAGGATTGAGGATTGAGAATTGAGGATTGAGGATTGAGGATTGAAGATTGAGGATTGGGTATTGAGGATTGAAGAATGAGGATTGAGGATTGAGGATTGAGGATTGAGGATTGAGGATTGAAGATTGAGTATTGAGGATTGAAGATTGAGGATTGAGGACCGAGGATTGAGGGTTGAGGATTGAGGATTGAGGATTGAGGATTGAAGATTGAGTATTGAGGATTGAAGATTAAGGATTGTGGATTGAGGATTGAGGATTGAGTATTGAAGATTGAGGATTGGGGATTGAGGATTGACGATTGAGGATTGAGGATTGAGTACTGAAGATTGAGGATTGATGATTGAGGATTGAGGATTGAGGATTGAGGATTGAGGATTGAGGATTGAGGATTGAAGATTCAGTATTGAGGATTGAATATTGAGGATTGAGGATTGAGGATTGAGGATTGAGGATTGAGGATTGAGGATTGAGTACTGAAGATTGAGTATTGATGACTGAGGATTCAGGATTGAGTATTGAGGAATGATGACTGAGGATTTAGGATTGAAGATTGAATATTGATTATTGAAGATTGAGGATTGAGGATTGAGTGTTGTGGATTGAGGACGAGGACTGAGGGTTGAGTATTGATGTTTGAGGTCTGAGGATTGATGATTGAGGATCGAGAATGGAGGAATGAGGATGGAGGATTGAAGATTGAGGATTTGGTGTTGAGGATTGAAGAATGAGGATTGAGGATTGAGGATTTATGATTCAGGATTGAAGATTGAGTATTGAGGATTGAAGATTGAGGATTGAGGATTGGGGATTGAGGATTGAGGATTGAGGATTGAGGATTGAGGATTGACAACTGATTCTTGAGGACTGAGGGCTGAAGATTGAGGATTCAGGATTGAGGATTCAGATTTGAGGTTTGAGGACTGAGGATTGAGGATTGAGGACTGAAGATTGAATATTGATGATTGAAGATTGAGTATTGAGGATTGAGGGTTGTGTATTGAGGACGAGGACTGAGGGTTGAGTATTGATGTTTGAGGTCTGAGGATTGAGGATTGAGGATTGAGGATTGAGGATTGAGGATTGAGGATTGAGGACTGAGGATTGAGGATTGACTATTGAGCATTGAGGATTGAAGATTGAGGACTGTTGATTGAGGATTGAAGATTGAGGATTAAGGGCTGAGGATTGAGGATTGAGGTTTGAGGAATGAGGATTGAGGATTGAGGATTGAGGATTGAGGACGAGGACTGACGGTTGAGGATTGTGGCTTGAGGATTGAGGATTGAGAATTGAGGATGAGGACCGAGGTTTGAGGATGAGGGCTGAGGGTTGAGGATTGAGGTTTGAGGACTGAGGACTGAGGATTGAGGATTGAGAATTGAGGATTGAGGATTGAGGATTGAAGATTGAGATTTGGGTATTAAGGATTGAAGAATGAGGATTGAGGATTGAGGATTCAGGATTGAGGATTGAATATTGAGGATTGAGGATTCAGGACTGAAGATTGAGGATTGGGTATTGAGGATTGAAGAATGAGGATTGAGGATTGAGGATTGAGGATTGAGGATTGAGGATTGAGGATTGAGGATTGAGGATTGAGGATTGAAGATTGATTATTGAGGATTGAAGATTGTGGTTTGAGGACAGAGGATTGAGGCTTGAGGATTGAGGATTGAGGATTGAGGATTGAGGATTGAGGATTGAGGATTTAAGATTGAGGATTGTGTATTGAGAATTGAACATTGAGGATTGAGGATTGAGGATTGAGGATTGAGGACTGAAGATTGAATATTGATGATTGAAGATTGAGGATTGAGGATTGAGGGTTGTGGATTGGGGACCAGGACTGAGGGTTGAATATTGACGTTTGAGGACTGATGATTGAGGATTGAGGATTGAGGATTGAGGATTGAGGATTGAGGATTGAAGATTGAGGACTTAGTGTTGAGGGTTGAGTGATGGGAATTGACGTTTGTGGACTGAGATTTGAAGATTGAAGAATGGGGATTGATTATTGTAAGCTGTGAATTGAGGATATTCTGTTGAGGATTGAGGATTGACAATTGATTGTTGAGGACTGAGGGCTGAAGGTTGAGGATTCAGGATTGAGGATTCGGTATTGAGGTTTGAGGACTGAGGATTGAGGGTAGAGGATTGAGGATTGAGGATTGACGCTTGAGGATTGAGGGTTGAGGATGGAGGCTTGAAGAGAGAGGACTGCGTGTTGAGGATTGAGTGCTTAGGATTGATGTTTGAGGATTGAGATATGATTATTGAATATTGCGGTTTGAGTATTGAACCATGAGAGTTCAGGATATTCTATTGAGTATTGAGAATTGAGGATTGATTCTTGTGTATTGAGGATTGGTGGTTGAGTGTTGTGTGTTGAATATTGAGGATTCGGGATTCAGAATTGAGGATTGAGGATTGAAGATTGAGTATTGAGGATTGATGATTGAGGATTTTGGATTGAGGATTGAAGATTGAGTATTGAGGATTGAAGATTGAGTATTGAGGATCGAGGATTGAGGATTGAGGATTGACGATGAGGTCTGAAGGTTGAGGATTGAGGTTTGAGGACTCAGGACTGAGGATTGAGGATTGAGAATTGAGGATTGAGGATTGAGGATTGAAGATTGAGGATCGGGTATTGAGGATTGAAGAATGAGGATTGAGGATTGAGGATTGAGGATTGAGGATTGAAGATTGAGTGTTCAGGATTGAGGATTCAGGATTGTGGTTTGAGGACTGAGGATTGAGGATTGGGGATTGAGGATTGAGGATTGGGGATTGAGGATTGAGGATCGAGGATTGAAGATTGAAGATTGGGTATTGAGTATTGTACATTGAGGATTGAGGATTGAGGATTGAGGATTGATGATTGAGGATTGAAGATTGAATATTGATGATTGAAGGTTGAGGATTGAGGATTGAGTGTTGTGGATTGAGGACGAGGACTGAGGGTTGAGTATTGATGTTTGAGGTCTGAGGATTGAGGATTGAGGATTGAAGATTGAGGGTTGGGTATTGAGGCTTGAAGAACGTGGATTGAGGATTGAGGATTCAGGATTGAGGATTCAGGATTGAGGATTCAGGATTGTGGTTTGATGACAGAGGATTGAGGCTTGAGGATTGAGGATTGAGGATTGAGGATTGAGGATTGAGGATTTAAGATTGAGGATCGGGTATTGAGAATTGAACATTGAGGATTGAGGATTGAGGATTGAGGATTGAGGACTGAAGATTGAATATTGATGATTGAAGATTGAGGATTGAGGATTGAGGGTTATTGGTTGGGGACCAGGACTGAGGGTTGAATATTGACGTTTGAGGACCGAGGATTGAGGATTGAGGATTGAGGATTGAGGATTGAGGATTGAGGATTGAGGATTGAAGATTGAGGATTGGGTATTGAGGATTGAAGAATGAGGATTGAGGATTTAGGATTGAGGCCTGAGGATTGAGAATTGAGAACTGAGGATGAGGACTGAGGGCTGAGGGTTGAGGTTTGAGGAATGAGGATTGGGGGTTGAGGATTGAGGATTGAGGATTGAGGATTGTGGATCGAGGATTGGGGATTGAGGATTGAAGATTGAGTATTGAGGATTGAAGATTGAGGATTGAGTATTGAGGATCGAGGATTCAGGATGAGGGCTGAGGGTTGAGGATTGAGGTTTGAGGATTGTGGACTGAGGATTGAGGATTGATGACTGAGTATTGAGGATTGAAGATTGAGGATTGAGGATTGAGGATTGAGGATTGAGGATTGAGGATTGAGAATTGAAGATTGAGGATTGGGGACTGAGTGTTGAGGGTTGAGTGATGAGGATTGATGTTTGTAGATAGAGATTTGAAGATTGCAGATTGAGTATTGAGTATTGAAACCTGTGAATTGAGGATATTCTATTGAGGATTGAGGATTGACAACTGATTGTTGAGGACTGAGGGCTGAAGATTGAGGATTCAGGGTTGAGGATTCAGAATTGAGGTTTGAGGACTGAGGATTGAGGATTGAGGATTGAGGATTGAGGATTGAGGATTGAGGATTGAGGATTGAGGACTGCGGATTGAGGATTGACTATTGAGCATTGAGGATTGAAGATTGAGGACTGTTGATTGAGGATTGAAGATTGAGGATTAAGGGTTGAGGCTTAAGGATTGAGGTTTGAGGAATGAGGATTGAGGATTGAGGATTGAGGATTGAGGACGAGGACTGACGGTTGAGGATTGTGGCTTGAGGATTGAGGATTGAGAATTGAGGATGAGGACTGAGGTTTGAGGATGAGGGCTGAGGGTTGAGGATTGAGGTTTGAGGACTGAGGACTGAGGATTGAGGATTGAGAATTGAGGATTGAGGATTGAGGATTGAAGATTGAGATTTGGGTATTAAGGATTGAAGAATGAGGATTGAGGATTGAGGATTCAGGATTGAGGATTGAAGATTGAGGATTGAGGATTCAGGACTGAAGCTTGAGGATTGGGTATTGAGGATTGAAGATTGTGGTTTGAGGACAGAGGATTGAGGCTTGAGGATTGAGGATTGAGGATTGAGGATTGAGGATTGAGGATTGAGGATTTAAGATTGAGGATTGGGTATTGAGAATTGAACATTGAGGATTGAGGATTGAGGATTGAGGATTGAGGACTGAAGATTGAATATTGATGATTGAAGATTGAGGATTGAGGATTGAGGGTTGTGGATTGGGGACCAGGACTGAGGGTTGAATATTGACGTTTGAGGACTGATGATTGAGGATTGAGGATTGAGGATTGAGGATTGAGAATTGAGGATTGAGGATTGAACATTGCGTATTGAGGGCTGAAGATTGAGGATTGAGGATTGAGGATTGAAGATTGAGGACTTAGTGTTGAGGGTTGGGTGATGGGAATTGACGTTTGTGGATTGAGATTTGAAGATTGAAGAATGGGGATTGATTAGTGTAATCTGTGAATTGAGGATATTCTGTTGAGGATTGAGGATTGACAATTGATTGTTGAGGACTGAGGGCTGAAGGTTGAGGATTCAGGATTGAGGATTCGGTATTGAGGTTTGAGGACTGAGGATTGAGGGTTGAGGATTGAGGATTGAGGATTGACGCTTGAGGATTGAGGGTTGAGGATGGAGGCTTGAAGAGAGAGGACTGAGTGTTGAGGATTGAATGTTTAGGATTGATGTTTGAGGATTGAGATATGATTATTGGATATTGCGGTTTGAGTATTGAACCATGAGAGTTCAGGATATTCTATTGAGTATTGAGAATTGAGGATTGATTCTTGTGTATTGAGGATTGGTGGTTGAGTGTTGTGTGTTGAATATTGAGGATTCGGGATTCAGAATTGAGGATTGAGGATTGAAGATTGAGTATTGAGGATTGATGATTGAGGATTTTGGATTGAGGATTGAAGATTGAGTATTGAGGATTGAAGATTGAGTATTGAGGATCGAGGATTGAGGAGTGAGGATTGACGATGAGGTCTGAAGGATGAGGATTGAGGTTTGAGGACTCAGGACTGAGGATTGAGGATTGAGGATTGAGGATTGAGGATTGAGGATTGAAGATTGAGGATCGGGTATTGAGGATTGAAGAATGAGGATTGAGGATTGAGGATTGAGGATTGAGGATTGAAGATTGAGTGTTCAGGATTGAGGATTCAGGATTGTGGTTTGAGGACTGAGGATTGAGGATTGGGGATTGAGGATTGAGGATTGGGGATTGAGGATTGAGGATCGAGGATGGAAGATTGAAGATTGGGTATTGAGGATTGTACATTGAGGATTGAGGATTGAGGATTGAGGATTGATGATTGAGGATTGAAGATTGAATATTGATGATTGAAGGTTGAGGATTGAGGATTGAGTGTTGTGGATTGAGGACGAGGACTGAGGGTTGAGTATTGATGTTTGAGGTCTGAGGATTGAGGATTGAGGATTGAAGATTGAGGGTTGGGTATTGAGGATTGAAGAACGTGGACTGAGGATTGAGGATTGAGGATTGAGGATTGAAGATTGAGTATTGAGGATTGAAGATTGAGGATTGAGGATTGAGGACTGAGGATTGAGGATTGAGGATTGAGGATTGAGGATTGAGGATTGAAGATTGAGGATTGAGGATTGAGGATTAAAGATTGAGTATTGAGGATTGAGGATTGAGGATTGAGGATTGAAGATTGAATATTGATGAATGAAGATTGAGGATTGAGGGTTGAGGGTTGTGGATTGAGGACGAGGACTGAGGGTTGAGTATTTATGTTTGAGGTCTGAGGATTGAGGATTGAGGGTTGAGAATTGAGGATTGAGGATGGAGGGTTGAGAATTGAGGATTGAGGATTGAGGATTGAGAATTGAGGATTCAGGATTGAAGATTGAGTATTGAGGATTGAAGATTGAGAATTGAGGATTGAGGATTGAGGATTGAAGATGAGGGCTGAGGGTTGAGGATTGAGGTTTGAAGACTGAGGATTGAGGATTGAGGATTGAGAGATGAGGATTGAGGATTGAGGATTGAAGATTGAGGATTGGGTATTGAGGATTGAAGAATGAGCATTGAGTGTTGAGGATTGAGGATTGAAGATTGAGGATTGGGGATTGAGGATTGATGATTGAGGATTCAGGATTGAGGATTCAGATTTGAGGTTTGAGGACTGAGGATTGAGGATTGAGGATTGAAGATTGAATATTGATGATTGAAGATTGAGTATTGAGGATTGAGGGTTGTGTATTGAGGACGAGGACTGAGGGTTGAGTATTGATGTTTGAGGTCTCAGGATTGAGGATTGAGGATTGAGAATAGAGGATTGAGGATTGAGGATTGAAGATTGAGGATTTGGTGTTGAGGATTAAAGAATGAGGATTGAGGATTGATGATTGAGGATTGAGGGTTGAAGATTGAAGATTGGGTATTGAGGATTGAACATTGAGGATTGAGAATTGAGGATTGAGGATTGAGGATTGAGGATTGAGGATTGAAGATTGAATATTGATCATTGAAGGTTGAGGATTGAGGAATGAGGGTTGTGGATTCAGGACGAGGACTGAGGGTTGAGTATTGATGTTTGAGGTCTGAGGATTGAGGATAGAGGATTGAGAATTGAGGATTGAGGATTGAGGATTGAAGATTGAGGATTGGGTATTGAGGATTGAAGAATGAGCACTGAGGATTGAGGATCGAGTATTGAGGATTGAAGATTGAGTATTGAGGATTGAAGATTGAGGATTGAGGATTGAGGATTGAGGATTGAGTATTGAGGATTGAGGATTGAGGATTGAAGATTGAGGATTGAGGATTAAAGGTTGAGCATTGAGGATAGAGGATTGAGGTTTGATGATTGAGGATTGAGGATTGAGGATTGAGGATTGAGGATTGAGTATTGAAGATTGAGGATTGATGATTGAGGATTGAGGATTGAGGATTGAGGATTGAGTATTGGAGATTGAGGATTGAAGATTGAGGATTGAGGATTGAGGATTAATGATTGAGTATTGAGGATTGAAGATTGAGAATTGAGGATTCAGGATTGAACATTGTGGACTGAGTGTTGAGGGTTGAGTGATGAGAATTGATGTTTGTGGATAGAGATTTGAAGATTGCAGATTGGGTATTGAGTATTGAAAACTGTGAATTGAGGATATTCTATTGGGGATTGAGGATTGACAACTGATTGTTGAGGACTGAGGGCTGAAGATTGAGGATTCAGGATAGAGGATTCAGAATTGTGGTTTGAGGACTGATGATTGAAGATTGAAGATTGAGTATTGAGGGTTGAGGATTGAGGATTGAGGATTGAGGATTGAGGTTGAGGGCTGAGGGTTGAAGATTGAGGTGTGAGGACTCAGGACTGAGGATTGAGGATTGAGAATTGAGGATTGAGTATTGAGGATTGAAGATTGAGGATAGGGTATCGAGGATTGAAGAATGAAGATGGAGGATGGGCGATTGAGGATTGAGGATTGAAGATTGAGTACTCAGGATTGGAGATTGACGATTGAGGATCGAGGATTGAGGATTGAGGATTGAAGATTGAGTATTGAGGATTGAGGATTGAGGATTGAGTACTGAAGATTGTGAATTGATGACTGAGGATTCAGGATTGAGGATTGAGGACTGAGGATTGAGGATTGAGGATTGAAGATTGAAAATTGATGATTGAAGATTGAGGATTGAGGATTGAGTGTTGTGGATTGAGGACGAGGTCTGAGGGTTGAGTATTGATGTTTGAAGTCTGAGGATTGATGATTGAGGATCGAGAATAGAGGATTGAGGATGGAGGATTGAAGATTGAGGATTTCGTGTTGAGGATTGAAGAATGAGGATTGAGGATTGAGGATTGAGGACTGAGGATTGAAGATTGAGTATTGAGGATTGAAGATTGAGGATTGAGGATTTGGGATTGAGGATTGAGGATTGAGGATTGAGGATTGAGGATTGACAACTGATTGTTGAGGACTGAGGGCTGAAGATTGAGGATTCAGAATTGAGGATTCAGGATTGTGGTTTGAGGATTCAGGATTGAGGATTCAGGATTGAGGATTCAGGGTTGTGGTTTGAGGACAGAGGATTGAGGCTTGAGGATTGAGGATTGAGGATTGAGAATTGAGGATTGAGAATTGGGGATTGAAGATTGAGGATTGGGTATTGAGGATTGAAGAATGAGGATTGAGGATTGAGGATTGAGGATTGAGGATTGAAGATTGAGTATTGAGGATTGAAGATTGAGGATTGAGGACCGAGGATTGAGGGTTGAGGATTGAGGATTGAGGATTGAGGATTGAAGATTGAGTATTGAGGATTGAAGATTGAGGATTGTGGATTGAGGATTGAGGATTGAGTATTGAAGATTGAGGATCGGGGATTGAGGATTGACGATTGAGGATTGAGTATTGAGGATTGAGAACTGAGGATTGAGGATTGAAGATTGAGTATTGAGGTTTGAAGATTGAGAATTGAGGATTGAGTATTGAGGATTGAAGATGAGGGCTGAGGGTTGAGGATTGAGGTTTGAGGACTGAGGATGGAGGATTGAGGATTGAGAGTTGAGGATTGAGGATTGAGGATTGAAGATTGAGGATTGGGTATTGAGGATTGAAGAATGAGCATTGAGGATTGAGGATTGAGGATTGAGGATTGAAGATTGAGGATTGAGGATTGAGGTTTGAGGATTGAAGATTGAGTATTGAGGGTTGAAGATTGAGGATTGAGGATTGAGGATTGATAATTGAGGATTGAGGATTGACGATTGAAGATTGAGGATTGGGGACTGAGAGTTGATGGCTGAGTGATGAGAATTGATGTGTGTGGATAGAGATATGAAGATTGCAGATTGAGTATTGCGTATGGAAAACTCGGAACTGAGGATATTCTAGTGAGGATTGAGGATTGACAGCTGATTGTTGAGGACTGAGGTCTGCAGATTGAGGATTCAGGATTGAGGATTCAGGACTGTGGTTTGAGGACTGTGGATTGAGGATTGAGGATTGGGGATTGAGGATTGAGGATCGAGGATTGAAGATTGAAGATTGGGTATTGAGGATTGAACATTGAGGATTGAGAATTGAGGATTGAGGATTGAGGATTGAGGATTGAGGATTGAAGATTGAATATTGATCATTGAAGGTTGAGGATTGAGGAATGAGTGTTGTGGATTCAGGACGAGGACTGAGGGTTGAGTATTGATGTTTGAGGTCTGAGGATTGAGGATAGAGGATTGAGAATTGAGGATTGAGGATTGAGGATTGAAGATTGAGGATTGGGTATTGAGGATTGAAGACTGAGCACTGAGGATTGAGGATCGAGTATTGAGGATTGAAGATTGAGTATTGAGGATTGAAGATTGAGGATTGAGGATTGAGGATTGAGGATTGGGTATTGAGGATTGAGGATTGAGGATTGAAGATTGAGGATTGAGGATTAAAGGTTGAGCATTGAGGATAGAGGATTGAGGTTTGATGATTGAGGATTGAGGATTGAGGATTGAGGATTGAGGATTGAGTATTGTAGATTGAGGATTGATGATTGAGGATTGAGGATTGAGGATTGAGGATTGAGTATTGGAGATTGAGGATTGAAGATTGAGGATTGAGGATTGAGGATTAATGATTGAGTATTGAGGATTGAAGATTGAGAATTGAGGATTCAGGATTGAACATTGTGGACTGAGTGTTGAGGGTTGAGTGATGAGAATTGATGTTTGTGGATAGAGATTTGAAGATTGCAGATTGGGTATTGAGTATTGAAAACTGTGAATTGAGGATATTCTATTGGGGATTGAGGATTGACAACTGATTGTTGAGGACTGAGGGCTGAAGATTGAGGATTCAGGATTGAGGATTCAGAATTGTGGTTTGAGGACTGATGATTGAAGATTGAAGATTGAGTATTGAGGGTTGAGGATTGAGGATTGAGGATTGAGGATTGAGGTTGAGGGCTGAGGGTTGAAGATTGAGGTGTGAGGACTCAGGACTGAGGATTGAGGATTGAGAATTGAGGATGGAGTATTGAGGATTGAAGATTGAGGATAGGGTATCGAGGATTGAAGAATGAAGATGGAGGATGGGCGATTGAGGATTGAGGATTGAAGATTGAGTATTCAGGATTGGAGATTGACGATTGAGGATTGAGGATTGAGGACCGAGGATTGAGGATTGAGGATTGAAGATTGAGTATTGAGGATTGAAGATTGAGGATTGAGGATTGACGATTGAGGATTGAGGATTGAGTATTGAAGATTGAGGCTTGGGGACTGAGTGTTGAGGGTTGAGTGATGAGGATTGTTGTTTGTGGATAGAGATTGGAGGATTGAAGATTCAGTATTGAGTATTGAAACCTGTGAATTGAGGATATTCTATTGAGGATTGAGGATTGACAACTGATTGTTGAGGACTGAGGGCTGAAGATTGAGGATTCAGGATTCAGGATTCAGAATTGAGGTTTGAGGACTGAGGATTGAGGATTGAGGATTGAGGATTGAGGATTGAGGATTGAAGATGCAGTATTGAGGATTGAATATTGAGGATTGAGGATTGAGGATTGAGGATTGAGGATTGAGGATTGAGGATTGAGTACTGAAGATTGAGTATTGATGACTGAGGATTCAGGATTGAGGATTGAGGACTGATGACTGAGGATTTAGGATTGAAGATTGAATATTGATGATTGAAGATTCAGGATTGAGGATTGAGTGTTGTGGATTGAGGACGAGGACTGAGGGCTGTGTATTGATGTTTGAGGTCTGAGGATTGATGATTGAGGATCGAGAATAGAGGATTGAGGATGGAGGATTGAAGATTGAGGATTTGGTGTTGAGGATTTAAGAATGAGGATTGAGGATTGAGGATTGATGATTCAGGATTGAAGATTGAGGATTGAGGATTGAGGATTGAGGATTGAGGATTGAGGATTTAAGATTGAGGATCGGGTATTGAGAATTGAACATTGAGGATTGAGGATTGAGGATTGAGGATTGAGGACTGAAGATTGAATATTGATGATTGAAGATTGAGGATTGAGGATTGAGGGTTATTGGTTGGGGACCAGGACTGAGGGTTGAATATTGACGTTTGAGGACCGAGGATTGAGGATTGAGGATTGAGGATTGAGGATTGAGGATTGAGGATTGAGGATTGAAGATTGAGGATTGGGTATTGAGGATTGAAGAATGAGGATTGAGGATTTAGGATTGAGGCCTGAGGATTGAGAATTGAGAACTGAGGATGAGGACTGAGGGCTGAGGGTTGAGGTTTGAGGAATGAGGATTGGGGGTTGAGGATTGAGGATTGAGGATTGAGGATTGTGGATCGAGGATTGGGGATTGAGGATTGAAGATTGAGTATTGAGGATTGAAGATTGAGGATTGAGTATTGAGGATCGAGGATTCAGGATGAGGGCTGAGGGTTGAGGATTGAGGTTTGAGGATTGTGGACTGAGGATTGAGGATTGATGACTGAGTATTGAGGATTGAAGATTGAGGATTGAGGATTGAGGATTGAGGATTGAGGATTGAGGATTGAGAATTGAAGATTGAGGATTGGGGACTGAGTGTTGAGGGTTGAGTGATGAGGATTGATGTTTGTAGATAGAGATTTGAAGATTGCAGATTGAGTATTGAGTATTGAAACCTGTGAATTGAGGATATTCTATTGAGGATTGAGGATTGACAACTGATTGTTGAGGACTGAGGGCTGAAGATTGAGGATTCAGGGTTGAGGATTCAGAATTGAGGTTTGAGGACTGAGGATTGAGGATTGAGGATTGAGGATTGAGGATTGAGGATTGAGGATTGAGGATTGAGGACTGCGGATTGAGGATTGACTATTGAGCATTGAGGATTGAAGATTGAGGACTGTTGATTGAGGATTGAAGATTGAGGATTAAGGGTTGAGGCTTAAGGATTGAGGTTTGAGGAATGAGGATTGAGGATTGAGGATTGAGGATTGAGGACGAGGACTGACGGTTGAGGATTGTGGCTTGAGGATTGAGGATTGAGAATTGAGGATGAGGACTGAGGTTTGAGGATGAGGGCTGAGGGTTGAGGATTGAGGTTTGAGGACTGAGGACTGAGGATTGAGGATTGAGAATTGAGGATTGAGGATTGAGGATTGAAGATTGAGATTTGGGTATTAAGGATTGAAGAATGAGGATTGAGGATTGAGGATTCAGGATTGAGGATTGAAGATTGAGGATTGAGGATTCAGGACTGAAGCTTGAGGATTGGGTATTGAGGATTGAAGATTGTGGTTTGAGGACAGAGGATTGAGGCTTGAGGATTGAGGATTGAGGATTGAGGATTGAGGATTGAGGATTGAGGATTTAAGATTGAGGATTGGGTATTGAGAATTGAACATTGAGGATTGAGGATTGAGGATTGAGGATTGAGGACTGAAGATTGAATATTGATGATTGAAGATTGAGGATTGAGGATTGAGGGTTGTGGATTGGGGACCAGGACTGAGGGTTGAATATTGACGTTTGAGGACTGATGATTGAGGATTGAGGATTGAGGATTGAGGATTGAGAATTGAGGATTGAGGATTGAACATTGCGTATTGAGGGCTGAAGATTGAGGATTGAGGATTGAGGATTGAAGATTGAGGACTTAGTGTTGAGGGTTGGGTGATGGGAATTGACGTTTGTGGATTGAGATTTGAAGATTGAAGAATGGGGATTGATTAGTGTAATCTGTGAATTGAGGATATTCTGTTGAGGATTGAGGATTGACAATTGATTGTTGAGGACTGAGGGCTGAAGGTTGAGGATTCAGGATTGAGGATTCGGTATTGAGGTTTGAGGACTGAGGATTGAGGGTTGAGGATTGAGGATTGAGGATTGACGCTTGAGGATTGAGGGTTGAGGATGGAGGCTTGAAGAGAGAGGACTGAGTGTTGAGGATTGAATGTTTAGGATTGATGTTTGAGGATTGAGTATTGAGGATTGATGATTGAGGATTTTGGATTGAGGATTGAAGATTGAGTATTGAGGATTGAAGATTGAGTATTGAGGATCGAGGATTGAGGAGTGAGGATTGACGATGAGGTCTGAAGGATGAGGATTGAGGTTTGAGGACTCAGGACTGAGGATTGAGGATTGAGGATTGAGGATTGAGGATTGAGGATTGAAGATTGAGGATCGGGTATTGAGGATTGAAGAATGAGGATTGAGGATTGAGGATTGAGGATTGAGGATTGAAGATTGAGTGTTCAGGATTGAGGATTCAGGATTGTGGTTTGAGGACTGAGGATTGAGGATTGGGGATTGAGGATTGAGGATTGGGGATTGAGGATTGAGGATCGAGGATTGAAGATTGAAGATTGGGTATTGAGGATTGTACATTGAGGATTGAGGATTGAGGATTGAGGATTGATGATTGAGGATTGAAGATTGAATATTGATGATTGAAGGTTGAGGATTGAGGATTGAGTGTTGTGGATTGAGGACGAGGACTGAGGGTTGAGTATTGATGTTTGAGGTCTGAGGATTGAGGATTGAGGATTGAAGATTGAGGGTTGGGTATTGAGGATTGAAGAACGTGGACTGAGGATTGAGGATTGAGGATTGAGGATTGAAGATTGAGTATTGAGGATTGAAGATTGAGGATTGAGGATTGAGGACTGAGGATTGAGGATTGAGGATTGAGGATTGAGGATTGAGGATTGAAGATTGAGGATTGAGGATTGAGGATTAAAGATTGAGTATTGAGGATTGAGGATTGAGGATTGAGGATTGAAGATTGAATATTGATGAATGAAGATTGAGGATTGAGGGTTGAGGGTTGTGGATTGAGGACGAGGACTGAGGGTTGAGTATTTATGTTTGAGGTCTGAGGATTGAGGATTGAGGGTTGAGAATTGAGGATTGAGGATTGAGGGTTGAGAATTGAGGATTGAGGATTGAGGATTGAGAATTGAGGATTCAGGATTGAAGATTGAGTATTGAGGATTGAAGATTGAGAATTGAGGATTGAGGATTGAGGATTGAAGATGAGGGCTGAGGGTTGAGGATTGAGGTTTGAAGACTGAGGATTGAGGATTGAGGATTGAGAGATGAGGATTGAGGATTGAGGATTGAAGATTGAGGATTGGGTATTGAGGATTGAAGAATGAGCATTGAGTGTTGAGGATTGAGGATTGAAGATTGAGGATTGGGGATTGAGGATTGATGATTGAGGATTCAGGATTGAGGATTCAGATTTGAGGTTTGAGGACTGAGGATTGAGGATTGAGGATTGAAGATTGAATATTGATGATTGAAGATTGAGTATTGAGGATTGAGGGTTGTGTATTGAGGACGAGGACTGAGGGTTGAGTATTGATGTTTGAGGTCTCAGGATTGAGGATTGAGGATTGAGAATAGAGGATTGAGGATTGAGGATTGAAGATTGAGGATTTGGTGTTGAGGATTAAAGAATGAGGATTGAGGATTGATGATTGAGGATTGAGGGTTGAAGATTGAAGATTGGGTATTGAGGATTGAACATTGAGGATTGAGAATTGAGGATTGAGGATTGAGGATTGAGGATTGAGGATTGAAGATTGAATATTGATCATTGAAGGTTGAGGATTGAGGAATGAGGGTTGTGGATTCAGGACGAGGACTGAGGGTTGAGTATTGATGTTTGAGGTCTGAGGATTGAGGATAGAGGATTGAGAATTGAGGATTGAGGATTGAGGATTGAAGATTGAGGATTGGGTATTGAGGATTGAAGAATGAGCACTGAGGATTGAGGATCGAGTATTGAGGATTGAAGATTGAGTATTGAGGATTGAAGATTGAGGATTGAGGATTGAGGATTGAGGATTGAGTATTGAGGATTGAGGATTGAGGATTGAAGATTGAGGATTGAGGATTAAAGGTTGAGCATTGAGGATAGAGGATTGAGGTTTGATGATTGAGGATTGAGGATTGAGGATTGAGGATTGAGGATTGAGTATTGAAGATTGAGGATTGATGGTTGAGGATTGAGGATTGAGGATTGAGGATTGAGTATTGGAGATTGAGGATTGAAGATTGAGGATTGAGGATTGAGGATTAATGATTGAGTATTGAGGATTGAAGATTGAGAATTGAGGATTCAGGATTGAACATTGTGGACTGAGTGTTGAGGGTTGAGTGATGAGAATTGATGTTTGTGGATAGAGATTTGAAGATTGCAGATTGGGTATTGAGTATTGAAAACTGTGAATTGAGGATATTCTATTGGGGATTGAGGATTGACAACTGATTGTTGAGGACTGAGGGCTGAAGATTGAGGATTCAGGATAGAGGATTCAGAATTGTGGTTTGAGGACTGATGATTGAAGATTGAAGATTGAGTATTGAGGGTTGAGGATTGAGGATTGAGGATTGAGGATTGAGGCTGAGGGCTGAGGGTTGAAGATTGAGGTGTGAGGACTCAGGACTGAGGATTGAGGATTGAGAATTGAGGATTGAGTATTGAGGATTGAAGATTGAGGATAGGGTATCGAGGATTGAAGAATGAAGATGGAGGATGGGCGATTGAGGATTGAGGATTGAAGATTGAGTACTCAGGATTGGAGATTGACGATTGAGGATCGAGGATTGAGGATTGAGGATTGAAGATTGAGTATTGAGGATTGAGGATTGAGGATTGAGTACTGAAGATTGTGAATTGATGACTGAGGATTCAGGATTGAGGATTGAGGACTGAGGATTGAGGATTGAGGATTGAAGATTGAAAATTGATGATTGAAGATTGAGGATTGAGGATTGAGTGTTGTGGATTGAGGACGAGGTCTGAGGGTTGAGTATTGATGTTTGAAGTCTGAGGATTGATGATTGAGGATCGAGAATAGAGGATTGAGGATGGAGGATTGAAGATTGAGGATTTCGTGTTGAGGATTGAAGAATGAGGATTGAGGATTGAGGATTGAGGACTGAGGATTGAAGATTGAGTATTGAGGATTGAAGATTGAGGATTGAGGATTTGGGATTGAGGATTGAGGATTGAGGATTGAGGATTGAGGATTGACAACTGATTGTTGAGGACTGAGGGCTGAAGATTGAGGATTCAGAATTGAGGATTCAGGATTGTGGTTTGAGGATTCAGGATTGAGGATTCAGGATTGAGGATTCAGGGTTGTGGTTTGAGGACAGAGGATTGAGGCTTGAGGATTGAGGATTGAGGATTGAGAATTGAGGATTGAGAATTGGGGATTGAAGATTGAGGATTGGGTATTGAGGATTGAAGAATGAGGATTGAGGATTGAGGATTGAGGATTGAGGATTGAAGATTGAGTATTGAGGATTGAAGATTGAGGATTGAGGACCGAGGATTGAGGGTTGAGGATTGAGGATTGAGGATTGAGGATTGAAGATTGAGTATTGAGGATTGAAGATTGAGGATTGTGGATTGAGGATTGAGGATTGAGTATTGAAGATTGAGGATTGGGGATTGAGGATTGACGATTGAGGATTGAGTATTGAGGATTGAGAACTGAGGATTGAGGATTGAAGATTGAGTATTGAGGTTTGAAGATTGAGAATTGAGGATTGAGTATTGAGGATTGAAGATGAGGGCTGAGGGTTGAGGATTGAGGTTTGAGGACTGAGGATTGAGGATTGAGGATTGAGAGTTGAGGATTGAGGATTGAGGATTGAAGATTGAGGATTGGGTATTGAGGATTGAAGAATGAGCATTGAGGATTGAGGATTGAGGATTGAGGATTGAAGATTGAGGATTGAGGATTGAGGTTTGAGGATTGAAGATTGAGTATTGAGGGTTGAAGATTGAGGATTGAGGATTGAGGATTGATAATTGAGGATTGAGGATTGACGATTGAAGATTGAGGATTGGGGACTGAGAGTTGATGGCTGAGTGATGAGAATTGATGTGTGTGGATAGAGATATGAAGATTGCAGATTGAGTATTGCGTATGGAAAACTCGGAACTGAGGATATTCTAGTGAGGATTGAGGATTGACAGCTGATTGTTGAGGACTGAGGTCTGCAGATTGAGGATTCAGGATTGAGGATTCAGGACTGTGGTTTGAGGACTGTGGATTGAGGATTGAGGATTGGGGATTGAGGATTGAGGATCGAGGATTGAAGATTGAAGATTGGGTATTGAGGATTGAACATTGAGGATTGAGAATTGAGGATTGAGGATTGAGGATTGAGGATTGAGGATTGAAGATTGAATATTGATCATTGAAGGTTGAGGATTGAGGAATGAGTGTTGTGGATTCAGGACGAGGACTGAGGGTTGAGTATTGATGTTTGAGGTCTGAGGATTGAGGATAGAGGATTGAGAATTGAGGATTGAGGATTGAGGATTGAAGATTGAGGATTGGGTATTGAGGATTGAAGACTGAGCACTGAGGATTGAGGATCGAGTATTGAGGATTGAAGATTGAGTATTGAGGATTGAAGATTGAGGATTGAGGATTGAGGATTGAGGATTGGGTATTGAGGATTGAGGATTGAGGATTGAAGATTGAGGATTGAGGATTAAAGGTTGAGCATTGAGGATAGAGGATTGAGGTTTGATGATTGAGGATTGAGGATTGAGGATTGAGGATTGAGGATTGAGTATTGTAGATTGAGGATTGATGATTGAGGATTGAGGATTGAGGATTGAGGATTGAGTATTGGAGATTGAGGATTGAAGATTGAGGATTGAGGATTGAGGATTAATGATTGAGTATTGAGGATTGAAGATTGAGAATTGAGGATTCAGGATTGAACATTGTGGACTGAGTGTTGAGGGTTGAGTGATGAGAATTGATGTTTGTGGATAGAGATTTGAAGATTGCAGATTGGGTATTGAGTATTGAAAACTGTGAATTGAGGATATTCTATTGGGGATTGAGGATTGACAACTGATTGTTGAGGACTGAGGGCTGAAGATTGAGGATTCAGGATTGAGGATTCAGAATTGTGGTTTGAGGACTGATGATTGAAGATTGAAGATTGAGTATTGAGGGTTGAGGATTGAGGATTGAGGATTGAGGATTGAGGTTGAGGGCTGAGGGTTGAAGATTGAGGTGTGAGGACTCAGGACTGAGGATTGAGGATTGAGAATTGAGGATGGAGTATTGAGGATTGAAGATTGAGGATAGGGTATCGAGGATTGAAGAATGAAGATGGAGGATGGGCGATTGAGGATTGAGGATTGAAGATTGAGTATTCAGGATTGGAGATTGACGATTGAGGATTGAGGATTGAGGACCGAGGATTGAGGATTGAGGATTGAAGATTGAGTATTGAGGATTGAAGATTGAGGATTGAGGATTGACGATTGAGGATTGAGGATTGAGTATTGAAGATTGAGGCTTGGGGACTGAGTGTTGAGGGTTGAGTGATGAGGATTGTTGTTTGTGGATAGAGATTGGAGGATTGAAGATTCAGTATTGAGTATTGAAACCTGTGAATTGAGGATATTCTATTGAGGATTGAGGATTGACAACTGATTGTTGAGGACTGAGGGCTGAAGATTGAGGATTCAGGATTCAGGATTCAGAATTGAGGTTTGAGGACTGAGGATTGAGGATTGAGGATTGAGGATTGAGGATTGAGGATTGAAGATGCAGTATTGAGGATTGAATATTGAGGATTGAGGATTGAGGATTGAGGATTGAGGATTGAGGATTGAGGATTGAGTACTGAAGATTGAGTATTGATGACTGAGGATTCAGGATTGAGGATTGAGGACTGATGACTGAGGATTTAGGATTGAAGATTGAATATTGATGATTGAAGATTCAGGATTGAGGATTGAGTGTTGTGGATTGAGGACGAGGACTGAGGGCTGTGTATTGATGTTTGAGGTCTGAGGATTGATGATTGAGGATCGAGAATAGAGGATTGAGGATGGAGGATTGAAGATTGAGGATTTGGTGTTGAGGATTTAAGAATGAGGATTGAGGATTGAGGATTGATGATTCAGGATTGAAGATTGAGTATTGAGGATTGAAGATTGAGGATTGAGGATTGGGGATTGAGGGTTGAGGATTGAGGATTGAGGATTGAGGATTGACAACTGATTCTTGAGGACTGAGGGCTGAAGATTGAGGATTCAGGATTGAGGATTCAGATTTGAGGTTTGAGGACTGAGGATTGAGGATTCAGGACTGAAGGTTGAATATTGATGATTGAAGATTGAGTATTGAGGATTGAGGGTTGTGTATTGAGGACGAGGACTGAGGGTTGAGTATTGATGTTTGAGGTCTGAGGATTGAGGATTGAGGATTGAGAGTAGAGTATTGAGGATTGAGGGTTGAAGATTGAGGATTTGGTGTTGAGGATTGAAGAATGAGTATTGAGGATTGATGATTGAGGATTGAGGGTTGAAGATTGAGTATTGAGGATTGAAGATTGAGGATTCAGGATTGAGGATTGAGGATTGAGGATTGAGGACTGAAGATTGAATATTGATGATTGAAGATTGAGGATTGAGGATTGAGGGTTGTGGATTGGGGACCAGGACTGAGGGTTGAATATTGACGTTTGAGGACTGATGATTGAGGATTGAGGATTGAGGATTGAGGATTGAGAATTGAGGATTGAGGATTGAACATTGCGTATTGAGGGCTGAAGATTGAGGATTGAGGATTGAGGATTGAAGATTGAGGACTTAGTGTTGAGGGTTGGGTGATGGGAATTGACGTTTGTGGATTGAGATTTGAAGATTGAAGAATGGGGATTGATTATTGTAAGCTGTGAATTGAGGATATTCTGTTGAGGATTGAGGATTGACAATTGATTGTTGAGGACTGAGGGCTGAAGGTTGAGGATTCAGGATTGAGGATTCGGTATTGAGGTTTGAGGACTGAGGATTGAGGGTTGAGGATTGAGGATTGAGGATTGACGCTTGAGGATTGAGGGTTGAGGATGGAGGCTTGAAGAGAGAGGACTGAGTGTTGAGGATTGAATGTTTAGGATTGATGTTTGAGGATTGAGATATGATTATTGAATATTGCGGTTTGAGTATTGAACCATGAGAGTTCAGGATATTCTATTGAGTATTGAGAATTGAGGATTGATTCTTGTGTATTGAGGATTGGTGGTTGAGTGTTGTGTGTTGAATATTGAGGATTCGGGATTCAGAATTGAGGATTGAGGATTGAAGATTGAGTATTGAGGATTGATGATTGAGGATTTTGGATTGAGGATTGAAGATTGAGTATTGAGGATTGAAGATTGAGTATTGAGGATCGAGGATTGAGGAGTGAGGATTGACGATGAGGTCTGAAGGTTGAGGATTGAGGTTTGAGGACTCAGGACTGAGGATTGAGGATTGAGGATTGAGGATTGAGGATTGAGGATTGAAGATTGAGGATCGGGTATTGAGGATTGAAGAATGAGGATTGAGGATTGAGGATTGAGGATTGAGGATTGAAGATTGAGTGTTCAGGATTGAGGATTCAGGATTGTGGTTTGAGGACTGAGGATTGAGGATTGGGGATTGAGGATTGAGGATTGGAGATTGAGGATTGAGGATCGAGGATTGAAGATTGAAGATTGGGTATTGAGGATTGTACATTGAGGATTGAGGATTGAGGATTGAGGATTGATGATTGAGGATTGAAGATTGAATATTGATGATTGAAGGTTGAGGATTGAGGATTGAGTGTTGTGGATTGAGGACGAGGACTGAGGGTTGAGTATTGATGTTTGAGGTCTGAGGATTGAGGATTGAGGATTGAAGATTGAGGGTTGGGTATTGAGGATTGAAGAACGTGGACTGAGGATTGAGGATTGAGGATTGAGGATTGAAGATTGAGTATTGAGGATTGAAGATTGAGGATTGAGGATTGAGGACTGAGGATTGAGGATTGAGGATTGAGGATTGAGGATTGAGGATTGAAGATTGAGGATTGAGGATTGAGGATTAAAGATTGAGTATTGAGGATTGAGGATTGAGGATTGAGGATTGAAGATTGAATATTGATGAATGAAGATTGAGGATTGAGGGTTGAGGGTTGTGGATTGAGGACGAGGACTGAGGGTTGAGTATTGATGTTTGAGGTCTGAGGATTGAGGATTGAGGGTTGAGAATTGAGGATTGAGGATTGAGGGTTGAGAATTGAGGATTGAGGATTGAGGATTGAGAATTGAGGATTGAGGATTGAAGATTGAGTATTGAGGATTGAAGATTGAGAATTGAGGATTGAGCCTTGAGGATTGAAGATGAGGGCTGAGGGTTGAGGATTGAGGTTTGAAGACTGAGGATTGAGGATTGAGGATTGAGAGTTGAGGATTGAGGATTGAGGATTGAAGATTGAGGATTGGGTATTGAGGATTGAAGAATGAGCATTGAGTGTTGAGGATTGAGGATTGAAGATTGAGGATTGAGGATTGAGGTTTGAGGATTGAAGATTGAGTATTGAGGGTTGATGGTTGAGGATTGAGGATTGAGTATTGATAATTGAGCATTGAGGATTGAACATTGTGGACTGAGTGTTGAGGGCTGAGTGATGAGAATTGATGTTTGTGGATAGAGATTTGAAGATTGCAGATTGGGTATTGAGTATTGAAAACTGTGAATTGAGGATATTCTATTGGGGATTGAGGATTAACAACTGATTGTTGAGTACTGAGGGCTGAAAATTGAGGATTCAGGATTGAGGATTCAGAATTGTGGTTTGAGGACTGAGGATTGAAGATTGAAGATTGACGTATTGAGGGTTGAGGATTGAGGATTGAGGATTGAGGATTGAGGTTGAGGGCTGAGGGTTGAAGATTGAGGTGTGAGGACTCAGGACTGAGGATTGAGGTTTGAGAATTGAGGATTGAGTATTGAGGATTGAAGATTGAGGATAGGGTATTGAGGATTGATGAATGAGGATGGAGGATGGGCGATTGAGGATTGAGGATTGAAGATTGAGTACTCAGGATTGGAGATTGACGATTGAGTATTGAAGATTGAGGATTGGGGATTGAGGATTGATGACTGAGGATTCAGGATTGAGGATTCAGATTTGAGGTTTGAGGACTGAGGATTGAGGATTGAGGATTGAAGATTGAATATTGATGATTGAAGATTGAGTATTGAGGATTGAGGGTTGTGTATTGAGGACGAGGACTGAGGGTTGAGTATTGATGTTTGAGGTCTCAGGATTGAGGATTGAGGATTGAGAATAGAGGATTGAGGATTGAGGATTGAAGATTGAGGATTTGGTGTTGAGGATTGAAGAATGAGGATTGAGGATTGATGATTGAGGATTGAGGGTTGAAGATTGAGTATTGAGGATTGAAGATTGAGGGTTGAGGATTGAGGATTGAGGATTGAGGAATGAGGATTGAGGATTGAAGATTGAGTATTGATGATTGAAGATTGAGGATTCAGGATTGAGGACTGAGTATTGAGGATTGAAGATTGGGGATTCAGGATTGAGGATTGAGGATTGAGGAATGAGGACTGAGGATTGAGGGTTGTGGATTGGGGACCAGAACTGAGGGTTGAATATTGATGTTAGAGGTCTGAGGATTGCGGATTGAGGATTGAGAATTGAGGATTGAGGATTGGGGATTGAGGATTGAGGATCGAGGATTGAAGATTAAGGATTGAGGATTGAGGATTGAGGATTGAAGATTGAGATTTGGGTATTAAGGATTGAAGAATGAGGTTTGAGGATTGAGGATTCAGGATTGAGGATTGAAGATTGAGGATTGAGGATTCAGGACTGAAGATTGAGGATTGGGTATTGAGGATTGAAGAATGAGGATTGAGGATTGAGGATTGAGGATTGAGGATTGAGGATTGAGGATTGAGGATTGAGGATTGAGGATTGAAGATTGATTATTGAGGATTGAAGATTGTGGTTTGAGGACAGAGGATTGAGGCTTGAGGATTGAGGATTGAGGATTGAGGATTGAGGATTGAGGATTGAGGATTTAAGATTGAGGATTGGGTATTGAGAATTGAACATTGAGGATTGAGGATTGAGGATTGAGGATTGAGGACTGAAGATTGAATATTGATGATTGAAGATTGAGGATTGAGGATTGAGGGTTGTGGATTGGGGACCAGGACTGAGGGTTGAATATTGACGTTTGAGGACTGATGATTGAGGATTGAGGATTGAGGATTGAGGATTGAGAATTGAGGATTGAGGATTGAACATTGCGTATTGAGGGCTGAAGATTGAGGATTGAGGATTGAGGATTGAAGATTGAGGACTTAGTGTTGAGGGTTGGGTGATGGGAATTGACGTTTGTGGATTGAGATTTGAAGATTGAAGAATGGGGATTGATTAGTGTAAGCTGTGAATTGAGGATATTCTGTTGAGGATTGAGGATTGACAATTGATTGTTGAGGACTGAGGGCTGAAGGTTGAGGATTCAGGATTGAGGATTCGGTATTGAGGTTTGAGGACTGAGGATTGAGGGTTGAGGATTGAGGATTGAGGATTGACGCTTGAGGATTGAGGGTTGAGGATGGAGGCTTGAAGAGAGAGGACTGAGTGTTGAGGATTGAATGTTTAGGATTGATGTTTGAGGATTGAGATATGATTATTGAATATTGCGGTTTGAGTATTGAACCATGAGAGTTCAGGATATTCTATTGAGTATTGAGAATTGAGGATTGATTCTTGTGTATTGAGGATTGGTGGTTGAGTGTTGTGTGTTGAATATTGAGGATTCGGGATTCAGAATTGAGGATTGAGGATTGAAGATTGAGTATTGAGGATTGATGATTGAGGATTTTGGATTGAGGATTGAAGATTGAGTATTGAGGATTGAAGATTGAGTATTGAGGATCGAGGATTGAGGAGTGAGGATTGACGATGAGGTCTGAAGGATGAGGATTGAGGTTTGAGGACTCAGGACTGAGGATTGAGGATTGAGGATTGAGGATTGAGGATTGAGGATTGAAGATTGAGGATCGGGTATTGAGGATTGAAGAATGAGGATTGAGGATTGAGGATTGAGGATTGAGGATTGAAGATTGAGTGTTCAGGATTGAGGATTCAGGATTGTGGTTTGAGGACTGAGGATTGAGGATTGGGGATTGAGGATTGAGGATTGGGGATTGAGGATTGAGGATCGAGGATTGAAGATTGAAGATTGGGTATTGAGGATTGTACATTGAGGATTGAGGATTGAGGATTGAGGATTGATGATTGAGGATTGAAGATTGAATATTGATGATTGAAGGTTGAGGATTGAGGATTGAGTGTTGTGGATTGAGGACGAGGACTGAGGGTTGAGTATTGATGTTTGAGGTCTGAGGATTGAGGATTGAGGATTGAAGATTGAGGGTTGGGTATTGAGGATTGAAGAACGTGGACTGAGGATTGAGGATTGAGGATTGAGGATTGAAGATTGAGTATTGAGGATTGAAGATTGAGGATTGAGGATTGAGGACTGAGGATTGAGGATTGAGGATTGAGGATTGAGGATTGAGGATTGAAGATTGAGGATTGAGGATTGAGGATTAAAGATTGAGTATTGAGGATTGAGGATTGAGGATTGAGGATTGAAGATTGAATATTGATGAATGAAGATTGAGGATTGAGGGTTGAGGGTTGTGGATTGAGGACGAGGACTGAGGGTTGAGTATTGATGTTTGAGGTCTGAGGATTGAGGATTGAGGGTTGAGAATTGAGGATTGAGGATTGAGGGTTGAGAATTGAGGATTGAGGATTGAGGATTGAGAATTGAGGATTCAGGATTGAAGATTGAGTATTGAGGATTGAAGATTGAGAATTGAGGATTGAGGATTGAGGATTGAAGATGAGGGCTGAGGGTTGAGGATTGAGGTTTGAAGACTGAGGATTGAGGATTGAGGATTGAGAGTTGAGGATTGAGGATTGAGGATTGAAGATTGAGGATTGGGTATTGAGGATTGAAGAATGAGCATTGAGTGTTGAGGATTGAGGATTGAAGATTGAGGATTGAGGATTGAGGTTTGAGGATTGAAGATTGAGTATTGAGGGTTGATGGTTGAGGATTGAGGATTGAGTATTGATAATTGAGCATTGAGGATTGAACATTGTGGACTGAGTGTTGAGGGCTGAGTGATGAGAATTGATGTTTGTGGATAGAGATTTGAAGATTGCAGATTGGGTATTGAGTATTGAAAACTGTGAATTGAGGATATTCTATTGGGGATTGAGGATTAACAACTGATTGTTGAGTACTGAGGGCTGAAAATTGAGGATTCAGGATTGAGGATTCAGAATTGTGGTTTGAGGACTGAGGATTGAAGATTGAAGATTGACGTATTGAGGGTTGAGGATTGAGGATTGAGGATTGAGGATTGAGGTTGAGGGCTGAGGGTTGAAGATTGAGGTGTGAGGACTCAGGACTGAGGATTGAGGTTTGAGAATTGAGGATTGAGTATTGAGGATTGAAGATTGAGGATAGGGTATTGAGGATTGATGAATGAGGATGGAGGATGGGCGATTGAGGATTGAGGATTGAAGATTGAGTACTCAGGATTGGAGATTGACGATTGAGTATTGAAGATTGAGGATTGGGGATTGAGGATTGATGATTGAGGATTCAGGATTGAGGATTCAGATTTGAGGTTTGAGGACTGAGGATTGAGGATTGAGGATTGAAGATTGAATATTGATGATTGAAGATTGAGTATTGAGGATTGAGGGTTGTGTATTGAGGACGAGGACTGAGGGTTGAGTATTGATGTTTGAGGTCTCAGGATTGAGGATTGAGGATTGAGAATAGAGGATTGAGGATTGAGGATTGAAGATTGAGGATTTGGTGTTGAGGATTAAAGAATGAGGATTGAGGATTGATGATTGAGGATTGAGGGTTGAAGATTGAAGATTGGGTATTGAGGATTGAACATTGAGGATTGAGAATTGAGGATTGAGGATTGAGGATTGAGGATTGAGGATTGAAGATTGAATATTGATCATTGAAGGTTGAGGATTGAGGAATGAGTGTTGTGGATTCAGGACGAGGACTGAGGGTTGAGTATTGATGTTTGAGGTCTGAGGATTGAGGATAGAGGATTGAGAATTGAGGATTGAGGATTGAGGATTGAAGATTGAGGATTGGGTATTGAGGATTGAAGAATGAGCACTGAGGATTGAGGATCGAGTATTGAGGATTGAAGATTGAGTATTGAGGATTGAAGATTGAGGATTGAGGATTGAGGATTGAGGATTGAGTATTGAGGATTGAGGATTGAGGATTGAAGATTGAGGAATGAGGATTAAAGGTTGAGCATTGAGGATAGAGGATTGAGGTTTGATGATTGAGGATTGAGGATTGAGGATTGAGGATTGAGGATTGAGTATTGAAGATTGAGGATTGGGTATTGGGGATTGAAGAATGAGGATTGAGGATTGAGGATTGAGGATTGAGGTTTGAGGATTGAGGATTGAGGATTGAGGATAGAGGATTGAAGATTGATTATTGAGGATTGAAGATTGTGGTTTGAGGACAGAGGATGGAGGCTCGAGGATTGAGGGTTGAGGATTGAGGATTGAGGATTGAGGATTGAGGATTTAAGATTGAGGATTGGGTATTGAGAATTGAACATTGAGGATTGAGGATTGAGGATTGAGGATTGAGGACTGAAGATTGAATATTGATGATTGAAGATTGAGGATTGAGGATTGAGGGTTGAGGGTTGTGGATTGGGGACCAGGACTGAGGGTCGAATATTGACGTTTGAGCACTGAGGATTGAGGATTGAGGATTGAGGATTGAGGATTGAAGATTGAGGATTGGGTATTGAGGATTGAAGAATGAGGATTGAGGATTGAGGATTGAGGCCTGAGGATTGAGAATTGAGAACTGAGGATGAGGACTGAGGGCTGAGGGTTGAGGTTTGAGGAATGAGGATTGGGGGTTGAGGATTGAGGATTGAGGATTGAAGATTGAGGATTGAGTACTGAAGATTGAGTATTGATGACTGAGGATTGAGGATTGAGGATTGTGGATTGAGGATTGGGGATTGAGGATTGAAGATTGAGGATTGAGGATTGAGGATTGATAATTGAGGATTGAGGATTGACGATTGAAGATTGAGGATTGGGGACTGAGAGTTGATGGCTGAGTGATGAGAATTGATGTGTGTGGATAGAGATATGAAGATTGCAGATTGAGTATTGCGTATGGAAAACTCGGAACTGAGGATATTCTAGTGAGGATTGAGGATTGACAGCTGATTGTTGAGGACTGAGGTCTGCAGATTGAGGATTCAGGATTGAGGATTCAGGACTGTGGTTTGAGGACTGTGGATTGAGGATTGAGGATTGGGGATTGAGGATTGAGGATCGAGGATTGAAGATTGAAGATTGGGTATTGAGGATTGAACATTGAGGATTGAGAATTGAGGATTGAGGATTGAGGATTGAGGATTGAGGATTGAAGATTGAATATTGATCACTGAAGGTTGAGGATTGAGGAATGAGTGTTGTGGATTCAGGACGAGGACTGAGGGTTGAGTATTGATGTTTGAGGTCTGAGGATTGAGGATAGAGGATTGAGAATTGAGGATTGAGGATTGAGGATTGAAGATTGAGGATTGGGTATTGAGGATTGAAGACTGAGCACTGAGGATTGAGGATCGAGTATTGAGGATTGAAGATTGAGTATTGAGGATTGAAGATTGAGGATTGAGGATTGAGGATTGAGGATTGGGTATTGAGGATTGAGGATTGAGGATTGAAGATTGAGGATTGAGGATTAAAGGTTGAGCATTGAGGATAGAGGATTGAGTTTTGATGATTGAGGATTGAGGATTGAGGATTGAGGATTGAGGATTGAGTATTGAAGATTGAGGATTGATGATTGAGGATTGAGGATTGAGGATTGAGGATTGAGTATTGGAGATTGAGGATTGAAGATTGAGGATTGAGGATTGAGGATTAATGATTGAGTATTGAGGATTGAAGATTGAGAATTGAGGATTCAGGATTGAACATTGTGGACTGAGTGTTGAGGGTTGAGTGATGAGAATTGATGTTTGTGGATAGAGATTTGAAGATTGCAGATTGGGTATTGAGTATTGAAAACTGTGAATTGAGGATATTCTATTGGGGATTGAGGATTGACAACTGACTGTTGAGGACTGAGGGCTGAAGATTGAGGATTCAGGATTGAGGATTCAGAATTGTGGTTTGAGGACTGATGATTGAAGATTGAAGATTGAGTATTGAGGGTTGAGGATTGAGGATTGAGGATTGAGGATTGAGGTTGAGGGCTGAGGGTTGAAGATTGAGGTGTGAGGACTCAGGACTGAGGATTGAGGATTGAGAATTGAGGATTGAGTATTGAGGATTGAAGATTGAGGATAGGGTATCGAGGATTGAAGAATGAAGATGGAGGATGGGCGATTGAGGATTGAGGATTGAAGATTGAGTATTCAGGATTGGAGATTGACGATTGAGGATTGAGGATTGAGGACCGAGGATTGAGGATTGAGGATTGAAGATTGAGTATTGAGGATTGAAGATTGAGGATTGAGGATTGACGATTGAGGATTGAGGATTGAGTATTGAAGATTGAGGCTTGGGGACTGAGTGTTGAGGGTTGAGTGATGAGGATTGTTGTTTGTGGATAGAGATTGGAGGATTGCAGATTCAGTATTGAGTATTGAAACCTGTGAATTGAGGATATTCTATTGAGGATTGAGGATTGACAACTGATTGTTGAGGACTGAGGGCTGAAGATTGAGGATTCAGGATTCAGGATTCAGAATTGAGGTTTGAGGACTGAGGATTGAGGATTGAGGATTGAGGATTGAGGATTGAGGATTGAAGATGCAGTATTGAGGATTGAATATTGAGGATTGAGGATTGAGGATTGAGGATTGAGGATTGAGGATTGAGGATTGAGTACTGAAGATTGAGTATTGATGACTGAGGATTCAGGATTGAGGATTGAGGACTGATGACTGAGGATTTAGGATTGAAGATTGAATATTGATGATTGAAGATTCAGGATTGAGGATTGAGTGTTGTGGATTGAGGACGAGGACTGAGGGCTGTGTATTGATGTTTGAGGTCTGAGGATTGATGATTGAGGATCGAGAATAGAGGATTGAGGATGGAGGATTGAAGATTGAGGATTTGGTGTTGAGGATTTAAGAATGAGGATTGAGGATTGAGGATTGATGATTCAGGATTGAAGATTGAGTATTGAGGATTGAAGATTGAGGATTGAGGATTGGGGATTGAGGGTTGAGGATTGAGGATTGAGGATTGAGGATTGACAACTGATTCTTGAGGACTGAGGGCTGAAGATTGAGGATTCAGGATTGAGGATTCAGATTTGAGGTTTGAGGACTGAGGATTGAGGATTCAGGACTGAAGGTTGAATATTGATGATTGAAGATTGAGTATTGAGGATTGAGGGTTGTGTATTGAGGACGAGGACTGAGGGTTGAGTATTGATGTTTGAGGTCTGAGGATTGAAGATTGAGGATTGAGAGTAGAGTATTGAGGATTGAGGGTTGAAGATTGAGGATTTGGTGTTGAGGATTGAAGAATGAGTATTGAGGATTGATGATTGAGGATTGAGGGTTGAAGATTGAGTATTGAGGATTGAAGATTGAGGATTCAGGATTGAGGATTGAGGATTGAGGATTGAGGATTGAGGATTGAGGATTGAAGATTGAGGATTGGGTATTGAGGATTGAAGAATGAGGATTGAGGATTTAGGAGTGAGGCCTGAGGATTGAGCATTGAGAACTGAGGATGAGGACTGAGGGCTGAGGGTTGAGGTTTGAGGAATGAGGATTGGGGGTTGAGGATTGAGGATTGAGGATTGAGGTTTGAGGATTGAGTACTGAAGATTGAGTATTGATGACTGAGGATTGAGGATTGAGGATTGTGAATTGAGGATTGAGGATTGAGGATTGAAGATTGAGTATTGAGGATTGAAGATTGAGGATTGAGTATTGAGGATCGAGGATTCAGAATGAGGGCTTGGGGTTGAGGATTGAGGTTTGAGGATTGAGGTCTGAGGATTGAGGATTGATGACTGAGTATTGAGGACTGAAGATTGACGATTGAGGATTGAGGATTGAGGATTGAGGATTGGGGATTGAGAATTGAAGATTGAGGATTGGGGACTGAGTGTTGAGGGTTGATTGATGAGGATTGATGTTTGTGGATAGAGATTTGAAGATTGCAGATTGAGTATTGAGTATTGAAACCTGTGAATTGAGGATATTCTATTGAGGATTGAGGATTGACAACTGATTGTTGAGGACTGAGGGCTGAAGATTGAGGATTCAGTGTTGAGGATTCAGAATTGAGGTTTGAGGACTGAGGATTGAGGATTGAGGATTGAGGATTGAGGATTGAGGATTGAGGATTGAGGATTGAGGACTGAGGATTGAGGATTGAGGATTGACAACTGATTGTTGAGGACTGAGGGCTGAAGATTGAGGATTCAGTGTTGAGGATTCAGAATTGAGGTTTGAGGACTGAGGATTGAGGATTGAGGATTGAGGATTGAGGATTGAGGATTGAGGATTGAGGATTGAGGACTGAGGATTGAGGATTGAGTATTGAGCATTGAGGATTGAAGATTGAGGACTGTTGATTGAGGATTGAAGATTGAGGATTAAGGATTGAGGATTGAGGATTGAGGTTTGAGGAATGAGGATTGAGGATTGAGGATTGAGGATTGAGGATTGAGGACGAGGACTGACGGTTGAAGATTGTGGCTTGAGGATTGAGGATTGAGAATTGAGGATGTGGACTGAGGTTTGAGGATGAGGGCTGAGGGTTGAGGATTGAAGAATGAGGATTGAGGATTGAGGATTGAGGATTGAAGATTGAGGATTGGGTATTGAGGATTGAAGAATGAGGATTGAGGATTGAGGACTGAGGATTGAGGATTGAGGATTGAGGATTGAAGATTGAGTATTGAGGATTGAAGGTTGAGGATTGAGGACTGAGGATTGAGGATTCAGTATTCTGGTTTGAGGACTGAGGATTGAGGATTGAGGATTGGGGATTGAGGATTGAGGATCGAGGATTGAAGATTGAAGATTGGGTATTGAGGATTGAACATTGAGGATTGAGGATTGAGGATTGAGGGTTGAGGGTTGAGGATTGAAGATTGAATATTGATGATTGAACGTTGAGGATTGAGGATTGAGGGTTGTGGGTTCAGGACGAGGACTGATGGTTGAGTATTGATGTTTGAGGTCTGAGGATTGAGGATAGAGGATTGAGAATTGAGGATTGAGGATTGAGGATTGAAGATTGAGGATTCCGTATTGAGGATTGAAGAATGAGGACTGAGGATTGAGGATTGAGGATTGAGGATTGAGGATTGTATATTGATGTTTGAAGGTTGAGGATTGAGGACTGAGGGTTGTGGATTCAGGACGAGGACTGAGGGTTGAGTATTGATGTTTGAGGTCTGAGGATTGAGGATAGAGGAATGAGAATTGAGGATTGAGTATTGAGGATTGAAGATTGATGATTGAGGATTGTGGATTGAGGATTGAGGATTGAACATTGAGGACTGAGTGTTGAGGGTTGAGTGATGAGAATTGGTGTTTGTGGATAGAGGTTTGATGATTGCAGGTTGAGCATTGAGTATTGAGAACTGTGAATTGAGGATATTTTATTGAGCATTGAGGATTGGCAACTGATTGTTGAGGACTGAGGGCTGAAGATTGAGGATTCAGGATTGAGGATTCAGAATTGAGTTTGAGGACTGAGGATTGAGGATTGAAGATTTATTATTGAGGATTGAAGATTGAGGATTGAGGATTCAGGATCGAGGATTGAGGATTGAGGATTGAGGATTGAAGATTGAGGACTGGGGACTGAGTGTTGTGGGTTGAGTGATGAGAATTGGTGTTTGTGGATAGAGATTTAAAGATTGCAGATTGAGTATTGAGTATTGAAAACTGTGAATTGATGATATTCTATTGAGGATTGAGAATTCACAACTGATTGTTGAGGACTGAGGTCTGAAGGTTGAGGATTCAGTATTGAGGATCCAGGATTGAGGTTTTAGGACTGAGGATTGAGGATAGAGGATTGAGGATTGAGGATTGAGGATTGAGTATTGAGTATTGAGGATTGAAGATTGAGGATTGGGTATTGCGGATCGAAGATTGAGTATTGAGGACTGAGGATTGAGGATTGAGGATCGAGGATTGAGGATTGAGGATTCAAGATTGAGTATTGAGGATTGATGGCTGAGGATTGAAGATTGAGGATTGGGTATTGAGGATTGAAGATTGAGGATTGGGGATTGAGGATTGACGATTGAGGATTGAGTATTGAGGATTGAGAATTGAGGATTGAGGATTGAAGTCTGAGTATTGAGGATTGAAGATTGAGAATTGAGGATTGAGGATTGAGGATTGAAGATGAGGGCTGAGGGTTGAGGATTGATGTTTGAAGACTGAGGATTGAGGATTGAGGATTGAGAGTTGAGGATTGAGGATTGAGGATTGAAGATTGAGGATTGGGTATTGAGGATTGAAGAATGAGCATTGAGTGTTGAGGATTGAGGATTGAAGATTGAGGATTGAGGATTGAGGTTTGAGGATTGAAGATTGAGTATTGAGGGTTGAAGGTTGAGGATTGAGGATTGAGGATTGATAATTGAGCATTGAGGATTGAACATTGTGGACTGAGTGTTGAGGGCTGAGTGATGAGAATTGATGTTTGTGGATAGAGATTTGAAGATTGCAGATTGGGTATTGAGTATTGAAAACTGTGAATTGAGGATATTCTATTGGGGATTGAGGATTAACAACTGATTGTTGAGTACTGAGGGCTGAAGATTGAGGATTCAGGATTGAGGATTCAGAATTGTGGTTTGAGGACTGAGGATTGAAGATTGAAGATTGACGTATTGAGTGTTGAGGATTGAGGATTGAGGATTGAGGTTGAGGGCTGAGGGTTGAAGATTGAGGTGTGAGGACTCAGGACTGAGGATTGAGGTTTGATAATTGAGCATTGAGTATTGAGGATTGAAGATTGAGGATAGGGTATTGAGGATTGATGAATGAGGATGGAGGATTGGCGATTGAGGATTGAGGATTGAAGATTGAGTACTCAGGATTGGAGATTGACGATTGAGGATCGAGGATTGAGGATTGAGGATTGAAGATTGAGTATTGAGGATTGAAGATTGAGGATTGAGCATTGACGATTGAGGATTGAGGATTGAGAATTGAAGATTGAGGATTGGGGACTGAGTGTTGAGGGTTGAGTGATGAGGATTGATGTTTGTGGATAGATATTCGAAGATTGCAGATTCAGTATTGAGTACTGAAACCTGTGAATTGAGGATATTCTATTGAGGATTGAGGATTGACAACTGATTGTTGAGGAATGAGGGCTGAAGATTGAGGATTCAGGATTGAGGATTCAGAATTGAGGTTTGAGGACTGAGGATTGGGGATTGAGGATTGAGGATTGAGGATTGAGGATTGAGGATTGAAGATTCAGTATTGAGGATTGAAGATTGAGGATTGAGGATTGAGGATTGAGGATTGAGGATTGAGGATTGAGGATTGAGTACTGAAGATTATGAATTGATGACTGAGGATTCAGGATTGAGGATTGAGGACTGAGGATTGAGGATTGAGGATTGAAGATTGAAAATTGATGATTGAAGATTGAGGATTGAGGATTGAGTGTTGTGGATTGAGGACGAGGTCTGAGGGTTGAGTATTGATGTTTGAGGTCTGTGGATTGATGATTGAGGATCGAGAATAGAGGATTGAGGATGGAGGATTGAAGATTGAGGATTTCGTGTTGAGGATTGAAGAATGAGGATTGAGGATTGAGGATTGAGGACTGAGGATTGAAGATTGAGTATTGAGGATTGAAGATTGAGGATTGAGGATTTGGGATTGAGGATTGAGGATTGAGGATTGAGGATTGAGGATTGACAACTGATTGTTGAGGACTGAGGGCTGAAGATTGAGGATTCAGAATTGAGGATTCAGGATTGTGGTTTGAGGACAGAGGATTGAGGATTGAGAATTGAGCATTGAGGATTGAGGATTGAGGATTGAAGATTGAGGATTGGGTATTGCGGATTGAATATTGAGGATTGAGGATTGAGGATTGAGGATTGAGGATTCAGGGTTGAGGATTCAGGATTGAGGATTCAGGATTGTGGTTTGAGGACAGAGGATTGAGGCTTGAGGATTGAGGATTGAGGATTGAGGATTGAGGATTGAGGATTGAGGATTTAAGATTGAGGATTGGGTATTGAGGATTGAAGATTGAGGATTGAAGATTTAGGATTGAGGATTGAGGACTGAGGATTGAAGATTGAGTATTGAGGATTGAGGATTAAAGGTTGAGCATTGAGGATTGAAGATTGAGGATTGATGATTGAGGATTGAGGATTGAGGATTGAGGATTGAGGACTGAGTATTGAAGATTGAGGATTGATGATTGAGGATTGAGGATTGAGGATTGAGGATTGAGTATTGGGGATTGAGGATTTAAGATTGAGGATTGAGGATTGAGGATTAATGATTGAGTATTGAGGATTGAACATTGAGGACTGAGTGTTGAGGGTTGAGTGATGAGAATTGATGTGTGTGGATAGAGATTTGAAGATTGCAGATTGAGTATTGAGTATTGAATACTGTGAATTGAGGATATTCTATTGGGGATTGAGGATTGAAAACAGATTGTTGAGGACTGAGGGCTGAAGATTGAGGATACAGGATTGAGGATTCAGAATTGTGGTTTGAGGACTGAGGATTGAAGATTGAGTATTGAGGATTGAAGATTGAGGGTTGAGGATTGGGTATTGAGGATTGAGGATTGAGGATGAGGGCTGAGGGTTGAAGATTGAGCTTTGAGGACTCAGGACTGAGGATTGAGAATTGAGAATTGAGGATTGAGGATTGAGGATTGAAGATTGAGGATAGGGTATTGAGGATTGAAGAATGAGGATTGAGGATGGGCGATTGAGGATTGAGGATTGATGATTGAGTATTCAGGATTGGAGATTGACGATTGAGGATTGAGGATTGAGGATCGAGGATTGAGGATTGAGGATTGAAGATTGAGTATTGAGAATTGAAGATTGAGGATTGCTGATTGAGGATTGAGGATTGAGGATTGAGGATTGAGAATTGAAGATTGAGGATTGGGAACTGAGTGTTGAGGGTTGAGTGATGAGGATTGATGTTTGTGGATAGAGATTTGAAGATTTCAGATTGAGTATTGAGTATTGAAACCTGTGAATTGAGGATATTCTATTGAGGATTGAGGATTGACAACTGATTGTTGAGGACTGAGGGCTGAAGATTGAGGATTCAGGGTTGAGGATTCAGAATTCAGGTTTGAGGACTGAGGATTGAGGATTGAGGATTGAGGATTGAGGATTGAGTATTGATGATTGAAGATTGAGGATTGAGGATTGAGGATCGACGATTGAGGATGAGGGCTGAGGGTTGAGGATTGAGGTTTGAGGATTGAGGGCTGAGGATTGAGGATTGATGATTGAGTATTGAGGATTGAAGATTGAGGATTGAGGATTGAGGATTGAGGATTGAGGATTGAGGATTGAAAATTGAGGACTGGGGACTGAGTGTTGAGGGTTGAGTGATAAGAATTGGAGTTTGTGGATGGAGATTTAAAGATTGCAGGTTGAGTATTGAGTATTGAAAACTGTGAATTGATGATATTCTATTGAGGATTGAGAATTGACAACTGATTGTTGAGGACTGAGGGCTGAAGATTGAGGATTCAGGGTTGAGGATTCAGAATTGAGGTTTGAGGACTGAGGATTGAGGATTGAGGATTGAGGATTGAGGATTGAGGATTGAGGATTGAGGATTGAGGACTGAGGATTGAGGATTGAGTATTGAGCATTGGGGATTGAAGATTGAGGACTGTTGATTGAGGATTGAAGATTGAGGATTAAGGATTGAGGATTGAGGATTGAGGTTTGAGGAATGAGGATTGAGGATTGAGGATTGAGGATTGTGGACGAGGACTGACGGTTGAGGATTGTGGCTTGAGGATTGAGGATTGAGAATTGAGGATGTGGACTGAGGTTTGAGGATGAGGGCTGAGGGTTGAGGATTGAAGAATGAGGATTGAGGATTGAGGATTGAGGATTGAGGATTGAGGATTGAAGATTGAGCATTGAGGATTGAAGATTGAAGATTGGGTATTGAGGATTGAACATTGAGGATTGAGGATTGAGGATTGAGGATTGAGGGTTGAGGATTGATGATTGAGGATTGAAGATTGAATATTGATGATTGGAGGATGTGGATTGAGGATTGAGGATTGAAGAGTGAGTATTGAGGATTGAAGATTGAGGATTGAGGATTGAAGATTGAGGATTGGGGACTGTGTGTTCAGCGTTGAGTGGTGAGAATTGATGTTTGTGGATAGAGATATGAAGATTGCAGATTGACAATTGCGTATGGAAAACTCGGAACTGACGATGTTCTATTGAGGATTGAGGATTGACAACTGATTGTTGAGGACTGAGGGCTGAAGATTGAGGTTTCAGGATTGAGGATTCAGGATTCTGGTTTGAGGACTGAGGATTGAGGATTGAGGATTGAGGATTGAGAATTGAGGATAGAGGATTGAAGATTGAGGATTGGGTATTGAGGATTGAACATTGAGGATTGAGGATTGAGGATTGAGGATTGGGTATTGAGGATTGAAGAATGAGAATTGAGGATTGAGGATTGAGGCCTGAGGATTGAGAATTGAGAACTGAGGATGAGGACTGAGGGCTGAGGGTTGAGGTTTGAGGAATGAGGACTGACGATTGAGGATTGAGGATTGAAGATTGAGTATTGAGGATTGAAGATTGTGGATTGAGGATTGAGGATTGAGGATTGAGGATTGAAGATTGAGGATTGGGGACTGAGTGTTGAGGGCTGAGTGATGAGAATTGATGTTTGCGGATAGAGATTTGAAGATTGCAGATTGAGTATTGCGTATGGAAAACTCTGAACTGAGGATATTCTATTGTGGATGGAGGATTGACAGCTGATTGTTGAGGACCGAGGGCTGAAGATTGAGGATTCAGGATTGAGGATTCAGGATTGTGGTTTGAGGACAGAGGATTGAGGATTGAGAATTGAGGATTGAGGATTGAGGATTGAGGATTGAAGATTGAGGATTGGGTATTGCGGGTCGAATATTGAGGATTGAGGATTGAGGACTGAGGATTGAGGATTCAGGACTGAGGATTCAGGATTGAGGATTCAGGATTGTGGTTTGAGGACAGAGGATTGAGGCTTGAGGATTCAGGATTGAGGATTGAGGATTGAGGATTGAGGATTTAAGATTGAGGATTGGGTATTGAGAATTGAACATTGTGGATTGAGGATTGAGGATTGAGGATTGAGGACTGAAGATTGAATATTGATGATTGAAGATTGAGTATTGAGGATTGAGGGTTGTGGGTTGGGGACCAGGACTGAGGGTTGAATATTGACGTTTGAGGACTGAGGATTGAGGATTGAGGATTGAGGATTGAGGATTGAGGATTGAGGATTGAAGATTGAGGATTGGGTATTGAGGATTGAAGAATGAGGATTGAGGATTTAGGAGTGAGGCCTGAGGATTGAGCATTGAGAACTGAGGATGAGGACTGAGGGCTGAGGGTTGAGGTTTGAGGAATGAGGATTGGGGGTTGAGGATTGAGGATTGAGGATTGAGGTTTGAGGATTGAGTACTGAAGATTGAGTATTGATGACTGAGGATTGAGGATTGAGGATTGTGAATTGAGGATTGAGGATTGAGTATTGAAGATTGAGTATTGAGGATTGAAGATTGAGGATTGAGTATTGAGGATCGAGGATTCAGAATGAGGGCTGGGGGTTGAGGATTGAGGTTTGAGGATTGAGGTCTGAGGATTGAGGATTGATGACTGAGTATTGAGGACTGAAGATTGACGATTGAGGATTGAGGATTGAGGATTCAGGATTGGGGATTGAGAATTGAAGATTGAGGATTGGGGACTGAGTGTTGAGGGTTGAGTGATGAGGATTGATGTTTGTGGATAGAGATTTGAAGATTGCAGATTGAGTATTGAGTATTGAAACCTGTGAATTGAGGATATTCTATTGAGGATTGAGGATTGACAACTGATTGTTGAGGACTGAGGGCTGAAGATTGAGGATTCAGGGTTGAGGATTCAGAATTGAGGTTTGAGGACTGAGGATTGAGGATTGAGGATTGAGGATTGAGGATTGAGGATTGAGGATTGAGGATTGAGGACTGAGGATTGAGGATTGAGTATTGAGCATTGAGGATTGAAGATTGAGGACTGTTGATTGAGGATTGAAGATTGAGGATTAAGGATTGAGGATTGAGGATTGAGGTTTGAGGAATGAGGATTGAGGATTGAGGATTGAGGATTGAGGATTGAGGACGAGGACTGACGGTTGAGGATTGTAGCTTGAGGATTGAGGATTGAGAATTGAGGATGTGGACTGAGGTTTGAGGATGAGGGCTGAGGGTTGAGGATTGAAGAATGAGGATTGAGGATTGAGGATTGAGGATTGAGGATTGAGGATTGAGGATTGAGGATTGACGATTGAGGATTGAGTATTGAGGATTGATAATTGAGGATTGAGGATTGAGGAGTGAGGATTGAGGATTGAGGATTGAGGATTGAGGATTGCTGATTGAGGATTGAAGATTGAGGATTGAGGATTGAGGATTGAGGATTGAGGATTGAGGATTGAAAATTGAGGACTGGGGACTGAGTGTTGAGGGTTGAGTGATAAGAATTGGTGTTTGTGGATGGAGATTTAAAGATTGCAGGTTGAGTATTGAGTATTGAAAACTGTGAATTGATGATATTCTATTGAGGATTGAGAATTGACAACTGATTGTTGAGGACTGAGGGCTGAAGATTGAGGATTCAGGGTTGAGGATTCAGAATTGAGGTTTGAGGACTGAGGATTGAGGATTGAGGATTGAGGATTGAGGATTGAGGATTGAGGATTGAGGATTGAGGACTGAGGATTGAGGATTGAGTATTGAGCATTGGGGATTGAAGATTGAGGACTGTTGATTGAGGATTGAAGATTGAGGATTAAGGATTGAGGATTGAGGATTGAGGTTTGAGGAATGAGGATTGAGGATTGAGGATTGAGGATTGTGGACGAGGACTGACGGTTGAGGATTGTGGCTTGAGGATTGAGGATTGAGAATTGAGGATGTGGACTGAGGTTTGAGGATGAGGGCTGAGGGTTGAGGATTGAAGAATGAGGATTGAGGATTGAGGATTGAGGATTGAGGATTGAGGATTGAAGATTGAGCATTGAGGATTGAAGATTGAAGATTGGGTATTGAGGATTGAACATTGAGGATTGAGGATTGAGGATTGAGGATTGAGGGTTGAGGATTGATGATTGAGGATTGAAGATTGAATATTGATGATTGGAGGATGTGGATTGAGGATTGAGGATTGAAGAGTGAGTATTGAGGATTGAAGATTGAGGATTGAGGATTGAAGATTGAGGATTGGGGACTGTGTGTTCAGCGTTGAGTGGTGAGAATTGATGTTTGTGGATAGAGATATGAAGATTGCAGATTGACAATTGCGTATGGAAAACTCGGAACTGACGATGTTCTATTGAGGATTGAGGATTGACAACTGATTGTTGAGGACTGAGGGCTGAAGATTGAGGTTTCAGGATTGAGGATTCAGGATTCTGGTTTGAGGACTGAGGATTGAGGATTGAGGATTGAGGATTGAGAATTGAGGATAGAGGATTGAAGATTGAGGATTGGGTATTGAGGATTGAACATTGAGGATTGAGGATTGAGGATTGAGGATTGGGTATTGAGGATTGAAGAATGAGAATTGAGGATTGAGGATTGAGGCCTGAGGATTGAGAATTGAGAACTGAGGATGAGGACTGAGGGCTGAGGGTTGAGGTTTGAGGAATGAGGACTGACGATTGAGGATTGAGGATTGAAGATTGAGTATTGAGGATTGAAGATTGTGGATTGAGGATTGAGGATTGAGGATTGAGGATTGAAGATTGAGGATTGGGGACTGAGTGTTGAGGGCTGAGTGATGAGAATTGATGTTTGCGGATAGAGATTTGAAGATTGCAGATTGAGTATTGCGTATGGAAAACTCTGAACTGAGGATATTCTATTGTGGATGGAGGATTGACAGCTGATTGTTGAGGACCGAGGGCTGAAGATTGAGGATTCAGGATTGAGGATTCAGGATTGTGGTTTGAGGACAGAGGATTGAGGATTGAGAATTGAGGATTGAGGATTGAGGATTGAGGATTGAAGATTGAGGATTGGGTATTGCGGGTCGAATATTGAGGATTGAGGATTGAGGACTGAGGATTGAGGATTCAGGACTGAGGATTCAGGATTGAGGATTCAGGATTGTGGTTTGAGGACAGAGGATTGAGGCTTGAGGATTCAGGATTGAGGATTGAGGATTGAGGATTGAGGATTTAAGATTGAGGATTGGGTATTGAGAATTGAACATTGTGGATTGAGGATTGAGGATTGAGGATTGAGGACTGAAGATTGAATATTGATGATTGAAGATTGAGTATTGAGGATTGAGGGTTGTGGGTTGGGGACCAGGACTGAGGGTTGAATATTGACGTTTGAGGACTGAGGATTGAGGATTGAGGATTGAGGATTGAGGATTGAGGATTGAGGATTGAAGATTGAGGATTGGGTATTGAGGATTGAAGAATGAGGATTGAGGATTTAGGAGTGAGGCCTGAGGATTGAGCATTGAGAACTGAGGATGAGGACTGAGGGCTGAGGGTTGAGGTTTGAGGAATGAGGATTGGGGGTTGAGGATTGAGGATTGAGGATTGAGGTTTGAGGATTGAGTACTGAAGATTGAGTATTGATGACTGAGGATTGAGGATTGAGGATTGTGAATTGAGGATTGAGGATTGAGTATTGAAGATTGAGTATTGAGGATTGAAGATTGAGGATTGAGTATTGAGGATCGAGGATTCAGAATGAGGGCTGGGGGTTGAGGATTGAGGTTTGAGGATTGAGGTCTGAGGATTGAGGATTGATGACTGAGTATTGAGGACTGAAGATTGACGATTGAGGATTGAGGATTGAGGATTCAGGATTGGGGATTGAGAATTGAAGATTGAGGATTGGGGACTGAGTGTTGAGGGTTGAGTGATGAGGATTGATGTTTGTGGATAGAGATTTGAAGATTGCAGATTGAGTATTGAGTATTGAAACCTGTGAATTGAGGATATTCTATTGAGGATTGAGGATTGACAACTGATTGTTGAGGACTGAGGGCTGAAGATTGAGGATTCAGGGTTGAGGATTCAGAATTGAGGTTTGAGGACTGAGGATTGAGGATTGAGGATTGAGGATTGAGGATTGAGGATTGAGGATTGAGGATTGAGGACTGAGGATTGAGGATTGAGTATTGAGCATTGAGGATTGAAGATTGAGGACTGTTGATTGAGGATTGAAGATTGAGGATTAAGGATTGAGGATTGAGGATTGAGGTTTGAGGAATGAGGATTGAGGATTGAGGATTGAGGATTGAGGATTGAGGACGAGGACTGACGGTTGAGGATTGTAGCTTGAGGATTGAGGATTGAGAATTGAGGATGTGGACTGAGGTTTGAGGATGAGGGCTGAGGGTTGAGGATTGAAGAATGAGGATTGAGGATTGAGGATTGAGGATTGAGGATTGAGGATTGACGATTGAGGATTGAGTATTGAGGATTGATAATTGAGGATTGAGGATTGAGGAGTGAGGATTGAGGATTGAGGATTGAGGATTGAGGATTGAGGACTGAAGATTGAGGATTGAGGATTGAGGATTAAAGATTGAGTATTGAGGATTGAGGGTTGAGGATTGAGGATTGAAGATTGAATATTGATGATTGAAGATTGAGGATTGAGGGTTGAGGGTTGTGGATTGAGGACGAGGACTGAGGGTTGAGTAATGATGTTTGAGGTCTGAGGATTGAGGATTGAGGGTTGAGAATTGAGGATTGGGGATTGAGGGTTGAGTATTGAGGATTGAGGATTGAAGATTGAGGATTGGGTATTGAGGATTGAAGAATGAGGACTGTGTATTGAGGATTGAGGATTGAAGATTGAGGATTGGGGATTGAGGATTGCCGATTGAGGATTGAGTATTGAGGATTGATAATTGAGGATTGAGGATTGAGGATTGAAGATTGAGGATTGGGTATTGAGGATTGAAGAATGAGGACTGAGGATTGAGGATTGAGGATTGAGGATTGAAGATTGAGTATTGAGGATTGAAGATTGAGGATTGAGGATTGAGGATTGAGGATTTAGGATTGATGATAGAGGATTGAAGATTGAGTATTGAGGATTGAAGATTGAGGGTTGAGGATTGAGGATTGAGGATTGAGGATTGAGGATTGAAGATTGAGGATTGGGGATTGAGGATTGACGATTGAGGATTGAGTATTGAGGATTGATAATTGAGGATTGAGGATTGACGATTGAAGATTGAGGATTGGGGACTGAGAGTTGATGGCTGAGTGATGAGAATTGATGTTTGTGGATAGAGATATGAAGATTGCAGATTGAGTATTGCGTATGGAAAACTCTGAACTGAGGATATTCTAGTGAGGATTGAGGATTGACAGCTGATTGTTGAGGACTGAGGTCTGAAGATTGAGGATTCAGGATTGAGGATTCAGGACTGTGGTTTGAGGACTGTGGATTGAGGATTGAGGATTGGGGATTGAGGATTGAGGATCGAGGATTGAAGATTGAAGATTGGGTATTGAGGATTGAACATTGAGGATTGAGAATTGAGGATTGAGGATTGAGGATTGAGGATTGAAGATTGAATATTGATCATTGAGGGTTGAGGATTGAGGATTGAGGATTGAGGGTTGTGGATTCAGGACGAGGTCTGAGGGATGAGTATTGATGTTTGAGGTCTGAGGATTGAGGATAGAGGATTGAGAATTGAGGACTGAGGATTGAGGATTGAAGATTGAGGATTGGTTATTGAGGATTGAAGAATGAGCACTGAGGATTGAGGATCGAGTATTGAGGCTTGAAGATTGAGTATTGAGGATTGAACATTGAGGATTGAGGATTGAGGATTGAGGATTGAGGATTGAGGATTGAGGATTGAATATTGAGGATTGAGGATTGAGGATTAAAGGTTGAGCATTGAGGATTGAGGATTGAGGATTGATGGTATTGAGGATTGAGGATGGAGGATTGAGGATTGAGGATTGTATTGAAGATTGAGGATTGATGATTGAGGACTGAGGATTGAGGATTGAGGATTGAGTATTGGGGATTGAGGATTGAAGATTGAGGATTGAGGATTGAGGATTAATGATTGAGTATTGAGGATTGAAGATTGAGAATTGAGGATTCAGGATTGAACATTGTGGACTGAGTGTTGAGGGTTGAGTGATGAGAATTGATGTTTGTGGATAGGGATTTGAAGATTGCAGATTGGGTATTGAGTATTGAAAACTGTGAATTGAGGATATTCTATTGGGGATTGAGTATTGACAACTGATTGTTGAGGACTGAGGGCTGAAGATTGAGGATTCAGGATTGAGGATTCAGGATTGTGGTTTGAGGACAGAGGATTGAGGCTTGAGGATTGAGGATTGAGGATTGAGGATTGAGGATTGAGGATTTAGGATTGAGGATTGGGTATTGAGAATTGAACATTGAGGATTGAGGATTGAGGATTGAGGATTGAGGACTGAAGAATGAATATTGATGATTGAAGATTGAGTATTGAGGATTGAGGGTTGTGGGTTGGGGACCAGGACTGAGGGTTGAATATTGACGTTTGAGGACTGAGGATTGAGGATTGAGGATTGAGGATTGAGGATTGAGGATTGAGGATTGAGGATTGAAGATTGAGGATTGGGTATTGAGGATTGAAGAATGAGGATTGAGGATTTAGGAGTGAGGCCTGAGGATTGAGCATTGAGAACTGAGGATGAGGACTGAGGGCTGAGGGTTGCGGTTTGAGGAATGAGGATTGGGGGTTGAGGATTGAGGATTGAGGATTGAGGTTTGAGGATTGAGTACTGAAGTTTGAGTATTGATGACTGAGGATTGAGGATTGAGGATTGTGAATTGAGGATTGAGGATTGAGGATTGAAGATTGAGTATTGAGGATTGAAGATTGAGGATTGAGTATTGAGGATCGAGGATTCAGAATGAGGGCTGGGGGTTGAGGATTGAGGTTTGAGGATTGAGGTCTGAGGATTGAGGATTGATGACTGAGTATTGAGGATTGAAGATTGACGATTGAGGATTGAGGATTGAGGATTGAAGATTGAGGATTGGGGACTGTGTGTTCAGGGTTGAGTGGTGAGAATTGATGTTTGTGGATAGAGATATGAAGATTGCAGATTGACAATTGCGTATGGAAAGCTCTGAACTGACGATGTTCTATTGAGGATTGAGGATTGACAACTGATTGTTGAGGACTGAGGGCTGAAGATTGAGGTTTCAGGATTGAGGATTCAGGATTCTGGTTTGAGGACTGAGGATTGAGGATTGAGGATTGAGGATTGAGGATTGAAGATTGAGGATTGGGTATTGAGGATTGAAGAATAAGGATTGAGGATTTAGGAGTGAGGCCTGAGGATTGAGCATTGAGAACTGAGGATGAGGACTGAGGGCTGAGGGTTGAGGTTTGAGGAATGAGGATTGGGGGTTGAGGATTGAGGATTGAGGATTGAGGTTTGAGGATTGAGTACTGAAGATTGAGTATTGATGACTGAGGATTGAGGATTGAGGATTGTGAATTGAGGATTGAGGATTGAGGATTGAAGATTGAGTATTGAGGATTGAAGATTGAGGATTGAGTATTGAGGATCGAGGATTCAGAATGAGGGCTGGGGGTTGAGGATTGAGGTTTGAGGATTGAGGTCTGAGGATTGAGGATTGATGACTGAGTATTGAGGACTGAAGATTGAGGATTGAGGATTGAGGATTGAGGATTGAGGATTGGGGATTGAGAATTGAAGATTGAGGATTGGGGACTGAGTGTTGAGGGTGGAGTGATGAGGATTGATGTTTGTGGATAGAGATTTGAAGATTGCAGATTGAGTATTGAGTATTGAAACCTGTGAATTGAGGATATTCTATTGAGGATTGAGGATTAACAACTGATTGTTGAGGCCTGAGGGCTGAAGATTGAGGATTCAGGATTGAGGATTCAGGATTGTGGTTTGAGGACTGAGGATTGAGGATTGAGGATTGGGGATTGAGGATTGAGGATCGAGGATTGAGGACTGAAGATTGAGTATTGAGGATTGACGATTGAGGATTGAGTATTGAGGATCGAGGATTGAGAATGAGGGCTGAGGGTTGAGGATTGAGGTTTGAGGATTGAGGACTGCGGATTGAGGATTGATGATTGAGTATTGAGGATTGAAGATTGAGGATTGAGGATTGAGGATTGAGGATTGAGGATTGAGGATTGAGGATTGAAAATTGAGGACTGGGGACTGAGTGTTGAGGGTTGAGTGATGAGAATTGGTGTTTGTGGATAGAGATTTAAAGATTGCAGATTGAGTATTGTGTATTGAAATCTGTGAATTGATGATATTCTATTGAGGATTGAGAATTGACAACTGATTGTTGAGGACTGAGGTCTGAAGATTGAGGATTCAGGATTGAGGATCCAGGATTGAGGATTGAAGACTGAGGATTGAGGATAGAGGATTGAGGATTGAGGATTGAGGATTGAGCATTGAGGATTGAGGATTGAAGATTGAGGATTGAGCATTGCGGATTGAACATTGAGGATTGAGGATTGAGGATTGAGGACTGAAGATTGAATATTGATGATTGAAGATTGATGATTGAGGATTGAGGGTTGTGGATTGAGGACGAGGGCTGAGGGTTGAGTATTGATGTCTGTGGTCTGAGGATTGAAGATTGTGGATTGAGAGTTGAGGATTGAGGATTGAGGATTGAAGATTGAGGCTTGGGTATTGAGGATTGAAGAATGGGCATTGAGGATTGAGGATTGAGGATTGAGGATTGAAGATTGAGGATTGAGGATTGAGGTTTGAGGATTGAAGATTGAGTATTGAGGATTGAAGATTGAGGGTTCAGGATTGAGGATTGAGGATTGAGGATTGAGGATGAGGGCTGAGGGTTGAAGATTGAGGTTTGAGGACTCAGGACTGAGGATTGAGGATTGAGAATTGAGGATTGAGGATTGAGGATTGAAGATTGAGGATAGGGTATTGAGGATTGAAGAATGAGGATTGAGGATGGGCGATTGAGGATTGAGGATTGAAGATTGAGTATTCAGGATTGGAGATTGACGATTGAGGATTGAGGATTGAGGATCGAGGATTGAGGATTGAGTATTGAAGATTGAGTTTTGAGGATTGAAGGTTGAGGATTGAGGATTGAGGATTGAGGATTGAGTATTGAGGATTGAGAATTGAAGATTGAGGATTGGGGACTGAGTGTTGAGCGTTGAGTGATGAGGATTGATATTTGTGGATAGAGATTTGAAGATTGCAGATTGAGTATTGAGTATCGAAACCTGCGAATTGAGGATATTCTATTGAGGATTGAGGATTGACAACTGATTGTTGAGGACTGAGGGCTGAAGATTGAGGATTCAGGGTTGAGGGTTCAGAATTGAGGTTTGAGGACTGAAGATTGAGGATTGAGGATTGAGGATTGAGGATTGGGGATTGAGTATTGAGGATTGAAGATTGAGGATTGAGGATTGAGGTTCGAGGATTGAGGATGAGGGCTGAGGGTTGAGGTTTGAGGTTTGAGGGTTGAGGGCTGAGGATTGAGGATTGATGATTGAGTGTTGAGGATTGAAGATTGAGGATTGAGGATTGAGGATTGAGGATTGAGGATTGAGGATTGAGGAATGAAAATTGAGGACTGGAGACTGATTGTTGAGGGTTGAGTGATAAGAATTGGTGTTTGTGGATAGAGATTTAAAGATTGCAGATTGAGTATAGAGTATTGAAAACTGTGAATTGATGATATTCTATTGAGGATTGAGAATTGACAACTGATTGTTGAGGACTGAGGGCTGAAGATTGAGGATTCAGGATTGAGAATTCAGAATTGAGGATTGAGGACTGAGGACTGAGGATTGAAGATTGAGTATTGAGGATTGAAGATAGAGGATTAAGGATTGAGGATGGGGGATTGAGGATCTAGGATTGAAAATTGATTATTGAGGATTGAAGATTGAGGACTGTTGATTGAGGATTGAAGATTGAGGATTAAGGATTGACGATTGAGGATTGAGGTTTGAGGAATGAGGATTGAGGATTGAGGATTGAGGATTGAGGACGAGGACTGACGGTTGAGGATTGTGGCTTGAGGATTGAGGATTGAGAATTGAGGATGAGGACTGAGGTTTTAGGATTGAGGTTTGAGGAATGAGGATTGAGGTTTGGGTATTGAGGATTGAGGACTGAGGATTGAGTATTGAAGGTTGAGGATTGATGACTGAGGATTGAGGATTGCGGATTGACGATTGAGGATTGAGGTTTGAGGGTTGAAGGTTGAGTGTTGAGGATTGAAGGTTGAGGATTGACGATTCAGGATTGAGGATTGAGGATGATGGCTGAGGTTTGAGGTTTGAGGTTTGAGTATTGAATCCTGAGAATTCAGGATGTTCTATTGAGTATTGAGAATTGAGGATTGATGCTTTGGTATTGAGGATTCAGGATTGATGATTGAGGATTGAGTACTGAAGATTGAGGATTGATGATTGAGGATTTAGGATTGAGGATTGAGGATTGAGGATTGAGGATTGAGGATTGAAAATTGAGTATTGAGGATTGAAGGTTGAGGACTGAGGAATAAGGATTGAGGATTGAGGATTGAGGATTGAGGATTGAGGATTGAAGTTTGAATGCTGAGGATTGAGGGTAGAAGATTGAGGATTGAGTATTGAGGATTGAGGATGAGGGCTGAGGTTTGAGGTTTGAGGTTTGAGATTGAATCCTGAGAATTCAGGATATTCTACTGAGTATTGAGAATTGAGGATTGATGGTTTAGTATTGAGACCGAGGATTGAGGATTGAAGATTGTGTATTGATGATTGAAGATTGAGGATTGAGGATTGAGTGCTGAGGGTTGAGGACGAGGACTGACGGTTGAGGATTGATGTTTGAGGATTGAGGGTTGAGGACTGACGACTGAGGATAGAGAATTGAGGATGGAGCATTGAGGATTGAAGATTGAGGACTGGGGATTGAGGATTAAAGATTGAGTATTAAGGATTTAGGATTGGGGACTAAGGATCTAGGATTGAATATTGATTACTGAGGATTGAAGATTGAGGATTGAGGATTGAGGATTCAGATTGGGGAATTGAGGATAAGGACTGAGGGTTGAGGGTTGAGGTTTGAGGAATGAGGATTGAGGATTAAGGATTGAGGATTGAAGATTGAGTATTGATGATTGAAGTTTGAGGATTGAGGATTGAGGGTTGAGGATTGAGGACGAGGACTGACGGTTGAGGATTGTGGTTTGAGGATTGAGGATTGAGGATTGAGAATTGAGGATGAGGACTGAGGTTTGAGGATTCAGGTTTGAGGAATGAGGATTGAGGATTGAGGATTGCGGATTGAGGATTGAGGAATGAGTATTGAAGGTTGAGGATTGATGACTGAGGATTGAGGATTGCGGACTGACGATTGAGGATTGGGGATTGAGGGTTGAATGTTGAGTGTTGAGGATTGAAGGTTGAGGATTGACGATTGAGGATTGAGGATTGAGGATGATGGCTGAGGTTTGAGGTTTGAGGTTTGAGTATTGAATCCTGAGAATTCAGGATGTTCTATTGAGTGTTGAGAATTGAGGATTGATGGTTTAGTATTGAGGATTCAGGATTGAGGATTGAGGATTCAGTATTGAAGATTGAGGATTGATGACTGAGGATTTAGGATTGAGGATTGGGGATTGAGGACTGAGGATTGAAAATTGAGTATTGAGGATTGAAGTTTGAGGACTGTGGAATAAGGATTGAGGATTGAGGATGAGGACTGAGGGTTGAGTATTGATGTCCGAGGTCTGAGGATTGAGGACTGAGGATTGAGAATTGAGGATTGAGGATTGAGCATTGAAGATTGAGGATTGAGGATTGAGGATTGAGGTTTGAGGATTGAGGATTGAAGATTGAGGATTGGGTATTGCGTATTGAACATTGAGGATTTAGGATTGAGGATTGAGGATTGAGGATTGAGGATTGAGGATTGAAGATGAGGGCTGTGGGTTGAGGATTGAGGTTTGAGGACTGAGGATTGAGGATTGAGGATTGAGAGTTGAGGATTGAGGATTGAGGATTGAAGATTGAGGATTGGGTATTGAGGATTGAAGAATGAGCATTGAGGATTGAGGATTGAGGATTGAGGATTGAAGATTGAGGATTGAGGATTGAGGTTTGAGGATTGAAGATTGAGTATTGAGGATTGAAGATTGAGTATTGAGGATTGAAGATAGAAGATTAAGGATTGAGGATTGGGGACTGAGTATCTAGGATTGAAAATTGATTATTGAGGATTGAAGATTGAGGACTGTTGATTGAGGATTGAGGTTTGAGGGTTGAAGGTTGAGTGTTGAGGATTGAAGGTTGAGGATTGACGATTCAGGATTGAGGATTGAGGATGATGGCTGAGGTTTGAGGTTTGAGGTTTGAGTATTGAATCCTGAGAATTCAGGATGTTCTATTGAGTATTGAGAATTGAGGATTGATCCTTTAGTATTGAGGATTCAGGATTGATGATTGAGGATTGAGTACTGAAGATTGAGGATTGATGATTGAGGATTTAGGATTGAGGATTGAGGATTGAGGATTGAGGATTGAGGATTGAAAATTGAGTATTGAGGATTGAAGGGTGAGGACTGAGGAATAAGGATTGAGGATTGAGGATTGAGGATTGGGGATTGAAGTTTGAGTGCTGAGGATTGAGGGTAGAAGATTGAGGATTGAGTATTGAGGATTGAGGGTGAGGGCTGAGGTTTGAGGTTTGATGTTTGAGATTGAATCCTGAGAATTCAGGATATTCTACTGAGTATTTAGAATTGAGGATTGATGGTTTAGTATTGAGACCGAGGATTGAGGATTGAAGATTGTGTATTGATGATTGAAGAATGAGGATTGAGGATTGAGTGTTGAGGGTTGAGGACGAGGACTGACGTTTGAGGATTGATGTTTGAGGATTGATGGTTGAGGACTGACTACTGAGGACAGAGAATTGAGGATGGAGCATTGAGGATTGAAGATTGAGGACTGGGGATTGAGGATTAAAGATTGAGTATTAAGGATTTAGGGTTGGGGACCAAGGATCTAGGATTGAATATTGATTATTGAGGATTGAAGATTGAGGATTGAGGATTCAGGATTGAGAATGGAGAATTGCGGATAAGGACTGAGGGTTGAGGGTTGAGGTTTGAGGAATGAGGATTGAGGATTGAGGATTGAGGATTGAAGATTGAGTATTGATGATTGAAGATTGAGGATTGAGGATTGAGGGTTCAGGATTGAGGACGAGGACTGACGGTTTAGGATTGTGGTTTGAGGATTGAGGATTGAGGATTGAGAATTGAGGATGAGGACTGAGGTTTGAGGAATGAGGATTGAGGATTGTGGATTGAGGATTGAGGATCGAGGATCGAGGATTGAGGATTGAGTATTGAAGGTAGAGGATTGATGACTGTGGATTGAGGATTGCGGACTGACGATTGAGGATTGGGGATTGAGGGTTGAAGAATGAGCATTTTAGGATTGAGGATTGAGGATTGAGGATTGAAGATTGAGGATTGAGGATTGAGGTTTGAGGATTGAAGATAGTGTATTGAGGGTTGAAGGTTGAGGATTGAGGACTGAGGATTGATAATTGAGGATTGAGGATTTACGATTGAAGATTGAGGATTGGGGACTGAGAGTTGATGGCTGAGTGATGAGAATTGATGTTTGTGGATAGAGATATGAAGATTGCAGATTGAGTATTGCGTATGGGAAACTCTGAACTGAGGATATTCTAGTGAGGATTGAGGATTGACAGCTGATTGTTGAGGACTGAGGTCTGAGGATTGAGGATTCAGGATTGAGGATTGAGGATTGAGGATTGAGAATTGAGGATTGAGGATTGAGGATTGAAGATTGAGGATTGGGTATTGAGGATTGAAGAATGAGGAATGAGGATTGAGGATTGAGGATTGAGGATTGAAGATTGAGGATTGAGTATTGAAGATTGAGGATTGGGGATTGAGGATTGACGATTGAGTATTGAGTATTGAGGATTGAGAATTGAGGATTGAGGATTGAAGATTGAGTATTGAGGATTGAAGGTTGAGAATTGAGGATTGAGGATTGAGGATTGAAGATGAGGGCTGAGGGTTGAGGAATGAGGTTTGAGGACTGAGGATTGAGGATTGAGGATTGAGAGTTGAGGATTGAGGATTGAGGATTGAATATTGAGGATTGGGTATTGAGGATTGAAGAATGAGCATTTTAGGATTGAGGATTGAGGATTGAGGATTGAAGATTGAGGATTGAGGATTGAGGATTGAGGTTTGAGGATTGAAGATTGTGTATTGAGGGTTGAAGATTGAGGATTGAGGATTGAGGATTGATAATTGAGGATTGAGGATTTACGATTGAAGATTGAGGATTGGGGACTGAGAGTTGATGGCTGAGTGATGAGAATTGATGTTTGTGGATAGAGATATGAAGATTGCAGATTGAGTATTGCGTAAGGAAAGCTCTGAACTGAGGATATTCAAGTGAGGATTGAGGATTGACAGCTGATTGTTGAGGACTGAGGGCTGAAGATTGAGGATTCAGGATTGAGGATTCAGGACTGTGGTTTGAGGACTGTGGATTGAGAATTGAGGATTGGGGATTGAGGATTGAGGATCGAGGATTGAAGATTGAAGATTGGGTATTGAGGATTGAACATTGAGGATTGAGAATTGAGGATTGAGGATTGAGGATTGAGGATTGAAGATTGAATATTGATCATTGAAGGTTGAGGATTGAGGATTGAGGGTTGTGGATTCAGGACGAGGACTGAGGGTTGAGTATTGATGTTTGAGGTCTGAGGATTGAGGATAGAGGATTGAGAATTGAGGATTGAGGATTGAGGATTGAAGATTGAGGATTGGGTGTTGAGGATTGAAGAATGAGCACTGAGGATTGAGGATCGAGAATTGAGGATTGAAGATTGAGGATTGAGGATTGAAGATTGAGTATTGAGGATTGAAGATTGAGGATTGTGGATTGAGGATTGAGGATTGAGTATTGAAGATTGAGGATTGGGGATTGAGGATTGACGATTGAGGATTGAGTATTGAGGATTGAGAATTGAGGATTGAGGATTGAAGATTGAGTATTGAGGATTGAAGATTGAGAATTGAGGATTGAGGATTGAGGATTGAAGATTGAGGATTGAGGATTGAGGATTGATAATTGAGGATTGAGGATTGAGGATTGTGGGTTGTGGATTCAGGACGAGGACTGAGGGTTGAGTATTGATGTTTGAGGTCTGAGGATTGAGGATAGAGGATTGAGAATTGAGGATTGAGGATTGAGGATTGAAGATTGAGGATTGGGTATTGAGGATTGAAGAATGAGCACTGAGGATTGAGGATCGAGTATTGAGGATTGAAGATTGAGTATTGAGGATTGAAGATTGAGGATTGAGGGTTGAGGATTGAGGATTGAGGATTGGGGATTGAGGATTGAGGATCGAGGATTGAAGATTGAAGATTGGCTATTGAGGATTGAACATTGAGGATTGAGAATTGAGGATTGAGGATTGAGGATTGAGGATTGAAGATTGAATATTGATCATTGAAGGTTGAGGATTGAGGATTGAGGGTTGTGGATTCAGGACGAGGACTGAGGGTTGAGTATTGATGTTTGAGGTCTGAGGATTGAGGATAGAGGATTGAGAATTGAGGATTGAGGATTGAGGATTGAAGATTGAGGATTGGGTATTGAGGATTGAAGAATGAGCACTGAGGATTGAGGATCGAGTATTGAGTATTGAAGATTGAGTATTGAGGATTGAGGCCTGAGGATTGAGAATTGAGAACTGAGGGTGAGGACTGAGGGCTGAGGGTTGAGGTTTGAGGAATGAGGATTGGGGGTTGAGGATTGAGGATTGAGGATTGAGGATTGAGGATTGAGTACTGAAGATTGAGTATTGATGACTGAGGATTGAGGATTGAGGATTGTGGATTGAGGATTGAGGATTGAGGATTGAAGATTGAGTATTGAGGATTGAAGATTGAGGATTGAGTATTGAGGATCGAGGATTCAGAATGAGGGCTGAGGGTTGAGGATTGAGGTTTGAGGATTGAGGACTGAGGATTGAGGATTGATGACTGAGTATTGAGGATTGAAGATTGAGGATTGAGGATTGAGGATTGAGGATTGAGGATTGCGGATTGAGAATTGAAGATTGAGGATTGGGGACTGAGTGTTGAGGGTTGAGTGATGAGGATTGATGTTTGTGGATAGAGATTTGAAGATTGCAGATTGAGTATTGAGTATTGAAACCTGTGAATTGAGGATATTCTATTGAGGATTGAGTATTGACAACTGATTGTTGAGGACTGAGGGCTGAAGATTGAGGATTCAGTGTTGAGGATTCAGAATTGAGGTTTGAGGACTGAGGATTGAGGATTGAGGATTGAGGATTGAGGATTGAGGATTGAGGGTTGAGGATTGAGGACTGAGGATTGAGGATTGAGTATTGAGCATTGAGGATTGAAGATTGAGGACTGTTGATTGAGGATTGAAGATTGAGGATTAAGGATTGAGGATTGAGGATTGAGGATTGAGGAATGAGGATTGAGGATTGAGGATTGAGGATTGAGGACGAGGATTGAGGATTGAGGATTGAGGATTGAGGATTGAGGATTGAGGTTTGAAGATTGAGGATTGGGTATTGAGGATTGAAGAATGAGGATTGAGGATTGAGGATTGAGGCCTGAGGATTGAGAATTGAGAATTGAGGATAAGTACTGAGGGTTGAGGGTTGAGGTTTGAGGAATGAGGATTGAGGATTGAGGATTGAGGATTGAAGATTGAGTATTGATGATTGAAGATTGAGGATTGCGGACTGACGATTGAGGATCGGGGATTGAGTGTTGAATGTTGAGTGTTGAGGATTGAAGGTTGAGGATTGACGATTGAGGATTGAGGATTGAGGATGATGGCTGAGGCTTGAGGTTTGAGGTTTGAGTATTGAATCCTGAGAATTCAGGATGTTCTATTGAGTGTTGAGAATTGAGAATTGATGGTTTAGTATTGAGGATTCAGGATTGAGGATTGAGGATTCAGTATTGAAGATTGAGGATTGATGATTGAGGATTTAGGATTGAGGATTGGGGATTGAGGATTGAGGATTGAAAATTGAGTATTGAGGATTGAAGTTTGAGGACTGAGGAATAAGGATTGAGGATTGAGGATGAGGACTGAGGGTTGAGTATTGATGTCCGAGGTCTGAGGATTGAGGATTGAGGATTGAGAATTGAGGATTGAGGATTGACGATTGAGGATTGAGGTTTGAGGGTTGAAGGTTGAGTGTTGAGGATTGAAGGTTGAGGATTGACGATTCAGGATTGAGGATTGAGGATGATGGCTGAGGTTTGAGGTTTGAGGTTTGAGTATTGAATCCTGAGAATTCAGGATGTTCTATTGAGTATTGAGAATTGAGGATTGATGCTTTAGTATTGAGGATTCAGGATTGATGATTGAGGATTGAGTACTGAAGATTGAGGATTGATGATTGAGGATTTAGGATTGAGGATTGAGGATTGAAGATTGAGTATTGAGGATTGAGGATTGAGGATTGAGGGTTGAGGATTGAGGATTGAGGGTTGAGGATTGAAGATTGATTATTGAGGATTGAAGACTGAGGTTTGAGGATTGAGGATTGCGGACTGACGATTGAGGATTGAGGATTGAGGGTTGAAGGTTGAGTGTTGAGGGTTGAAGGTTGAGGTTTGATGATTGAGGATTGAGGATTGAGGATGATGGCTGAGGTTTGAGGTTTGAGGTGTGAGTATTGAATCCTGAGAATTCAGGATGTTCTATTGAGTATTGAGAATTGAGGATTGAGGATTGAGTATTGAAGATTGGGGATTGATGATTGAGGATTTAGGATTGAGGATTGAGGATTGAGGATTGAGGATTGAAAATTGAGTATTGAGGACTGAGGACTGAGGATAGAGGATTGAGGATGGAGCATTGAGGATTGAAGATTGAGGACTGGGGATTGAAGATTGAAGATTGAGGATTGGGTATTGAGGATTGAAGAATGAGGATTGAGGATTGAGGATTGAGGATAGAGGATTGAAGATCGAGTATTGAGGATTGAAGGTTGATGATAGAGGATTGTGGATTGAGGACTGAGGATTGAACATTGAGGACTGAGTGTTGAGGTTTGAGTGATGAGAATTGGTGTTTGTGGATAGAAGTCTGAAGATTGCAGGTTGAGCATTGAGTATTGAGAACTGTGAATTGAGGACATTCTATTGAGGATTGAGGATTGACAACTGATTGTTGAGGACTGAGGTCTGAAGATTGAGGATTCAGGATTGAGGATTCAGAATTGAGTTTTGAGGACTGAGGATTGAGGATTGAAGATTGAGGATTGAGGATTGAGGATCGAGGATTGAGGATAAGGGCTGAGGGTTGAGGATTGAGGTTTGAGGATTGAGGACTGAGGATTGAAGATTGATGATTGAGTATTGAGGATTGAAGTTTGAGGATTGAGGATTGAGGATTGAGGATTGAGGATTGAGGTTTGAGGATTGAAGATTGAGGACTGGGGACTGAGTGCTGAGTGTTGAGTGATGAGAATTGGTGTTTGTGGATAGAGATTTAAAGATTGCAGATTGAGTATTGAGTATTGAAAACTGTGAATTGATGATATTCTATTAAGGCTTGAGAATTGACAACTGATTGTTGAGGACTGAGGTCTGAAGATTGAGGATTCAGGATTGAGGATCCAGGATTGATGTTTGAGGAGTGAGGATTGAGGATTGATGATTGAGGATTGAGGATTGAGGATTGAGGATTGAGGATTGAGGATTGAAGATTGAGTATTGAGGGTTGAAGATTGAGGATTGAGGATTGGGGATTGAGGGTTGAGGATTGAGGATTGAGGATTGAGGATTGACAACTGATTGTTGAGGACTGGGGGCTGAAGATTGAGGATTCAGGACTGAGGATTCAGATTTGAGGTTTGAGGACTGAGGATTGAGGATTGAGGATTGAAGATTGAATATTGATGATTGATGATTGAGTATTGAGGATTGAGGGTTGTGTATTGAGGACGAGGACTGAGGGTTGAGTATTGATGTTTGAGGTCTGAGGATTGAGGATTGAGGATTGAGAATAGAGGATTGAGGATTGAGGATTGAAGATTGAGGATTTGGTGTTGAGGATTGAAGAATGAGGGTTGAGGATTGATGATTGAGGATTGAGGGTTGAAGATTGAGTATTGAGGATTGAAGATTGAGGATTGAGGATTGAGGAATGAGGATTGAGGATTGAAGATTGAGTATTGATGATTGAAGATTGAGGATTGAGGACTGAGTACTGAGTATTGAGGATTGAAGATTGAGGATTCAGGATTGAGGATTGAGGATTGAGGAATGAGGATTGAGGATTGAGGGTTGTGGATTGGGGACCAGGACTGTGGGTTGAATATTGATGTTAGAGGTCTGAGGATTGAGGATTGAGGATTGAGGATTGAAGATTGAGAATTGAGGATTGAGGTTTGAGGATTGAAGATTGTGTATTGAGGGTTGAAGATTGAGGATTGAGGATTGAGGATTGATAATTGAGGATTGAGGATTTACGATTGAAGATTGAGGATTGGGGACTGAGAGTTGATGGCTGAGTGATGAGAATTGATGTTTGTGGATAGAGATATGAAGATTGCAGATTGAGTATTGCGTAAGGAAAACTCTGAACTGAGGATATTCAAGTGAGGATTGAGGATTGACAGCTGATTGTTGAGGACTGAGGTCTTAAGATTGAGGATTCAGGATTGAGGATTCAGGACTGTGGTTTGAGGACTGTGGATTGAGGATTGAGGATTGGGGATTGAGGATTGAGGATCGAGGATTGAAGATTGAAGATTGGGAATTGAGGATTGAACATTGAGTATTGAGAATTGAGGATTGAGGATTGAGGACTGAGGATTGAAGATTGAATATTGATCATTGAAGGTTGAGGATTGAGGATTGAGGGTTGTGGATTCAGGACGAGGACTGAGGGTTGAGTATTGATGTTTGAGGTCTGAGGATTGAGGATAGAGGATTGAGAATTGAGGATTGAGGATTGAGGATTGAAGATTGAGGATTGGGTATCGAGGATTGAAGATTGAGCACTGAGGATTGAGGATCGAGTATTGAGGATTGAAGATTGAGTATTGAGGATTGAAGATTGAGGATTGAGGATTGAGGTTTGAGGACTGAGGATTGAGGATTGAGGATTGAGAGTTGAGGATTGAGGATTGAGGATTGAGGATTGAAGATTGAGGATTGGGTATTGAGGATTGAAGAATGAGCATTTTAGGATTGAGGATTGAGGATTGAGGATTGAAGATTGAGGATTGAGGATTGAGGTTTGAGGATTGAAGATTGTGTATTGAGGGTTGAAGATTGAGGATTGAGGATTGAGGATTGATAATTGAGGATTGAGGATTTACGATTGAAGATTGAGGATTGGGGACTGAGAGTTGATGGCTGAGTGATGAGAATTGATGTTTGTGGATAGAGATATGAAGATTGCAGATTGAGTATTGCGTATGGAAAACTCTGAACTGAGGATATTCTAGTGAGGATTGAGGATTGACAGCTGATTGTTGAGGACTGAGGGCTGAAGATTGAGGATTCAGGATTGAGGATTCAGGACTGTGGTTTGAGGACTGTGGATTGAGAATTGAGGATTGGGGATTGAGGATTGAGGATCGAGGATTGAAGATTGAAGATTGGGTATTGAGGATTGAACATTGAGGATTGAGAATTGAGGATTGAGGATTGAGGGTTGAGGATTGAAGATTGAATATTGAACATTGAAGGTTGAGGATTGAGGATTGAGGGTTGTGGATTCAGGACGAGGACTGAGGGTTGAGTATTGATGTTTGAGGTCTGAGGATTGAGGATAGAGGATTGAGGATTGAGGATTGAGGATTGAGGATTGAAGATTGAGGATTGAGGATTGAGGATTAAAGGTTGAGCATTGAGGATTGAGGATTGAGGATTGATGATTGAGGATTGAGGATTGAGGATTGAGGGTTGAGGATTGAGTATTGAAGATTGAGGATTGATGATTGAGGATTGAGGATTGAGGATTGAGGATTGAGTATTGGGGATTGAGGATTGAAGATTGAGGATTGAGGATTGAGGAATAATGATTGAGTATTGAGGATTGAAGATTGAGAATTGAGGATTCAGGATTGAACATTGTGGACTGAGTGTTGAGGGTTGAGTGATGAGAATTGATGTTTGTGGATAGAGATTTGAAGATTCCAGATTGGGTATTGAGTATTGAAACCTGTGACTTGAGGATATTCTATTGGGGATTGAGGATTGACAACTGATTGTTGAGGACTGAGGGCTGAAGATTGAGGATTCAGGATTGAGGATACAGAATTGTGGTTTGAGGACTGAGGATTGAAGATTGAAGATTGAGTATTGAGGGTTGAGGATTGAGGATTGAGGACTGAGGATTGAGGTTGAGGTCTGAGGGTTGAAGATTGAGGTGTGAGGACTCAGGACTGAGGATTGAGGATTGAGAATTGAGGATTGAGTATTGAGGATTGAAGATTGAGGATAGGGTATTGAGGATTGAAGAATGAGGATGGAGGATGGGCGATTGAAGATTGAGGATTGAAGATTGAGTATTCAGGATTGGAGATTGACGATTGAGGATTGAAGATTGAGGACCGAGGATTGAGGATTGAGGATTGAAGATTGAGTATTGAGGATTGAAGATTGAGGATTGAGGATTGACGATTGAGGATTGAGGATTGAGAATTGAAGATTGAGGATTGGGGACTGAGTGTTGAGGGTTGAGTGATGAGGATTGTTGTTTGTGGATAGAGATTTGAAGATTGCAGATTCAGTATTCAGTATTGAAACCTGTGAATTGAGGATATTCTATTGAGGATTGAGGATTGACAACTGATTGTTGAGGACTGAGGGCTGAAGATTGAGAATTCAGGATTGAGGATTCAGAATTGAGGTTTGAGGACTGAGGATTGAGGTTTGAGGATTGTGGATTGAGGATTGAGGATTGAGGATTGAAGATTCAGTATTGAGGATTGAAGATTGAGGATTGAGGTTTGAGGATTGAGGATTGAGGATTGAGGATTGAGGATTGAGTACTGAAGATTGAGTATTGATGACTGTGGATTCAGGATTGAGGAATGAGGACTGAGGATTGAGGATTTAGGATTGAAGATTGAATATTGATGGTTGAAGATTGAGGATTGAGGATTGAGTGTTGTGGATTGAGGACGAGGACTGAGGGTTGAGTATTGATGTTTGAGGTCTGAGGATTGATGATTGAGGATCGAGAATAGAGGATTGAGGATGGAGGATTGAAGATTGAGGATTTGGTGTTGAGGATTGAAGAATGAGGATTGAGGATTGAGGATTGAGGATTGAGGATTGAAGATTGAGTATTGAGGATTGAAGGTTGAGGATTGAGGATTGGGGATTGAGGATTGAGGATTGAGGATTGAGGATTGAGGATTGAGGATTGACAACTGATTGTTGAGGACTGAGGGCTGAAGATTGAGGATTCAGTATTGCGGATTCAGGTTTGAGGTTTGAGGACTGAGGATTGAGGATTGAGGATTGAAGATTGAATATTGATGATTGAAGATTGAGTATTGAGGATTGAGGGTTGTGTATTGAGGACGAGGACTGAGGGTTGAGTATTGATGTTTGAGGTCTGAGGATTGATGATTGAGGATTGAGAATAGAGGATTGAGGATTGAGGATTGAAGATTGAGGATTTGGTGTTGAGGATTGAAGAATGAGGATTGAGGATTGATGATTGAGGATTGAGGGTTGAAGATTGAGTATTGAGGATTGAAGATTGAGGACTGAGGATTGAGGAATGAGGATTGAGGATTGAAGATTGAGTATTGATGATTGAAGATTGAGGATTGAGGATTGAGGACTGAGTATTGAGGATTGAAGATTGAGGATTCAGGATTGAGGATTGAGGATTGAGGATTGAAGAATGAGGATTGAGGATTGAGGGTTGTGGATTGGGGACGAGGACTGAGGGTTGAATATTGATGTTAAAGGTCTGAGGATTGCGGATTGAGGATTGAGAATTGAGGATTGAGGATTGAGGATTGAAGATTGAGGATTGGGTATTGAGGATTGAAGAATGAGAATTGAGGATTGAGGATTGAGGCCTGAGGATTGAGAATTGAGAACTGAGGATGAGGACTGAGGGCTGAGGGTTGAGGTTTGAGGAATGAGGACTGACGATTGAGGATTGAGGATTGAAGATTGAGTATTGAGGATTGAAGATTGTGGATTGAGGATTGAGGATTGAGGATTGAGGATTGAAGATTGAGGATTGGGGACTGAGTGTTGAGTGCTGAGTGATGAGAATTGATGTTTGCGGATAGAGATTTGAAGATTGCAGATTGAGTATTGCGTATGGAAAACTCTGAACTGAGGATATTCTATTGAGGATTGAGGATTGACAACTGATTGTTGAGGACTGAGGGCTGAAGATTGAGGATTCAGGATTGAGGATTCAGGATTGTGGTTTGAGGACAGAGGATTGAGGATTGAGGATTGAGGAATGAAGATTGAGGATTGGGTATTGCGGATTGAATATTGAGGATTGAGGATTGAGGATTGAGGATTGAGGATTCAGGATTGAGGATTCAGGATTGAGGATTCAGGATTGTGGTTTGAGGACAGAGTATTGAGGCTTGAGGATTGAGGATTGAGGATTGAGAATTGAGGATTTAGGATTGAGGATTGAAGATTGAGGATTGGGTATTGAGGATTGAAGAATGAGGATTGAGGATTGAGGATTGAGGTTTGAGGATTGAAGATTGAGTATTGAGGATTGAAGATTGAGGATTGAGGACCGAGGATTGAGGATTGAGGATTGAGGATTGAGGATTGAGGATTGAAGATTGAGTATAGAGGATTGAAGATTGAGGATTTAGGATTGAGGATTGAAGATTGAGGATTGGGTATTGAGGATTGAAGGATGAGTATTGAGGATTGAGGATTGAGGATTGAGGATTGAAGATTGAGTATTGAGGATTGAAGATTGAGGATTGAGGACCGAGGATTGAGGATTGAGGATTGAGGATTGAGGATTGAGGATTGAAGATTGAGTATTGAGGATTGAAGATTGAGGATTGTGGATTGAGGATTGAGGATTGAGTATTGAAGATTGAGGATTGGGGATTGTGGATTGACGATTGAGGATTGAGTATTGAGGATTGAGAATTGAGGATTGAGGATTGAAGATTGAGTATTGAGGATTGAAGATTGAGAATTGAGGATTGAGGATTGAGGATTGAAGATTGAGGATTGAGGATTGAGGATTGATAATTGAGGATTGAGGATTGACGATTGAAGATTGAGGATTGGGGACTGAGAGTTGATGGCTGAGTGATGAGAATTGATGTTTGTGGATAGAGATATGAAGATTGCAGATTGAGTATTGCGTATGGAAAACTCTGAACTGAGGATATTCTAGTGAGGATTGAGGATTGACAGCTGATTGTTGAGGACTGAGGTCTGAAGATTGAGGATTCAGGATTGAGGATTCAGGACTGTGGTTTGAGGACTGTGGATTGAGGATTGAGGATTGGGGATTGAGAATTGAGGATCGAGGATTGAAGATTGAAGATTGGCTATTGAGGATTGAACATTGAGGATTGAGAATTGAGGATTGAGGATTGAGGATTGAGGATTGAAGATTGAATATTGATCATTGAAGGTTGAGGATGAGGACTGAGGGCTGAGGGTTGAGGTTTGAGGAATGAGGACTGACGATTGAGGATTGAGGATTGAAGATTGAGTATTGAGGATTGAAGATTGTGGATTGAGGATTGAGGATTGAGGATTGAGGATTGAAGATTGAGGATTGGGGACTGAGTGTTGAGTGCTGAGTGATGAGAATTGATGTTTGCGGATAGAGATTTGAAGATTGCAGATTGAGTATTGCGTATGGAAAACTCTGAACTGAGGATATTCTATTGAGGATTGAGGATTGACAACTGATTGTTGAGGACTGAGGGCTGAAGATTGAGGATTCAGGATTGAGGATTCAGGATTGTGGTTTGAGGACAGAGGATTGAGGATTGAGGATTGAGGAATGAAGATTGAGGATTGGGTATTGCGGATTGAATATTGAGGATTGAGGATTGAGGATTGAGGATTGAGGATTCAGGATTGAGGATTCAGGATTGAGGATTCAGGATTGTGGTTTGAGGACAGAGTATTGAGGCTTGAGGATTGAGGATTGAGGATTGAGAATTGAGGATTTAGGATTGAGGATTGAAGATTGAGGATTGGGTATTGAGGATTGAAGAATGAGGATTGAGGATTGAGGATTGAGGTTTGAGGATTGAAGATTGAGTATTGAGGATTGAAGATTGAGGATTGAGGACCGAGGATTGAGGATTGAGGATTGAGGATTGAGGATTGAGGATTGAAGATTGAGTATAGAGGATTGAAGATTGAGGATTTAGGATTGAGGATTGAAGATTGAGGATTGGGTATTGAGGATTGAAGGATGAGTATTGAGGATTGAGGATTGAGGATTGAGGATTGAAGATTGAGTATTGAGGATTGAAGATTGAGGATTGAGGACCGAGGATTGAGGATTGAGGATTGAGGATTGAGGATTGAGGATTGAAGATTGAGTATTGAGGATTGAAGATTGAGGATTGTGGATTGAGGATTGAGGATTGAGTATTGAAGATTGAGGATTGGGGATTGTGGATTGACGATTGAGGATTGAGTATTGAGGATTGAGAATTGAGGATTGAGGATTGAAGATTGAGTATTGAGGATTGAAGATTGAGAATTGAGGATTGAGGATTGAGGATTGAAGATTGAGGATTGAGGATTGAGGATTGATAATTGAGGATTGAGGATTGACGATTGAAGATTGAGGATTGGGGACTGAGAGTTGATGGCTGAGTGATGAGAATTGATGCTTGTGGATAGAGATATGAAGATTGCAGATTGAGTATTGCGTATGGAAAACTCTGAACTGAGGATATTCTAGTGAGGATTGAGGATTGACAGCTGATTGTTGAGGACTGAGGTCTGAAGATTGAGGATTCAGGATTGAGGATTCAGGACTGTGGTTTGAGGACTGTGGATTGAGGATTGAGGATTGGGGATTGAGAATTGAGGATCGAGGATTGAAGATTGAAGATTGGCTATTGAGGATTGAACATTGAGGATTGAGAATTGAGGATTGAGGATTGAGGATTGAGGATTGAAGATTGAATATTGATCATTGAAGGTTGAGGATTGAGGATTGAGGGTTGTGGATTCAGGACGAGGACTGAGGGTTGAGTATTGATGTTTGAGGTCTGAGGATTGAGGATAGAGGATTGAGAATTGAGGATTGAGGATTGAGGATTGAAGATTGAGGATTGGGTATTGAGGATTGAAGAATGAGCACTGAGGATTGAGGATCGAGTATTGAGGATTGAAGATTGAGTATTGAGGATTGAAGATTGAGGATTGAGGGTTGAGGATTGAGGATTGAGGATTGGGGATTGAGGATTGAGGATCGAGGATTGAAGATTGAAGATTGGCTATTGAGGATTGAACATTGAGGATTGAGAATTGAGGATTGAGGAACGAGGATTGAGGATTGAAGATTGAATATTGATCATTGAAGGTTGAGGATTGAGGATTGAGGGTTGTGGATTCAGGACGAAGACTGAGGGTTGAGTATTGAAGTTTGAGGTCTGAGGATTGAGGATAGAGGATTGAGAATTGAGGATTGAGGATTGAGGATTGAAGATTGAGGATTGGGTATTGAGGATTGAAGAATGAGCACTGAGGATTGAGGATCGAGTATTGAGTATTGAGGATTGAGGATAGAGGATTGAAGATTGAGTATTGAGGATTGAAGATTGAGGATTGAGGATTGACGATTGAGGATTGAGGATTGAGGTTTGAGGATTGGCGATGAGGGCTGAGGGTTGAGGATTGAGGTTTGAGGTCTGAGGACTGAGGATTGAGGATTGAGAATTGAGGATTGAGGATTGAGGATTGAACATTGAGGATTGGGTATTGAGGATTGAAGAATGAGGATTGAGGATTGAGGATTGAGGGTTGGGTACTGAGGATTGTGGATTGAGGATTGAGGATTGAGGATTGAAGATTCAGTATTGAGGATTGAAGATTGAAAGTTGAGGATTGAGGATTGAACATTGAGGACTGAGTGTTAATGGTTGAGTGATGAGAATTGATGTTTGTGGATAGTGGTTTGAAGATTGCAGATTGAGTATTGAGTATTGAAAACTGTGAATTGAGGATATTCTATAGAGGATTGAGTATTGACAACTGATTGTTGAGGACTGAGGGCTGAAGATTGAGGATTCAGGATTGAGGATTCAGAATTGAAGTTTGAGGACTGAGGATTGAGGATTGAAGATTGAGTATTGAGGATTGAAGATTGAGGATTGAGGTTGAGGATTGAGGATTGAGGTTTGAGGACTGAGGTCTGAGGATTGAGTATAGAGAATTGAGGATTGAGGATTTGGGACTGAAGATTGAGATTTGGGTATTAAGGATTGAAGAATGAGGATTGAGGATTGAGGATTCAGGATTGAGGATTGAAGATTGAGGATTGAGGATTCAGGACTGAAGATTGAGGATTGGGTATTGGGGATTGAAGAATGAGGATTGAGGATTGAGGATTGAGGTTTGAGGATTGAGGATTGAGGATTGAGGATTGAGGATAGAGGATTGAAGATTGATTATTGAGGATTGAAGATTGTGGTTTGAGGACAGAGGATGGAGGCTCGAGGATTGAGGGTTGAGGATTGAGGATTGAGGATTGAGGATTGAGGATTTAAGATTGAGGATTGGGTATTGAGAATTGAACATTGAGGATTGAGGATTGAGGATTGAGGATTGAGGATTGAGGGTTGTGGATTGGGGACCAGGACTGAGGGTCGAATATTGACGTTTGAGGACTGAGGATTGAGGATTGAGGATTGAGGATTGAGGATTGAGGATTGAGGATTGAAGATTGAGGATTGGGTATTGAGGATTGAAGAATGAGGATTGAGGATTGAGGATTGAGGCCTGAGGATTGAGAATTGAGAACTGAGGATGAGGACTGAGGGCTGAGGGTTGAGGTTTGAGGAATGAGGGTTGGGGGTTGAGGATTGAGGATTGAGGATTGAAGATTGAGGATTGAGTACTGAAGATTGAGTATTGATGACTGAGGATTGAGGATTGAGGATTGTGGATTGAGGATTGGGGATTGAGGATTGAAGATTGAGTATTGAGGATTGAAGATTGAGGATTGAGTATTGAGGATCGAGGATTCAGAATGACTGCTGAGGGTTGAGGATTGAGGTTTGAGGATTGAGGACTGAGCATTGAGGATTGATGACTGAGTATTGAGGATTGAAGATTGAGGATTGAGGATTGAGGATTGAGGATTGAGGATTGAGGATTGAGAATTGAAGATTGAGAATTGGGCACTGAGTGTTGAGGGTTGAGTGATGAGGATTGATGTTTGTGGATAGAGATTTGAAGATTGCAGATTGAGTATTGAGTATTGAAACCTGTGAATTGAGGATATTCTATTGAGGATTGAGGATTGACTACTGATTGTTGAGGACTGAGGGCTGAAGATTGAGGATTCAGGGTGGAGGATTCAGAATGGAGGTTTGAGGACTGAGGATAGAGGATTGAGGATTGAGGATTGAGGATTGAGGATTGAGGATTGAGGATTGAGTACTGAGGATTGAGGATTGAGTATTGAGCATTGAGGATTGAAGATTGAGGACTGTTGATTGAGGATTGAAGATTGAGGATTAAGGATTGAGGATTGAGGATTGAGGTTTGAGGAATGAGGATTGAGGATTGAGGATTGAGGATTGATGATTGAGGACGAGGACTGACGGTTGAGGGTTGTGGCTTGAGGATTGAGGATTGAGAATTGAGGATGAGGACTGAGGTTTGAGGATGAGGGCTGAGTGTTGAGGATTGGGTAATGAGGATTGAAGAATGAGGATTGAGGATTGAGGATTGAGGATTGAGGATTGAGGATTGAGGATTTAAGATTGAGGATTGGGTATTGAGAATTGAACATTGAGGATTGAGGATTGAGGATTGAGGATTGAGGACTGAAGATTGAATATTGATGATTGAAGATTGAGGATTGAGGATTGAGGGTTGTGGGTTGGGGACCAGGACTGAGGGTTGAATATTGATGTTTGAGGACTGAGGATTGAGGATTGAGGATTGAGGATTGAGGATTGAGGATTGAGGATTGAAGATTGAAGATTGAGGGTTGGGTATTGAGGATTGAAGAATGAGGATTGAGGATTGAGGATTGAGGCCTGAGGATTGAGAATAGAGAACTGAGGGTGAGGACTGAGGGCTGAGGGTTGAGGTTTGAGGAATGAGGATTGGGGGTTGAGGATTGAGGATTGAGGATTGAGGATTGAGGATTGAGTACTGAAGATTGAGTATTGATGACTGAGGATTGAGGATTGAGGATTGTGGATTGAGGATTGAGGATTGAGGATTGAAGATTGAGTATTGAGGATTGAAGATTGAGGATTGAGTATTGAGGATCGAGGATTCAGAATGAGGGCTGAGGGTTGAGGATTGAGGTTTGAGGATTGAGGACTGAGGATTGAGGATTGATGACTGAGTATTGAGGATTGAAGATTGAGGATTGAGGATTGAGGATTGAGGATTGAGGATTGCGGATTGAGAATTGAAGATTGAGGATTGGGGACTGAGTGTTGAGGGTTGAGTGATGAGGATTGATGTTTGTGGATAGAGATTTGAAGATTGCAGATTGAGTATTGAGTATTGAAACCTGTGAATTGAGGATATTCTATTGAGGATTGAGGATTGACAACTGATTGTTGAGGATTGAGGGCTGAAGATTGAGGGTTCAGTGTTGAGGATTCAGAATTGAGGTTTGAGGACTGAGGATTGAGGATTGAGGATTGAGGATTGAGGATTCAGGATTGAGGATTCAGGATTGTGGTTTGAGAACAGAGGATCGAGGCTTGAGGATTGAGGATTGAGGATTGAGGATTGAGGATTGAGGATTTAAGATTGAGGATTGGGTATTGAGAATTGAACATTGAGGATTGAGGATTGAGGATTGAGGATTGAGGACTGAAGATTGAATATTGATGATTGAAGATTGAGGATTGAGGATTGAGGGTTGTGGGTTGGGGACCAGGACTGAGGGTTGACTATTGATGTTTGAGGACTGAGGATTGAGGATTGAGGATTGAGGATTGAGGATTGAGGATTGAGGATTGAAGATTGAAGATTGAGGGTTGGGTATTGAGGATTGAAGAATGAGGATTGAGGATTGAGGATTGAGGCCTGAGGACTGAGAATTGAGAACTGAGGGTGAGGACTGAGGGCTGAGGGTTGAGGTTTGAGGAATGAGGATTGGGGGTTGAGGATTGAGGATTGAGGATTGAGGATTGAGGATTGAGTACTGAAGATTGAGTATTGATGACTGAGGATTGAGGATTGAGGATTGTGGATTGAGGATTGAGGATTGAGGATTGAAGATTGAGTATTGAGGATTGAGGATTGAACATTGAGGACTGCGTGTTAATGGTTGAGTAATGAGAATTGATGTTTGTGGATAGTAGTTTGAAGATTGCAGATTGAGTATTGAGTATTGAAAACTGTGAATTGAGGATATTCTATAGAGGATTGAGTATTGACAACTGATTGTTGAGGTCTGAGGGCTGAAGATTGAGGATTCAGGATTGAGGATTCAGAATTGAAGTTTGAGGACTGAGGATTGAGGATTGATGATTGAGTATTGAGGATTGAAGATTGAGGATTGAGGTTGAGGATTGAGGATAGAGGATGAGGGCTGAGGGTTGAGGATTGAGGTTTGAGGACTGAGGTCTCAGGATTGAGTATAGAGAATTGAGGATTGAGGATTGAGGATTGAAGATTGAGATTTGGGTATTAAGGATTGAAGAATGAGGATTGAGGATTGAGGACTCAGGATTGAGGATTGAAGACTGAGGATCGAGGATTTAGGACTGAAGATTGAGGATTGGGTATTGGGGATTGAAGAATGAGGATTGAGGATTGAGGATTGAGGATTGAGGATTGAAGATTGATTATTGAGGATTGAAGATTGTGGTTTGAGGACAGAGGATTGAGGCTTGAGGATTGAGGATTGAGGATTGAGGATTGAGGATTGAGGATTGAGGATTTAAGATTGAGGATTGGGTATTGAGAATTGAACATTGAGGATTGAGGATTGAGGATTGAGGATTGAGGACTGAAGATTGAATATTGATGATTGAAGATTGAGGATTGAGGATTGAGGGTTGTGGATTGGGGACCAGGACTGAGGGTTGAATATTGACGTTTGAGGACTGAGGATTGAGGATTGAGGATTGAGGATTGTGGATTGAGGATTGAGGATTGAGGATTGAAGATTGAGTATTGAGGATTGAAGATTGAGGATTGAGTATTGAGGATCGAGGATTCAGAATGAGGGCTGAGGGTTGAGGATTGAGGTTTGAGGATTGAGGACTGAGGATTGAGGATTGATGACTGAGTATTGAGGATTGAAGATTGAGGATTGAGGATTGAGGATTGAGGATTGAGGCTTGAGGATTGAGAATTGAAGATTGAGGATTGGGGACTGAGTGTTGAGGGTTGAGTGATGAGGATTGATGTTTGTGGATAGAGATTTGAAGACTGCAGATTGAGTATTGAGTATTGAAACCTGTGAATTGAGGATATTCTATTGAGGATTGAGGATTGACAACTGATTGTTGAGGACTGAGGGCTGAAGATTGAGGATTCAGGATTGAGGATTCAGAATGGAGGTCTGAGGACTGAGGATTGAGGATTGAGGATTGAGGATTGAGGATTGAAGATTGAGGATTGAGGATTGAGGATTGAGGATTGAGGATTGAGGATTGAGAATTGAAGATTGAGGATTGGGCACTGAGTGTTGAGGGTTGAGTGATGAGGATTGATGTTTGTGGATAGAGATTTGAAGATTGCAGATTGAGTATTGAGTATTGAAACCTGTGAATTGAGGATATTCTATTGAGGATTGAGGATTGACTACTGATTGTTGAGGACTGAGGGCTGAAGATTGAGGATTCAGGGTGGAGGATTCAGAATGGAGGTTTGAGGACTGAGGATAGAGGATTGAGGATTGAGGATTGAGGATTGAGGATTGAGGATTGAGGATTGAGTACTGAGGATTGAGGATTGAGTATTGAGCATTGAGGATTGAAGATTGAGGACTGTTGATTGAGGATTGAAGATTGAGGATTAAGGATTGAGGATTGAGGATTGAGGTTTGAGGAATGAGGATTGAGGATTGAGGATTGAGGATTGAGGATTGAGGACGAGGACTGACGGTTGAGGGTTGTGGCTTGAGGATTGAGGATTGAGAATTGAGGATGAGGACTGAGGTTTGAGGATGAGGGCTGAGTGTTGAGGATTGGGTAATGAGGATTGAAGAATGAGGATTGAGGATTGAGGATTGAGGATTGAGGATTGAGGATTGAGGATTGAGGATTGAAGATTGATTATTGAGGATTGAAGGTTGTGGTTTGAGGACAGAGGATTGAGGCTTGAGGATTGAGGATTGAGGATTGAGGATTGAGGATTGAGGGTAGAGGATTTAAGATTGAGGATTGGGTATTGAGAATTGAACATTGAGGATTGAGGATTGAGGATTGAGGATTGAAGATTGAATATTGATGATTGAAGGTTGAGTATTGAGGATTGAGGGTTGTGTATTGAGGACGAGGACTGAGGTTTGAGTATTGATGTTTGAGGTCTGAGGATTGAGGATTGAGGATTGAGAATAGAGGATTGAGGATTGAGGATTGAAGATTGAGGATTTGGTGTTGAGGATTGAAGAATGAGGATTGAGGATTGATGATTGAGGATTGAGGGTTGAAGATTGAGTATTGAGGATTGAAGATTGAGGATTGAGGATTGAGGAATGAGGATTGAGGATTGAAGATTGAGTGTTGATGATTGAAGATTGAGGATTGAGGATTGAGGACTGAGTATTGAGGATTGAATATTGAGGATTCAGGATTGAGGATTGAGGATTGAGGATTGAGGAATGAGGATTGAGGATTGAGGGTTGTGGATTGTGGACGAGGACTGAGGGTTGAATATTGATGTTAGAGGTCTGAGGATTGCGGATTGAGGATTGAGAATTGAGGATTGAGGATTGAGGATTGAAGATTGAGGATTGGGTATTGAGGATTGAAGAATGAGAATTGAGGATTGAGGATTGAGGCCTGAGGATTGAGAATTGAGAACTGAGGATGAGGACTGAGGGCTGAGGGTTGAGGTTTGAGGAATGAGGACTGACGATTGAGGATTGAGGATTGAAGGTTGAGTATTGAGGATTGAAGATTGTGGATTGAGGATTGAGGATTGAGGATTGAGGATTGAGGATTGAAGATTGAGGATTGGGGACTGAGTGTTGAGGGCTGAGTGATGAGAATTGATGTTTGCGGATAGAGATTTGAAGATTGCAGATTGAGTATTGCGTATGGAAAACTCTGAACTGAGGATATTCTATTGAGGATTGAGGATTGACAACTGATTGTTGAGGACTGAGGGCTGAAGATTGAGGATTCAGGATTGAGGATTCAGGATTGTGGTTTGAGGACAGAGGATAGAGGATTGAGAATTGAGGATTGAGGATTGAGGATTGAGGATTGAAGATTGAGGATTGGGTATTGCGGATTGAATATTGAGGATTGAGGATTGAGGATTGAGGATTGAGGATTCAGGATTGAGGATTCAGGATTGAGGATTCAGGATTGAGGATTCAGGATTGTGGTTGGAGGACAGAGGATTGAGGCTTGAGGACTGAGGATTGAGGATTGAGAATTGAGGATTTAGGATTGAGGATTGAAGATTGAGGATTGGGTATTGAGGATTGAAGAATGAGGATTGAGGATTGAGGATTGAGGATTGAGGATTGAAGATTGAGTATTGAGGATTGACGATTGAGGATTGAGGACCGAGGATTGAGGATTGAGGATTGAGGATTGAGGATTGAGGATTGAAGATTGAGTATTGAGGATTGAAGATTGAGGATTTAGGATTGAGGATTGAAGATTGAGTATTGAAGATTGATGATTGGGGATTGAGGATTGACGATTGAGGATTGAGTATTCAGGATTGAGAATTGAGGATTGAGGATGGAAGATTGAGTATTGAGGATTGAAGATTGAGAATTGAGGATTTAGGATTGAGGATTGAAGATGAGCGCTCAGGGTTGGTGATTGAGGTTTGAGGACTGAGGATTGAGGATTGAGGATTGAGAGTTGAGGATTGAGGATTGAGGATTGAAGATTGAGGATTGAGGATTGAGGATTGATGATTGAGGATTGAGGATTGACGATTGAAGATTGAGGATTGGGGACTGAGAGTTGATGGCTGAGTGATGAGAATTGATGTTTGTGGATAGAGATACGAAGATTGCAGATTGAGTATTGCGTATGGAAAACTCTGAACTGAGGATATTCTAGTGAGGATTGAGGATTGACAGCTGATTGTTGAGGACTGAGGTCTGAAGATTGAGGATTCAGGATTGAGGATTCAGGACTGTGGTTTGAGGACTGTGGATTGAGGATTGAGGATTGGGGATTGAGGATTGAGGATCGAGGATTGAAGATTGAAGATTGGCTATTGAGGATTGAACATTGAGGATTGAGAATTGAGGATTGAGGATTGAGTATTGAGGATTGAAGATTGAATATTGATCATTGAAGGTTGAGGATTGAGGATTGAGGGTTGTGGATTCAGGACGAGGACTGAGGGTTGAGTATTGATGTTTGAGGTCTGAGGATTGAGGATAGAGGATTGAGAATTGAGGATTGAGGATTGAGGATTGAAGATTGAGGATTGGGTATTGAGGATTGAAGAATGAGCACTGAGGATTGAGGATCAAGTATTGAGGATTGAAGATTGAGTATTGAGGATAGAAGATTGAGGATTGAGGGTTGAGGATTGAGGATTGAGGATTGAGGATTGAGGATGGAGGATTCAAGATTGAGGATTTGGTGTTGAGGATTGAAGAATGAGGATTGAGGATTGAGGATTGAGGATTGAGGATTGAAGATTGAGTATTGAGGATTGAAGATTGAGGATTGAGGATTGGGGATTGAGGGTTGAGGATTGAGGATTGAGGATTGAGGATTGACAACTGATTGTTGAGGACTGAGGGCTGAAGATTGGGGATTCAGGATTGAGGATTCAGATTTGAGGTTTGAGGACTGAGGATTGAGGATTGAGGATTGAAGATTGAATATTGATGATTGAAGATTGACGATTGAGGATTGAGTGTTGTGGATTGAGGACGAGGACTGAGGGTTGAGTATTGATGTTTGAGGTCTGAGGATTGATGATTGAGGATCGAGAATAGAGGATTGAGGATGGAGGATTGAAGATTGAGGATTTGGTGTTGAGGATTGAAGAATGAGGATTGAGGATTGAGGATTGAGGATTGAGGATTGAAGATTGAGTATTGAGGATTGAAGGTTGAGGATTGAGGATTGGGGATTGAGGATTGAGGATTGTGGATTGAGGATTGAGGATTGACAACTGATTGTTGAGGACTGAGGGCTGAAGATTGAGGATTCAGGATTGCGGATTCAGATTTGAGGTTTGAGGACTGAGGATTGAGGATTGAGGATTGAAGATTGAATATTGATGATTGAAGATTGAGTATTGAGGATTGAGGGTTGTGTATTGAGGACGAGGACTGAGGTTTGAGTATTGATGTTTGAGGTCTGAGGATTGAGGATTGAGGACTGAGAATAGAGGATTGAGGATTGAGGATTGAAGATTGAGGATTTGGTGTTGAGGATTGAAGAATGAGGATTGAGGATTGATGATTGAGGATTGAGGGTTGAAGATTGAGTATTGAGGATTGAAGATTGAGGATTGAGGATTGAGGAATGAGGATTGAGGATTGAAGATTGAGTGTTGATGATTGAAGATTGAGGATTGAGGATTGAGGACTGAGTATTGAGGATTGAATATTGAGGATTCAGGATTGAGGATTGAGGATTGAGGATTGAGGAATGAGGATTGAGGATTGAGGGTTGTGGATTGTGGACGAGGACTGAGGGTTGAATATTGATGTTAGAGGTCTGAGGATTGCGGATTGAGGATTGAGAATTGAGGATTGAGGATTGAGGATTGAAGATTGAGGATTGGGTATTGAGGATTGAAGAATGAGAATTGAGGATTGAGGATTGAGGCCTGAGGATTGAGAATTGAGAACTGAGGATGAGGACTGAGGGCTGAGGGTTGAGGTTTGAGGAATGAGGACTGACGATTGAGGATTGAGGATTGAAGGTTGAGTATTGAGGATTGAAGATTGTGGATTGAGGATTGAGGATTGAGGATTGAGGATTGAGGATTGAAGATTGAGGATTGGGGACTGAGTGTTGAGGGCTGAGTGATGAGAATTGATGTTTGCGGATAGAGATTTGAAGATTGCATATTGAGTATTGCGTATGGAAAACTCTGAACTGAGGATATTCTATTGAGGATTGAGGATTGACAACTGATTGTTGAGGACTGAGGGCTGAAGATTGAGGATTCAGGATTGAGGATTCAGGATTGTGGTTTGAGGACAGAGGATAGAGGATTGAGAATTGAGGATTGAGGATTGAGGATTGAGGATTGAAGATTGAGGATTGGGTATTGCGGATTGAATATTGAGGATTGAGGATTGAGGATTGAGGATTGAGGATTCAGGATTGAGGATTCAGGATTGAGGATTCAGGATTGAGGATTCAGGATTGTGGTTGGAGGACAGAGGATTGAGGCTTGAGGACTGAGGATTGAGGATTGAGAATTGAGGATTTAGGATTGAGGATTGAAGATTGAGGATTGGGTATTGAGAATTGAAGAATGAGGATTGAGGATTGAGGATTGAGGATTGAGGATTGAAGATTGAGTATTGAGGATTGACGATTGAGGATTGAGGACCGAGGATTGAGGATTGAGGATTGAGGATTGAGGATTGAGGATTGAAGATTGAGTATTGAGGATTGAAGATTGAGGATTTAGGATTGAGGATTGAAGATTGAGTATTGAAGATTGATGATTGGGGATTGAGGATTGACGATTGAGGATTGAGTATTCAGGATTGAGAATTGAGGATTGAGGATGGAAGATTGAGTATTGAGGATTGAAGATTGAGAATTGAGGATTTAGGATTGAGGATTGAAGATGAGCGCTCAGGGTTGGTGATTGAGGTTTGAGGACTGAGGATTGAGGATTGAGGATTGAGAGTTGAGGATTGAGGATTGAGGATTGAAGATTGAGGATTGAGGATTGAGGATTGATGATTGAGGATTGAGGATTGACGATTGAAGATTGAGGATTGGGGACTGAGAGTTGATGGCTGAGTGATGAGAATTGATGTTTGTGGATAGAGATACGAAGATTGCAGATTGAGTATTGCGTATGGAAAACTCTGAACTGAGGATATTCTAGTGAGGATTGAGGATTGACAGCTGATTGTTGAGGACTGAGGTCTGAAGATTGAGGATTCAGGATTGAGGATTCAGGACTGTGGTTTGAGGACTGTGGATTGAGGATTGAGGATTGGGGATTGAGGATTGAGGATCGAGGATTGAAGATTGAAGATTGGCTATTGAGGATTGAACATTGAGGATTGAGAATTGAGGATTGAGGATTGAGTATTGAGGATTGAAGATTGAATATTGATCATTGAAGGTTGAGGATTGAGGATTGAGGGTTGTGGATTCAGGACGAGGACTGAGGGTTGAGTATTGATGTTTGAGGTCTGAGGATTGAGGATAGAGGATTGAGAATTGAGGATTGAGGATTGAGGATTGAAGATTGAGGATTGGGTATTGAGGATTGAAGAATGAGCACTGAGGATTGAGGATCAAGTATTGAGGATTGAAGATTGAGTATTGAGGATAGAAGATTGAGGATTGAGGGTTGAGGATTGAGGATTGAGGATTGAGGATTGAGGATGGAGGATTCAAGATTGAGGATTTGGTGTTGAGGATTGAAGAATGAGGATTGAGGATTGAGGATTGAGGATTGAGGATTGAAGATTGAGTATTGAGGATTGAAGATTGAGGATTGAGGATTGGGGATTGAGGGTTGAGGATTGAGGATTGAGGATTGAGGATTGACAACTGATTGTTGAGGACTGAGGGCTGAAGATTGGGGATTCAGGATTGAGGATTCAGATTTGAGGTTTGAGGACTGAGGATTGAGGATTGAGGATTGAAGATTGAATATTGATGATTGAAGATTGAGTATTGAGGATTGAGGGTTGTGTATTGAGGACGAGGACTGAGGGTTGAGTATTGATGTTTGAGGTCTGAGGATTGAGGATTGAGGATTGAGAATAGAGGATTGAGGATTGAGGATTGAAGATTGAGGATTTGGTGTTGAGGATTGAAGAATGAGGATTGAGGATTGATGATTGAGGATTGAGGGTTGAAGATTGAGTATTGAGGATTGAAGGTTGAGGATTGAGGATTGAGGAATGATGATTGAGGATTGAAGATTGAGTATTGATGATTGAACATTGAGGATTGAGTATTGAGTACTGAGTATTGAGGATTGAAGATTGAGGATTCAGGATTGAGGATTGAGGATTGAGGAATGAGGATTGAGGATTGAGGCTTGTGGATTGGGGACCAGGACTGAGGGTTGAATATTGATGTTAGAGGTCTGAGGATTGCGGATTGAGGATTGAGAATTGAGGATTGGGGACTGAGGATTGAGGATTGAGGATTGAGGATTGAGGATTGAAGATTCAGTATTGAGGATTGACGATTGAGAGTTGAGGATTGAGGATTGAACATTGAGGACTGAGTGTTAATGGTTGAGTGATGAGAATTGATGTTTGTGGATAGTAGTTTGAAGATTGCAGATTGAGTATTGAGTATTGAAAACTGTGAATTGAGGATATTCTATAGAGGATTGAGTATTGACAACTGATTGTTGAGGTCTGAGGGCTGAAGATTGAGGATTCAGGATTGAGGATTCAGAATTGAAGTTTGAGGACTGAGGATTGAGGATTGATGATTGAGTATTGAGGATTGAAGATTGAGGATTGAGGTTGAGGATTGAGGATAGAGGATGAGGGCTGAGGGTTGAGGATTGAGGTATGAGGACTGAGGTCTCAGGATTGAGTATAGAGAATTGAGGATTGAGGATTGAGGATTGAAGATTGAGATTTGGGTATTAAGGATTGAAGAATGAGGATTGAGGATTGAGGACTCAGGATTGAGGATTGAATACTGAGGATCGAGGATTCACGACTGAAGATTGAGGATTGGGTATTGGGGATTGAAGAATGAGGATTGAGGATTGAGGATTGAGGATTGAGGATTGAGGATTGAAGATTGATTATTGAGGATTGAAGATTGTGGTTTGAGGACAGAGGATTGAGGCTTGAGGCTTGAGGATTGAGGATTGAGGATTGAGGATTGAGGATTGAGGATTTAAGATTGAGGATTGGGTATTGAGAATTGAACATTGAGGATTGAGGATTGAGGATTGAGGATTGAGGACTGAAGATTGAATATTGATGATTGAAGATTGAGGATTGAGGATTGAGGGTTGTGGATTGGGGACCAGGACTGAGGGCTGAATATTGACGTTTGAGGACTGAGGATTGAGGATTGAGGATTGAGGATTGAGGATTGAGCATTGAGGATTGAAGATTGAGGATTGGGTGTTGAGGATTGAAGAATGAGGATTGAGGATTGAGGATTGAGGCTTGAGGGTTGAGAATTGAGAACTGAGGATGAGGACTGAGGGCTGAGGGTTGAGGTTTGAGGAATGAGGATTGGGGGTTGAGGATTGAGGATTGAGGATTGAGGATTGAGGATTGAGTACTGAAGATTGAGTATTGATGGCTGAGGATTGAGGATTGAGGATTGTGGATTGAGGATTGAGGATTGAGGATTGAAGATTGAGTATTGAGGATTGAAGATTGAGGATTCAGTATTGAGGATCGAGGATTCAGAATGAGGGCTGAGGGTTGAGGATTGAGGTTTGAGGATTGAGGACTGAGGATTGAGGATTGATGACTGAGTATTGAGGATTGAAGATTGAGGATTGAGGATTGAGGATTGAGGATTGAGGATTGAGGATTGAGAATTGAAGATTGAGGATTGGGGACTGAGTGTTGAGGGTTGAGTGATGAGGATTGATGTTTGTGGATAGAGATTTGAAGATTGCAGATTGAGTATTGAGTATTGAAACCTGTGAATTGAGGATATTCTATTGAGGATTGAGGTTTGACAACTGATTGTTGAGGACTGAGGGCTGAAGATTGAGGATTCAGGATTGAGGATTCAGAATGAAGGTCTGAGGACTGAGGATTGAGGATTGAGGATTGAGGATTGAGGATTGAGGATTGAGGATTGAGGATTGAGGACTGAGGATTGAGGATTGAGTATTGAGCATTGAGGATTGAAGATTGAGGACTGTTGATTGAGGATTGAAGGTTGAGGATTAAGGATTGAGGATTGAGGATTGAGGTTTGAGGAATGAGGATTGAGGATTGAGGATTGAGGATTGAGGATTGAGGACGAGGACTGACGGTTGAGGATTGTGGATTGAGTATTGAGGATTGAGAATTGAGGATGAGGACTGAGGTTTGAGAATGAGGGATGAGTGTTGAGGATTGGGTATTGAGGATTGAAGAATGAGGATTGAGGATTGAGGATTGAGGATTGAGGATTGAGGATTGAAGGTTGAGGATTGGGTATTGAGGATTGAAGAATGAGGATTGAGGATTGAGGATTGAGGTTTGAGGTACGAGGATTGAGGATTGAGGATTGAGGACTGAGGATTGACGATTGAGTATTGAGGACTGAGGATTGACCATTGAGTATTGAAAATTGAGGATTGATGACTGAGGATTGAGGATTGAGGTATGATGATTGCGGATTGAGTATTGAAAAATGTGTGTTGAGGATTGAATATTGAGTATTGAGGATTGAGGATAGAGGATTGAAGATTGAGTATTGAGGATTGAAGATTGTGGATTGAGGACTGAAGATTGAATATTGATGATTGAAGATTGAGGATTGAGGATTGAGGGTTGTGGATTGGGGAACAGGACTGAGGGTTGAATACTGACGTTTGAGGACTGAGGATTGAGGATTGAGGATTGAGGATTGAGGATTGAGGATTGAAGATTAAGTATTGAGGATTGAAGATTGTGGATTGAGGATTGAGGATTGAGGATTGAGGATTGAAGATTGAGGATTGGGGACTGAGAGTTGAGGGCTGAGTGATGAGAATTGATGTTTGCGGATAGAGATTTGAAGATTGCAGATTGAGTATTGCGTATGGAAAACTCTGAACTGAGGATATTCTATTGAGGATTGAGGATTGACAACTGATTGTTGAGGACTGAGGGCTGAAGATGGAGGATTCAGGATTGAGGATTCAGGATTGTGGTTTGAGGACAGAGGATTGAGGATTGAGAATTGAGGATTGAGGATTGAGGATTGAGGATTGAGGATTTAAGATTGAGGATTGGGTATTGAGAATTGAACATTGAGGATTGAGGATTGAGGATTGAGGATTGAGGACTGAAGATTGAATATTGATGATTGAAGATTGAGGATTGATGACTGAGGATTGAGGATTGAGGTATGATGATTGCGGATTGAGTATTGAAAATTCTGTGTTGAGGATTGAATACTGAGGATTGAGGATTGAGAATAGAGGATTGAAGATTGAGTATTGAGGATTGAAGATTGAGGATTGAGGATTGACGATTGAGGATTGAGGATTGAGGTTTGAGGATTGACGATGAGGGCTGAGGGTTGAGGATTGAGGTCTGAGGTCTGAGGACTGAGGATTGAGGATTGAGAATTGAGGATTGAGGATTGAGGATTGAAGATTGAGGATTGGGTATTGAGGATTGAAGAATGAGGATTGAGGATTGAGGATTGAGGATTGGGGACTGAGGATTGAGGATTGAGGATTGGGGATTGAGGATTGAAGATTCAGTATTGAGGATTGAAGATTGAGAGTTGAGGATTGATTATTGAGGATTGAAGGTTGTGGTTTGAGGACAGAGGATTGAGGCTTGTGGATTGAGGATTGGGGATTGAGGATTGAAGATTGAGTATTGAGGATTGAAGATTGAGGATTGAGTATTGAGGATCGTGGATTCAGAATGACTGCTGAGGGTTGAGGATTGAGGTTTGAGGATTGAGGACTGAGCATTGAGGATTGATGACTGAGTATTTAGGATTGAAGATTGAGGATTGAGTATTGATGACTGAGGATTCAGGATTGAGGATTGAGGACTGAGGATTGAGGATTTAGGATTGAAGATTGAATATTGATGATTGAAGATTGACGATTGAGGATTGAGTGTTGTGGATTGAGGACGAGGACTGAGGGTTGAGTATTGATGTTTGAGGTCTGAGGATTGATGATTGAGGATCGAGAATAGAGGATTGAGGATGGAGGATTGAAGATTGAGGATTTGGTGTTGAGGATTGAAGAATGAGGATTGAGGATTGAGGATTGAGGATTGAGGATTGAAGATTGAGTATTGAGGATTGAAGGTTGAGGATTGAGGATTGGGGATTGAGGATTGAGGATTGTGGATTGAGGATTGAGGATTGACAACTGATTGTTGAGTACTGAGGGCTGAAGATTGAGGATTCAGGATTGCGGATTCAGATTTGAGGTTTGAGGACTGAGGATTGAGGATTGAGGATTGAAGATTGAATATTGATGATTGAAGATTGAGTATTGAGGACGAGGACTGAGGTTTGAGTATTGATGTTTGAGGTCTGAGGATTGAGGATTGAGGATTGAGAATAGAGGATTGAGGATTGAGGATTGAAGATTGAGGATTTGGTGTTGAGGATTGAAGAATGAGGATTGAGGATTGATGATTGAGGATTGAGGGTTGAAGATTGAGTATTGAGGATTGAAGATTGAGGATTGAGGATTGAGGAATGAGGATTGAGGATTGAAGATTGAGTGTTGATGATTGAAGATTGAGGATTGAGGATTGAGGACTGAGTATTGAGGATTGAATATTGAGGATTCAGGATTGAGGATTGAGGATTGAGGATTGAGGAATGAGGATTGAGGATTGAGGGTTGTGGATTGGGGACGAGGACTGAGGGTTGAATATTGATGTTAGAGGTCTGAGGATTGCGGATTGAGGATTGAGAATTGAGGATTGAGGATTGAGGATTGAAGATTGAGGATTGGGTATTGAGGATTGAAGAATGAGAATTGAGGATTGAGGATTGAGGCCTGAGGATTGAGAATTGAGAACTGAGGATGAGGACTGAGGGCTGAGGGTTGAGGTTTGAGTAATGAGGACTGACGATTGAGGATTGAGGATTGAAGGTTGAGTATTGAGGATTGAAGATTGTGGATTGAGGATTGAGGATTGAGGATTGAGGATTGAGGATTGAAGATTGAGGATTGGGGACTGAGTGTTGAGGGCTGAGTGATGAGAATTGATGTTTGCGGATAGAGATTTGAAGATTGCAGATTGAGTATTGCGTATGGAAAACTCTGAACTGAGGATATTCTATTGAGGATTGAGGATTGACAACTGATTGTTGAGGACTGAGGGCTGAAGATTGAGGATTCAGGATTGAGGATTCAGGATTGTGGTTTGAGGACAGAGGATAGAGGATTGAGAATTGAGGATTGAGGATTGAGGATTGAGGATTGAAGATTGAGGATTGGGTATTGCGGATTGAATATTGAGGATTGAGGATTGAGGATTGAGGATTGAGGATTCAGGATTGAGGATTCAGGATTGAGGATTCAGGATTGAGGATTCAGGATTGTGGTTGGAGGACAGAGGATTGAGGCTTGAGGACTGAGGATTGAGGATTGAGAATTGAGGATTTAGGATTGAGGATTGAAGATTGAGGATTGGGTATTGAGGATTGAAGAATGAGGATTGAGGATTGAGGATTGAGGATTGAGGATTGAAGATTGAGTATTGAGGATTGACGATTGAGGATTGAGGACCGAGGATTGAGGATTGAGGATTGAGGATTGAGGATTGAGGATTGAAGATTGAGTATTGAGGATTGAAGATTGAGGATTTAGGATTGAGGATTGAAGATTGAGTATTGAAGATTGATGATTGGGGATTGAGGATTGACGATTGAGGATTGAGTATTCAGGATTGAGAATTGAGGATTGAGGATGGAAGATTGAGTATTGAGGATTGAAGATTGAGAATTGAGGATTTAGGATTGAGGATTGAAGATGAGCGCTCAGGGTTGGTGATTGAGGTTTCAGGACTGAGGATTGAGGATTGAGGATTGAGAGTTGAGGATTGAGGATTGAGGATTGAAGATTGAGGATTGAGGATTGAGGATTGATGATTGAGGATTGAGGATTGAGGATTGACGATTGAAGATTGAGGATTGGGGACTGAGAGTTGATGGCTGAGTGATGAGAATTGATGTTTGTGGATAGAGATACGAAGATTGCAGATTGAGTATTGCGTATGGAAAACTCTGAACTGAGGATATTCTAGTGAGGATTGAGGATTGACAGCTGATTGTTGAGGACTGAGGTCTGAAGATTGAGGATTCAGGATTGAGGATTCAGGACTGTGGTTTGAGGACTGTGGATTGAGGATTGAGGATTGAGGATTGAGGATTTAAGATTGAGGATTGGGTATTGAGAATTGAACATTGAGGATTGAGGATTGAGGATTGAGGATTGAGGACTGAAGATTGAATATTGATGATTGAAGATTGAGGATTGAGGATTGAGGGTTGTGGATTGGGGACCAGGCCTGAGGGCTGAATATTGACGTTTGAGGACTGAGGATTGAGGATTGAGGATTGAGGATTGAGGATTGAGCATTGAGGATTGAAGATTGAGGATTGGGTGTTGAGGATTGAAGAATGAGTATTGAGGATTGAGGATTGAGGCTTGAGGGTTGAGAATTGAGAACTGAGGATGAGGACTGAGGGCTGAGGGTTGAGGTTTGAGGAATGAGGATTGGGGGTTGAGGATTGAGGATTGAGGATTGAGGATTGAGGATTGAGTACTGAAGATTGAGTATTGATGGCTGAGGATTGAGGATTGAGGATTGTGGATTGAGGATTGAGGATTGAGGATTGAAGATTGAGTATTGAGGATTGAAGATTGAGGATTCAGTATTGAGGATCGAGGATTCAGAATGAGGGCTGAGGGTTGAGGATTGAGGTTTGAGGATTGAGGACTGAGGATTGAGGATTGATGACTGAGTATTGAGGATTGAAGATTGAGGATTGAGGATTGAGGATTGAGGATTGAGGATTGAGGATTGAGAATTGAAGATTGAGGATTGGGGACTGAGTGTTGAGGGTTGAGTGATGAGGATTGATGTTTGTGGATAGAGATTTGAAGATTGCAGATTGAGTATTGAGTATTGAAACCTGTGAATTGAGGATATTCTATTGAGGATTGAGGTTTGACAACTGATTGTTGAGGACTGAGGGCTGAAGATTGAGGATTCAGGATTGAGGATTCAGAATGAAGGTCTGAGGACTGAGGATTGAGGATTGAGGATTGAGGATTGAGGATTGAGGATTGAGGATTGAGGATTGAGGACTGAGGATTGAGGATTGAGTATTGAGCATTGAGGATTGAAGATTGAGGACTTTTGATTGAGGATTGAAGGTTGAGGATTAAGAATTGAGGATTGAGGATTGAGGTTTGAGGAATGAGGATTGAGGATTGAGGATTGAGGATTGAGGATTGAGGACGAGGACTGACGGTTGAGGATTGTGGATTGAGTATTGAGGATTGAGAATTGAGGATGAGGACTGAGGTTTGAGAATGAGGGATGAGTGTTGAGGATTGGGTATTGAGGATTGAAGAATGAGGATTGAGGATTGAGGATTGAGGATTGAGGATTGAGGATTGAAGATTGAGGATTGGGTATTGAGGATTGAAGAATGAGGATTGAGGATTGAGGATTGAGGTTTGAGGTACGAGGATTGAGGATTGAGGATTGAGGACTGAGGATTGACGATTGAGTATTGAGGACTGAGGATTGACCATTGAGTATTGAAAATTGAGGATTGATGACTGAGGATTGAGGATTGAGGTATGATGATTGCGGATTGAGTATTGAAAAATGTGTGTTGAGGATTGAATATTGAGTATTGAGGATTGAGGATAGAGGATTGAAGATTGAGTATTGAGGATTGAAGATTGAGAATTGAGGATTGACGATTGAGGATTGAGGATTGAGGTTTGAGGATTGACGATGAGGGCTGAGGGTTGAGGATTGAGGTTTGAGGTCTGAGGACTGAGGATTGAGGATTGAGAATTGAGGATTGAGGATTGAGGATTGAAGATTGAGGATTGGGTATTGAGGATTGAAGAATGAGGATTGAGGATTGAGGATTGAGGGTTGGGGACTGAGGATTGTGGATTGAGGATTGAGGATTGAGGATTGAAGATTCAGTATTGAGGATTGAAGATTGAATGTTGAGGATTGAGGATTGAACATTGAGGACTGAGTGTTAATGGTTGAGTGATGAGAATTGATGTTTGTGGATAGTGGTTTGAAGATTGCAGATTGAGTATTGAGTATTGAAAACTGTGAATTGAGGATATTCTATAGAGGATTGAGTATTGACAACTGATTGTTGAGGTCTGAGGGCTGAAGATTGAGGATTCAGGATTGAGGATTCAGAATTGAAGTTTGAGGACTGAGGATTGAGGATTGAAGATTGAGTATTGAGGATTGAAGATTGAGGATTGAGGTTGAGGATTGAGGATAGAGGATGAGGGCTGAGGGTTGAGGATTGAGGTTTGAGGACTGAGGTCTGAGGATTGAGTATAGAGAATTGAGGATTGAGGATTGGGGATTGAAGATTGAGATTTGGGTATTAAGGATTGAAGAATGAGGATTGAGGATTGAGGATTCAGGATTGAGGATTGAAGATTGAGGATTGAGGATTCAGGACTGAAGATTGAGGATTGGGTATTGGGGATTGAAGAATGAGGATTGAGGATTGAGGATTGAGGATTGAGGTTTGAGGATTGAGGATTGAGGATTGAGGATAGAGGATTGAAGATTGATTATTGAGGATTGAAGATTGTGGTTTGAGGACAGAGGATGGAGGCTCGAGGATTGAGGGTTGAGGATTGAGGATTGAGGATTGAGGATTGAGGATTTAAGATTGAGGATTGGGTATTGAGAATTGAACATTGAGGATTGAGGATTGAGGATTGAGGATTGAGGACTGAAGATTGAATATTGATGATTGAAGATTGAGGATTGAGGATTGAGGGTTGAGGGTTGTGGATTGGGGACCAGGACTGAGGGTCGAATATTGACGTTTGAGCACTGAGGATTGAGGATTGAGGATTGAGGATTGAGGATTGAGGATTGAGGATTGAAGATTGAGGATTGGGTATTGAGGATTGAAGAATGAGGATTGAGGATTGAGGATTGAGGCCTGAGGATTGAGAATTGAGAACTGAGGATGAGGACTGAGGGCTGAGGGTTGAGGTTTGAGGAATGAGGATTGGGGGTTGAGGATTGAGGATTGAGGATTGAAGATTGAGGATTGAGTACTGAAGATTGAGTATTGATGACTGAGGATTGAGGATTGAGGATTGTGGATTGAGGATTGGGGATTGAGGATTGAAGATTGAGTATTGAGGATTGAAGATTGAGGATTGAGTATTGAGGATCGAGGATTCAGAATGACTGCTGAGGGTTGAGGATTGAGGTTTGAGGATTGAGGACTGAGCATTGAGGATTGATGACTGAGTATTGAGGATTGAAGATTGAGGATTGAGGATTGAGGATTGAGGATTGAGGATTGAGGATTGAGGACTGAGGATTGAGGATTGAGTATTGAGCATTGAGGATTGAAGATTGAGGGCTGTTGATTGAGGATTGAAGATTGAGGATTAAGGATTGAGGATTGAGGATTGAGGTTTGAGGAATGAGGATTGAGGATTGAGGATTGAGGATTGAGGATTGAGGACGAGGACTGACGGTTGAGGGTTGTGGCTTGAGGATTGAGGATTGAGAATTGAGGATGAGGACTGAGGTTTGAGGATGAGGGCTGAGTGTTGAGGATTGGGTAATGAGGATTGAAGAATGAGGATTGAGGATTGAGGATTGAGGATTGAGGATTGAGGATTGAGGATTGAGGATTGAAGATTGATTATTGAGGATTGAAGGTTGTGGTTTGAGGACAGAGGATTGAGGCTTGAGGATTGAGGATTGAGGATTGAGGATTGAGGATTGAGGATTGAGGATAGAGGATTTAAGATTGAGCATTGGGTATTGAGAATTGAACATTGAGGATTGAGGATTGAGGATTGAGGATTGAGGACTGAAGATTGAATATTGATGATTGAAGATTGAGGATTGAGGATTGAGGGTTGTGGATTGGGGAACAGGACTGAGGGTTGAATACTGACGTTTGAGGACTGAGGATTGAGGATTGAGGATTGAGGATTGAGGATTGAGGATTGAGGATTGAAGATTAAGTATTGAGGATTGAAGATTGTGGATTGAGGATAGAGGATTGAGGATTGAGGATTGAAGATTGAGGATTGGGGACTGAGAGTTGAGGGCTGAGTGATGAGAATTGATGTTTGCGGATAGAGATTTGAAGATTGCAGATTGAGTATTGCGTATGGAAAACTCTGAACTGAGGATATTCTATTGAGGATTGAGGATTGGCAACTGATTGTTGAGGACTGAGGGCTGAAGATGGAGGATTCAGGATTGAGGATTCAGGATTGTGGTTTGAGGACAGAGGATTGAGGATTGAGAATTGAGGATTGAGGATTGAGGATTGAGGATTGAGGATTTAAGATTAAGGATTGGGTATTGAGAATTGAACATTGAGGATTGAGGATTGAGGATTGAGGATTGAGGACTGAAGATTGAATATTGATGATTGAAGATTGAGGATTGATGACTGAGGATTGAGGATTGAGGTATGATGATTGCGGATTGAGTATTGAAAATTGTGTGTTGAGGATTGAATACTGAGGATTGAGGATTGAGAATAGAGGATTGAAGATTGAGTATTGAGGATTGAAGATTGAGGATTGAGGATTGACGATTGAGGATTGAGGATTGAGGTTTGAGGATTGACGATGAGGGCTGAGGGTTGAGGATTGAGGTCTGAGGTCTGAGGACTGAGGATTGAGGATTGAGAATTGAGGATTGAGGATTGAGGATTGAAGATTGAGGATTGGGTATTGAGGATTGAAGAATGAGGATTGAGGATTGAGGATTGAGGATTGGGGACTGAGGATTGAGGATTGAGGATTGGGGATTGAGGATTGAAGATTCAGTATTGAGGATTGAAGATTGAGAGTTGAGGATTGATTATTGAGGATTGAAGGTTGTGGTTTGAGGACAGAGGATTGAGGCTTGTGGATTGAGGATTGGGGATTGAGGATTGAAGATTGAGTATTGAGGATTGAAGATTGAGGATTGAGTATTGAGGATCGTGGATTCAGAATGACTGCTGAGGGTTGAGGATTGAGGTTTGAGGATTGAGGACTGAGCATTGAGGATTGATGACTGAGTATTTAGGATTGAAGATTGAGGATTGAGTATTGATGACTGAGGATTCAGGATTGAGGATTGAGGACTGAGGATTGAGGATTTAGGATTGAAGATTGAATATTGATGATTGAAGATTGACGATTGAGGATTGAGTGTTGTGGATTGAGGACGAGGACTGAGGGTTGAGTATTGATGTTTGAGGTCTGAGGATTGATGATTGAGGATCGAGAATAGAGGATTGAGGATGGAGGATTGAAGATTGAGGATTTGGGGTTGAGGATTGAAGAATGAGGATTGAGGATTGAGGATTGAGGATTGAGGATTGAAGATTGAGTATTGAGGATTGAAGGTTGAGGATTGAGGATTGGGGATTGAGGATTGAGGATTGTGGATTGAGGATTGAGGATTGACAACTGATTGTTGAGGACTGAGGGCTGAAGATTGAGGATTCAGGATTGCGGATTCAGATTTGAGGTTTGAGGACTGAGGATTGAGGATTGAGGATTGAAGATTGAATATTGATGATTGAAGATTGAGTATTGAGGACGAGGACTGAGGTTTGAGTATTGATGTTTGAGGTCTGAGGATTGAGGATTGAGGATTGAGAATAGAGGATTGAGGATTGAGGATTGAAGATTGAGGATTTGGTGTTGAGGATTGAAGAATGAGGATTGAGGATTGATGATTGAGGATTGAGGGTTGAAGATTGAGTATTGAGGATTGAAGATTGAGGATTGAGGATTGAGGAATGAGGATTGAGGATTGAAGATTGAGTGTTGATGATTGAAGATTGAGGATTGAGGATTGAGGACTGAGTATTGAGGATTGAATATTGAGGATTCAGGATTGAGGATTGAGGATTGAGGATTGAGGAATGAGGATTGAGGATTGAGGGTTGTGGATTGGGGACGAGGACTGAGGGTTGAATATTGATGTTAGAGGTCTGAGGATTGAGGATTGAGAATTGAGAATTGAGGATTGAGGATTGAGGATTGAAGATTGAGGATTGGGTATTGAGGATTGAAGAATGAGAATTGAGGATTGAGGATTGAGGCCTGAGGATTGAGAATTGAGAACTGAGGATGAGGACTGAGGGCTGAGGGTTGAGGTTTGAGGAATGAGGACTGACGATTGAGGATTGAGGATTGAAGGTTGAGTATTGAGGATTGAAGATTGTGGATTGAGGATTGAGGATTGAGGATTGAGGATTGAGGATTGAAGATTGAGGATTGGGGACTGAGTGTTGAGGGCTGAGTGATGAGAATTGATGTTTGCGGATAGAGATTTGAAGATTGCAGATTGAGTATTGCGTATGGAAAACTCTGAACTGAGGATATTCTAGTGAGGATTGAGGATTGACAGCTGATTGTTGAGGACTGAGGTCTGAAGATTGAGGATTCAGGATTGAGGATTCAGGACTGTGGTTTGAGGACTGTGGATTGAGGATTGAGGATTGGGGATTGAGGATTGAGGATCGAGGATTGAAGATTGAAGATTGGCTATTGAGGATTGAACATTGAGGATTGAGAATTGAGGATTGAGGATTGAGTATTGAGGATTGAAGATTGAATATTGATCATTGAAGGTTGAGGATTGAGGATTGAGGGTTGTGGATTCAGGACGAGGACTGAGGGTTGAGTATTGATGTTTGAGGTCTGAGGATTGAGGATAGAGGATTGAGAATTGAGGATTGAGGATTGAGGATTGAAGATTGAGGATTGGGTATTGAGGATTGAAGAATGAGCACTGAGGATTGAGGATCAAGTATTGAGGATTGAAGATTGAGTATTGAGGATTGAAGATTGAGGATTGAGGGTTGAGGATTGAGGATTGAGGATTGAGGATTGAGGATGGAGGATTCAAGATTGAGGATTTGGTGTTGAGGATTGAAGAATGAGGATTGAGGATTGAGGATTGAGGATTGAGGATTGAAGATTGAGTATTGAGGATTGAAGATTGAGGATTGAGGATTGGGGATTGAGGGTTGAGGATTGAGGATTGAGGATTGAGGATTGACAACTGATTGTTGAGGACTGAGGGCTGAAGATTGGGGATTCAGGATTGAGGATTCAGATTTGAGGTTTGAGGACTGAGGATTGAGGATTGAGGATTGAAGATTGAATATTGATGATTGAAGATTGAGTATTGAGGATTGAGGGTTGTGTATTGAGGACGAGGACTGAGGGTTGAGTATTGATGTTTGAGGTCTGAGGATTGAGGATTGAGGATTGAGAATAGAGGATTGAGGATTGAGGATTGAAGATTGAGGATTTGGTGTTGAGGATTGAAGAATGAGGATTGAGGATTGATGATTGAGGATTGAGGGTTGAAGATTGAGTATTGAGGATTGAAGGTTGAGGATTGAGGATTGAGGAATGATGATTGAGGATTGAAGATTGAGTATTGATGATTGAAGATTGAGGATTGAGTATTGAGTACTGAGTATTGAGGATTGAAGATTGAGGATTCAGGATTGAGGATTGAGGATTGAGGAATGAGGATTGAGGATTGAGGTTTGTGGATTGGGGACCAGGACTGAGGGTTGAATATTGATGTTAGAGGTCTGAGGATTGCGGATTGAGGATTGAGAATTGAGGATTGGGGACTGAGGATTGAGGATTGAGGATTGAGGATTGAGGATTGAAGATTCAGTATTGAGGATTGAAGATTGAGAGTTGAGGATTGAGGATTGAACATTGAGGACTGAGTGTTAATGGTTGAGTGATGAGAATTGATGTTTGTGGATAGTAGTTTGAAGATTGCAGATTGAGTATTGAGTATTGAAAACTGTGAATTGAGGATATTCTATAGAGGATTGAGTATTGACAACTGATTGTTGAGGTCTGAGGACTGAAGATTGAGGATTCAGGATTGAGGATTCAGAATTGAAGTTTGAGGACTGAGGATTGAGGATTGATGATTGAGTATTGAGGATTGAAGATTGAGGATTGAGGTTGAGGATTGAGGATAGAGGATGAGGGCTGAGGGTTGAGGATTGAGGTATGAGGACTGAGGTCTCAGGATTGAGTATAGAGAATTGAGGATTGAGGATTGAGGATTGAAGATTGAGATTTGGGTATTAAGGATTGAAGAATGAGGATTGAGGATTGAGGACTCAGGATTGAGGATTGAATACTGAGGATCGAGGATTCAGGACTGAAGATTGAGGATTGGGTATTGGGGATTGAAGAATGAGGATTGAGGATTGAGGATTGAGGATTGAGGATTGAGGATTGAAGATTGATTATTGAGGATTGAAGATAGTGGTTTGAGGACAGAGGATTGAGGCTTGAGGATTGAGGATTGAGGATTGAGGATTGAGGATTGAGGATTGAGGATTGAGCATTGAGGATTGAAGATTGAGGATTGGGTGTTGAGGATTGAAGAATGAGGATTGAGGATTGAGGATTGAGGCTTGAGGGTTGAGAATTGAGAACTGAGGATGAGGACTGAGGGCTGAGGGTTGAGGTTTGAGGAATGAGGATTGGGGGTTGAGGATTGAGGATTGAGGATTGAGGATTGAGGATTGAGTACTGAAGATTGAGTATTGATGGCTGAGGATTGAGGATTGAGGATTGTGGATTGAGGATTGAGGATTGAGGACTGAAGATTGAGTATTGAGGATTGAAGATTGAGGATTCAGTATTGAGGATCGAGGATTCAGAATGAGGGCTGAGGGTTGAGGATTGAGGTTTGAGGATTGAGGACTGAGGATTGAGGATTGATGACTGAGTATTGAGGATTGAAGATTGAGGATTGAGGATTGAGGATTGAGGATTGAGGATTGAGGATTGAGAATTGAAGATTGAGGATTGGGGACTGAGTGTTGAGGGTTGAGTGATGAGGATTGATGTTTGTGGATAGAGATTTGAAGATTGCAGATTGAGTATTGAGTATTGAAACCTGTGAATTGAGGATATTCTATTGAGGATTGAGGTTTGACAACTGATTGTTGAGGACTGAGGGCTGAAGATTGAGGATTCAGGATTGAGGATTCAGAATGAAGGTCTGAGGACTGAGGATTGAGGATTGAGGATTGAGGATTGAGGATTGAGGATAGAGGATTGAGGATTGAGGACTGAGGATTGAGGATTGAGTATTGAGCATTGAGGATTGAAGATTGAGGACTGTTGATTGAGGATTGAAGGTTGAGGATTAAGGATTGAGGATTGAGGATTGAGGTTTGAGGAATGAGGATTGAGGATTGAGGATTGAGGATTGAGGATTGAGGACGAGGACTGACGGTTGAGGATTGTGGATTGAGTATTGAGGATTGAGAATTGAGGATGAGGACTGAGGTTTGAGAATGAGGGATGAGTGTTGAGGATTGGGTATTGAGGATTGAAGAATGAGGATTGAGGATTGAGGATTGAGGATTGAGGATTGAGGATTGAAGATTGAGGATTGGGTATTGAGGATTGAAGAATGAGGATTGAGGATTGAGGATTGAGGTTTGAGGTACGAGGATTGAGGATTGAGGATTGAGGACTGAGGATTGACGATTGAGTATTGAGGACTGAGGATTGACCATTGAGTATTGAAAATTGAGGATTGATGACTGAGGATTGAGGATTGAGGTATGATGATTGCGGATTGAGTATTGAAAAATGTGTGTTGAGGATTGAATATTGAGTATTGAGGATTGAGGATAGAGGATTGAAGATTGAGTATTGAGGATTGAAGATTGAGGATTGAGGATTGACGATTGAGGATTGAGGATTGAGGTTTGAGGATTGACGATGAGGGCTGAGGGTTGAGGATTGAGGTTTGAGGTCTGAGGACTGAGGATTGAGGATTGAGAATTGAGGATTGAGGATTGAGGATTGAAGATTGAGGATTGGGTATTGAGGATTGAAGAATGAGGATTGAGGATTGAGGATTGAGGGTTGGGGACTGAGGATTGTGGATTGAGGATTGAGGATTGAGGATTGAAGATTCAGTATTGAGGATTGAAGATTGAATGTTGAGGATTGAGGATTGAACATTGAGGACTGAGTGTTAATGGTTGAGTGATGAGAATTGATGTTTGTGGATAGTGGTTTGAAGATTGCAGATTGAGTATTGAGTATTGAAAACTGTGAATTGAGGATATTCTATAGAGGATTGAGTATTGACAACTGATTGTTGAGGTCTGAGGGCTGAAGATTGAGGATTCAGGATTGAGGATTCAGAATTGAAGTTTGAGGACTGAGGATTGAGGATTGAAGATTGAGTATTGAGGATTGAAGATTGAGGATTGAGGTTGAGGATTGAGGATAGAGGATGAGGGCTGAGGGTTGAGGATTGAGGTTTGAGGACTGAGGTCTGAGGATTGAGTATAGAGAATTGAGGATTGAGGATTGGGGATTGAAGATTGAGATTTGGGTATTAAGGATTGAAGAATGAGGATTGAGGATTGAGGATTCAGGATTGAGGATTGAAGATTGAGGATTGAGGATTCAGGACTGAAGATTGAGGATTGGGTATTGGGGATTGAAGAATGAGGATTGAGGATTGAGGATTGAGGATTGAGGATTGAGGATTGAGGATTGAGGATTGAGGATAGAGGATTGAAGATTGATTATTGAGGATTGAAGATTGTGGTTTGAGGACAGAGGATGGAGGCTCGAGGATTGAGGGTTGAGGATTGAGGATTGAGGATTGAGGATTGAGGATTTAAGATTGAGGATTGGGTATTGAGAATTGAACATTGAGGATTGAGGATTGAGGATTGAGGATTGAGGACTGAAGATTGAATATTGATGATTGAAGATTGAGGATTGAGGATTGAGGGTTGTGGATTGGGGACCAGGACTGAGGGTCGAATATTGACGTTTGAGCACTGAGGATTGAGGATTGAGGATTGAGGATTGAGGATTGAGGATTGAGGATTGAAGATTGAGGATTGGGTATTGAGGATTGAAGAATGAGGATTGAGGATTGAGGATTGAGGCCTGAGGATTGAGAATTGAGAACTGAGGATGAGGACTGAGGGCTGAGGGTTGAGGTTTGAGGAATGAGGATTGGGGGTTGAGGATTGAGGATTGAGGATTGAAGATTGAGGATTGAGTACTGAAGATTGAGTATTGATGACTGAGGATTGAGGATTGAGGATTGTGGATTGAGGATTGGGGATTGAGGATTGAAGATTGAGTATTGAGGATTGAAGATTGAGGATTGAGTATTGAGGATCGAGGATTCAGAATGACTGCTGAGGGTTGAGGATTGAGGTTTGAGGATTGAGGACTGAGCATTGAGGATTGATGACTGAGTATTGAGGATTGAAGATTGAGGATTGAGGATTGAGGATTGAGGATTGAGGATTGAGGATTGAGAATTGAAGATTGAGGATTGGGCACTGAGTGTTGAGGGTTGAGTGATGAGGATTGATGTTTGTGGATAGCGATTTGAAGATTGCAGATTGAGTATTGAGTATTGAAACCTGTGAATTGAGGATATTCTATTGAGGATTGAGGATTGACAACAGATTGTTGAGGACTGAGGGCTGAAGATTGAGGATTCAGGGAGGAGGATTCAGAATGGAGGTTTGAGGACTGAGGATAGAGGATTGAGGATTGAGGATTGAGGATTGAGGATTGAGGATTGAGGATTGAGGACTGAGGATTGAGGATTGAGTATTGAGCATTGAGGATTGAAGATTGAGGGCTGTTGATTGAGGATTGAAGATTGAGGATTAAGGATTGAGGATTGAGGATTGAGGTTTGAGGAATGAGGATTGAGGATTGAGGATTGAGGATTGAGGATTGAGGACGAGGACTGACGGTTGAGGGTTGTGGCTTGAGGATTGAGGATTGAGAATTGAGGATGAGGACTGAGGTTTGAGGATGAGGGCTGAGTGTTGAGGATTGGGTAATGAGGATTGAAGAATGAGGATTGAGGATTGAGGATTGAGGATTGAGGATTGAGGATTGAGGATTGAGGATTGAAGATTGATTATTGAGGATTGAAGGTTGTGGTTTGAGGACAGAGGGTTGAGGCTTGAGGATTGAGGATTGAGGATTGAGGATTGAGGATTGAGGATAGAGGATTTAAGATTGAGCATTGGGTATTGAGAATTGAACATTGAGGATTGAGGATTGAGGATTGAGGATTGAGGACTGAAGATTGAATATTGATGATTGAAGATTGAGGATTGAGGATTGAGGGTTGTGGATTGGGGAACAGGACTGAGGGTTGAATATTGACGTTTGAGGACTGAGGATTGAGGATTGAGGATTGAGGATTGAGGATTGAGGATTGAAGATTAAGTATTGAGGGTTGAAGGTTGTGGATTGAGGATTGAGGATTGAGGATTGAGGATTGAAGATTGAGGATTGGGGACTGAGAGTTGAGGGCTGAGTGATGAGAATTGATGTTTGCGGATAGAAATTTGAAGATTGCAGATTGAGTATTGCGTATGGAAATCTCTGAACTGAGGATATTCTATTGAGGATTGAGGATTGACAACTGATTGTTGAGGACTGAGGGCTGAAGATGGAGGATTCAGGATTGAGGATTCAGGATTGTGGTTTGAGGACAGAGGATTGAGGCTTGAGAATTGAGGATTGAGGATTGAGGATTGAGGATTGAAGATTGAGGATTGGGTATTGCGGATTGAATATTGAGGACTGAGGATTGAGGATTGAGGATTGAGGATTCAGGATTGAGGATTCAGGATTGAGGATTCAGGATTGAGGATTCAGGATTGTGGTTTGAGGACAGAGGATCGAGGCTTGAGGATTGAGGATTGAGGATTGAGGATTGAGGATTGAGGATTTAAGATTGAGGATTGGGTATTGAGAATTGAACATTGAGGATTGAGGATTGAGGATTGAGGATTGAGGACTGAAGATTGAATATTGATGATTGAAGATTGAGGATTGAGGATTGAGCGTTGTGGATTGGGGACCAGGACTGAGGGTTGAATATTGATGTTTGAGGACTGAGGATTGAGGATTGAGGATTGAGGATTGAGGATTGAGGATTGAGGATTGAGGATTGAAGATTGAGGATTGGGTATTGAGGATTGAAGAATGAGGAATGAGGATTGAGGATTGAGGCCTGAGGATTAAGAATTGAGAACTGAGGATGAGGACTGAGGGCTGAGGGTTGAGGTTTGAGGAATGAGGATTGGGGGTTGAGGATTGAGGATTGAGGATTGACGATTGAGGATTGAGTACTGAAGATTGAGTATTGATGACTGAGGATTGAGGATTGAGGATTGTGGATTGAGGATTGAGGATTGAGGGTTGAAGATTGAGTATTGAGGATTGAAGATTGAGGATTGAGTATTGAGGATCGAGGATTCAGAATGAGGGCTGAGGGTTGAGGGTTGATGTTTGAGGATTGAGGACTGAGGATTGAGGATTGATGACTGAGTATTGAGGATTGAAGATTGAGGATTGAGGATTGAGGATTGAGGATTGAGGATTGAGGATTGAGAGTTGAAGATTGAGGATTGGGGACTGAGTGTTGAGGGTTGAGTGATGAGGATTGATGTTTGTGGATAGAGATTTGAAGATTGCAGATTGAGTATTGAGTATTGAAACCTGTGAATTGAGGATATTCTATTGAGGATTGAGGATTGACAACTGATTGTTGAGGACTGAGTGCTGAAGATTGAGGATTCAGGGTTGAGGATTCAGAATTGAGGTTTGAGGACTGAGGATTGAGGTTTGAGGATTGAGGATTGAGGATTGAGGATTGAGGGTTGAGGATTGAGGACTGAGGATTGAGGATTGAGTATTGAGCATTGAGGATTGAAGATTGAGGACTGTTGATTGAGGATTGAAGATTGAGGATTAAGGATTGAGGATTGATAATTGAGGTTTGAGGAATGAGGATTGAGGATTGAGGATTGAGGATTGAGGACGAGGACTGACGGTTGAGGATTGTGGCTTGAGGATTGAGGATTGAGAATTGAGGATGAGGACTGAGGTTTGGGGATGAGGGCTGAGGGTTGAGGATTGAGGTTTGAGGACTGAGGACTGAGGATTGAGGATTGAGAATTGAGGATTGAGGATTGAGGATTGAAGATTGAGGATTGGGTATTGAGGATTGAAGAATGAGGATTGAGGATTGAGGATTGAGGTTTGAGGTACGAGGATTGAGGATTGAGGATTGAGGACTGAGGATTGACGATTGAGTATTGAGGACTGAGGATTGACCATTGAGTATTGAAGATTGAGGATTGATGACTGAGGATTGAGGATTGAGGTATGATGATTGCGGATTGAGTATTGAAAATTGTGTGTTGAGGATTGAATACTGAGGATTGAGGATTGAGAATAGAGGATTGAAGATTGAGTATTGAGGATTGAAGATTGAGGATTGAGGATTGACGATTGAGGATTGAGGATTGAGGTTTGAGGATTGACGATGAGGGCTGAGGGTTGAGGATTGAGGTCTGAGGTCTGAGGACTGAGGATTGAGGATTGAGAATTGACGATTGAGGATTGAGGATTGAAGATTGAGGATTGGGTATTGAGGATTGAAGAATGAGGATTGAGGATTGAGGATTGAGGATTGGGGACTGAGGATTGAGGATTGAGGATTGAGGATTGAGGATTGAAGATTCAGTATTGAGGATTGAAGATTGAGAGTTGAGGATTGAGGATTGAACATTGAGGACTGAGTGTTAATGGTTGAGTTATGAGAATTGATGTTTGTGGATAGTGGTTTGAAGATTGCAGATTGAGTATTGAGTATTGAAACCTGTGAATTGAGGATATTCTATTGAGGATTGAGTATTGACAACTGATTGTTGAGGTCTGAGGGCTGAAGATTGAGGATTCAGGATTGAGGATTCAGAATTGAAGTTTGAGGACTGAGGATTGAGGATTGATGATTGAGTATTGAGGATTGAAGATTGAGGATTGAGGTTGAGGATTGAGGATAGAGGATGAGGGCTGAGGGTTGAGGATTGAGGTTTGAGGACAGAGGTCTGAGGATTGAGTATAGAGAATTGAGGATTGAGGATTGCTGATTGAAGATTGAGATTTGGGTATTAAGGATTGAAGAATGAGGATTGAGGATTGAGGATTCAGGATTGAGGATTGAAGGTTGAGGATTGAGGATTCAGGACTGAAGATTGAGGATTGGGTATTGGGGATTGAAGAATGAGGATTGAGGATTGAGGATTGAGGATTGAGGATTGAAGATTGATTATTGAGGATTGAAGATTGTGGTTTGAGGACAGAGGATTGAGGCTTGACGATGACGATGACGTTTGACGATGACCTTCAATCATCAATACTCAATCTTCAATCCTCAATACTCAATCTTCAATCCCCAATCATCAGTCCTCAATACTCAATCCTCAATCCTCATTCTTCAATTCTCAATACTCAATACTCAATCCTCAATCCTCAATCCTCAATCCTCAATATTCAACACACAACCCTGAACCATCAATCATCAATACTCAACCATCAATCCTCAATTCTCCATACTCAATAGAATATCCTGAATTCTCATCGTGCAATACACAATCCACAAAAATCAGTAATCAAATCTCAATCCTCAAACATCAATTCTCAACACTCAATCCTCAACACTCAGTCCTCTCTCTTCAATCCTCCATCCTCAGTACTCAATCCTCAAACCTCAATCCTCAATCCTCAATCCTCGATCCTCAATACTCAATCTTCAATCCTCAATCCTCAATCCTCAATCCTCAATCCTCATTCTTCAATCCTCAATCCTCAATCCTCAATCCTCAATCCTCAGTCATCAATCCTCAACCTTCAATACTCAATCCTCAATCCTCAATACTCAATCCTCAATCTTCAGTCCTCAATAATCAATTTTCAATCCTAGATCCTCAATTCCCAATCCTCAATCCTTAATCCTGAATCTTCAATCCTCAATCCCCAGTTCTTAATCTTCAATCCTCAATGCTCCATCCTCAATCCTCAATCCTCAGTCCTCAGTCCTCAACTCTCAATCATGAAACCTCAATCCTCAACCGTCAGCCCTCGTCCTCAACCCTCAATACTCAATCCTCAATCTTCAATCATCAATACTCAATCTTCAATCCTCAATGTTCAATCTACAATCCCCTATCATCATTCCTCAATCCTCAATCCTCATTCTTCAATCCTCAATACCCAATCCTCAATCTTCAATCTTCAATCCTCAATCCTCAATCCTCAATCCTCAATTCTCAATCATCAATCCTCAGTCCTCAGTCGTAAAACCTCAACCTTCAAACCCTCAGCCCTCATCCTCAACCCTCAATTCTCATTCCTCAATCCTCAACCTTCAATCCTCAGTCCTCATCCTCAATTCTCAATTCTCAGTCCTCAATCCTCAACCCTCAATCTTCAATCCTCAATTCTCAACGTTCAATCCTCAATACTCAACCGTCAATCATCAATTCGCAAAACTCAATAGAACATCCTGAATTCTCAGGATTCAATACTCAAACCTCAATCCTCAACACTCAGCCCTCATCCTCCATCCTCAATCCTCAATCCTCAATCCACAATCTTCAGTCCCCAATACTCAATCTACAATCCTCAATCCTCAATCCTCAATCCTCAATTCTCAGTCATCAATTCTCAATCTTCAATACTCAATCCTCAATCCTCAATCCTCAATCCTCAATCCTCAATCCTCAATCCTCATTCCTGAAACCTCAAACCTCAACCCTCAGTCCTCATACTCAATTCTCAATTCTCAATCCTCAATCCCCAATACTCAACCTTCAATCCTCAATAATCAATATTCATTCCTAGATCCTCAATCCCCAATCCTCAATCGTTAATCCTCAATCTTCAATCCTCAATCCCCAGTCCTCAATCTTCAATCCTCAATGCTCCATCCTCTATCCTCAATCCTCAGTCCTCAGTCTTCAACCGACAATCCTCAAACTTCAATCCTCAACCGTCAGTCCTCGTCCTCAACCCTCAACCCTCTACCCTCAATACTCAATCCTCAATCTTCAATCATCAATACTCAATCTTCAATCCTAAATCCTCAATCCTTAATCCTCAATCCTCAATCCTCAATATTTAACACACAACTCTCAACCACCAATCCTCAATTCTCAACCATCAATTCTCAATTCTCAATACTCAACAGAAAAGCCTGAATTCTCATCGTACAATACTCAATCCATAAAAATAAATAATCAAATCTCAATCCTCAAACATCAATTCTCAACACTCAATCCTCAACACTCAGTACTTTCTCTTCAATCCTCCATCCTCTGTCCTCAATCCTCAATCCTCAATCCCCAATCTTCAATCCTCAATACTCAATCTTCAATCCTCAATCCTCAATCCTCAACCCTCATTCTTCAATCCTCAATGCTCAATCCTCAATCCTCAATCCTCAGTCACCAATCCTCAACCTTCAATACTCAATCCTCAATCCTCAATTCTCAATCCTCAACCCTCAATCCTCATTCCTTAAACATCAATCCTCAAACCTCAATCCTCAATCCTCAATCCTCAATCCTCAATCCTCAATCCTCAATCCACAATCCTCAACCTTCAGTCCTCGTCCTCAATCCTCAACACTCAATCCTCAATCCTGAATCTTCAATCATCAATACTCAATCTTCAATCCTCAATCCTCATTCCTCAAACCTAAATCCTCAACCCTCAGTCCTTATCCTCAACTCTCAATTCTCAATCCTCAATCCTCAATCTTCAATCTTCAATCCTCAATAATCAATTTTCAATCCTAGATCCTCAATCCCCAATCCTCAATCCTTAATCCTCAATTTTCAAACCTCAATCCCCAGTCCTCAATCTTCAATCCTCAATGCTCCATCCTCAATCCTCAATCCTCAGTTCTCAGTCCTCAACCCTCAATCCTCAAACCTCAATCCTCAACCGTCAGTCCTCGTCCTCAACCCTCATCCCTCAATCCTCAATCCTCAATCTTCAATCATCAATACTCAATCTTCAATCCTCAATACTGAATGTTGAATCCCCAATCATCAGTCCTCAATCCTCAATCCTCAATACTCATTCTTCAATTCTCAATCCTCAATCCTCAATCCTCAACCCTCAATCCTCAATATTCAACACACAACCCTCAACCATCAATCCTCAATACTCAACCATCAATCCTCAATTCTCAATACTCAACAGAATATCCTGAATACTCATCGTACAATACTCAATCCACAAAAATCAATAATCAAATCTCAATCCTCAATCCTCAATCCTCAACCCTCAATCCTCATTCTTCAATCCTCAATCCTCAATCCTCAATCCTCAATCCTCAGTCACCAATCCTCAACCTTCAATACTCAATCCTCAATCCTCAATCCTCAATCCTCAACCCTCAATCCTCATTCCTTAAACATCAATCCTCAAACCTCAGTCCTCATCCTCAATTCTCAACCCTCAATCCTCAATCCTCAATCAACAATCCTCAACCTTCAGTCCTCGTCCTCAATCCTCAACACTCAATCCTCAGTCCTCAAACCTCAATCCCGTATCCTCAATCCTGAATACTCAATCTTTAGCCCTCAGTCCTCAGCAGTCAAATGTCAATCCTCAATCCCCAATAGAATATCCTCAATTCACAGTCTTCAATTCTCAATCCCCATTCTTCAATCTTCAAATATCAATCCACAAACATCAATTCTCATCACACAACCCTCAACACTCAGTCCCCAAACCTCAATCTTCAATCCTCAATCCTCAATCCTCAATCCTCAATCCTCAATCTTCAACCCTCAATACTCAATCATCAATCCTCAATTCTCAATGCTCAATCCTCAACCCTCAATCCACAATCGTCAGTCTTCAATCCTCAATACTCTATCTTCAATCCTCATTCCTGAATCCTCAATCCTCAATCCTCAATACTCAATCCTCAATACTCAATCTTCAATCCTCAATCCGCAATCATCAATCCTCAATCCTCAATCCTCAGTCATCAATCCTCAATCTTCAATACTCAATCGTCAAACCTCAGCCCTCAATCCTCAATCCTCAATCCTCGTTCCTCAAACCTCAATCCTCAACCCTCAGTCCCCATCCTCAATTCTCAATTCTCAACCCTCAATCCTCAACCCTCAATCTTCAATCCTCAATATTCAACACACAACCCTCAACCATCAATCCTCAATACGCAACCATCAATCCTCAGTTCTCAATACTCAAAAGAATATCCTGAATTCTCAGGATTCAATACTCAAACCTCAAACCTCAAACCTCAGCCCTCATCCTCATTCCTCAATACTCAATCCTCAATCCTCAACCCTCAATCCTCGACACTCAATATTCAATCCTCAATCCTCAATCCTCAATCCTCAATCCTCAGTCATCAATCCTCAACCTTCAATACTCAATCCTCAATCCTCAATCCTCAGTCCTCAATCCTCAATCCTCAATCCTCAATCCTCATTCTTCAATCCTCAATACCCAGTCCTCAATCTTCAATCCTCAATCCTCAATCCTCAATTCTCAATCCTCAATCCTCAGTCCTCAGTCCTAAAACCTCAACCTTCAAACCCTCAGCCCTCATCCTCAATCCTCAATACTCATTCCTCAATCCTCAACCTACAATCCTCAATTCTCAATCTTCAATCCTCAATCCTCAATACTCAGTCATCAATCCTCAATCTTCAATACTCAATCGTCAACCCTCAGTCCTCAATCCTCATTCCTCAATCCTCGTTACTCAAACCACAATCCTCAACCCTCAGTCCTCATCCTCAATTCTCAGTTCTCAATCCTCAATCCTCAACCCTCAATCTTCAATCCTCAATTCTCAACCTTCAATCCTCAATACTCAACCGTCAATCCTCAATTCGCAATACTCAATAGAATATCCTGAATTCTCAGGATTCAATACTCAAACATCAATCCTCAACCCTCAGCGCTCATCCTCCATCCTCAAATCTCAATCCTCAATCCTCATTCATCAATCCTCAATCTTCAATACCCAATCGTCAATCCTCAGTCCTCAATCCTCAATCCTCAATCCTCGTTACTCAAACCACAATCCTCAACCCTCAGTCCTCATACTCAATTCTCAGTTCTCAATCCTCAATCCTCAATCCTCAATCCTCAATCCTCAATACTCATTCCTCAAACCTCAACCCTCAAGCCTCAGTCCTCATACTCAATTCTCAATTCTCAATTCTCAATCCTCAATCCTCAATCCTCAACCTTCAATCCTCAATAATCAATTTTCATTCCTAGATCCTCAATCCCCAATCCTCAATCGTTAATACTCAATCTTCAATCCTCAATCCCCAATCCTCAATCTTCAATCCTCAATGCTCCGTCCTCAATCCTCAATCGTCAGTCCTCAGTCCTCAATATTCAACACACAACCCTCAACCATCGATCCTCAATGCTCAACCATCAATCCTCAATTCTCAATACTCAATAGAATATCCTGAATTCTCATCGTGCAATACACAATCCACAAAAATCAATAATCAAATCTCAATCCTCAAACATCAATTCTCAACACTCAATCCTCAACACTCAGTCCTCTCTCTTCAATCCTCCATGCTTAGTCCTCAATCCTCAATCCTCAATCCTCAATCTTCGATCCTCAATACTCAATCTTCAATCCTCAATCCTCAATCCTCAATCCTCAATCCTCATTCTTCAATCCTCAATCCTCAATCCTCAATCCTCAATCCTCAGTCATCAATCCTCAACCTTCAATACTCAATCCTCAATGCTCAATACTCAATCCTCAATCTTCAGTCCTCAATAATCAATTTTCAATCCTAGATCCTCAATCCCCAGTCCTTAATCTTCAATCCTCAGTGCTCCATCCCCAATTCTCAATCCTCAATCTCCAATCCTCAATACTCAATCTTCAATCCTCATTCCTCAATCCTCAATCCGCAATCTTCAATCGTCAATACACAATCTTCAATCCTCAATACTCAATCTTCAATCCCCAATCATCAGTCCACAATCCTCAATCCTCAATCCTCATTCATCAATTCTCAATCCTCAATCCTCAGTCCTCAACCCTCAATCCTCAATATTCAACACGCAACCCTCAACCATCAATCCTCAATACTCAACCATCAATCCTCAATTCTCAATACTCAATAGAATATCCTGAATTCTCATCGTGCAATACACAATCCACAAATATCGATAATCAAATCTCAATCCTCAAACATCAATTCTCAACACTCAATCCTCAACACTCAGTCCTCTCTCTTCAATCCTCCATCCTCAGTCCTCAATCCTCAATCCTCAATCCTCAATCTTCGATACTCAATACTCAATCTTCAATCCTCAATACTGAATGTTGAATCCCCAATCATCAGTCCTCAATCCTCAATCCTCAATACTCATTCTTCAATTCTCAATCCTCAATCCTCAATCCTCAACCCTCAATCCTCAATATTCAACACACAACCCTCAACCATCAATCCTCAATACTCAACCATCAATCCTCAATTCTCAATACTCAACAGAATATCCCGAATGCTCATCGTACAATACTCAATCCACAAAAATCAATAATCAAATCTCAATCCTCAATCCTCAATCCTCAATCCCCAACCCTCAACCTTCAATCCTCAATAATCAATTTTCATTCCTAGATCCTCAATCCCCAATCCTCAATCGTTAATCCTCAATCTTCAATCCTCAATCCCCAGTCCTCAATCTTCAATCCTCAATGCTCCATCCTCTATCCTCAGTCCTCAGTCCTCAGTCTTCAACCGTCAATCCTCAAACTTCAATCCTCAACCGTCAGTCCTCGTCCTCAACCCTCAACCCTCTACCCTCAATACTCAATCCTCAATCTTCAATCATCAATACCCAATCTTCAATCCTAAATCCTCAATCCTTAATCCTCAATCCTCAATCCTCAATATTTAACACACAACTCTCAACCACCAATCCTCAATTCTCAACCATCAATCCTCAATTCTCAATACTCAACAGAATATCCTGAATTCTCATCGTACAATACTCAATCCACAAAAATCAATAATCAAATCTCAATCCTCAAACATCAATTCTCAACACTCAATCCTCAACACTCAGTCCTCTCTCTTCAATCCTCCATCCTGAGTCCTCAATACTCAATCCTCAATCCCCAATCTTCAATCATCAATACTCAATCTTCAATCCTCAATACTGAATGTTGAATCCCCAATCATCAGTCCTCAATCCTCAATCCTCAATACTCATTCTTCAATTCTCAATCCTCAATCCTCAATCCTCAACCCTCAATCCTCAATATTCAACACACAACCCTCAACCATCAATCCTCAATACTCAACCATCAATCCTCAATTCTCAATACTCAACAGAATATCCCGAATGCTCATCGTACAATACTCAATCCACAAAAATCAATAATCAAATCTCAATCCTCAATCCTCAATCCTCAACCCTCAATCCTCATTCTTCAATCCTCAATCCTCAATCCTCAATCCTCAATCCTCAGTCACCAATCCTCAACCTTCAATACTCAATCCTCAATCCTCAATCCTCAATCCTCAACCCTCAATCCTCATTCCTTAAACATCAATCCTCAAACCTCAGTCCTCATCCTCAATTCTCAACCCTCAATCCTCAATCCTCAATCCACAATCCTCAACCTTCAGTCCTCGTCCTCAATCCTCAACACTCAATCCTCAGTCCTCAAACCTCAATCCCGTATCCTCAATCCTGAATACTCAATCTTTAGCCCTCAGTCCTCAGCAGTCAAATGTCAATCCTCAATCCCCAATAGAATATCCTCAATTCACAGTCTTCAATTCTCAATCCCCATTCTTCAATCTTCAAATATCAATCCACAAACATCAATTCTCATCACACAACCCTCAACACTCAGTCCCCAAACCTCAATCTTCAATCCTCAATCCTCAATCCTCAATCCTCAATCCTCAATCTTCAACCCTCAATACTCAATCATCAATCCTCAATTCTCAATGCTCAATCCTCAACCCTCAATCCACAATCGTCAGTCTTCAATCCTCAATACTCTATCTTCAATCCTCATTCCTGAATCCTCAATCCTCAATCCTCAATACTCAATCCTCAATACTCAATCTTCAATCCTCAATCCGCAATCATCAATCCTCAATCCTCAATCCTCAGTCATCAATCCTCAATCTTCAATACTCAATCGTCAAACCTCAGCCCTCAATCCTCAATCCTCAATCCTCGTTCCTCAAACCTCAATCCTCAACCCTCAGTCCCCATCCTCAATTCTCAATTCTCAACCCTCAATCCTCAACCCTCAATCTTCAATCCTCAATATTCAACACACAACCCTCAACCATCAATCCTCAATACGCAACCATCAATCCTCAGTTCTCAATACTCAAAAGAATATCCTGAATTCTCAGGATTCAATACTCAAACCTCAAACCTCAAACCTCAGCCCTCATCCTCATTCCTCAATACTCAATCCTCAATCCTCAACCCTCAATCCTCGACACTCAATATTCAATCCTCAATCCTCAATCCTCAATCCTCAATCCTCAGTCATCAATCCTCAACCTTCAATACTCAATCCTCAATCCTCAATCCTCAGTCCTCAATCCTCAATCCTCATTCCTCAAACCTCAATCCTCAAACCGCAGTCCTCATACTCAATTCTCAATTCTCAATCCTCAATCCTCAATCCTCAACCCTCTAGCTTCAATCCTAAATAATCAATCTCCAATATTAGATCCTCAATCCCCAATCCTCAACCCTCAATCCTCAGTCCTCAGTCCTCAAACCTCAATCCTCAACCTTCAGCCCTCATCCTCGATCCTCAATCCTCAACCTTCAATCCTCAATCCTCAATCCTCAAGCCTCAATCCTCAATCCTCAGTCCTCGTCCTCAAACCTCAACCCTCAATAATCAATCTTCAATCTTCACTCATCAATACTCAATCTTCCATCCTCAATCCTCAATACTCAATCCTCAATCCTCAATCCTCATTCTTCAATCCTCAATACCCAGTCCTCAATCTTCAATCCTCAATCCTCAATCCTCAATTCTCAATCCTCAATCCTCAGTCCTCAGTCCTAAAACCTCAACCTTCAAACCCTCAGCCCTCATCCTCAATCCTCAATACTCATTCCTCAATCCTCAACCTACAATCCTCAATTCTCAATCTTCAATCCTCAATCCTCAATACTCAGTCATCAATCCTCAATCTTCAATACTCAATCGTCAACCCTCAGTCCTCAATCCTCATTCCTCAATCCTCGTTACTCAAACCACAATCCTCAACCCTCAGTCCTCATCCTCAATTCTCAGTTCTCAATCCTCAATCCTCAACCCTCAATCTTCAATCCTCAATTCTCAACCTTCAATCCTCAATACTCAACCGTCAATCCTCATTCCTCAATCCTCAATCCTCAACACTCAGTCCTCAATTCTCAATCTTCAATACTCAATCCTCAATCCTCAATCCTCAATCCTCAATCCTCAATCCTCAATCCTCATTCATGAAACCTCAATCCTCAACCCTCAGTCCTCATACTCAATTCTCAATTCTCAATCCTCAATCCCCAACCCTCAACCTTCAATCCTCAATAATCAATTTTCATTCCTAGATCCTCAATCCCCAATCCTCAATCGTTAATCCTCAATCTTCAATCCTCAATCCCCAGTCCTCAATCTTCAATCCTCAATGCTCCATCCTCTATCCTCAGTCCTCAGTCCTCAGTCTTCAACCGTCAATCCTCAAACTTCAATCCTCAACCGTCAGTCCTCGTCCTCAACCCTCAACCCTCTACCCTCAATACTCAATCCTCAATCTTCAATCATCAATACTCAATCTTCAATCCTAAATCCTCAATCCTTAATCCTCAATCCTCAATCCTCAATATTTAACACACAACTCTCAACCACCAATCCTCAATTCTCAACCATCAGTCCTCAATTCTCAATACTCAACAGAATATCCTGAATTCTCATCGTACAATACTCAATCCACAAAAATCAATAATCAAATCTCAATCCTCAAACATCAATTCTCAACACTCAATCCTCAACACTCAGTCCTCTCTCTTCAATCCTCCATCCTGAGTCCTCAATACTCAATCCTCAATCCCCAATCTTCAATCCTCAATACTCAATCTTCAATCCTCAATCCTCAATCCTCAATCCTCAATCCTCATTCTTCAATCCTCAATCCTCAATCCTCAATCCTCAATCCTCAGTCACCAATCCTCAACCTTCAATACTCAATCCTCAATCCTCAATCCTCAATCATCAACCCTCAATCCTCATTCCTTAAACATCAATCCTCAAACCTCAGTCCTCATCCTCAATTCTCAACCCTCAATCCTAAATCCTCAAACCACAATCCTCAACCTTCAGTCCTCGTCCTCAATCCTCAACCCTCAATCCTCAATCCTGAATCTTCAATCAACAATACTCAATCTTCAATCCTCAATCCTCAATCCTCAATCCTCATTCCTCAAACCTAAATCCTCAACCCTCAGTCCCCATCCTCAATTCTCAATTCCCAATCCTCAATCCTCAATCTTCAATCTTCAATCCTCAATAATCAATTTTCAATCCTAGATCCTCAATCCCCAATCCTCAATCCTTAATCCTCAATTTTCAATCCTCAATCCCCAGTCCTCAATCTTCAATCCTCAATGCTCCATCCTCAATCCTCAATCCTCAGTCCTCAGTCCTCAACCCTCAATCCTCAAACCTCAATCCTCAACCGTCAGTCCTCGTCCTCAACCCTCAACCCTCAATCCTCAATCCTCAACCTTCAATCATCAATACTCAGTCTTCAATCCTCAATCCTCAATTCTCAATCCTCAATACTCAATCCTCAATCGTCTATCCTTAATCCTCAATCCTCAATCCTCAATCCTCAATCCTCAATTCTCAATCCTCAATCCTCAGTCCTCAGTCCTCAAACCGCAATCCTCAACCCTCAGCCCTCATCGTCAATTCTCAATCCTCAATCCTCAATCCTCAACCTTCAATCCTCAAAACTCAACCTTCAATCCACAATCCTCAATCTTCAACCCTCAATACTCAATCTTCAATACTCAGTCCACAATCCTCAATACACAATCCTCAATCCTCAGTCCTCAATCCTCAATTTTCAATCCCCAATACTCAATCTTCAATCCTCAATCCTCAATCCTCAATCCTCAATCCTCAGTCATCAATCCTCAACCTTCGATACTCAATCCTCAATCCTCAATCCTCAATCCTCAATCCTCAATCCTCATTCCTCACACCTCAATCCTCAAACCTCAGTCCTCATCCTCAATTCTCAATCCTCAACCCTCAATCCTCAAACCACAATCCTCAACTGTCTGTCCTCATCCTCAATCCTCAACCCTCAATCCTCAATCCTCAATCTTCAATTATCAATACTCAATCTTCAATCCTCAATCCTCAATCCTCAATCCTCATTCCTCAAACCTCAATCCTCAACCCTCAGTCCTTATCCTCAATTCTCAGTTCTCAATCCTCAATCCTCAATCCTCAATATTCAATCCTCAATAATGAATTTTCAATCCTAGATCCTCAATCCCCAATCCTCAATCCTTAATCCTCAATCTTCAATCCTCAATACGCAATCTTCAATCCTCAGTCCTCAGTCATCAATCCTCAATTCTGAATTCTCAATCCTGCATCCTCAATCTTCAGCCCTCAGTCCTCAGCAATCAGTTGTCAATTCTCAATCCTCAATAGAATATCATCAATTCACAGTTTTCAATACTCAATGCGCAATCTGCAATCTTCAAATATCAATCCACAAACATCAATTCTCATCACACAACTCTCAACACTCAGTCCCCAAACCTCAATCTTCAATCCTCAATCCTCAATCCTCAATCCTCAATCCTCAACCTTCAACCCTCAATACTCAATCATCAATCCTCAATTGTCAATCCTCAATCCCCAACCCTCAATCCTCAATCGTCAGTCTTCAATCCTCAATACTCTATCTTCAATCCTCAATCCTGAATCCTCAATCCTCAATCCTCATTCTTCAATCCTCAATACCCAATCCTCAATCCTCAGTCCTCATACCGCAATCCTCAACCCTCAGCCCTCATCGTCAATTCTCAATCCTCAATCCTCAATCCTCAACCTTCAATCCTCAACTCTCAACTCTCAATCTTCAATCCTCAATACTGAATCCTCAATCCTCAATCCTCAATTCTCAATCCTCAATCCTCAGTCCTCAGACCTCAAACCTCAATCCTCAACCCTCAGTCCTCGTCCTCAATCCACAACCCTCAATCCTCAATCCTCAATCTTCAATCATGAATATTCAATCTTCAGACCTCAATCCTCAATGCTCAATCCTCAATCCTCAATCCTCAATGTTCAATCCGCAATACCCAATCCTCAATCTTCAATCCTCAATCCTCAATCCTCAATCCTCAATCCTCAGTCCCCAATCCTCAATCCTCAATACTCAATCCTCATCCTTCGATCCTCAATACCCAATCCTCAATCTTCAATCCTCAATCCTCAATCCTCAACTCTCAATCCTCAATCCTCAGTCCTCAGACCTCAAACCTCAATCCTCAACCTTCAGCCCTCATCGTCAATCATCAAACCTCAATCCTCAATCCTCAATCGTCAATCCTCAATCCTCAATCTTCAATCCTCAATACTCAATCGTCAATCCTCAATCCTCAATCCTCAATCCTCAATCCTCTATCGTCAATCCTCAATCCCCAGTCCTCAATCTTCAATCCTCAATGCCCAGTCCTCAATCCTCAATCGTCAGTCCTCAGTCCTCAACCCTCAACCCTCAGACCTCATCCCCAATTCTTAATTCTCAATCCTCAATCCTCAACCCCCAAGCTTCAATCCTCAATAATCAACCTCCAATCCTAGATCCCCAATCCTCAATCCTCAATCCTTAATCCTCAATCTTCAATCTTCAATCCCCAGTCCTCAATCTACAATCCTCAATGCCCAGTCCTCAATCCTCAATCGTCAGTCCTCAATCCTCAACCCTCAGTCCTCCTCATCAATCCTCAACCCTCCACAATCAATCCGCAATCTTCAATCATCAATACTCAATCTTCAATCCTCAATCCTCAATACTCAATCCTCAATCCTCAATACTCAATCCCCAGTCCTCAGTCCTCAATCTTCAATACTCAATCCGCCAATGTTCAATATTCAACACACAACCCTCAACCATCAATCCTCAATGCTCAACCATCAACCCTCAATTCTCAATACTCAGTAGAATATCCTGAATTCTCAGTTTTCAATACTCAATCCTCAATCTTGAATCTTCAAATCTCCATCCACAAACATCAATTCTCATCTCTCAACCCTCAACGCCCAGTCCTCAATCTTCAATACTCAATCCTCAATCCTCAATCTTCAATTCTCAATACTCAATCTTCAATCCTCAATCCTCAATTCTCAATCTTCAATCCTCAACACTCAATCCTCAATCCTCAATACTCAATCCTCAATACTCAACCTTCAATCCTCAATCCGCAATCATCAATCCTCAATCCTCAATCCTCAGTCATCAATCCTCAATCTTCAATACTCAATCGTCAAACCTCAGCCCTCAATCCTCAATCCTCAATCCTCGTTCCTCAAACCTCAATCCTCAACCCTCAGTCCCCATCCTCAATTCTCAATTCTCAACCCTCAATCCTCAACCCTCAATCTTCAATCCTCAATAATCAATCGCCAATCCTAGATCCCCAATCCCCAATCCTTAATCCTTAATCCTCAATCTTCAACACTCAATCCCCTGTCCTCAATCTTCAATCCTCAATGCACAATCCTCAATCCTCAATCCTCAGTCCTGAATCCTCAATCCTCAATCTTCAATCCTCAATCCTCAACCTTCAATCCTCAATACTCAATCTTCAATCCTCAATCCTCAATTCTCAATCCTCAATCCTCAATCCTCAATCCTCAATATTGAACACACAACCCTCAACCATCAATCCTCAATACTCAACCATCAATCCTCAGTTCTCAATACTCAATAGAATATCCTGAATTCTCAGGATTCAATACTCAAACCTCAAACCTCAAACCTCAGCCCTCATCCTCATTCCTCAATACTCAATCCTCAATCCTCAACCCTCAATCCTCGACACTCAATCTTCAATCCTCAATCCTCAATCCTCAATCCTCAATCCTCAGTCATCAATCCTCAACCTTCAATCCTCAAACCTAAACCCTCAACCGTCAGTCCTCGTCCACAACCCTCAACCCTCTACACTCAATACTCAATCCTCAATCTTCAATCATCAATACTCAACCTTCAATCCTCAATCCTCAATCCTTAATCCTCAATCCTCAATCCTCAATATATAACACACAAACCTCAACCATCAATCCTCAATTCTCAACCATCAATTCTCAATTCTCAATACTCAACAGAATATCCTGAATTCTCATCGTACAATACTCAGTCCACAATAATCAATAATCAAATCTCAATCCTCAATCCTCAATCCTCAACCCTCAATCCTCATTCTTCAATCCTCAATCCTCAAGCCTCAATCCTCAATCCTCAGTCACCAATCCTCAACCTTCAATACTCAATCCTCAATCCTCAATCCTCAATCCTCAATCCTCAATCCTCAACCCTCAATCCTCATTCCTTAAACATCAATCCTCAAACCTCAGTCCTCATCCTCAATTCTCAACCCTCAATCCTCAATCCTCAAACCACAATCCTCAACCTTCAGTCCTCGTCCTCAATCCTCAACACTCAATCCTCAATCCTGAATCTTCTATCATCAATACTCAATCTTCAATCCTCAATCCTCAATCCTCAATCCTCATTCCTCAAACCTAAATCCTCAACCCTCAGTCCTTATCCTCAGTTCTCAATTCTCAATCCTCAATCCTCAATCTTCAATCTTCAATCCTCAATAATCAATTTTCAATCCTAGATACTCAATCCCCAATCCTCAATCCTTAATCCTCAATTTTCAATCCTCAATCCCCAGTCCTCAATCTTCAATCCTCAATGATCCATCCTCAACCCTCAATCCTCAGTCCTCAGTCCTCAACCCTCAATCCTCAAACCTCAATCCTCTACCGTCAGTCCTCGTCCTCAACCCTCATCCCTCAATCCTCAATCCTCAATCTTCAATCATCAATACTCAATCTTCAATCCTCAATACTGAATCTTGAATCCCCAATCATCAGTCCTCAATCCTCAATCCTCAATCCTCATTCTTCAATTCTCAATCCTCAATCCTCAATCCTCAATCCTCAATCCTCAATATTCAACACACAACCCTCAACCATCAATCCTCAATACTCAACCATCAATCCTCAATTCTCAATACTCAATAGAATATCCTGAATTCTCATCGTGCAATACACAATCCACAAAAATCAATGATCAAATCTCAATCCTCAAACATCAATTCTCAACACTCAATACTCAACACTCAGTTCTCTCTCTTCAATCCTCCATCCTCAGTCCTCAATACTCAATCCTCAATCCTCAATCTTCGATCCTCAATACTCAATCTTCAATCCTCAATCCTCAATCCTCAATACTCATTCTTCAATCCTCAATCCTCAATCCTCAATCCTCAATCCTCAGTCATCAATCCTCAACATTCAATACTCAATCCTCAATCCTCAACACTCAATCCTCAACGCTCAATCCTCATTCCTCAAACCTCAATCCTCAAACCTCAATCCTCAAACCTCAGTCCTCATCCTCAATTCTCAATCCTCATGCCTCAAACCACAATCCTCAACCCTCAGTCCTCATACTCAATTCTCAATCCTCAATCTTCAATCCTCAATCCTCATTCTTCAATCATCAATACCCAATCCTCAATCTTCAATCCTCAATCCTCAATCCTCAATTCTCAATCCTCAATCATCAGTCCTCAGACCTCAAACCTCAATCCACAACCCTCAGCCCTCATCGTCAATCCTCAAACCTCAATCCTCAATCCTCAATCGTCAATCCTCAATCCTCCATCTTCAATCCTCAATACTCAATCTTCAATCCTCAATCCTCAATCTTCAGCCCTCAGTCCTCAACAATCAGTTGTCAACCCTTAATCCTCAATAGAATATCCTCAATTCACAGTTTTCAATACTCAATACTCAATCTGCAATCTTCAAACCCCTATCCACAAACATCAATTCTCATCACTCAACCCTCAACACTCAGTCCTCAATGTTCAATCCTCAATCCTCAATCCACAATCCTCAATCGTCAATCTTCAATCCTCAATCCCCAGTCCTCAATCTTCAATCCTCAATGCTCAATCCTCAATCCTCAATCCCCAATCCTCAATCCTCTTTCTTCAATTCTCAATCCCCAATCCTCAATCCTCAATCCTAAATCCTCAATATTCAACACAAAACCCTCAACCATCAATCCTCAATACTCAACCATCAATCCTCAATTCTCAATACTCAATAGAATATCCTGAATTCTCATCGTGCAATACACAATCCACAAAAATCGATAATCAAATCTCAATCCTCAAACATCAATTCTCAACACTCAATCCTCAACACTCAGTCCTCTCTCTTCAATCCTCCATCCTCAGTCCTCAATCCTCAATCCTCAATCCTCAATCTACGATCCTCAATACTCAATCTTCAATCCTCAATCCTCAATCCTAAAACCTCAACCTTCAAACCCTCAGCCCTCATCCTCAACCCTCAATTCTCATTCCTCAATCCTCTACCTTCAATCCTCAGTCCTCATCCTCAATTCTCAATTCTCAATCCTCAATCCTCAACCCTCAATCTTCAATCCTCAATTCTCAACGTTCAATCCTCAATACTCAACCGTCAACCACCAATTCGCAATACTCAATAGAATATCCTGATTTCTCAGGATTCAATACTCAAACCTCAATCCTCAACCCTCAGCCCTCATCCACCATCCTCAATCCTCAATCCTCAATCCTCAATCTACAGTCCCCAATACTCAATCTACAATCCTCAATCCTCAATCCTCAATCCTCAATCCTCAATACTCAGTCATCAATTCTCAATCTTCAATACTCAATCCTCAATCCTCAATCCTCAATCCTCAATCCTCAATCCTCAATCCTCATTCCTCAAACCTCAATCCTCAACCCTCAGTCCTCATACTCAATTCTCAATTCTCAATCCTCAATCCCCAATCCTCAACCTTCAATCCTCAATAATCAATTTTCATTCCTAGATCCTCAATCCCCAATCCTCAATCGTTAATCCTCAATCTTCAATCCTCAATCCCCAGTCCTCAATCTTCAATCCTCAATGCTCTATCCTCTACGCTCAATCCTCAGTCCTCAGTCTTCAACCGTCAATCCTCAAACTTCAATCCTCAACCGTCAGTCCTCGTCCTCAACCCTCAACCCTCTACCCTCAATACTCAATCCTCAATCTTCAATCATCAATACTCAATCTTCAATCCTCAATCCTCAATCCTTAATCCTCAATCCTCAATCCTCAATATTTAACACACAACCCTCAACCACCAATCCTCAATTCTCAACCATCAATTCTAAATTCTCAATACTCAACAGAATATCCTGAATTCTCATCGTACAATACTCAATCCACAAAAATCAATAATCAAATCTCAATCCTCAAACATCAATTCTCAACACTCAATCCTCAACACTCAGTCCTCTCTCTTCAATCCTCCATCCTCAGTCCTCAATCCTCAATCCTCAATCGCCAATCTTCAATCCTCAATACTCAATCTTCTATCCTCAATCCTCAATCCTCAATCCTCAATCCTCATTCTTCAATCCTCAATCCTCAATCCTCAATCCTCAATCCTCAGTCACCAATCCTCAACCTTCAATACTCAATCCTCAATCCTCAATCCTCAATCCTCAATCCTCAAACCTCAATCCTAATTCCTTAAACATCAATCATCAAACCTCAGTCCTCATCCTCAATTCTCAACCCTCAATCCTCAATCCTCAAACCACAATCCTCAACCTTCAGTCCTCGTCCTCAATAATCAACCCTCAATCCTCAATCCTGAATATTCAATCAACAATACTCAATATTCAATCCTCAATCCTCAATCCTCAATCCTCATTCCTCAAACCTAAATCCTCAACCATCAGTCCTTATCCTCAATTCTCAATTCTCAATCCTCAATCCTCAATCTTCAGTCTTCAATCGTCAATAATCAATTTTCAATCCTAGATCCTCAATCCCCAATCCTCAATCCTTAATCCTCAGTTTTCAATCCTCAATCCCCTGTCCTCAAACTTCAATCCTCAATGCTCGATCCTCAATCCTCAATCCTCAGTCCTCAGTCCTCAACCCTCAATCCTCAAACCTCAATCCTCAACCGTCAGTCCTCGTCCTCAACCCTCAACCCTCAATCCTCAATCCTCAACCTTCAATCATCAATACTCAATCTTCAATCCTCAATACTCAATCTCCAATTCCCAATCATCAGTCCTCAATCCTCAATCCTCAACCCTCATTCTTCAATTCTCAATCCTCAATCCTCAATCCTCAATTCTCAATCCTCAATATTCAACACACAACCCTCAACCATCAATCCTCAATACTCAACCATCAATCCTCAATTCTCAATACTCAATAGAATATCCTGAATGCTCATCGTGGAATACACAATCCACAAAAATCAATAATCAAATCTAAATCCTCAAACATCAATTCTCAACACTCAATCCTCAACAATCAGTCCTCTCTCTTCAATCCTCCATCCTCAGTCCTCAATCCTCAATCCTCAATCCTCAATCTTCGATTCTCAATACTCAATCTTCAATCCTCAATCCTCAATCCTCAATCCTCAATCCTCATTCTTCAATCCTCAACCCTCAATCCTCAATCCTCAATCCCCAATCCACAATCCTTAATCCTCAATCTTCAATCCTCAATCCCCAGTCCTTAATCATCAATCCTCAGTGCTCCATCCTCAATCCTCAATCCTCAGTCCTCAGTCCTCAACCCTCAATCCTCAAACCTCAATCCTCAACCGTCAATAATCAATCCGCAATCTTCAATCAACAATACTCAATCTTCAATCCTCAATCCTCAATACTCAATCCTCAATCCTCAATACTCAATCCCCAGTCCTCAGTCCTCAATCTTCAATACTCAATCCGCCAATCTTCAATATTCAACACACAACCCTGAACCATCAATCCTCAATGCTCAACCATCAATCCTCAATTCTCAATACTCAGTAGAATATCCTGAATTCTCAGTTTTCAATACACAATCCTCAATCTTCAATCTTCAAATCTCCATCCACAAACATCAATTCTCATCTCTCAACCCTCAACTCTCAGTCCTCATGCTTCAATACTCAATCCTCAATCCTCAATCTTCAATTCTCAGTACTCAATCTTCAATCCTCAATCCTCAATTCTCAATCTTCAATCCTCCACACTCAATCCTCAATCCTCAATACTCAATCCTCAATACTCAATCTTCAACCCTCAATCCGCAATCATCAATCCTCAATCCTCAATCCTCAGTCATCAATCCTCAATCTTCAATACTCAATCGTCAAACCTCAGCCCTCAATCCTCAATCCTCAATCCTCGTTCCTCAAACCTAAATCCTCAACCCTCAGTCCCCATCCTCAATTCTCAATTCTCAACCCTCAATCCTCAACCCTCAATCTTCAATCCTCAATAATCAATGTCCAATCCAAGATCCCCAATCCCCAATCCTTAATCCTTAATCCTCAATCTTCAACCCTCAATCCCCTGTCCTCAATCTTCAATCCTCAATGCACAATCCTCAATCCTCAATCCTCAGTCCTGAATCCTCAATCCTCAATCCTCAATCCTCAACCTTCAATCCTCAATACTCAATCTTCAATCCTCAATCCTCAATCCTCAATCCTCACTCCTCAATCCTCAATCCTCAATCCACAATCCTCAACCTTCAGTCCTCGTCCTCAATCCTCAACACTCAATCCTCAATCCTGAATCTTCAATCATCAATACTCAATCTTCAATCCTCAATCCTCAATCCTCAATCCTCATTCCTCAAACCTAAATCCTCAACCCTCACTCCTTATCCTCAACTCTCAATTCTCAATCCTCAATCCTCAATCTTCAATCTTCAATCCTCAATAATCAATTTTCAATCCTAGATCCTCAATCCCCAATCCTCAATCCTTAATCCTCAATTTTCAATCCTCAATCCCCAGTCCTCAATCTTCAATCCTCAATGCTCCATCCTCAATTCTCAATCCTCAGTTCTCAGTCCTCAACCCTCAATCCTCAAACCTCAATCCTCAACCGTCAGTCCTCGTCCTCAACCCTCATCCCTCAATCCTCAATCCTCAATCTTCAATCATCAATACTCAATCTTCAATCCTCAATACTGAATGTTGAATCCCCAATCATCAGTCCTCAATCCTCAATCCTCAATACTCATTCTTCAATTCTCAATCCTCAATCCTCAATCCTCAACCCTCAATCCTCAATATTCAACACACAACCCTCAACCATCAATCCTCAATACTCAACCATCAATCCTCAATTCTCAATACTCAACAGAATATCCTGAATGCTCATCGTACAATACTCAATCCACAAAAATCAATAATCAAATCTCAATCCTCAATCCTCAATCCTCAACCCTCAATCCTCATTCTTCAATCCTCAATCCTCAATCCTCAACCCTCAATCCTCAGTCACCAATCCTCAACCTTCAATACTCAATCCTCAATCCTCAATCCGCAATCCTCAACCCTCAATCCTCATTCCTTAAGCATCAATCCTCAAACCTCAGTCCTCATCCTCAATTCTCAACCCTCAATCCTCAATCCTCAATCCACAATCCTCAACCTTCAGTCCTCGTCCTCAATCTTCAACACTCAATCCTCAATCCTGAATCTTCAATCATCAATACTGAATCTTCAATCCTCAATCCTCAATCCTCAACCCTCATTCCTCAAACCTTAATCCTCAACCCTCAGTCCTTATCCTCAATTCTCAATCCTCAATACTCAATCTTCAATCCTCGATCCTCAATCCTCAATCCTCAATCCTCAATCCTCAATCCTCAATCCTCAATGTTCAATCCGCTTTACCCAATCCTCAATCTTCAATCCTCAATCCTCAATCCTCAATCCTCAATATTCAACACACAATCCTCAACCACCAATCCTCAATACTCAACCATCAATCCTCAATTCTCAATACTCAATAGAGTATCCTGAATTCTCATGGTTCAATACTCAATCCACACTATTCAATAATCAAACCTCAAACCTCAAACATCAATTCTCAACACTCAATCCTCAACACTCAGTCCTCTCTCTTCAATCCTCCATCCTCAACCCTCAATCCTCAAGCGTCAATCCTCAATCCTCAATCCTCAACCCTCAACCCTCAATCCTCAGTCCTCAAACCTCAATCCCGTATCCTCAATCCTGAATACTCAATCTTTAGCCCTCAGTCCTCAGCAGTCAAATGTCAATCCTCAATCCCCAATAGAATATCCTCAATTCACAGTCTTCAATTCTCAATCCCCATTCTTCAATCTTCAAATATCAATCCACAAACATCAATTCTCATCACATAACCCTCAACACTCAGTCCCCAAACCTCAATCTTCAATCCTCAATCCTCAATCCTCAATCCTCAATCCTCAATCTTCAACCCTCAATACTCAATCATCAATCCTCAATTCTCAATGCTCAATCCTCAACCCTCAATCCACAATCGTCAGTCTTCAATCCTCAACACTCTATCTTCAATCCTCAATCCTGAATCCTCAATCCTCAATCCTCAATACTCAATCCTCAATACTCAATCTTCAATCATCAATCCGCAATCATCAATCCTCAATCCTCAATCCTCAGTCATCAATCTTCAATCTTCAATACTCAATCGTCAAAGCTCAGCCCTCAATCCTCAATCCTCAATCCTCGTTCCTCAAACCTCAATCCTCAACCCTCAGTCCCCATCCTCAATTCTCAATTCTCAACCCTCAATCCTCAACCCTCAATCTTCAATCCTCAATATTCAACACACAACCCTCAACCATCAATCCTCAATACGCAACCATCAATCCTCAGTTCTCAATACTCAATAGAATATCCTGAATTCTCAGGATTCAATACTCAAACCTCAAACCTCAAACCTCAGCCCTCATCCTCATTCCTCAATACTCAATCCTCAATCCTCAACCCTCAATCCTCGGCACTCAATATTCAATCCTCAATCCTCAATCCTCAATCCTCAATCCTCAGTCATCAATCCTCAACCTTCAATACTCAATCCTCAATCCTCAATCCTCAGTCCTCAATCCTCAATCCTCATTCCTCAAACCTCAATCCTCAAACCGCAGTCCTCATACTCAATTCTCAATTCTCAATCCTCAATCCTCAATCCTCAACCCTCTAGCTTCAATCCTAAATAATCAATCTCCAATACTAGATCCTCAATCCCCAATCCTCAACCCTCAATCCTCAGTCCTCAGTCCTCAAACCTCAATCCTCAACCTTCAGCCCTCATCCTCGATCCTCAATCCTCAACCTTCAATCCTCAATCCTCAATCCTCAAGCCTCAATCCTCAATCCTCAGTCCTCGTCCTCAAACCTCAACCCTCAATAATCAATCTTCAATCTTCACTCATCAATACTCAATCTTCCATCCTCAATCCTCAATACTCAATCCTCAATCCTCAATCCTCATTCTTCAATCCTCAATACCCAGTCTTCAATCTTCAATCCTCAATCCTCAATCCTCAATTCTCAATCCTCAATCCTCAGTCGTCAGTCCTAAAACCTCAACCTTCAAACCCTCAGCCCTCATCCTCAATCCTCAATACTCATTCCTCAATCCTCAACCTTCAATCCTCAATTCTCAATCTTCAATCCTCAATCCTCAATACTCAGTCATCAATCCTCAATCTTCAATACTCAATCGTCAATCCTCAGTCCTCAATCCTCAATCCTCAATCCTCGTTACTCAAACCACAATCCTCAACCCTCAGTCCTCATCCTCAATTCTCAGTTCTCAATCCTCAATCCTCAACCCTCAATCTTCAATCCTCAATTCTCAACCTTCAATCCTCAATACTCAACCGTCAATCCTCAATTCGCAATACTCAATAGAATATCCTGAATTCTCAGGATTCAATACTCAAACCTCAATCCTCAACCCTCAGCGCTCATCCTCCATCCTCAATTCTCAATCCTCAATCCTCATTCATCAATCCTCAATCTTCAATACCCAATCGTCAATCCTCAGTCCTCAATCCTCAATCCTCAATCCTCGTTACTCAAACCACAATCCTCAACCCTCAGTCCTCATCCTCAATTCTCAGTTCTCAATCCTCAATCCTCAATCCTCAATCCTCAATCCTCAATACTCATTCCTCAAACCTCAACCCTCAAGCCTCAGTCCTCATACTCAATTCTCAATTCTCAATTCTCAATCCTCAATCCTCAATCCTCAACCTTCAATCCTCAATAATCAATTTTCATTCCTAGATCCTCAATCCCCAATCTTCAATCGTTAATCCTCAATCTTCAATCCTCAATCCCCAATCCTCAATCTTCAATCCTCAATGCTCCGTCCTCAATCCTCAATCGTCAGTCCTCAGTCCTCAATATTCAACACACAACCCTCAACCATCGATCCTCAATGCTCAACCATCAATCCTCAATTCTCAATACTCAATAGAATATCCTGAATTCTCATCGTGCAATACACAATCCACAAAAATCAATAATCAAATCTCAATCCTCAAACATCAATTCTCAACACTCAATCCTCAACACTCAGTCCTCTCTCTTCAATCCTCCATGCTTAGTCCTCAATCCTCAATCCTCAATCCTCAATCTTCGATCCTCAATACTCAATCTTCAATCCTCAATCCTCAATCCTCAATCCTGAATACTCATTCTTCAATCCTCAATCCTCAATCCTCAATCCTCAATCCTCAGTCATCAATCCTCAACCTTCAATACTCAATCCTCAACGCTCAATACTCAATCCTCAATCTTCAGTCCTCAATAATCAATTTTCAATCCTAGATCCTCAATCCCCAGTCCTTAATCTTCAATCCTCAGTGCTCCATCCTCAATTCTCAATCCTCAATCTCCAATCCTCAATACTCAATCTTCAATCCTCATTCCTCAATCCTCAATCCTCAATCTTCAATCGTCAATACACAATCTTCAATCCTCAATACTCTATCTTCAATCCCCAATCATCAGTCCACAATCCTCAATCCTCAATCCTCATTCATCAATTCTCAATCCTCAATCCTCAGTCCTCAACCCTCAATCCTCAATATTCAACACGCAACCCTCAACCATCAATCCTCAATACTCAACCATCAATCCTCAATTCTCAATACTCAATAGAATATCCTGAATGCTCATCGTGCAATACACAATCCACAAATATCGATAATCAAATCTCAATCCTCAAACATCAATTCTCAACACTCAATCCTCAACACTCAGTCCTCTCTCTTCAATCCTCCATCCTCAGTCCTCAATCCTCAATCCTCAATCCTCAATCTTCGATCCTCAATACTCAATCTTCAATCCTCAATCCTCAATCCTCAATCCTCAATCCTCATTCTTCAATCCTCAATCCTCAATCCTCAATCCTCAATCCTCAGTCATCAATCCTCAACCTTCAATACTCAATCCTCAATCCTCAATCCTCAACCCTCAGTCCTCAATTCTCAATCTTCAATACTCAATCCTCAATCCTCAATCCTCAATCCTCAATCCTCAATCCTCATTCATGAAACCTCAATCCTCAACCCTCAGTCCTCATACTCAATTCTCAATTCTCAATCCTCAATCCCCAACCCTCAACCTTCAATCCTCATTAATCAATTTTCATTCCTAGATCCTCAATCCCCAATCCTCAATCGTTAATCCTCAATCTTCAATCCTCAATCCCCAGTCCTCAATCTTCAATCCTCAATGCTCCATCCTCTATCCTCAATCCTCAGTCCTCAGTCTTCAACCGTCAATCCTCAAACTTCAATCCTCAACCGTCAGTCCTCGTCCTCAACTCTCAACCCTCTACCCTCAATACTCAATCCTCAATCTTCAATCATCAATACTCAATCTTCAATCCTAAATCCTCAATCCTTAATCCTCAATCCTCAATCCTCAATATTTAGCACACAACTCTCAACCACCAATCCTCAATTCTCAACCTTCAATTCTCAATTCTCAATACTCAACAGAATATCCTGAATTCTCATCGTACAATACTCAATCCACAAAAATCAATAATCAAATCTCAATCCTCAAACATCAATTCTCAACACTCAATCCTCAACACTCAGTCCTCTCTCTTCAATCCTCCATCCTCAGTCCTCAATACTCAATCCTCAATCCCCAATCTTCAATCCTCAATACTCAATCTTCAATCCTCAACCCTCAATCCTCAATCCTCAATCCTCATTCTTCAATCCTCAATCCTCAATCCTCAATCCTCAATCCTCAGTCACCAATCCTCAACCTTCAATACTCAATCCTCAATCCTCAATCCTCAATCCTCAACCCTCAATCCTCATTCCTTAAACATCAATCCTCAAACCTCAGTACTCATCCTCAATTCTCAACCCTCAATCCTAAATCCTCAAACCACAATCCTGAACCTTCAGTCCTCGTCCTCAATCCTCAACCCTCAATCCTCAATCCTGAATCTTCAATCAACAATACTCAATCTTCAATCCTCAATCCTCAATCCTCAATCCTCATTCCTCAAACCCAAATCCTCAACCCTCAGTCCCCATCCTCAATTCTCAATTCCCAATCCTCAATCCTCAATCTTCAATCTTCAATCCTCAATAATCAATTTTCAATCCTAGATCCTCAATCCCCAATCCTCAATCCTTAATCCTCAATTTTCAATCCTCAATCCCCAGTCCTCAATCTTCAATCCTCAATGCTCCATCCTCAATTCTCAATCCTCAGTCCTCAGTCCTCAACCCTCAATCCTCAAACCTCAATCCTCAACCGTCAGTCCTCGTCCTCAACCCTCAACCCTCAATCCTCAATCCTCAACCTTCAATCATCAATACTCAGTCTTCAATCCTCAATCCTCAATTCTCAATCCTCAATACTCAATCCTCAATCGTCTATCCTCAATCCTCAATCCTCAATCCTCAATCCTCAATTCTCAATCCTCAATCCTCAGTCCTCAGTCCTCAAACCGCAATCCTCAACCCTCAGCCCTCATCGTCAATTCTCAATCCTCAATCCTCAATCCTCAACCTTCAATCCTCAAAACTCAACCTTCAATCCACAATCCTCAACCTTCAACCCTCAATACTCAATCTTCAATACTCAGTCCACAATCCTCAATACACAATCCTCAATCCTCAGTCCTCAATCCTCAATTTTCAATCCCCAATACTCAATCTTCAATCCTCAATCCTCAATCCTCAATCCTCAATCCTCAGTCATCAATCCTCAACCTTCGATACTCAATCCTCAATCCTCAATCCTCAATCCTCAATCCTCAAACCTCATTCCTCACACCTCAATCCTCAAACCTCAGTCCTCATCCTCAATTCTCAATCCTCAACCCTCAATCCTCAAACCACAATCCTCAACTGTCTGTCCTCATCCTCAATCCTCAACCCTCAATCCTCAATCCTCAATCTTCAATTATCAATACTCAACCTTCAATCCTCAATCCTCAATCCTCAATCCTCATTCCTCAAACCTCAATCCTCAACCCTCAGTCCTTATCCTCAATTCTCAGTTCTCAATCCTCAATCCTCAATCCTCAATATTCAATCCTCAATAATGAATTTTCAATCCTAGATCCTCAATCCCCAATCCTCAATCCTTAATCCTCAATCTTCAATCCTCAATACGCAATCTTCAATCCTCAGTCCTCAGTCATCAATCCCCAATTCTGAATTCTCAATCCTGCATCCTCAATCTTCAGCCCTCAGTCCTCAACAATCAGTTGTCAATTCTCAATCCTCAATAGAATATCATCAATTCACAGTTTTCAATACTCAATGCGCAATCTGCAATCTTCAAATATCAATCCACAAACATCAATTCGCATCACACAACTCTCAACACTCAGTCCCCAAACCTCAATCTTCAATCCTCAATCCTCAATCCTCAATCCTCAATCCTCAACCTTCAACCCTCAATACTCAATCATCAATCCTCAATTCTCAATCCTCAATCCCCAACCCTCAATCCTCAATCGTCAGTCTTCAATCCTCAATACTCTATCTTCAATCCTCAATCCTGAATCCTCAATCCTCAATCCTCATTCTTCAATCCTCAATACCCAATCCTCAATCCTCAGTCCTCATACCGCAATCCTCAACCCTCAGCCCTCATCGTCAATTCTCAATCCTCAATCCTCAATCCTCAACCTTCAATCCTCAATTCTCAACTCTCAATCTTCAATCCTCAATACTGAATCCTCAATCCTCAATCCTCAATTCTCAATCCTCAATCCTCAGTCCTCAGACCTCAAACCTCAATCCTCAACCCTCAGTCCTCGTCCTCAATCCACAACCCTCAATCCTCAATCCTCAATCCTCAATCTTCAATCATGAATATTCAATCTTCAGACCTCAATCCTCAATGCTCAATCCTCAATCCTCAATCCTCAATGTTCAATCCGCAATACCCAATCCTCAATCTTCAATCCTCAATCCTCAATCCTCAATCCTCAATCCTCAGTCCCCAATCCTCAATCCTCAATACTCAATCCTCATCCTTCGATCCTCAATACCCAATCCTCAATCTTCAATCCTCAATCCTCAATCCTCAACTCTCAATCCTCAATCCTCAGTCCTCAGACCTCAAACCTCAATCCTCAACCTTCAGCCCTCATCGTCAATCATCAAACCTCAATCCTCAATCCTCAATCGTCAATCCTCAATCCTCAATCTTCAATCCTCAATACTCAATCGTCAATCCTCAATCCTCAATCCTCAATCCTCAATCCTCTATCGTCAATCCTCAATCCCCAGTCCTCAATCTTCAATCCTCAATGCCCAGTCCTCAATCCTCAATCGTCAGTCCTCAGTCCTCAACCCTCAACCCTCAGACCTCATCCCCAATTCTTAATTCTCAATCCTCTATCCTCAACCCCCAAGCTTCAATCCTCAATAATCAATCTCCAATCCTAGATCCCCAATCCTCAATCCTCAATCCTTAATCCTCAATCTTCAATCTTCAATCCCCAGTCCTCAATCTTCAATCCTCAATGCCCAGTCCTCAATCCTCAATCGTCAGTCCTCAATCCTCAACCCTCAGTCCTCCTCATCAATCCTCAACCCTCAACAATCAATCCGCAATCTTCAATCATCAATACTCAATCTTCAATCCTCAATCCTCAATACTCAATCCTCAATCCTCAATACTCAATCCCCAGTCCTCAGTCCTCAATCTTCAATACTCAATCCGCCAATCTTCAATATTCAACACACAACCCTCAACCATCAATCCTCAATGCTCAACCATCAATCCTCAATTCTCAATACTCAGTAGAATATCCTGAATTCTCAGTTTTCAATACTCAATCCTCAAGCTTGAATCTTCAAATCTCCATCCACAAACATCAATTCTCATCTCTCAACCCTCAACGCTCAGTCCTCAATCTTCAATACTCAATCCTCAATCCTCAATCTTCAATTCTCAATACTCAATCCTCAATCCTCAATCCTCAATTCTCAATCTTCAACCCTCAACACTCAATCCTCAATCCTCAATACTCAATCCTCAATACTCAATCTTCAATCCTCAATCCGCAATCATCAATCCTCAATCCTCAATCCTCAGTCATCAATCCTCAGTCTTCAATACTCAATCGTCAAACCTCAGCCCTCAATCCTCAATCCTCAATCCTCGTTCCTCAAACCTCAATCCTCAACCCTCAGTCCCCATCCTCAATTCTCAATTCTCAACCCTCAATCCTCAACCCTCAATCTTCAATCCTCAATAATCAATCTCCAATCCTAGATCCCCAATCCCCAATCCTTAATCCTTAATCCTCAATCTTCAACCCTCAATCCCCTGTCCTCAATCTTCAATCCTCAATGCACAATCCTCAATCCTCAATCCTCAGTCCTGAATCCTCAATCCTCAATCCTCAATCCTCAATCCTCAACCTTCAATCCTCAATACTCAATCTTCAATCCTCAATCCTCAATTCTCAATCCTCAATCCTCAATCCTCAATCCTCAATATTGAACACACAACCCTCAACCATCAATCCTCAATACTCAACCCTCAATCCTCGACACTCAATCTTCAATCCTCAATCCTCAATCCTCAATCCTCAATCCTCAGTCATCAATCCTCAATATATAACACAGAACCCTCAACCATCAATCCTCAATTCTCAACCATCAATTCTCAATTCTCAATACTCAACAGAATATCCTGAATTCTCATCGTACAATACTCAATCCACAAAAATCAGTAATCAAATCTCAATCCTCAATCCTCAATCCTCAATACTCAATACTCATTCTTCAATCCTCAATCCTCAATCCTCAATCCTCAATCCTCAGTCATCAATCCTCAACATTCAATACTCAATCCTCAATCCTCAACACTCAATCCTCAACGCTCAATCCTCATTCCTCAAACCTCAATCCTCAAACCTCAATCCTCAAACCTCAGTCCTCATCCTCAATTCTCAATCCTCATGCCTCAAACCACAATCCTCAACCCTCAGTCCTCATCCTCAATTCTCAATCCTCAATCTTCAATCCTCAATCCTCATTCTTCAATCCTCAATACCCAATCCTCAATCTTCAATCCTCAATCCTCAATCCTCAATTCTCAATCCTCAATCCTCAGTCCTCAGACCTCAAACCTCAATCCACAACCCTCAGCCCTCATCGTCAATCCTCAAACCTCAATCCTCAATCCTCAATCGTCAATCCTCAATCCTCCATCTTCAATCCTCAATACTCAATCTTCAATCCTCAATCCTCAATCTTCAGCCCTCAGTCCTCAACAATCAGTTGTCAACCCTTAATCCTCAATAGAATATCCTCAATTCACAGTTTTCAATACTCAATACTCAATCTGCAATCTTCAAACCCCTATCCACAAACATCAATACTCATCACTCAACCCTCAACACTCAGTCCTCAATGTTCAATCCTCAATCCTCAATCCACAATCCTCAATCGTCAATCTTCAATCCTCAATCCCCAGTCCTCAATCTTCAATCCTCAATGCTCAATCCTCAATCCTCAATCCTCAGTCCTCAATCCTCAATCCTCAATCCTCTTTCTTCAATTCTCAATCCTCAATCCTCAATCCTCAATCCTAAATCCTCAATATTCAACACACAACCCTCAACCATCGATCCTCAATACTCAACCATCAATCCTCAATTCTCAATACTCAATAGAATAACCTGAATTCTCATCGTGCAATACACAATCCACAAAAATCGATAATCAAATCTCAATCCTCAAACATCAATTCTCAACACTCAATCCTCAACACTCAGTCCTCTCTCTTCAATCCTCCATCCTCAGTCCGCAATCCTCAATCCTCAATCCTCAATCTTCGATCCTCAATAATCAATCTTCAATCCTCAATCCTCAATCCTAAAACCTCAACCTTCAAACCCTCAGCCCTCATCCTCAACCCTCAATTCTCATTCCTCAATCCTCTACCTTCAATCCTCAGTCCTCATCCTCAATTCTCAATTCTCAATCCTCAATCCTCAACCCTCAATCTTCAATCCTCAATTCTCAACGTTCAATCCTCAATACTCAACCGTCAATCACCAATTCGCAATACTCAATAGAATATCCTGAATTCTCAGGATTCAATACTCAAACCTCAACCCTCAACCCTCAGCCCTCATCCACCATCCTCAATCCTCAATCCTCAAACCTCAATCTACAGTCCCCAATACTCAATCTACAATCCTCAATCCTCAATCCTCAATCCTCAATCCTCAACACTCAGTCATCAATTCTCAATCTTCAATACTCAATCCTCAATCCTCAATCCTCAATCCTCAATCCTGAATCCTCAATCCTCATTCCTCAAACCTCAATCCTCAACCCTCAGTCCTCATACTCAATTCTCAATTCTCAATCCTCAATCCCCAAACCTCAACCTTCAATCCTCAATAATCAATTTTCATTCCTAGATCCTCAATCCCCAATCCTCAATCGTTAATCCTCAATCTTCAATCCTCAATCCCCAGTCCTCAATCTTCAATCCTCAATGCTCCATCCTCTACGCTCAATCCTCAGTCCTCAGTCTTCAACCGTCAATCCTCAAACTTCAATCCTCAACCGTCAGTCCTCGTCCTCAACCCTCAACCCTCTACCCTCAATACTCAATCCTCAATCTTCAATCATCAATACTCAATCTTCAATCCTCAATCCTCAATCCTTAATCCTCAATGCTCAATCCTCAATATTTAACACACAACACTCAACCACCAATCCTCAATTCTCAACCATCAATTCTCAATTCTCAATACTCAACAGAATATCCTGAATTCTCATCGTACAATACTCAATCCACAAAAATCAATAATCAAATCTCAATCCTCAAACATCAATTCTCAACACTCAATCCTCAACACTCAGTCCTCTCTCTTCAATCCTCCATCCTCAGTCCTCAATCCTCAATCCTCAATCGCCAATCTTCAATCCTCAATACCCAATCTTCTATCCTCAATCCTCAATCCTCAATCCTCAATCCTCATTCTTCAATCCTCAATCCTCAATCCTCAATCCTCAATCCTCAGTCACCAATCCACAACCTTCAATACTCAATCCTCAATCATCAATCCTCAATCCTCAATCCTCAACCCTCAATCCTAATTCCTTAAACATCAATCATCAAACCTCAGTCCTCATCCTCCATTCTCAACCCTCAATCCTCAATCCTCAAACCACAATCCTCTACCTTCAGTCCTCGTCCTCAATAATCAACCCTCAATCCTCAATCCTGAATATTCAATCAACAATACTCAATCTTCAATCCTCAATCCTCAATCCTCAATCCTCAATCCTCATTCCTCAAACCTAAATCCTCAACCATCAGTCCTTATCCTCAATTCTCAATTCTCAATCCTCAATCCTCAATCTTCAGTCTTCATCCTCAATAATCAATTTTCAATCCTAGATCCTCAATCCCCAATCCTCAATCCTTAATCCTCAGTTTTCAATCCTCAATCCCCTGTCCTCAAACTTCAATCCTCAATGCTCGATCCTCAATCCTCAATCCTCAGTCCTCAGTCCTCAACCCTCAATCCTCAAACCTCAATCCTCAACCGTCAGTCCTCGTCCTCAACCCTCAACCCTCAATCCTCAATCCTCAACCTTCAATCATCAATACTCAATCTTCAATCCTCAATACTCAATCTCCCATTCCCAAACATCAGTCCTCAATCCTCAATCCTCAACCCTCATTCTTCAATTCTCAATCCTCAATCCTCAATCCTCAATCCTCAATCCTCAATATTCAACACACAACCCTCAACCATCAATCCTCAATACTCAACCATCAATCCTCAATTCTCAATACTCAATAGAATATCCTGAATGCTCATCGTGGAATACACAATCCACAAAAATCAATAATCAAATCTCAATCCTCAAACATCAATTCTCAGCACTCAATCGTCAACACTCAGTCCTCTCTCTTCAATCCTCCATCCTCAGTCCTCAATCCTCAATGCTCAATCCTCAATCTTCGATTCTCAATACTCAATCTTCAATCTTCAATCCTCAATCCTCAATCCTCAATCCTCATTCTTGAATCCTCAACCCTCGATCCTCAATCCTCAATCCTCAATCCTCAATCCTCAGTCACCAATCCTCAACCCTCAATACTCAATCCTCAATCCTCAATCCTCAATCCTCAACCCTCAATCCTCATTCCTTAAACATCAATCCTCAAACCTCAGTCCTCATCCTCAATTCTCAACCCTCAATCCTCAATCCTCAATCCACAATCCTCAACCTTCAGTCCTCGTCCTCAATCCTCAACACTCAATCCACAATCCTGAATCTTCAATCATCAATACTCAATCTTCAATCCTCAATCCTCAATCCTCAATCCTCATTCCTCAAACCTAAATCCTCAACCCTCAGTCCTTATCCTCAATTCACAAATCTCAATCCTCAATCCTCAATCTTCAATCTTCAATCCTCAATAATCAATTTTCAATCCTAGATCCTCAATCCCCAATCCTCAATCCTTAATCCTCAATTTTCACCTTAATCCTCAATTTTCAATCCTCAATCCCCAGTCCTCAATCTTCAATCCTCAATGCTCCATCCTCAATCCTCATTCCTCAGTCCTCAGTCCTCAACCCTCAATCCTCAAACCTCAATCCTCAACCGTCAGTCCTCGTCCTCAACCCTCATCCCTCAATCCTCAATCCTCAATCTTCAATCATCAATACTCAATCTTCAATCCTCAATACTGAATCTTGAATCCCCAATCATCAGTCCTCAATCCTCAATCCTCAATACTCATTCTTCAATTCTCAATCCTCAATCCTCAATCCTCAATCCTCAATCCTCAATATTCAACACACAACCCTCAACCATCAATCCTCAATACTCAACCATCAATCCTCAATTCCCAATACTCAATAGCATATCCTGAATTCTCATCGTGCAATACACAATCCACAAAAATCAATAATCAAATCTCAATCCTCAAACATCAATTCTCAACACTCAATCCTCAACACTCAGTCCTCTCTCTTCAATCCCCCATCCTCAGTCCTCAATCCTCAATCCTCAATCCTCAATCTTCGATCCTCAATACTCAATCTTCAATCCTCAATCCTCAATCCTCAATCCTCAATCCTCATTCTTCAAATCCTCAATCCTCAATCCTCAATCCTCAATCCTCAAACCTCAGTCCTCATCCTCAATTCTCAATCCTCATGCCTCAAACCACAATCCTCAACCCTCAGTCCTCATCCTCAATTCTCAATTCTCAATCCTCAATCCCCAACCCTCAATCTTCAATCCTCAATTCTCAACCTTCAATCCTCAATACTCAACTGTCAACCATCCATTCGCAATACTCAATAGAATATCCTGGATTCTCAGGATTCAATACTCAAACCTCAATCCTCAACCCTCAGCCCTCATCCTCCATCCTCAATCCTCAATCCTCAAACCTCAGTCCTCAGTCTTCAATCCTCAATCCTCAAACCTCAATCCTCAACCGTCAGCCCTCGTCCTCAACACTCAATCCTCAATCCTCAATCTTCAATCATCAATACTCAATCATCAATCATCAATACTCGATCTTCAATCCCCAATCATCAGTCCTCAATCCTCAATCCTCAATCCTCATTCTTCAATTCTCAATCCTCAATCCTCAATCCTCAACCATCAATCCTCAATTCTCAATACTCAATAGAATATCCTGAATTCTCATCGTGCAATACACAATCCACAAAAATCAATAATCAAATCTCAATCCTCAAACATCAATTCTCAACACTCAATCCTCAACACTCAGTCCTCTCTCTTCAATCCCCCATCCTCAGTCCTCAATCCTCAATCCTCAATCCTCAATCTTCGATCCTCAATACTCAATCTTCAATCCTCAATCCTCAATCCTCAATCCTCAATCCTCATTCTTCAAATCCTCAATCCTCAATCCTCAATCCTCAATCCTCAGTCATCAATACTCAACATTCAATACTCAATCCTCAATCCTCAACACTCAATCCTCAACACTCAATCCTCATCCCTCAAACCTCAATCCTCAAACCTCAATCCTCAAACCTCAGTCCTCATCGTCAATTCTCAATCCTCATGCCTCAAACCACAATCCTCAACCCTCAGTCCTCATTCTCAATTCTCAATTCTCAATCCTCAATCCCCAACCCTCAATCTTCAATCCTCAATTCTCAACCTTCAATCCTCAATACTCAACCGTCAACCATCAATTCGCAATACCCAATAGAATATCCTGGATTCTCAGGATTCAATACTCAAACCTCAATCCTCAACCCTCAGCCCTCATCCTCCATCCTCAATCCTCAATCCTCAAACCTCAGTCCTCAGTCTTCAATCCTCAATCCTCAAACCTCAATCCTCAACCGTCAGCCCTCGTCCTCAACACTCAATCCTCAATCCTCAATCTTCAATCATCAATACTCAATCATCAATCATCAATACTCAATCTTCAATCCCCAATCATCAGTCCTCAATCCTCAATCCTCAATCCTCATTCTTCAATTCACAATCCTCAATCCTCAATCCTCAACCATCAATCCTCAATTCTCAATACTCAATAGAATATCCTGAATTCTCATCGTGCAATACACAATCCACAAAAATCAATAATCAAATCTCAATCCTCAAACATCAATTCTCAACACTCAATCCTCAACACTCAGTCCTCTCTCTTCAATCCTCCATCCTCAGCCCTCAATCCTCAATCCTCAATCCTCAATATTCGATCCTCAATACTCAATCTTCAATCCTCAATCTTCAATCCTCAATCCTCAATCCTCATTCTTCAATCCTCAATCCTCAATCCTCAATCCTCAATCCTCAGTCATCATTCCTCAACCTTCAATACTCAATCCTCAATCCTCAATACTCAATCCTCAACCTTCAGTCCTCAATAATCGATTTTCAATCCTAGATCCTCAATCTCCAATCCTCAATACTCAATCTTCAATCCTCATTCCTCAATTCTCAATCCTCAGTACTCAATTCTCAATCCTCAATACTCAATCCTCAATCGTCAATCCTCAATGCTCAATCCTCAAACTTCAATCCTCAATCCTCAATACTCAATCCTCAATCCTCAATCCTCAATCCTCAATCCTCAATCTTCAATCCTCAATACTCAGTCTTCAATCCTCAATCCTCAATCCTCAATCCTCAATCCTCAATCCTCAATCCTCATTCCTCAATACCCAATCCTCAATCCTCAGTCCTCAAACCTCAATCCTGAATCCTCAATCCTGAATTCTCAATCTTCAGCCCTCAGTCCTCATTAATCAGTTGTCAATCCTCAATCATTAATAGAATATCCTCAATCATCAATCCTCAATCTTCAATCCTCAATACTCAATCTTCCATCCTCAATCCTCAATACTGAATCCTCAATCCTCATTCTTCAATCCTCAATACCCAATCCTCAATCTTCAATCCTCAATCCTCAATCCTTAATTCTCAACCCTCAATCCTCAGTCCTCAGTCCTCAAACCTCAATCCTGAATATTCAATCCTCAGTCCCCAATCCTCAATCCTCAATCCTCAATCCTCATCCTTCAATCCTCAATACCCAATCCTCAATCTTCAATCCTCAATCCTCAATCCTCAATTCTCAATCCCCAATCCTCAGTCCTCAGACCTCAAACCTCAATCCTCAACCCTCAGCCCTCATCGTCAATCCTCAAACCTCAATCCTCAATCCTATATCGTCAATCCTCAATCCCCAGTCCTCAATCTTCAATCCTCAATGCCCAGTCCTCAATCCTCAATCGTCAGTCCTCAATCCTCAACCCTCAACCCTCAGACCTCATCCTCAATTCTTAATTCTCAATCCTCAATCCTCAACCCCCAAGCTTCACTCCTCAATAATCAATCTCCAATCCTAGATCCCCAATCCCCAATCCTCAATCCTTAATCCTCAATCTTCAGTCCTCAATCCCCAGTCCTCAATCTTCAATCCTCAATGCCCAGTCCTCAATCCTCAATCGTCAGTCCTCAATCCTCAACCCTCAGTCCTCCTCATCAATCCTCAACCCTCAATAATCAATCCGCAATCTTCAATCATCAATACTCAATCTTCATTCCTCAATCCTCAATACTCAATCCTCAATCCTCAATACTCAATCCCCAGTCCTCAGTCCTCAATCTTCAATACTCAATCCTCAATCCTCAATCCTCAATATTCAATCCTCAATACTCAATCTTCAATCCTCAATCGTCAATTCTCAATCTTCAATCCTCAACCCTCAATCCCCAATCCTCAATATTCAATCCTCAATACTCAATCTTCAATCCTCAATACTCAATCTTCAATCATCAATCCTCAATTCTCAATCGTCAATACTCAACCCTCAATCCTCAATCCTCAACCCTCAATCATCAATACTCAATCTTCAATCCTCAATACTCAATCTCCAATTCCCAATCATCAGTCCTCAATCCTCAATCCTCAACCCTCATTCTTCAATTCTCAATCCTCAATCCTCAATCCTCAATCCTCAATCCTCAATATTCAACACACAACCCTCAACCATCAATCCTCAATACTCAACCATCAATCCTCAATTCTCAATACTCAATAGAATATCCTGAATGCTCATCGTGGAATACACAATCCACAAAAATCAATAATCAAATCTCAATCCTCAAACATCAATTCTCAACACTCAATCGTCAACACTCAGTCCTCTCTCTTCAATCCTCCATCCTCAGTCCTCAATCCTCAATGCTCAATCCTCAATCTTCGATCCTCAATACTCAATCTTCAATCATCAATCCTCAATCCTCAATCCTCAATCCTCATTCTTCAATCCTCAACCCTCGATCCTCAATCCTCAATCCTCAATCCTCAATCCTCAGTCACCAATCCTCAACCTTCAATACTCAATCCTCAATCCTCAATCCTCAATCCTCAACCCTCAATCGTCATTCCTTAAACATCAATCCTCAAACCTCAGTCCTCATCCTCAATTCTCAACCCCCAATCCTCAATCCTCAATCCACAATCCTCAACCTTCAGTCCTCGTCCTCAATCCTCAACACTCAATCCTCAATCCTGAATCTTCAATCATCAATACTCAATCTTCAATCCTCAATCCTCATTCCTCAATCCTCATTCCTCAAACCTAAATCCTCAACCCTCAGTCCTTATCCTCAATTCACAAATCTCAATCCTCAATCCTCAATCTTCAATCCTCAATAATCAATTTTCAATCCTAGATCCTCAATCCCCAATCCTCAATCCTTAATCCTCAATTTTCACCTTAATCCTCAATTTTCAATCCTCAATCCCCAGTCCTCAATCTTCAATCCTCAATGCTCCATCCTCAATCCTCATTCCTCAGTCCTCAGTCCTCAACCCTCAATCCTCAAACCTCAATCCTCAACCGTCAGTCCTCGTCCTCAACCCTCATCCCTCAATCCTCAATCCTCAATCTTCAATCATCAATACTCAATCTTCAATCCTCAATACTGAATCTTGAATCCCCAATCATCAGTCCTCAATCCTCAATCCTCAATACTCATTCTTCAATTCTCAATCCTCAATCCTCAATCCTCAATCCTCAATCCTCAATATTCAACACACAACCCTCAACCATCAATCCTCAATACTCAACCATCAATCCTCAATTCCCAATACTCAATAGAATATCCTGAATTCTCATCGTGCAATACACAATCCACAAAAATCAATAATCAAATCTCAATCCTCAAACGTCAATTCTCAACACTCAATCCTCAACACTCAGTCCTCTCTCTTCAATCCCCCATCCTCAGTCCTCAATCCTCAATCCTCAACACTCAATCCTCAACACTCAATCCTCATTACTCAAACCTCAATCCTCAAACCTCAATCCTCAAACCTCAGTCCTCATCCTCAATTCTCAATCCTCATGCCTCAAACCACAATCCTCAACCCTCAGTCCTCATCCTCAATTCTCAATTCTCAATCCTCAATCCCCAACCCTCAATCTTCAATCCTCAATTCTCAACCTTCAATCCTCAATACTCAACTGTCAACCATCAATTCGCAATACTCAATAGAATACCCTGAATTCTCATTGTTCAATACTCAATCCACAAAAATCAATAACCAAATCTCAACCCTCAAACATCAATTCTCAACACTCAATCCTCAACACTCAGTCCTCTCTCTTCAATCCTCCATCCTCAATCCTCAATCTTCAATCCTCAATACTCAATCTTCAATCTTCAATCCTCAGTCCTCAAACCTCAATTCTGAATCCTCAATTCTGAATCCTCAATCTTCAGCCCTCAGTCCTCAACAATCAGTTGTCAATCCTCAATCCTCAGTATAATATCCTCAATTCACAGTTTTCAATACTCAGTACTCAATCTGCAATCTTCAAATCTCTATCCACAAACATCAATTCTCATCACTCAACCCTCAACACTCAGTGCTCAATGTTCAATCCTCAATACTCAATTCTCAATCTTCGATCCTCAATACTGAATCTTCAATCCTCAATCCTCAATCCTCAAACCTCAATTCTCAACCTTCAATCCTCAATACTCAATCTTCAATCCTCAATCCTCAATTCTCAATCCTCAGTCCTCAATCCTCAATCCTCAATATTCAACACACAACCCTCAACCACCAATCCTCAATACGCAACCATCAATCCTCAATTCTCAATGCTCAATAGAATACCCTGAATTCTCATCGTTCAATACTGAATCCACAAAAATCAATAATCAAATCTCAACCCTCAAACATCAGTTCTCAACGCTCAATCCTCAACACTCAGCCCTCTCTCTTCAATCCTCCATCCTCAATCCTCAATCCTCAACCTTCAATCCTCAACACTCAATCTTCAATCCTCAATCCTCAGTCCTCAAACCTCAATTCTGAATCCTCAATTCTGAATCCTCAAACCAGAATCCTCAACCGTCAGTCCTCGTCCTCAATCCTCAGCCCTCAATCCTCGATCCTCAATCTTCAATCATCAATACTCAATCTTCAATCCTCAATCCTCAATCCTCAATCCTCATTCCTCAAACCTCAATCCTCAACCCTCAGTCCTTATCCTCAATTCTCAATTCTCAATCCTCAATCCTCAATCCTCAATCTTCCATCCTCAATAATCAATATTCAATCCTAGATCCTCAGTCCCCAATCCTCAATCCTTAATCCTCAATCTTCAATCCTCATGCCCCAGTCCTCAATCTTCAATCCTCAATGCTCCACCCTCAATCCTCTATCATCAGTCGTCAGTCCTCAACCCTCAATCCTCAAACATCAATCCTCAACAGTCAGTCCTCGTCGTCAACCCTCAACACTCAATCCTCAATCCTCAATCTTCAATCATCAATACACAATCTTCAATCCTCAATCCTCAGTCCTCAATACTCAACCATCAATACTCAATTCTCAATACTCAATAGAATATCCTGAATTCTCAGGATTCAATACTCAAACCTCAAACCTCAAACCTCAGCCCTCATCCTCAATCCTCAATACTCAATCCTCAATCTTCAACCCTCAATCCTCAACACTCAAACTTCAATCCTCAATCCTCAATACTCAATCTTTAATCCTCAATCCTCAATCCTCAATACTCAATCCTCAATCCTCAGTCCTCAATCCTCAATCTTCAATCCTCAATTCTCAATCTTCAATCCTCAATCCTCAATCCTCAATCCTCAATCCTCATTCTTCAATCCTCATTACCCAATCCTCAATCTTCATTCCTCAATCCTCAATCCTCAATCCTCAATTCTCGACCCTCAATCCTCAATAATCATTCTTCAATCCTCAATCCTCAGTCTTCAAACCTCAATTCTGAATCCTCAATCCTGAATCCTCAATCTTCAGGCCTCAGTCCTCAACAATCAGTTGACAATCCTCAATCCTCAATAGAATATCCTCAATTCACAGTTTTCAAGGCACAATACTCAATCTGCAGTCTTCAAATCTCTATCCACAAACATCAATTCTCATCACTCAACCCTCAACACTCAGTCCACAATGTTCAATCCTCAATCCTCAATTCTCAATCTTCAATCCTCAATACTCAATCTTTAATCCTCAATCCTCAATCCTCAATCTTCAATCCTCAGTACTCAATACTCAATCCTCAATCCTCAATCCTCAATCCTCAATCATCAATCCTCAATCTTCAATACTCAATCCTCAATCCTCCATCCTGAATACTCAATACTAAAGCATCAATCCTCAATTCCCAATACTCAGTAGAACATCCTGAATTCTCAGGATTCAATACTCAAACCTCAAACCTCAAACCTCAGCCATCATCCTCAATCCTCAATCCTCAATCGTCAATCCTCAACCTTCAATCCTCAACACTCAACCTTCAACCCTCAACCCTCAATCCTCAATCGTCAATCCGCAATCCTCAATCCTCAGTCATCAATCCTCAACCTTCAATACTCAATCCTCAATCCTCAATTCTCAATCCCCAATCCTCAATCCTCATTCCTCAAACCTCAATCCTCAAACCTCAGTCCTCATCCTCATTTCTCAATCCTCAATCCTCAATCCTCAAACCACAATCCTCAACCGTCAGTCCTCGTCCTCAATCCTCAACCCTCAATCCTCAATCCTGAATCTTCAATCATCAATACTCAATCTTCAATCCTCAATCCTCAACCTTCAATCCTCATTCCTCAAACCTAAATCCTCAACCCTCAGTCCTTATCCTCAATTCTCAATTCTCAATCCTCAATCCTCAATCCTCAATCTTCAATCCTCAATAATCAATTTTCAGTTCTAGATCCTCAATCCCCAATCCTCAATCCTTAATCCTCAATTTTCAATCCTCAATCCCCAGTCCACAATCTTCAATCCTCAATGCTCCATCCTCAATCCTCAATCCTCAGTCCTCAGTCCTCAGCCCTCAATCCTAAAACCTCAATCCTCAAACCTCAGTCCTCATCCTCAATTCTCAATCCTCAATCCTCAATCCTCAAACCAGAATCCTCAACCGTCAGTCCTCGTCCTCAATCCTCAACCCTCAATCCTCGATCCTCAATCTTCAATCATCAATACACAATCTTCAATCCTCAATCCTCAGTCCTCAATACTCAACCATCAATACTCAATTCTCAATACTCAATAGAATATCCTGAATTCTCAGGATTCAATACTCAAACCTCAAACCTCAAACCTCAGCCCTCATCCTCAATCCTCAATACTCAATCCTCAATCTTCAACCCTCAATCCTCAACACTCAAACTTCAATCCTCAATCCTCAATCCTCAATCGTCAATCCTCAATCCTTATACCTCACTCCTCAACCTTCAATCCTCAATACTCAATTTTCAATCCTCAATCATCAATCCTCAATCTTCAATCATCAATACTCAATCTTCAATCCTCAATCCTCAATCCTCAATCCTCAATCCTCAATCCTCATTCCTCAAACCTCAATCCTCAATCCTCAATCCTTAATCCTCAATCTTCAATCCTCAATCCCCAGTCCTCAATCTTCAATCCTCAATGCTCAATCCTCAATCCTCAATCCTCAGTCCTCAATCCTCAATTCTCAATCCTCAATCCTCAATCTTCAATCCTCAATACTCAATCTTCAATGCCCAATCCTCAATTCTCAATCGTCAATACTCAATCCTCAATCGTCAATCCTCAATCCCCAATCCTCAATCTTCAATCCTCAATCCTCAATCCTCAATCCTCAACCTTCAATCCTCAATACTCAATCTTCAATCCTCAATCCTCAATTCTCAATCCTCAGTCCTCAATCCTCAATCCTCAATATTCAACACACAACCCTCAACCACCAATCCTCAATACTCTACCATCAATCCTCAATTCTCAATGCTCAATAGAATACCCTGAATTCTCATCGTTCAATACTGAATCCACAAAAATCAATAATCAAATCTCAACCCTCAAACATCAATTCTCAACGCTCAATCCTCAACACTCAGCCCTCTCTCTTCAATCCTCCATCCTCAATCCTCAATCCTCAACCTTCAATCCTCAATACTCAATCTTCAATCCTCAATCCTCAATCCTCAATCCTCAATCCTCAATCCTCAATCCTCAATTCTCAATCCTCAATCCTCAGTCCTCAGCCCTCAAACCTCAATACTCAACCCTCAGCCCTCATCCTCAATCCTCAATCCTCAATCCTCAATCGTCAATCTTCAATCCTCGATACTCAATCTTCAATCCTCAATCCTCAGTCCTCAAACCTCAATTCTGAATCCTCAACCCTGAATCCTCAATCTTCAGCCCTCAGTCCTCAACAATCAGTTGTCAACACTGAATCCTCAATAGAATATCCTCAATTCACAGTTTTCAATACTCAATAATCAATCTGAATTCTTCAAACCTCTATCCACAAACATCAATTCTCATCACTCAACCCTCAACACTCAGTCCTCAACGTTCAATCCTCAATCCTCAATCCTCAATACTCAATCCTCAATATTCAACACACAACCCTCAACCACCAATCCTCAATACTCAACCATCAATCCTCAATTCCTAATACTCAATAGTGTATCCTGAATTCTCATGGTTCAATACTCAATCCACAATATTCAATAATCAAATCTCAATCCTCAAACATCAATTCTCAACACTCAATCCTCAACACTCAGTCCACTCTTTTCAATCCTCCATCCTCAACCCTCAATCCTCAAGCGTCAATCCTCAATCCTCAACCCTCAATGCTCAGTCCGTAAACCTCAATCCCGATTCCTCAATCCTGAATCCTCAATCTTTAGCCCTCAGTCATCAACAATCAATTGTCAATCCTCAATCCTCAATAGAATATCCTCAATTCACAGTTTTCAATACTCAATCCCCATTCTTCAATCTTCAAATCTCAATCCACAAACATCAATTCCCATCACTCAACCCTCAACACTAAGTCCTCAATCTTCAATCCTCAATCCTCAATCCTCAACCTTCAATCCTCAATACTCAATCTTCAATCCTCAATTATCAATCCTCAATCCTCAATCCTCAGACCTCAAACATCAATATTCAACCCTCAGTCCTCGTCCTCAATCCACAACCCTCAATCCTCAATCCTCAAACTTCAATCATCAATATTCAATCTTCAATCCTCAATCCTCAATCCTCGATCCTCAATCCTCAATACCCAATCCTCAATCTTCAATCCTCAATCCTCAATCCTCAATCCTCAATTCTCAATCCTCAATCCTCAGTCCTCAGTCCTCAAACCTCAACCCTCAACCCTCAGCCCTCATCGTCAATTCTCAATCCTCAACCCTCAATCCTCAATCTTCAATCCTCAATACTCAATCTTCAATTCACAATCCTGAATCTTCAATCCTCAATCCTCAATCCTCAATACCCAATCCTCAATCTTCAACACTCTATCCTCAATCCTCAATTCTCAATCCTCAATCCTCAGTCCTCAGTCCTCAAACCTCAATACTCAACCCTCAGCCCTCATCCTCAATCCACAATCCTCAATCCTCAATCCTCAATCCTCAATCTTCAATCCTCGATACTCAATCTTCAACCCTCAATCCTCAGTCCTCAAACATCAATTCTGAATCCTCAATCCTGATTCCTCAATCTTCAGCCCTCAGTCCTCAACAACCAGTTGTCAACCCTGAATCCTCAATAGAACATCCTCAATTCACAGCTTTCAATACTCAATACTCAATCTGCAATCTTCAAACCTCTATCCACAAACATCAATTCTCATCACTCAACCCTCAAGACTCAGTCCTCAATGTTCAACCCTCAATCCTCAATTCTCAATCTTCAATCCCCAATACTCAATCTTTCATCCTCAATCCTCAATCCTCAATCTTCAATCCTCAATACTCAATCTTCAATCCACAATCCTCAATCTTCAATCCTCAATACTCAATCTTCAATCATCAATCCTCAATCCTCAATACTCAATCCTCAATTCTCAGTCCTCAATCCTCAACCTTCAACCTCAATACTCAATCTTCAATCCTCAATCCTCAATCCTCAATCCTCAATCCTCAATCCTCATTCTTTAATCCTCAATAGCCAATCCTCAATCTTCAATCCTCAATCCTCAATCCCGAATTCTCAATCCTCAATCCTCAATCCTCAAACCTCAAACATCAATACTCAACCCTCAGTCCTCGTCCTCGATCCTGAATCCTCAATCCTGAATCCTCAATTTTCAGACCTCAGTCCTCAACAATCAGTTGTCAATTCTCAATCCTCAATAGAATATCATCAATTCACATTTTTCAATACCCAATACTCAGTCTGATATCTTTAAATCTCTATCCACAAACACCAATTCTCATCACTCAACCCTCAACGCTCAGTCCCCAATCCTCAATCTTCAATCCTCAATCCACAATCCTCAATCCTCAATCCTCAATCTTCAATCCTCAATACTCGATAATCAATCCTCAATCCTCAATCCTCAATCCTCAATCCTCAACCCTCAATCGTCAGTCTTCAGACCTCAATACTCAATCTTCAATTCTCAATCCTCAATACTCAATCCTCAATCCTCATTCTTCAATCCTCAATACCCAATCCTCAATCTTCAACACTCAATCCTCAATCCTCAATTCTCAATCCTCAATCCTCAATCCTCAACCCTCAATCCTCAGTCCTTGAACCTCAATCCCGAATCCTCAATCCTGAATCCTCAATCTTTAGCCCTCAGTCTTCAACAATCAATTGTCAATCCTCAATCCTCAATAGAATATTCTCAATTCACAGTTTTCAATACTCAATCCCCATTCTTCAATCTTCAAATCTCAATCCACAAACATCCATTCCCATACTCAACCCTCAACACTAAGTCCTCAATCTTCAATCCTCAACCCTCAATCCTCAACATTCAATCCTCAATACTCAATCTTCAATCCTCAATTCTCAATCCTCAATCCTCAATCTTCAATCCTCAATCCCAAATCCTCAATCCTCAATCCTCATTCTTCAATCCTCAATACCCAATCCTCAACCTTCAACCCTCAATCCTCAATCCTCAATCCTCAATCTTCAATCCTCAATACTCAATCTTCAATCCACAATCCTCAATCTTCAATCCTCAATACTCAATCTTTAATCCTCAATCCTCAATCCCCAATACTCAATCCTCAATCCTCAGTCCTCAATACTCAATCTTCAATCCTCAATACTCAATCTTCAATCCTCAATCCTCAATCCTCAATCCTCAATACTCATTCTTCAATCCTCAATACCCAATCCTCAATCTTCAATCCTCAACCCTCAATCCTCAATTCTCAATCCTCAATCCTCAATAATCAATCTTCAATCCTCAATCCTCAGTCCTCAAACCTCAATTCTGAATCCTCAATCCTGAATCCTCAATGTTCAGCCCTCAGACCTCAACAATCAGTTGTCAACCCTGAATCCTCAATAGAATATCCTCAATTCACAGTTTTCAATACTCAATCCCCATTCTTCAATCTTCAAATCTCAATCCACAAACATCAATTCCCATCACTCAACCCTCAACACTAAGTCCTCAATCTTCAATCCTCAATCCTCAATCCTCAACCTTCAATCCTCAATACTCAATCTTCAATCCTCAATTCTCAATCCTCAATCCTCAGTCCTCAGACCTCAAACATCAATATTCAACCCTCAGTCCTCGTCCTCAATCCACAACACTCAATCCTCAATCCTCAATCTTCAATCATCAATATTCAATCTTCAATCCTCAATCCTCAATCCTCGGTCCTCAATCCTCAATACCCAATCCTCAATCTTCAATCCTCAATCCTCAATCCTCAATCCTCAATTCTCAATCCTCAATCCTCTGTCCTCAGTCCTCAAACCTCAGTCCTCAACCCTCAGTCCTCATCGTCAATTCTCAATCCTCAATCCTCAATCCTCAACCTTCAATCCTCAATACTCAATCTTCAATTCACAATCCTCAATCTTCAATCCTCAATCCTCAATCCTCAATACCCAATCCTCAATCTTCAACACTCTATCCTCAATCCTCAATTCTCAATCCTCAATCCTCAGTCCTCAGTCCTCAAACCTCAATACTCAACCCTCAGCCCTCATCCTCAATCCACAATCCTCAATCCTCAATCCTCAATCCTCAATCTTCAATCCTCGATACTCAATCTTCAATCCTCAATCCTCAGTCCTCAAACATCAATTCTGAATCCTCAATCCTGATTCCTCAATCTTCAGCCCTCAGTCCTAAACAACCAGTTGTCAACCCTGAATCCTCAATAGAATATCCTCAATTCACAGTTTTCAATACTCAATACTCAATCTGCAATCTTCAAACCTCTATCCACAAACATCAATTCTCATCACTCAACCCTCAAGACACAGTCCTCAATGTTCAACCCTCAATCCTCAATTCTCAATCTTCAATCCCCAATACTCAATCTTTAATCCTCAATCCTCAATCCTCAATCTTCAATCCTCAGTACTCAATACTCAATCCTCAATCCTCAATCCTCAATCCTCAATCATCAATTCTCAACCTTCAATACTCAGTCCTCAATCCTCAATCCTCAATCCTCAATCCTCAATCATCAATCCTCAATCTTCAATCCTCAACACTCAATCTTTAATCATCAATCCTCAATCCTCAATCTTCAATCCTCAATACTCAATCCTGAATCCTCAATCCTCAATCCTCAATCCTCAATCCTCAATCTTCAATCCTCAATACTCAATCTTCAATCCTCGATCCTCAATCCTAAATCCTCAGTCCTCATTCTTCAATCCTCAATACCCAATCCTCAATCTTCAATCCTCAATACTCATTCCTCAACTCTCAATCCTCAATACTCAATCTTCAGACCTCAAGCATCAATACCCTCAGTCCTCGTCCTCAATCCACAACCCTCAATCCTCAATACTCAATCTTCAATCATCAATATTCAATATTCAATCCTCAACCCTCAATCCTCGATCCTCAATCCTCAATCCTCAAGGTTCAATCCTCAATCCACAACCCTCAATCCTCAATACTCAATCTTCAATCATCAATAGTCAATATTCAATCCTCAATCCTCAATCGTCAATCCTCAATCCTTATACCTCACTCCTCAACCTTCAATCCTCAATACTCAATTTTCAATCCTCAATCATCAATCCTCAACCTTCAATCATCAATACTCAATCTTCAATCCTCAATCCTCAATCCTCAATCCTCAATCCTCAATCCTCATTCCTCAAACCTCAATCCTCAATCCTCAATCCTTAATCCTCAATCTTCAATCCTCAATCCCCAGTCCTCAATCTTCAATCCTCAATGCTCAATCCTCAATCCTCAATCCTCAGTCCTCAATCCTCAATTCTCAATCCTCAATCCTCAATCTTCAATCCTCAATACTGAATCTTCAATGCCCAATCCTCAATTCTCAATCGTCAATACTCAATCCTCAATCGTCAATCCTCAATCCCCAATCCTCAATCTTCAATCCTCAATCCTCAATCCTCAATCCTCAACCTTCAATCCTCAATACTCAATCTTCAATCCTCAATCCACAATTCTCAATCCTCAGTCCTCAATCCTCAATCCTCAATATTCAACACACAACCCTCAACCACCAATCCTCAATACTCAACCATCAATCCTCAATTCTCAATGCTCAATAGAATACCCTGAATTCTCATCGTTCAATACTGAATCCACAAAAATCAATAATCAAATCTCAACCCTCAAACATCAATTCTCAACGCTCAATCCTCAACACTCAGCCCTCTCTCTTCAATCCTCCATCCTCAATCCTCAATCCTCAACCTTCAATCCTCAATACTCAATCTTCAATCCTCAATCCTCAGTCCTCAAACCTCAATTCTGAATCCTCAATTCTGAATCCTCAATCTTCAGCCCTCAGTCCTCGACAATCAATTGCCAATCCTCAATCCTCAATAGTATATCCTCAAGTCACAGTTTTCAACACCCGATACTCAATCGGCAATCTTCAAATCTCTATCCACAAACATTACTTCTCGTCACACAACCCTCAACACTCAGTCCCCAATCCTCAAACTTCAATCCTCAATCCTCAATCCTCAATAATCAATCCTCAACCTTCAATCCTCAATAATCAATCTTCAATCCTCAATCCTCAATCCTCAATCCTCAATCCTCAATCCTCAAGCCTCTTCCTACAATCCTCAATACCCAATCCTCAATCTTCAATAGTGAATCCTCAATCCTCAATTCTCAATCGTCAATCCTCAGTCCTCAGTCCTCAAACCTCAATCCTCAACGCACAGCTCTCATCCTCAAACCTTAATCCTGAATCCTCAATCCTCAATCCTCAATCTTCAATTCTCAATAATCAACCTTCAATCCACAATTCTCAGTCCTCAAACCTCAATTCTGAATCCTCAATCCTGAATCCTCAATCTTCAGCCCTCAGTCCTCAACAATCAGTTGACAATCCTCAATCCTCAATAGAATATCCTCAATTCACAGTTTTCAAGACACAATACTCAATCTGCAGTCTTCAAATCACTATCCACAAACATCAATTCTCATCACTCATCCCTCAACACTTAGTCCACAATGTTCAATCCTCAATCCTCAATTCTCAATCTTCAATCCTCACTACTCAATCTTTAATCCTCAATCCTCAATCTTCAATCCTCAGTACTCAATACTCAATCCTCAATCCTCAATCCTCAATCCTCAATCATCAATCCTCAACCTTCAATACTCAATCCTCAATCCTCAATCCTCAATCCTCAATCCTCAATCATCAATCCTCAATCTTCAATCCTCAACACTCAATTTTTAATCATCAATCCTCAATCCTCAATCTTCAATCCTCAATACTCAATCCTCACTCCTCAGACCTCAAACATCAATACTCAACCCTCAGCCCTCATCCTCAATCCTCAATCCTCCATCCTCAATCCTCAATCTTCAATCCTCGATACTCAATCTTCAATCCTCAATCCTCAGTCCTCAAACCTCAATTCTGAATCCTCAATCCTGAATCCTCAATCTTCAGCCCTCAGTCCTCAACAATCAGTTGTCAACACTGAATCCTCAATAGAATATCCTCAATTCACAGTTTTCAATACTCAATAATCAATCTGAATTCTTCAAACCTCTATCCACAAACATCAATTCTCATCACTCAACCCTCAACACTCAGTCCTCAACGTTCAATCCTCAATCCTCAATCCTCAATACTTTATCCTCAATATTCAACACACAACCCTCAACCACCAATCCTCAATACTCAACCATCAATCCTCAATTCCTAATACTCAATAGTGTATCCTGAATTCTCATGGTTCAATACTCAATCCACAATATTCAATAATCAAATCTCAATCCTCAAACATCAATTCTCAACACTCAATCCTCAACACTCAGTCCACTCTTTTCAATCCTCCATCCTCAACCCTCAATCCTCAAGCGTCAATCCTCAATCCTCAACCCTCAATCCTCAGTCCGTAAACCTCAATCCCGATTCCTCAATCCTGAATCGTCAATCTTTAGCCCTCAGTCATCAACAATCAATTGTCAATCCTCAGTCCTCAATAGAATATCCTCAATTCACAGTTTTCAATACTCAATCCCCATTCTTCAATCTTCAAATCTCAATCCACAAACATCAATTCCCATCACTCAACCCTCAACACTAAGTCCTCAATCTTCAATCCTCAATCCTCAATCCTCAACCTTCAATCCTCAATACTCAATCTTCAATCCTCAATTCTCAATCCTCAATCCTCAATCCTCAGACCTCAAACATCAATATTAAACCCTCAGTCCTCGTCCTCAATCCACAACCCTCAATCCTCAATCCTCAAACTTCAATCATCAATATTCAATCTTCAATCCTCAATCCTTAATCCTCGATCCTCAATCCTCAATACCCAATCCTCAATCTTCAATCCTCAATCCTCAATCCTCAATCCTCAATTCTCAATCCTCAATCCTCAGTCCTCAGTCCTCAATCCTCAACCTTCAACCCTCAGCCCTCATCGTCAATTCTCAATCCTCAATCCTCAATCCTCAATCTTCAATCCTCAATACTCAATCTTCAATTCACAATCCTCAATCTTCAATCCTCAATCCTCAATCCTCAATACCCAATCCTCAATCTTCAACACTCTATCCTCAATCCTCAATTCTCAATCCTCAATCCTCAGTCCTCAGTCCTCAAACCTCAATACTCAACCCTCAGCCCTCATCCTCAATCCACAATCCTCGATCCTCAATCATCAATCGTCAATGTTCAATCCTCAATACCCAATCCTCAATCATCAATCCTCTATCCTCAATCCTCAATCCTCAATTCTCAATCCTCAATCCTCAGTCCTCAGTCCTCAATCCTCAGTCCTCAGTCCTCAAACCTCAACCCTCAACCTTTAGTCCTCGTCCTCAATCCTCAACCCTCAATCCTCAATCCTGAATCTTCAATCAACAATACTCAATCTTCAATCCTCAATCCTCAATCCTCAATCCTCATTCCTCAAACCTAAATCCTCAACCCTCAGACCTTATCCTCAATTCTCAATTCTCAATCCTCGATCCTCAATCTTCAATCTTCAATCCTCAATAATCAATCTTCAATCCTAGATACTCAATCCCCAATCCTCAATCCTTAACCCTCAATTTTCAATCCTCAATCCCCAATCCTCAATCTTCAATCCTCAATGCTCCATCCTCAATTCTCAATCCTCAGTCCTCAGTCCTCAACCCTGAATCCTCAAACCTCAATCCTCAACCGTCAGTCCTCGTCCTCAACCCTCAACCCTCAATCCTCAATCCTCAATCTTCAATCATCAATACTCAATCTTCAATCCTCAATACTCAATCTTCAATCCCCAATCATCAGTCCTCAATCCTCAATCCTCAATCCTCATTCTTCAATTCTCAATCCTCAATCCTCAATCCTCAATACTCAATCCTCAATATTCAATCCTCAATACTCAATCATCAATCCTCAATACTCAATCCTCAATCCTCATTCCTCAACCCTCAATCGTCAGTCTTCGAAACTCTATACTCAATCTTCAATCCTCAATCCTCAATCCTCAATCCTCAAGCCTCTTCCTACAATCCTCAATACCCAATCCTCAATCTTCAATAGTGAATCCTCAATCCTCAATTCTCAATCGTCAATCCTCAGTCCTCAGTCCTCAAACCTCAATCCTCAACGCACAGCTCTCATCCTCAAACCTTAATCCTCAATCCTCAATCCTCAATCCTCAATCTTCAATTCTCAATAATCAACCTTCAATCCACAATTCTCAGTCCTCAAACCTCAATTCTGAATCCTCAATCCTGAATCCTCAATCTTCAGCCCTCAGTCCTCAACAATCAGTTGACAGTCCTCAATCCTCAATAGAATATCCTCATTTCACAGTTATCAATACTCAATACTCAGTCTGCAATCTTCAAACCTCTATCCACAAACATCAATTCTCATTACTCAACCATCAACACTCAGTCATCAATGTTCAATCCTCACTCTTCAATCCACAATCCTCAATCGTCAATCTTCAATCCTCAATACTCAATCTTCAATCCTCAATCCTCAATCCTCAATCCTCAATCCTCATTCTTCAATCTTCAATACCAAGTCCTCAATCTTCAATCCTCAATCCTCAATCCTCAATTCTCAATCCTCAATCCTCAGTCCTCAAACCTCAATCCTCAACCGTCAGTCCTCGTCCTCAACCCTCATCCCTCAATCCTCAATCCTCAATCTTCAATCATCAATACTCAATCTTCAATCCTCAATACTGAATCTTGAATCCCCAATCATCAGTCCTCAATCCTCAATCCTCAATACTCATTCTTCAATTCTCAATCCTCAATCCTCAATCCTCAATCCTCAATCCTCAATATTCAACACACAACCCTCAACCATCAATCCTCAATACTCAACCATCAATCCTCAATTCCCAATACTCAATAGAATATCCTGAATTCTCATCGTGCAATACACAATCCACAAAAATCAATAATCAAATCTCAATCCTCAAACGTCAATTCTCAACACTCAATCCTCAACACTCAGTCCTCTCTCTTCAATCCCCCATCCTCAGTCCTCAATCCTCAATCCTCAACACTCAATCCTCAACACTCAATCCTCATTACTCAAACCTCAATCCTCAAACCTCAATCCTCAAACCTCAGTCCTCATCCTCAATTCTCAATCCTCATGCCTCAAACCACAATCCTCAACCCTCAGTCCTCATCCTCAATTCTCAATTCTCAATCCTCAATCCCCAACCCTCAATCTTCAATCCTCAATTCTCAACCTTCAATCCTCAATACTCAACTGTCAACCATCAATTCGCAATACTCAATAGAATACCCTGAATTCTCATTGTTCAATACTCAATCCACAAAAATCAATAATCAAATCTCAACCCTCAAACATCAATTCTCAACACTCAATCCTCAACACTCAGTCCTCTCTCTTCAATCCTCCATCCTCAATCCTCAATCTTCAATCCTCAATACTCAATCTTCAATCTTCAATCCTCAGTCCTCAAACCTCAATTCTGAATCCTCAATTCTGAATCCTCAATCTTCAGCCCTCAGTCCTCAACAATCAGTTGTCAATCCTCAATCCTCAGTATAATATCCTCAATTCACAGTTTTCAATACTCAGTACTCAATCTGCAATCTTCAAATCTCTATCCACAAACATCAATTCTCATCACTCAACCCTCAACACTCAGTCCTCAATGTTCAATCCTCAATACTCAATTCTCAATCTTCGATCCTCAATACTGAATCTTCAATCCTCAATCCTCAATCCTCAAACCTCAATCCTCAACCTTCAATCCTCAATACTCAATCTTCAATCCTCAATCCTCAATTCTCAATCCTCAGTCCTCAATCCTCAATCCTCAATATTCAACACACAACCCTCAACCACCAATCCTCAATACGCAACCATCAATCCTCAATTCTCAATGCTCAATAGAATACCCTGAATTCTCATCGTTCAATACTAAATCCACAAAAATCAATAATCAAATCTCAACCCTCAAACATCAGTTCTCAACGCTCAATCCTCAACACTCAGCCCTCTCTCTTCAATCCTCCATCCTCAATCCTCAATCCTCAACCTTCAATCCTCAACACTCAATCTTCAATCCTCAATCCTCAGTCCTCAAACCTCAATTCTGAATCCTCAATTCTGAATCCTCAATCTTCAGCCCTCAGTCCTCGACAATCAATTGTCAATCCTCAATCCTCAATAGTATATCCTCAATTCACAGTTTTCAATACCCGATACTCAATCGGCAATCTTCATATCTCTATCCACAAACATTACTTCTCGTCACACAACCCTCTACACTCAGTCCCCAATCCTCAAACTTCAATCCTCAATCCTCAATCCTAAATACTCAGTCCTCAACCTTCAATCCTCAATAATCAATCTTCAATCCTCAATCCTCAATCCTCAATCCTCAATCCTCAATCCTCAATCCTCATTCTTCAATCCTCAATCCTCAATCCTCATTCTTCAATCCTCAATACCCAATCCTCAATCTTCAATCCTCTATCCTCAATCCTCAATTCTCAATCTTCAATCCTCAATCCTCAGACCTCAAACATCAATTCTCAACCCTCAGTCCTCAATCCTCAACCCTCAATTTTCAATCCTCAATAATCAATCTCCAATCCTATATTCCGAATCCCCAATCCTCAATCCTTAATCCTCAATCTGCAATCCTCAATCACCAGTCGTCAATCCTCAACCTCAATCCTCAATCCTCAATCCTCAATCTAGAATCCTCAATACACAATCTTCAACCCTCAATACTCAATCCTCAATCCTCAATCGTCAATCCTCAACTCTCAATCCTCAATCCTCAGTACTCAATCCTCAATCCTCAATACTCAATCTTCAACACTCAATCCTCAATCCTCAGTACTCAATCCTCAATATTCAGCACACAACCCTCAACCATCAATCTTCAATAGTCAACCATTAATCCCCAACTCTCAATCCTCAATAGAATATTCTCAATTCACAGTTTTCGATACTCGGTGCTCAATATGCAATCTTCAAATCTCTATCCACAAACATCAATTCTCATCACTCAACCCTCAACACTCAGTATCCAATCCTCAATCTTCAATCCTCAATCCTCAATCCTCAACACTGAATCCTCAATCTTCAATCCTCAATAATCGATCTTCAATCCTCAACCCTCAATCCTCAGACATCAATCCTCAACCTTCAATACTCAATCCTCAATCCTCAATACTCAATCCTCAATCCTCAATCCTCATTCCTCAAACCTCAATCCTCAAACCTCAGTCCTCATCCTCAATTCTCAGTTCTCAATCCTCAATCCTCAATCCTCAACCCTCAATCTTCAATCCTAAATAATCAATCCCCAATACTAGATCCTCAATGCCCCATCCTCAATCCTCAATACCAAATCCTCAATCTTCAATCCTCAATCCTCAATTATCAATTCTCAATCCTCAATCCTCAATCCTCTGTCCTCAAACCTCAATCCTCAATCCTCAATATTCAATCCTCAATCCTCAGTCCTCAAACCTCAATCCTGAATCCTCAATCCTGAATCCTCAATCCTCAGACCTCAGTCCTCAACAATCAGCTGTCAATTCTGAATCCACAATAGAATATCATCAATTCACAGTTTTCAATACTCAATACTCAATCTGCAATCTTCAATCATCGATACTCAATCTTCAATCCTCAATCCTCAATCCTCAATCCTCAATACTCAATCGTCATTCTTCAATCTTCAATACCCAATCCTCAATCTTAAATCCTCAATCCTCAATCCTCAATTCTCAATCAGCAATCCCCAATCCTCAGACCTCGAACATCAATGCTCAACCCTCAGTCCTCGTCCTCAATCCACAACACTCAATCCTCAATCCTCAATTTTCAATCCTCAGTACCCAATCCTCAATCTTCAATCCTCAATCCTCAATCCTCAATCCTCAATTCTCAATCGTCAATCCTCAGTCCTCAGTCCTCAAACCTCAATCCTCAATCCTCAATATTCAATCCTCAATCCTCAGTCCTCAAACCTCAATCCTGAATCCTCAATCCTGAATCCTCAATCCTCAGACCTCAGTCCTCAACAATCAGCTGTCAATTCTGAATCCACAATAGAATATCATCAATTCACAGTTTTCAATACTCAATACTCAATCTGCAATCTTCAAATATCTATCCACAAACATCAATTCTCATCACTCAACCCTCAACACTCAGTCCTCAATGTTCAAACCTCAATCCTCAATTCTCAATCTTCAATCCTCAATACTCAATCTTTAATCCTCAGTCCTCAACCCTCAACCTTCAATCCTCAGTCCTCAATACTCAATCCTCAATCCTCAATCCTCAATCCTCAATCATCAATCCTCAATCTTCAACACTCAATCCTCAATCCTCAATCGTCAATCATCAATCCTCAATCCTCAATACTCAATCTTCAATCCTCAATCCTCAATCCTCAATCCTCAAACCACAATCCTCAACCTTTAGTCCTCGTCCTCAATCCTCAACCCTCAATCCTCAATCCTGAATCTTCAATCAACAATACTCAATCTTCAATCCTCAATCCTCAATCCTCAATCCTCATTCCTCAAACCTAAATCCTCAACCCTCAGACCTTATCCTCAATTCTCAATTCTCAATCCTCAATCCTCAATCTTCTATCTTCAATCCTCAATAATCAATCTTCAATCCTAGATACTCAATCCCCAATCCTCAATCCTTAACCCTCAATTTTCAATCCTCAATCCCCAGTCCTCAACCTTCAATCCTCAATGCTCCATCCTCAATCCTCAACCCCCAGTCCTCAGTCCTCTACCCTCAATCCTCAAACCTCAATCCTCAACAGTCAGTCCTCGTCCTCAACCCTCAACCCTCAATCCTCAATCCTCAATCTTCAATCATCAATACTCAATCTTCAATCCTCAATCCTCAATCCTCAATCCTCAATCCTCAGTCCTCAAACCTCAATCCTCAACCCTCAACCCTCATCGTCAATTCTCAATCCTCAATTCTCAATCCTCAATCTTCAATCCTCAATACTCAATCTTCAATCCACAATCCTCAATCTTCAATCCTCAATACTCAATCTTCAATCCTCAATCCTCAATCCTCAATACTCAATCCTCAATCCTCAGTCCTCAATCCTCAATCTTCAATCCTAAATCCTCAATCCTCGATACTCAATCCTCAATCCTCAATGTTCAATCCTCAATACCCAATCGTCAATCCTCAATACTCAATCTTCAATCCTCAATCCTCAATCCTCAATACTCAATCCTCAATCCTCAGTCCTCAATCCTCAATCTTCAATCCTCAATACTCAATCTTCAATCCTCAATCCTCAATCCTCAATCCTCAATCCTCAATCCTCAATCCTCAATACTCAATCTTCAATCCTCAATCCTCAGTCCTCAAACCTCAATTCTGAATCCTCAATCCTGAATCCTAAATCTTCAGCCCTCAGTCCTCAACAATCAGTTGCCAATCATCAATCCTCAATAGAATATCCTCAATTCACAGTCTTCAATACTCAATACTCAATCTGCAATCTTCGAATCTGCAAATCTCTATCCACAAACGTCAATTCTCATCACTCAACCCTCAACACTCAGACCGCAATGTTCAATTCTCAATCCTCAATTCTCTATCTTCAATCCTCAATACTGAATCTTCAATCCTCAATCCTCAATCCTCAATCCTCAATCCTCAATCCTCAAACCTCAGTCCTCATCCTCAATTCTCAATTCTCAATCCTCAATCCTCAATCCTCAACCCTCTATCTTCAAACCTAAACAATCAATCTCCAATACTAGATCCTCAATCCCCAATCCTCAATCCTCAATACCCAATCCTAAATCTTCAATCCTCAATCCTCAATTATCAATTCTCAATCCTCAATCCTCAATTCTCTGTCCTCAAACCTCAATCCTCAACCCTCAGTCCTCGACCTCAAACCTCAACCCTCAATCCTCAATCCTCAATCGTCAATCCTCAATACTCAATCTTCAATCCACAATCCTCAATCTTCAATCCTCAATACTCAATCTTTAATCCTCAATCCTCAATCCTCAATACTCAATCCTCAATCCTCAGTCCTCAATCCTCAATCTTCAATCCTCAATACTCAATCTTCAATCCTCAATCCTCAATCCTCAATCCTCAATCCTCATTCTTCAATCCTCATTACCCAATCCTCAATCTTCATTCCTCAATCCTCAATCCTCAATCCTCAATTCTCGACCCTCAATCCTCAATAATCATTCTTCAATCCTCAATCCTCAGTCTTCAAACCTCAATTCTGAATCCTCAATCCTGAATCCTCAATCTTCAGGCCTCAGTCCTCAACAATCAGTTGACAATCCTCAATCCTCAATAGAATATCCTCAATTCACAGTTTTCAAGGCACAATACTCAATCTGCAGTCTTCAAATCTCTATCCACAAACATCAATTCTCATCACTCAACCCTCAACACTCAGTCCACAATGTTCAATCCTCAATCCTCAATTCTCAATCTTCAATCCTCAATACTCAATCTTTAATCCTCAATCCTCAATCCTCAATCTTCAATCCTCAGTACTCAATACTCAATCCTCAATCCTCAATCCTCAATCCTCAATCATCAATCCTCAATCTTCAATACTCAATCCTCAATCCTCCATCCTGAATACTCAATACTAAAGCATCAATCCTCAATTCCCAATACTCAGTAGAACATCCTGAATTCTCAGGATTCAATACTCAAACCTCAAACCTCAAACCTCAGACATCATCCTCAATCCTCAATCCTCAATCGTCAATCCTCAACCTTCAATCCTCAACACTCAACCTTCAACCCTCAACCCTCAATCCTCAATCGTCAATCCGCAATCCTCAATCCTCAGTCATCAATCCTCAACCTTCAATACTCAATCCTCAATCCTCAATTCTCAATCCCCAATCCTCAATCCTCATTCCTCAAACCTCAATCCTCAAACCTCAGTCCTCATCCTCATTTCTCAATCCTCAATCCTCAATCCTCAAACCACAATCCTCAACCGTCAGTCCTCGTCCTCAATCCTCAACCCTCAATCCTCAATCCTGAATCTTCAATCATCAATACTCAATCTTCAATCCTCAATCCTCAACCTTCAATCCTCATTCCTCAAACCTAAATCCTCAACCCTCAGTCCTTATCCTCAATTCTCAATTCTCAATCCTCAATCCTCAATCCTCAATCTTCAATCCTCAATAATCAATTTTCAGTTCTAGATCCTCAATCCCCAATCCTCAATCCTTAATCCTCAATTTTCAATCCTCAATCCCCAGTCCACAATCTTCAATCCTCAATGCTCCATCCTCAATCCTCAATCCTCAGTCCTCAGTCCTCAGCCCTCAATCCTAAAACCTCAATCCTCAAACCTCAGTCCTCATCCTCAATTCTCAATCCTCAATCCTCAATCCTCAAACCAGAATCCTCAACCGTCAGTCCTCGTCCTCAATCCTCAACCCTCAATCCTCGATCCTCAATCTTCAATCATCAATACTCAATCTTCAATCCTCAATCCTCAATCCTCATTCCTCATTCCTCAAACCTCAATCCTCAACCCTCAGTCCTTATCCTCAATTCTCAATTCTCAATCCTCAATCCTCAATCCTCAATCTTCCATCCTCAATAATCAATATTCAATCCTAGATCCTCAGTCCCCAATCCTCAATCCTTAATCCTCAATCTTCAATCCTCATGCCCCAGTCCTCAATCTTCAATCCTCAATGCTCCACCCTCAATCCTCTATCATCAGTCGTCAGTCCTCAACCCTCAATCCTCAAACATCAATCCTCAACAGTCAGTCCTCGTCGTCAACCCTCAACACTCAATCCTCAATCCTCAATCTTCAATCATCAATACACAATCTTCAATCCTCAATCCTCAGTCCTCAATACTCAACCATCAATACTCAATTCTCAATACTCAATAGAATATCCTGAATTCTCAGGATTCAATACTCAAACCTCAAACCTCAAACCTCAGCCCTCATCCTCAATCCTCAATACTCAATCCTCAATCTTCAACACTCAATCCTCAACACTCAAACTTCAATCCTCAATCCTCAATCCTCAATCGTCAATCCTCAATCCTTATACCTCACTCCTCAACCTTCAATCCTCAATACTCAATTTTCAATCCTCAATCATCAATCCTCAATCTTCAATCATCAATACTCAATCTTCAATCCTCAATCCTCAATCCTCAATCCTCAATCCTCAATCCTCATTCCTCAAACCTCAATCCTCAATCCTCAATCCTTAATCCTCAATCTTCAATCCTCAATCCCCAGTCCTCAATCTTCAATCCTCAATGCTCAATCCTCAATCCTCAATCCTCAGTCCTCAATCCTCAATTCTCTATCCTCAATCCTCAATCTTCAATCCTCAATACTCAATCTTCAATGCCCAATCCTCAATTCTCAATCGTCAATACTCAATCCTCAATCGTCAATCCTCAATCCCCAATCCTCAATCTTCAATCCTCAATCCTCAATCCTCAATCCTCAACCTTCAATCCTCAATACTCAATCTTCAATCCTCAATCCTCAATTCTCAATCCTCAGTCCTCAATCCTCAATCCTCAATATTCAACACACAACCCTCAACCACCAATCCTCAATACTCTACCATCAATCCTCAATTCTCAATGCTCAATAGAATACCCTGAATTCTCATCGTTCAATACTGAATCCACAAAAATCAATAATCAAATCTCAACCCTCAAACATCAATTCTCAACGCTCAATCCTCAACACTCAGCCCTCTCTCTTCAATCCTCCATCCTCAATCCTCAATCCTCAACCTTCAATCCTCAATACTCAATCTTCAATCCTCAATCCTCAGTCCTCAAACCTCAATTCTGAATGCTCAATTCTGAATCCTCAATCTTCAGCCCTCAGTCCTCGACAATCAATTGTCAATCCTCAATCCTCAATAGTATACCCTCAAGTCACAGTTTTCAATACCCGATACTCAATCGGCAATCTTCAAATCTCTATCCACAAACATTACTCCTCGTCACACAACCCTCAACACTCAGTCCCCAATCCTCAAACTTCAATCCTCAATCCTCAATCCTCAATACTCAATACTCAACCTTCAATCCTCAATAACCAATCTTCAATCCTCAATCCTCAATCCTCAATCCTCAATCCTCAATCCTCAATCCTCAATTCTCAATCCTCAATCCTCAGTCCTCAGCCCTCAAACCTCAATACTCAACCCTCAGCCCTCATCCTCAATCCTCAATCCTCAATCCTCAATCCTCAATCTTCAATCCTCGATACTCAATCTTCAATCCTCAATCCTCAGTCCTCAAACCTCAATTCTGAATCCTCAACCCTGAATCCTCAATCTTCAGCCCTCAGTCCTCAACAATCAGTTGTCAACACTGAATCCTCAATAGAATATCCTCAATTCACAGTTTTCAATACTCAATAATCAATCTGAATTCTTCAAACCTCTATCCACAAACATCAATTCTCATCAATCAACCCTCAACACTCAGTCCTCAACGTTCAATCCTCAATCCTCAATCCTCAATACTCAATCCTCAATATTCAACACACAACCCTCAACCACCAATCCTCAATACTCAACCATCAATCCTCAATTCCTAATACTCAATAGTGTATCCTGAATTCTCATGGTTCAATACTCAATCCACAATATTCAATAATCAAATCTCAATCCTCAAACATCAATTCTCAACACTCAATCCTCAACACTCAGTCCACTCTTTTCAATCCTCCATCCTCAACCCTCAATCCTCAAGCGTCAATCCTCAATCCTCAACCCTCAATGCTCAGTCCGTAAACCTCAATCCCGATTCCTCAATCCTGAATCCTCAATCTTTAGCCCTCAGTCATCAACAATCAATTGTCAATCCTCAATCCTCAATAGAATATCCTCAATTCACAGTTTTCAATACTCAATCCCCATTCTTCAATCTTCAAATCTCAATCCACAAACATCAATTCCCATCACTCAACCCTCAACACTAACTCCTCAATCTTCAATCCTCAATCCTCAATCCTCAACCTTCAATCCTCAATACTCAATCTTCAATCCTCAATTATCAATCCTCAATCCTCAATCCTCAGACCTCAAACATCAATATTCAACCCTCAGTCCTCGTCCTCAATCCACAACCCTCAATCCTCAATCCTCAAACTTCAATCATCAATATTCAATCTTCAATCCTCAATCCTCAATCCTCGATCCTCAATCCTCAATACCCAATCCTCAATCTTCAATCCTCAATCCTCAATCCTCAATCCTCAATTCTCAATCCTCAATCCTCAGTCCTCAGTCCTCAAACCTCAACCCTCAACCCTCAGCCCTCATCGTCAATTCTCAATCCTCAACCCTCAATCCTCAATCTTCAATCCTCAATACTCAATCTTCAATTCACAATCCTGAATCTTCAATCCTCAATCCTCAATCCTCAATACCCAATCCTCAATCTTCAACACTCTATCCTCAATCCTCAATCCTCAATCTTCAATCCTCGATACTCAATCTTCAACCCTCAATCCTCAGTCCTCAAACATCAATTCTGAATCCTCAATCCTGATTCCTCAATCTTCAGCCCTCAGTCCTCAACAACCAGTTGTCAACCCTGAATCCTCAATAGAACATCCTCAATTCACAGTTTTCAATACTCAATACTCAATCTGCAATCTTCAAACCTCTATCCACAAACATCAATTCTCAACACTCAATCCTCAACACTCAGTCATCTCTCTTCAATCCTCCATCCTCAATCCTCAATCTTCAATCCTCAATACTCAATCTTCAATCTTCAATCCTCAGTCCTCAAACCTCAATTCTGAATCCTCAATTCTGAATCCTCAATCTTCAGCCCTCAGTCCTCAACAATCAGTTGTCAATCCTCAATCCTCAGTATAATATCCTCAATTCACAGTTTTCAATACTCAGTACTCAATCTGCAATCTTCAAATCTCTATCCACAAACATCAATTCTCATCACTCAACCCTCAACACTCAGTCCTCAATGTTCAATCCTCAATACTCAATTCTCAATCTTCGATCCTCAATACTGAATCTTCAATCCTCAATCCTCAATCCTCAAACCTCAATCCTCAACCTTCAATCCTCAATACTCAATCTTCAATCCTCAATCCTCAATTCTCAATCCTCAGTCCTCAATCCTCAATCCTCAATATTCAACACACAACCCTCAACCACCAATCCTCAATACGCAACCATCAATCCTCAATTCTCAATGCTCAATAGAATACCCTGAATTCTCATCGTTCAATACTGAATCCACAAAAATCAATAATCAAATCTCAACCCTCAAACATCAGTTCTCAACGCTCAATCCTCAACACTCAGCCCTCTCTCTTCAATCCTCCATCCTCAATCCTCAATCCTCAACCTTCAATCCTCAACACTCAATCTTCAATCCTCAATCCTCAGTCCTCAAACCTCAATTCTGAATCCTCAATTCTGAATCCTCAATCTTCAGCCCTCAGTCCTCGACAATCAATTGTCAATCCTCAATCCTCAATAGTATATCCTCAATTCACAGTTTTCAATACCCGATACTCAATCGGCAATCTTCATATCTCTATCCACAAACATTACTTCTCGTCACACAACCCTCAACACTCAGTCCCCAATCCTCAAACTTCAATCCTCAATCCTCAATCCTCAATACTCAATCCTCAACCTTCAATCCTCAATAATCAATCTTCAATCCTCAATCCTCAATCCTCAATCCTCAATCCTCAATCCTCAATCCTCATTCTTCAATCCTCAATCCTCAATCCTCATTCATCAATCCTCAATACCCAATCCTCAATCTTCAATCCTCTATCCTCAATCCTCAATTCTCAATCTTCAATCCTCAATCCTCAGACCTCAAACATCAATTCTCAACCCTCAGTCCTCAATCCTCAACCCTCAATTTTCAATCCTCAATAATCAATCTCCAATCCTATATTCCGAATCCCCAATCCTCAATCCTTAATCCTCAATCTGCAATCCTCAATCACCAGTCGTCAATCCTCAACCTCAATCCTCAATCCTCAATCCTCAATCTAGAATCCTCAATACACAATCTTCAACCCTCAATACTCAATCCTCAATCCTCAATCGTCAATCCTCAACTCTCAAACCTCAATTCTCAAACCTCAGTCATCAATCAGCAATCCCCAAACCTCAAACCGCAGTCTTCAATTCTCAATCCTCAACAGAATACCCTCAATTCTCAGTTTTCAATGCTCAATCCACAATCTTCAATCTTCAAGTCTCAATCCTCAAATATCAATTCTCAGCACTCAATCCTCAACCCTCAGTCCACATTCTTCAATCCTCAGTCCTCAATCCTCAATCTTCAATCCTCAATCATCAAATCTCAATCCTCAGTCCGGAATCCTCAATCCTCAGTCATCAATCTTCAATCCTCAATATTCAATGCTTATTCCTTAATTCATGAAACTCAACCCTCAAACCGCAGTCATCAATCCTCTATCCTCCATCCTGAATCCTCAATCTTCAAACCTCAAACCTCAACCATCAATCCCTATTGCTCAATCCTCAATACTCAATCGTCAATCCTCAATAAAATATCATCAATTCTCAGTTTTCAATTCTCAATCCACAATCTTCAACTCTCAATACACAAACAACAATCTCAACAGTCAGTGCTCAACCCTCAGACCTAAACCTTCAATCCTCAATCCTCAATCTTCATACCTCAATACTGATCCCTCAATATTCAATCCTCAATCTTCAATGCTCAATCCGCAATCTTCAATCCTCAATCCTCAACCTTCAATCCTCAATACGCAACAAACAATCCTCAATTATCAACACTCATCCTGAATCCTCATCCTCAATTTTCAATCCTGAACCCTCAACCTGCAATGTTCATACATCAGTCCTCAAACCTCAATCCTTAATATTCAATTCTCAATTCCCAACCGTCAGTACTCATTCTTCTATCATCAATCCTCAATTCTCAATCCTCAATCCTCAAACCTCAAACCTCAACCGTCAGTCCTCGTCCTCAATCCTCAACCCTCAATCCTCAATCCTCAATCCTCAATCCTCAATCCTCAATCTTCAATCCTCAATACTCAATCTTCAACACTCAATCCTCAATCCTCAGTACTCAATCCTCAATATTCAGCACACAACCCTCAACCATCAATCTTCAATAGTCAACCATTAATCCCCAACTCTCAATCCTCAATAGAATATTCTCAATTCACAGTTTTCGATACTCGGTGCTCAATATGCAATCTTCAAATCTCTATCCACAAACATCAATTCTCATCACTCAACCCTCAACACTCAGTATCCAATCCTCAATCTTCAATCCTCAATCCTCAATCCTCAACACTGAATCCTCAATCTTCAATCCTCAATAATCGATCTTCAATCCTCAACCCTCAATCCTCAGACATCAATCCTCAACCTTCAATACCCAATCCTCAATCCTCAATACTCAATCCTCAATCCTCAATCCTCATTCCTCAAACCTCAATCCTCAAACCTCAGTCCTCATCCTCAATTCTCAGTTCTCAATCCTCAATCCTCAATCCTCAACCCTCAATCTTCAATCCTAAATAATCAATCCCCAATACTAGATCCTCAATGCCCCATCCTCAATCCTCAATACCAAATCCTCAATCTTCAATCCTCAATCCTCAATTATCAATTCTCAATCCTCAATCCTCAATCCTCTGTCCTCAAACCTCAATCCTAAACCATCAGTCCTCGTCCTCAATCCTGAACCCTCAATAATCAATCCGCAATCTTCAATCATCGATACTCAATCTTCAATCCTCAATCCTCAATACTCAATACTGAATCCTCAATACTCAAACCTCAATGTTCAATCCTCAATACTCAATCTTCAATCCACAATCCTCAATCCTCAATCCTCAATACTCAATCGTCAATCCCCAATCCCCAATCCTCAACCTTCAATCCTCAATCCTCAATCCTCAATCCTCAATCCTCAATCCTCAATGTTCAATCCTCAATACTCAATCTTCAATCCTCAATCCTCAATCCTCAATCCTCAATCGTCATTCTTCAATCTTCAATACCCAATCCTCAATCTTAAATCCTCAATCCTCAATCCTCAATTCTCAATCAGCAATCCCCAATCCTCAGACCTCGAACATCAATGCTCAACCCTCAGTCCTCGTCCTCAATCCACAACACTCAATCCTCAATCCTCAATTTTCAATCCTCAGTACCCAATCCTCAATCTTCAATCCTCAATCCTCAATCCTCAATCCTCAATTCTCAATCGTCAATCCTCAGTCCTCAGTCCTCAAACCTCAATCCTCAATCCTCAATATTCAATCCTCAATCCGCAGTCCTCAAACCTCAATCCTGAATCCTCAATCCTGAATCCTCAATCCTCAGACCTCAGTCCTCAACAATCAGCTGTCAATTCTGAATCCACAATAGAATATCATCAATTCACAGTTTTCAATACTCAATACTCAATCTGCAATCTTCAAATATCTATCCACAAACATCAATTCTCATCACTCAACCCTCAACACTCAGTCCTCAATGTTCAAACCTCAATCCTCAATTCTCAATCTTCAATCCTCAATACTCAATCTTTAATCCTCAGTCCTCAACCCTCAACCTTCAATCCTCAGTCCTCAATACTCAATCCTCAATCCTCAATCCTCAATCCTCAATCATCAATCCTCAATCTTCAACACTCAATCCTCAATCCTCAATCGTCAATCATCAATCCTCAATCCTCAATACTCAATCTTCAATCCTCAATCCTCAATCCTCAATCCTCAAACCACAATCCTCAACCTTTAGTCCTCGTCCTCAATCCTCAACCCTCAATCCTCAATCCTGAATCTTCAATCAACAATACTCAATCTTCAATCCTCAATCCTCAATCCTCAATCCTCATTCCTCAAACCTAAATCCTCAACCCTCAGACCTTATCCTCAATTCTCAATTCTCAATCCTCAATCCTCAATCTTCTATCTTCAATCCTCAATAATCAATCTTCAATCCTAGATACTCAATCCCCAATCCTCAATCCTTAACCCTCAATTTTCAATCCTCAATCCCCAGTCCTCAACCTTCAATCCTCAATGCTCCATCCTCAATCCTCAACCCCCAGTCCTCAGTCCTCTACCCTCAATCCTCAAACCTCAATCCTCAACCGTCAGTCCTCGTCCTCAACCCTCAACCCTCAATCCTCAATCCTCAATCTTCAATCATCAATACTCAATCTTCAATCCTCAATCCTCAATCCTCAATCCTCAATCCTCAGTCCTCAAACCTCAATCCTCAACCCTCAACCCTCATCGTCAATTCTCAATCCTCAATTCTCAATCCTCAATCTTCAATCCTCAATACTCAATCTTCAATCCACAATCCTCAATCTTCAATCCTCAATACTCAATCTTCAATCCTCAATCCTCAATCCTCAATACTCAATCCTCAATCCTCAGTCCTCAATCCTCAATCTTCAATCCTCAATCCTCAATCCTCGATACTCAATCCTCAATCCTCAATGTTCAATCCTCAATACCCAATCGTCAATCCTCAATACTCAATCTTCAATCCTCAATCCTCAATCCTCAATACTCAATCCTCAATCCTCAGTCCTCAATCCTCAATCTTCAATCCTCAATACTCAATCTTCAATCCTCAATCCTCAATCCTCAATCCTCAATCCTCAATCCTCAATCCTCAATACTCAATCTTCAATCCTCAATCCTCAGTCCTCAAACCTCAATTCTGAATCCTCAATCCTGAATCCTAAATCTTCAGCCCTCAGTCCTCAACAATCAGTTGCCAATCATCAATCCTCAATAGAATATCCTCAATTCACAGTCTTCAATACTCAATACTCAATCTGCAATCTTCGAATCTGCAAATCTCTATCCACAAACGTCAATTCTCATCACTCAACCCTCAACACTCAGACCGCAATGTTCAATTCTCAATCCTCAATTCTCTATCTTCAATCCTCAATACTGAATCTTCAATCCTCAATCCTCAATCCTCAATCCTCAATCCTCAATCCTCAAACCTCAGTCCTCATCCTCAATTCTCAATTCTCAATCCTCAATCCTCAATCCTCAACCCTCTATCTTCAAACCTAAACAATCAATCTCCAATACTAGATCCTCAATCCCCAATCCTCAATCCTCAATACCCAATCCTAAATCTTCAATCCTCAATCCTCAATTATCAATTCTCAATCCTCAATCCTCAATTCTCTGTCCTCAAACCTCAACCCTCAATCCTCAATCCTCAATCGTCAATCCTCAATACTCAATCTTCAATCCACAATCCTCAATCTTCAATCCTCAATACTCAATCTTTAATCCTCAATCCTCAATCCTCAATACTCAATCCTCAATCCTCAGTCCTCAATCCTCAATCTTCAATCCTCAATACTCAATCTTCAATCCTCAATCCTCAATCCTCAATCCTCAATCCTCATTCTTCAATCCTCATTACCCAATCCTCAATCTTCATTCCTCAATCCTCAATCCTCAATCCTCAATTCTCGACCCTCAATCCTCAATAATCATTCTTCAATCCTCAATCCTCAGTCTTCAAACCTCAATTCTGAATCCTCAATCCTGAATCCTCAATCTTCAGGCCTCAGTCCTCAACAATCAGTTGACAATCCTCAATCCTCAATAGAATATCCTCAATTCACAGTTTTCAAGGCACAATACTCAATCTGCAGTCTTCAAATCTCTATCCACAAACATCAATTCTCATCACTCAACCCTCAACACTCAGTCCACAATGTTCAATCCTCAATCCTCAATTCTCAATCTTCAATCCTCAATACTCAATCTTTAATCCTCAATCCTCAATCCTCAATCTTCAATCCTCAGTACTCAATACTCAATCCTCAATCCTCAATCCTCAATCCTCAATCATCAATCCTCAATCTTCAATACTCAATCCTCAATCCTCCATCCTGAATACTCAATACTAAAGCATCAATCCTCAATTCCCAATACTCAGTAGAACATCCTGAATTCTCAGGATTCAATACTCAAACCTCAAACCTCAAACCTCAGCCATCATCCTCAATCCTCAATCCTCAATCGTCAATCCTCAACCTTCAATCCTCAACACTCAACCTTCAACCCTCAACCCTCAATCCTCAATCGTCAATCCGCAATCCTCAATCCTCAGTCATCAATCCTCAACCTTCAATACTCAATCCTCAATCCTCAATTCTCAATCCCCAATCCTCAATCCTCATTCCTCAAACCTCAATCCTCAAACCTCAGTCCTCATCCTCATTTCTCAATCCTCAATCCTCAATCCTCAAACCACAATCCTCAACCGTCAGTCCTCGTCCTCAATCCTCAACCCTCAATCCTCAATCCTGAATCTTCAATCATCAATACTCAATCTTCAATCCTCAATCCTCAACCTTCAATCCTCATTCCTCAAACCTAAATCCTCAACCCTCAGTCCTTATCCTCAATTCTCAATTCTCAATCCTCAATCCTCAATCCTCAATCTTCAATCCTCAATAATCAATTTTCAGTTCTAGATCCTCAATCCCCAATCCTCAATCCTTAATCCTCAATTTTCAATCCTCAATCCCCAGTCCACAATCTTCAATCCTCAATGCTCCATCCTCAATCCTCAATCCTCAGTCCTCAGTCCTCAGCCCTCAATCCTAAAACCTCAATCCTCAAACCTCAGTCCTCATCCTCAATTCTCAATCCTCAATCCTCAATCCTCAAACCAGAATCCTCAACCGTCAGTCCTCGTCCTCAATCCTCAACCCTCAATCCTCGATCCTCAATCTTCAATCATCAATACTCAATCTTCAATCCTCAATCCTCAATCCTCAATCCTCATTCCTCAAACCTCAATCCTCAACCCTCAGTCCTTATCCTCAATTCTCAATTCTCAATCCTCAATCCTCAATCCTCAATCTTCCATCCTCAATAATCAATATTCAATCCTAGATCCTCAGTCCCCAATCCTCAATCCTTAATCCTCAATCTTCAATCCTCATGCCCCAGTCCTCAATCTTCAATCCTCAATGCTCCACCCTCAATCCTCTATCATCAGTCGTCAGTCCTCAACCCTCAATCCTCAAACATCAATCCTCAACAGTCAGTCCTCGTCGTCAACCCTCAACACTCAATCCTCAATCCTCAATCTTCAATCATCAATACACAATCTTCAATCCTCAATCCTCAGTCCTCAATACTCAACCATCAATACTCAATTCTCAATACTCAATAGAATATCCTGAATTCTCAGGATTCAATACTCAAACCTCAAACCTCAAACCTCAGCCCTCATCCTCAATCCTCAATACTCAATCCTCAATCTTCAACCCTCAATCCTCAACACTCAAACTTCAATCCTCAATCCTCAATACTCAATCTTTAATCCTCAATCCTCAATCCTCAATACTCAATCCTCAATCCTCAGTCCTCAATCCTCAATCTTCAATCCTCAATACTCAATCTTCAATCCTCAATCCTCAATCCTCAATCCTCAATCCTCATTCTTCAATCCTCATTACCCAATCCTCAATCTTCATTCCTCAATCCTCAATCCTCAATCCTCAATTCTCGACCCTCAATCCTCAATAATCATTCTTCAATCCTCAATCCTCAGTCTTCAAACCTCAATTCTGAATCCTCAATCCTGAATCCTCAATCTTCAGGCCTCAGTCCTCAACAATCAGTTGACAATCCTCAATCCTCAATAGAATATCCTCAATTCACAGTTTTCAAGGCACAATACTCAATCTGCAGTCTTCAAATCTCTATCCACAAACATCAATTCTCATCACTCAACCCTCAACACTCAGTCCACAATGTTCAATCCTCAATCCTCAATTCTCAATCTTCAATCCTCAATACTCAATCTTTAATCCTCAATCCTCAATCCTCAATCTTCAATCCTCAGTACTCAATACTCAATCCTCAATCCTCAATCCTCAATCCTCAATCATCAATCCTCAATCTTCAATACTCAATCCTCAATCCTCCATCCTGAATACTCAATACTAAAGCATCAATCCTCAATTCCCAATACTCAGTAGAACATCCTGAATTCTCAGGATTCAATACTCAAACCTCAAACCTCAAACCTCAGCCATCATCCTCAATCCTCAATCCTCAATCGTCAATCCTCAACCTTCAATCCTCAACACTCAACCTTCAACCCTCAACCCTCAATCCTCAATCGTCAATCCGCAATCCTCAATCCTCAGTCATCAATCCTCAACCTTCAATACTCAATCCTCAATCCTCAATTCTCAATCCCCAATCCTCAATCCTCATTCCTCAAACCTCAATCCTCAAACCTCAGTCCTCATCCTCATTTCTCAATCCTCAATCCTCAATCCTCAAACCACAATCCTCAACCGTCAGTCCTCGTCCTCAATCCTCAACCCTCAATCCTCAATCCTGAATCTTCAATCATCAATACTCAATCTTCAATCCTCAATCCTCAACCTTCAATCCTCATTCCTCAAACCTAAATCCTCAACCCTCAGTCCTTATCCTCAATTCTCAATTCTCAATCCTCAATCCTCAATCCTCAATCTTCAATCCTCAATAATCAATTTTCAGTTCTAGATCCTCAATCCCCAATCCTCAATCCTTAATCCTCAATTTTCAATCCTCAATCCCCAGTCCACAATCTTCAATCCTCAATGCTCCATCCTCAATCCTCAATCCTCAGTCCTCAGTCCTCAGCCCTCAATCCTAAAACCTCAATCCTCAAACCTCAGTCCTCATCCTCAATTCTCAATCCTCAATCCTCAATCCTCGAACCAGAATCCTCAACCGTCAGTCCTCGTCCTCAATCCTCAACCCTCAATCCTCGATCCTCAATCTTCAATCATCAATACTCAATCTTCAATCCTCAATCCTCAATCCTCAATCCTCATTCCTCAAACCTCAATCCTCAACCCTCAGTCCTTATCCTCAATTCTCAATTCTCAATCCTCAATCCTCAATCCTCAATCTTCCATCCTCAATAATCAATATTCAATCCTAGATCCTCAGTCCCCAATCCTCAATCCTTAATCCTCAATCTTCAATCCTCATGCCCCAGTCCTCAATCTTCAATCCTCAATGCTCCACCCTCAATCCTCTATCATCAGTCGTCAGTCCTCAACCCTCAATCCTCAAACATCAATCCTCAACAGTCAGTCCTCGTCGTCAACCCTCAACACTCAATCCTCAATCCTCAATCTTCAATCATCAATACACAATCTTCAATCCTCAATCCTCAGTCCTCAATACTCAACCATCAATACTCAATTCTCAATACTCAATAGAATATCCTGAATTCTCAGGATTCAATACTCAAACCTCAAACCTCAAACCTCAGCCCTCATCCTCAATCCTCAATACTCAATCCTCAATCTTCAACCCTCAATCCTCAACACTCAAACTTCAATCCTCAATCCTCAATCCTCAATCGTCAATCCTCAATCCTTATACCTCACTCCTCAACCTTCAATCCGCAATACTCAATTTTCAATCCTCAATCATCAATCCTCAATCTTCAGTCATCAATACTCAATCTTCAATCCTCAATCCTCAATCCTCAATCCTCAATCCTCAATCCTCATTCCTCAAACCTCAATCCTCAATCCTCAATCCTTAATCCTCAATCTTCAATCTTCAATCCTCAATCCTCAATCCTCGATCCTCAATCCTCAATACCCAATCCTCAATCTTCAATCCTCAATCCTCAATCCTCAATCCTCAATTCTCAATCCTCAATCCTCAGTCCTCAGTCCTCAAACCTCAACCCTCAACCCTCAGCCCTCATCGTCAATTCTCAATCCTCAACCCTCAATCCTCAATCTTCAATCCTCAATACTCAATCTTCAATTCACAATCCTGAATCTTCAATCCTCAATCCTCAATCCTCAATACCCAATCCTCAATCTTCAACACTCTATCCTCAATCCTCAATTCTCAATCCTCAATCCTCAGTCCTCAGTCCTCAAACCTCAATACTCAACCCTCAGCCCTCATCCTCAATCCACAATCCTCAATCCTCAATCCTCAATCCTCAATCTTCAATCCTCGATACTCAATCTTCAACCCTCAATCCTCAGTCCTCAAACATCAATTCTGAATCCTCAATCCTGATTCCTCAATCTTCAGCCCTCAGTCCTCAACAACCAGTTGTCAACCCTGAATCCTCAATAGAACATCCTCAATTCACAGTTTTCAATACTCAATACTCAATCTGCAATCTTCAAACCTCTATCCACAAACATCAATTCTCATCACTCAACCCTCAAGACTCAGTCCTCAATGTTCAACCCTCAATCCTCAATTCTCAATCTTCAATCCCCAATACTCAATCTTTAATCCTCAATCCTCAATCCTCAATCTTCAATCCTCAGTACTCAATACTCAATCCTTAATCCTCAATCCTCAATCCTCAATCATCAATTCTCAACCTTCAATACTCAGTCCTCAATCCTCAATCCTCAATCCTCAATCCTCAATCATCAATCCTCAATCTTCAATCCCCAACACTCCATCTTTAATCATCAATCCTCAATCCTCAATCTTCAATCCTCAATACTCAATCCTGAATCCTCAATCCTCAATCCTCAATCCTCAATCCTCAATCTTCAATCCTGAATACTCATTCCTCAATTCTCAATCCTCAATACTCAATCTTCAGACCTCAAACATCAATACCCTCAGTCCTCGTCCTCAATCCACAACCCTCAATCCTCAATAGTCAATCTTCAATCATCAATATTCAATATTCAATCCTCAACCCTCAATCCTCGATCCTCAATCCTCAATCCTCAATGTTCAATCCTCAATACCCAATCCTCAATCATCAATCCTCTATCCTCAATCCTCAATCCTCAATTCTCAATCCTCAATCCTCAGTCCTCAGTCCTCAAACCTCAACCCCCAACCCGCAGCCCTCATCGTCAATTCTCAATCCTCAATCCTCAATCCTCAATCTTCAATCCTCAATACTCAATCTTCAATCCACAATCCTCAATCTTCAATCCTCAATACTCAATCTTCAATCATCAATCCTCAATCCTCAATACTCAATCCTCAATTCTCAGTCCTCAATCCTCAACCTTCAACCTCAATACTCAATCTTCAATCCTCAATCCTCAATCCTCAATCCTCAATCCTCAATCCTCATTCTTTAATCCTCAATAGCCAATCCTCAATCTTCAATCCTCAATCCTCAATCCCGAATTCTCAATCCTCAATCTTCAATCCTCAATAATCAATTTTCAGTTCTAGATCCTCAATCCCCAATCCTCAATCCTTAATCCTCAATTTTCAATCCTCAATCCCCAGTCCACAATCTTCAATCCTCAATGCTCCATCCTCAATCCTCAATCCTCAGTCCTCAGTCCTCAGCCCTCAATCCTAAAACCTCAATCCTCAAACCTCAGTCCTCATCCTCAATTCTCAATCCTCAATCCTCAATCCTCGAACCAGAATCCTCAACCGTCAGTCCTCGTCCTCAATCCTCAACCCTCAATCCTCGATCCTCAATCTTCAATCATCAATACTCAATCTTCAATCCTCAATCCTCAATCCTCAATCCTCATTCCTCAAACCTCAATCCTCAACCCTCAGTCCTTATCCTCAATTCTCAATTCTCAATCCTCAATCCTCAATCCTCAATCTTCCATCCTCAATAATCAATATTCAATCCTAGATCCTCAGTCCCCAATCCTCAATCCTTAATCCTCAATCTTCAATCCTCATGCCCCAGTCCTCAATCTTCAATCCTCAATGCTCCACCCTCAATCCTCTATCATCAGTCGTCAGTCCTCAACCCTCAATCCTCAAACATCAATCCTGAACAGTCAGTCCTCGTCGTCAACCCTCAACACTCAATCCTCAATCCTCAATCTTCAATCATCAATACACAATCTTCAATCCTCAATCCTCAGTCCTCAATACTCAACCATCAATACTCAATTCTCAATACTCAATAGAATATCCTGAATTCTCAGGATTCAATACTCAAACCTCAAACCTCAAACCTCAGCCCTCATCCTCAATCCTCAATACTCAATCCTCAATCTTCAACCCTCAATCCTCAACACTCAAACTTCAATCCTCAATCCTCAATCCTCAATCGTCAATCCTCAATCCTTATACCTCACTCCTCAACCTTCAATCCGCAATACTCAATTTTCAATCCTCAATCATCAATCCTCAATCTTCAATCATCAATACTCAATCTTCAATCCTCAATCCTCAATCCTCAATCCTCAATCCTCAATCCTCATTCCTCAAACCTCAATCCTCAATCCTCAATCCTTAATCCTCAATCTTCAATCTTCAATCCTCAATCCTCAATCCTCGATCCTCAATCCTCAATACCCAATCCTCAATCTTCAATCCTCAATCCTCAATCCTCAATCCTCAATTCTCAATCCTCAATCCTCAGTCCTCAGTCCTCAAACCTCAACCCTCAACCCTCAGCCCTCATCGTCAATTCTCAATCCTCAACCCTCAATCCTCAATCTTCAATCCTCAATACTCAATCTTCAATTCACAATCCTGAATCTTCAATCCTCAATCCTCAATCCTCAATACCCAATCCTCAATCTTCAACACTCTATCCTCAATCCTCAATTCTCAATCCTCAATCCTCAGTCCTCAGTCCTCAAACCTCAATACTCAACCCTCAGCCCTCATCCTCAATCCACAATCCTCAATCCTCAATCCTCAATCCTCAATCTTCAATCCTCGATACTCAATCTTCAACCCTCAATCCTCAGTCCTCAAACATCAATTCTGAATCCTCAATCCTGATTCCTCAATCTTCAGCCCTCAGTCCTCAACAACCAGTTGTCAACCCTGAATCCTCAATAGAACATCCTCAATTCACAGTTTTCAATACTCAATACTCAATCTGCAATCTTCAAACCTCTATCCACAAACATCAATTCTCATCACTCAACCCTCAAGACTCAGTCCTCAATGTTCAACCCTCAATCCTCAATTCTCAATCTTCAATCCCCAATACTCAATCTTTAATCCTCAATCCTCAATCCTCAATCTTCAATCCTCAGTACTCAATACTCAATCCTTAATCCTCAATCCTCAATCCTCAATCATCAATTCTCAACCTTCAATACTCAGTCCTCAATCCTCAATCCTCAATCCTCAATCCTCAATCATCAATCCTCAATCTTCAATCCCCAACACTCCATCTTTAATCATCAATCCTCAATCCTCAATCTTCAATCCTCAATACTCAATCCTGAATCCTCAATCCTCAATCCTCAATCCTCAATCCTCAATCTTCAATCCTGAATACTCATTCCTCAATTCTCAATCCTCAATACTCAATCTTCAGACCTCAAACATCAATACCCTCAGTCCTCGTCCTCAATCCACAAGCCTCAATCCTCAATAGTCAATCTTCAATCATCAATATTCAATATTCAATCCTCAACCCTCAATCCTCGATCCTCAATCCTCAATCCTCAATGTTCAATCCTCAATACCCAATCCTCAATCATCAATCCTCTATCCTCAATCCTCAATCCTCAATTCTCAATCCTCAATCCTCAGTCCTCAGTCCTCAAACCTCAACCCCCAACCCGCAGCCCTCATCGTCAATTCTCAATCCTCAATCCTCAATCCTCAATCTTCAATCCTCAATACTCAATCTTCAATCCACAATCCTCAATCTTCAATCCTCAATACTCAATCTTCAATCATCAATCCTCAATCCTCAATACTCAATCCTCAATTCTCAGTCCTCAATCCTCAACCTTCAACCTCAATACTCAATCTTCAATCCTCAATCCTCAATCCTCAATCCTCAATCCTCAATCCTCATTCTTTAATCCTCAATAGCCAATCCTCAATCTTCAATCCTCAATCCTCAATCCCGAATTCTCAATCCTCAATCCTCAATCCTCAAACCTCAAACATCAATACTCAACCCTCAGTCCTCGTCCTCGATCCTGAATCCTCAATCCTGAATCCTCAATTTTCAGACCTCAGTCCTCAACAATCAGTTGTCAATTCTCAATCCTCAATAGAATATCATCAATTCACATTTTTCAATACCCAATACTCAGTCTGATATCTTTAAATCTCTATCCACAAACACCAATTCTCATCACTCAACCCTCAACGCTCAGTCCCCAATCCTCAATCTTCAATCCTCAATCCACAATCCTCAATCCTCAATCCTCAATCTTCAATCCTCAATACTCGATAATCAATCCTCAATCCTCAATCCTCAATCCTCAATCCTCAACCCTCAATCGTCAGTCTTCAGACCTCAATACTCAATCTTCAATTCTCAATCCTCAATACTCAATCCTCAATCCTCATTCTTCAATCCTCAATACCCAATCCTCAATCTTCAACACTCAATCCTCAATCCTCAATTCTCAATCCTCAATCCTCAATCCTCAACCCTCAATCCTCAGTCCTTGAACCTCAATCCCGAATCCTCAATCCTGAATCCTCAATCTTTAGCCCTCAGTCTTCAACAATCAATTGTCAATCCTCAATCCTCAATAGAATATTCTCAATTCACAGTTTTCAATACTCAATCCCCATTCTTCAATCTTCAAATCTCAATCCACAAACATCCATTCCCATACTCAACCCTCAACACTAAGTCCTCAATCTTCAATCCTCAACCCTCAATCCTCAACATTCAATCCTCAATACTCAATCTTCAATCCTCAATTCTCAATCCTCAATCCTCAATCTTCAATCCTCAATCCCAAATCCTCAATCCTCAATCCTCATTCTTCAATCCTCAATACCCAATCCTCAACTTTCAACCCTCAATCCTCAATCCTCAATCCTCAATCTTCATTCATCAATATTCAATCTTCAATCCTCAATCCTCAATCCTCGATCCTCAATCCTCAATCCTCAATGTTCAAGTCTCAATACCCAATCCTCAATCTTCAATCCTCAATCCTCAATCCTCAGTCCTCAATTCTCAATCCTCAATCCTCAGTCCTCAGTCCTCAAACCTCAATCCTCAACCCTCAGCCCTCATCGTCAATTCTCAATCCTCAACCCTCAATCCTCAATCTTCAATCCTCAATACTCAATCTTCAATCCACAATCCTCAATCTTCAATCCTCAATACTCAATCTTTAATCCTCAATCCTCAATCCCCAATACTCAATCCTCAATCCTCAGTCCTCAATACTCAATCTTCAATCCTCAATACTCAATCTTCAATCCTCAATCCTCAATCCTCAATCCTCAATACTCATTCTTCAATCCTCAATACCCAATCCTCAATCTTCAATCCTCAACCCTCAATCCTCAATTCTCAATCCTCAATCCTCAATAATCAATCTTCAATCCTCAATCCTCAGTCCTCAAACCTCAATTCTGAATCCTCAATCCTGAATCCTCAATGTTCAGCCCTCAGACCTCAACAATCAGTTGTCAACCCTGAATCCTCAATAGAATATCCTCAATTCACAGTTTTCAATACTCAATACTCAATCTGCAATCTTCAAACCTCTATCCACAAACATCAATTCTCATCACTCAACCCTCAAGACTCAGTCCTCAATGTTCAACCCTCAATCCTCAATTCTCAATCTTCAATCCCCAATACTCAATCTTTAATCCTCAATCCTCAATCCTCAATCTTCAATCCTCAGTACTCAATACTCAATCCTCAATCCTCAATCCTCAATCCTCAATCATCAATTCTCAACCTTCAATACTCAGTCCTCAATCCTCAATCCTCAATCCTCAATCCTCAATCATCAATCCTCAATCTTCAATCCCCAACACTCCATCTTTACTCATCAATCCTCAATCCTCAATCTTCAATCCTCAATACTCAATCCTGAATCCTCAATCCTCAATCCTCAATCCTCAATCCTCAATCTTCAATCCTGAATACTCATTCCTCAATTCTCAATCCTCAATACTCAATCTTCAGACCTCAAACATCAATACCCTCAGTCCTCGTCCTCAATCCACAACCCTCAATCCTCAATAGTCAATCTTCAATCATCAATATTCAATATTCAATCCTCAACCCTCAATCCTCGATCCTCAATCCTCAATCCTCAATGTTCAATCCTCAATACCCAATCCTCAATCATCAATCCTCTATCCTCAATCCTCAATCCTCAATTCTCAATCCTCAATCCTCAGTCCTCAGTCCTCAAACCTCAACCCCCAACCCGCAGCCCTCATCGTCAATTCTCAATCCTCAATCCTCAATCCTCAATCTTCAATCCTCAATACTCAATCTTCAATCCACAATCCTCAATCTTCAATCCTCAATACTCAATCTTCAATCATCAATCCTCAATCCTCAATACTCAATCCTCAATTCTCAGTCCTCAATCCTCAACCTTCAACCTCAATACTCAATCTTCAATCCTCAATCCTCAATCCTCAATCCTCAATCCTCAATCCTCATTCTTTAATCCTCAATAGCCAATCCTCAATCTTCAATCCTCAATCCTCAATCCCGAATTCTCAATCCTCAATCCTCAATCCTCAAACCTCAAACATCAATACTCAACCCTCAGTCCTCGTCCTCGATCCTGAATCCTCAATCCTGAATCCTCAATTTTCAGACCTCAGTCCTCAACAATCAGTTGTCAATTCTCAATCCTCAATAGAATATCATCAATTCACATTTTTCAATACCCAATACTCAGTCTGATATCTTTAAATCTCTATCCACAAACACCAATTCTCATCACTCAACCCTCAACGCTCAGTCCCCAATCCTCAATCTTCAATCCTCAATCCACAATCCTCAATCCTCAATCCTCAATCTTCAATCCTCAATACTCGATAATCAATCCTCAATCCTCAATCCTCAATCCTCAATCCTCAACCCTCAATCGTCAGTCTTCAGACCTCAATACTCAATCTTCAATTCTCAATCCTCAATACTCAATCCTCAATCCTCATTCTTCAATCCTCAATACCCAATCCTCAATCTTCAACACTCAATCCTCAATCCTCAATTCTCAATCCTCAATCCTCAATCCTCAACCCTCAATCCTCAGTCCTTGAACCTCAATCCCGAATCCTCAATCCTGAATCCTCAATCTTTAGCCCTCAGTCTTCAACAATCAATTGTCAATCCTCAATCCTCAATAGAATATTCTCAATTCACAGTTTTCAATACTCAATCCCCATTCTTCAATCTTCAAATCTCAATCCACAAACATCCATTCCCATACTCAACCCTCAACACTAAGTCCTCAATCTTCAATCCTCAACCCTCAATCCTCAACATTCAATCCTCAATACTCAATCTTCAATCCTCAATTCTCAATCCTCAATCCTCAATCTTCAATCCTCAATCCCAAATCCTCAATCCTCAATCCTCATTCTTCAATCCTCAATACCCAATCCTCAACTTTCAACCCTCAATCCTCAATCCTCAATCCTCAATCTTCATTCATCAATATTCAATCTTCAATCCTCAATCCTCAATCCTCGATCCTCAATCCTCAATCCTCAATGTTCAAGTCTCAATACCCAATCCTCAATCTTCAATCCTCAATCCTCAATCCTCAGTCCTCAATTCTCAATCCTCAATCCTCAGTCCTCAGTCCTCAAACCTCAATCCTCAACCCTCAGCCCTCATCGTCAATTCTCAATCCTCAACCCTCAATCCTCAATCTTCAATCCTCAATACTCAATCTTCAATCCACAATCCTCAATCTTCAATCCTCAATACTCAATCTTTAATCCTCAATCCTCAATCCCCAATACTCAATCCTCAATCCTCAGTCCTCAATACTCAATCTTCAATCCTCAATACTCAATCTTCAATCCTCAATCCTCAATCCTCAATCCTCAATACTCATTCTTCAATCCTCAATACCCAATCCTCAATCTTCAATCCTCAACCCTCAATCCTCAATTCTCAATCCTCAATCCTCAATAATCAATCTTCAATCCTCAATCCTCAGTCCTCAAACCTCAATTCTGAATCCTCAATCCTGAATCCTCAATGTTCAGCCCTCAGACCTCAACAATCAGTTGTCAACCCTGAATCCTCAATAGAATATCCTCAATTCACAGTTTTCAATACTCAATCCCCATTCTTCAATCTTCAAATCTCAATCCACAAACATCAATTCCCATCACTCAACCCTCAACACTAAGTCCTCAATCTTCAATCCTCAATCCTCAATCCTCAACCTTCAATCCTCAATACTCAATCTTCAATCCTCAATTCTCAATCCTCAATCCTCAATCCTCAGACCTCAAACATCAATATTCAACCCTCAGTCCTCGTCCTCAATCCACAACCCTCAATCCTCAATCCTCAATCTTCAATCATCAATATTCAATCTTCAATCCTCAATCCTCAATCCTCGATCCTCAATCCTCAATACCCAATCCTCAATCTTCAATCCTCAATCCTCAATCCTCAATCCTCAATTCTCAATCCTCAATCCTCTGTCCTCAGTCCTCAAACCTCAGTCCTCAACCCTCAGTCCTCATCGTCAATTCTCAATCCTCAATCCTCAATCCTCAATCTTCAATCCTCAATACTCAATCTTCAATTCACAATCCTCAATCTTCAATCCTCAATCCTCAATCCTCAATACCCAATCCTCAATCTTCAACACTCTATCCTCAATCCTCAATTCTCAATCCTCAATCCTCAGTCCTCAGTCCTCAAACCTCAATACTCAACCCTCAGCCCTCATCCTCAATCCACAATCCTCAATCCTCAATCCTCAATCCTCAATCTTCAATCCTCGATACTCAATCTTCAATCCTCAATCCTCAGTCCTCAAACATCAATTCTGAATCCTCAATCCTGATTCCTCAATCTTCAGCCCTCAGTCCTCAACAACCAGTTGTCAACCCTGAATCCTCAATAGAATATCCTCAATTCACAGTTTTCAATACTCAATACTCAATCTGCAATCTTCAAACCTCTATCCACAAACATCAATTCTCATCACTCAACCCTCAAGACACAGTCCTCAGTGTTCAACCCTCAATCCTCAATTCTCAATCTTCAATCCCCAATACTCAATCTTTAATCCTCAATCCTCAATCCTCAATCTTCAATCCTCAGTACTCAATACTCAATCCTCAATCCTCAATCCTCAATCCTCAATCATCAATTCTCAACCTTCAATACTCAGTCCTCAATCCTCAATCCTCAATCCTCAATCCTCAATCATCAATCCTCAATCTTCAATCCTCAACACTCAATCTTTAATCATCAATCCTCAATCCTCAATCTTCAATCCTCAATACTCAATCCTGAATCCTCAATCCTCAATCCTCAATCCTCAATCCTCAATCTTCAATCCTCAATACTCAATCTTCAATCCTCGATCCTCAATCCTAAATCCTCAGTCCTCATTCTTCAATCCTCAATACCCAATCCTCAATCTTCAATCCTCAATACTCATTCCTCAACTCTCAATCCTCAATACTCAATCTTCAGACCTCAAGCATCAATACCCTCAGTCCTCGTCCTCAATCCACAACCCTCAATCCTCAATACTCAATCTTCAATCATCAATATTCAATATTCAATCCTCAACCCTCAATCCTCGATCCTCAATCCTCAATCCTCAAGGTTCAATCCTCAATCCACAACCCTCAATCCTCAATACTCAATCTTCAATCATCAATAGTCAATATTCAATCCTCAATCCTCAATCGTCAATCCTCAATCCTTATACCTCACTCCTCAACCTTCAATCCTCAATACTCAGTTTTCAATCCTCAATCATCAATCCTCAACCTTCAATCATCAATACTCAATCTTCAATCCTCAATCCTCAATCCTCAATCCTCAATCCTCAATCCTCATTCCTCAAACCTCAATCCTCAATCCTCAATCCTTAATCCTCAATCTTCAATCCTCAATCCCCAGTCCTCAATCTTCAATCCTCAATGCTCAATCCTCAATCCTCAATCCTCAGTCCTCAATCCTCAATTCTCAATCCTCAATCCTCAATCTTCAATCCTCAATACTCAATCTTCAATGCCCAATCCTCAATTCTCAATCGTCAATACTCAATCCTCAATCGTCAATCCTCAATCCCCAATCCTCAATCTTCAATCCTCAATCCTCAATCCTCAATCCTCAACCTTCAATCCTCAATACTCAATCTTCAATCCTCAATCCACAATTCTCAATCCTCAGTCCTCAATCCTCAATCCTCAATATTCAACACACAACCCTCAACCACCAATCCTCAATACTCAACCATCAATCCTCAATTCTCAATGCTCAATAGAATACCCTGAATTCTCATCGTTCAATACTGAATCCACAAAAATCAATAATCAAATCTCAACCCTCAAACATCAATTCTCAACGCTCAATCCTCAACACTCAGCCCTCTCTCTTCAATCCTCCATCCTCAATCCTCAATCCTCAACCTTCAATCCTCAATACTCAATCTTCAATCCTCAATCCTCAGTCCTCAAACCTCAATTCTGAATCCTCAATTCTGAATCCTCAATCTTCAGCCCTCAGTCCTCGACAATCAATTGCCAATCCTCAATCCTCAATAGTATATCCTCAAGTCACAGTTTTCAATACCCGATACTCAATCGGCAATCTTCAAATCTCTATCCACAAACATTACTTCTCGTCACACAACCCTCAACACTCAGTCCCCAATCCTCAAACTTCAATCCTCAATCCTCAATCCTCAATAATCAATCCTCAACCTTCAATCCTCAATAATCAATCTTCAATCCTCAATCCTCAATCCTCAATCCTCAATCCTCAATCCTCAATCCTCATTCTTCAATCCTCAATCCTCAATCCTCAATCCTCAAACCACAATCCTCAACCTTTAGTCCTCGTCCTCAATCCTCAACCCTCAATCCTCAATCCTGAATCTTCAATCAACAATACTCAATCTTCAATCCTCAATCCTCAATCCTCAATCCTCATTCCTCAAACCTAAATCCTCAACCCTCAGACCTTATCCTCAATTCTCAATTCTCAATCCTCGATCCTCAATCTTCAATCTTCAATCCTCAATAATCAATCTTCAATCCTAGATACTCAATCCCCAATCCTCAATCCTTAACCCTCAATTTTCAATCCTCAATCCCCAATCCTCAATCTTCAATCCTCAATGCTCCATCCTCAATTCTCAATCCTCAGTCCTCAGTCCTCAACCCTGAATCCTCAAACCTCAATCCTCAACCGTCAGTCCTCGTCCTCAACCCTCAACCCTCAATCCTCAATCCTCAATCTTCAATCATCAATACTCAATCTTCAATCCTCAATACTCAATCTTCAATCCCCAATCATCAGTCCTCAATCCTCAAACCTCAATCCTCATTCTTCAATTCTCAATCCTCAATCCTCAATCCTCAATACTCAATCCTCAATATTCAATCCTCAATACTCAATCATCAATCCTCAATACTCAATCCTCAATCCTCATTCCTCAACCCTCAATCGTCAGTCTTCGAAACTCTATACTCAATCTTCAATCCTCAATCCTCAATCCTCAAGCCTCTTCCTACAATCCTCAATACCCAATCCTCAATCTTCAATAGTGAATCCTCAATCCTCAATTCTCAATCGTCAATCCTCAGTCCTCAGTCCTCAAACCTCAATCCTCAACGCACAGCTCTCATCCTCAAACCTTAATCCTGAATCCTCAATCCTCAATCCTCAATCTTCAATTCTCAATAATCAACCTTCAATCCACAATTCTCAGTCCTCAAACCTCAATTCTGAATCCTCAATCCTGAATCCTCAATCTTCAGCCCTCAGTCCTCAACAATCAGTTGACAGTCCTCAATCCTCAATAGAATATCCTCATTTCACAGTTATCAATACTCAATACTCAGTCTGCAATCTTCAAACCTCTATCCACAAACATCAATTCTCATTACTCAACCATCAACACTCAGTCATCAATGTTCAATCCTCACTCTTCAATCCACAATCCTCAATCGTCAATCTTCAATCCTCAATACTCAATCTTCAATCCTCAATCCTCAATCCTCAATCCTCAATCCTCATTCTTCAATCTTCAATACCAAGTCCTCAATCTTCAATCCTCAATCCTCAATCCTCAATTCTCAATCCTCAATCCTCAGTCCTTAGTCCTTAAACCTCAATCCTCAACCCTCAGCCCTCATCCTCAATCCTCAATCCTCAATCCTCAATCCTCAATCTTCAATCCTCAATACTCAATCTTCAATCCTCAGTCCTCAATCTTCAGTCCTCAAACCTCAATTCTGAATCCCCAATCCTGAATCCTCAGTCTTCAGCCCTCAGTCCTCAACAATCAGGTGACAATCCTCAATCCTCAATAGAATATCCTCAATTCACAGTCTTCAATACTCAATACTCAATCTGCAATCTTCGAATCTGCAAATCTCTATCCACAAACGTCAATTCTCATCACTCAACCCTCAACACTCAGACCGCAATGTTCAATCCTCAATCCTCAATTCTCTATCTTCAATCCTCAATACTGAATCTTCAATCCTCAATCCTCAATCCTCAATACTCAATCCTCAACCCTCTACCTTCAAACCTAAATAATCAATCTCCAATACTAGATCCTCAATCCCCAATCCTCAATCCTCAATACCCAATCCTAAATCTTCAATCCTCAATCCTCAATTATCAATTCTCAATCCTCAATCCTCAATTCTCTGTCCTCAATCCTCAATCCTCAACCCTCAGTCCTCGTCCTCAAACCTCAACCCTCAATCCTCAATCCTCAATCGTCAATCCTCAATACTCAATCTTCAATCCACAATCATCAATCTTCAATCCTCAATACTCAATCTTTAAACCTCAATCCTCAATCCTCAATACTCAATCCTCAATCCTCAGTCCTCAATCCTCAATCTTCAATCCTCAATACTCAATCTTCAATCCTCAATCCTCAATCCTCAATCCTCAATCCTCATTCTTCAATCCTCATTACCCAATCCTCAATCTTCATTCCTCAATCCTCAATCCTCAATCCTCAATTCTCGACCCTCAATCCTCAATAATCATTCTTCAATCCTCAATCCTCAGTCTTCAAACCTCAATTCTGAATCCTCAATCCTGAATCCTCAATCTTCAGTTCTCAGTCCTCAACTATCAGTTGACAATCCTCAATCCTCAATAGAATATCCTCAATTCACAGTTTTCAAGACACAATACTCAATCTGCAGTCTTCAAATCACTATCCACAAACATCAATTCTCATCACTCATCCCTCAACACTTAGTCCACAATGTTCAATCCTCAATCCTCAATTCTCAATCTTCAATCCTCACTACTCAATCTTTAATCCTCAATCCTCAATCTTCAATCCTCAGTACTCAATACTCAATCCTCAATCCTCAATCCTCAATCCTCAATCATCAATCCTCAACCTTCAATACTCAATCCTCAATCCTCAATCCTCAATCCTCAATCCTCAATCATCAATTCTCAATCTTCAATCCTCAACACTCAATTTTTAATCATCAATCCTCAATCCTCAATCTTCAATCCTCAATACTCAATCCTCACTCCTCAGACCTCAAACATCAATACTCAACCCTCAGTCCGCGTCCTCAATCCACAACCCTCAATCCTCAATCCTCAATCTACAATCATCAATATTCAATCTTCAATCCTCAATCCTCAATCCTCGATACTCAATCCTCAATCCTCAATGTTTAATCCTCAATACCCAATCCGCAATCATCAATCCTCAATCCTCAATCCTCAATCCTCAATTCTCAATCCTCAATCCTCAGTCCTCAGTCCTCAAACCTCAATACTCAACCCTCAGCCCTCATCCTCAATCCTCAATCCTCCATCCTCAATCCTCAATCTTCAATCCTCGATACTCAATCTTCAATCCTCAATCCTCAGTCCTCAAACCTCAATTCTGAATCCTCAATCCTGAATCCTCAATCTTCAGCCCTCAGTCCTCAACAATCAGTTGTCAACACTGAATCCTCAATAGAATATCCTCAATTCACAGTTTTCAATACTCAATAATCAATCTGAATTCTTCAAACCTCTATCCACAAACATCAATTCTCATCACTCAACCCTCAACACTCAGTCCTCAACGTTCAATCCTCAATCCTCAATCCTCAATACTTTATCCTCAATATTCAACACACAACCCTCAACCACCAATCCTCAATACTCAACCATCAATCCTCAATTCCTAATACTCAATAGTGTATCCTGAATTCTCATGGTTCAATACTCAATCCACAATATTCAATAATCAAATCTCAATCCTCAAACATCAATTCTCAACACTCAATCCTCAACACTCAGTCCACTCTTTTCAATCCTCCATCCTCAACCCTCAATCCTCAAGCGTCAATCCTCAATCCTCAACCCTCAATCCTCAGTCCGTAAACCTCAATCCCGATTCCTCAATCCTGAATCCTCAATCTTTAGCCCTCAGTCATCAACAATCAATTGTCAATCCTCAGTCCTCAATAGTATATCCTCAATTCACAGTTTTCAATACTCAATCCCCATTCTTCAATCTTCAAATCTCAATCCACAAACATCAATTCCCATCACTCAACCCTCAACACTAAGTCCTCAATCTTCAATCCTCAATCCTCAATCCTCAACCTTCAATCCTCAATACTCAATCTTCAATCCTCAATTCTCAATCCTCAATCCTCAATCCTCAGACCTCAAACATCAATATTAAACCCTCAGTCCTCGTCCTCAATCCACAACCCTCAATCCTCAATCCTCAAACTTCAATCATCAATATTCAATCTTCAATCCTCAATCCTTAATCCTCGATCCTCAATCCTCAATACCCAATCCTCAATCTTCAATCCTCAATCCTCAATCCTCAATCCTCAATTCTCAATCCTCAATCCTCAGTCCTCAGTCCTCAATCCTCAACCCTCAACCCTCAGCCCTCATCGTCAATTCTCAATCCTCAATCCTCAATCCTCAATCTTCAATCCTCAATACTCAATCTTCAATTCACAATCCTCAATCTTCAATCCTCAATCCTCAATCCTCAATACCCAATCCTCAATCTTCAACACTCTATCCTCAATCCTCAATCTTCAATCCTCAATCCCAAATCCTCAATCCTCAATCCTCATTCTTCAATCCTCAATACCCAATCCTCAACTTTCAACCCTCAATCCTCAATCCTCAATCCTCAATCTTCATTCATCAATATTCAATCTTCAATCCTCAATCCTCAATCCTCGATCCTCAATCCTCAATCCTCAATGTTCAAGTCTCAATACCCAATCCTCAATCTTCAATCCTCAATCCTCAATCCTCAGTCCTCAATTCTCAATCCTCAATCCTCAGTCCTCAGTCCTCAAACCTCAATCCTCAACCCTCAGCCCTCATCGTCAATTCTCAATCCTCAACCCTCAATCCTCAATCTTCAATCCTCAATACTCAATCTTCAATCCACAATCCTCAATCTTCAATCCTCAATACTCAATCTTTAATCCTCAATCCTCAATCCCCAATACTCAATCCTCAATCCTCAGTCCTCAATACTCAATCTTCAATCCTCAATACTCAATCTTCAATCCTCAATCCTCAATCCTCAATCCTCAATACTCATTCTTCAATCCTCAATACCCAATCCTCAATCTTCAATCCTCAACCCTCAATCCTCAATTCTCAATCCTCAATCCTCAATAATCAATCTTCAATCCTCAATCCTCAGTCCTCAAACCTCAATTCTGAATCCTCAATCCTGAATCCTCAATGTTCAGCCCTCAGACCTCAACAATCAGTTGTCAACCCTGAATCCTCAATAGAATATCCTCAATTCACAGTTTTCAATACTCAATCCCCATTCTTCAATCTTCAAATCTCAATCCACAAACATCAATTCCCATCACTCAACCCTCAACACTAAGTCCTCAATCTTCAATCCTCAATCCTCAATCCTCAACCTTCAATCCTCAATACTCAATCTTCAATCCTCAATTCTCAATCCTCAATCCTCAATCCTCAGACCTCAAACATCAATATTCAACCCTCAGTCCTCGTCCTCAATCCACAACCCTCAATCCTCAATCCTCAATCTTCAATCATCAATATTCAATCTTCAATCCTCAATCCTCAATCCTCGATCCTCAATCCTCAATACCCAATCCTCAATCTTCAATCCTCAATCCTCAATCCTCAATCCTCAATTCTCAATCCTCAATCCTCTGTCCTCAGTCCTCAAACCTCAGTCCTCAACCCTCAGTCCTCATCGTCAATTCTCAATCCTCAATCCTCAATCCTCAATCTTCAATCCTCAATACTCAATCTTCAATTCACAATCCTCAATCTTCAATCCTCAATCCTCAATCCTCAATACCCAATCCTCAATCTTCAACACTCTATCCTCAATCCTCAATTCTCAATCCTCAATCCTCAGTCCTCAGTCCTCAAACCTCAATACTCAACCCTCAGCCCTCATCCTCAATCCACAATCCTCAATCCTCAATCCTCAATCCTCAATCTTCAATCCTCGATACTCAATCTTCAATCCTCAATCCTCAGTCCTCAAACATCAATTCTGAATCCTCAATCCTGATTCCTCAATCTTCAGCCCTCAGTCCTCAACAACCAGTTGTCAACCCTGAATCCTCAATAGAATATCCTCAATTCACAGTTTTCAATACTCAATACTCAATCTGCAATCTTCAAACCTCTATCCACAAACATCAATTCTCATCACTCAACCCTCAAGACACAGTCCTCAGTGTTCAACCCTCAATCCTCAATTCTCAATCTTCAATCCCCAATACTCAATCTTTAATCCTCAATCCTCAATCCTCAATCTTCAATCCTCAGTACTCAATACTCAATCCTCAATCCTCAATCCTCAATCCTCAATCATCAATTCTCAACCTTCAATACTCAGTCCTCAATCCTCAATCCTCAATCCTCAATCCTCAATCATCAATCCTCAATCTTCAATCCTCAACACTCAATCTTTAATCATCAATCCTCAATCCTCAATCTTCAATCCTCAATACTCAATCCTGAATCCTCAATCCTCAATCCTCAATCCTCAATCCTCAATCTTCAATCCTCAATACTCAATCTTCAATCCTCGATCCTCAATCCTAAATCCTCAGTCCTCATTCTTCAATCCTCAATACCCAATCCTCAATCTTCAATCCTCAATACTCATTCCTCAACTCTCAATCCTCAATACTCAATCTTCAGACCTCAAGCATCAATACCCTCAGTCCTCGTCCTCAATCCACAACCCTCAATCCTCAATACTCAATCTTCAATCATCAATATTCAATATTCAATCCTCAACCCTCAATCCTCGATCCTCAATCCTCAATCCTCAAGGTTCAATCCTCAATCCACAACCCTCAATCCTCAATACTCAATCTTCAATCATCAATAGTCAATATTCAATCCTCAATCCTCAATCGTCAATCCTCAATCCTTATACCTCACTCCTCAACCTTCAATCCTCAATACTCAATTTTCAATCCTCAATCATCAATCCTCAACCTTCAATCATCAATACTCAATCTTCAATCCTCAATCCTCAATCCTCAATCCTCAATCCTCAATCCTCATTCCTCAAACCTCAATCCTCAATCCTCAATCCTTAATCCTCAATCTTCAATCCTCAATCCCCAGTCCTCAATCTTCAATCCTCAATGCTCAATCCTCAATCCTCAATCCTCAGTCCTCAATCCTCAATTCTCAATCCTCAATCCTCAATCTTCAATCCTCAATACTCAATCTTCAATGCCCAATCCTCAATTCTCAATCGTCAATACTCAATCCTCAATCGTCAATCCTCAATCCCCAATCCTCAATCTTCAATCCTCAATCCTCAATCCTCAATCCTCAACCTTCAATCCTCAATACTCAATCTTCAATCCTCAATCCACAATTCTCAATCCTCAGTCCTCAATCCTCAATCCTCAATATTCAACACACAACCCTCAACCACCAATCCTCAATACTCAACCATCAATCCTCAATTCTCAATGCTCAATAGAATACCCTGAATTCTCATCGTTCAATACTGAATCCACAAAAATCAATAATCAAATCTCAACCCTCAAACATCAATTCTCAACGCTCAATCCTCAACACTCAGCCCTCTCTCTTCAATCCTCCATCCTCAATCCTCAATCCTCAACCTTCAATCCTCAATACTCAATCTTCAATCCTCAATCCTCAGTCCTCAAACCTCAATTCTGAATCCTCAATTCTGAATCCTCAATCTTCAGCCCTCAGTCCTCGACAATCAATTGCCAATCCTCAATCCTCAATAGTATATCCTCAAGTCACAGTTTTCAATACCCGATACTCAATCGGCAATCTTCAAATCTCTATCCACAAACATTACTTCTCGTCACACAACCCTCAACACTCAGTCCCCAATCCTCAAACTTCAATCCTCAATCCTCAATCCTCAATAATCAATCCTCAACCTTCAATCCTCAATAATCAATCTTCAATCCTCAATCCTCAATCCTCAATCCTCAATCCTCAATCCTCAATCCTCATTCTTCAATCCTCAATCCTCAATCCTCAATCCTCAAACCACAATCCTCAACCTTTAGTCCTCGTCCTCAATCCTCAACCCTCAATCCTCAATCCTGAATCTTCAATCAACAATACTCAATCTTCAATCCTCAATCCTCAATCCTCAATCCTCATTCCTCAAACCTAAATCCTCAACCCTCAGACCTTATCCTCAATTCTCAATTCTCAATCCTCGATCCTCAATCTTCAATCTTCAATCCTCAATAATCAATCTTCAATCCTAGATACTCAATCCCCAATCCTCAATCCTTAACCCTCAATTTTCAATCCTCAATCCCCAATCCTCAATCTTCAATCCTCAATGCTCCATCCTCAATTCTCAATCCTCAGTCCTCAGTCCTCAACCCTGAATCCTCAAACCTCAATCCTCAACCGTCAGTCCTCGTCCTCAACCCTCAACCCTCAATCCTCAATCCTCAATCTTCAATCATCAATACTCAATCTTCAATCCTCAATACTCAATCTTCAATCCCCAATCATCAGTCCTCAATCCTCAATCCTCAATCCTCATTCTTCAATTCTCAATCCTCAATCCTCAATCCTCAATACTCAATCCTCAATATTCAATCCTCAATACTCAATCATCAATCCTCAATACTCAATCCTCAATCCTCATTCCTCAACCCTCAATCGTCAGTCTTCGAAACTCTATACTCAATCTTCAATCCTCAATCCTCAATCCTCAAGCCTCTTCCTACAATCCTCAATACCCAATCCTCAATCTTCAATAGTGAATCCTCAATCCTCAATTCTCAATCGTCAATCCTCAGTCCTCAGTCCTCAAACCTCAATCCTCAACGCACAGCTCTCATCCTCAAACCTTAATCCTGAATCCTCAATCCTCAATCCTCAATCTTCAATTCTCAATAATCAACCTTCAATCCACAATTCTCAGTCCTCAAACCTCAATTCTGAATCCTCAATCCTGAATCCTCAATCTTCAGCCCTCAGTCCTCAACAATCAGTTGACAGTCCTCAATCCTCAATAGAATATCCTCATTTCACAGTTATCAATACTCAATACTCAGTCTGCAATCTTCAAACCTCTATCCACAAACATCAATTCTCATTACTCAACCATCAACACTCAGTCATCAATGTTCAATCCTCACTCTTCAATCCACAATCCTCAATCGTCAATCTTCAATCCTCAATACTCAATCTTCAATCCTCAATCCTCAATCCTCAATCCTCAATCCTCATTCTTCAATCTTCAATACCAAGTCCTCAATCTTCAATCCTCAATCCTCAATCCTCAATTCTCAATCCTCAATCCTCAGTCCTTAGTCCTTAAACCTCAATCCTCAACCCTCAGCCCTCATCCTCAATCCTCAATCCTCAATCCTCAATCCTCAATCTTCAATCCTCAATACTCAATCTTCAATCCTCAGTCCTCAATCTTCAGTCCTCAAACCTCAATTCTGAATCCCCAATCCTGAATCCTCAGTCTTCAGCCCTCAGTCCTCAACAATCAGGTGACAATCCTCAATCCTCAATAGAATATCCTCAATTCACAGTCTTCAATACTCAATACTCAATCTGCAATCTTCGAATCTGCAAATCTCTATCCACAAACGTCAATTCTCATCACTCAACCCTCAACACTCAGACCGCAATGTTCAATCCTCAATCCTCAATTCTCTATCTTCAATCCTCAATACTGAATCTTCAATCCTCAATCCTCAATCCTCAATACTCAATCCTCAACCCTCTACCTTCAAACCTAAATAATCAATCTCCAATACTAGATCCTCAATCCCCAATCCTCAATCCTCAATACCCAATCCTAAATCTTCAATCCTCAATCCTCAATTATCAATTCTCAATCCTCAATCCTCAATTCTCTGTCCTCAATCCTCAATCCTCAACCCTCAGTCCTCGTCCTCAAACCTCAACCCTCAATCCTCAATCCTCAATCGTCAATCCTCAATACTCAATCTTCAATCCACAATCATCAATCTTCAATCCTCAATACTCAATCTTTAAACCTCAATCCTCAATCCTCAATACTCAATCCTCAATCCTCAGTCCTCAATCCTCAATCTTCAATCCTCAATACTCAATCTTCAATCCTCAATCCTCAATCCTCAATCCTCAATCCTCATTCTTCAATCCTCATTACCCAATCCTCAATCTTCATTCCTCAATCCTCAATCCTCAATCCTCAATTCTCGACCCTCAATCCTCAATAATCATTCTTCAATCCTCAATCCTCAGTCTTCAAACCTCAATTCTGAATCCTCAATCCTGAATCCTCAATCTTCAGTTCTCAGTCCTCAACTATCAGTTGACAATCCTCAATCCTCAATAGAATATCCTCAATTCACAGTTTTCAAGACACAATACTCAATCTGCAGTCTTCAAATCACTATCCACAAACATCAATTCTCATCACTCATCCCTCAACACTTAGTCCACAATGTTCAATCCTCAATCCTCAATTCTCAATCTTCAATCCTCACTACTCAATCTTTAATCCTCAATCCTCAATCTTCAATCCTCAGTACTCAATACTCAATCCTCAATCCTCAATCCTCAATCCTCAATCATCAATCCTCAACCTTCAATACTCAATCCTCAATCCTCAATCCTCAATCCTCAATCCTCAATCATCAATTCTCAATCTTCAATCCTCAACACTCAATTTTTAATCATCAATCCTCAATCCTCAATCTTCAATCCTCAATACTCAATCCTCACTCCTCAGACCTCAAACATCAATACTCAACCCTCAGTCCGCGTCCTCAATCCACAACCCTCAATCCTCAATCCTCAATCTACAATCATCAATATTCAATCTTCAATCCTCAATCCTCAATCCTCGATACTCAATCCTCAATCCTCAATGTTTAATCCTCAATACCCAATCCGCAATCATCAATCCTCAATCCTCAATCCTCAATCCTCAATTCTCAATCCTCAATCCTCAGTCCTCAGTCCTCAAACCTCAATACTCAACCCTCAGCCCTCATCCTCAATCCTCAATCCTCCATCCTCAATCCTCAATCTTCAATCCTCGATACTCAATCTTCAATCCTCAATCCTCAGTCCTCAAACCTCAATTCTGAATCCTCAATCCTGAATCCTCAATCTTCAGCCCTCAGTCCTCAACAATCAGTTGTCAACACTGAATCCTCAATAGAATATCCTCAATTCACAGTTTTCAATACTCAATAATCAATCTGAATTCTTCAAACCTCTATCCACAAACATCAATTCTCATCACTCAACCCTCAACACTCAGTCCTCAACGTTCAATCCTCAATCCTCAATCCTCAATACTTTATCCTCAATATTCAACACACAACCCTCAACCACCAATCCTCAATACTCAACCATCAATCCTCAATTCCTAATACTCAATAGTGTATCCTGAATTCTCATGGTTCAATACTCAATCCACAATATTCAATAATCAAATCTCAATCCTCAAACATCAATTCTCAACACTCAATCCTCAACACTCAGTCCACTCTTTTCAATCCTCCATCCTCAACCCTCAATCCTCAAGCGTCAATCCTCAATCCTCAACCCTCAATCCTCAGTCCGTAAACCTCAATCCCGATTCCTCAATCCTGAATCCTCAATCTTTAGCCCTCAGTCATCAACAATCAATTGTCAATCCTCAGTCCTCAATAGTATATCCTCAATTCACAGTTTTCAATACTCAATCCCCATTCTTCAATCTTCAAATCTCAATCCACAAACATCAATTCCCATCACTCAACCCTCAACACTAAGTCCTCAATCTTCAATCCTCAATCCTCAATCCTCAACCTTCAATCCTCAATACTCAATCTTCAATCCTCAATTCTCAATCCTCAATCCTCAATCCTCAGACCTCAAACATCAATATTAAACCCTCAGTCCTCGTCCTCAATCCACAACCCTCAATCCTCAATCCTCAAACTTCAATCATCAATATTCAATCTTCAATCCTCAATCCTTAATCCTCGATCCTCAATCCTCAATACCCAATCCTCAATCTTCAATCCTCAATCCTCAATCCTCAATCCTCAATTCTCAATCCTCAATCCTCAGTCCTCAGTCCTCAATCCTCAACCCTCAACCCTCAGCCCTCATCGTCAATTCTCAATCCTCAATCCTCAATCCTCAATCTTCAATCCTCAATACTCAATCTTCAATTCACAATCCTCAATCTTCAATCCTCAATCCTCAATCCTCAATACCCAATCCTCAATCTTCAACACTCTATCCTCAATCCTCAATTCTCAATCCTCAATCCTCAGTCCTCAGTCCTCAAACCTCAATACTCAACCCTCAGCCCTCATCCTCAATCCACAATCCTCGATCCTCAATCATCAATCGTCAATGTTCAATCCTCAATACCCAATCCTCAATCATCAATCCTCTATCCTCAATCCTCAATCCTCAATTCTCAATCCTCAATCCTCAGTCCTCAGTCCTCAATCCTCAGTCCTCAGTCCTCAAACCTCAACCCTCAACCTTTAGTCCTCGTCCTCAATCCTCAACCCTCAATCCTCAATCCTGAATCTTCAATCAACAATACTCAATCTTCAATCCTCAATCCTCAATCCTCAATCCTCATTCCTCAAACCTAAATCCTCAACCCTCAGACCTTATCCTCAATTCTCAATTCTCAATCCTCGATCCTCAATCTTCAATCTTCAATCCTCAATAATCAATCTTCAATCCTAGATACTCAATCCCCAATCCTCAATCCTTAACCCTCAATTTTCAATCCTCAATCCCCAATCCTCAATCTTCAATCCTCAATGCTCCATCCTCAATTCTCAATCCTCAGTCCTCAGTCCTCAACCCTGAATCCTCAAACCTCAATCCTCAACCGTCAGTCCTCGTCCTCAACCCTCAACCCTCAATCCTCAATCCTCAATCTTCAATCATCAATACTCAATCTTCAATCCTCAATACTCAATCTTCAATCCCCAATCATCAGTCCTCAATCCTCAATCCTCAATCCTCATTCTTCAATTCTCAATCCTCAATCCTCAATCCTCAATACTCAATCCTCAATATTCAATCCTCAATACTCAATCATCAATCCTCAATACTCAATCCTCAATCCTCATTCCTCAACCCTCAATCGTCAGTCTTCGAAACTCTATACTCAATCTTCAATCCTCAATCCTCAATCCTCAATCCTCAAGCCTCTTCCTACAATCCTCAATACCCAATCCTCAATCTTCAATAGTGAATCCTCAATCCTCAATTCTCAATCGTCAATCCTCAGTCCTCAGTCCTCAAACCTCAATCCTCAACGCACAGCTCTCATCCTCTAACCTTAATCCTCAATCCTCAATCCTCAATCCTCAATCTTCAATTCTCAATAATCAACCTTCAAACCACAATTCTCAGTCCTCAAACCTCAATTCTGAATCCTCAATCCTGAATCCTCAATCTTCAGCCCTCAGTCCTCAACAATCAGTTGACAGTCCTCAATCCTCAATAGAATATCCTCATTTCACAGTTATCAATACTCAATACTCAGTCTGCAATCTTCAAACCTCTATCCACAAACATCAATTCTCATTACTCAACCATCAACACTCAGTCATCAATGTTCAATCCTCACTCTTCAATCCACAATCCTCAATCGTCAATCTTCAATCCTCAATACTCAATCTTCAATCCTCAATCCTCAATCCTCAATCCTCAATCCTCATTCTTCAATCTTCAATACCAAGTCCTCAATCTTCAATCCTCAATCCTCAATCCTCAATTCTCAATCCTCAATCCTCAGTCCTTAGTCCTTAAACCTCAATCCTCAACCCTCAGCCCTCATCCTCAATCCTCAATCCTCAATCCTCAATCCTCAATCTTCAATCCTCAATACTCAATCTTCAATCCTCAGTCCTCAATCCTCAGTCCTCAAACCTCAATTCTGAATCCCCAATCCTGACTCCTCAGTCTTCAGCCCTCAGTCCTCAACAATCAGGTGACAATCCTCAATCCTCAATAGAATATCCTCAATTCACAGTCTTCAATACTCAATACTCAATCTGCAATCTTCGAATCTGCAAATCTCTATCCACAAACGTCAATTCTCATCACTCAACCCTCAACACTCAGACCGCAATGTTCAATCCTCAATCCTCAATTCTCTATCTTCAATCCTCAATACTGAATCTTCAATCCTCAATCCTCAATCCTCAATACTCAATCCTCAACCCTCTACCTTCAAACCTAAATAATCAATCTCCAATACTAGATCCTCAATCCCCAATCCTCAATCCTCAATACCCAATCCTAAATCTTCAATCCTCAATCCTCAATTATCAATTCTCAATCCTCAATCCTCAATTCTCTGTCCTCAATCCTCAATCCTCAACCCTCAGTCCTCGTCCTCATACCTCAACCCTCAATCCTCAATCCTCAATCGTCAATCCTCAATACTCAATCTTCAATCCACAATCATCAATCTTCAATCCTCAATACTCAATCTTTAATCCTCAATCCTCAATCCTCAATACTCAATCCTCAATCCTCAGTCCTCAATCCTCAATCTTCAATCCTCAATACTCAATCTTCAATCCTCAATCCTCAATCCTCAATCCTCAATCCTCATTCTTCAATCCTCATTACCCAATCCTCAATCTTCATTCCTCAATCCTCAATCCTCAATCCTCAATTCTCGACCCTCAATCCTCAATAATCATTCTTCAATCCTCAATCCTCAGTCTTCAAACCTCAATTCTGAATCCTCAATCCTGAATCCTCAATCTTCAGGCCTCAGTCCTCAACTATCAGTTGACAATCCTCAATCCTCAATAGAATATCCTCAATTCACAGTTTTCAAGACACAATACTCAATCTGCAGTCTTCAAATCACTATCCACAAACATCAATTCTCATCACTCATCCCTCAACACTTAGTCCACAATGTTCAATCCTCAATCCTCAATTCTCAATCTTCAATCCTCACTACTCAATCTTTAATCCTCAATCCTCAATCTTCAATCCTCAGTACTCAATACTCAATCCTCAATCCTCAATCCTCAATCCTCAATCATCAATCCTCAACCTTCAATACTCAATCCTCAATCCTCAATCCTCAATCCTCAATCCTCAATCATCAATCCTCAATCTTCAATCCTCAACACTCAATTTTTAATCATCAATCCTCAATCCTCAATCTTCAATCCTCAATACTCAATCCTCACTCCTCAGACCTCAAACATCAATACTCAACCCTCAGTCCGCGTCCTCAATCCACAACCCTCAATCCTCAATCCTCAATCTACAATCATCAATATTCAATCTTCAATCCTCAATCCTCAATCCTCAATCCTCGATACTCAATCCTCAATCCTCAATGTTTAATCCTCAATACCCAATCCGCAATCATCAATCCTCAATCCTCAATCCTCAATCCTCAATTCTCAATCCTCAATCCTCAGTCCTCAGTCCTCAAACCTCAATACTCAACCCTCAGCCCTCATCCTCAATCCTCAATCCTCCATCCTCAATCCTCAATCTTCAATCCTCGATACTCAATCTTCAATCCTCAATCCTCAATCCTCAATCCTCAATCCTCAACCCTCAATCGTCAGTCTTCAGACCTCAATACTCAATCTTCAATTCTCAATCCTCAATCCTCAATCCTCAATCCTCATTCTTCAATCCTCAATACCCAATCCTCAATCTTCAACACTCAATCCTCAATCCTCAATTCTCAATCCTCAATCCTCAATCCTCAACCCTCAATCCTCAGTCCTTAAACCTCAATCCCGAATCCTCAATCCTGAATCCTCAATCTTTAGCCCTCAGTCCTCAACAATCAATTGTCAATCCTCAATCCTCAATAGAATATTCTCAATTCAGAGTTTTCAATACTCAATCCCCATTCTTCAATCTTCAAATCTCAATCCACAAACATCAATTCCCTTCACTCAACCCTCAACACTAAGTCCTCAATCTTCAATCCTCAACCCTCAATCCTCAACTTTCAATCCTCAATACTCAATCTTCAATACTCAATTCTCAATCCTCAATCCTCAATCTTCAACCCTCAATCCCAAATCCTCAATCCTCAATCCTCATTCTTCAATCCTCAATACCCAATCCTCAACCTTCAACCCTCAATCCTCAATCCTCAATCCTCAATCTTCATTCATCAATAATCAATCTTCAGTCCACAATCCTCAATCTTCAATCCTCAATCCTCAGTCCTCAATCCTCAATCTTCAATCCTCAATACTCAATCTTCAATCCTCAATCCTCAATCCTCAATCCTCAATCCTCATTCTTCAATCCTCAATACCCAATCCTCAATCTTCAATCCTCAATCCTCAATCCACAATTCTCAATCCTCAATCCTCAATAATCAATCTTCAATCCTCAATCATCAGTCCTCAAACCTGAATTCTGAATCCTCAATCCTGAATCCTCAATGTTCAGACCTCAGACCTCAACAATCAGTTGACAATCCTCAATCCTCAATAGAATATCCTCAATTCACAGATTTCAATACTCATTAGTCAATTTGCAATCTTCAAACCTCTATCCACAAACATCAATTCTCATCACTGAACCCTCAACACTCAGTCCTCGATGTTCAATACTCAATCTTCAATCCACAATCCTCAAGCGTCAATCTTCAATCCTCAATACTCAATCTTCAATCCTCAATCCACAATCCTCAATCCTCAATCCTCATTCTTCAATCCTCAACACCAAATCCTCAATCTTCAATCCTCAATACTCAATCCTCAATTCTCAATCCTCAATCCTCAGTCCTCAGTCATTAAACCTCAAACCTCAAACCTCAACCCTCATTCTCAATCCTCAATACTCAATCCTCAACCCTCAACCCTCAATCCTCAACACTCGATCTTCAATCCTCAATCCTCAATCCTCAACCCTCAATCCTCAGTCATCAATCCTCAACCTTCAATACTCTATCCTCAATCTCCACTGATCAATACTCAATATTCAACCCTCAATCCTCAATACACAATCCTCAATCCTCAATACTCAATCCTCAATCCTCAGTCCTCAGTCCTCAATCTTCAACACTCAATCCGCCAATCCTCAATACTCAACCATCAATCCTCAATTCTCAATACTAAATAGAATATCCTGAATTCTCAGGAATCTATACTCAAACCTCAAACCTCAAACCTCAGCCCTTATCCTCAATCCTCAATCCTCAATCCTCAGTCCTCAATCCTCAATCTTCAACCTCAATACTCAATCTTCAATCCTCAATCCTCAATCCTCAATCCTCAATCCTCATTCTTCAATCCTCAATACCCAATCCTCAATCTTCAATCCTCAATCCTCAATCCCGAATTCTCAATCCTCAATCCTCAATCCTCAGACCTCAAACATCAATACTCAACCCTCAGTCCTCGTCCTCAATCCTGAATCCTCAATCCTGAATCCTCAATCTTCAGACCTCAGTAATCAACAATCAGTTGTCAATTCTCAATCCTCAATAGAATATCATCAATTCACAGATTTGAATACCCAATACTCATTCTGAAATCTTTAAATCTCTATCCACAAACACCAACTCTCATCACTCAACACTCAACGCTCAGTCCCCAATCCTCAATCTTCAATCCTCAATCCACAATCCTCAATCCTCAATCCTCAATCTTCAATCCTCAATACTCAGTCATCTATTCTCAATCCTCAATCCTCAATCCTCAATCCTCAACCCTCAATCCTCAATCATCAATCCTCAATCTTCAATCCTCAACACTCAATATTTAATCATCAATCCTCAATCCTCAATCTTCAATCCTCAATCCTCAATCCTGAATCCTCAATCCTCAATCCTCAATCCTCAATCCTCGATACTCAATCTTCAATCCTCAATACTCAATCTTCAATCCTCGACCCTCAATCCTAAATCCCCAGTCCTCATTCTTCAATCGTCAATACCCAATCGTCAATCTTCAATCCTCAATCCTCAATCCTCAATTCTCAATCCTCAATCCTCAATCTTCAGACCTCAAACATCAATACTCAACCCTCAGTCCTCGTCCTCAATCCACAACCCTCAATTCTCAATACTCGATCTTCAATCATCAATATTCAATCTTCAATCCTCAACCCTCAATCCTCGATCCTCAATCCTCAATCCTCAATGTTCAATCCTCAATACCCAATCATCAATCTTCAATCCTCAATCCTCAATCCTCAATCCTCAATTCTCAATCTTCAATCCTCAGTCCTCAGTCCTCAAACCTCAACCCTCAACCCGCAGCCCTCAACGTCAATTCTCAATCCTCAATCCTCAATCCTCAATATTCAATCCTCAATACTCAATCTTCAGTCCACAATCCTCAATCTTCAATCCTCAACCCTCAGTCCTCAATCCTCAATCTTCAATCCTCAATACTCAATCCTCAATCCTCAATACTCAATCCTCAATCCTCAATCCTCATTCTTCAATCCTCAATACCCAATCCTCAATCTTCAATCCTCAATCCTCAATCCTCAATTCTCAATCCTCAATCCTCAATAATCAATCTTCAATCCTCAATCATCAGTCCTCAAACCTCAATTCTGAATCCTCAATCCTGAATCCTCAATGCTCAGACCTCAGACCTCAACAATCAGTTGACAATCCTCAATCCTCAATAGAATATCCTCAATTCACAGTTTTCAATACTCATTAGTCAATCTGCAATCTTCAAACCTCTATCCACAAACATCAATTCTCATCACTGAACCCTCAACACTCAGTCCTCGATGTTCAATACTCAATCTTCAATCCACAATCCTCAAGCGTCAATCTTCAATCCTCAATACTCAATCTTCAATCCTCTATCCTCAATCCTCAATCCTCAATCCTCATTCTTCAATCCTCAATACCCAATCCTCAACCTTCAGTCCTCAATCCTCAATCCTCAATTCTCAATCCCCAATCCTCCATCCTCTGTCCTCAAACCTCAATCCTCAACCCTCAGTCCTCAATCTTCAATACTCAATCCGCCAATCCTCAATCCTCAATATTCAATCCTCAATACTCAATCTTCAATCCTCAATCCGCAATCATCAGTCCTCAATCTTCAATCCTCAGTCATCAATCCTCAAACCTCAGTCCTCATCCTCAATCCTCAATCCTCAACCCTCAATCCTCAAACCACAATCCTCAACTGTCAGTCCTCGTTCTCAATCCTCAACACTCAATCCTCAATCCTCAATCTTCAATCATCAATACTCAATCTTCAATCCTCAAACCTCAATCCTCATTCCTCAAACCTCAATCCTCAACCCTGAGTCCTTAGTCCTCAATCTTCAATCCTCAATTCTGAATCCTCAATCATGAATCCTCAATCTTCAGACCTCAGTCCTCAACAATCAGTTGTCAATTCTCAATCCTCAATAGAATATCATCAATTCACAGTTTTCAATACTCAATGCTCAATCTGCAATCTTCAAATACCTATCCACAAACTTTAATTCTCATCACTCAACCCTCAGCACTCAGTCCCCAATCCTCAATCTTCAATCCTCAATCCTCAATCCTCAATCCTCAATCCTCAATACTCAATCCTCAATCTTCAGTCCTCAATCCTCAATCCTCAATCCTCAATTCTCAATCCTCAATCCTCAGTCCTCAGTCCTAAAACCTCAACACTCAACCTGCAGCCCTCATCGTCAATTCTCAATCCTCAATCCTCAATCCTCAATCTTCAATCCTCAATACTCAATCTTCAATCCACAATCATCAATATTCAATCCTCAATACTGAATCTTCAATCCTCAGTCCTCAATCCTCAATACTCAATCCTCAATCCTCAGTCCTCAATCCTCAATCTTCAACCTCAATACTCAATCTTCAATCCTCAATTCTCAATCCTCAATCCTCTATCCTCATTCTTCAATCCTCAATACCCAATCCTCAATCTTCAATCCTCAATCCTCAACCTTCAATCCTCAATCCTCAATCCCCAATTCTCAATCCTCAATCGTCAATCCTCAGACCTCAAGCATCAATACTCAACCCTCAGTCCTTAGTCCTCAATCTTCAATCCTCAATTCTGAATCCTCAATCATGAATCCTCAATCTTCAGACCTCAGTCCTCAACAATCAGTTGTCAATTCTCAATCCTCAATAGAATATCATCAATTCACAGTTTTCAATACTCAATGCTCAATCTGCAATCTTCAAATACCTACCCACAAACTTTAATTCTCGTCTCTCAGCCCTCAGCACTCAGTCCCCAATCCTCAATCTTCAATCCTCAATCCTCAATCCTCAATCCTCAATCCTCAATCCTCAATCCTCCATCTTCAATCCTCAATACTCAATCCTCAATCTTCAGTCCTCAATCCTCAATCCTCAATCCTCAATTCTCAATCCTCAATCCTGAGTCCTCAGTCCTCAAGCCACAACCCTCAACCTGCAGCCCTCATCGTCAATTCTCAATCCTCAATCCTCAATCCTCAATCTTCAATCCTCAATACTCAATCTTCAATCCAGAATCCTCAATCTTCAATCCTCAATACTGAATCTTCAGTCCTCAATCCTCAATTCTCAATACTCAATCCTCAATCCTCAGTCCTCAATCCTCAATCTTCAACCTCAATACTCAATCTTCAATCCTCAATTCTCAATCCTCAATCCTCAATCCTCATTCTTCAATCCTCAATACACAATCCTCAATCTTCAATCCTCAATCCTCAATCTTCAATCCTCAATCCTCAATCCCCAATTCTCAATCCTCAATCCTCAATCCTCAGACGTCAAACATCAATACTCAACCCTCAGCCCTCGTCCTCAATCCTGAATCCTCAATCCTCAATCCTCAATCTTCAGACCTCAGTCCTCAACAATCAGTTGCCAATTCTCAATCCTCAATAGAATATCATCAATTCACAGTTTTCAATACCCAATACACAATCTGAAATCTTTAAATCTCTATCCACAAACACCAATTCTCATCACTCAACACTCAACGCTCAGTACCCAATCCACAATCTTTAATCCTCAATCCACAATCCTCAATCCTCAATCCTCAATCTTCAATCCCCAATACTCAATCATCATTCCTCAATCCTCAATCCTCAATCCTCAATCCTCAATCCTCAGTCCTCAGTCCTCAAACCTCAATACTCAACCCTCAGCCCTCATTCTCAATCCTCAATCCTCTATCCTCAATCCTCAATCCTCAATCTTCATTCCTCAATCCTCACTCCTCAATCCTCAATATTCAACAAACAACCCTCAACCACCAATCCTCAATACTCAACCATCAATCCTCAATTCCTAATACGCAATAGAGTATCCTGAATTCTCATGGTTCAATACTCAATCCACAATATTCAATAATCAAATCTCAATACTAAAACGTCAATTCTCAACACTCTATCCTCAACACTCAGTCCACTCTTTTCAATCCTCCATCCTCAACCCTCAATCCTCAAGCGTCAATCCTCCATCCTCAATCCTCAATCCTCAATCCTCAATTCTCAATCTTCAATCCTCAGTCCTCAGTCCTCAAACCTCAACCCTCAACCCGCAGCCCTCAACGTCAATTCTCAATCCTCAATCCTCAATCCTCAATATTCAATCCTCAATACTCAATCTTCAGTCCACAATCCTCAATCTTCAATCCTCAACCCTCAGTCCTCAATCCTCAATCTTCAATCCTCAATACTCAATCCTCAATCCTCAATACTCAATCCTCAATCCTCAATCCTCATTCTTCAATCCTCAATACCCAATCCTCAATCTTCAATCCTCAATCCTCAATCCTCAATTCTCAATCCTCAATCCTCAATAATCAATCTTCAATCCTCAATCATCAGTCCTCAAACCTCAATTCTGAATCCTCAATCCTGAATCCTCAATGCTCAGACCTCAGACCTCAACAATCAGTTGACAATCCTCAATCCTCAATAGAATATCCTCAATTCACAGTTTTCAATACTCATTAGTCAATCTGCAATCTTCAAACCTCTATCCACAAACATCAATTCTCATCACTCAACCCTCAACACTCAGTCCTCGATGTTCAATACTCAATCTTCAATCCACAATCCTCAAGCGTCAATCTTCAATCCTCAATACTCAATCTTCAATCCTCTATCCTCAATCCTCAATCCTCAATCCTCATTCTTCAATCCTCAATACCCAATCCTCAACCTTCAGTCCTCAATCCTCAATCCTCAATTCTCAATCCCCAATCCTCCATCCTCTGTCCTCAAACCTCAATCCTCAACCCTCAGTCCTCAATCTTCAATACTCAATCCGCCAATCCTCAATCCTCAATATTCAATCCTCAATACTCAATCTTCAATCCTCAATCCGCAATCATCAGTCCTCAATCTTCAATCCTCAGTCATCAATCCTCAAACCTCAGTCCTCATCCTCAATCCTCAATCCTCAACCCTCAATCCTCAAACCACAATCCTCAACTGTCAGTCCTCGTTCTCAATCCTCAACACTCAATCCTCAATCCTCAATCTTCAATCATCAATACTCAATCTTCAATCCTCAAACCTCAATCCTCATTCCTCAAACCTCAATCCTCAACCCTGAGTCCTTAGTCCTCAATCTTCAATCCTCAATTCTGAATCCTCAATCATGAATCCTCAATCTTCAGACCTCAGTCCTCAACAATCAGTTGTCAATTCTCAATCCTCAATAGAATATCATCAATTCACAGTTTTCAATACTCAATGCTCAATCTGCAATCTTCAAATACCTATCCACAAACTTTAATTCTCATCACTCAACCCTCAGCACTCAGTCCCCAATCCTCAATCTTCAATCCTCAATCCTCAATCCTCAATCCTCAATCCTCAATACTCAATCCTCAATCTTCAGTCCTCAATCCTCAATCCTCAATCCTCAATTCTCAATCCTCAATCCTCAGTCCTCAGTCCTAAAACCTCAACACTCAACCTGCAGCCCTCATCGTCAATTCTCAATCCTCAATCCTCAATCCTCAATCTTCAATCCTCAATACTCAATCTTCAATCCACAATCATCAATATTCAATCCTCAATACTGAATCTTCAATCCTCAGTCCTCAATCCTCAATACTCAATCCTCAATCCTCAGTCCTCAATCCTCAATCTTCAACCTCAATACTCAATCTTCAATCCTCAATTCTCAATCCTCAATCCTCAATCCTCATTCTTCAATCCTCAATACCCAATCCTCAATCTTCAATCCTCAATCCTCAACCTTCAATCCTCAATCCTCAATCCCCAATTCTCAATCCTCAATCCTCAATCCTCAGACCTCAAGCATCAATACTCAACCCTCAGTCCTTAGTCCTCAATCTTCAATCCTCAATTCTGAATCCTCAATCATGAATCCTCAATCTTCAGACCTCAGTCCTCAACAGTCAGTTGTCAATTCTCAATCCTCAATAGAATATCATCAATTCACAGTTTTCAATACTCAATGCTCAATCTGCAATCTTCAAATACCTACCCACAAACTTTAATTCTCGTCTCTCAGCCCTCAGCACTCAGTCCCCAATCCTCAATCTTCAATCCTCAATCCTCAATCCTCAATCCTCAATCCTCAATCCTCAATCCTCCATCTTCAATCCTCAATACTCAATCCTCAATCTTCAGTCCTCAATCCTCAATCCTCAATCCTCAATTCTCAATCCTCAATCCTGAGTCCTCAGTCCTCAAGCCACAACCCTCAACCTGCAGCCCTCATCGTCAATTCTCAATCCTCAATCCTCAATCCTCAATCTTCAATCCTCAATACTCAATCTTCAATCCAGAATCCTCAATCTTCAATCCTCAATACTGAATCTTCAGTCCTCAATCCTCAATTCTCAATACTCAATCCTCAATCCTCAGTCCTCAATCCTCAATCTTCAACCTCAATACTCAATCTTCAATCCTCAATTCTCAATCCTCAATCCTCAATCCTCATTCTTCAATCCTCAATACACAATCCTCAATCTTCAATCCTCAATCCTCAATCTTCAATCCTCAATCCTCAATCCCCAATTCTCAATCCTCAATCCTCAATCCTCAGACGTCAAACATCAATACTCAACCCTCAGCCCTCGTCCTCAATCCTGAATCCTCAATCCTCAATCCTCAATCTTCAGACCTCAGTCCTCAACAATCAGTTGCCAATTCTCAATCCTCAATAGAATATCATCAATTCACAGTTTTCAATACCCAATACACAATCTGAAATCTTTAAATCTCTATCCACAAACACCAATTCTCATCACTCAACACTCAACGCTCAGTACCCAATCCACAATCTTTAATCCTCAATCCACAATCCTCAATCCTCAATCCTCAATCTTCAATCCCCAATACTCAATCATCATTCCTCAATCCTCAATCCTCAATCCTCAATCCTCAATCCTCAGTCCTCAGTCCTCAAACCTCAATACTCAACCCTCAGCCCTCATTCTCAATCCTCAATCCTCTATCCTCAATCCTCAATCCTCAATCTTCATTCCTCAATCCTCACTCCTCAATCCTCAATATTCAACAAACAACCCTCAACCACCAATCCTCAATACTCAACCATCAATCCTCAATTCCTAATACGCAATAGAGTATCCTGAATTCTCATGGTTCAATACTCAATCCACAATATTCAATAATCAAATCTCAATACTAAAACGTCAATTCTCAACACTCTATCCTCAACACTCAGTCCACTCTTTTCAATCCTCCATCCTCAACCCTCAATCCTCAAGCGTCAATCCTCCATCCTCAATCCTCAACCCTCAATCCTCAGTCCTTAAACCTCAATCCCGAATCCTCAATCCTGAATCCTCAATCTTTAGCCCTCAGTCCTCAACAATCAATTGTGAATCCTCAATCCTCAATAGAATATTCTCAATTCACAGTTTTCAATACTCAATCCCCATTCTTCAACCTTCAAATCTCAATCCACAAACATCAATTCCCATCACTCAACCCTCAACACTCAGTCCTCGATGTTCAATACTCTATCTTCAATCCACAATCCTCAAGCGTCAATCTTCAATCCTCAATACTCAATCTTCAATCCTCAATCCTCAATCCTCAATTCTCAATCCTCAATCCTCAATAATCAACCTTCAATCCTCAATCCTCAGTCCTCAAACCTCAATTCTGAATCCTCAATCCTGAATCCTCAATGTTCAGCCCTCAGACCTCAACAATCAGTTGACAATGCTCAATCCTCAATAGAATATCCTCAATTCACAGTTTTCAATACTCATTACTCAATCTGCAATCTTCAAACCTCTAGCCACAAACATCAATTCTCATCACTGAACCCTCAACACTCAGTCCTCGATGTTCAATACTCTATCTTCAATCCACAATCCTCAAGCGTCAATCTTCAATCCTCAATACTCAATCTTCAATCCTCAATCCACAATCCTCAATCCTCAATCCTCATTCTTCAATCCTCAATACCAAATCCTCAATCTTCAGTCCTCAATCCTCAATCCTCAATTCTCAATCCTCAATGCTCAGTCCTCAGTCATTAAATCTCAAACCTCAAACCTCAGCCCTCATCCTCAATCCTCAATACTCAATCCTCAATCCTCAACCCTTAATCCTCAACACTCAGTCTTCAATCCTCAATCCTCAATCCTCAACACTCAATCCTCAGCCATCAATCCTCAACCTTCAAAACTCAATCCTCAATCCTGAATCCTCAATCCTCAATCCTCAATCCTCAATCCTCATTCCTCAAACCTCAATCCTCAAACCTCAGTCCACATGCTCAATTCTCAATTCTCAATCCTCAATCCTCAATCATCAACCCTCTATCTTCAATCGTAAATAATCAATCTCCAATACTAGATCCTCAATCCCCAATCCTTAATCCTCAATACCCAATCCCAAATCTTCAATCCTCAATCCTCAATTGTCAATTCTCAATCCTCAATCCTCAATCCTTTGTCCTCAAACCTCAATCCTCAACCCTCAGTCCTCGTCCTCAAACCTCAACTCTCAATTGTCAATCCGCAATCTCCACTCATCAATACTCAATCTTCAATCCTCAATCCTCAACACACAATCCTCAATCCTCAATACTCAATCCTCAATCCTCAGTCCTCAATCTTCAATACTCAATCCGCCAATCTGCAATATTCAACACACAACCCTCAACCGTCAATACTCAATACTCAACCATCAATCCAAAGTTCTCAATACTCAATAGAATATCCTGAATTCTCATTTTTCAATACTCAATCCTCAATCTTCAATCTTCAAATCTCCATCCACAAACATCAATTCTCATCACTCAACCTTCAACACTCAGTCCGCAATCTTCAATCTTCAAGCCTCAATCCTCAATCCTCAATCCTCAATCCTCAATCTTCATTCCTCAATACTCAATCTTCAATCCACAATCCTCAATTCTCAATCCTCAATCTTCAATCCTCAATCCTCAATCCTCAATCCTCAATCCTGATTCTTCAATCCTCAATACCCAATCCTCAATCTTCAATCCTCAATCCTCAATCCTCAATTCTCAATCCTAAATCTTCAACCCTCAATCCTCAATCCTCAATCGTCTGTCTTCAACCCTCAATACTCAATCTTCAATCCTCAATCCTCAATCCTCGATCCTCAATCCTCATTCTTCAATCCTCAATACCAAATCCTCAATCTTCAATCCTCAATCCTCAATCCTCAATTCTCAATCCTCAGTCCTCAGTCCTCAGTCCTTAAACCTCAAACCTCAAACCTCAGCCCTCATCCTCATTCCTCAATACTCAATCCTCAACCCTCAACCCTCAATCCTCAACACTCAATCTTCAGTCCTCAATCCTCAACCCTCAATCCTCAATCCTCAATCCTCAGTCATCAATCCTCAACATTCAATACTCAATCCGCAATCCTCAATCCTCAATCCTCAATCCTCAATCCTCAATCCTCATTCCTCAAACCTCAATCCTCAAACCTCAGTCCTCATTCTCAATTCTCAATTCTCAATCCTCAATCCTCAATCCTCAACCCTCTATCTTCAATCCCAAATAATCAATCTCCAATACTAGATCCTCAATCCTCAATCCTCAATCCTCAACCTTCAATCCTCAATACTCAATCCTCAATCCTCAATCCTCAATCCTCAATCCTCAATCCTCAATCCCGAATCTTCAATCCTCAGTCCCCAATCCTCAATCCTCAATCCTCAATCCTCATTCTTCTATCCTCAATACCCAATCCTCAATCTTCAATCCTCAATCCTCAATCCTCAATTCTCGATCCTCAATCCTCAGTCCTCAGACCTCACACCTCAATCCTCAACCCTCAGCCTTCATCGTCAATCCTCAAATCTCAATCCTCAATCCTCAGTCGTCAATCCTCAATCCTCAAGCTTCAATCCTCAATACTCAATCTTCAATCCTCAATCCTCAATCATCAATCCTCAATATTCAATTCTCAATACTCAATTTTCAATACTCAATCCGCAATCATCAATCATCAATCCTCAATCCTCAGTCATCAATCCTCAATCTTCAATACTCAATCGTCAATCCTCGGTCCTCAATCCTCAATCCTCAATCCTCGTACCTCAAACCTCAATCCTCAACCCTCAGTCCTCATCCTCAATTCTCAATTCTCAATCCTCAATCCTCAACCCTCAATCTTCAATCCTCAATAATCAATCTCCAATCCTAGATCCCCAATCCCCAATCCTCAATCCTTAATCCTCAATCATCAATCCTCAGTCCCCAGTCCCCAATCTTCAGTCCTCAATGCTCAATCCTCAATCCTCAATCCTCAATCCCCAATCCTCAATCCTCAGTCATCAATCCTCAACCTTCAAACTCAATCCTCAATCCTCAATCCTCAATCCCCAATCCTCAATCCTCATTCCTCAAACCTAAATCCTCAAACCTCTGTCCTCATCCTCAATTCTCAATCCTCAATGCTCAATCCTCCAGCCACAATCCTCAACCGTCAGCCCTCGTCCTCAATCGTCAACTCTCAATCCTCAATACTCAATCTTCAATCGTCAATACTCAATCTTCAATCCTCAATCCTCAATCCTCAATCCTCATTCCTCAAACCTCAATCCTCAATCCTCAATCCTTAATCCTCAATCTTCAATCCTCAATCCCCAGTCCTCAATCATCAATCCTCAATGCTCAATCCTCAATCCTCAATCCTCAGTCCTCAATCCTCAATCCTCAATCCTCAAACCTCAACCTTCAATCCTCAATACTCAACCTTCAATCCTCAATCCTCAATTCTCAATCGTCAATACTCAATCCTCAATCGTCAATCCTCAATCCCCAATCCTCAATCTTCAATCCTCAATCCTCAATCCTCAATCCTCAACCTTCAATCCTCAATACTCAATCTTCAATCCTCAATCCTCAATCCTCAATCCTCAATCCTCAATATTCAACACACAACCCTCAACCATCAATCCTCAATTCCTAATACTCAATAGAGTATCCTGAATTCTCATGGTTCAATACTCAATCCACAATATTCAATAATCAAATCTCAATCCTCAGACATCAATACTCAACACTCAATCCTCAACACTCATTCCACTCTTTTCAATCCTCCATCCTCAACCCTCAATCCTCAAGCGTCAATCCTCAATCCTCAATCCTCAACCCTCAATCCTCAGTCCTTAAACCTCAATCCCGAATCCTCAATCCTGAATCCTCAATCTTTAGCCCTCAGTCCTCAACAATCAATTGTCAATCCTCAATCCTCAATAGAATATCCTCAATTCACAGTTTTCAATACTCTATCCCCATTCTTCAATCTTCAAATCTCAATCCACAAACATCAGTTCCCATCACTCAACCCTCAAAACTAAGTCCTCAATCTTCAATCCTCAACCCTCAATTCTCAACCTTCAAACCTCAATACTCAATCTTCAATCCTCAATTCTCAATCCTCAATCCTCAGTCCTCAGTCCTCAGTCCTAAAACCTCAACACTCAACCTGCAGCCCTCATCGTCAATTCTCAATCCTCAATCCTCAATCCTCAATCTTCAATCCTCAATACTCAATCTTCAATCCACAATCCTCAATCTTCAATCCTCAATACTGAATCTTCAATCCTCAGTCCTCAATCCTCAATACTCAATCCTCAATCATCAGTCCTCAATCCTCAATCTTCAACCTCAATACTCAATCTTCAATCCTCAATTCTCAATCCTCAATCCTCAATCCTCATTCTTCAATCCTCAATACCCAATCCTCAATCTTCAATCCTCAATCCTCAATCTTCAATCCTCAATCCTCAATCCCCAATTCTCAATCCTCAATCCTCAATCCTCAGACCTCAAACATCAATACTCAACCCTCAGTCCTTAGTCCTCAATCTTCAATCCTCAATTCTGAATCCTCAATCATGAATCCTCAATCTTCAGACCTCAGTCCTCAACAATCAGTTGTCAATTCTCAATCCTCAATAGAATATCATCTATTCACAGTTTTCAATACTCAATGCTCAATCTGCAATCTTCAAATACCTATCCACAAACTTTAATTCTCATCACTCAGCCCTCAGCACTCAGTCCCCAATCCTCTATCTTCAATCCTCAATCCTCAATCCTCAATCCTCTATCCTCAATCCTCAATCCTCCATCTTCAATCCTCAATACTCAATCCTCAATCTTCAGTCCTCAATCCTCAATCCTCAATCCTCAATTCTCAATCCTCAATCCTCAGTCCTCAGTCCTCAAACCTCAACCCTCAACCTGCAGCCCTCATCGTCAATTCTCAATCCTCAATCCTCAGTCCTCAATCTTCAATCCTCAATACTCAATCTTCAATCCAGAATCCTCAATCTTCAATCCTCAATACTGAATCTTCAATCCTCAATCCTCAATCCTCAATACTCAATCCTCAATCCTCAGTCCTCAATCCTCAATCCTTCAACCTCAATACTCAATCTTCAATCCTCAATTCTCAATCCTCAATCCTCAATCCTCATTCTTCAATCCTCAATACACAATCCTCAATCTTCAATCCTCAATCCTCAATCTTCAATTCTCAATCCTCAATCCCCAATTCTCAATCCTCAATCCTCAATCCTCAGACGTCAAACATCAATACTCAACCCTCAGTCCTCGTCCTCAATCCTGAATCCTCAATCCTCAATCCTCAATCTTCAGACCTCAGTCCTCAACAATCAGTTGTCAATTCTCAATCCTCAATAGAATATCATCAATTCACAGTTTTCAATACCCAATACTCAATCTGAAATCTTTAAATCTCTATCCACAAACACCAATCCTCATCACTCAACACTCAACGCTCAGTCCCCAATCCTCAATCTTCAATCCTCAATCCACAATCCTCAATCCTCAATCCTCAATCTTCAATCCCCAATACTCAATCATCAATCCTCAATCCCCAATCCTCAAACCTCAATCCTCAATCCTCATCCGTCAGTCCTCGTCCTCAATTCTCAACACTCAATCCCCAATCCTCAATCTTCAATCATCAATACTCAATATTCAATCCTCAATCTTCATTCCTCAATCCTCACTCCTCAATCCTCAATATTCAACAAACAACCCTCAACCACCAATCGTCAATACTCAACCATCAATCCTCAATTCCTAATACTCAATAGAGTATCCTGAATTCTCATGGTTCAATACTCAATCCACAATATTCAATAATCAAATCTCAATCCTAAAACGTCAATTCTCAACACTCTATCCTCAACACTCAGTCCACTCTTTTCAATCCTCCATCCTCAACCCTCAATCCTCAAGCGTCAATCCTCCATCCTCAATCCTCAACCCTCAATCCTCAGTCCTTAAACCTCAATCCCGAATCCTCAATCCTGAATCCTCAATCTTTAGCCCACAGTCCTCAACAATCAATTGTGAATCCTCAATCCTCAATAGAATATTCTCAATTCACAGTTTTCAATACTCAATCCCCATTCTTCAATCTTCAAATCTCAATCCACAAACATCAATTCCCATCACTCAACCCTCAACACTAAGTCCTCAATCTTCAACCCTCAACCCTCAATCCTCAACCTTCAATCCTCAATACTCAATCTTCAATCCTCAATTCTCAATCCTCAATCCTCAATCCTCAGACCTCAAACATCAATACTCAACCCTCAGTCCTCGTCCTCAATCCACAACCCTCAATCCTCAATCCTCAACCTTCAATCATCAATATTCAATCTTCAATCCTCAATCCTCAATCCTCGATCCTCAATCCTCAATCCTCAATGTTCAATCCTCAATACCCAATCCTCAATCTTCAATCCTCAATCCTCAATCCTCAGTCCTGAATTCTCAATCCTCAATCCTCAGTCCTCAGTCCTCAAACCTCAATCATCAACCCTCAGCCCTCATCGTCAATTCTCAATACTCAATCCTCAATCCTCAATCTTCAATCCTCAATACTCAATCTTCAATCCACAATCCTCAATCTTCAATCCTCAATACTCAATCTTTAATCCTCAATCCTCAATCCTCAATACTCAATCCTCAATCCTCAGTCCTCAACCCTCAATCTTCAATCCTCAATCCTCAATCCTCAATCCTCAATCCTGATTCTTCAATCCTCAATACCCAATCCTCAATCTTCAATCCTCAATCCTCAATTCTCAATTCTCAATCCTAAATCTTCAACCCTCAATCCTCAAGCCTCAATCGTCTGTCTTCAACCCTCAATACTCAATCTTCAATCCTCAATCCTCAATCCTCAATCCTCAATCCTCATTCTTCAATCCTCAATACCAAATCCTCAATCTTCAATCCACAATCCTCAATCCACAATTCTCAATCCTCAGTCCTTAGTCCTCAGTCCTTAAACCTCAAACCTCAAACCTCAGCCCTCATCCTCATTCCTCAATACTCAATCCTCAACCCTCAACCCTCAATCCTCAACACTCAATCTTCAGTCCTCAATCCTCAACCCTCAATCCTCAATCCTCAATCCTCAGTCATCAATCCTCAACATTCAATACTCAATCCGCAATCCTCAATCCTCAATCCTCAATCCTCAATCCTCAATCCTCAATCCTCATTCCTCAAACCTCAATACTCAAACCTCAGTCCTCATTCTCAATTCTCAATTCTCAATCCTCAATCCTCAATCCTCAACCCTCTATCTTCAATCCCAAATAATCAATCTCCAATACTAGATCCTCAATCCCCAATCCTCAATCCTCAATACCCAATCCTAAATCTTCAATCCTCAATCCACAATACTCAATCCTCAATCCTCAATACTCAATCCTCAGTCCTCAGCCCTCAATCTTCAATACTCAATCAGCCAATCCTCAATATTCAACACACAACCCTCAACCACCAATCCTCAATACTCAACCATCAATCCAAAATTCTCAATACTCAATAGAATATCCTGAATTCTCAGTTTTCAATACTCAATCCTCAATCTTCAATCTTCAAATCTCCATCCACAAACATCAATTCTCATCACTCAACATTCAACACTCAGTCCCCAATCCTCAATCTTCAATCCTCAATCCTCAATCCTCAATCCTCAATCCTCAACCTTCAATCCTCAATACTCAATCCTCAATCCTCAATCCTCAATCCTCAATCCTCAATCCTCAATCCTGAATCTTCAATCCTCAGTCCCCAATCCTCAATCCTCAATCCTCAATCCTCATTCTTCTATCCTCAATACCCAATCCTCAATCTTCAATCCTCAATCCTCAATCCTCAATTCTCGATCCTCAATCCTCAGGCCTCAGACCTCACACCTCAATCCTCAACCCTCAGCCTTCATCGTCAATCCTCAAACCTCAATCCTCAATCCTCAGTCGTCAATCCTCAATACTCAATCTTCAATCCTCAATCCTCAATCATCAATCCTCAATATTCAATTCTCAATACTCAATTTTCAATACTCAATCCGCAATCATCAATCATCAATCCACAATCCTCAGTCATCAATCCTCAATCTTCAATACTCAATCGTCAATCCTCAGTCCTCAATCCTCAATCCTCAATCCTCGTACCTCAAACCTCAATCCTCAAACCTCAGTCCTCATCCTCAATTCTCAATTCTCAATCCTCAATCCTCAACACTCAATCTTCAATCCTCAATAATCAATCTCGAATCCTAGATCCCCAATCCCCAATCCTCAATCCTTAATCCTCAATCAACAATCCTCAGTCCCCAGTCCCCAATCTTCAGTCCTCAATGCTCAATCCTCAATCCTCAATCCTCAATCCGCAATCCTCAATCCTCAGTCATCAATCCTCAACCTTCAATACTCAATCCTCAATCCTCAATCCTCAATCCCCAATCCTCAATGCTCATTCCTCAAACCTAAATCCTCAAACCTCTGTCCTCATCCTCAATTCTCAATCCTCAATGCTCAATCCTCCAGCCACAAACCTCAACCGTCAGCCCTCGTCCTCAATCGTCAACTCTCAATCCTCAATACTCAATCTTCAATCGTCAATACTCAATCTTCAATCCTCAATCCTCAATCCTCAATCCTCATTCCTCAAACCTCAATCCTCAATCCTCAATCCTTAATCCTCAATCTTCAATCCTCAATCCCCAGTCCTCAATCTTCAATCCTCAATGCTCAATCCTCAATCCTCAATCCTCAGTCCTCAATCCTCAATCCTCAATCCTCAATCTTCAATCCTCAATACTCAATCTTCAATCCTCAATCCTCAATTCTCAATCGTCAATACTCAATCCTCAATCGTCAATCCTCAATCCCTAATCCTCAATCTTCAATCCTCAATCCTCAATCCTCAATCCTCAACCTTCAATCCTCAATACTCAATCTTCAATCCTCAATCCTCAATCCTCAATCCTCAATCCTCAATATTCAACATACAACCCTCAACCATCAATCCTCAATTCCTAATACTCAATAGAGTATCCTGAATTCTCATGGTTCAATACTCAATCCACAATATTCAATAATCAAATCTCAATCCTCAAACATCAATACTCAACACTCAATCCTCAACACTCATTCCACTCTTTTCAATCCTCCATCCTCAACCCTCAATCCTCAAGCGTCAATCCTCAATCCTCAATCCTCAACCCTCAATCCTCAGTCCTTAAACCTCAATCCCGAATCCTCAATCCTGAATCCTCAATCTTTAGCCCTCAGTCCTCAACAATCAATTGTCAATCCTCAATCCTCAATAGAATATCCTCAATTCACAGTTTCCAATACTCAGCCCCATTCTTCAATCTTCAAATCTCAATCCACAAACATCAGTTCCCATCACTCAACCCTCAAAACTAAGTCCTCAATCTTCAATCCTCAATACTCAATCTTTAATCCTCAATCCTCAATCCTCAATACTCAATCCTCAATCCTCAGTGCTCAATCCTCAATCTTCAATCCTCAATACTCAACCTTCAATCCTCAATCCTAATCCTCAATCCTCAATCCTCATTCTTCAATCCTCATTACCCAATCCTCAATCTTCATTCCTCAATCCTCAATCCTCAATTCTCAACCCTCAATCCTCAATAATCGTTCTTCAATCCTCAATCCTCATTCTTCAATCCTCAACACCAAATCCTCAATCTTCAATCCTCAATCCTCAATCCTCAATTCTCAATCCTCAATCCTCAGTCCTCAGTCATTAAACCTCAAACCTCAAACCTCAACCCTCATTCTCAATCCTCTATACTCAATCCTCAACCCTCAACCCTCAATCAACACTCGATCTTCAATCCTCAATCCTCAATCCTCAACCCTCAATCCTCAGTCATCAATCCTCAACCTTCAATACTCAATCCTCAATCTCCACTGATCAATACTCAATCTTCAACCCTCAATCCTCAATACTCAATCCTCAATCCTCAATACTCAATCCTCAGTCCTCAGTCCTCAATCTTCAATACTCAATCCGCCATTCCTCAATACTCAACCATCAATCCTCAATTCTCAATACTCAATAGAATATCCTGAATTCTCAGGAATCTATACTCAAACCTCAAACCTCAAACCTCAGCCCTTATCCTCAATCCTCAATCCTCAATCCTCAGTCCTCAATCCTCAATCTTCAACCTCAATACTCAATCTTCAATCCTCAATCCTCAACCCTCAATCCTCAATCCTCATTCTTCAATCCTCAATACCCAATCCTCAATCTTCAATCCTCAATCCTCAATCCTCAATCCTCATTCTTCTATCCTCAATACCCAATCCTCAATCTTCAATCCTCAATCCTCAATCCTCAATTCTCGATCCTCAATCCTCAGGCCTCAGACCTCACACCTCAATCCTCAACCCTCAGCCTTCATCGTCAATCCTCAAACCTCAATCCTCAATCCTCAGTCGTCAATCCTCAATACTCAATCTTCAATCCTCAATCCTCAATCATCAATCCTCAATATTCAATTCTCAATACTCAATTTTCAATACTCAATCCGCAATCATCAATCATCAATCCACAATCCTCAGTCATCAATCCTCAATCTTCAATACTCAATCGTCAATCCTCAGTCCTCAATCCTCAATCCTCAATCCTCGTACCTCAAACCTCAATCCTCAAACCTCAGTCCTCATCCTCAATTCTCAATTCTCAATCCTCAATCCTCAACACTCAATCTTCAATCCTCAATAATCAATCTCCAATCCTAGATCCCCAATCCCCAATCCTCAATCCTTAATCCTCAATCAACAATCCTCAGTCCCCAGTCCCCAATCTTCAGTCCTCAATGCTCAATCCTCAATCCTCAATCCTCAATCCGCAATCCTCAATCCTCAGTCATCAATCCTCAACCTTCAATACTCAGTCCTCAATCCTCAATCCTCAATCCCCAATCCTCAATGCTCATTCCTCAAACCTAAATCCTGAAACCTCTGTCCTCATCCTCAATTCTCAATCCTCAATGCTCAATCCTCCAGCCACAAACCTCAACCGTCAGCCCTCGTCCTCAATCGTCAACTCTCAATCCTCAATACTCAATCTTCAATCGTCAATACTCAATCTTCAATCCTCAATCCTCAATCCTCAATCCTCATTCCTCAAACCTCAATCCTCAATCCTCAATCCTTAATCCTCAATCTTCAATCCTCAATCCCCAGTCCTCAATCTTCAATCCTCAATGCTCAATCCTCAATCCTCAATCCTCAGTCCTCAATCCTCAATCCTCAATCCTCAATCTTCAATCCTCAATACTCAATCTTCAATCCTCAATCCTCAATTCTCAATCGTCAATACTCAATCCTCAATCGTCAATCCTCAATCCCTAATCCTCAATCTTCAATCCTCAATCCTCAATCCTCAATCCTCAACCTTCAATCCTCAATACTCAATCTTCAATCCTCAATCCTCAATCCTCAATCCTCAATCCTCAATATTCAACATACAACCCTCAACCATCAATCCTCAATTCCTAATACTCAATAGAGTATCCTGAATTCTCATGGTTCAATACTCAATCCACAATATTCAATAATCAAATCTCAATCCTCAAACATCAATACTCAACACTCAATCCTCAACACTCATTCCACTCTTTTCAATCCTCCATCCTCAACCCTCAATCCTCAAGCGTCAATCCTCAATCCTCAATCCTCAACCCTCAATCCTCAGTCCTTAAACCTCAATCCCGAATCCTCAATCCTGAATCCTCAATCTTTAGCCCTCAGTCCTCAACAATCAGTTGTCAATCCTCAATCCTCAATAGAATATCCTCAATTCACAGTTTTCAATACTCAGCCCCATTCTTCAATCTTCAAATCTCAATCCACAAACATCAGTTCCCATCACTCAACCCTCAAAACTAAGTCCTCAATCTTCAATCCTCAATACTCAATCTTTAATCCTCAATCCTCAATCCTCAATACTCAATCCTCAATCCTCAGTCCTCAATCCTCAATCTTCAATCCTCAATACTCAACCTTCAATCCTCAATCCTAATCCTCAATCCTCAATCCTCATTCTTCAATCCTCATTACCCAATCCTCAATCTTCATTCCTCAATCCTCAATCCTCAATTCTCAACCCTCAATCCTCAATAATCGTTCTTCAATCCTCAATCCTCATTCTTCAATCCTCAACACCAAATCCTCAATCTTCAATCCTCAATCCTCAATCCTCAATTCTCAATCCTCAATCCTCAGTCCTCAGTCATTAAACCTCAAACCTCAAACCTCAACCCTCATTCTCAATCCTCTATACTCAATCCTCAACCCTCAACCCTCAATCAACACTCGATCTTCAATCCTCAATCCTCAATCCTCAACCCTCAATCCTCAGTCATCAATCCTCAACCTTCAATACTCAATCCTCAATCTCCACTGATCAATACTCAATCTTCAACCCTCAATCCTCAATACTCAATCCTCAATCCTCAATACTCAATCCTCAGTCCTCAGTCCTCAATCTTCAATACTCAATCCGCCATTCCTCAATACTCAACCATCAATCCTCAATTCTCAATACTCAATAGAATATCCTGAATTCTCAGGAATCTATACTCAAACCTCAAACCTCAAACCTCAGCCCTTATCCTCAATCCTCAATCCTCAATCCTCAGTCCTCAATCCTCAATCTTCAACCTCAATACTCAATCTTCAATCCTCAATCCTCAATCCTCAATCCTCAATCCTCATTCTTCAATCCTCAATACCCAATCCTCAATCTTCAATCCTCAATCCTCAATCCCCAATTCTCAATCCTCAATCCTCAATCCTCAGACCTCAAACATCAATACTCAACCCTCAGTCCTCGTCCTCAATCCTGAATCCTCAATCCTGAATCCTCAATCTTCAGACCTCAGTAATCAACAATCAGTTGTCAATTCTCAATCCTCAATAGAATATCATCAATTCACAGATTTGAATACCCAATACTCGTTCCGAAATCTTTAAATTTCTATCCACAAACACCAACTCTCATCACTCAACACTCAACGCTCAGTCCCCAATCCTCAATCTTCAATCCTCAATCCACAATCCTCAATCCTCAATCCTCAATCTTCAATCCTCAATACTCAGACATCTATCCTCAATCCTCAATCCTCAATCCTCAATCCTCAACCCTCAATCCTCAATCCTCAATCATCAATCCTCAATCTTCAATCCTCAACACTCAATCTTTAATCATCAATCCTCAATCCTCAATCTTCAATCCTCAATCCTCAATCCTGAATCCTCAATCCTCAATCCTCAATCCTCAATCCTCAATCCTCAATCCTCAATCCTCATTACTCAATCTTCAATCCTCGACCCTCAATTCTAAATCCCCAGTCCTCATTCTTCAATCGTCAATACCCAATCCTCAATTTTCAATCCTGAATCCTCAATCCTCAATTCTCAATCCTCAATCCTCAATCTTCAGACCTCAAACATCAATACTCAACCCTCAGTCCTCGTCCTCAATCCACAACCCTCAATTCTCAATACTCAATCTTCAATCATCAATATTCAATCTTCAATCCTCAACCCTCAATCCTCGATCCTCAATCCTCAATCCTCAATGTTCAATCCTCAATACCCAATCCTCAATCTTCAATCCTCAATCCTCAATCCTCAATCCTCATTTCTCAATCCTCAATCCTCAGTCCTCAGTCCTCAAACCTCAACCCTCAACCCGCAGCCCTCAACGTCAATTCTCAATCCTCAATCCTCAATCCTCAATCTTCAATCCTCAATACTCAATCTTCAGTCCACAATCCTCAATCTTCAATCCTCAATCCTCAGTCCTCAATCCTCAATCTTCAATCCTCAATACTCAATCTTCAATCATCAATCCTCAAGTCTCAATCCTCGATCCTCAATAATCAATCTTCAATCCTCAATCCTCAGTCCTCAAACCACAATTCTGAATCCTCAATCCTGAATCCTCAATCTTCAGCCCTCAGTCCTCAACAATCAGTTGACAATCCTCAATCCTCAATAGAATATCCTCAATTCACAGTTTTCAATACTCAATACTCAATCTGCAATCTTCAAACCTCTATCCACAAACATCAATTCTCATCACTGAACCCTCAACACTCAGTCCTCAATGTTCAATACTCAATCTTCAATCCACAATCCTCAATCGTCAGTCATCAATCCTCAATCCTCAATCTTCAATCCTCAATCCTCAATCCTCAATCCTCAATCCTCATTCTTCAATCCTCAATACCAAATCCTCAATCTTCAATCCTCAATCCTCAATCCTCAATTCTCAATCCTCAATCCTCAGTCCTCAGTCCTTAAACCTCAAACCTGAAACCTCAGCCCTCATCCTCAATCCTCAAACCTCAATCCTGAATCCTCAATCCTCAATCCTCAGACATCAATCCTCAACCTTCAATACTCAATCGTCAATCCTCAATCCTCAATCCTCAATCCTCAATCCTCAATCCTCACTCCTCAGACTTCAATCCTCAAACCTCAGTTCTCATCCTCAGTTCTCAATTCTCAATTCTCAATCCTCAATCCCCAACCCTCTATCTTCAATCCTAAATAATCAATCTCCAATACTAGATCCTCAATCCCCAATACTCAATCCTCAATTCCCAATCCTCAATCTTCAATCCTCAATACTCAATCTCCAATCCACAATCCTCAATCTTCAATCCTCAATACTCAATCTTTAATCCTCAATCCTCAATCCTCAATACTCAATCCTCAATCCTCAGTCCTCAATCCTCAATCTTCAATCCTCAATCCTCAATCCTCAATTCTCAACCCTCAATCCTCAATAATCGTTCTTCAATCCTCAATCCTCAGTCCTCAAACCTCAATTCTGAGTCCTCAATCCTGAATCCTCAATCTTCAGCCCTCTGTACTCAACAATCAGTTGTCAACCCTGAATCCTCAACAGAATATCCTCAATTCATAGTTTTCAATACTCAATACTCAAGCTGCAATCTTCGAACCTCTATCCACAAACATCAATTCTCATCACTCAACCCTCAACACTCAGTCCTCAACGTTCAATCCTCAATCCTCAATCCACAATCCTCAATCGTCAATCTTCAATCCTCAATTCCCAGTCCTCAATCTTCAATCGTCAATGCTCAATCCTCAATCCTCTATCCTCAGTCCTCAATCCCCAATCCTGAAACCTCAAACCTCAATCCTCATCCGTCAGTCCTCGTCCTCAATTCTCAACACTCAATCCCTAATCCTCAATCTTCAGTCATCAATACTCATTATTCAACCCTCAATCTTCATTCCTCAATCCTCACTCCTCAATCCTCAATATTCAACAAACAACCCTCAACCACCAATCCTCAATACTCAACCATCAATCCTCAATTCCTAATACTCAATAGAGTATCCTGAATTCTCATGGTTCAATACTCAATCCACAATATTCAATAATCAAATCTCAATCCTAAAACGTCAATTCTCAACACTCTATCCTCAACACTCAGTCCACTCTTTTCAATCCTCCATCCTCAACCCTCAATCCTCAAGCGTCAATCCTCCATCCTCAATCCTCAACCCTCAATCCTCAGTCCTTAAACCTCAATCCCGAATCCTCAATCCTGAATCCTCAATCTTTAGCCCTCAGTCCTCAACAATCAATTGTGAATCCTCAATCCTCAATAGAATATTCTCAATTCACAGTTTTCAATACTCAATCCCCATTCTTCAATCTTCAAGTCTCAATCCACAAACATCAATTCCCATCACTCAACCCTCAACACTAAGTCCTCAATCTTCAACCCTCAACCCTCAATCCTCAACCTTCAATCCTCAATACTCAATCTTCAATCCTCAATTCTCAATCCTCAATCCTCAATCCTCAGACCTCAAACATCAATACTCAACCCTCAGTCCTCGTCCTCAGTCCACAACCCTCAATCCTCAATCCTCAACCTTCAATCATCAATATTCAATCTTCAATCCTCAATCCTCAATCCTCGATCCTCAATCCTCAATCCTCAATGTTCAATCCTCAATACCCAATCCTCAATCTTCAATCCTCAATCCTCAATCCTCAGTCCTGAATTCTCAATCCTCAATCCTCAGTCCTCAGTCCTCAAACCTCAATCCTCAACCCTCAGCCCTCATCGTCAATTCCCAATCCTCAATCCTCAATCCTCAATCTTCAATCCTCAATACTCAATCTTCAATCCACAATCCTCAATCTTCAATCCTCAATACTCAATCTTTAATCCTCAATCCTCAATCCTCAATCCTCGATACTCAATCCTCAATCCTCAATGTTCAATCCTCAATACCCAATCCTCAATCTTCAATCCTCAATCCTCAATCCTCAGTCCTGAATTCTCAATCCTCAATCCTCAGTCCTCAGTCCTCAAACCTCAATCATCAACCCTCAGCCCTCATCGTCAATTCTCAATACTCAATCCTCAATCCTCAATCTTCAATCCTCAATACTCAATCTTCAATCCACAATCCTCAATCTTCAATCCTCAATACTCAATCTTTAATCCTCAATCCTCAATCCTCAATACTCAATCCTCAATCCTCAGTCCTCAACCCTCAATCTTCAATCCTCAATCCTCAATCCTCAATCCTCAATCCTGATTCTTCAATCCTCAATACCCAATCCTCAATCTTCAATCCTCAATCCTCAATTCTCAATTCTCAATCCTAAATCCTCAATCCTCAATCCTTAATCCTCAATCTTCAATCCTCAATCCCCAGTCCTCAATCTTCAATCCTCAATGCTCAATCCTCAATCCTCAATCCTCAGTCCTCAATCCTCAATCCTCAATCCTCAATCCTCAATCTTCAATCCTCAATACTCAATCTTCAATCCTCAATCCTCAATTCTCAATCGTCAATACTCAATCCTCAATCGTCAATCCTCAATCCCTAATCCTCAATCTTCAATCCTCAATCCTCAATCCTCAATCCTCAACCTTCAATCCTCAATACTCAATCTTCAATCCTCAATCCTCAATCCTCAATCCTCAATCCTCAATATTCAACATACAACCCTCAACCATCAATCCTCAATTCCTAATACTCAATAGAGTATCCTGAATTCTCATGGTTCAATACTCAATCCACAATATTCAATAATCAAATCTCAATCCTCAAACATCAATACTCAACACTCAATCCTCAACACTCATTCCACTCTTTTCAATCCTCCATCCTCTACCCTCAATCCTCAAGCGTCAATCCTCAATCCTCAATCCTCAACCCTCAATCCTCAGTCCTTAAACCTCAATCCCGAATCCTCAATCCTGAATCCTCAATCTTTAGCCCTCAGTCCTCAACAATCAATTGTCAATCCTCAATCCTCAATAGAATATCCTCAATTCACAGTTTTCAATACTCAGCCCCATTCTTCAATCTTCAAATCTCAATCCACAAACATCAGTTCCCATCACTCAACCCTCAAAACTAAGTCCTCAATCTTCAATCCTCAATACTCAATCTTTAATCCTCAATCCTCAATCCTCAATACTCAATCCTCAATCCTCAATCCTCAGTCCTCAATCCTCAATCTTCAATCCTCAATACTCAACCTTCAATCCTCAATCCTAATCCTCAATCCTCAATCCTCATTCTTCAATCCTCATTACCCAATCCTCAATCTTCATTCCTCAATCCTCAATCCTCAATTCTCAACCCTCAATCCTCAATAATCGTTCTTCAATCCTCAATCCTCATTCTTCAATCCTCAACACCAAATCCTCAATCTTCAATCCTCAATCCTCAATCCTCAATTCTCAATCCTCAATCCTCAGTCCTCAGTCATTAAACCTCAAACCTCAAACCTCAACCCTCATTCTCAATCCTCTATACTCAATCCTCAACCCTCAACCCTCAATCAACACTCGATCTTCAATCCTCAATCCTCAATCCTCAACCCTCAATCCTCAGTCATCAATCCTCAACCTTCAATACTCAATCCTCAATCTCCACTGATCAATACTCAATCTTCAACCCTCAATCCTCAATACTCAATCCTCAATCCTCAATACTCAATCCTCAGTCCTCAGTCCTCAATCTTCAATACTCAATCCGTCATTCCTCAATACTCAACCATCAATCCTCAATTCTCAATACTCAATAGAATATCCTGAATTCTCAGGAATCTATACTCAAACCTCAAACCTCAAACCTCAGCCCTTATCCTCAATCCTCAATCCTCAATCCTCAGTCCTCAATCCTCAATCTTCAACCTCAATACTCAATCTTCAATGCTCAATCCTCAATCCTCAATCCTCAATCCTCATTCTTCAATCCTCAATACCCAATCCTCAATCTTCAATCCTCAATCCTCAATCCCCAATTCTCAATCCTCAATCCTCAATCCTCAGACCTCAAACATCAATACTCAACCCTCAGTCCTCGTCCTCAATCCTGAATCCTCAATCCTGAATCCTCAATCTTCAGACCTCAGTAATCAACAATCAGTTGTCAATTCTCAATCCTCAATAGAATATCATCAATTCACAGATTTGAATACCCAATACTCGTTCCGAAATCTTTAAATTTCTATCCACAAACACCAACTCTCATCACTCAACACTCAACGCTCAGTCCCCAATCCTCAATTCCCAGTCCTCAATCTTCAATCGTCAATGCTCAATCCTCAATCCTCTATCCTCAGTCCTCAATCCCCAATCCTGAAACCTCAAACCTCAATCCTCATCCGTCAGTCCTCGTCCTCAATTCTCAACACTCAATCCCTAATCCTCAATCTTCAGTCATCAATACTCATTATTCAACCCTCAATCTTCATTCCTCAATCCTCACTCCTCAATCCTCAATATTCAACAAACACCCCTCAACCACCATCCTCAATACTCAACCATCAATCCTCAATTCCTAATACTCAATAGAGTATCCTGAATTCTCATGGTTCAATACTCAATCCACAATATTCAATAATCAAATCTCAATCCTAAAACGTCAATTCTCAACACTCTATCCTCAACACTCAGTCCACTCTTTTCAATCCTCCATCCTCAACCCTCAATCCTCAATCGTCAATCCTCCATCCTCAATCCTCAACCCTCAATCCTCAGTCCTTAAACCTCAATCCCGAATCCTCAATCCTGAATCCTCAATCTTTAGCCCTCAGTCCTCAACAATCAATTGTGAATCCTCAATCCTCAATAGAATATTCTCAATTCACAGTTTTCAATACTCAATCCCCATTCTTCAATCTTCAAGTCTCAATCCACAAACATCAATTCCCATCACTCAACCCTCAACACTAAGTCCTCAATCTTCAACCCTCAACCCTCAATCCTCAACCTTCAATCCTCAATACTCAATCTCCAATCCTCAATTCTCAATCCTCAATCCTCAATCCTCAGACCTCAAACATCAATACTCAACCCTCAGTCCTCGTCCTCAGTCCACAACCCTCAATCCTCAATCCTCAACCTTCAATCATCAATATTCAATCTTCAATCCTCAATCCTCAATCCTCGATCCTCAATCCTCAATCCTCAATGTTCAATCCTCAATACCCAATCCTCAATCTTCAATCCTCAATCCTCAATCCTCAGTCCTGAATTCTCAATCCTCAATCCTCAGTCCTCAGTCCTCAAACCTCAATCCTCAACCCTCAGCCCTCATCGTCAATTCCCAATCCTCAATCCTCAATCCTCAATCTTCAATCCTCAATACTCAATCTTCAATCCACAATACTCAATCTTCAATCCTCAATACTCAATCTTTAATCCTCAATCCTCAATCCTCAATCCTCGATCCTCAATCCTCAATCCTCAATGTTCAATCCTCAATACCCAATCCTCAATCTTCAATCCTCAATCCTCAATCCTCAGTCCTGAATTCTCAATCCTCAATCCTCAGTCCTCAGTCCTCAAACCTCAATCATCAACCCTCAGCCCTCATCGTCAATTCTCAATACTCAATCCTCAATCCTCAATCTTCAATCCTCAATACTCAATCTTCAATCCACAATCCTCAATCTTCAATCCTCAATACTCAATCTTTAATCCTCAATCCTCAATCCTCAATACTCAATCCTCAATCCTCAGTCCTCAACCCTCAGTCTTCAATCCTCAATCCTCATTCCTCAATCCTCAATCCTGATTCTTCAATCCTCAATACCCAATCCTCAATCTTCAATCCTCAATCCTCAATTCTCAATTCTCAATCCTAAATCTTCAACCCTCAATCCTCAAGCCTCAATCGTCTGTCTTCAACCCTCAATACTCAATCTTCAATCCTCAATCCTCAATCCTCAATCCTCAATCCTCATTCTTCAATCCTCAATACCAAATCCTCAATCTTCAATCCACAATCCTCAATCCACAATTCTCAATCCTCAGTCCTCAGTCCTCAGTCCTTAAACCTCAAACCTCAAACCTCAGCCCTCATCCTCATTCCTCAATACTCAATCCTCAACCCTCAACCCTCAATCCTCAACACTCAATCTTCAGTCCTCAATCCTCAACCCTCAATCCTCAATCCTCAATCCTCAGTCATCAATCCTCAACCTTCAATACTCTATCCGCAATCCTCAATCCTCAATCCTCAATCCTCAATCCTCAATCCTCAATCCTCATTCCTCAAACCTCAATCCTCAAACCTCAGTCCTCATTCTCAATTCTCAATTCTCAATCCTCAATCCTCAATCCTCAACCCTCTATCTTCAATCCCAAATAATCAATCTCCAATACTAGATCCTCAATCCCCAATCCTCAATCCTCAATACCCAATCCTAAATCTTCAATCCTCAATCCACAATACTCAATCCTCAATCCTCAATACTCAATCCTCAGTCCTCAGCCCTCAATCTTCAATACTCAATCAGCCAATCCTCAATATTCAACACACAACCCTCAACCACCAATCCTCAATACTCAACCATCAATCCAAAATTCTCAATACTCAATAGAATATCCTGAATTCTCAGTTTTCAATACTCAATCCTCAATCTTCAATCTTCAAATCTCCATCCACAAACATCAATTCTCATCACTCAACATTCAACACTCAGTCCCCAATCCTCAATCTTCAATCCTCAATCCTCAATCCTCAATCCTCAATCCTCAACCTTCAATCCTCAATACTCAATCCTCAATCCTCAATCCTCAATCCTCAATCCTCAATCCTCAATCCTGAATCTTCAATCCTCAGTCCCCAATCCTCAATCCTCAATCCTCAATCCTCATTCTTCTATCCTCAATACCCAATCCTCAATCTTCAATCCTCAATCCTCAATCCTCAATTCTCGATCCTCAATCCTCAGGCCTCAGACCTCACACCTCAATCCTCAACCCTCAGCCTTCATCGTCAATCCTCAAACCTCAATCCTCAATCCTCAGTCGTCAATCCTCAATACTCAATCTTCAATCCTCAATCCTCAATCATCAATCCTCAATATTCAATTCTCAATACTCAATTTTCAATACTCAATCCGCAATCATCAATCATCAATCCTCAATCCTCAGTCATCAATCCTCAATCTTCAATACTCAATCGTCAATCCTCAGTCCTCAATCCTCAATCCTCAATCCTCGTACCTCAAACCTCAATCCTCAAACCTCAGTCCTCATCCTCAATTCTCAATTCTCAATCCTCAATCCTCAACACTCAATCTTCAATCCTCAATAATCAATCTCCAATCCTAGATCCCCAATCCCCAATCCTCAATCCTTAATCCTCAATCAACAATCCTCAGTCGCCAGTCCCCAATCTTCAGTCCTCAATGCTCAATCCTCAATCCTCAATCCTCAATCCGCAATCCTCAATCCTCAGTCATCAATCCTCAACCTTCAATACTCAATCCTCAATCCTCAATCCTCAATCCCCAATCCTCAATGCTCAGTCCTCAAACCTAAATCCTCAAACCTCTGTCCTCATCCTCAATTCTCAATCCTCAATGCTCAATCCTCCAGCCACAAACCTCAACCGTCAGCCCTCGTCCTCAATCGTCAACTCTCAATCCTCAATACTCAATCTTCAATCGTCAATACTCAATCTTCAATCCTCAATCCTCAATCCTCAATCCTCATTCCTCAAACCTCAATCCTCAATCCTCAATCCTTAATCCTCAATCTTCAATCCTCAATCCCCAGTCCTCAATCTTCAATCCTCAATGCTCAATCCTCAATCCTCAATCCTCAGTCCTCAATCCTCAATCCTCAATCCTCAATCCTCAATCTTCAATCCTCAATACTCAATCTTCAATCCTCAATCCTCAATTCTCAATCGTCAATACTCAATCCTCAATCGTCAATCCTCAATCCCTAATCCTCAATCTTCAATCCTCAATCCTCAATCCTCAATCCTCAACCTTCAATCCTCAATACTCAATCTTCAATCCTCAATCCTCAATCCTCAATCCTCAATCCTCAATATTCAACATACAACCCTCAACCATCAATCCTCAATTCCTAATACTCAATAGAGTATCCTGAATTCTCATGGTTCAATACTCAATCCACAATATTCAATAATCAAATCTCAATCCTCAAACATCAATACTCAACACTCAATCCTCAACACTCATTCCACTCTTTTCAATCCTCCATCCTCAACCCTCAATCCTCAAGCGTCAATCCTCAATCCTCAATCCTCAACCCTCAATCCTCAGTCCTTAAACCTCAATCCCGAATCCTCAATCCTGAATCCTCAATCTTTAGCCCTCAGTCCTCAACAATCAATTGTCAATCCTCAATCCTCAATAGAATATCCTCAATTCACAGTTTTCAATACTCAGCCCCATTCTTCAATCTTCAAATCTCAATCCACAAACATCAGTTCCCATCACTCAACCCTCAAAACTAAGTCCTCAATCTTCAATCCTCAATACTCAATCTTTAATCCTCAATCCTCAATCCTCAATACTCAATCCTCAATCCTCAGTCCTCAATCCTCAATCTTCAATCCTCAATACTCAACCTTCAATCCTCAATCCTAATCCTCAATCCTCAATCCTCATTCTTCAATCCTCATTACCCAATCCTCAATCTTCATTCCTCAATCCTCAATCCTCAATTCTCAACCCTCAATCCTCAATAATCGTTCTTCAATCCTCAATCCTCATTCTTCAATCCTCAACACCAAATCCTCAATCTTCAATCCTCAATCCTCAATCCTCAATTCTCAATCCTCAATCCTCAGTCCTCAGTCATTAAACCTCAAACCTCAAACCTCAACCCTCATTCTCAATCCTCTATACTCAATCCTCAACCCTCAACCCTCAATCAACACTCGATCTTCAATCCTCAATCCTCAATCCTCAACCCTCAATCCTCAGTCATCAATCCTCAACCTTCAATACTCAATCCTCAATCTCCACTGATCAATACTCAATCTTCAACCCTCAATCCTCAATACTCAATCCTCAATCCTCAATACTCAATCCTCAGTCCTCAGTCCTCAATCTTCAATACTCAATCCGCCATTCCTCAATACTCAACCATCAATCCTCAATCCTCAATACTCAATAGAATATCCTGAATTCTCAGGAATCTATACTCAAACCTCAAACCTCAAACCTCAGCCCTTATCCTCAATCCTCAATCCTCAATCCTCAGTCCTCAATCCTCAATCTTCAACCTCAATACTCAATCTTCAATCCTCAATCCTCAATCGTCAATCCTCAATCCTCATTCTTCAATCCTCAATACCCAATCCTCAATCTTCAATCCTCAATCCTCAATCCCCAATTCTCAATCCTCAATCCTCAATCCTCAGACCTCAAACATCAATACTCAACCCTCAGTCCTCGTCCTCAATCCTGAATCCTCAATCCTGAATCCTCAATCTTCAGACCTCAGTAATCAACAATCAGTTGTCAATTCTCAATCCTCAATAGAATATCATCAATTCACAGATTTGAATACCCAATACTCGTTCCGAAATCTTTAAATTTCTATCCACAAACACCAACTCTCATCACTCAACACTCAACGCTCAGTCCCCAATCCTCAATTCCCAGTCCTCAATCTTCAATCGTCAATGCTCAATCCTCAATCCTCTATCCTCAGTCCTCAATCCCCAATCCTGAAACCTCAAACCTCAATCCTCATCCGTCAGTCCTCGTCCTCAATTCTCAACACTCAATCCCTAATCCTCAATCTTCAGTCATCAATACTCATTATTCAACCCTCAATCTTCATTCCTCAATCCTCACTCCTCAATCCTCAATATTCAACAAACACCCCTCAACCACCAATCCTCAATACTCAACCATCAATCCTCAATTCCTAATACTCAATAGAGTATCCTGAATTCTCATGGTTCAATACTCAATCCACAATATTCAATAATCAAATCTCAATCCTAAAACGTCAATTCTCAACACTCTATCCTCAACACTCAGTCCACTCTTTTCAATCCTCCATCCTCAACCCTCAATCCTCAATCGTCAATCCTCCATCCTCAATCCTCAACCCTCAATCCTCAGTCCTTAAACCTCAATCCCGAATCCTCAATCCTGAATCCTCAATCTTTAGCCCTCAGTCCTCAACAATCAATTGTGAATCCTCAATCCTCAATAGAATATTCTCAATTCACAGTTTTCAATACTCAATCCCCATTCTTCAATCTTCAAGTCTCAATCCACAAACATCAATTCCCATCACTCAACCCTCAACACTAAGTCCTCAATCTTCAACCCTCAACCCTCAATCCTCAACCTTCAATCCTCAATACTCAATCTCCAATCCTCAATTCTCAATCCTCAATCCTCAATCCTCAGACCTCAAACATCAATACTCAACCCTCAGTCCTCGTCCTCAGTCCACAACCCTCAATCCTCAATCCTCAACCTTCAATCATCAATATTCAATCTTCAATCCTCAATCCTCAATCCTCGATCCTCAATCCTCAATCCTCAATGTTCAATCCTCAATACCCAATCCTCAATCTTCAATCCTCAATCCTCAATCCTCAGTCCTGAATTCTCAATCCTCAATCCTCAGTCCTCAGTCCTCAAACCTCAATCCTCAACCCTCAGCCCTCATCGTCAATTCCCAATCCTCAATCCTCAATCCTCAATCTTCAATCCTCAATACTCAATCTTCAATCCACAATACTCAATCTTCAATCCTCAATACTCAATCTTTAATCCTCAATCCTCAATCCTCAATCCTCGATCCTCAATCCTCAATCCTCAATGTTCAATCCTCAATACCCAATCCTCAATCTTCAATCCTCAATCCTCAATCCTCAGTCCTGAATTCTCAATCCTCAATCCTCAGTCCTCAGTCCTCAAACCTCAATCATCAACCCTCAGCCCTCATCGTCAATTCTCAATACTCAATCCTCAATCCTCAATCTTCAATCCTCAATACTCAATCTTCAATCCACAATCCTCAATCTTCAATCCTCAATACTCAATCTTTAATCCTCAATCCTCAATCCTCAATACTCAATCCTCAATCCTCAGTCCTCAACCCTCAATCTTCAATCCTCAATCCTCATTCCTCAATCCTCAATCCTGATTCTTCAATCCTCAATACCCAATCCTCAATCTTCAATCCTCAATCCTCAATTCTCAATTCTCAATCCTAAATCTTCAACCCACAATCCTCAAGCCTCAATCGTCTGTCTTCAACCCTCAATACTCAATCTTCAATCCTCAATCCTCAATCCTCAATCCTCAATCCTCATTCTTCAATCCTCAATACCAAATCCTCAATCTTCAATCCACAATCCTCAATCCACAATTCTCAATCCTCAGTCCTCAGTCCTCAGTCCTTAAACCTCAAACCTCAAACCTCAGCCCTCATCCTCATTCCTCAATACTCAATCCTCAACCCTCAACCCTCAATCCTCAACACTCAATCTTCAGTCCTCAATCCTCAACCCTCAATCCTCAATCCTCAATCCTCAGTCATCAATCCTCAACCTTCAATACTCTATCCGCAATCCTCAATCCTCAATCCTCAATCCTCAATCCTCAATCCTCAATCCTCATTCCTCAAACCTCAAACCTCAAACCTCAGTCCTCATTCTCAATTCTCAATTCTCAATCCTCAATCCTCAATCCTCAACCCTCTATCTTCAATCCCAAATAATCAATCTCCAATACTAGATCCTCAATCCCCAATCCTCAATCCTCAATACCCAATCCTAAATCTTCAATCCTCAATCCACAATACTCAATCCTCAATCCTCAATACTCAATCCTCAGTCCTCAGCCCTCAATCTTCAATACTCAATCAGCCAATCCTCAATATTCAACACACAACCCTCAACCACCAATCCTCAATACTCAACCATCAATCCTAAATTCTCAATACTCAATAGAATATCCTGAATTCTCAGTTTTCAATACTCAATCCTCAATCTTCAATCTTCAAATCTCCATCCACAAACATCAATTCTCATCACTCAACATTCAACACTCAGTCCCCAATCCTCAATCTTCAATCCTCAATCCTCAATCCTCAATCCTCAATCCTCAACCTTCAATCCTCAATACTCAATCCTCAATCCTCAATCCTCAATCCTCAATCCTCAATCCTCAATCCTGAATCTTCAATCCTCAGTCCCCAATCCTCAATCCTCAATCCTCAATCCTCATTCTTCTATCCTCAATACCCAATCCTCAATCTTCAATCCTCAATCCTCAATCCTCAATTCTCGATCCTCAATCCTCAGGCCTCAGACCTCACACCTCAATCCTCAACCCTCAGGCTTCATCGTCAATCCTCAAACCTCAATCCTCAATCCTCAGTCGTCAATCCTCAATACTCAATCTTCAATCCTCAATCCTCAATCATCAATCCTCAATATTCAATTCTCAATACTCAATTTTCAATACTCAATCCGCAATCATCAATCATCAATCCTCAATCCTCAGTCATCAATCCTCAATCTTCAATACTCAATCGTCAATCCTCAGTCCTCAATCCTCAATCCTCAATCCTCGTACCTCAAACCTCAATCCTCAAACCTCAGTCCTCATCCTCAATTCTCAATTCTCAATCCTCAATCCTCAACACTCAATCTTCAATCCTCAATAATCAATCTCCAATCCTAGATCCCCAATCCCCAATCCTCAATCCTTAATCCTCAATCAACAATCCTCAGTCGCCAGTCCCCAATCTTCAGTCCTCAATGCTCAATCCTCAATCCTCAATCCTCAATCCGCAATCCTCAATCCTCAGTCATCAATCCTCAACCTTCAATACTCAATCCTCAATCCTCAATCCTCAATCCCCAATCCTCAATGCTCAGTCCTCAAACCTAAATCCTCAAACCTCTGTCCTCATCCTCAATTCTCAATCCTCAATGCTCAATCCTCCAGCCACAAACCTCAACCGTCAGCCCTCGTCCTCAATCGTCAACTCTCAATCCTCAATACTCAATCTTCAATCGTCAATACTCAATCTTCAATCCTCAATCCTCAATCCTCAATCCTCATTCCTCAAACCTCAATCCTCAATCCTCAATCCTTAATCCTCAATCTTCAATCCTCAATCCCCAGTCCTCAATCTTCAATCCTCAATGCTCAATCCTCAATCCTCAATCCTCAGTCCTCAATCCTCAATCCTCAATCCTCAATCCTCAATCTTCAATCCTCAATACTCAATCTTCAATCCTCAATCCTCAATTCTCAATCGTCAACACTCAATCCTCAATCGTCAATCCTCAATCCCTAATCCTCAATCTTCAATCCTCAATCCTCAATCCTCAATCCTCAACCTTCAATCCTCAATACTCAATCTTCAATCCTCAATCCTCAATCCTCAATCCTCAATCCTCAATATTCAACATACAACCCTCAACCATCAATCCTCAATTCCTAATACTCAATAGAGTATCCTGAATTCTCATGGTTCAATACTCAATCCACAATATTCAATAATCAAATCTCAATCCTCAAACATCAATACTCAACACTCAATCCTCAACACTCATTCCACTCTTTTCAATCCTCCATCCTCAACCCTCAATCCTCAAGCGTCAATCCTCAATCCTCAATCCTCAACCCTCAATCCTCAGTCCTTAAACCTCAATCCCGAATCCTCAATCCTGAATCCTCAATCTTTAGCCCTCAGTCCTCAACAATCAATTGTCAATCCTCAATCCTCAATAGAATATCCTCAATTCACAGTTTTCAATACTCAGCCCCATTCTTCAATCTTCAAATCTCAATCCACAAACATCAGTTCCCATCACTCAACCCTCAAAACTAAGTCCTCAATCTTCAATCCTCAATACTCAATCTTTAATCCTCAATCCTCAATCCTCAATACTCAATCCTCAATCCTCAGTCCTCAATCCTCAATCTTCAATCCTCAATACTCAACCTTCAATCCTCAATCCTAATCCTCAATCCTCAATCCTCATTCTTCAATCCTCATTACCCAATCCTCAATCTTCATTCCTCAATCCTCAATCCTCAATTCTCAACCCTCAATCCTCAATAATCGTTCTTCAATCCTCAATCCTCATTCTTCAATCCTCAACACCAAATCCTCAATCTTCAATCCTCAATCCTCAATCCTCAATTCTCAATCCTCAATCCTCAGTCCTCAGTCATTAAACCTCAAACCTCAAACCTCAACCCTCATTCTCAATCCTCTATACTCAATCCTCAACCCTCAACCCTCAATCAACACTCGATCTTCAATCCTCAATCCTCAATCCTCAACCCTCAATCCTCAGTCATCAATCCTCAACCTTCAATACTCAATCCTCAATCTCCACTGATCAATACTCAATCTTCAACCCTCAATCCTCAATACTCAATCCTCAATCCTCAATACTCAATCCTCAGTCCTCAGTCCTCAATCTTCAATACTCAATCCGCCATTCCTCAATACTCAACCATCAATCCTCAATTCTCAATACTCAATAGAATATCCTGAATTCTCAGGAATCTATACTCAAACCTCAAACCTCAAACCTCAGCCCTTATCCTCAATCCTCAATCCTCAATCCTCAGTCCTCAATCCTCAATCTTCAACCTCAATACTCAATCTTCAATCCTCAATCCTCAATCCTCAATCCTCAATCCTCATTCTTCAATCCTCAATACCCAATCCTCAATCTTCAATCCTCAATCCTCAATCCCCAATTCTCAATCCTCAATCCTCAATCCTCAGACCTCAAACATCAATACTCAACCCTCAGTCCTCGTCCTCAATCCTGAATCCTCAATCCTGAATCCTCAATCTTCAGACCTCAGTAATCAACAATCAGTTGTCAATTCTCAATCCTCAATAGAATATCATCAATTCACAGATTTGAATACCCAATACTCGTTCCGAAATCTTTAAATTTCTATCCACAAACACCAACTCTCATCACTCAACACTCAACGCTCAGTCCCCAATCCTCAATCTTCAATCCTCAATCCACAATCCTCAATCCTCAATCCTCAATCTTCAATCCTCAATACTCAGACATCTATCCTCAATCCTCAATCCTCAATCCTCAATCCTCAACCCTCAATCCTCAATCATCAATCCTCAATCTTCAATCCTCAACACTCAATCTTTAATCATCAATCCTCAATCCTCAATCTTCAATCCTCAATCCTCAATCCTGAATCCTCAATCCTCAATCCTCAATCCTCAATCCTCAATCCTCAATCTTCAATCCTCATTACTCAATCTTCAATCCTCGACCCTCAATTCTAAATCCCCAGTCCTCATTCTTCAATCGTCAATACCCAATCCTCAATTTTCAATCCTGAATCCTCAATCCTCAATTCTCAATCCTCAATCCTCAATCTTCAGACCTCAAACATCAATACTCAACCCTCAGTCCTCGTCCTCAATCCACAACCCTCAATTCTCAATACTCAATCTTCAATCATCAATATTCAATCTTCAATCCTCAACCCTCAATCCTCGATCCTCAATCCTCAATCCTCAATGTTCAATCCTCAATACCCAATCCTCAATCTTCAATCCTCAATCCTCAATCCTCAATCCTCATTTCTCAATCCTCAATCCTCAGTCCTCAGTCCTCAAACCTCAACCCTCAACCCGCAGCCCTCAACGTCAATTCTCAATCCTCAATCCTCAATCCTCAATCTTCAATCCTCAATACTCAATCTTCAGTCCACAATCCTCAATCTTCAATCCTCAATCCTCAGTCCTCAATCCTCAATCTTCAATCCTCAATACTCAATCTTCAATCATCAATCCTCAAGTCTCAATCCTCGATCCTCAATAATCAATCTTCAATCCTCAATCCTCAGTCCTCAAACCACAATTCTGAATCCTCAATCCTGAATCCTCAATAATCGTTCTTCAATCCTCAATCCTCAGTCCTCAAACCTCAATTCTGAGTCCTCAATCCTGAATCCTCAATCTTCAGCCCTCTGTACTCAACAATCAGTTGTCAACCCTGAATCCTCAACAGAATATCCTCAATTCATAGTTTTCAATACTCAATACTCAAGCTGCAATCTTCGAACCTCTATCCACAAACATCAATTCTCATCACTCAACCCTCAACACTCAGTCCTCAACGTTCAATCCTCAATCCTCAATCCACAATCCTCAATCGTCAATCTTCAATCCTCAATTCCCAGTCCTCAATCTTCAATCGTCAATGCTCAATCCTCAATCCTCTATCCTCAGTCCTCAATCCCCAATCCTCAAACCTCAAACCTCAATCCTCATCCGTCAGTCCTCGTCCTCAATTCTCAACACTCAATCCCTAATCCTCAATCTTCAGTCATCAATACTCATTATTCAACCCTCAATCTTCATTCCTCAATCCTCACTCCTCAATCCTCAATATTCAACAAACAACCCTCAACCACCAATCCTCAATACTCAACCATCAATCCTCAATTCCTAATACTCAATAGAGTATCCTGAATTCTCATGGTTCAATACTCAATCCACAATATTCAATAATCAAATCTCAATCCTAAAACGTCAATTCTCAACACTCTATCCTCAACACTCAGTCCACTCTTTTCAATCCTCCATCCTCAACCCTCAATCCTCAAGCGTCAATCCTCCATCCTCAATCCTCAACCCTCAATCCTCAGTCCTTAAACCTCAATCCCGAATCCTCAATCCTGAATCCTCAATCTTTAGCCCTCAGTCCTCAACAATCAATTGTGAATCCTCAATCCTCAATAGAATATTCTCAATTCACAGTTTTCAATACTCAATCCCCATTCTTCAATCTTCAAGTCTCAATCCACAAACATCAATTCCCATCACTCAACCCTCAACACTAAGTCCTCAATCTTCAACCCTCAACCCTCAATCCTCAACCTTCAATCCTCAATACTCAATCTTCAATCCTCAATTCTCAATCCTCAATCCTCAATCCTCAGACCTCAAACATCAATACTCAACCCTCAGTCCTCGTCCTCAGTCCACAACCCTCAATCCTCAATCCTCAACCTTCAATCATCAATATTCAATCTTCAATCCTCAATCCTCAATCCTCGATCCTCAATCCTCAATCCTCAATGTTCAATCCTCAATACCCAATCCTCAATCTTCAATCCTCAATCCTCAATCCTCAGTCCTGAATTCTCAATCCTCAATCCTCAGTCCTCAGTCCTCAAACCTCAATCCTCAACCCTCAGCCCTCATCGTCAATTCCCAATCCTCAATCCTCAATCCTCAATCTTCAATCCTCAATACTCAATCTTCAATCCACAATCCTCAATCTTCAATCCTCAATACTCAATCTTTAATCCTCAATCCTCAATCCTCAATACTCAATCCTCAATCCTCAGTCCTCAACCCTCAATCTTCAATCCTCAATGCTCAATCTTCAATCCTCAATCCTCAATCCTCAATCTTCAATCCTCATTCTTCAATCCTCAATACCCAATCCTCAATCTTCAATCCTCAAGCCTCAATCCTCAATTCTCAATCCTCAATCCTCAATAATCAACCTTCAATCCTCAATCCTCAGTCCTCAAACCTCAATTCTGAGTCCTCAATCCTGAATCCTCAATGTTCAGCCCGCAGACCTCAACAATCAGTTGACAATGCTCAATCCTCAATAGAATATCCTCAATTCACAGTTTTCAATACTCATTACTCAATCTGCAATCTTCAAACCTCTATCCACAAACATCAATTCTCATCACTGAACCCTCAACACTCAGTCCTCGATGTTCAATACTCCATCTTCAATCCACAATCCTCAAGCGTCAATCTTCAATCCTCAATACTCAATCTTCAATCCTCAATCCACAATCCTCAATCCTCAATCCTCATTCTTCAATCCTCAATACCAAATCCTCAATCTTCAATCCTCAATCCTCAATCCTCAATTCTCAATCCTCAATCCTCAGTCCTCAGTCATTAAACCTCAAACCTCAAACCTCAGCCCTCATCCTCAATCCTCAATACTCAATACTCAATCCTCAACCCTTAACCCTCAACACTCAATCTTCAATCCTCAATCCTCAATCCTCAACCCTCAACCCTCAGCCATCAATCCTCAACCTTCAATACTCAATCCTCAATCCTGAATCCTCAATCCTCAATCCTCAATCCTCAATCCTCATTCCTCAAACCTCAATCCTCAAACCTCAGTCCACATCCTCAATTCTCAATTCTCAATCCTCAATCCTCAATCATCAACACTCTATCTTCAATCGTAAATAATCAATCTCCAATACTAGATCCTCAATCCCCAATCCTTAATCCTCAATACCCAATCCTAAATCTTCAATCCTCAATCCTCAATTATCAATTCTCAATCCTCAATCCTCAATCCTCTGTCCTCAAACCTCAATCATCAACCCTCAGTCCTCGTCCTCAAACCTCAACCCTCTATTGTCAATCCGCAATCTCCACTCATCAATACTCAATCTTCAATCCTCAATCCTCAACACACAGTCCTCAATCCTCAATACTCAATCCTCAATCCTCAGTCCTCAATCTTCAATACTCAATCCGCCAATCCACAATATTCGACACACAACCCTCAACCGTCAATACTCAATACTCAACCATCAATCCAAAATTCTCAATACTCAATAGAATATCCTGAATTCTCAGTTTTCAATACTCAATCCTCAATCTTCAATCTTCAAATCTCCATCCACAAACATCAATTCTCATCACTCAACCTTCAACACTCAGTCCGCAATCTTCAATCTTCAATCCTCAATCCTCAATCCTCAATCCTCAATCCTCAATCTTCATTCCTCAATACTCAATCTTCAATCCACAATCCTCAATTCTCAATCCTCAATCTTCAATCCTCAATCCTCAATCCTCAATCCTCAATCCTGATTCTTCAATCCTCAATACCCAATCCTCAATCTTCAATCCTCAATCCTCAATCCTCAATTCTCAATCCTAAATCTTCAACCCTCAATCCTCAATCCTCAATCGTCTGTCTTCAACCCTCAATACTCAATCTTCAATCCTCAATCCTCAATCCTCAATCCTCAATCCTCATTCTTCAATCCTCAATACCAAATCCTCAATCTTCAATCCTCAATCCTCAATCCACAATTCTCAATCCTCAGTCCTCAGTCCTCAGTCCTTAAACCTCAAACCTCAAACCTCAGCCCTCATCCTCATTCCTCAATACTCAATCCTCAACCCTCAACCCTCAATCCTCAACACTCAATCTTCAGTCCTCAATCCTCAACCCTCAATCCTCAATCCTCAATCCTCAGTCATCAATCCTCAACCTTCAATACTCAATCCGCAATCCTCAATGCTCAATCCTCAATCCTCAATCCTCAATCCTCATTCCTCGAACCTCAATCCTCAAACCTCAGTCCTCATTCTCAATTCTCAATTCTCAATCCTCAACCCTCAATCCTCAACCCTCTATCTTCAATCCCAAATAATCAATCTCCAATACTAGATCCTCAATCCCCAATCCTCAATCCTCAATACCCAATCCTAAATCTTCAATCCTCAATCCACAATACTCAATCCTCAATCCTCAATACTCAATCCTCAGTCCTCAGCCCTCAATCTTCAATACTCAATCAGCCAATCCTCAATATTCAACACACAATCCTCAACCACCAATCCTCAATACTCAACCATCAATCCAAAATTCTCAATACTCAATAGAATATCCTGAATTATCAGTTTTCAATACTCAATCCTCAATCTTCAATCTTCAAATCTCCATCCACAAACATCAATTCTCATCACTCAACATTCAACACTCAGTCCCCAATCCTCAATCTTCAATCCTCAATCCTCAATCCTCAATCCTCAATCCTCAACCTTCAATCCTCAATACTCAATCCTCAATCCTCAATCCTCAATCCTCAATCCTCAATCCTCAATCCTCAATCCTGAATCTTCAATCCTCAGTCCCCAATCCTCAATCCTTAATCCTCAATCCTCATTCTTCTATCCTCAATACCCAATCCTCAATCTTCAATCCTCAATCCTCAATCCTCAATTCTCGATCCTCAATCCTCAGTCCTCAGACCTCACACCTCAATCCTCAACCCTCAGCCTTCATCGTCAATCCTCAAACCTCTATCCTCAATCCTCAGTCGTCAATCCTCAATCCTCAATCCTCGTACCACAAACCTCAATCCTCAACCCTCAGTCCTCATCCTCAATTCTCAATTCTCAATCCTCAATCCTCAACCCTCAATCTTCAATCCTCAATAATCAATCTCCAATCCTAGATCCCCAATCCCCAATCCTCAATCCTTAATCCTCAATCATCAATCCTCAGTCCCCAGTCCCCAATCTTCAGTCCTCAATGCTCAATCCTCAATCCTCAATCCTCAATCCGCAATCCTCAATCGTCAGTCATCAATCCTCAACCTTCAATACTCAATCCTCAATCCTCAATCCTCAATCCCCAATCCTCAATCCTCATTCCTCAAACCTAAATCCTCAAACCTCTGTCCTCATCCTCAATTCTCAATCCTCAATGCTCAATCCTCCAGCCACAATCCTCAACCGTCAGCCCTCGTCCTCAATCGTCAACTCTCAATCCTCAATACTCAATCTTCAATCGTCAATACTCAATCTTCAATCCTCAATCCTCAATCCTCAATCCTCATCCCTCAAACCTCAATCCTCAATCCTCATTCCTTAATCCTCAATCTTCAATCCTCAATCCCCAGTCCTCAATCTTCAATCCTCAATGCTCAATCCTCAATCCTCAATCCTCAGTCCTCAATCCCCAATCCTCAATACCCAATCCTCAATCTTCAATCCTCAATACTCAATCTTCAATCCTCAATCCTCAATTCTCAATCGTCAATACTCAATCCTCAATCGTCAATCCTCAATCCTCAATCCCCAATCCTCAATCTTCAATCCTCAATCCTCAATCCTCAATCCTCAACCTTCAATACTCAATACTCAATCTTCAATCCTCAATCCTCAATCCTCAATCCTCAATCCTCAATATTCATCACACAACCCTCAACCATCAATCCTCAATTCCTAATACTCAATAGAGTATCCTGAATTCTCATGGTTCAATACTCAATCCACAATATTCAATAATCAAATCTCAATCCTCAAACATCAATACTCAACACTCAATCCTCAACACTCATTCCACTCTTTTCAATCCTCCATCCTCAACCCTCAATCCTCAAGCGTCAATCCTCAATCCTCAATCCTCAACCCTCAATCCTCAGTCCTTAAACCTCAATCCCGAATCCTCAATCCTGAATCCTCAATCTTTAGCCCTCAGTCCTCAACAATCAATTGTCAATCCTCAATCCTCAATAGAATATCCTCAATTCACAGTTTTCAATACTCAGTCCCCATTCTTCAATCTTCAAATCTCAATCCACAAACATCAGTTCCCATCACTCAACCCTCAAAACTAAGTCCTCAATCTTCAATCCTCAATACTCAATCTTTAATCCTCAATCCTCAATCCTCAATACTCAATCCTCAATCCTCAGTCCTCAATCCTCAATCTTCAATCCTCAATACTCAACCTTCAATCCTCAATCCTAATCCTCAATCGTCAATCCTCATTCTTCAATCCTCATTACCCAATCCTCAATCTTCATTCCTCAATCCTCGATCCTCAATTCTCAACCCTCAATCCTCAATAATCGTTCTTCAATCCTCAATCCTCATTCTTCATTCCTCAACACCAAATCCTCAATCTTCAATCCTCAATCCTCAATCCTCAATTCTCAATCCTCAATCCTCAGTCCTCAGTCATTAAACCTCAAACCTCAAACCTCAACCCTCATTCTCAATACTCAATACTCAATCCTCAACCCTCAACCCTCAATCCTCAACACTCGATCTTCAATCCTCAATCCTCAATCCTCAACCCTCAATCCTCAGTCATCAATCCTCAACCTTCAATACTCAATCCTCAATCTCCACTGATCAATACTCAATCTTCAACCCTCAATCCTCAATACTCAATCCTCAATCCTCAATACTCAATCCTCAGTCCTCAGTCCTCAATCTTCAATACTCAATCCGCCAATCCTCAATACTCAACCTATCAATCCTCAATTCTCAATACTCAATAGAATATCCTGAATTCTCAGGAATCTATACTCAAACCTCAAACCTCAAACCTCAGCCCTTATTATCAATCCTCAATCCTCAATCCTCAGTCCTCAATCCTCAATCCTCATTTCTCAATCCTCAATCCTCAGTCCTCAGTCCTCAAACCTCAACACTCAACCCGCAGCCCTCAACGTCAATTCTCAATCCTCAATCCTCAATCCTCAATCTTCAATCCTCAATACTCAATCTTCAGTCCACAATCCTCAATCTTCAATCCTCAATCCTCAGTCCTCAATCCTCAATCTTCAATCCTCAATACTCAATCTTCAATCCTCAATCCTCAATCCTCAATCCTCAATCCTCAGTCTTCAATCCTCAATGCCCAATCCTCAATCTTCAATCCTCAATCCTCAATCCTCAAGTCTCAATCCTCGATCCTCAATTATCAATCTTCAATACTCAATCCTCAGTCCTCAAACCACAATTCTGAATCCTCAATCCTGAATCCTCAATCTTCAGCCCTCAGTCCTCAACAATCAGTTGACAATCCTCAATCCTCAATAGAATATCCTCAATTCACAGTTTTCAATAATCAATACTCAATCTGCAATCTTCAAACCTCTATCCACAAACATCAATTCTCATCACTGAACCCTCAACACTCAGTCCTCAATGTTCAATACTCAATCTTCAATCCACAATCCTCAATCGTCAGTCATCAATCCTCAATACTCAATCTTCAATCCTCAATCCTCAATCCTCAATCCTCAATCCTCATTCTTCAATCCTCAATACCAAATCCTCAATCTACAATCCTTAATCCTCAATCCTCAATTCTCAATCCTCAATCCTCAGTCCTCAGTCCTTAAACCTCAAACCTGAAACCTCAGCCCTCATCCTCAATCCTCAAACCTCAATCCTGAATCCTCAATCCTCAATCCTCAGACATCAATCCTCAACCTTCAATACTCAATCGTCAATCCTCAATCCTCAATCCTCAATCCTCAATCCTCAATCCTCACTCCTCAAACTTCAATCCTCAAACCTCAGTTCTCATCCTCAGTTCTCAGTTCTCAATCCTCAATCCTCAATCCTCAACACTCTATCTTCAATCCTAAATAATCAATCTCCAACACTAGATCCTCAATCCCCAATACTCAATCCTCAATTCCCAATCCTCAATCTTCAATCCTCAATACTCAATCTCCAATCCACAATCCTCAATCTTCAATCCTCAATACTCAATCTTTAATCCTCAATCCTCAATCCTCAATACTCAATCCGCAATCCTCAGTCCTCAATCCTCAATCTTCAGTCCTCAATACTCAACCTTCAATCCTCAATCCTAATCCTCAATCCTCAATCCTCATTCTTCAATCCTCATTACCCAATCCTCAATCTTCATTCCTCAATCCTCAATCCTCAATTCTCAACCCTCAATCCTCAATCCTCAGTCTCCAAACCTCAATTCTGAATCCTCAATCCTGAATCCTCAATCTTCAGCCCTCAGTCCTCAACAATCAGTTGACAATCCTCAATCGTCAATAGAATATCCTCAATTCACAGTTTTCAGTACTCAATACTGAATCTGCAATCTTCAAACCTCTATCCACAAACATCAATTCTCATCACTGAACCCTCAACACTCAGTCCTCAATGATCAATACTCAATCTTCAACCCACAATCCTCAATCGTCAATCTTCAATCCTCAATACTCAATCTTCAATCCTCTATCCTCAATCCTCAATCCTCAATCCTCATTCTTCAATCCTCAATACCCAATCCTCAATCTTCAATCCTCAATCCTCAATCCTCAATTCTCAATCCTCAATCCTCAGTCGTCAGTCCTTAAACCTCAATCCTCAACCCTCAGCCCTCATCCTCGATCCTCTATCCTCAATCCTCAATCTTCAATCCTCAATCCTCTATCCTCAAGCCTCAATCCTCAATCGACAATCCTCAATCCTCAATCCTCATTCCTCAATCCTCAATCCTCAATCCACAATCATCAATCTTCAATCCTCAATACTCAACCTTCAATCCTCATTCCTCAATCCTAAATCCTCAGTCCTCATTCTTCAATCCTCAATAACCAATCCTCAATCTTCAATCCTCAATCCTCAATCCTCAATTCTCAATCCTCAATCCTCAATAATCATTCTTCAATCCTCAATCCTCAGTCATCAAACGTCAAATCTGAATCCTCAATCCTGAATCCTCAATCTTCAGCACTCAGTCCTCAACAATCAGTTGACAATCCTCAATCCTCAATAGAATATCCTCAATTCACAGTTTTCAATACTCTATACTCAATCTGCAATCTTCAAACCTCTATCCACAAACATCAACTCTCATCACTGAACCCTCAACACTCAGTCCTCAATGTTCAATACTCAATCTTCAATCCACAATCCTCAATCGTCAAACTTCAATCCTCAATACTCAATCTTCAATCCTCTATCCTCAATCCTCAATCCTCAATCCTCATTCTTCAATCCTCAATACCCAATCCTCAATCTTCAGTCCTCAATTCTCAATCCTCAATTCTCAATCCTCAATCCTACATCCTCTGTCCTCAAACCTCAATCCTCAACCCTCAGTCCTCAATCTTCAATACTCAATCCGCCAATCCTCAATATTCAACACAGAACCCTCAACCATCAATCCTCAATACTCAACCATCAATCCAAAATTATCAATACTCAATACAATATCCTGAATCCTCAGTTTTCAATACTCAATCCTCAATCTTCAATCTTCAAATCTCCATCCACAAACATCAATTCTCATCACTCAACCCTCAACACTCAGTCCCCAATCCTCAATCTTCAATCCTCAATCCTCAATCCTCAATCCTCAATCCTCAATCCTCAATCCTCAATCCTCAATCTTCAATCCTCAATCCTCAATCCACAATTCTCAATCCTCAGTCCTCAGTCCTCAGTCCTTAAACCTCAAACCTCAAACCTCAGCCATCATCCTCATTCCTCAATACTCAATCCTCAACCCTCAACCCTCAATCCTCAACACTCAATCTTCAGTCCTCTATCCTCAACCCTTAATCCTCAATCCTCAATACTCAGTCATCAATCCTCAACCTTCAATACTCAATCCGCAATCCTCAATCCTCAATCCTCAATCCTCAATCCTCAATCCTCATTCCTCAAACCTCAATCCTCAAACCTCAGTCCTCATTCTCAATTCTCAATTCTCAATCCTCAATCCTCAATCCTCAACCCTCTATCTTCAATCCCAAATAATCAATCTCCAATACTAGATCCTCAATCCCCAATCCTCAATCCTCAATACCCAATCCTAAATCTTCAATCCTCAATCCACAATACTCAATCCTCAATCCTCAATACTCAATCCTCAGTCCTCAGCCCTCAATCTTCAATACTCAATCAGCCAATCCTCAATATTCAACACACAACCCTCAACCACCAATCCTCAATACTCAACCATCAATCCAAAATTCTCAATACTCAATAGAATATCCTGAATTCTCAGTTTTCAATACCCAATCCTCAATCTTCAATCTTCAAATCTCCATCCACAAACAATAATTCTCATCACTCAACATTCAACACTCAGTCCCCAATCCTCAATCTTCAATCCTCAATCCTCAATCCTCAATCCTCAATCCTCAACCTTCAATCCTCAATACTCAATCCTCAATCCTCAATCCTCAATCCTCAATCCTCAATCCTCAATCCTGAATCTTCAATCCTCAGTCCCCAATCCTCAATCCTCAATCCTCAATCCTCATTCTTCTATCCTCAATACGCAATCCTCAATCTTCAATCCTCAATCCTCAATCCTCAATTCTCGATCCTCAATCCTCAGTCCTCAGACCTCACACCTCAATCCTCAACCCTCAGCCTTCATCGTCAATCCTCAAACCTCAATCCTCAATCCTCAGTCGTCAATCCTCAATCCTCAAACTTCAATCCTCAATACTCAATCTTCAATCCTCAATCCTCAATCATCAATCCTCAATATTCAATTCTCAATACTCAATTTTCAATACTCAATCCGCAATCATCAATCATCAATCCTCAATCCTCAGTCATCAATCCTCAATCTTCAATCCTCAATACCCAATCCTCAGTCTTCAATCCTCAATCCTCAATCCTCAATTCTCAATCCTAAATCCTCAACCCTCAATCCTCAATCCTCAATCGTCAGTCTTCAATCCTCAATACTCAATCTTCAATCCTCAATCCTCAATACTCAATCCTCAATCCTCATTCTTCAATCCTCAATACCCAATCCTCAATCTTCAATCCTCAATCCTCAATCCTTAATTCTCAACCCTCAATCCTCAGTCCTCAGACCTCAAACCTCAATCCTCAACTGTCAGTCCTCGTCCTCAATCCTCAACCCTCAATCCTCAATCCTCAATCTTCAATCATCAATACTCAATCTTCAATCCACAATCCTCAATCCTCATTCCTCAAACCTCTATCCTCAACCCTCAGTCTTTAGTCCACAATCTTCAATCCTCAATTCTGAATCCTCAATCCTGAATACTCAATCTTCAGACCTCAGTCCTCAACAATCAGTTGTCAATTCTCAATCCTCAATAGAATATTATGAATTCACAGTTTTCAATACTCAATGCTCAATCTGCAATCTTCAAATACCTATCCACAAACATCAATTCTCATTACTCAACCCTGAACACTCAGTCCTCAATGTTCAATCGTCAATCCTCAATTCTCAATCTTCAATCCTCAATACTGAATATTCAATCCTCAATCCTCAATCCTCAATCCTCAATCCTCAATCCTGAATCTTCAACCCTCAGTCCCCAATCCTCAATCCTGAATCCTCAATCCTCAATCCTCAATCCTCAATCGTCTGTCTTCAACCCTCAATACTCAATCTTCAATCGTCAATCCTCAATCCTCAATCCTCAATCCTCATTCTTCAATCCTCAATACCAAATCCTCAATCTTCAATCCTCAATCCTCAATCCACAATTCTCAATCCTCAGTCCTCAGTCCTCAGTCCTTAAACCTCAAACCTCAAACCTCAGCCCTCATCCTCATTCCTCAATACTCAATCCTCAACACTCAACCCTCAATCCTCAACACTCAATCTTCAGTCCTCTATCCTCAACCCTTAATCCTCAATCCTCAATCCTCAGTCATCAATCCTCAACCTTCAATACTCAATCCGCAATCCTCAATCCTCAATCCTCAATCCTCAATCCTCAATCCTCATTCCTCAAACCTCAATCCTCAAACCTCAGTCCTCATTCTCAATTCTCAATTCTCAATCCTCAATCCTCAATCCTCAACCCTCTATCTTCAATCCCAAATAATCAATCTCCAATACTAGATCCTCAATGCCCAATCCTCAATCCTCAATACCCAATCCTAAATCTTCAATCCTCAATAAACAATACTCAATCCTCAATCCTCAATACTCAATCCTCAGTCCTCAGCCCTCAATCTTCAATACTCAATCAGCCAATCCTCAATATTCAACACACAACCCTCAACCACCAATCCTCAATACTCAACCATCAATCCAAAATTCTCAATACTCAATAGAATATCCTGAATTCTCAGTTTTCAATACTCAATCCTCAATCTTCAATCTTCAAATCTCCATCCACAAACATCAATTCTCATCACTCAACATTCAACACTCAGTCCCCAATCCTCAATCTTCAATCCTCAATCCTCAATCCTCAATCCTCAATCCTCAACCTTCAATCCTCAATACTCAATCCTCAATCCTCAATCCTCAATCCTCAATCCTCAATCCTCAATCCTGAATCTTCAATCCTCAGTCCCCAATCCTCAATCCTCAATCCTCAATCCTCATTCTTCTATCCTCAATACGCAATCCTCAATCTTCAATCCTCAATCCTCAATCCTCAATTCTCGATCCTCAATCCTCAGTCCTCAGACCTCACACCTCAATCCTCAACCCTCAGCCTTCATCGTCAATCCTCAAACCTCAATCCTCAATCCTCAGTCGTCAATCCTCAATCCTCAAACTTCAATCCTCAATACTCAATCTTCAATCCTCAATCCTCAATCATCAACCCTCAATATTCAATTCTCAATACTCAATTTTCAATACTCAATCCGCAATCATCAATCATCAATCCTCAATCCTCAATCATCAATCCTCGATCTTCAATACTCAATCGTCAATCCTCAGTCCTCAATCCTCAATCCTCAATCCTCGTACCTCAAACCTCAATCCTCAACCCTCAGTCCTCATCCTCAATTCTCAATTCTCAATCCTCAATCCTCAACCCTCAATCTTAAATCCTCAATAATCAATCTCCAATCCTAGATCCCCAATCCCCAATCCTCAATCCTTAATCCTCAATCATCAATCCTCAGTCCCCAGTCCCCAATCTTCAGTCCTCAATGCTCAATCCTCAATCCTCAATCCTCAATCCGCAATCCTCAATCCTCAGTCATCAATCCTCAACCTTCAATACTCAATCCTCAATCCTCAATCCTCAATCCCCAATCCTCAATCCTCATTCCTCAAACCTAAATCCTCAAACCTCTGTCCTCATCCTCAATTCTCAATCCTCAATGCTCAATCCTCCAGCCACAATCCTCAACCGTCAGCCCTCGTCCTCAATCGTCAACTCTCAATCCTCAATACTCAATCTTCAATCGTCAATACTCAATCTTCAATCCTCAATCCTCAATCCTCAATCCTCATTCCTCAAACCTCAATCCTCAATCCTCAATCCTTAATCCTAAATCTTCAATCCTCTATCCCCAGTCCTCAATCTTCAATCCTCAATGCTCAATCCTCAATCCTCAATCCTCAGTCCTCAATCCTCAATCCTGAATCCTCAATCCTCAATCTTCAATCCTCAATACTCAATCTTCAATCCTCAATCCTTAATACTCAATCTTCAATCCTCAATACTCAATACTCAATCCTCGGTCCTCATTCTTCAATCCTCAATACCCAATCCTCAATCTTCAATCCTCAATCCTCAATCCTCAATTCTCAATCCACAATCCTCAATAATCATTCTTCAATCCTCAATCCTCAGTCATCAAACGTCAAATCTGAATCCTCAATCCTGAATCCTCAATCTTCAGCACTCAGTCCTCAACAATCAGTTGACAATCCTCAATCCTCAATAGAATATCCTCAATTCACAGTTTTCAATACTCTATACTCAATCTGCAATCTTCAAACCTCTATCCACAAACATCAACTCTCATCACTGAACCCTCAACACTCAGTCCTCAATGTTCAATACTCAATCTTCAATCCACAATCCTCAATCGTCAAACTTCAATCCTCAATACTCAATCTTCAATCCTCTATCCTCAATCCTCAATCCTCAATCCTCATTCTTCAAACCTCAATACCCAATCCTCAATCTTCAGTCCTCAATTCTCAATCCTCAATTCTCAATCCTCAATCCTACATCCTCTGTCCTCAAACCTCAATCCTCAACCCTCAGTCCTCAATCTTCAATACTCAATCCGCCAATCCTCAATATTCAACACAGAACCCTCAACCATCAATCCTCAATACTCAACCATCAATCCAAAATTATCAATACTCAATACAATATCCCGAATCCTCAGTTTTCAATACTCAATCCTCAATCTTCAATCTTCAAATCTCCATCCACAAACATCAATTCTCATCACTCAACCCTCAACACTCAGTCCCCAATCCTCAATCTTCAATCCTCAATCCTCAATCCTCAATCCTCAATCCTCAATCCTCAATCTTCAACCCTCAATACCCAATCTTCAATACTCAATCCTCAATTCTCAATCCTCAATCTTCAATCCTCAATCCCCAATCCTCAATACTCAATCCTCATTCTTCAATCCTCAATACCCAATCCTCAGTCTTCAATCCTCAATCCTCAATCCTCAATTCTCAATACTCAATCCTCAATCCTCAATCCTCAATCCTCAATCCTCAATATTCAATCCTCAATACTCAATCTTCAATCCTCAATCCTCAATTCTCAATCCTCAATCTTCAATCCTCAATCCCCAATCCTCAATACTCAATCCTCATTCTTCAATCCTCAATACCCAATCCTCAGTCTTCAATCCTCAATCCTCAATCCTCAATTCTCAATCCTAAATCCTCAACCCTCAATCCTCAATCCTCAATCGTCAGTCTTCAATCCTCAATACTCAATCTTCAATCCTCAATCCTCAATACTCAATCCTCAATCCTCATTCTTCAATCCTCAATACCCAATCCTCAATCTTCAATCCTCTATCCTCAATCCTTAATTCTCAACCCTCAATCCTCAGTCCTCAGACCTCAAACCTCAATCCTCAACTGTCAGTCCTCGTCCTCAATCCTCAACCCTCAATCCTCAATCCTCAATCTTCAATCATCAATACTCAATCTTCAATCCTCAATCCTCAATCCTCATTCCTCAAACCTCTATCCTCAACCCTCAGTCCTTAGTCCTCAATCTTCAATCCTCAATTCTGAATCCTCAATCCTGAATACTCAATCTTCAGACCTCAGTCCTCAACAATCAGTTGTCAATTCTCAATCCTCAATAGAATATTATGAATTCACAGTTTTCAATACTCAATGCTCAATCTGCAATCTTCAAATACCTATCCACAAACATCAATTCTCATCACTCAACCCTGAACACTCAGTCCACAATGTTCAATCGTCAATCCTCAATTCTCAATCTTCAATCCTCAATACTGAATATTCAATCCTCAATCCTCAATCCTCAATCCTCAATCCTCAATCCTGAATCTTCAACCCTCAGTCCCCAATCCTCAATCCTGAATCCTCAATCCTCAATCCTCAATCCTCAATCGTCTGTCTTCAACCCTCAATACTCAATCTTCAATCCTCAATCCTCAATCCTCAATCCTCAATCCTCATTCTTCAATCCTCAATACCAAATCCTCAATCTTCAATCCTCAATCCTCAATCCACAATTCTCAATCCTCAGTCCTCAGTCCTCAGTCCTTAAACCTCAAACCTCGAACCTCAGCCCTCATCCTCATTCCTCAATACTCAATCCTCAACCCTCAACACTCAATCCTCAACACTCAATCTTCAGTCCTCTATCCTCAACCCTTAATCCTCAATCCTCAATCCTCAGTCATCAATCCTCAACCTTCAATACTCAATCCGCAATCCTCAATCCTCAATCCTCAATCCTCAATCCTCAATCCTCATTCCTCAAACCTCAATCCTCAAACCTCAGTCCTCATTCTCAATTCTCAATTCTCAATCCTCAATCCTCAATCCTCAACCCTCTATCTTCAATCCCAAATAATCAATCTCCAATACTAGATCCTCAATGCCCAATCCTCAATCCTCAATACCCAATCCTAAATCTTCAATCCTCAATCCACAATACTCAATCCTCAATCCTCAATACTCAATCCTCAGTCCTCAGCCCTCAATCTTCAATACTCAATCAGCCAATCCTCAATATTCAACACACAGCCCTCAACCACCAATCCTCAATACTCAACCATCAATCCAGAATTCTCAATACTCAATAGAATATCCTGAATTCTCAGATTTCAATACTCAATCCTCAATCTTCAATCTTCAAATCTCCATCCACAAACATCAATTCTCATCACTCAACATTCAACACTCAGTCCCCAATCCTCAATCTTCAATCCTCAATCCTCAATCCTCAATCCTCAATCCTCAACCTTCAATCCTCAATACTCAATCCTCAATCCTCAATCCTCAATCCTCAATCCTCAATCCTCAATCCTGAATCTTCAATCCTCAGTCCCCAATCCTCAATCCTCAATCCTCAATCCTCAATCCTCAACCTTCAATCCTCAATACTCAATCCTCAATCCTCAATCCTCAATCCTCAATCCTCAATCCTCAATCCTCAAACTTCAATCCTCAATACTCAATCTTCAATCCTCAATCCTCAATCATCAATCCTCAATATTCAATTCTCAATACTCAATTTTCAATACTCAATCCGCAATCATCAAACATCAATCCTCAATCCTCAATCATCAATCCTCAATCTTCAATACTCAATCGTCAATCCTCAGTCCTCAATCCTCAATCCTCAATCCTCGTACCTCAAACCTCAATCCTCAACCCTCAGTCCTCATCCTCAATTCTCAATTCTCAATCCTCAATCCTCAACCCTCAATCTTCAATCCTCAATAATCAATCTCCAATCCTAGATCCCCAATCCCCAATCCTCAATCCTTAATCCTCAATCATCAATCCTCAGTCCCCAGTCCCCAATCTTCAGTCCTCAATGCTCAATCCTCAATCCTCAATCCTCAATCCGCAATCCTCAATCCTCAGTCATCAATCCTCAACCTTCAATACTCAATCCTCAATCCTCAATCCTCAATCCCCAATCCTCAATCCTCATTCCTCAAACCTAAATCCTCAAACCTCTGTCCTCATCCTCAATTCTCAATCCTCAATGCTCAATCCTCCAGCCACAATCCTCAACCGTCAGCCCTCGTCCTCAATCGTCAACTCTCAATCCTCAATACTCAATCTTCAATCGTCAATACTCAATCTTCAATCCTCAATCCTCAATCCTCAATCCTCATTCCTCAAACCTCAATCCTCAATCCTCAATCCTTAATCCTCAATCTTCAATCCTCAATCCCCAGTCCTCAATCTTCAATCCTCAATGCTCAATCCTCAATCCTCAATCCTCAGTCCTCAATCCTCAATCCTCAATCCTCAATCCTCAATCTTCAATCCTCAATACTCAATCTTCAATCCTCAATCCTCAATTCTCAATCGTCAATACTCAATCCTCAATCGTCAATCCTCAATCCCCAATCCTCAATCTTCAATCCTCAATCCTCAATCCTCAATCCTCAACCTTCAATCCTCAATACTCAATCTTCAATCCTCAATCCTCAATCCTCAATCCTCAATCCTCAATATTCAACACACAACCCTCAACCATCAATCCTCAATTCCTAATACTCAATAGAGTATCCTGAATTCTCATGGTTCAATACTCAATCCACAATATTCAATAATCAAATCTCAATCCTCAAACATCAATACTCAACACTCAATCCTCAACACTCATTCCACTCTTTTCAATCCTCCATCCTCAACCCTCAATCCTCAAGCGTCAATCCTCAATCCACAATCCTCAACCCTCAATCCTCAGTCCTTAAACCTCAATCCCGAATCCTCAATCCTGAATTCTCAATCTTTAGCCCTCAGTCCTCAACAATCAATTGTCAAACCTCAATCCTCAATAGAATATCCTCAATTCACAGTTTTCAATACTCAGTCCCCATTCTTCAATCTTCAAATCTCAATCCACAAACATCAGTTCCCATCACTCAACCCACAAAACTAAGTCCTCAATCTTCAATCCTCAATACTCAATCTTTAATCCTCAATCCTCAATCCTCAATACTCAATCCTCAATCCTCAGTCCTCAATCCTCAATCTTCAATCCTCAATACTCAACCTTCAATCCTCAATCCTAATCCTCAATCCTCAATCCTCATTCTTCAATCCTCATTACCCAATCCTCAATCTTCATTCCTCAATCCTCAATCCTCAATTCTCAACCCTCAATCCTCAATAATCGTTCTTCAATCCTCAATCCTCATTCTTCAATCCTCAACACCAAATCCTCAATCTTCAATCCTCAATCCTCAATCCTCAATTCTCAATCCTCAATCCTCAGTCCTCAGTCATTAAACCTCAAACCTCAAACCTCAACCCTCATTCTCAATCCTCAATACTCAATCCTCAACCCTCAACCCTCAATCCTCAACACTCGATCTTCAATCCTCAATCCTCAATCCTCAACCCTCAATCCTCAGTCATCAATCCTCAACCTTCAATACTCAATCCTCAATCTCCACTGGTCAATACTCAATCTTCAACCCTCAATTCTCAATACTCAATCCTCAATCCTCAATACTCAATCCTCAGTCCTCAGTCCTCAATCTTCAATACTCAATCCGCCAATCCTCAATACTCAACCATCAATCCTCAATTCTCAATACTCAATAGAATATCCTGAATTCTCAGGAATCTATACTCAAACCTCAAACCTCAAACCTCAGCCCTTATCCTCAATCCTCAATCCTCAAACCTCAGTCCTCAATCCTCAATCTTCAACCTCAATACTCAATCTTCAATCCTCAATCCTCAACCCTCAATCCTCAATCCTCATTCTTCAATCCTCAATACCCAATCCTCAATCTTCAATCCTCAATCCTCAATCCCCAATTCTCAATTCTCAATCCTCAATCCTCAGACCTCAAACATCAATACTCAACCCTCAGTCCTCGTCCTCAATCCTGAATCCTCAATCTTCAGACCTCAGTAATCAACAATCAGTTGTCAATTCTCAATCCTCAATAGAATATCATCAATTCACAGATTTGAATACCCAATACTCATTCTGAAACCTTTAAATCTCTATCCACAAACACCAACTCTCATCACTCAACACTCAACGCTCAGTCCCCAATCCTCAATCTTCAATCCTCAATCCACAATCCTCAATCCTCAATCCTCAATCTTCAATCCTCAATACTCAGTCATCTATCCTCAATCCTCAATCCTCAATCCTCAATCCTCAACCCTCAATCCTCAATCATCAATCCTCAATCTTCAATCATCAACACTCAATCTTTAATCATCAATCCTCAATCCTGAATCTTCAATCCTCAATCCTCAATCCTGAATCCTCAATCCTCAATCCACAATCCTCAATCCTCAATCCTCAATCTTCAATCCTCAATACTCAATCTTCAATCCTCGACCCTCAATCCTAAATCCCCAGTCCTCATTCTTCATTCGTCAATACCCAATCCTCAATTTTCAATCCTCAATCCTCAATCCTCAATTCTCAATCCTCAATCCTCAATCTTCAGACCTCAAACATCAATACTCAACCCTCAGTCCTCGTCCTCAATCCACAACCCTCAATTCTCAATACTCAATCTTCAATCATCAATATTCAATCTTCAATCCTCAACCCTCAATCCTCGATTCTCAATCCTCAATCCTCAATGTTCAATCCTCAATACCCAATCCTCAACCCTCAATCCTCAATCATCAATCCTCAATCTTCAATCATCAACACTCAATCTTTAATCATCAATCCTCAATCCTGAATCTTCAATCCTCAATCCTCAATCCTGAATCCTCAATCCTCAATCCACAATCCTCAATCCTCAATCCTCAATCTTCAATCCTCAATACTCAATCTTCAATCCTCGACCCTCAATCCTAAATCCCCAGTCCTCATTCTTCATTCGTCAATACCCAATCCTCAATTTTCAATCCTCAATCCTCAATCCTCAATTCTCAATCCTCAATCCTCAATCTTCAGACCTCAAACATCAATACTCAACCCTCAGTCCTCGTCCTCAATCCACAACCCTCAATTCTCAATACTCAATCTTCAATCATCAATATTCAATCTTCAATCCTCAACCCTCAATCCTCGATTCTCAATCCTCAATCCTCAATGTTCAATCCTCAATACCCAATCCTCAATCTTCAATCCTCAATCCTCAATCCTCAATCCTCATTTCTCAATCCTCAATCCTCAGTCCTCAGTCCTCAAACCTCAACCCTCAACCCGCAGCCCTCAACGTCAATTCTCAATCCTCAATCCTCAATCCTCAATCTTCAATCCACAATACTCAATCTTCAGTCCACAATCCTCAATCTTCAATCCTCAATCCTCAGTCCTCAGTCCTCAATCTTCAATCCTCAATACTCAATCTTCAATCATCAATCCTCAATCCTCAATCCTCAATCCTCAGTCTTCAATCCTCAATGCCCAATCCTCAATCTTCAATCCTCAATCCTCAATCCTCAAGTCTCAATCCTCGATCCTCAATAATCAATCCTCAACCCTCAGTCCTCATCCTCAATTCTCAATTCTCAATCCTCAATCCTCAACCCTCAATCTTCAATCCTCAATAATCAATCTCCAATCCTAGATCCCCAATCCCCAATCCTCAATCCTTAATCCTCAATCATCAATCCTCAGTCCCCAGTCCCCAATCTTCAGTCCTCAATGCTCAATCCTCAATCCTCAATCCTCAATCCGCAATCCTCAATCCTCAGTCATCAATCCTCAACCTTCAATACTCAATCCTCAATCCTCAATCCTCAATCCCCAATCCTCAATCCTCATTCCTCAAACCTAAATCCTCAAACCTCTGTCCTCATCCTCAATTCTCAATCCTCAATGCTCAATCCTCCAGCCACAATCCTCAACCGTCAGCCCTCGTCCTCAATCGTCAACTCTCAATCCTCAATACTCAATCTTCAATCGTCAATACTCAATCTTCAATCCTCAATCCTCAATCCTCAATCCTCATTCCTCAAACCTCAATCCTCAATCCTCAATCCTTAATCCTCAATCTTCAATCCTCAATCCCCAGTCCTCAATCTTCAATCCTCAATGCTCAATCCTCAATCCTCAATCCTCAGTCCTCAATCCTCAATCCTCAATCCTCAATCCTCAATCTTCAATCCTCAATACTCAATCTTCAATCCTCAATCCTCAATTCTCAATCGTCAATACTCAATCCTCAATCGTCAATCCTCAATCCCCAATCCTCAATCTTCAATCCTCAATCCTCAATCCTCAATCCTCAACCTTCAATCCTCAATACTCAATCTTCAATCCTCAATCCTCAATCCTCAATCCTCAATCCTCAATATTCAACACACAACCCTCAACCATCAATCCTCAATTCCTAATACTCAATAGAGTATCCTGAATTCTCATGGTTCAATACTCAATCCACAATATTCAATAATCAAATCTCAATCCTCAAACATCAATACTCAACACTCAATCCTCAACACTCATTCCACTCTTTTCAATCCTCCATCCTCAACCCTCAATCCTCAAGCGTCAATCCTCAATCCACAATCCTCAACCCTCAATCCTCAGTCCTTAAACCTCAATCCCGAATCCTCAATCCTGAATTCTCAATCTTTAGCCCTCAGTCCTCAACAATCAATTGTCAAACCTCAATCCTCAATAGAATATCCTCAATTCACAGTTTTCAATACTCAGTCCCCATTCTTCAATCTTCAAATCTCAATCCACAAACATCAGTTCCCATCACTCAACCCACAAAACTAAGTCCTCAATCTTCAATCCTCAATACTCAATCTTTAATCCTCAATCCTCAATCCTCAATACTCAATCCTCAATCCTCAGTCCTCAATCCTCAATCTTCAATCCTCAATACTCAACCTTCAATCCTCAATCCTAATCCTCAATCCTCAATCCTCATTCTTCAATCCTCATTACCCAATCCTCAATCTTCATTCCTCAATCCTCAATCCTCAATTCTCAACCCTCAATCCTCAATAATCGTTCTTCAATCCTCAATCCTCATTCTTCAATCCTCAACACCAAATCCTCAATCTTCAATCCTCAATCCTCAATCCTCAATTCTCAATCCTCAATCCTCAGTCCTCAGTCATTAAACCTCAAACCTCAAACCTCAACCCTCATTCTCAATCCTCAATACTCAATCCTCAACCCTCAACCCTCAATCCTCAACACTCGATCTTCAATCCTCAATCCTCAATCCTCAACCCTCAATCCTCAGTCATCAATCCTCAACCTTCAATACTCAATCCTCAATCTCCACTGGTCAATACTCAATCTTCAACCCTCAATTCTCAATACTCAATCCTCAATCCTCAATACTCAATCCTCAGTCCTCAGTCCTCAATCTTCAATACTCAATCCGCCAATCCTCAATACTCAACCATCAATCCTCAATTCTCAATACTCAATAGAATATCCTGAATTCTCAGGAATCTATACTCAAACCTCAAACCTCAAACCTCAGCCCTTATCCTCAATCCTCAATCCTCAAACCTCAGTCCTCAATCCTCAATCTTCAACCTCAATACTCAATCTTCAATCCTCAATCCTCAATCCTCAATCCTCAATCCTCATTCTTCAATCCTCAATACCCAATCCTCAATCTTCAATCCTCAATCCTCAATCCCCAATTCTCAATTCTCAATCCTCAATCCTCAGACCTCAAACATCAATACTCAACCCTCAGTCCTCGTCCTCAATCCTGAATCCTCAATCTTCAGACCTCAGTAATCAACAATCAGTTGTCAATTCTCAATCCTCAATAGAATATCATCAATTCACAGATTTGAATACCCAATACTCATTCTGAAACCTTTAAATCTCTATCCACAAACACCAACTCTCATCACTCAACACTCAACGCTCAGTCCCCAATCCTCAATCTTCAATCCTCAATCCACAATCCTCAATCCTCAATCCTCAATCTTCAATCCTCAATACTCAGTCATCTATCCTCAATCCTCAATCCTCAATCCTCAATCCTCAACCCTCAATCCTCAATCATCAATCCTCAATCTTCAATCATCAACACTCAATCTTTAATCATCAATCCTCAATCCTGAATCTTCAATCCTCAATCCTCAATCCTGAATCCTCAATCCTCAATCCACAATCCTCAATCCTCAATCCTCAATCTTCAATCCTCAATACTCAATCTTCAATCCTCGACCCTCAATCCTAAATCCCCAGTCCTCATTCTTCATTCGTCAATACCCAATCCTCAATTTTCAATCCTCAATCCTCAATCCTCAATTCTCAATCCTCAATCCTCAATCTTCAGACCTCAAACATCAATACTCAACCCTCAGTCCTCGTCCTCAATCCACAACCCTCAATTCTCAATACTCAATCTTCAATCATCAATATTCAATCTTCAATCCTCAACCCTCAATCCTCGATTCTCAATCCTCAATCCTCAATGTTCAATCCTCAATACCCAATCCTCAACCCTCAATCCTCAATCATCAATCCTCAATCTTCAATCATCAACACTCAATCTTTAATCATCAATCCTCAATCCTGAATCTTCAATCCTCAATCCTCAATCCTGAATCCTCAATCCTCAATCCACAATCCTCAATCCTCAATCCTCAATCTTCAATCCTCAATACTCAATCTTCAATCCTCGACCCTCAATCCTAAATCCCCAGTCCTCATTCTTCATTCGTCAATACCCAATCCTCAATTTTCAATCCTCAATCCTCAATCCTCAATTCTCAATCCTCAATCCTCAATCTTCAGACCTCAAACATCAATACTCAACCCTCAGTCCTCGTCCTCAATCCACAACCCTCAATTCTCAATACTCAATCTTCAATCATCAATATTCAATCTTCAATCCTCAACCCTCAATCCTCGATTCTCAATCCTCAATCCTCAATGTTCAATCCTCAATACCCAATCCTCAATCTTCAATCCTCAATCCTCAATCCTCAATCCTCATTTCTCAATCCTCAATCCTCAGTCCTCAGTCCTCAAACCTCAACCCTCAACCCGCAGCCCTCAACGTCAATTCTCAATCCTCAATCCTCAATCCTCAATCTTCAATCCTCAATACTCAATCTTCAGTCCACAATCCTCAATCTTCAATCCTCAATCCTCAGTCCTCAGTCCTCAATCTTCAATCCTCAATACTCAATCTTCAATCATCAATCCTCAATCCTCAATCCTCAATCCTCAGTCTTCAATCCTCAATGCCCAATCCTCAATCTTCAATCCTCAATCCTCAATCCTCAAGTCTCAATCCTCGATCCTCAATAATCAATCTTCAATCCTCAATCCTCAGTCCTCAAACCACAATTCTGAATCCTCAATCCTGAATCCTCAATCTTCAGCCCTCAGTCCTCAACAATCAGTTGACAATCCTCAATCCTCAATAGAATATCCTCAATTCACAGTTTTCAATACTCAATACTCAATCTGCAATCTTCAAACCTCTATCCACAAACATCAATTCTCATCACTGAACCCTCAACACTCAGTCCTCAATGTTCAATACTCAATCTTCAATCCACAATCCTCAATCATCAGTCATCAATCCTCAATACTCAATCTTCAATCCTCAATCCTCAATCCTCAATCCTCAATCCTCATTCTTCAATCCTCAATACCAAATCCTCAATCTTCAATCCTCAATCCTCAATCCTCAATTCTCAATCCTCAATCCTCAGTCCTCAGTCCTTAAACCTCAAACCTGAAACCTCAGCCCTCATCCTCAATCCTCAAACCTCAATCCTGAATCCTCAATCCTCAATCCTCAGACATCAATCCTCAACCTTCAATACTCAATCGTCAATCCTCAATCCTCAATCCTCAATCCTCAATCCTCAATCCTCAATCCTCATTCCTCAAACCTCTATCCTCAACCCTTAATCCTCAATCCTCAATACTCAGTCATCAATCCTCAACCTTCAATACTCAATCCGCAACCCTCAATCCTCAATCCTCAATCCTCAATCCTCAATCCTCAATCCTCATTCCTCAAACCTCAATCCTCAAACCTCAGTCCTCATTCTCAATCCTCAATTCTCAATCCTCAATCCTCAATCCTCAACCCTCTATCTTCAATCCCAAATAATCAATCTCCAATACTAGATCCTCAATGCCCAATCCTCAATCCTCAATACCCAATCCTAAATCTTCAATCCTCAATCCACAATACTCAATCCTCAATCCTCAATACTCAATCCTCAGTCCTCAGCCCACAATCTTCAATACTCAATCAGCCAATCCTCAATATTCAACACACAGCCCTCAACCACCAATCCTCAATACTCAACCATCAATACAGAATTCTCAATACTCAATAGAATATCCTGAATTCTCAGTTTTCAATACTCAATCCTCAATCTTCAATCTTCAAATCTCCATCCACAAACATCAATTCTCATCACTCAACATTCAACACTCAGTCCCCAATCCTCAATCTTCAATCCTCAATCCTCAATCCTCAATCCTCAATCCTCAACCTTCAATCCTCAATACTCAATCCTCAATCCTCAATCCTCAATCCTCAATCCTCAATCCTCAATCCTGAATCTTCAATCCTCAGTCCCCAATCCTCAATCCTCAATCCTCAATCCTCAATCCTCAACCTTCAATCCTCAATACTCAATCCTCAATCCTCAATCCTCAATCCTCAATCCTCAATCCTCAATCCTCAAACTTCAATCCTCAATACTCAATCTTCAATCCTCAATCCTCAATCATCAATCCTCAATATTCAATTCTCAATACTCAATTTTCAATACTCAATCCGCAATCATCAAACATCAATCCTCAATCCTCAATCATCAATCCTCAATCTTCAATACTCAATCGTCAATCCTCAGTCCTCAATCCTCAATCCTCAATCCTCGTACCTCAAACCTCAATCCTCAACCCTCAGTCCTCATCCTCAATTCCCAATTCTCAATCCTCAATCCTCAACCCTCAATCTTCAATCCTCAATAATCAATCTCCAATCCTAGATCCCCAATCCCCAATCCTCAATCCTTAATCCTCAATCATCAATCCTCAGTCCCCAGTCCCCAATCTTCAGTCCTCAATGCTCAATCCTCAATCCTCAATCCTCAATCCGCAATCCTCAATCCTCAGTCATCAATCCTCAACCTTCAATACTCAATCCTCAATCCTCAATCCTCAATCCCCAATCCTCAATCCTCATTCCTCAAACCTAAATCCTCAAACCTCTGTCCTCATCCTCAATTCTCAATCCTCAATGCTCAATCCTCCAGCCACAATCCTCAACCGTCAGCCCTCGTCCTCAATCGTCAACTCTCAATCCTCAATACTCAATCTTCAATCGTCAATAATCAATCTTCAATCCTCAATCCTCAATCCTCAATCCTCATTCCTCAAACCTCAATCCTCAATGCTCAATCCTTAATCCTCAATCTTCAATCCTCAATCCCCAGTCCTCAATCTTCAATCCTCAATGCTCAATCCTCAATCCTCAATCCTCAGTCCTCAATCCTCAATCCTCAATCCTCAATCCTCAATCTTCAATCCTCTATACTCAATCTTCAATCCTCAATCCTCAATTCTCAATCGTCAATACTCAATCCTCAATCGTCAATCCTCAATCCCCAATCCTCAATCTTCAATCCTCAATCCTCAATCCTCAATCCTCAACCTTCAATCCTCAATACTCAATCTTCAATCCTCAATCCTCAATCCTCAATCCTCAATCCTCAATATTCAACACACAACCCTCAACCATCAATCCTCAATTCCTAATACTCAATAGAGTATCCTGAATTCTCATGGTTCAATACTCAATCCACAATATTCAATAATCAAATCTCAATCCTCAAACATCAATACTCAACACTCAATCCTCAACACTCATTCCACTCTTTTCAATCCTCCATCCTCAACCCTCAATCCTCAAGCGTCAATCCTCAATCCTCAATCCTCAATCCTCATTCCTCAGACCTCAATCCTCAAACCTCAGCCCTCATCCTCAATTCTCAATCCTCAATCCTCAGTCCTCAAACCACAATCCTCAACCGTCAGTCCTCGTCCTCAGTCCTCAACCCTCAATCCTCAATCCTCAGTCTTCAATCATCAATACTCAATCTTCAATCCTCAATCCTCAATCCTCAATCCTCATTCCTCAAACCTCAATCCTCTACCCTCAGTCTTTATCCTCAATTCTCAATTCTCAATCCTCAATCCTCAATCCTCAATATTCAATGCTCAATAATCAATATTCAATCCTAGATCCTCAGTCCCCAATCCTCAATCCTTAATCCTCAATCTTCAATCCTCAATCCCCAGTCCTCAATCTTCAATCCTCAATCCTCAAGCCTCAATCCTCAATCCTCAATCCTCAATCCTCAACCCTCAATCCTCAATCCTCAATCTTCAATCATCAATACTCAATCTTCAATAATCAATCCTCAATCCTCAATCCTCAATCCTCATTCTTCAATCCTCAATACCCAATCCTCAATCTTCAATCCTCAATCCTCAATCCTCAATCCTCAATTCTCATTCCTCAATCCTCAGTCCTCAGTCCTCAAACCTCAATCCTCAACCCTCAGCCCTCATCCTCAATCCTCAATCCTTATTCCTCAGTCCTCAACCTTCAATCCTCAATACTCAATTTTCAATCCTCAATCCTCAATCCTCAATCCTCAATCCTCAATCCTCAATCCTCATTCCTCAAACCACAATTCTGAATCCTCAATCCTGAATCCTCAATCTTCAGCCCTCAGTCCTCAACAATCAGTTGACAATCCTCAATCCTCAATAGAATATCCTCAATTCACAGTTTTCAATACTCAATACTCAATCTGCAATCTTCAAACCTCTATCCACAAACATCAATTCTCATCACTGAACTCTCAACACTCAGCCCTCAATGTTCAATACTCAATCTTCAATCCACAATCCTCAATCGTCAGTCATCAATCCTCAATACTCAATCTTCAATCCTCAATCCTCAATCCTCAATCCTCAATCCTCATTCTTCAATCCTCAATACCAAATCCTCAATCTTCAATCCTCAATCCTCAATCCTCAATTCTCAATCCTCAATCCTCAGTCCTCAGTCCTTAAACCTTAAACCTGAAACCTCAGCCCTCATCCTCAATCCTCAAACCTCAATCCTGAATCCTCAATCCTCAATCCTCAGACATCAATACTCAACCTTCAATACTCAATCGTCAATCCTCAATCCTCAATCCTCAATCCTCATTCCTCAATCCTCAATCCTCACTCCTCAATCTTCAATCCTCAAACCTCAGTTCTCATCCTCAGTTCTCAATTCTCAATCCTCAATCCTCAATCCTCAACCCTCTATCTTCAATCTTCAATCCTCAATAATCAATCTCCAATCCTAGATCCCCAATCCCCAATCCTCAATCCTTAATCCTCAATCCTCAATCCTCAATCATCAATCCTCAATATTCAATTCTCAATACTCAATTTTCAATACTCAATCCGCAATCATCAAACATCAATCCTCAATCCTCAATCATCAATCCTCAATCTTCAATACTCAATCGTCAATCCTCAGTCCTCAATCCTCAATCCTCAATCCTCGTACCTCAAACCTCAATCCTCAACCCTCAGTCCTCATCCTCAATTCTCAATTCTCAATCCTCAATCCTCAACCCTCAATCTTCAATCCTCAATAATCAATCTCCAATCCTAGATCCCCAATCCCCAATCCTCAATCCTTAATCCTCAATCATCAATCCTCAGTCCCCAGTCCCCAATCTTCAGTCCTCAATGCTCAATCCTCAATCCTTAATCCTCAATCTTCAATCCTCAATCCCCAGTCCTCAATCTTCAATCCTCAATGCTCAATCCTCAATCCTCAATCCTCAGTCCTCAATCCTCAATCCTCAGTCCTCAATCCTCAATCTTCAATCCTCAATACTCAACCTTCAATCCTCAATCCTAATCCTCAATCCTCAATCCTCATTCTTCAATCCTCATTACCCAATCCTCAATCTTCATTCCTCAATCCTCAATCCTCAATTCTCAACCCTCAATCCTCAGTAATCGTTCTTCAATCCTCAATCCTCATTCTTCAATCCTCAACACCAAATCCTCAATCTTCAATCCTCAATCCTCAATCCTCAATTCTCAATCCTCAATCCTCAGTCCTCAGTCATTAAACCTCAAACCTCAAACCTCAACCCTCATTCTCAATCCTCAATACTCAATCCTCAACCCTCAACCCTCAATCCTCAACACTCGATCTTCAATCCTCAATCCTCAATCCTCAACCCTCAATCCTCAGTCATCAATCCTCAACCTTCAATACTCAATCCTCAATCTCCACTGGTCAATACTCAATCTTCAACCCTCAATTCTCAATACTCAATCCTCAATCCTCAATACTCAATCCTCAGTCCTCAGTCCTCAATCTTCAATACTCAATCCGCCAATCCTCAATACTCAACCATCAATCCTCAATTCTCAATACTCAATAGAATATCCTGAATTCTCAGGAATCTATACTCAAACCTCAAACCTCAAACCTCAGCCCTTATCCTCAATCCTCAATCCTCAAACCTCAGTCCTCAATCCTCAATCTTCAACCTCAATACTCAATCTTCAATCCTCAATCCTCAATCCTCAATCCTCAATCCTCATTCTTCAATCCTCAATACCCAATCCTCAATCTTCAATCCTCAATCCTCAATCCCCAATTCTCAATTCTCAATCCTCAATCCTCAGACCTCAAACATCAATACTCAACCCTCAGTCCTCGTCCTCAATCCTGAATCCTCAATCTTCAGACCTCAGTAATCAACAATCAGTTGTCAATTCTCAATCCTCAATAGAATATCATCAATTCACAGATTTGAATACCCAATACTCATTCTGAAACCTTTAAATCTCTATCCACAAACACCAACTCTCATCACTCAACACTCAACGCTCAGTCCCCAATCCTCAATCTTCAATCCTCAATCCACAATCCTCAATCCTCAATCCTCAATCTTCAATCCTCAATACTCAGTCATCTATCCTCAATCCTCAATCCTCAATCCTCAATCCTCAACCCTCAATCCTCAATCATCAATCCTCAATCTTCAATCATCAACACTCAATCTTTAATCATCAATCCTCAATCCTGAATCTTCAATCCTCAATCCTCAATCCTGAATCCTCAATCCTCAATCCACAATCCTCAATCCTCAATCCTCAATCTTCAATCCTCAATACTCAATCTTCAATCCTCGACCCTCAATCCTAAATCCCCAGTCCTCATTCTTCATTCGTCAATACCCAATCCTCAATTTTCAATCCTCAATCCTCAATCCTCAATTCTCAATCCTCAATCCTCAATCTTCAGACCTCAAACATCAATACTCAACCCTCAGTCCTCGTCCTCAATCCACAACCCTCAATTCTCAATACTCAATCTTCAATCATCAATATTCAATCTTCAATCCTCAACCCTCAATCCTCGATTCTCAATCCTCAATCCTCAATGTTCAATCCTCAATACCCAATCCTCAACCCTCAATCCTCAATCATCAATCCTCAATCTTCAATCATCAACACTCAATCTTTAATCATCAATCCTCAATCCTGAATCTTCAATCCTCAATCCTCAATCCTGAATCCTCAATCCTCAATCCACAATCCTCAATCCTCAATCCTCAATCTTCAATCCTCAATACTCAATCTTCAATCCTCGACCCTCAATCCTAAATCCCCAGTCGTCATTCTTCATTCGTCAATACCCAATCCTCAATTTTCAATCCTCAATCCTCAATCCTCAATTCTCAATCCTCAATCCTCAATCTTCAGACCTCAAACATCAATACTCAACCCTCAGTCCTCGTCCTCAATCCACAACCCTCAATTCTCAATACTCAATCTTCAATCATCAATATTCAATCTTCAATCCTCAACCCTCAATCCTCGATTCTCAATCCTCAATCCTCAATGTTCAATCCTCAATACCCAATCCTCAATCTTCAATCCTCAATCCTCAATCCTCAATCCTCATTTCTCAATCCTCAATCCTCAGTCCTCAGTCCTCAAACCTCAACCCTCAACCCGCAGCCCTCAACGTCAATTCTCAATCCTCAATCCTCAATCCTCAATCTTCAATCCTCAATACTCAATCTTCAGTCCACAATCCTCAATCTTCAATCCTCAATCCTCAGTCCTCAGTCCTCAATCTTCAATCCTCAATACTCAATCTTCAATCATCAATCCTCAATCCTCAATCCTCAATCCTCAGTCTTCAATCCTCAATGCCCAATCCTCAATCTTCAATCCTCAATCCTCAATCCTCAAGTCTCAATCCTCGATCCTCAATAATCAATCTTCAATCCTCAATCCTCAGTCCTCAAACCACAATTCTGAATCCTCAATCCTGAATCCTCAATCTTCAGCCCTCAGTCCTCAACAATCAGTTGACAATCCTCAATCCTCAATAGAATATCCTCAATTCACAGTTTTCAATACTCAATACTCAATCTGCAATCTTCAAACCTCTATCCACAAACATCAATTCTCATCACTGAACCCTCAACACTCAGTCCTCAATGTTCAATACTCAATCTTCAATCCACAATCCTCAATCATCAGTCATCAATCCTCAATACTCAATCTTCAATCCTCAATCCTCAATCCTCAATCCTCAATCCTCATTCTTCAATCCTCAATACCAAATCCTCAATCTTCAATCCTCAATCCTCAATCCTCAATTCTCAATCCTCAATCCTCAGTGCTCAGTCCTTAAACCTCAAACCTGAAACCTCAGCCCTCATCCTCAATCCTCAAACCTCAATCCTGAATCCTCAATCCTCAATCCTCAGACATCAATCCTCAACCTTCAATACTCAATCGTCAATCCTCAATCCTCAATCCTCAATCCTCAATCCTCAATCCTCATTCCTCAAACCTCTATCCTCAACCCTTAATCCTCAATCCTCAATACTCAGTCATCAATCCTCAACCTTCAATACTCAATCCGCAACCCTCAATCCTCAATCCTCAATCCTCAATCCTCAATCCTCAATCCTCATTCCTCAAACCTCAATCCTCAAACCTCAGTCCTCATTCTCAATCCTCAATTCTCAATCCTCAATCCTCAATCCTCAACCCTCTATCTTCAATCCCAAATAATCAATCTCCAATACTAGATCCTCAATGCCCAATCCTCAATCCTCAATACCCAATCCTAAATCTTCAATCCTCAATCCACAATACTCAATCCTCAATCCTCAATACTCAATCCTCAGTCCTCAGCCCACAATCTTCAATACTCAATCAGCCAATCCTCAATATTCAACACACAGCCCTCAACCACCAATCCTCAATACTCAACCATCAATACAGAATTCTCAATACTCAATAGAATATCCTGAATTCTCAGTTTTCAATACTCAATCCTCAATCTTCAATCTTCAAATCTCCATCCACAAACATCAATTCTCATCACTCAACATTCAACACTCAGTCCCCAATCCTCAATCTTCAATCCTCAATCCTCAATCCTCAATCCTCAATCCTCAACCTTCAATCCTCAATACTCAATCCTCAATCCTCAATCCTCAATCCTCAATCCTCAATCCTCAATCCTGAATCTTCAATCCTCAGTCCCCAATCCTCAATCCTCAATCCTCAATCCTCAATCCTCAACCTTCAATCCTCAATACTCAATCCTCAATCCTCAATCCTCAATCCTCAATCCTCAATCCTCAATCCTCAAACTTCAATCCTCAATACTCAATCTTCAATCCTCAATCCTCAATCATCAATCCTCAATATTCAATTCTCAATACTCAATTTTCAATACTCAATCCGCAATCATCAAACATCAATCCTCAATCCTCAATCATCAATCCTCAATCTTCAATACTCAATCGTCAATCCTCAGTCCTCAAACCTCAATCCTCAATCCTCGTACCTCAAACCTCAATCCTCAACCCTCAGTCCTCATCCTCAATTCCCAATTCTCAATCCTCAATCCTCAACCCTCAATCTTCAATCCTCAATAATCAATCTCCAATCCTAGATCCCCAATCCCCAATCCTCAATCCTTAATCCTCAATCATCAATCCTCAGTCCCCAGTCCCCAATCTTCAGTCCTCAATGCTCAATCCTCAATCCTCAATCCTCAATCCGCAATCCTCAATCCTCAGTCATCAATCCTCAACCTTCAATACTCAATCCTCAATCCTCAATCCTCAATCCCCAATCCTCAATCCTCATTCCTCAAACCTAAATCCTCAAGCCTCTGTCCTCATCCTCAATTCTCAATCCTCAATGCTCAATCCTCCAGCCACAATCCTCAACCGTCAGCCCTCGTCCTCAATCGTCAACTCTCAATCCTCAATACTCAATCTTCAATCGTCAATAATCAATCTTCAATCCTCAATCCTCAATCCTCAATCCTCATTCCTCAAACCTCAACCCTCAATGCTCAATCCTTAATCCTCAATCTTCAATCCTCAATCCCCAGTCCTCAATCTTCAATCCTCAATGCTCAATCCTCAATCCTCAATCCTCAGTCCTCAATCCTCAATCCTCAATCCTCAATCCTCAATCTTCAATCCTCTATACTCAATCTTCAATCCTCAATCCTCAATTCTCAATCGTCAATACTCAATCCTCAATCGTCAATCCTCAATCCCCAATCCTCAATCTTCAATCCTCAATCCTCAATCCTCAATCCTCAACCTTCAATCCTCAATACTCAATCTTCAATCCTCAATCCTCAATCCTCAATCCTCAATCCTCAATATTCAACACACAACCCTCAACCATCAATCCTCAATTCCTAATACTCAATAGAGTATCCTGAATTCTCATGGTTCAATACTCAATCCACAATATTCAATAATCAAATCTCAATCCTCAAACATCAATACTCAACACTCAATCCTCAACACTCATTCCACTCTTTTCAATCCTCCATCCTCAACCCTCAATCCTCAAGCGTCAATCCTCAATCCTCAATCCTCAATCCTCATTCCTCAAACCTCAATCCTCAAACCTCAGCCCTCATCCTCAATTCTCAATCCTCAATCCTCAGTCCTCAAACCACAATCCTCAACCGTCAGTCCTCGTCCTCAGTCCTCAACCCTCAATCCTCAATCCTCAGTCTTCAATCATCAATACTCAATCTTCAATCCTCAATCCTCAATCCTCAATCCTCATTCCTCAAACCTCAATCCTCTACCCTCAGTCTTTATCCTCAATTCTCAATTCTCAATCCTCAATCCTCAATCCTCAATATTCAATGCTCAATAATCAATATTCAATCCTAGATCCTCAGTCCCCAATCCTCAATCCTTAATCCTCAATCTTCAATCCTCAATCCCCAGTCCTCAATCTTCAATCCTCAATCCTCAAGCCTCAATCCTCAATCCTCAATCCTCAATCCTCAACCCTCAATCCTCAATCCTCAATCTTCAATCATCAATACTCAATCTTCAATAATCAATCCTCAATCCTCAATCCTCAATCCTCATTCTTCAATCCTCAATACCCAATCCTCAATCTTCAATCCTCAATCCTCAATCCTCAATCCTCAATTCTCATTCCTCAATCCTCAGTCCTCAGTCCTCAAACCTCAATCCTCAACCCTCAGCCCTCATCCTCAATCCTCAATCCTTATTCCTCAGTCCTCAACCTTCAATCCTCAACACTCAATTTTCAATCCTCAATCCTCAATCCTCAATCCTCAATCCTCAATCCTCAATCCTCATTCCTCAAACCACAATTCTGAATCCTCAATCCTGAATCCTCAATCTTCAGCCCTCAGTCCTCAACAATCAGTTGACAATCCTCAATCCTCAATAGAATATCCTCAATTCACAGTTTTCAATACTCAATACTCAATCTGCAATCTTCAAACCTCTATCCACAAACATCAATTCTCATCACTGAACTCTCAACACTCAGCCCTCAATGTTCAATACTCAATCTTCAATCCACAATCCTCAATCGTCAGTCATCAATCCTCAATACTCAATCTTCAATCCTCAATCCTCAATCCTCAATCCTCAATCCTCATTCTTCAATCCTCAATACCAAATCCTCAATCTTCAATCCTCAATCCTCAATCCTCAATTCTCAATCCTCAATCCTCAGTCCTCAGTCCTTAAACCTTAAACCTGAAACCTCAGCCCTCATCCTCAATCCTCAAACCTCAATCCTGAATCCTCAATCCTCAATCCTCAGACATCAATACTCAACCTTCAATACTCAATCGTCAATCCTCAATCCTCAATCCTCAATCCTCATTCCTCAATCCTCAATCCTCACTCCTCAATCTTCAATCCTCAAACCTCAGTTCTCATCCTCAGTTCTCAATTCTCAATCCTCAATCCTCAATCCTCAACCCTCTATCTTCAATCTTCAATCCTCAATAATCAATCTCCAATCCTAGATCCCCAATCCCCAATCCTCAATCCTTAATCCTCAATCCTCAATCCTCAATCATCAATCCTCAATATTCAATTCTCAATACTCAATTTTCAATACTCAATCCGCAATCATCAAACATCAATCCTCAATCCTCAATCATCAATCCTCAATCTTCAATACTCAATCGTCAATCCTCAGTCCTCAATCCTCAATCCTCAATCCTCGTACCTCAAACCTCAATCCTCAACCCTCAGTCCTCATCCTCAATTCTCAATTCTCAATCCTCAATCCTCAACCCTCAATCTTCAATCCTCAATAATCAATCTCCAATCCTAGATCCCCAATCCCCAATCCTCAATCCTTAATCCTCAATCATCAATCCTCAGTCCCCAGTCCCCAATCTTCAGTCCTCAATGCTCAATCCTCAATCCTCAATCCTCAATCCGCAATCCTCAATCCTCAGTCATCAATCCTCAACCTTCAATACTCAATCCTCAATCCTCAATCCTCAATCCCCAATCCTCAATCCTCATTCCTCAAACCTAAATCCTCAAACCTCTGTCCTCATCCTCAATTCTCAATCCTCAATGCTCAATCCTCCAGCCACAATCCTCAACCGTCAGCCCTCGTCCTCAATCGTCAACTCTCAATCCTCAATACTCAATCTTCAATCGTCAATACTCAATCTTCAATCCTCAATCCTCAATCCTCAATCCTCATTCCTCAAACCTCAATCCTCAATCCTCAATCCTTAATCCTCAATCTTCAATCCTCAATCCCCAGTCCTCAATCTTCAATCCTCAATGCTCAATCCTCAATCCTCAATCCTCAGTCCTCAATCCTCAATCCTCAATCCTCAATCCTCAATCTTCAATCCTCAATACTCAATCTTCAATCCTCAATCCTCAATTCTCAATCGTCAATACTCAATCCTCAATCGTCAATCCTCAATCCCCAATCCTCAATCTTCAATCCTCAATCCTCAATCCTCAATCCTCAACCTTCAATCCTCAATACTCAATCTTCAATCCTCAATCCTCAATCCTCAATCCTCAATCCTCAATATTCAACACACAACCCTCAACCATCAATCCTCAATTCCTAATACTCAATAGAGTATCCTGAATTCTCATGGTTCAATACTCAATCCACAATATTCAATAATCAAATCTCAATCCTCAAACATCAATACTCAACACTCAATCCTCAACACTCATTCCACTCTTTTCAATCCTCCATCCTCAACCCTCAATCCTCAAGCGTCAATCCTCAATCCTCAATCCTCAACCCTCAATCCTCAGTCCTTAAACCTCAATCCCGAATCCTCAATCCTGAATTCTCAATCTTTAGCCCTCAGTCCTCAACAATCAATTGTCAAACCTCAATCCTCAATAGAATATCCTCAATTCACAGTTTTCAATACTCAGTCCCCATTCTTCAATCTTCAAATCTCAATCCACAAACATCAGTTCCCATCACTCAACCCACAAAACTAAGTCCTCAATCTTCAATCCTCAATACTCAATCTTTAATCCTCAATCCTCAATCCTCAATACTCAATCCTCAATCCTCAGTCCTCAATCCTCAATCTTCAATCCTCAATACTCAACCTTCAATCCTCAATCCTAATCCTCAATCCTCAATCCTCATTCTTCAATCCTCATTACCCAATCCTCAATCTTCATTCCTCAATCCTCAATCCTCAATTCTCAACCCTCAATCCTCAGTAATCGTTCTTCAATCCTCAATCCTCATTCTTCAATCCTCAACACCAAATCCTCAATCTTCAATCCTCAATCCTCAATCCTCAATTCTCAATCCTCAATCCTCAGTCCTCAGTCATTAAACCTCAAACCTCAAACCTCAACCCTCATTCTCAATCCTCAATACTCAATCCTCAACCCTCAACCCTCAATCCTCAACACTCGATCTTCAATCCTCAATCCTCAATCCTCAACCCTCAATCCTCAGTCATCAATCCTCAACCTTCAATACTCAATCCTCAATCTCCACTGGTCAATACTCAATCTTCAACCCTCAATTCTCAATACTCAATCCTCAATCCTCAATACTCAATCCTCAGTCCTCAGTCCTCAATCTTCAATACTCAATCCGCCAATCCTCAATACTCAACCATCAATCCTCAATTCTCAATACTCAATAGAATATCCTGAATTCTCAGGAATCTATACTCAAACCTCAAACCTCAAACCTCAGCCCTTATCCTCAATCCTCAATCCTCAAACCTCAGTCCTCAATCCTCAATCTTCAACCTCAATACTCAATCTTCAATCCTCAATCCTCAATCCTCAATCCTCAATCCTCATTCTTCAATCCTCAATACCCAATCCTCAATCTTCAATCCTCAATCCTCAATCCCCAATTCTCAATTCTCAATCCTCAATCCTCAGACCTCAAACATCAATACTCAACCCTCAGTCCTCGTCCTCAATCCTGAATCCTCAATCTTCAGACCTCAGTAATCAACAATCAGTTGTCAATTCTCAATCCTCAATAGAATATCATCAATTCACAGATTTGAATACCCAATACTCATTCTGAAACCTTTAAATCTCTATCCACAAACACCAACTCTCATCACTCAACACTCAACGCTCAGTCCCCAATCCTCAATCTTCAATCCTCAATCCACAATCCTCAATCCTCAATCCTCAATCTTCAATCCTCAATACTCAGTCATCTATCCTCAATCCTCAATCCTCAATCCTCAATCCTCAACCCTCAATCCTCAATCATCAATCCTCAATCTTCAATCATCAACACTCAATCTTTAATCATCAATCCTCAATCCTGAATCTTCAATCCTCAATCCTCAATCCTGAATCCTCAATCCTCAATCCACAATCCTCAATCCTCAATCCTCAATCTTCAATCCTCAATACTCAATCTTCAATCCTCGACCCTCAATCCTAAATCCCCAGTCCTCATTCTTCATTCGTCAATACCCAATCCTCAATTTTCAATCCTCAATCCTCAATCCTCAATTCTCAATCCTCAATCCTCAATCTTCAGACCTCAAACATCAATACTCAACCCTCAGTCCTCGTCCTCAATCCACAACCCTCAATTCTCAATACTCAATCTTCAATCATCAATATTCAATCTTCAATCCTCAACCCTCAATCCTCGATTCTCAATCCTCAATCCTCAATGTTCAATCCTCAATACCCAATCCTCAACCCTCAATCCTCAATCATCAATCCTCAATCTTCAATCATCAACACTCAATCTTTAATCATCAATCCTCAATCCTGAATCTTCAATCCTCAATCCTCAATCCTGAATCCTCAATCCTCAATCCACAATCCTCAATCCTCAATCCTCAATCTTCAATCCTCAATACTCAATCTTCAATCCTCGACCCTCAATCCTAAATCCCCAGTCCTCATTCTTCATTCGTCAATACCCAATCCTCAATTTTCAATCCTCAATCCTCAATCCTCAATTCTCAATCCTCAATCCTCAATCTTCAGACCTCAAACATCAATACTCAACCCTCAGTCCTCGTCCTCAATCCACAACCCTCAATTCTCAATACTCAATCTTCAATCATCAATATTCAATCTTCAATCCTCAACCCTCAATCCTCGATTCTCAATCCTCAATCCTCAATGTTCAATCCTCAATACCCAATCCTCAATCTTCAATCCTCAATCCTCAATCCTCAATCCTCATTTCTCAATCCTCAATCCTCAGTCCTCAGTCCTCAAACCTCAACCCTCAACCCGCAGCCCTCAACGTCAATTCTCAATCCTCAATCCTCAATCCTCAATCTTCAATCCTCAATACTCAATCTTCAGTCCACAATCCTCAATCTTCAATCCTCAATCCTCAGTCCTCAGTCCTCAATCTTCAATCCTCAATACTCAATCTTCAATCATCAATCCTCAATCCTCAATCCTCAATCCTCAGTCTTCAATCCTCAATGCCCAATCCTCAATCTTCAATCCTCAATCCTCAATCCTCAAGTCTCAATCCTCGATCCTCAATAATCAATCTTCAATCCTCAATCCTCAGTCCTCAAACCACAATTCTGAATCCTCAATCCTGAATCCTCAATCTTCAGCCCTCAGTCCTCAACAATCAGTTGACAATCCTCAATCCTCAATAGAATATCCTCAATTCACAGTTTTCAATACTCAATACTCAATCTGCAATCTTCAAACCTCTATCCACAAACATCAATTCTCATCACTGAACCCTCAACACTCAGTCCTCAATGTTCAATACTCAATCTTCAATCCACAATCCTCAATCATCAGTCATCAATCCTCAATACTCAATCTTCAATCCTCAATCCTCAATCCTCAATCCTCAATCCTCATTCTTCAATCCTCAATACCAAATCCTCAATCTTCAATCCTCAATCCTCAATCCTCAATTCTCAATCCTCAATCCTCAGTCCTCAGTCCTTAAACCTCAAACCTGAAACCTCAGCCCTCATCCTCAATCCTCAAACCTCAATCCTGAATCCTCAATCCTCAATCCTCAGACATCAATCCTCAACCTTCAATACTCAATCGTCAATCCTCAATCCTCAATCCTCAATCCTCAATCCTCAATCCTCATTCCTCAAACCTCTATCCTCAACCCTTAATCCTCAATCCTCAATACTCAGTCATCAATCCTCAACCTTCAATACTCAATCCGCAACCCTCAATCCTCAATCCTCAATCCTCAATCCTCAATCCTCAATCCTCATTCCTCAAACCTCAATCCTCAAACCTCAGTCCTCATTCTCAATCCTCAATTCTCAATCCTCAATCCTCAATCCTCAACCCTCTATCTTCAATCCCAAATAATCAATCTCCAATACTAGATCCTCAATGCCCAATCCTCAATCCTCAATACCCAATCCTAAATCTTCAATCCTCAATCCACAATACTCAATCCTCAATCCTCAATACTCAATCCTCAGTCCTCAGCCCACAATCTTCAATACTCAATCAGCCAATCCTCAATATTCAACACACAGCCCTCAACCACCAATCCTCAATACTCAACCATCAATACAGAATTCTCAATACTCAATAGAATATCCTGAATTCTCAGTTTTCAATACTCAATCCTCAATCTTCAATCTTCAAATCTCCATCCACAAACATCAATTCTCATCACTCAACATTCAACACTCAGTCCCCAATCCTCAATCTTCAATCCTCAATCCTCAATCCTCAATCCTCAATCCTCAACCTTCAATCCTCAATACTCAATCCTCAATCCTCAATCCTCAATCCTCAATCCTCAATCCTCAATCCTGAATCTTCAATCCTCAGTCCCCAATCCTCAATCCTCAATCCTCAATCCTCAATCCTCAACCTTCAATCCTCAATACTCAATCCTCAATCCTCAATCCTCAATCCTCAATCCTCAATCCTCAATCCTCAAACTTCAATCCTCAATACTCAATCTTCAATCCTCAATCCTCAATCATCAATCCTCAATATTCAATTCTCAATACTCAATTTTCAATACTCAATCCGCAATCATCAAACATCAATCCTCAATCCTCAATCATCAATCCTCAATCTTCAATACTCAATCGTCAATCCTCAGTCCTCAATCCTCAATCCTCAATCCTCGTACCTCAAACCTCAATCCTCAACCCTCAGTCCTCATCCTCAATTCTCAATCCTCAATCCTCAATCCTCAACCCTCTATCTTCAATCCCAAATAATCAATCTCCAATACTAGATCCTCAATGCCCAATCCTCAATCCTCAATACCCAATCCTAAATCTTCAATCCTCAATCCACAATACTCAATCCTCAATCCTCAATACTCAATCCTCAGTCCTCAGCCCACAATCTTCAATACTCAATCAGCCAATCCTCAATATTCAACACACAGCCCTCAACCACCAATCCTCAATACTCAACCATCAATACAGAATTCTCAATACTCAATAGAATATCCTGAATTCTCAGTTTTCAATACTCAATCCTCAATCTTCAATCTTCAAATCTCCATCCACAAACATCAATTCTCATCACTCAACATTCAACACTCAGTCCCCAATCCTCAATCTTCAATCCTCAATCCTCAATCCTCAATCCTCAATCCTCAACCTTCAATCCTCAATACTCAATCCTCAATCCTCAATCCTCAATCCTCAATCCTCAATCCTCAATCCTGAATCTTCAATCCTCAGTCCCCAATCCTCAATCCTCAATCCTCAATCCTCAATCCTCAACCTTCAATCCTCAATACTCAATCCTCAATCCTCAATCCTCAATCCTCAATCCTCAATCCTCAATCCTCAAACTTCAATCCTCAATACTCAATCTTCAATCCTCAATCCTCAATCATCAATCCTCAATATTCAATTCTCAATACTCAATTTTCAATACTCAATCCGCAATCATCAAACATCAATCCTCAATCCTCAATCATCAATCCTCAATCTTCAATACTCAATCGTCAATCCTCAGTCCTCAATCCTCAATCCTCAATCCTCGTACCTCAAACCTCAATCCTCAACCCTCAGTCCTCATCCTCAATTCCCAATTCTCAATCCTCAATCCTCAACCCTCAATCTTCAATCCTCAATAATCAATCTCCAATCCTAGATCCCCAATCCCCAATCCTCAATCCTTAATCCTCAATCATCAATCCTCAGTCCCCAGTCCCCAATCTTCAGTCCTCAATGCTCAATCCTCAATCCTCAATCCTCAATCCGCAATCCTCAATCCTCAGTCATCAATCCTCAACCTTCAATACTCAATCCTCAATCCTCAATCCTCAATCCCCAATCCTCAATCCTCATTCCTCAAACCTAAATCCTCAAACCTCTGTCCTCATCCTCAATTCTCAATCCTCAATGCTCAATCCTCCAGCCACAATCCTCAACCGTCAGCCCTCGTCCTCAATCGTCAACTCTCAATCCTCAATACTCAATCTTCAATCGTCAATAATCAATCTTCAATCCTCAATCCTCAATCCTCAATCCTCATTCCTCAAACCTCAATCCTCAATGCTCAATCCTTAATCCTCAATCTTCAATCCTCAGTCCCCAGTCCCCAATCTTCAGTCCTCAATGCTCAATCCTCAATCCTCAATCCTCAATCCTCAATCCTCAATCCTCAACCCTCAATCCTCAATCCTCAATCTTCAATCATCAATACTCAATCTTCAATAATCAATCCTCAATCCTCAATCCTCAATCCTCATTCTTCAATCCTCAATACCCAATCCTCAATCTTCAATCCTCAATCCTCAATCCTCAATCCTCAATTCTCATTCCTCAATCCTCAGTCCTCAGTCCTCAAACCTCAATCCTCAACCCTCAGCCCTCATCCTCAATCCTCAATCCTTATTCCTCAGTCCTCAACCTTCAATCCTCAATACTCAATTTTCAATCCTCAATCCTCAATCCTCAATCCTCAATCCTCAATCCTCAATCCTCATTCCTCAAACCACAATTCTGAATCCTCAATCCTGAATCCTCAATCTTCAGCCCTCAGTCCTCAACAATCAGTTGACAATCCTCAATCCTCAATAGAATATCCTCAATTCACAGTTTTCAATACTCAATACTCAATCTGCAATCTTCAAACCTCTATCCACAAACATCAATTCTCATCACTGAACTCTCAACACTCAGCCCTCAATGTTCAATACTCAATCTTCAATCCACAATCCTCAATCGTCAGTCATCAATCCTCAATACTCAATCTTCAATCCTCAATCCTCAATCCTCAATCCTCAATCCTCATTCTTCAATCCTCAATACCAAATCCTCAATCTTCAATCCTCAATCCTCAATCCTCAATTCTCAATCCTCAATCCTCAGTCCTCAGTCCTTAAACCTTAAACCTGAAACCTCAGCCCTCATCCTCAATCCTCAAACCTCAATCCTGAATCCTCAATCCTCAATCCTCAGACATCAATACTCAACCTTCAATACTCAATCGTCAATCCTCAATCCTCAATCCTCAATCCTCAATCCTCAATCCTCAATCCTCACTCCTCAATCTTCAATCCTCAAACCTCAGTTCTCATCCTCAGTTCTCAATTCTCAATCCTCAATCCTCAATCCTCAACCCTCTATCTTCAATCCTAAATAATCAATCTCCAATACTAGATCCTCAATCCCCAATACTCAATCCTCAATTCCCAATCCTCAATCTTCAATCCTCAATACTCAACCTCCAATCCACAATCCTCAATCTTCAATCCTCAATACTCAATCTTTAATCCTCAATCCTCAATCCTCAATACTCAATCCTCAATCCTCAGTCCTCAATCCTCAATCTTCAATCCTCAATACTCAACCTTCAATCGTCAATCCTAATCCTCAATCCTCAATCCTCATTCTTCAATCCTCATTAGCCAATCCTCAATCTTCATTCCTCAATCCTCAATCCTCAATTCTCAACCCTCAATCCTCAATAATCTTTCTTCAATCCTCAATCCTCAGTCTCCAAACCTCAATTCTGAATCCTCAATCCTGAATCCTCAATCTTCAGCCCTCAGTCCTCAACAATCAGTTGACAATCCTCAATCGTCAATAGAATATCCTCAATTCACAGTTTTCAGTACTCAATACTGAATCTGCAATCTTCAAACCTCTATCCACAAACATCAATTCTCATCACTGAACCCTCAACACTCAGTCCTCAATGTTCAGTACTCAATCTTCAACCCACAATCCTCAATCGTCAATCTTCAATCCTCAATACTCAATCTTCAATCCTCTATCCTCAATCCTCAATCCTCAATCCTCATTCTTCAATCCTCAATACCCAATCCTCAATCTTCAATCCTCAATACTCAGTCTTCAATCCTCGATCCGCAATCATCAGTCCTCAATCCTCAATCCTCAGTCATCAATCCTCAAACCTCAGTCCTCATCCTCAATCCTCAAACCTCAATCCTCATTCCTCAAACCTCAATCCTCAATCCTGAGTCCTCAGTCCTCAAACCTCAACCCTCAACCTGCAGCCCTCATCGTCAATTCTCAATCCTCAATCCTCAATCCTCAATTCTCAATCCTCAATCCTCAGTCCTCAGTCCTCAAACCTCAATACTCAACCCTCAGCCCTCATTCTCAATCCTCAATCCTCTATCCTCAATCCTCAATCCTCAATCCTCAGTCCTCAAACCTCAATTCTGAGTCGTCAATCCTGAATCCTCAATCTTCAGCCCTCTGTCCTCAACAATCAGTTGTCAACCCTGAATCCTCAACAGAATATCCTCAATTCATAGTTTTCAATACTCAATACTTTAACCTGCAATCTCAAACCTCTATCCACAGACATCAATTCTCATCACTCAACCCTCAACACTCAGTCCTCAACGTTCAATCCTCAATCCTCAATCCACAATCCTCAATCGTCAATCTTCAATCCTCAATTCCCAGTCCTCAATCTTCAATCGTCAATGCTCAATCCTCAATCCTCTATCCTCAGTCCTCAATCCCCAATCCTCAAACCTCAAACCTCAATCCTCATCCGTCAGTCCTCGTCCTCAATTATCAACACTCAATCCCCAATCCTCAATCTTCAATCATCAATACTCAATATTCAATCCTCAATCTTCATTCCTCAATCCTCACTCCTCAATCCTCAATATTCAACAAACAACCCTCAACCACCAATCCTCAATACTCAACCATCAATCCTCAATTCCCAATACTCAATAGAGTATCCTGAATTCTCATGGTTAAATACTCAATCCACAATATTCAATAATCAAATCTCAATCCTAAAACGTCAATTCTCAACACTCTATCCTCAATACTCAGTCCACTCTTTTCAATCCTCCATCCTCAACCCTCAATCCTCAAGCGTCAATCCTCCATCCTCAATCCTCAACCCTCAATCCTCAGTCCTTAAACCTCAATCCCGAATCCTCAATCCTGAATCCTCAATCTTTAGCCCTCAGTCCTCAACAATCAATTGTGAATCCTCAATCCTCAATAGAATATTCTCAATTCACAGTTTTCAATACTCAATCCCCATTCTTCAATCTTCAAATCTCAATCCACAAACATCAATTCCCATCACTCAACCCTCAACACTAAGTCCTCAATCTTCGACCCTCAACCCTCAATCCTCAACCTTCAATCCTCAATACTCAATCTTCAATCCTCAATTCTCAATCCTCAATCCTCAATCCTCAGACCTCAAACATCAATACTCAACCCTCAGTCCTCGTCCTCAATCCACAACACTCAATCCTCAATCCTCAACCTTCAATCATCAATATTCAATCTTCAATCCTGAATCCTCAATCCTCGATCCTCAATCCTCAATCCTCAATGTTCAATCCTCAATACCCAATCCTCAATCTTCAATCCTCAATCCTCAATCCTCAGTCCTGAATTCTCAATCCTCAATCCTCAGTCCTCAGTCCTCAAACCTCAATCCTCAACCCTCAGCCCTCATCGTCAATTCACAATCCTCAATCCTCAATCCTCAATCTTCAATCCTCAATACTCAATCTTCAATCCACAATCCTCAATCTTCAATCCTCAATACTCAATCTTTAATCCTCAATCCTCAATACTCAATACTCAATCCTCAATCCTCAGTCCTCAACCCTCAATCTTCAATCCTCAATGCTCAATCTTCAATTCTCAATCCTCAATCCTCAATCTTCAATCCTCATTCTTCAATCCTCAATACCCAATCCTCAATCTTCAATCCTCAATCCTCAATCCTCAATTCTCAATCCTCAATCCTCAATAATCAACCTTCAATCCTCAATCCTCAGTCCTCAAACCTCAATTCTGAATCCTCAATCCTGAATCCTCAATGTTCAGCCCTCAGACCTCAACAATCAGTTGACAATCCTCAATCCTAAATATAATATCCTCAATTCACAGTTTTCAATACTCATTCCTCAATCTGCAATCTTCAAACCTCTATCCACAAACATCAATTCTCATCACTGAACCCTCAACACACATCCCTCGATGTTCAATACTCAATCTTCAATCCACAATCCTCAAGCGTCAATCTTCAATCCTCAATACTCAATCTTCAATCCTCAATCCACAATCCTCAATCCTCAATCCTCATTCTTCAATCCTCAATACCAAATCCTCAATCTTCAATCCTCAATCCTCAATCCTCAATTCTCAATCCTCAATCCTCAGTCCTCAGTCATTAAACCTCAAACCTCAGACCTCAGCCCTCATCCTCAATCGATAATACTCAATCCTCAATCCTCAACCCTTAATCCTCAACACTCAATCTTCAATCCTCAATCCTCAATCCTCAACCCACAATCCTCAGCCATCAATCCTCAACCTTCAATACTCAATCCTCAATCCTGAATCCTCAATCCTCAATCCTCAATCCTCAATCCTCATTCCTCAAACCTCAATCCTCAAACCTCAGTCCACATCCTCAATTCTCAATTCTCAATCCTCAATCCTCAATCTTCAACCCTCTATCTTCAATCCTAAATAATCAATCTCCAATACTAGAACCTCAATCCCCAATCCTTAATCCTCAATACCCAATCCTCAATCTTCAATCCTCAATCATCAATTATCAATTCTCAATCCTCAATCCTCAATCCTCTGTCCTCAAACCTCAATCCTCAACCCTCAGTCCTCGTCCTCAAACCTCAACCCTCAATAGTCAATCCGCAATCTCCACTCATCAATACTCAATCTTCAATCCTCAATCCTCAACACACAATCCTCAATCCTCAATACTCAATCCTCAATCCTCAGTCCTCGATCTTCAATACTCAATCCGCCAATCCGCAATATTCAACACACAACCCTCAACCGTCAATACTCAATACTCAACCATCAATCCAAAATTCTCAATACTCAATAGAATATCCTGAATTCTCAGTTTTCAATACTCAATCATCAATCTTCAATCTTCAATTCTCCATCCACAAACATCAATTCTCATCACTCAACCTTCAACACTCAGTCCGCAATCTTCAATCTTCAATCCTCAATCCTCAATCCTCAATCCTCAATCCTCAATCTTCATTCCTCAATACTCAATCTTCAATCCACAATCCTCAATTCTCAATCCTCAATCTTCAATCCTCAATCCTCAATCCTCAATCCTCAATCCTGATTCTTCAATCCTCAATACCCAATCCTCAATCTTCAATCCTCAATCCTCAATCCTCAATTCTCAATCCTAAATCTTCAACCCTCAATCTTCAATCCTCAATCGTCTGTCTTCAACCCTCAATACTCAATCTTCAATCCTCAATCCTCAATCCTCAATCCTCAATCCTCATTCTTCAATCCTCAATACCAAATCCTCAATCTTCAATCCTCAATCCTCAATCCTCAATTCTCAATCCTCAGTCCTCAGTCCTCAGTCCTTAAACCTCAAACCTCAAACCTCAGCCTTCATCCTCATTCCTCAATACTCAATCCTCAACACTCAACCCTCAATCCTCAACACTCAATCTTCAGTCCTCAATCCTCAACGCTCAATCCTCAATCCTCAATCCTCAGTCATCAATCCTCAACCTTCAATACTCTATCCGCAATCCTCAATCCTCAATCCTCAATCCTCAATCCTCAATCCTCATTCCTCAAACCTCAATCCTCAAACCTCAGTCCTGATTCTCAATTCTCAATTCTCAATCCTCAATCCTCAATCCTCAACCCTCTATCTTCAATCCCAAATAATCAATCTCCAATACTAGATCCTCAATCCCCAATCCTCAATCCTCAATACCCAATCCTAAATCTTCAATCCTCAATCCACAATACTCAATCCTCAATCCTCAATACTCAATCCTCAGTCCTCAGCCCTCAATCTTCAATACTCAATCAGCCAATCCTCAATATTCAACACACAACCCTCAACCACCAATCCTCAATACTCAACCATCAATCCAAAATTCTCAATACTCAATAGAATATCCTGAACTCTCAGTTTTCAATACTCAATCCTCAATCTTCAATCTTCAAATCTCCATCCACAAACATCAATTCTCATCACTCAACATTCAACACTCAGTCCCCAATCCTCAATCTTCAATCCTCAATCCTCAATCCTCAATCCTCAATCCTCAACCTTCAATCCTCAATACTCAATCCTCAATCCTCCATCCTCAATCCTCAATCCTCAATCCTCAATCCTGAATCTTCAATACTCAGTCCCCAATCCTCAATCCTCAATCCTCAATCCTCATTCCTCATTCTTCAATCCTCAATACCCAATCCTCAATCTTCAATCCTCAATCCTCAATCCTCAATTCTCGATCCTCAATCCTCAGTCCTCAGACCTCACACCTCAATCCTCAACCCTCAGCCTTCATCGTCAATCCTCAAACCTCAATCCTCAATCCTCAGTCGTCAATCCTCAATCCTCAAACTTCAATCCTCAATACTCAATCTTCAATCCTCAATCCTCAATCATCAATCCTCAATATTCAATACTCAATACTTAATTTTCAATACTCAATCCGCAATCATCAATCATCAATCCTCAATCCTCAGTCATCAAAACTCAATCTTCAATACTCAATCGTCAATCCTCAGTCCTCAATCCTCAATCCTCAATCCTCGTACCTCAAACCTCAATCCTCAACCCTCAGTCCTCATCCCCAATTCTCAATTCTCAATCCTCAATCCTCAACCCTCAATCTTCAATCCTCAATAATCAATCTCCAATCCTAGATCCCCAATCCCCAATCCTCAATCCTTAATCCTCAATCATCAATCCTCAGTCCCCAGTCCCCAATCTTCAGTCCTCAATGCTCAATCCTCAATCCTCAATCCTCAATCCGCAATCCTCAATCCTCAGTCATCAATCCTCAACCTTCAATACTCAATCCTCAATCCTCAATCCTCAATCCCCAATCCTCAATCCACATTCCTCAAACCTAAATCCTCAAACCTCTGTCCTCATCCTCAATTCTCAATCCTCAATGCTCAATCCTCCAGCCACAATCCTCAACCGTCAGCCCTCGTCCTCAATCGTCAACTCTCAATCCTCAATACTCAATCTTCAATCGTCAATACTCAATCTTCAATCCTCAATCCTCAATCCTCAATCCTCATTCCTCAACCCTCAATCCTCAATCCTCAATTCTTAATACTCAATCTTCAATCCTCAATCCCCAGTCCTCAATCTTCAGTCCTCAATGCTCAATCCTCAATCCTCAATCCTCAGTCCTCAATCCTCAATCCTCAATCCTCAGTCCTCAATCCTCAATCCTCAGTCCTCAATCCTCAATCCTCAATCCTCAATCCTCAATCTTCAATCCTCAATACTCATTCTTCAATCCTCAATCCTCAAATCTCAATCGTCAATACTCAATCCTCAGTCGTCAATCCTGAATCCCCAATCCTCAATCTTCAATCCTCAATCCTCAATCCTCAATCCTCAACCTTCAATCCTCAACACTCAATCTTCAATACTCAATCGTCAATCCTCAGTCCTCAATCCTCAATCCTCAATCCTCGTACCTCAAACCTCAATCCTCAACCCTCAGTCCTCATCCTCAATTCTCAATTCTCAATCCTCAATCCTCAACCCTCAATCTTCAATCCTCAGTAATCAATCTCCAATCCTAGATCCCCAATCCCCAATCCTCAATCCTTAATCCTCAATCATCAATCCTCAGTCCCCAGTCCCCAATCATCAGTCCTCAATGCTCAATCCTCAATCCTCAATCCTCAGTCCTCAATCCTCAATCCTCAATCCTCAATCCTCAATCCTGACTTTTCAATCCTCAGTCCCCTATCCTCAATCCTCAATCCTCAATCCTCATTCTTCAATCCTCAATACCCAATCCTCAATCTTCAATCCTCAATCCTCAATCCTCAATTCTCGATCCTCAATCCTCAGTCCTCAGACCTCACACCTCAATCGTCAACCCTCAGCCCTCATCATCAATCCTCAAACCTCAATCCTCAATCCTCAATCGTCAATCCTCAATCCTCAAACTTCAATCCTCAATACTCAATTTTCAATCCTCAATCCTCAATCATCAATCCTCAATATTCAATTCTCAATACTCAATTTTCAATACTCAATCCGCAATCATCAATCATCAATCCTCAATCCTCAGTCATCAATCCTCAATCTTCAATACTCAATCGTCAATCCTCAGTCCTCAATCCTCAATCCTCAATCCTCAATCCTCGTACCTCAAACCTCAATCCTCAACCCTCAGTCCTCATCCTCAATTCTCAATTCTCAATCCTCAATCCTCAACCCTCAATCTTCAATCCTCAATAATCAATCTCCAATCCTAGATCCCCAATCCCCAATCCTCAATCCTTAATCCTCAATCATCAATCCTCAGTCCCCAGTCCCCAATCTTCAGTCCTCAATGCTCAATCCTCCAGCCACAATCCTCAACCGTCAGCCCTCGTCCTTAATCGTCAACTCTCAATCCTCAATACTCAATCTTCAATCGTCAATACTCAATCTTCAATCCTCAATCCTCAATCCTCAATCCTCATTCCTCAAACCTCAATCCTCAATCCTCAGTCCTTAATCCTCAATCTTCAATCCTCAATCCCCAGTCCTCAATCTTCAATCCTCAATGCTCAATCCTCAATCCTCAATCCTCAGTCCTCAATCCTCAATCCTCAATCCTCAATCCTCAATCTTCAATCCTCAATACTCAATCTTCAATCCTCAATCCTCAATTCTCAATCGTCAATACTCAATCCTCAGTCGTCAATCCTCAATCCCCAATCCCCAATCTTCAATCCTCAATCCTCAATCCTCAATCCTCAACCTTCAATCCTCAATACTCAATCTTCAATCCTCAATCCTCAATCCTCAATCCTCAATCCTCAATATTCAACACACAACCCTCAACCATCAATCCTCAATTCCTAATACTCAATAGGGTATCCTGAATTCTCATTGTTCAATACTCAATCCACAATATTCAATAATCAAATCTCAATCCTCAAACATCAATTCTCAACCTTGAAACCTCAATACTCAATCTTCAATCCTCAATTCTCAATCCTCAATCCTCAATCCTCAGACTACAAACATCAATGCTCAACCCTCAGACATCGTCCTCAATCCACATCCCTCAATCCTCAATCCTCAGTCTTCAATCATCAATATTCAATCTTCAATCCTCAATCCTCAATCCTCGATCCTCAATCCTCAATCCTCAATGTTGAATCCTCGATACCCAATCCTCAATCTTCAATCCTCAATCCTCAATCCTCAGTCCTGAATTCTCAATGCTCAATCGTCAGTCCTCAGTCCTCAAACCTCAATCCTCAACCCTCAGCCCTCATCGTCAATTCTCAATCCTCAATCCTCAATCTTGAATCCTCAATCCTCAATCCTCAATCCTCAATCCTCAATCCTCAATCCTCAACCCTCAACCCTCAATCCTCAATCCTCAATCTTCAATCCTCAATACTCAATCCTCAATCCACAATACTCAATCCTCAATCCTCAATCCTCATTCTTCAATCCTCAATACCCAATCCTCAATCTACAATCCTCAATCCTCAATCCTCAATCCTAAATCCTCAATCATCAATCCTCAATCTTCAATACTCAATCCTCAATCCTCAATCCTGAATCCTCAATGCTAAAGCATCAATGCTCAATTCTCAATACTCAATAGAGCATCCTGAATTCTCAGGATGCAATACTCAAACCTCAAACCTCAAACCTCAGCCGGCATCCTCTATCCTCAATACTCAATCGTCAATCCTCAACCTTCAATCCTCAACACTCAACCTTCAACACTCAAACCTCAATCCTCAATCGTCAATCCGCAATCCTCAATCGTCAGTCATCAATCCTCAACCTTCAATACTCTATCCTCAATCCTCAATCCTCAATCCCCAATCCTCAATCCTCATTCCTCAAACCTAAATCCTCAAACCTCTGTCCTCATCCTCAATTCTCAATCCTCAATGCTCAATCTTCAATCCTCAGTCATCAATCCTCAACCTTCAATACTCAATCCTCAATCCTCAATCCTCAATCCCCAATCCTCAATCCTCATTCCTCAAACCTAAATCCTCAAACCTCTGTCCTCATCCTCAATTCTCAATCCTCAGTGCTCAATCCTCAAGCCACAATCCTCAACCGTCAGCCCTCGTCCTCAATCGTCAACTCTCAATCCTCAATACTCAATCTTCAATCATCAATACTCAATCTTCAATCCTCAATCCTCAATCCTCAATCCTCATTCCTCAAACCTCAATCCTCAATCCTCAATCCTTAATCCTCAATCTTCAATCCTCAATCCCCAGTTCTCAATCTTCAATCCTCAAAGCTCAATCCTCAATCCTCAATCCTCAATCCTCAATCCTCAATCTTCAATCCTCAATACTCAATCTTCAATCCTCAATCCTCAATTCTCAATCGTCAATACTCAATCCTCAATCATCAATCCTCAGTCCCCAATCCTCAATCTTCAATCCTCAATCCTCAATCCTCAATCCTCAATCCTTAATCCTCATTCTTCAATCCTCAATCCCCAGTCCTCAATCTTCAATCCTCAATGCTCAATCCTCAATCCTCAATCCTGAGTCCTCAATCCTCAATCCACAATCCTCAATCCTCAATCCTCATTCCTCAATACTCAATCTTCAATGCTCAATCCTCAATTCTCAATCGTCAATACTCAATCCTCAATCGTCAATCTTCAATCTTCAATCCTCAATCCTCAATCCCCAATTCTCAATCCTCAATCCTCAATCCTCAGACCTCAGACATCAATACTCAACCCTCAGTCCTCGTCCTCAATCCTGAATCCTCAATCCTCAATCCTCAATCTTCAGACCTCAGTCCTCAACAATCAGTTGTCAACTCTCAATCCTCAATAGAATATCATCAATTCACAGTTTTCAATACCCAATACTCAATCTGAAATCTTTAAATCTCTATCCACAAACACCAATTCTCATTACTCAACACTCAACGCTCAGTCCCCAATCCTCAATCTTCAATCCTCAATCCACAATCCTCAATCCTCAATCCTCAATCTTCAATCCCCAATACTCAATCATCAATCCTCAATCCTCAATCCTCAATCCTCAATCCTCAACCCTCAATCGTCAGTCTTCAAACCTCAATACTCAATCTTCAATCCTCAATCCTCAATCCTCAATCCTCAATCCTCATTCTTCAATCCTCAATACCCAATCCTCAATCTTCAACACTCAATCCTCAATCCTCAATCCTCAATTCTCAATCCTCAATCCTCAGTCCTCAGTCCTCAAACCTCAATACTCAACCCTCAGCCCTCATTCTCAATCCTCAATCCTCTATCCTCAATCCTCAATCCTCAATCCTCAGTCATCAAACCTTAATTCTGAATCCTCAATCCTGAATCCTCAATCCTCAGCCCTCTGTCCTCAACAATCAGTTGGCAACCCTGAATCCTCAACAGAATATCCTCAATTCATAGTTTTCAATACTCAATACTCAACCTGCAATCTTCAAACCTCTATCCACAAACATCAATTCTCATCACTCAACCCTCAACACTCAGTCCTCAACGTTCAATCCTCAATCCTCAATCCACAATCCTCAATCGTCAATCTTCAATCCTCAATTCCAAGTCCTCAATCTTCAATCCTCAATGCTCAATCCTCCATCCTCTATCCTCAGTCCTCAATCCCCAATCCTCAAACCTCAATCCTCAAGCGTCAATCCTCAATCCTCAATCCTCAACCCTCAATCCTCAGTCCTTAAACCTCAATTCCGAATCCTCAATCCTGAATCCTCAATCTTTAGCCCTCAGTCCTCAACAATCAATTGTGAACCCTCAATCCTCAATAGAATATTCTCAATTCACAGTTTTCAATACTCAAGCCCCATTCTTCAATCTTCAAATCTCAATCCACAAACATCAATTCCCATCACTCAACCCTCAACACTAAGTCCTCAGTCTTCAACCCTCAACCCTCAATACTCAACCTTCAATCCTCAATACTCAAACTTCAATCCTCAATTCTCAATCCTCAATCCTCAATCCTCAGACCTCAAACATCAATACTCAACCCTCAGTCCTCGTCCTCAATCCACAACCCTCAATCCTCAATCCTCAATCTTCAATCATCAATATTCAATCTTCAATCCTCAATCCTCAATCCTCGACACTCAATCCTCAATCCTCAATGTTCAATCCTCAGTACCCAATCCTCAATCTTCAATCCTCAATCCTCAATCCTCAGTCCCGAATTCTCAATCCTCAATCCTCAGCCCTCAGTCCTGAAACCTCAATCCTCAACCCTCAGCCCTCATCGTCAATTCTCAATCCTCAATCCTCAATCCTCAATCTTCAATCCTCAATCCTCAATCCTCGATCCTCATTCCTCAAACCTCAATCCTCAAACCTCAGTCCTCATTCTCAATTCTCAATTCTCAATCCTCAATCCTCAATCCTCAACCCTCTATCTTCAATCCGAAATAATCAATCTCCAATACTAGATCCTCAATCCCCAATCCTCAATCCTCAATACCCAATCCTAAATCTTCAATCCTCAATCCACAATACTCAATCGTCAATCCTCAATACTCAATCCTCAGTCCTCAGCCCTCAATCTTCAATACTCAATCAGCCAATCCTCAATATTCAACACACAACCCTCAACCATCAATCCTCAATACTCAACCATCAATCCAAAATTCTCAATACTCAAGAGAATATCCTGAATTCTCAGTTTTCAATACTCAATCCTCAATCTTCAATCTTCAATCCTCAATCCTCAATCTTCAATCCTCAATACTCAATACTCAATCCTCAATCCTCAATCCTCAATCCTCAATCCTCAATCCTGACTCTTCAATCCTCAGTCCCCAATCCTCAATCCTCAATCCTCAATCGTCATTCTTCAATCCTCAATACCCTATCCTCAATCTTCAATCGTCAATCCTCAGTCCTCAATCCTCAATCCTCAATCCTCGTACCTCAAACCTCAATCCTCAACCCTCAGTCCTCATCCTCAATTCTCAATTCTCAATCCTCAATCCTCAACCCTCAATCTTCAATCCTCAATAATCAATCTCCAATCCTAGATCCCCAATCCCCAATCCTCAATCCTTAATCCTCAATCATCAATCCTCAGTCCCCAGTCCCCAATCTTCAGTCCTCAATGCTCAATCCTCAATCCTCAATCCTCAGTCCTCAATCCTCAATCCTCAATCATCAATCCTCAATCTTCAATCCTCAATACTCAATCTTCAATCCTCAATCCTCAATTCTCCATCGTCAATACTCAACCCTCGTTCGTCAATCCTCAATACCCAATCCTCAATCTTCAATCCTCAATCCTCAATCCTCAATACTCAACCTTCAATCCTCAATACTCAATCTTCAATACTCAATCCTCAATCCTCAATCCTCAATCCTCAATCCTCAATCCTCAATATTCAACACAAAACCCTCAACCATCAATCCTCAATACTCAACAATCAATCCTCAATTCTCAATACTCAATCCTGAATCTTCAATCCTCAGTCCACAATCCTCAATTCTCAATCCTCAATCTTCAATCCTCAATACTCAATCTTCAATCCTCAATCCTCAATTCTCAATCCTCAATCTTCAATCCTCAATCCCCAATCCTCAATCCTCAATCCTCATTCTTCAATCCTCAATACCCAATCCTCAATCTTCAATCCTCAATCCTCAATCCTCAATTCTCAATCCTAAATCCTCAACCCTCAATCCTCAATCCTTAATCGTCAGTCTTCAATCCTCAATACTCAATCTTCAATCCTCAATCCTCAATACTCAATCCTCAATCCTCATTCTTCAATCCTCAATACCCAATCCTCAATCTTCAATCCTCAATTCTCAATCCTTAATTCTCAACCTTCAATCCTCAGTCCTCAATCCTCAGTCCTCAAACCTCAATCCTGAATCCTCAATCCTCAGTCCTCAATCTTCAGACTTCAGACCTCAACAATCATTTGTCAATCCTCAATCCTCAATAGAATATCATCAATTCACAGTTTTCAATACTAAATTCTCAATCTGCAATCTTCGAATCTCTATCCACAAACATCAATCCTCATCACTCAACCCTCAACACTCAGTCCCCAATCCTCAATCTTCAATCCTCTACCCTCAATCCTCAATCCTCAATCCTCAACACTCAACCCTCAATCCTCAATCCTCAATCTTCAATCCTCAATACTCAATCTTCAATCCTCAAAACTCAATCCTCAATCATCAATATTCAATCCTCAATACTCAATCTTCAATCCTCAATCTGCAATCATCAATCCTCAATCCTCAATCCTCAGTCATCAATCCGCAAACCTCAGTCCTCAATCTTCAATCATCAATACTCAATCTTCAATCCTCAATCCTCAATCCTCAATCCTCAATCCTCATTCTTCAATCCTCAATACCCAATCCTCAATCTTCAATCCTCAATCCTCAATCCTCAATCCTCAATTCTCATTCCTCAATCCTCAGTCCTCAGTCCCCAAACCTCAATCCTCAACCCTCAGCCCTCATCCTCAATCCTCAATCCTTATTCCTCAGTCCTCAACACTCAACCTTCAACACTCAAACCTCAATCCTCAATCGTCAATCCTCAATCCTCAATCCTCAATCCTCAGTCCTCAAACCTCAATTCTGAATCCTCAATTCTGAATCCTCAATCTTCAGCCCTCAGTCCTCGACAATCAATTGTCAATCTTCAATCCTCAACAGAACATCCTCAATTCACAGCTTTCAATACTCGATACTCAATCTGCAATCTTCAAATCTCCATCCACAAACATTAATTCTCGTCACTCAACTCTCAACACTCAGTCCCCAATCCTCAATGTTCAATCCTCAATCCTCAATCCTCAATACTCAATCCTCAATCTTCAAACATCAATAATCAATCTTCAATGCTCAATCCTCAATCCTCAATCCTCAGTCCTCAACCCTCAATCTTTAATACTGAATACTCAATCTTCAATCCTCTATCCTCAACCCTCAATCCTCAATCCTAAATCCTCACTGTTCAATCCGCAATACCCAATCCTCAATCTTCAATCCTCAATCCTCAATCCTCAATCCTCAATCTTCAATCCTCAATCCTCTGTCCTCAAACCTCAATTCTGTATCCTCAATCCTGAATCCTCAATCTTCAGCCCTCAGTCCTCAACAATCAGGTGTCAATCCTCAATCCTCAATAGAATATCCTCAATTTACAGTTTTCAATACACAATACTCAATCTGCAATCTTCATATCTCTATCCACAAACACCAATTCTCATCACTCAACCCTTAACACTCAGTCCTCAATGTTCAATACTCAATCCTCAATTCTCAATCTTCAATCCTCAATACTCCATCTTTAATCCTCAATCCTCAATCCTCAATCTTCAATCCTCAGTCCTCAATACTCAATCTTCAATCCTCAATACTCCATCTTTAATCCTCAATCCTCAATCCTCAATCTTCAATCCTCAGTCCTCAATACTCAATCCTCAATCCCCAATGTTCAATCTTCAATCCTCAATACTCAATCTTCAATCCTCAATCCTCAATCATTAATCGTCAATCCTCATTCTTCAATCCTCAATACCCAATCCTCAATCTTCAATCCTCAATCCTCAATCCTCAATTCTCAATCCTCAATCCTCAGTCCTCAGTCCTCAAACCTCAATCCTCAACCCTCAGCCCACATCCTCAATCCTCAATCCTTATTCCTCAGTCCTCAACCTTCAATCCTCAATACTCAATTTTCAATCCTCAATCCTCAATCCTCAATCCTCAATCCTAAATCCTCAATCATCAATCCTCAATCCTCAATCCTCAATCCTGACTCTTCAATCCTCAGTCCCCAATCCTCAATCCTCAATCCTCAATCGTCATTCTTCAATCCTCAATACCCTATCCTCAATCTTCAATCGTCAATCCTCAGTCCTCAATCCTCAATCCTCAATCCTCGTACCTCAAACCTCAATCCTCAACCCTCAGTCCTCATCCTCAATTCTCAATTCTCAATCCTCAATCCTCAACCCTCAATCTTCAATCCTCAATAATCAATCTCCAATCCTAGATCCCCAATCCCCAATACTCAATCCTTAATCCTCAATCATCAATCCTCAGTCCCCAGTCCCCAATCTTCAGTCCTCAATGCTCAATCCTCAATCCTCAATCCTCAGTCCTCAATCCTCAATCCTCAATCATCAATCCTCAATCTTCAATCCTCAATACTCAATCTTCAATCCTCAATCCTCAATTCTCCATCGTCAATACTCAACCCTCGTTCGTCAATCCTCAATACCCAATCCTCAATCTTCAATCCTCAATCCTCAATCCTCAATACTCAACCTTCAATCCTCAATACTCAATCTTCAATACTCAATCCTCAATCCTCAATCCTCAATCCTCAATCCTCAATCCTCAATATTCAACACAAAACCCTCAACCATCAATCCTCAATACTCAACAATCAATCCTCAATTCTCAATACTCAATCCTGAATCTTCAATCCTCAGTCCACAATCCTCAATTCTCAATCCTCAATCTTCAATCCTCAATACTCAATCTTCAATCCTCAATCCTCAATTCTCAATCCTCAATCTTCAATCCTCAATCCCCAATCCTCAATCCTCAATCCTCATTCTTCAATCCTCAATACCCAATCCTCAATCTTCAATCCTCAATCCTCAATCCTCAATTCTCAATCCTAAATCCTCAACCCTCAATCCTCAATCCTTAATCGTCAGTCTTCAATCCTCAATACTCAATCTTCAATCCTCAATCCTCAATACTCAATCCTCAATCCTCATTCTTCAATCCTCAATACCCAATCCTCAATCTTCAATCCTCAATTCTCAATCCTTAATTCTCAACCTTCAATCCTCAGTCCTCAATCCTCAGTCCTCAAACCTCAATCCTGAATCCTCAATCCTCAGTCCTCAATCTTCAGACTTCAGACCTCAACAATCATTTGTCAATCCTCAATCCTCAATAGAATATCATCAATTCACAGTTTTCAATACTAAATTCTCAATCTGCAATCTTCGAATCTCTATCCACAAACATCAATCCTCATCACTCAACCCTCAACACTCAGTCCCCAATCCTCAATCTTCAATCCTCTACCCTCAATCCTCAATCCTCAATCCTCAACACTCAACCCTCAATCCTCTATCCTCAATCTTCAATCCTCAATACTCAATCTTCAATCCTCAAAACTCAATCCTCAATCATCAATATTCAATCCTCAATACTCAATCTTCAATCCTCAATCTGCAATCATCAATCCTCAATCCTCAATCCTCAGTCATCAATCCGCAAACCTCAGTCCTCAATCTTCAATCATCAATACTCAATCTTCAATCCTCAATCCTCAATCCTCAATCCTCAATCCTCATTCTTCAATCCTCAATACCCAATCCTCAATCTTCAATCCTCAATCCTCAATCCTCAATCCTCAATTCTCATTCCTCAATCCTCAGTCCTCAGTCCCCAAACCTCAATCCTCAACCCTCAGCCCTCATCCTCAATCCTCAATCCTTATTCCTCAGTCCTCAACACTCAACCTTCAACACTCAAACCTCAATCCTCAATCGTCAATCCTCAATCCTCAATCCTCAATCCTCAGTCCTCAAACCTCAATTCTGAATCCTCAATTCTGAATCCTCAATCTTCAGCCCTCAGTCCTCGACAATCAATTGTCAATCTTCAATCCTCAACAGAACATCCTCAATTCACAGCTTTCAATACTCGATACTCAATCTGCAATCTTCAAATCTCCATCCACAAACATTAATTCTCGTCACTCAACTCTCAACACTCAGTCCCCAATCCTCAATGTTCAATCCTCAATCCTCAATCCTCAATACTCAATCCTCAATCTTCAAACATCAATAATCAATCTTCAATGCTCAATCCTCAATCCTCAATCCTCAGTCCTCAACCCTCAATCTTTAATACTGAATACTCAATCTTCAATCCTCTATCCTCAACCCTCAATCCTCAATCCTAAATCCTCACTGTTCAGTACGCAATACCCAATCCTCAATCTTCAATCCTCAATCCTCAATCCTCAATCCTCAATCTTCAATCCTCAATCCTCTGTCCTCAAACCTCAATTCTGTATCCTCAATCCTGAATCCTCAATCTTCAGCCCTCAGTCCTCAACAATCAGGTGTCAATCCTCAATCCTCAATAGAATATCCTCAATTTACAGTTTTCAATACACAATACTCAATCTGCAATCTTCATATCTCTATCCACAAACACCAATTCTCATCACTCAACCCTTAACACTCAGTCCTCAATGTTCAATACTCAATCCTCAATTCTCAATCTTCAATCCTCAATACTCCATCTTTAATCCTCAATCCTCAATCCTCAATCTTCAATCCTCAGTCCTCAATACTCAATCTTCAATCCTCAATACTCCATCTTTAATCCTCAATCCTCAATCCTCAATCTTCAATCCTCAGTCCTCAATACTCAATCCTCAATCCCCAATGTTCAATCTTCAATCCTCAATACTCAATCTTCAATCCTCAATCCTCAATCATTAATCCTCAATCCTCATTCTTCAATCCTCAATACCCAATCCTCAATCTTCAATCCTCAATCCTCAATCCTCAATTCTCAATCCTCAATCCTCAGTCCTCAGTCCTCAAACCTCAATCCTCAACCCTCAGCCCACATCCTCAATCCTCAATCCTTATTCCTCAGTCCTCAACCTTCAATCCTCAATACTCAATTTTCAATCCTCAATCCTCAATCCTCAATCCTCAATCCTAAATCCTCAATCATCAATCCTCAATCCTCAATCCTCAATCGTCAATCCGCAATCCTCAATCCTCGGTCACCAATCCTCAACCTTCAATACTCAATCCTCAATCCTCAATCCTCAATCCCCAATCCTCAATCCTCATTCCTCAAACCTAAATCCTCAAACCTCTGTCCTCATCCTCAATTCTCAATCCTCAATGCTCAATCCTCAAGCCACAATCCTCAACCGTCAGCCCTCGTCCTCAATCGTCAACTCTCAATCCTCAATACTCAATCTTCAATCATCAATACTCAGTCTTCAATCCTCAATCCTCAATCCTCAATCCTCATTCCTCAATCCTCAATCCTCAATCCTCAATCCTTAATCCTCAATCTTCAATCCTCAATCCCCAGTCCTCAATCTTCAATCCTCAATGCTCAATCCTCAATCCTCAATCCTCAGTCCTCAATCCTCAATCCTCAATCCTCAATCCTCAATCTTCAATCCTCAATACTCAATCTTCAATCCTCAATCCTCAATCCTCAATCTTCGGACCTCAGTCCTCAACAATCAGTTGTCAACTCTCAATCCTCAATAGAATATCATCAATTCACAGTTTTCAATACCCAATACTCAATCTGAAATCTTTAAATCTCTATCCACAAACACCAATTCTCATTACTCAACACTCAACGCTCAGTCCCCAATCCTCAATCTTCAATCCTCAATCCACAATCCTCAATCCTCAATCCTCAATCTTCAATCCCCAATACTCAATCATCGATCCTCAATCCTCAATCCTCAATCCTCAATCCTCAACCCTCAATCGTCAGTCTTCAAACCTCAATACTCAATCTTCAATCCTCAATCCTCAATCCTCAATCCTCAATCCTCATTCTTCAATCCTCAATACCCAATCCTCAATCTTCAACACTCAATCCTCAATCCTCAATCCTCAATTCTCAATCCTCAATCCTCAGTCCTCAGTCCTCAAACCTCAATACTCAACCCTCAGCCCTCATTCTCAATACTCAATCCTCTATCCTCAATCCTCAATCCTCAATCCTCAGTCATCAAACCTTAATTCTGAATCCTCAATCCTGAATCCTCAATCCTCAGTCCTCTGTCCTCAACAATCAGTTGTCAACCCTGAATCCTCAACAGAATATCCTCAATTCATAGTTTTCAATACTCAATACTCAACCTGCAATCTTCAAACCTCTATCCACAAACATCAATTCTCATCACTCAACCCTCAACACTCAGTCCTCAACGTTCAATCCTCAATCCTCAATCCACAATCCTCAATCGTCAATCTTCAATCCTCAATTCCAAGTCCTCAATCTTCAATCCTCAATGCTCAATCATCAATCCTCTATCCTCAGTCCTCAATCCCCAATCCTCAAACCTCAAACCTCAATCCTCAACCGTCAGTCCTCGTCCTCAATTCTCAACACTCAATCCCCAATCCTCAATCTTCAATCACCAATACTCAATATTCAATCCTCAATCTTCATTCCTCAATCCTCAATCCACAATCCTCAATATTCAACAAACAACCCTCAACCACCAATCCTCAATTCTCAACCATCAATCCTCAATTCCTAATACTCAATAGAGTATCCTGAATTCTCATGGTTCAATACTCAATCCACAATATTCAGTAATCAAATCTCAATCCTAAAACGTCAATTCTCAACACTCAATCCTCAACACTCAGTCCACTCTTTTCAATCCACCATCCTCAACCCTCAATCCTCAAGCGTCAATCCTCAATCCTCAATCCTCAACCCTCAATCCTCAGTCCTTAAACCTCAATCCCGAATCCTCAATCCTGAATCCTCAATCTTTAGCCCTCAGTCCTCAACAATCAATTGTGAACCCTCAATCCTCAATAGAATATTCTCAATTCACAGTTTTCAATACTCAAGCCCCATTCTTCAATCTTCAAATCTCAATCCACAAACATCAATTCCCATCACTCAACCCTCAACACTAAGTCCTCAATCTTCAACCCTCAACCCTCAATACTCAACCTTCAATCCTCAATACTCAACCCTCAATCCTCAATTCTCAATCCTCAATCCTCAATCCTCAGACCACAAACATCAATACTCAACCCTCAGTCCTCGTCCTCAATCCACAACCCTCAATCTTCAATCCTCAATCTTCAATCATCAATATTCAATCTTCAATCCTCAATCCTCAATCCTCGATACTCAATCCTCAATCCTCAATGTTCAATCCTCAGTACCGAATCCTCAATCTTCAATCCTCAATCCTCAATCCTCAGTCCCGAATTCTCAATCCTCAATCCTCAGTCCTCAGTCCTGAAACCTCAATCCTCAACCCTCTGCCCTCATCGTCAATTCTCAATCCTCAATCCTCAATCCTCAATCTTCAATCCTCAATACTCAATCTTCAATCCACAATCCTCAATCTTCAATCCTCAATACTCAATCTTTAATCCTCAATCCTCAATCCTCAATACTCAATCCTTAATCCTCAGTCCTCAACCCTCAATCTTCAGTCCTCAATGCTCAATCTTCAATCCTCAATCCTCAATCCTCAATCCTCAATCCTCATTGTTCAATCCTCAATACCCAATCCTCAATCTTCAATCCTCAATCCTCAATCCTCAATTCTCAATCCTCAATCCTCAATAATCAACCTTCAATCCTCAATCCTCAGTCCTCAAACCTCAATTCTGAATCCTCAATCCTGAATCCTCAATGTTCAGCCCTCAGACCTCAACAATCAGTTGACAATCATCAATCCTCAATAGAATATCCTCAATTCACAGTTTTCAATACTCATTACTCAATCTGCAATCTTCAAACCTGTATCCACAAACATCAATTCTCATCACTGAGCCCTCAACACTCAGTCCTCGATGTTCTATACTCAATCTTCAATCCACAATCCTCAAGCGTCTATCTTCAATCCTCAATACCCAATCTTCAATCCTGAATCCACAATCCTCAATCCTCAATCCTCATTCTTCAATCCTCAATACCAAATCCTCAATCTTCAATCCTCAATCCTCAATCCTCAATTCTCAATCCTCAATCCTCAGTCCTCAGTCATTAAACCTCAAACCTCAAACCTCAGCCCTCATCCTCAATCCTCAATACTCAATTCTCAATCCTCAACCCTTAATCCTCAACACTCAATCTTCAATACTCAATCCTCAATCCTCAACCCTCAATCCTCAGCCATCAATCCTCAACCTTCAATACTCAATCCTCAATCCTGAATCCTCAATCCTCAATCCTCAATCCTCAATCCTCATTCCTCAAACCTCAATCCTCAAACCTCAGTCCACATCCTCAATTCTCAATTCTCAATCCTCAATCCTCAATCCTCAACCCTCTATCTTCAATCCTAAATAATCAATCTCCAATACTAGATCTTCAATCCCCAATCCTTAATCCTCAATACCAAATCCTAAATCTTCAATCCTCAATCCTCAATTATCAATTCTCAATACTCAATCCTCAATCCTCTGTCCTCAAACCTCAATCCTCAACCCTCAGTCCTCGTCCTCAAACCTCAACCCTCAATAGTCAATCCGCAATCTCCACTCATCAATACTCAATCTTCAATCCTCAATCCTCAATACACAATCCTCAATCCTCAATACTCAATCCTCAATCCTCAGTCCTCAATCTTCAATACTCAATCCGCCAATCCGCAATATTCAACACACAACCCTCAACCATCAATCCTCAATACTCAACCATCAATCCAAAATTCTCAATACTCAATAGAATATCCTGAATTCTCAGTTTTCAATACTCAATCCTCAATGTTCAATCTTCAAATCTCCATCCACAAACATCAATTCTCATCACTCAACCTTCAACACTCAGTCCGCAATCTTCAATCTTCAATCCTCAATCCTCAATCCTCAATCCTCAATCCTCAATCTTCAATCCTCAATACTCAATCTTCAATCCACAATCCTCAATTCTCAATCCTCAATCTTCAATCCTCAATCCTCAATCCTCAATCCTCAATCCTCAATCCTGATTCTTCAATCCTCAATACCCAATCCTCAATCTTCAATCCTCAATCCTCAATCCTCAATTCTCAATCCTAAATCTTCAACCCTCAATCGTCAATCCTCAATCGTCAGTCTTCAACGCTCAATACTCAATCTTCAATCCTCAATCCTCAATCCTCAATCCTCAATCCTCAATCCTCAATCCTCATTCTTCAATCCTCAATACCAAATCCTCAATCTTCAATCCTCAATCCTCAATCCTCAATTCTCAATCCTCAGTCCTCAGTCCTCAGTCCTTAAACCTCAAACCTCAAACCTCAGACCTCATCCTCATTCCTCAACACTCAATCTTCAATCCTCAATCCTCAATCCTCAATCCTCAATCCTCAATCCTCAGTCATCAATCCTCAACCTTCAATACTCAATCCGCAATCCTCAATCCTCAATCCTCAATCCTCAATCCTCAATCCTCATTCCTCAAACCTCAATCCTCAAACCTCAGTCCTCATTCTCAATTCTCAATTCTCAATCCTCAATCCTCAATCCTCAACCCTCTATCTTCAATCCGAAATAATCAATCTCCAATACTAGATCCTCAATCCCCAATCCTCAATCCTCAATACCCAATCCTAAATCTTCAATCCTCAATCCACAATACTCAATCGTCAATCCTCAATACTCAATCCTCAGTCCTCAGCACTCAATCTTCAATACTCAATCAGCCAATCCTCAATATTCAACACACAACCCTCAACCATCAATCCTCAATACTCAACCATCAATCCAAAATTCTCAATACTCAATAGAATATCCTGAATTCTCAGTTTTCAATACTCAATCCTCAATATTCAATCTTCAATCCTCAATCCTCAATCTTCAATCCTCAATACTCAATACTCAATCCTCAATCCTCAATCCTCAATCCTCAATCCTCAATCCTGACTCTTCAATCCTCAGTCCCCAATCCTCAATCCTCAATCCTCAATCCTCATTCTTCAATCCTCAATACCCTATCCTCAATCTTCAATCCTCAATCCTCAATCCTCAATTCTCGATCCTCAATCCTCAGTCCTCAGACCTCACACCTCAATCCTCAACCCTCAGCCCTCATCGTCAATCCTCAAACCTCAATCCTCAATCCTCAGTCGTCAATCCTCAATCCTCAAACTTCAATCCTCAATACTCAATTTTCAATCCTCAATCCTCAATCCTCAATCCTCAATCCTCATTCTTCAATCCTCAATACCCAATCCTCAATCTTCAATCCTCAATCCTCAATCCTCAATTCTCAATCCTAAATCCTCAACCCTCAATCCTCAATCCTTAATCGTCAGTCTTCAATCCTCAATACTCAATCTTCAATCCTCAATCCTCAATACTCAATCCTCAATCCTCATTCTTCAATCCTCAATACCCAATCCTCAATCTTCAATCCTCAATTCTCAATCCTTAATTCTCAACCTTCAATCCTCAGTCCTCAATCCTCAGTCCTCAAACCTCAATCCTGAATCCTCAATCCTCAGTCCTCAATCTTCAGACTTCAGACCTCAACAATCATTTGTCAATCCTCAATCCTCAATAGAATATCATCAATTCACAGTTTTCAATACTAAATTCTCAATCTGCAATCTTCGAATCTCTATCCACAAACATCAATCCTCATCACTCAACCCTCAACACTCAGTCCCCAATCCTCAATCTTCAATCCTCTACCCTCAATCCTCAATCCTCAATCCTCAACCCTCAACCCTCAATCCTCAATCCTCAATCTTCAATCCTCAATACTCAATCTTCAATCCTCAATACTCAATCCTCAATCCTCAATATTCAATCCTCAATACTCAATCTTCAATCCTCAATCTGCAATCATCAATCCTCAATCCTCAATCCTCAGTCATCAATCCCCAAACCTCAGTCCTCATCCTCAATCCTCAATCCTCAACACTCAATCCTCAAACCACAATCCTCAACTGTCAGTCCTTGTCCTCAATCCTCAACCCTCAATCCTCAATCCTCAATCTTCAATCATCAATACTCAATCTTCAATCCTCAATCCTCAATCCTCAATCCCCAGTTCTCAATCTTCAATCCTCAATGCCCAGTCCTCAATCCTCAATCCTCAGTCCTCAATCCTCAACCCTCAGCCCTCGTCATCAATCCTCAACCGTCAATAATCAATCCGCAATCTTCAATCATCAATTGTCAATCTTCAATCCTCAATCCTCAATACTCAATCCTCAATCCTCAATACTCAATCCCCAGTACTCAATCCTCAATCCTCAGTAATCAATCCTCAATCTTCAATACTCAATCGTCAATCCTCAGTCCTCAATCCTCAATCCTCAATCCTCAATCCTCGTATCTCAAACCTCAATCCTCAACCCTCAGTCCCCATCCTCAGTTCTCAATTCTCAACCCTCAATCCTCAACCCTCAGTCTTCAATCCTCAATAATCAATCTCCAATCCTAGATCCCCAATACCCATTCCCTAATCCTTAATACTCAATCTTCAAACCTCAATCCCCAGTCCTCAATCTTGTATCCTCAATGCTCAATCCTCAATCCTCAATCCTCAATCTTCAATCCTCAATCCTCAACTCTCAATCCTCAATACTCAACCTTCAATCCTCAATACACAATCTACAATCCTCAACCCTCCATACTCAATCCTCAATCCTCAATCCTCAATCCTCAATATTCAACACACAACCCTCAACCATCAATCCTCAATACTCAACCACCAATCCTCAATTCTCAATACTCAATAGAATACCCTGAATTCTCATCGTTCAATACTCAATCCACAAAAATCAATAATCAAATCTCAACCCTCAAACATCAATTCTCAACACTCAATCCTCAACACTCAGTTCTCTCTCTTCAATCCTCCATCCTCAATCCTCAATCCTCAATCTTCAATCCTCAATACTCAATATTCAATCCTCAATCCTCAGTCCTCAAACCTCAATTCTGAATCCTCAATCCTGAATCCTCAATCTTCAGCCCTCAGTCCGCGACAATCAATTGTCAATCCTCAATCATCAATAGAACATCCGCAATTCACAGTTCTCAATACTGGATACTCAATCTGCAATCTTGAAATCTCTATACACAAACATTAATTCTCATCACTCAACCCTCAACACTCAGTCCCCAATCCTCAATATTCAACCCTCAATCCTCAATCCTCAATAATCAATCCACAATCTTCAATCCTCAATAATCAATCTTCAATCCTCAATCCTCAATCCTCAATCCTCAATCCTCAATCCTCAATCCTCAACCCTCAACCCTCAATCCTCAATCCTCAATCCTCAATCTTCAATCCTCAATACTCAATCTTCAATCCTCAATACTCAATCCTCAATCCTCAATCCTCATTCTTCAATCCTCAATACCCAATCCTCAATCTTCAATCCTCAATCCTCAATCCGCAATCCTAAATCCTCAATCCTCGATACTCTATCCTCAATCCTCAATGTTCAATCCTCAATACCCAATCCTCAATCTTCAATCCTCAATCCTCAATCCTCAGTCCTCAATTCTCAATCCTCAATCCTCAGTCCTCAGTCCTCAAACCTTAATCCCGAATCCTCAATCCTGAATCCTCAATCTTTAGCCGTCAGTCCTCAACAATCAATTGTCAATCCACAATCCTCAATAGAATATCCTCAATTCACAGTTTTCAATACTCAATCCCCATTCTTCAATCTTCAAATCTCAATCCACAAACATCAGTTCCCATCACTCAACCCTCAAAACTAAGTCCTCAATCTTCAATCCTCAACCCTCAATTCTCAACCTTCAAACCTCAATACTCAATCTTCAATCCTCATTTCTCAATCCTCAATCCTCAATCCTCAGACATCAAACATCAATACTCAACCCTCAGACATCGTCCTCAATCCACAACCCTCAATCCTCAATCCTCAGTCTTCAATCATCAATATTCAATCTTCAATCCTCAATACTCAATCGTCGATACTCAATCCTCAATCCTCAATGTTCAATCCTCAATACCCAATCCTCAATCTTCAATCCTCAATCCTCAATCCTCAGTCCTCAATTCTCAATCCTCAATCCTCAGTCCTCAGTCCTCAAACCTCAATCCTCAACCCTCAGCCCTCATCGTCAATTCTCAATCCTCAATCCTCAGTCGTCATTCTTCAATCCTCAATACCCAATCCCCAATCTTGAATCCTCAATCGTCAATACTCAATTCTCAATCCTCAATCCTCAATAATCATTCTTCAATCCTCTATCCTCAGTGCTCAAACCTCAATTCTGAATCCTCAATCCTGAATCCTCAATCTTCAGCCCTCAGTCCTCAACAATCAGTTGACAATCCTCAATCCTCAATAGAATATCCTCAATTCACAGTTTTCAATTCTCAATACTCAATCTGCAATCTTCAAACCTCTATCCACAAACATCAATTCTCATCACTGAACCCACAACACTCAGTCCTCAATGTTCAATACTCAATCTTCAATCCACAATCCTCAATCGTCAATCTTCAATCCTCATTACTCAATCTTCAATCCTCTATCCTCAATCCTCAATCCTCAGTCCTCATTCTTCAATGCTCAATACCCAGTCCTCAATCTTCAATCCTCAATCCTCAATCCTCATTTCTCAATCCTCAATCCTCAGTCCTCAGTCCTTAAACCTCAATCCTCAACCCTCAGACCTCATCCTCAATCCTCAATCCTCTATCCTCAATCCTCAACCCTTAATCCTCAACACTCAATCTTCAATACTCAATCCTCAATCCTCAACCCTCAATCCTCAGCCATCAATCCTCAACCTTCAATACTCAATCCTCAATCCTGAATCCTCAATCCTCAATCCTCAATCCTCAATCCTCATTCCTCAAACCTCAATCCTCAAACCTCAGTCCACATCCTCAATTCTCAATTCTCAATCCTCAATCCTCAATCCTCAACCCTCTATCTTCAATCCTAAATAATCAATCTCCAATACTAGATCTTCAATCCCCAATCCTTAATCCTCAATACCAAATCCTAAATCTTCAATCCTCAATCCTCAATTATCAATTCTCAATCCTCAATCCTCAATCCTCTGTCCTCAAACCTCAATCCTCAACCCTCAGTCCTCGGCCTCAAACCTCAACCCTCAATAGTCAATCCGCAATCTCCACTCATCAATACTCAATCTTCAATCCTCAATCCTCAATACACAATCCTCAATCCTCAATACTCAATCCTCAATCCTCAGTCCTCAATCTTCAATACTCAATCCGCCAATCCGCAATATTCAACACACAACCCTCAACCATCAATCCTCAATACTCAACCATCAATCCAAAATTCTCAATACTCAATAGAATATCCTGAATTCTCAGTTTTCAATACTCAATCCTCAATGTTCAATCTTCAAATCTCCATCCACAAACATCAATTCTCATCACTCAACCTTCAACACTCAGTCCGCAATCTTCAATCTTCAATCCTCAATCCTCAATCCTCAATCCTCAATCCTCAATCTTCAATCCTCAATACTCAATCTTCAATCCACAATCCTCAATTCTCAATCCTCAATCTTCAATCCTCAATCCTCAATCCTCAATCCTCAATCCTCAATCCTGATTCTTCAATCCGCAATACCCAATCCTCAATCTTCAATCCTCAATCCTCAATCCTCAATTCTCAATCCTAAATCTTCAACCCTCAATCGTCAATCCTCAATCGTCAGTCTTCAACCCTCAATACTCAATCTTCAATCCTCAATCCTCAATCCTCAATCCTCAATCCTCATTCTTCAATCCTCAATACCAAATCCTCAATCTTCAATCCTCAATCCTCAATCCTCAATTCTCAATCCTCAGTCCTCAGTCCTCAGTCCTTAAACCTCAAACCTCAAACCTCAGACCTCATCCTCATTCCTCAACACTCAATCTTCAATCCTCAATCCTCAATCCTCAATCCTCAATCCTCAATCCTCAGTCTTCAATCCTCAACCTTCAATACTCAATCCGCAATCCTCAATCCTCAATCCTCAATCCTCAATCCTCAATCCTCATTCCTCAAACCTCAATCCTCAAACCTCAGACCTCATTCTCAATTCTCAATTCTCAATCCTCAATCCTCAATCCTCAACCCTCTATCTTCAATCCGAAATAATCAATCTCCAATACTAGATCCTCAATCCCCAATCCTCAATCCTCAATACCCAATCCTAAATCTTCAATCCTCAATCCACAATACTCAATCGTCAATCCTCAATACTCAATCCTCAGTCCTCAGCACTCAATCTTCAATACTCAATCAGCCAATCCTCAATATTCAACACACAACCCTCAACCATCAATCCTCAATACTCAACCATCAATCCAAAATTCTCAATACTCAATAGAATATCCTGAATTCTCAGTTTTCAATACTCAATCCTCAATATTCAATCTTCAATCCTCAATCCTCAATCTTCAATCCTCAATACTCAATACTCAATCCTCAATCCTCAATCCTCAATCCTCAATCCTCAATCCTGACTCTTCAATCCTCAGTCCCCAATCCTCAATCCTCAATCCTCAATCCTCATTCTTCAATCCTCAATACCCTATCCTCAATCTTCAATCCTCAATCCTCAATCCTCAATTCTCGATCCTCAATCCTCAGTCCTCAGACCTCACACCTCAATCCTCAACCCTCAGCCCTCATCGTCAATCCTCAAACCTCAATCCTCAATCCTCAGTCGTCAATCCTCAATCCTCAAACTTCAATCCTCAATACTCAATTTTCAATCCTCAATCCTCAATCCTCAATCCTCAATCCTCATTCTTCAATCCTCAATACCCAATCCTCAATCTTCAATCCTCAATCCTCAGTCGTCAATCCTCAATCCTCAAACTTCAATCCTCAATACTCAATTTTCAATCCTCAATCCTCAATCCTCAATCCTCAATCCTCATTCTTCAATCCTCAATACCCAATCCTCAATCTTCAATCCTCAATCCTCAATCCTCAATTCTCAATCCTAAATCCTCAACCCTCAATCCTCAATCCTTAATCGTCAGTCTTCAATCCTCAATCCTCAGTCCTCAAACCTCAATTCTGAATCCTCAATCCTGAATCCTCAATCTTCAGCCCTCAGTCCGCGACAATCAATTGTCAATCCTCAATCATCAATAGAACATCCGCAATTCACAGTTCTCAATACTGGATACTCAATCTGCAATCTTGAAATCTCTATACACAAACATTAATTCTCATCACTCAACCCTCAACACTCAGACCCAATCCTCAATATTCAACCCTCAATCCTCAATCCTCAATAATCAATCCACAATCTTCAATCCTCAATAATCAATCTTCAATCCTCAATCCTCAATCCTCAATCCTCAATCCTCAATCCTCAATCCTCAACCCTCAACCCTCAATCCTCAAACCTCAATCTTCAATCCTCAATACTCAATCTTCAATCCTCAATACTCAATCCTCAATTCTCGATCCTCAATCCTCAGTCCTCAGACCTCACACCTCAATCCTCAACCCTCAGCCCTCATCGTCAATCCTCAAACCTCAATCCTCAATCCTCAATCGTCAATCCTCAATCCTCAAACTTCAATCCTCAATACTCAATTTTCTATCCTCAATCCTCAATCATCAATCCTCAACATTCAATTCTCAATACTCAATTTTCAATACTCAATCCGCAATCATCAATCATCAATCCTCAATCCTCAGTCATCAATCCTCAATCTTCAATACTCAATCGTCAATCCTCAGTCCTCAATCCTCAATCCTCAATCCTCGTACCTCAAACCTCAATCCTCAACCCTCAGTCCTCATCCTCAATTCTCAATTCTCAATCCTCAATCCTCAACCCTCAATCCTCAATCCTCAATAATCAATCTCCAATCGTAGATCCCCAATCCCCAATCCACAATCCTTAATCCTCAATCATCAATCCTCAGTCCCCAGTCCCCAATCTTCAGTCCTCAATGCTCAATCCTCAATCCTCAATCCTCAGTCCTCAATCCACAACCCTCAATCCTCAATCCTCAGTCTTCAATCATCAATATTCAATCTTCAATCCTCAACACTCAATCCTCGATACTCAATCCTCAATCCTCAATGTTCAATCCTCAATACCCAATCCTCAATCTTCAATCCTCAATCCTCAATCCTCAGTCCTCAATTCTCAATCCTCAATCCTCAGTCCTCAGTCCTCAAACCTCAATCCTCAACCCTCAGCCCTCATCGTCAATTCTCAATCCTCAATCCTCAATCTTCAATCTTCAATTCTCGATACTCAATCTTCAATCCACAATTATCAATCTTCAATCCTCAATACTCAATCTTCAATCCTCAATCCTCAATCCTCAATCCTCAGTCCTCATTCTTCAATCCTCAATACCCAATCCTCAATCTTGAATCCTCAATCGTCAATCCTCAATTCTCAATCCTCAATCCTCAATAATCATTCTTCAATTATCTATCCTCAGCCCTCAAACCTTAATCCTGAATCCTCAATCCTGAATCCTTATTCCTCTGTCCTCAACCTTCAATCCTCAATACTCAATTTTCAATCCTCAATCCTCAATCCTCAGTCCTCAAACCTCAATCCTCAACCCTCAGCCCTCATCCTCAATCCTCAATCCTCAACCCACAGCCCTCATCCTCAATCCTCAATCCTTATTCCTCAGCCCTCAACCTTCAATCCTCAATACTCAATTTTCAATCCTCAATCCTCAATCCCCAATCCTCAATCCTAAATCCTCAATCATCAATCCTCAATCTTCAATACTCGATCCTCAATCCTCAATCCTGAATCCTCAATGCTAAAGCATCAATCCTCAATTCTCAATACTCAATAGAACATCCTGAATTCTCAGGATTCAATACTCAAACCTCAAACCTCAAACCTCAGCCGGCATCCTCTATCCTCAATACTCAATCGTCAATCCTCAACCTTCAATCCTCAACACTTAACCTTCAACACTCAAACCTCAATCCTCAATCGTCAATCCGCAATCCTCAATCCTCAGTCATCAATCCTCAACCTCCAATACTCAATCCTCAATCCTCAATCCTCAATCCCCAATCCTCAATCCTCATTCCTCAAACCTAAATCCTCAAACCTCTGTCCTCATCCTCAATTCTCAATCCTCAATGCTCAATCCTCAAGCCACAATCCTCAACCGTCAGCCCTCGTCCTCAATCGTCAACTCTCAATCCTCAATACTCAATCTTCAATCATCAATACTCAATCTTCAATCCTCAATCCTCAATCCTCAATCCTCATTCCTCAAACATCAATCCTCAATCCTCAATCCTCAATCCTTAATCCTCAATCTTCAATCCTCAATCCCCAGTCCTCAATCTTCAATCCTCAATGCTCAATCCTCAATCCTCAATCCTCAGTCCTCAATCCTCAATCCTCAATCCTCAATCCTCAATCTTCAATCCTCAATACTCGATCTTCAATCCTCAATCCTCAATTCTCAATCGTCAATGCTCAATCCTCAATCGTCAATCCTCAATCCCCAATCCTCAATCTTCAATCCTCAATCCTCAATCCTCAATCCTCAACCTTCAATCCTCAATACTCAATCTTCAATCCTCAATCCTCAATCCTCAATCTTCAATCCTCAACCCTCAATCCTCAATTCTCAATCCTCAATCCTCAGTCCTCAGACCTCAAACCCCAATCCTCAACCCTCAGCCCTCATCGTCAATCCTCAAACCTCAATCCTCAATCCTCAATCGTCAATCCTCAATCCTCAATCTTCAATCCTCAATCCTCAATCCTCAATCCTCAATCCTCAATCCTGAATCTTCAATCCTCAGTCCCCAATCCTCAATCCTCAATCCTCAATCCTCATTCTTCAATCCTCAATACCAAACCCTCAATCTTCAATCCTCAATACTCAATCCTCAATTCTCGATCCTCAATCCTCAGTCCTCAGACCTCACACCTCAATCCTCAACCCTCAGCCCTCATCGTCAATCCTCAAACCTCAATCCTCAATCCTCAATCGTCAATCCTCAATCCTCAAACTTCAATCCTCAATACTCAATTTTCTATCCTCAATCCTCAATCATCAATCCTCAATATTCAATTCTCAATACTCAATTTTCAATACTCAATCCGCAATCATCAATCATCAATCCTCAATCCTCAGTCATCAATCCTCAATCTTCAATACTCAATCGTCAATCCTCAGTCCTCAATCCTCAATCCTCAATCCTCGTACCTCAAACCTCAATCCTCAACCCTCAGTCCTCATCCTCAATTCTCAATTCTCAATCCTCAATCCTCAACCCTCAATCTTCAATCCTCAATAATGAATCTCCAATCCTAGATCCCCAATCCCCAATCCTCAATCCTTAATCCTCAATCATCAATCCTCAGTCCCCAGTCCCCAATCTTCAGTCCTCAATGCTCAATCCTCAATCCTCAATCCTCAGTCCTCAATCCTCAATCTTCAATCATCAATCCTCAATCTTCAATCCTCAGTACTCAATCTTCAATCCTCAATCCTCAATTCTCGATCGTCAATACTCAACCCTCATTCGTCAATCCTCAATACCCAATCCTCAATCTTCAATCCTCAATCCTCAATCCTCAATCCTCAATACTCAACCTTCAATCCTCAAGACTCAATCTTCAATACTCAATCCTCAATCCTCAATCCTCAATCCTCAATATTCAACACAAAACCCTCAACCATCAATCCTCAATACTCAACAATCAATCCTCAATTCTCAATACTCAATCCTGAATCTTCAATCCTCAGTCCCCAATCCTCAATCCTCAATCCTCAATCTTCAATCCTCAATACTCAATCTTCAATCCTCAATCCTCAATTCTCAATCCTCAATCCCCAATCCTCCATCTTCAATCCTCAATACCCAATCCTCAATCTTCAGTCCTCAATCCTCAATCCTCAATCCTCAATTCTCAATCCTCAATCCTCAGTCCTCAATCTTCAATCGTCAATACTGAATCTTCAATCCTCAATCCTCAATCCTCAATACTCAATCCTCAATGCTCAGTCCTCAATCCTCAATCTTCAACCTCAATACTCAATCTTCAATCCTCAATACTCAATCCTCAATCCTCAATCCTCATTCTTCAATCCTCAATACCCACTCCTCAATCTTCAATCCGCAATCCTCAATCTTCAATCCTCAATCCTGAATCACCAATTCTCAATCCTCAATCCTCAATCCTCAGACCTCAAACATCAATACTCAACCCTCAGTCCTCGTGCTCAATCCTGAATCCTCAACCCTCAATCCTCAATCTTCAGACCTCAGTCCTCAACAATCAGTTGTCAACTCTCAATCCTCAACAGAATATCATCAATTCACAGTTTTCAATACCCAATACTCAATCTGAAATCTTTAAATCTCTATCCACAAACACCAATCCTCATCACTCAACACTCAACGCTCAGTCCTCAATCCTCAATCTTCAAACCTCAATCCACAATCCTCAATCCTCAATCCTCAATCTTCAATCCCCAATACTCAATCCGCAATCCTCAATCCTCAATCCTCAATCCTCAATCCTCAATCCTCATTCCTCAAACCTCAATCCTCAAACCTCAGTCCTCATTCTCAATTCTCAATTCTCAATCCTCAATCCTCAATCATCAATCCTCAATATTCAATTCTCAATACTCAATTTTCAATACTCAATCCGCAATCATCAATCATCAATCCTGAATCCTCAGTCATCAATCCTCAATCTTCAATACTCAATCGTCAATCCTCAGTCCTCAATCCTCAATCCTCAATCCTCGTACCTCAAACCTCAATCCCCAACCCTCAGTCCTCATCCTCAATTCTCAATTCTCAATCCTCAATCCTCAACCCTCAATCTTCAATCCTCAATAATCAATCTCCAATCGTAGATCCCCAATCCCCAATCCTCAATCCTTAATCCTCAATCATCAGTCCTCAGTCCCCAGTCCCCAATCTTCAGTCCTCAATGCTCAATCCTCAATCCTCAATCCTCAGTCCTCAATCCTCAATCCTCAATCATCAACCCTCAATCTTCAATCCTCAATAATCAATCTCCAATCGTAGATCCCCAATCCCCAATCCTCAATCCTTAATCCTCAATCATCAATCCTCAGTCCCCAGTCCCCAATCTTCAGTCCTCAATGCTCAATCCTCAATCCTCAATCCTCAGTCCTCAATCCACAACCCTCAATCCTCAATCCTCAGTCTTCAATCATCAATATTCAATCTTCAATCCTCAACACTCAATCCTCGATACTCAATCCTCAATCCTCAATGTTCAATCCTCAATACCCAATCCTCAATCTTCAATCCTCAATCCTCAATCCTCAGTCCTCAATTCTCAATCCTCAATCCTCAGTCCTCAGTCCTCAAACCTCAATCCTCAACCCTCAGCCCTCATCGTCAATTCTCAATCCTCAATCCTCAATCTTCAATCTTCAATTCTCGATACTCAATCTTCAATCCACAATTATCAATCTTCAATCCTCAATACTCAATCTTCAATCCTCAATCCTCAATCCTCAATCCTCAGTCCTCATTCTTCAATCCTCAATACCCAATCCTCAATCTTGAATCCTCAATCGTCAATCCTCAATTCTCAATCCTCAATCCTCAATAATCATTCTTCAATTCTCTATCCTCAGCCCTCAAACCTTAATCCTGAATCCTCAATCCTGAATCCTTATTCCTCTGTCCTCAACCTTCAATCCTCAATACTCAATTTTCAATCCTCAATCCTCAATCCTCAATCCTCAATCCTCAATCCTCAGTCCTCAAACCTCAATTCTGAATCCTCAATTCTGAATCCTCAATCTTCAGCCCTCAGTCCTCGACAATCAATTGTCAATCTTCAATCCTCAACAGAACATCCTCAATTCACAGCTTTCAATACTCGATACTCAATCTGCAATCTTCAAATCTCCATCCACAAACATTAATTCTCATCACTCAACCCTCAACACTCAGTCCCCAATCCTCAATATTCAATCCTCAATCCTCAATCCTCAATACTCAATCCTCAATCTTCAAACCTCAATAATCAATCTTCAATCCTCAGTCCTCAATCCTCAATTCTCAGTCCTCAACCCTCAATCTTTAATCCTCAATACTCAATCTTCAATCCTCTATCCTCAGTCCTCAATCCTCAATCCTCACTGTTGAATCCGCAATACCCAGTCCTCAATCTTCAATCCTCAATCCTCAATCCTCAATCCTCAATCTTCAATCCTCAATCCTCAGTCCTCAAACCTCAACTCTGAATCCTCAATACTGAAACCTCAATCTTCAGCCCTCAGTCCTCAAAAATCAGGTGTCAATACTCAATCCTCAATATAATATCCTCAATTTACAGATTTCAATACACAATACTCAATCTGCAATCTTCATATCTCTATCCACAAACATCAATTCTCATCACGCAACCCTTAACACTCAGTCCTCAATGTTCACTCCTCAATCCTCAATTCTCAATCTTCAATCCTCAATACTCCATCTTTAATCCTCAATCCTCAATCCTCAATCTTCAATCCTCAATACTCCATCTTTAATCCTCAATCCTCAATCCCCAATCCTCAATCCTCATTCCTCAAACCTAAATCCTCAAACCTCTGTCCTCATCCTCAATTCTCAATCCTCAATGCTCAATGCTCAAGCCACAATCCTCAACCGTCAGCCCTCGTCCTCAATCGTCAACTCTCAATCCTCAATACTCAATCTTCAATCATCAATACTCAATCTTCAATCCTCAATCCTCAATCCTCAATCCTCATTCCTCAAACCTCAATCCTCAATCCTCAATCCTTAATCCTCAATCTTCAATCCTCAATCCCCAGTCCTCAATCATCAATCCTCAATGCTCAATCCTCAATCCTCAATCCTCAGTCCTCAATCCTCAATCCTCAATCCTCAATCCTCAATCTTCAATCCTCAATACTCAATCTTCAATCCTCAATCCTCAATTCTCAATCGTCAATACTCAATCCTCAATCGTCAATCCTCAATCCCCAATCCTCAATCTTCAATCCTCAATCCTCAATCCTCAATCCTCAACCTTCAATCCTCAATACTCAATCTTCAATCCTCAATCCTCAATCCTCAATCCTCAATCCTCAATATTCAACACACAACCCTCAACCATCAATCCTCAATTCCTAATACTCAATAGAGTATCCTGAATTCTCATGGTTCAATACTCAATCCACAATATTCAATAATCAAATCTCAATCCTCAAACATCAATTCTCAACACTCAATCCTCAACACTCAGTCCACTCTTTTCAATCCTCCATCCTCAACCCACAATCCTCAAGCGTCAATCCTCAATCCTCAATCCTCAACCCTCAATCCTCAGTCCTTAAACCTCAATCCCGAATCCTCAATCCTGAATCCTCAATCTTTAGCCCTCAGTCCTCAACAATCAATTGTCAATCCTCAATCCTCAATAGAATATCCTCAATTCACAGTTTTCAATACTCAATCCCCATTCTTCAATCTTCAAATCTCAATCCACAAACATCAGTTCCCATCAATCAACCCTCAAAACTAAGTCCTCAATCTTCAATCCTCAACCCTCAATTCTCAACCTTCAAACCTCAATACTCAATCTTCAATCCTCAATTCTCAATCCTCAATCCTCAATCCTCAGACCTCAAACATCAATACTCAACCCTGAGACATCGTCCTCAATCCACAACCCTCAATCCTCAATCCTCAGTCTTCAATCATCAATATTCAATCTTCAATCCTCAATCCTCAATCCTCGATACTCAACCTTCAATCCTCAATACTCAATCTTCAATCCTCAATCCTCAATCCTCAATCCTCAATCCTCAATATTCAACACACAACCCTCAACCATCAATCCTCAATTCCTAATACTCAATAGAGTATCCTGAATTCTCATGGTTCAATACTCAATCCACAATATTCAATAATCAAATCTCAATCCTCAAACATCAATTCTCAACACTCAATCCTCAACACTCAGTCCACTCTTTTCAATCCTCCATCCTCAACCCTCAATCCTCAAGCGTCAATCCTCAATCCTCAATCCTCAACCCTCAATCCTGAGTCCTTAAACCTCAATCCCGGATCCTCAATCCTGAATCCTGAATCTTTAGCCCTCAGTCCTCAACAATCAATTGTGAATCCTCAATCCTCAATAGAATATTCTCAATTCACAGTTTTCAATACTCAATCCCCATTCTTCAATCTTCAAATCTCTATCCACAAACATCAATTCCCATCACTCAACCCTCAACACTAAGTCCTCAATCTTCAACCCTCAACCCTCAATCCTCAACCTTCAATCCTCAATACTCAATCTTCAATCCTCAATTCTCAACGCTCAATCCTCAATCCTCAGACCTCAAACATCAATACTCAACCCTCAGTCCTCGTCCTCAATCCACAACACTCAATCCTCAATCCTCAATCTTCAATCATCAATATTCAATCTTCAATCCTCAATTCTCAATCCTCGATACTCAATCCTCAATCCTCAGTGTTCAATCCTCAATACCCAATCCTCAATCTTCAATACTCAATCCTCAATCGTCAGTCCTGAATTCTCAATCCTCAATCCTCAGTCCTCAGTCCTCAGACCTCAATCCTCAACCCTCAGCCCTCATCGTCAATTCTCAATCCTCAATCCTCAATCCTCAATCTTCAATCCTCAATACTCAACCTTCAATCCACAATCCTCAAACTTCAATCCTCAATACTCAATCTTCAATCCTCAATCCTCAATTCTCAATCCTCAATCCCCAATCCTCCATCTTCAATCCTCAATACCCAATCCTCAATCTTCAGTCCTCAATCCTCAATCCTCAATCCTCAATTCTCAATCCTCAATCCTCAGTCCTCAATCTTCAATCGTCAATACTGAATCTTCAATCCTCAATCCTCAATCCTCAATACTCAATCCTCAATGCTCAGTCCTCAATCCTCAATCTTCAACCTCAATACTCAATCTTCAATCCTCAATACTCAATCCTCAATCCTCAATCCTCATTCTTCAATCCTCAATACCCACTCCTCAATCTTCAATCCGCAATCCTCAATCTTCAATCCTCAATCCTCAATCACCAATTCTCAATCCTCAAACCTCAATCCTCAACCCTCAGCCCTCATCCTCAATCCTCAATCCTCAACCCTCAGCCCTCATCGTCAATTCTCAATCCTCAATCCTCAATCTTCAATCTTCAATTCTCGATACTCAATCTTCAATCCACAATTATCAATCTTCAATCCTCAATACTCAATCTTCAATCCTCAATCCTCAATCCTCAATCCTCAGTCCTCATTCTTCAATCCTCAATACCCAATCCTCAATCTTGAATCCTCAATCGTCAATCCTCAATTCTCAATCCTCAATCCTCAATAATCATTCTTCAATTCTCTATCCTCAGCCCTCAAACCTTAATCCTGAATCCTCAATCCTGAATCCCTATTCCTCTGTCCTCAACCTTCAATCCTCAATACTCAATTTTCAATCCTCAATCCTCAATCCTCAGTCCTCAAACCTCAATCCTCAACCCTCAGCCCTCATCCTCAATCCTCAATCCTCAACCCACAGCCCTCATCCTCAATCCTCAATCCTTATTCCTCAGCCCTCAACCTTCAATCCTCAATACTCAATTTTCAATCCTCAATCCTCAATCCCCAATCCTCAATCCTAAATCCTCAATCATCAATCCTCAATCTTCAATACTCGATCCTCAATCCTCAATCCTGAATCCTCAATGCTAAAGCATCAATCCTCAATTCTCAATACTCAATAGAACATCCTGAATTCTCAGGATTCAATACTCAAACCTCAAACCTCAAACCTCAGCCGGCATCCTCTATCCTCAATACTCAATCGTCAATCCTCAACCTTCAATCCTCAACACTCAACCTTCAACACTCAAACCTCAATCCTCAATCGTCAATCCGCAATCCTCAATCCTCAGTCATCAATCCTCAACCTCCAATACTCAATCCTCAATCCTCAATCCTCAATCCCCAATCCTCAATCCTAATTCCTCAAACCTAAATCCTCAAACCTCTGTCCTCATCCTCAATTCTCAATCCTCAATGCTCAATCCTCAAGCCACAATCCTCAACCGTCAGCCCTCGTCCTCAATCGTCAACTCTCAATCCTCAATACTCAATCTTCAATCATCAATACTCAATCTTCAATCCTCAATCCTCAATCCTCAATCCTCATTCCTCAAACATCAATCCTCAATCCTCAATCCTCAATCCTTAATCCTCAATCTTCAATCCTCAATCCCCAGTCCTCAATCTTCAATCCTCAATGCTCAATCCTCAATCCTCAATCCTCAGTCCTCAATCCTCAATCCTCAATCCTCAATCCTCAATCTTCAATCCTCAATACTCGATCTTCAATCCTCAATCCTCAATTCTCAATCGTCAATACTCAATCCTCAATCGTCAATCCTCAATCCCCAATCCTCAATCTTCAATCCTCAATCCTCAATCCTCAATCCTCAACCTTCAATCCTCAATACTCAATCTTCAATCCTCAATCCTCAATCCTCAATCTTCAATCCTCAACCCTCAATCCTCAATTCTCAATCCTCAATCCTCAGTCCTCAGACCTCAAACCCCAATCCTCAACCCTCAGCCCTCATCGTCAATCCTCAAACCTCAATCCTCAATCCTCAATCGTCAATCCTCAATCCTCAATCTTCAATCCTCAATCCTCAATCCTCAATCCTCAATCCTCAATCCTGAATCTTCAATCCTCAGTCCCCAATCCTCAATCCTCAATCCTCAATCCTCATTCTTCAATCCTCAATACCAAATCCTCAATCTTCAATCCTCAATACTCAATCCTCAATTCTCGATCCTCAATCCTCAGTCCTCAGACCTCACACCTCAATCCTCAACCGTCAGCCCTCATCGTCAATCCTCAAACCTCAATCCTCAATCCTCAATCGTCAATCCTCAATCCTCAAACTTCAATCCTCAATACTCAATTTTCTATCCTCAATCCTCAATCATCAATCCTCAATATTCAATTCTCAATACTCAATTTTCAATACTCAATCCGCAATCATCAATCATCAATCCTCAATCCTCAGTCATCAATCCTCAATCTTCAATACTCAATGGTCAATCCTCAGTCCTCAATCCTCAATCCTCAATCCTCGTACCTCAAACCTCAATCCTCAACCCTCAGTCCTCATCCTCAATTCTCAATTCTCAATCCTCAATCCTCAACCCTCAATCTTCAATCCTCAATAATCAATCTCCAATCCTAGATCCCCAATCCCCAATCCTCAATCCTTAATCCTCAATCATCAATCCTCAGTCCCCAGTCCCCAATCTTCAGTCCTCAATGCTCAATCCTCAATCCTCAATCCTCAGTCCTCAATCCTCAATCTTCAATCATCAATCCTCAATCTTCAATCCTCAGTACTCAATCTTCAATCCTCAATCCTCAATTCTCGATCGTCAATACTCAACCCTCATTCGTCAATCCTCAATACCCAATCCTCAATCTTCAATCCTCAATCCTCAATCCTCAATCCTCAATACTCAACCTTCAATCCTCAAGACTCAATCTTCAATACTCAATCCTCAACCCTCAATCCTCAATCCTCAATATTCAACACAAAACCCTCAACCATCAATCCTCAATACTCAACAATCAATCCTCAATTCTCAATACTCAATCCTGAATCTTCAATCCTCAGTCCCCAATCCTCAATCCTCAATCCTCAATCTTCAATCCTCAATACTCAATCTTCAATCCTCAATCCTCAATTCTCAATCCTCAATCCCCAATCCTCCATCTTCAATCCTCAATACCCAATCCTCATTCTTCAGTCCTCAATCCTCAATCCTCAATCCTCAATTCTCAATCCTCAATCCTCAGTCCTCAATCTTCAATCGTCAATACTGAATCTTCAATCCTCAATCCTCAATCCTCAATACTCAATCCTCAATGCTCAGTCCTCAATCCTCAATCTTCAACCTCAATACTCAATCTTCAATCCTCAATACTCAATCCTCAATCCTCAATCCTCACTCTTCAATCCTCAATACCCACTCCTCAATCTTCAATCCGCAATCCTCAATCTTCAATCCTCAATCCTCAATCACCAATTCTCAATCCTCAATCCTCAATCCTCAGACCTCAAACATCAATACTCAACCCTCAGTCCTCGTGCTCAATCCTGAATCCTCAACCCTCAATCCTCAATCTTCAGACCTCAGCCCTCAACAATCAGTTGTCAACTCTCAATCCTCAACAGAATATCATCAATTCACAGTTTTCAATACCCAATACTCAATCTGAAATCTTTAAATCTCTATCCACAAACACCAATTCTCATCACTCAACACTCAACGCTCAGTCCCCAATCCTCAATCTTCAAACCTCAATCCACAATCCTCAATCCTCAATCCTCAATCTTCAATCCCCAATACTCAATCCGCAATCCACAATCCTCAATCCTCAATCCTCAATCCTCAATCCTCATTCCTCAAACCTCAATCCTCAAACCTCAGTCCTCATTCTCAATTCTCAATTCTCAATCCTCAATCCTCAATCATCAATCCTCAATATTCAATTCTCAATACTCAATTTTCAATACTCAATCCGCAATCATCAATCATCAATCCTCAATCCTCAGTCATCAATCCTCAATCTTCAATACTCAATCGTCAATCCTCAGTCCTCAATCCTCAATCCTCAATCCTCGTACCTCAAACCTCAATCCCCAACCCTCAGTCCTCATCCTCAATTCTCGATTCTCAATCCTCAATCCTCAACCCTCAATCTTCAATCCTCAATAATCAATCTCCAATCGTAGATCCCCAATCCCCAATCCTCAATCCTTAATCCTCAATCATCAGTCCTCAGTCCCCAGTCCCCAATCTTCAGTCCTCAATGCTCAATCCTCAATCCTCAATCCTCAGTCCTCAATCCTCAATCCTCAATCATCAACCCTCAATCTTCAATCCTCAATAATCAATCTCCAATCGTAGATCCCCAATCCCCAACCCTCAATCCTTAATCCTCAATCATCAATCCTCAGTCCCCAGTCCCCAATCTTCAGTCCTCAATGCTCAATCCTCAATCCTCAATCCTCAGTCCTCAATCCACAACCCTCAATCCTCAATCCTCAGTCTTCAATCATCAATATTCAATCTTCAATCCTCAACACTCAATCCTCGATACTCAATCCTCAATCCTCAATGTTCAATCCTCAATACCCGATCCTCAATCTTCAGTCCTCAATCCTCAATCCTCAGTCCTCAATTCTCAATCCTCAATCCTCAGTCCTCAGTCCTCAAACCTCAATCCTCAACCCTCAGCCCTCATCGTCAATTCTCAATCCTCAATCCTCAATCTTCAATCTTCAATTCTCGATACTCAATCTTCAATCCACAATTATCAATCTTCAATCCTCAATACTCAATCTTCAATCCTGAATCCTCAATCCTCAATCCTCAGTCCTCATTCTTCAATCCTCAATACCCAATCCTCAATCTTGAATCCTCAATCGTCAATCCTCAATTCTCAATCCTCAATCCTCAATAATCATTCTTCAATTCTCTATCCTCAGCCCTCAAACCTTAATCCTGAATCCTCAATCCTGAATCCTTATTCCTCTGTCCTCAACCTTCAATCCTCAATACTCAATTTTCAATCCTCAATCCTCAATCCTCAATCCTCAATCCTCAATCCTCAGTCCTCAAACCTCAATTCTGAATCCTCAATTCTGAATCCTCAATCTTCAGCCCTCAGGCCTCGACAATCAATTGTCAATCTTCAATCCTCAACAGAACATCCTCAATTCACAGCTTTCAATACTCGATACTCAATCTGCAATCTTCAAATCTCCATCCACAAACATTAATTCTCATCACTCAACCCTCAACACTCAGTCCCCAATCCTCAATATTCAATCCTCAATCCTCAATCCTCAATACTCAATCCTCAATCTTCAAACCTCAATAATCAATCTTCAATCCTCAGTCCTCAATCCTCAATCCTCAGTCCTCAACCCTCAATCTTTAATCCTCAATACTCAATCTTCTATCCTCTATCCTCAATCCTCAATCCTCAATCCTCAATCCTCACTGTTGAATCCGCAATACCCAGTCCTCAATCTTCAATCCTCAATCCTCAATCCTCAATCCTCAATCTTCAATCCTCAATCCTCAGTCCTCAAACCTCAACTCTGAATCCTCAATACTGAAACCTCAATCTTCAGCCCTCAGTCCTCAACAATCAGGTGTCAATACTAAATCCTCAATATAATATCCTCAATTTACAGATTTCAATACACAATACTCAATCTGCAATCTTCATATCTCTATCCACAAACATCAATTCTCATCACTCAACCCTTAACACTCAGTCCTCAATGTTCACTCCTCAATCCTCAATTCTCAATCTTCAATCCTCAATACTCCATCTTTAATCCTCAATCCTCAATCCTCAATCTTCAATCCTCAATACTCCATCTTTAATCCTCAATCCTCAATCCCCAATCCTCAATCCTCATTCCTCAAACCTAAATCCTCAAACCTCTGTCCTCATCCTCAATTCTCAATCCTCAATGCTCAATCCTCAAGCCACAATCCTCAACCGTCAGCCCTCGTCCTCAATCGTCAACTCTCAATCCTCAATACTCAATCTTCAATCATCAATACTCAATCTTCAATCCTCAATCCTCAATCCTCAATCCTCATTCCTCAAACATCAATCCTCAATCCTCAATCCTCAATCCTTAATCCTCAATCTTCAATCCTCAATCCCCAGTCCTCAATCTTCAATCCTCAATGCTCAATCCTCAATCCTCAATCCTCAGTCCTCAATCCTCAATCCTCAATCCTCAATCCTCAATCTTCAATCCTCAATACTCGATCTTCAATCCTCAATCCTCAATTCTCAATCGTCAATACTCAATCCTCAATCGTCAATCCTCAATCCCCAATCCTCAATCTTCAATCCTCAATCCTCAATCCTCAATCCTCAACCTTCAATCCTCAATACTCAATCTTCAATCCTCAATCCTCAATCCTCAATCTTCAATCCTCAACCCTCAATCCTCAATTCTCAATCCTCAATCCTCAGTCCTCAGACCTCAAACCCCAATCCTCAACCCTCAGCCCTCATCGTCAATCCTCAAACCTCAATCCTCAATCCTCAATCGTCAATCCTCAATCCTCAATCTTCAATCCTCAATCCTCAATCCTCAATCCTCAATCCTCAATCCTGAATCTTCAATCCTCAGTCCCCAATCCTCAATCCTCAATCCTCAATCCTCATTCTTCAATCCTCAATACCAAATCCTCAATCTTCAATCCTCAATACTCAATCCTCAATTCTCGATCCTCAATCCTCAGTCCTCAGACCTCACACCTCAATCCTCAACCGTCAGCCCTCATCGTCAATCCTCAAACCTCAATCCTCAATCCTCAATCGTCAATCCTCAATCCTCAAACTTCAATCCTCAATACTCAATTTTCTATCCTCAATCCTCAATCATCAATCCTCAATATTCAATTCTCAATACTCAATTTTCAATACTCAATCCGCAATCATCAATCATCAATCCTCAATCCTCAGTCATCAATCCTCAATCTTCAATACTCAATGGTCAATCCTCAGTCCTCAATCCTCAATCCTCAATCCTCGTACCTCAAACCTCAATCCTCAACCCTCAGTCCTCATCCTCAATTCTCAATTCTCAATCCTCAATCCTCAACCCTCAATCTTCAATCCTCAATAATCAATCTCCAATCCTAGATCCCCAATCCCCAATCCTCAATCCTTAATCCTCAATCATCAATCCTCAGTCCCCAGTCCCCAATCTTCAGTCCTCAATGCTCAATCCTCAATCCTCAATCCTCAGTCCTCAATCCTCAATCTTCAATCATCAATCCTCAATCTTCAATCCTCAGTACTCAATCTTCAATCCTCAATCCTCAATTCTCGATCGTCAATACTCAACCCTCATTCGTCAATCCTCAATACCCAATCCTCAATCTTCAATCCTCAATCCTCAATCCTCAATCCTCAATACTCAACCTTCAATCCTCAAGACTCAATCTTCAATACTCAATCCTCAACCCTCAATCCTCAATCCTCAATATTCAACACAAAACCCTCAACCATCAATCCTCAATACTCAAAAATCAATCCTCAATTCTCAATACTCAATCCTGAATCTTCAATCCTCAGTCCCCAATCCTCAATCCTCAATCCTCAATCTTCAATCCTCAATACTCAATCTTCAATCCTCAATCCTCAATTCTCAATCCTCAATCCCCAATCCTCCATCTTCAATCCTCAATACCCAATCCTCATTCTTCAGTCCTCAATCCTCAATCCTCAATCCTCAATTCTCAATCCTCAATCCTCAGTCCTCAATCTTCAATCGTCAATACTGAATCTTCAATCCTCAATCCTCAATCCTCAATACTCAATCCTCAATGCTCAGTCCTCAATCCTCAATCTTCAACCTCAATACTCAATCTTCAATCCTCAATACTCAATCCTCAATCCTCAATCCTCATTCTTCAATCCTCAATACCCACTCCTCAATCTTCAATCCGCAATCCTCAATCTTCAATCCTCAATCCTCAATCACCAATTCTCAATCCTCAATCCTCAATCCTCAGACCTCAAACATCAATACTCAACCCTCAGTCCTCGTGCTCAATCCTGAATCCTCAACCCTCAATCCTCAATCTTCAGACCTCAGTCCTCAACAATCAGTTGTCAACTCTCAATCCTCAACAGAATATCATCAATTCACAGTTTTCAATACCCAATACTCAATCTGAAATCTTTAAATCTCTATCCACAAACACTAATTCTCATCACTCAACACTCAACGCTCAGTCCCCAATCCTCAATCTTCAAACCTCAATCCACAATCCTCAATCCTCAATCCTCAATCTTCAATCCCCAATACTCAATCCGCAATCCACAATCCTCAATCCTCAATCCTCAATCCTCAATCCTCATTCCTCAAACCTCAATCCTCAAACCTCAGTCCTCATTCTCAATTCTCAATTCTCAATCCTCAATCCTCAATCATCAATCCTCAATATTCAATTCTCAATACTCAATTTTCAATACTCAATCCGCAATCATCAATCATCAATCCTCAATCCTCAGTCATCAATCCTCAATCTTCAATACTCAATCGTCAATCCTCAGTCCTCAATCCTCAATCCTCAATCCTCGTACCTCAAACCTCAATCCCCAACCCTCAGTCCTCATCCTCAATTCTCAATTCTCAATCCTCAATCCTCAACCCTCAATCTTCAATCCTCAATAATCAATCTCCAATCGTAGATCCCCAATCCCCAATCCTCAATCCTTAATCCTCAATCATCAGTCCTCAGTCCCCAGTCCCCAATCTTCAGTCCTCAATGCTCAATCCTCAATCCTCAATCCTCAGTCCTCAATCCTCAATCCTCAATCATCAACCCTCAATCTTCAATCCTCAATAATCAATCTCCAATCGTAGATCCCCAATCCCCAACCCTCAATCCTTAATCCTCAATCATCAATCCTCAGTCCCCAGTCCCCAATCTTCAGTCCTCAATGCTCAATCCTCAATCCTCAATCCTCAGTCCTCAATCCACAACCCTCAATCCTCAATCCTCAGTCTTCAATCATCAATATTCAATCTTCAATCCTCAACACTCAATCCTCGATACTCAATCCTCAATCCTCAATGTTCAATCCTCAATACCCGATCCTCAATCTTCAATCCTCAATCCTCAATCCTCAGTCCTCAATTCTCAATCCTCAATCCTCAGTCCTCAGTCCTCAAACCTCAATCCTCAACCCTCAGCCCTCATCGTCAATTCTCAATCCTCAATCCTCAATCTTCAATCTTCAATTCTCGATACTCAATCTTCAATCCACAATTATCAATCTTCAATCCTCAATACTCAATCTTCAATCCTGAATCCTCAATCCTCAATCCTCAGTCCTCATTCTTCAATCCTCAATACCCAATCCTCAATCTTGAATCCTCAATCGTCAATCCTCAATTCTCAATCCTCAATCCTCAATAATCATTCTTCAATTCTCTATCGTCAGCCCTCAAACCTTAATCCTGAATCCTCAATCCTGAATCCTTATTCCTCTGTCCTCAACCTTCAATCCTCAATACTCAATTTTCAATCCTCAATCCTCAATCCTCAATCCTCAATCCTCAATCCTCAGTCCTCAAACCTCAATTCTGAATCCTCAATTCTGAATCCTCAATCTTCAGCCCTCAGGCCTCGACAATCAATTGTCAATCTTCAATCCTCAACAGAACATCCTCAATTCACAGCTTTCAATACTCGATACTCAATCTGCAATCTTCAAATCTCCATCCACAAACATTAATTCTCATCACTCAACCCTCAACACTCAGTCCCCAATCCTCAATATTCAATCCTCAATCCTCAATCCTCAATACTCAATCCTCAATCTTCAAACCTCAATAATCAATCTTCAATCCTCAGTCCTCAATCCTCAATCCTCAGTCCTCAACCCTCAATCTTTAATCCTCAATACTCAATCTTCTATCCTCTATCCTCAATCCTCAATCCTCAATCCTCAATCCTCACTGTTGAATCCGCAATACCCAGTCCTCAATCTTCAATCCTCAATCCTCAATCCTCAATCCTCAATCTTCAATCCTCAATCCTCAGTCCTCAAACCTCAACTCTGAATCCTCAATACTGAAACCTCAATCTTCAGCCCTCAGTCCTCAACAATCAGGTGTCAATACTCAATCCTCAATATAATATCCTCAATTTACAGATTTCAATACACAATACTCAATCTGCAATCTTCATATCTCTATCCACAAACATCAATTCTCATCACTCAACCCTTAACACTCAGTCCTCAATGTTCACTCCTCAATCCTCAATTCTCAATCTTCAATCCTCAATACTCCATCTTTAATCCTCAATCCTCAATCCTCAATCTTCAATCCTCAATACTCCATCTTTAATCCTCAATCCTCAATCCCCAATCCTCAATCCTCATTCCTCAAACCTAAATCCTCAAACCTCTGTCCTCATCCTCAATTCTCAATCCTCAATGCTCAATGCTCAAGCCACAATCCTCAACCGTCAGCCCTCGTCCTCAATCGTCAACTCTCAATCCTCAATACTCAATAGTCATTCTTCAATCCTCTATCCTCAGTCCTCAAACCTCAATTCTGAATCCTCAATCCTGAATCCTCAATCTTCAGCCCTCAGTCCTCAACAATCAGTTGACAATCCTCAATCCTCAATAGAATATCCTCAATTCACAGTTTTCAATACTCAATACTCAATCTGCAATCTTCAAACCTCTATCCACAAACATCAATTCTCATCACTGAACCCACAACACTCAGTCCTCAATGTTCAATACTCAATCTTAAATCCACAATCCTCAATCGTCAATCTTCAATCCTCATTACTCAATCTTCAATCCTCTATCCTCAATCCTCAATCCTCAATCCTCATTCTTCAATGCTCTATACCCAATCCTCGATCTTCAATCCTCAATCCTCAATCCTCAATCCTCAACCTTCAATCCTCAATACTCAATCTTCAATCCTCAATCCTCAATCCTCAATCCTCAATCCTCAATATTCAACACACAACCCTCAACCATCAATCCTCAATTCCTAATACTCAATAGAGTATCCTGAATTCTCATGGTTCAATACTCAATCCACAATATTCAATAATCAAATCTCAATCCTCAAACATCAATTCTCAACACTCAATCCTCAACACTCAGTCCACTCTTTTCAATCCTCCATCCTCAACCCTCAATCCTCAAGCGTCAATCCTCAATCCTCAATCCTCAACCCTCAATCCTGAGTCCTTAAACCTCAATCCCGGATCCTCAATCCTGAATCCTGAATCTTTAGCCCTCAGTCCTCAACAATCAATTGTGAATCCTCAATCCTCAATAGAATATTCTCAATTCACAGTTTTCAATACTCAATCCCCATTCTTCAATCTTCAAATCTCTATCCACAAACATCAATTCCCATCACTCAACCCTCAACACTAAGTCCTCAATCTTCAACCCTCAACCCTCAATCCTCAACCTTCAATCCTCAATACTCAATCTTCAATCCTCAATTCTCAACGCTCAATCCTCAATCCTCAGCCTTCAATCCTCAATACTCAATCTTTAATCCTCAATCCTCAATCCTCAATACTCAATCCTCAATCCTATGTCCTCAACCCTCAATCTTCAAGCATCAATGCTCAATCTTCAATCCTCAATCCTCAATCCTCAATCCTCAATCCTGAATCCTCAATCCTGAATCCTCAATGTTCAGCCCTCAGACCTCAACAATCAGTTGACAATCCTCAATCCTCAATGGAATATCCTCAATTCACAGTTTTCAATACTCATTACTCAATCTGCAATCTTCAAACCTCTATCCACAAACATCAATTCTCATCACTGAACCCTCAACACTCAGTCCTCGATGTTCAATACTCAATCTTCAATCCACAATCCTCAAGCGTCAATCTTCAATCCTCAATACTCAATCTTCAATCCTCAATCCACAATCCTCAATCCTCAATCCTCATTCTTCAATCCTCAATACCAAATCCTCAATCTTCAATCCTCAATCCTCAATCCTCAATTCTCAAGCCTCAATCTTCAGTCCTCAGACATTAAACCTCAAATCTCAAACCTCAGCCCTCATCCTCAATCCTCAATACTCGATCCTCAATCCTCAACCCTTAATCCTCAACACTCAATCTTCAATCCTCAATCCTCAATCCTCAACCCTCAATCCTCAGCCATCAATCCTCAACCTTCAATACACAATCCTCAATCCTGAATCCTCAATCCCCAATCCTCAATCCTCAATCCTCAATCCTCATTCCTCAAACCTCAATCCTCAAACCTCAGTCCACATCCTCAATTCTCAATTCTCAATCCTCAATCCTCAATCCTCAACCCTCCATCTTCAATCCTAAATAATCAATCTCCAATACTAGATCCTCAATCCCCAATCCTTAATCCTCAATACACAATCCTAAATCTTCAATCCTCAATCCACAATACTCAATCCTCAATACTCAATACTCAATCCTCAGTCCTCAGCCCTCAATCTTCAATACTCGATCAGCCAATCCTCAATATTCAACACACAACCCTCAACCATCAATCCTCAATACTCAACCATCAATCCAAAATTCTCAATACTCAATAGAATATCCTAATTCTCAGTTTTCAATACTCAATCCTCAATCTTCAATCTTCAAATCCCCATCCACAAACATCAATTCTCATCACTCAACCTTCAACACTCAGTCCGCAACCTTCAATCTTCAATCCTCAATCCTCAATCCTCAATCCTCAATCCTCAATCTTCAATCCTCAATACTCAATCTTCAATCCACAATCCTCAATTCTCAATCCTCAATCTTCAATCCTCAATCCTCAATCCTCAATCCTCAACCCTGATTCTTCAATCCTCAATACCCAATCCTCAATCTTCAATCCTCAATCCTCAATCCTCAATTCTCAATCCTAAATCTTCAACCCTCAATCCTCAATCCTCAATCGTCAGCCTTCAACCCTCAATACCCAATCTTCAATCCTCAATCCTCAATCCTCAATCCTCAATCCTCATTCTTCAATCCTCAATACCAAATCCTCAATCTTCAATCCTCAATCCTCAATCCTGAATTCTCAATCCTCAGTCCTCAGTCCTCAGTCCTTAAACCTCAAACCTCAAACCTCAGCCCTCATCCTCATTCCTCAATACTCAATCCTCAACCCTCAACCCTCAATCCTCAACACTCAATCTTCAATCCTCAACCCTCAATCCTCAATCCTCAATCCTCAATCCTCAGTCATCAATGCTCAACCTTCAATACTCAATCCACAATCCTCAATCCTCAATCCTCAATCCTCAATCCTCAATCCTCACTCCTCAAACCTCAATCCTCAAACCTCAGTCCTCATACTCAATTCTCAATTCTCAATCCTCAATCCTCAATCCTCAACCCTCTATCTTCAATCCGAAATAATCAATCTCCAATACTAGATCCTCAATCCCCAATCCTCAATCCTCAATACCCAATCCTAAATCTTCAATCCTCAATCCACAATACTCAATCCTCAATCCTCAATAATCAATCCTCAGTCCTCAGCCCTCAATCTTCAATACTCGATCAGCCAATCCTCAATATTCAACACACAACCCTCAACCATCAATCCTCAATACTCAACCATCAATCCAAAATTCTCAATACTCAATAGAGTATCCTGAATTCTCAGTTTTCAATACTCAATCCTCAATCTTCGGTCTTCAAATCTCCATCCACAAACATCAATTCTCATCACTCAACATTCAACACTCAGTCCCCAATCCTCAATCTTCAATCCTCAATCCTCAATCCTCAATCCTCAATCCTCAATCCTCAATCTTCAATCCTCAATACTCAATCCTCAATCCTCAATCCTCAATCCTCAATCCTCAATCCTCAATCCTGAATCTTCAATCCTCAGTCCCCAATCCTCAATCCTCAATCCTCAATCCTCATTCTTCAATCCTCAATACCCAATCCTCAATCTTCAATCCTCAATCCTCAATTCTCAATTCTCGATCCTCAATCCTCAGTCCTCAGACCTCACACCTCAATCCTCAACCCTCAGCCCTCATCGTCAATCCTCAAACCTCAATCCTCAATCCTCAATCGTCAATCCTCAATCTTCAATCTTCAAATCCCCATCCACAAACATCAATTCTCATCACTCAACCTTCAACACTCAGTCCGCAACCTTCAATCTTCAATCCTCAATCCTCAATCCTCAATCCTCAATCCTCAATCTTCAATCCTCAATACTCAATCTTCAATCCACAATCCTCAATTCTCAATCCTCAATCTTCAATCCTCAATCCTCAATCCTCAATCCTCAACCCTGATTCTTCAATCCTCAATACCCAATCCTCAATCTTCAATCCTCAATCCTCAATCCTCAATTCTCAATCCTAAATCTTCAACCCTCAATCCTCAATCCTCAATCGTCAGCCTTCAACCCTCAATACCCAATCTTCAATCCTCAATCCTCAATCCTCAATCCTCAATCCTCATTCTTCAATCCTCAATACCAAATCCTCAATCTTCAATCCTCAATCCTCAATGCTCAATTCTCAATCCTCAGTCCTCAGTCCTCAGTCCTTAAACCTCAAACCTCAAACCTCAGCCCTCATCCTCATTCCTCAATACTCAATCCTCAACCCTCAACCCACAATCCTCAACACTCAATCTTCAATCCTCAACCCTCAATCCTCAATCCTCAATCCTCAATCCTCAGTCATCAATGCTCAACCTTCAATACTCAATCCACAATCCTCAATCCTCAATCCTCAATCCTCAATCCTCAATCCTCACTCCTCAAACCTCAATCCTCAAACCTCAGTCCTCATACTCAATTCTCAATTCTCAATCCTCAATCCTCAATCCTCAACCCTCTATCTTCAATCCGAAATAATCAATCTCCAATACTAGATCCTCAATCCCCAATCCTCAATCCTCAATACCCAATCCTAAATCTTCAATCCTCAATCCACAATACTCAATCCTCAATCCTCAATAATCAATCCTCAGTCCTCAGCCCTCAATCTTCAATACTCGATCAGCCAATCCTCAATATTCAACACACAACCCTCAACCATCAATCCTCAATACTCAACCATCAATCCAAAATTCTCAATACTCAATAGAGTATCCTGAATTCTCAGTTTTCAATACTCAATCCTCAATCTTCGGTCTTCAAATCTCCATCCACAAACATCAATTCTCATCACTCAACATTCAACACTCAGTCCCCAATCCTCAATCTTCAATCCTCAATCCTCAATCCTCAATCCTCAATCCTCAATCTTCAATCCTCAATACTCAATCCTCAATCCTCAATCCTCAATCCTCAATCCTCATTCTTCAATCCTCAATACCCAATCCTCAATCTTCAGTCCTCAATCCTCAATCCTCAATTCTCAATCCTCAATCCTCAGTCCTCAGTCCTCAAACCTCAATCCTCAACCCTCAGCCCTCATCCTCAATCCACAATCCTTATTCCTCAGTCCTCAAACCTCAATCCTCAAACCTCAGTCCTCATTCTCAATTCTCAATTCTCAATCCTCAATCCTCAATCATCAATCCTCAATATTCAATTCTCAATACTCAATTTTCAATACTCAATCCGCAATCATCAATCATCAATCCTCAATCCTCAGTCATCAATCCTCAATCTTCAATACTCAATCGTCAATCCTCAGTCCTCAATCCTCAATCCTCAATCCTCGTACCTCAAACCTCAATCCCCAACCCTCAGTCCTCATCCTCAATTCTCAATTCTCAATCCTCAATCCTCAACCCTCAATCTTCAATCCTCAATAATCAATCTCCAATCGTAGATCCCCAATCCCCAATCCTCAATCCTTAATCCTCAATCATCAGTCCTCAGTCCCCAGTCCCCAATCTTCAGTCCTCAATGCTCAATCCTCAATCCTCAATCCTCAGTCCTCAATCCTCAATCCTCAATCATCAACCCTCAATCTTCAATCCTCAATAATCAATCTCCAATCGTAGATCCCCAATCCCCAATCCTCAATCCTTAATCCTCAATCATCAATCCTCAGTCCCCAGTCCCCAATCTTCAGTCCTCAATGCTCAATCCTCAATCGTCAATCCTCAGTCCTCAATCCACAACCCTCAATCCTCAATCCTCAGTCTTCAATCATCAATATTCAATCTTCAATCCTCAACACTCAATCCTCGATACTCAATCCTCAATCCTCAATGTTCAATCCTCAATACCCAATCCTCAATCTTCAATCCTCAATCCTCAATCCTCAGTCCTCAATTCTCAATCCTCAATCCTCAGTCCTCAGTCCTCAAACCTCAATCCTCAACCCTCAGCCCTCATCGTCAATTCTCAATCCTCAATCCTCAATCTTCAATCTTCAATTCTCGATACTCAATCTTCAATCCACAATTATCAATCTTCAATCCTCAATACTCAATCTTCAATCCTCAATCCTCAATCCTCAATCCTCAGTCCTCATTCTTCAATCCTCAATACCCAATCCTCAATCTTGAATCCTCAATCGTCAATCCTCAATTCTCAATCCTCAATCCTCAATAATCATTCTTCAATTCTCTATCCTCAGCCCTCAAACCTTAATCCTGAATCCTCAATCCTGAATCCTTATCCCTCTGTCCTCAACCTTCAATCCTCAATACTCAATTTTCAATCCTCAATCCTCAATTCTCAATCCTCAATCCTCAATCCTCAGTCCTCAAACCTCAATTCTGAGTCCTCAATTCTGAATCCTCAATCTTCAGCCCTCAGTCCTCGACAATCAATTGTCAATCTTCAATCCTCAACAGAACATCCTCAATTCACAGCTTTCAATACTCGATACTCAATCTGCAATCTTCAAATCTCCATCCACAAACATTAATTCTCATCACTCAACCCTCAACACTCAGTCCCCAATCCTCAATATTCAATCCTCAATCCTCAATCCTCAATACTCAATCCTCAATCTTCAAACCTCAATAATCAATCTTCAATCCTCAGTCCTCAATCCTCAATCCTCAGTCCTCAACCCTCAATCTTTAATCCTCAATACTCAATCTTCAATCCTCTATCCTCAATCCTCAATCCTCAATCCTCAATCCTCACTGTTGAATCCGCAATACCCAGTCCCCAATCTTCAATCCTCAATCCTCAATCCTCAATCCTCAATCTTCAATCCTCAATCCTCAGTCCTCAAACCTCAACTCTGAATCCTCAATACTGAAACCTCAATCTTCAGCCCTCAGTCCTCAACAATCAGGTGTCAATACTCAATCCTCAATATAATATCCTCAATTTACAGATTTCAATACACAATACTCAATCTGCAATCTTCATATCTCTATCCACAAACATCAATTCTCATCACTCAACCCTTAACACTCAGTCCTCAATGTTCACTCCTCAATCCTCAATTCTCAATCTTCAATCCTCAATACTCCATCTTTAATCCTCAATCCTCAATCCTCAATCTTCAATCCTCAATACTCCATCTTTAATCCTCAATCCTCAATCCCCAATCCTCAATCCTCATTCCTCAAACCTAAATCCTCAAACCACTGTCCTCATCCTCAATTCTCAATCCTCAATGCTCAATGCTCAAGCCACAATCCTCAACCGTCAGCCCTCGTCCTCAATCGTCAACTCTCAATCCTCAATACTCAATCTTCAATCATCAATACTCAATCTTCAATCCTCAATCCTCAATCCTCAATCCTCATTCCTCAAACCTCAATCCTCAATCCTCAATCCTTAATCCTCAATCTTCAATCCTCAATCCCCAGTCCTCAATCTTCAATCCTCAATGCTCAATCCTCAATCCTCAATCCTCAGTCCTCAATCCTCAATCCTCAATCCTCAATCCTCAATCTTCAATCCTCAATACTCAATCTTCAATCCTCAATCCTCAATTCTCAATCCTCAGTCATCAATCCTCAATCTTCAATACTCAATCGTCAAACCTCAGCCCTCAATCCTCAATCCTCAATCCTCGTTCCTCAAACCTAAATCCTCAACCCTCAGTCCCCATCCTCAATTCTCAATTCTCAACCCTCAATCCTCAACCCTCAATCTTCAATCCTCAATAATCAATGTCCAATCCAAGATCCCCAATCCCCAATCCTTAATCCTTAATTCTCAATCTTCAACCCTCAATCCCCTGTCCTCAATCTTCAATCCTCAATGCACAATCCTCAATCCTCAATCCTCAGTCCTGAATCCTCAATCCTCAATCCTCAATCCTCAACCTTCAATCCTCAATACTCAATCTTCAATCCTCAATCCTCAATCCTCAATCCTCAATCCTCAATCCTCAATCCTCAATCCACAATCCTCAACCTTCAGTCCTCGTCCTCAATCCTCAACACTCAATCCTCAATCCTGAATCTTCAATCATCAATACTCAATCTTCAATCCTCAATCCTCATTCCTCAAACCTAAATCCTCAACCCTCAGTCCTTATCCTCAACTCTCAATTCTCAATACTGAAACCTCAATCTGCAGCCCTCAGTCCTCAACAATCAGGTGTCAATACTCAATCCTCAATATAATATCCTCAATTTACAGATTTCAATACACAATACTCAATCTGCAATCTTCATATCTCTATCCACAAACATCAATTCTCATCACTCAACCCTTAACACTCAGTCCTCAATGTTCACTCCTCAATCCTCAATTCTCAATCTTCAATCCTCAATACTCCATCTTTAATCCTCAATCCTCAATCCTCAATCTTCAATCCTCAATACTCCATCTTTAATCCTCAATCCTCAATCCCCAATCCTCAATCCTCATTCCTCAAACCTAAATCCTCAAACCACTGTCCTCATCCTCAATTCTCAATCCTCAATGCTCAATGCTCAAGCCACAATCCTCAACCGTCAGCCCTCGTCCTCAATCGTCAACTCTCAATCCTCAATACTCAATCTTCAATCATCAATACTCAATCTTCAATCCTCAATCCTCAATCCTCAATCCTCATTCCTCAAACCTCAATCCTCAATCCTCAATCCTTAATCCTCAATCTTCAATCCTCAATCCCCAGTCCTCAATCTTCAATCCTCAATGCTCAATCCTCAATCCTCAATCCTCAGTCCTCAATCCTCAATCCTCAATCCTCAATCCTCAATCTTCAATCCTCAATACTCAATCTTCAATCCTCAATCCTCAATTCTCAATCGTCAATACTCAATCCTCAATCGTCAATCCTCAATCCCCAATCCTCAATCTTCAATCCTCAATCCTCAATCCTCAATCCTCAACCTTCAATCCTCAATACTCAATCTTCAATCCTCAATCCTCAATCCTCAACCCTCAATCCTCAATATTCAACACACAACCCTCAACCATCAATCCTCAATTCCTAATACTCAATAGAGTATCCTGAATTCTCATGGTTCAATACTCAATCCACAATATTCAATAATCAAATCTCGATCCTCAAACATCAATTCTCAACACTCAATCCTCAACACTCAGTCCACTCTTTTCAATCCTCCATCCTCAACCCTCAATCCTCAAGCGTCAATCCTCAATCCTCAATCCTCAACCCTCAATCCTCAGTCCTTAAACCTCAATCCCGAATCCTCAATCCTGAATCCTCAATCTTTAGCCCTCAGTCCTCAACAATCAATTGTCAATCCTCAATCCTCAATAGAATATCCTCAATTCACAGTTTTCAATACTCAATCCCCATTCTTCAATCTTCAAATCTCAATCCACAAACATCAGTTCCCATCACTCAACCCTCAAAACTAAGTCCTCAATCTTCAATCCTCAACCCTCAATTCTCAACCTTCAAACCTCAATACTCAATCTTCAATCCTCAATTCTCAATCCTCAATCCTCAATCCTCAGACCTCAAACATCAATACTCAACCCTGAGACATCGTCCTCAATCCACAACCCTCAATCCTCAATCCTCAGTCTTCAATCATCAATATTCAATCTTCAATCCTCAATCCTCAATCCTCGATACTCAATCCTCAATGCTCAATGTTCAATCCTCAATACCCAATCCTCAATCTTCAATCCTCAATCCTCAATCCTCAGTCCTCAGTTCTCAATCCTCAATCCTCAGTCCTCAGTCCTCAAACCTCAATCCTCAATCTTCAATACTCAATCCTCAATCGTCAGTCCTGAATTCTCAATCCTCAATCCTCAGTCCTCAGTCCTCAGACCTCAATTCTGAATCCTCAATCCTGAATCCTCAATGTTCAGCCCTCAGACCTCAACAATCAGTTGACAATCCTCAATCCTCAATGGAATATCCTCAATTCACAGTTTTCAATACTCATTACTCAATCTGCAATCTTCAAACCTCTATCCACAAACATCAATTCTCATCACTGAACCCTCAACACTCAGTCCTCGATGTTCAATACTCAATCTTCAATCCACAATCCTCAAGCGTCAATCTTCAATCCTCAATACTCAATCTTCAATCCTCAATCCACAATCCTCAATCCTCAATCCTCATTCTTCAATCCTCAATACCAAATCCTCAATCTTCAATCCTCAATCCTCAATCCACAATACTCAATCCTCAATACTCAATACTCAATCCTCAGTCCTCAGCCCTCAATCTTCAATACTCGATCAGCCAATCCTCAATATTCAACACACAACCCTCAACCATCAATCCTCAATGCTCAACCATCAATCCAAAATTCTCAATACTCAATAGAATATCCTAATTCTCAGTTTTCAATACTCAATCCTCAATCTTCAATCTTCAAATCCCCATCCACAAACATCAATTCTCATCACTCAACCTTCAACACTCAGTCCGCAACCTTCAATCTTCAATCCTGAATCCTCAATCCTCAATCCTCAATCCTCAATCTTCAATCCTCAATACTCAATCTTCAATCCACAATCCTCAATTCTCAATCCTCAATCTTCAATCCTCAATCCTCAATCCTCAATCCTCAACCCTGATTCTTCAATCCTCAATACCCAATCCTCAATCTTCAATCCTCAATCCTCAATCCTCAATTCTCAATCCTAAATCTTCAACCCTCAATCCTCAATCCTCAATCGTCAGCCTTCAACCCTCAATACCCAATCTTCAATCCTCAATCCTCAATCCTCAATCCTCAATCCTCATTCTTCAATCCTCAATACCAAATCCTCGATCTTCAATCCTCAATCCTCAATCCTCAATTCTCAATCCTCAGTCCTCAGTCCTCAGTCCTTAAACCTCAAACCTCAAACCTCAGCCCTCATCCTCATTCCTCAATACTCAATCCTCAAACCTCAACCCTCAATCCTCAACACTCAATCTTCAATCCTCAACCCTCAATCCTCAATCCTCAATCCTCAATCCTCAGTCATCAATGCTCAACCTTCAATACTCAATCCACAATCCTCAATCCTCAATCCTCAATCCTCAATCCTCAATCCTCACTCCTCAAACCTCAATCCTCAAACCTCAGTCCTCATACTCAATTCTCAATTCTCAATCCTCAATCCTCAATCCTCAACCCTCTATCTTCAATCCGAAATAATCAATCTCCAATACTAGATCCTCAATCCCCAATCCTCAATCCTCAATACCCAATCCTAAATCTTCAATCCTCAATCCACAATACTCAATCCTCAATCCTCAATAATCAATCCTCAGTCCTCAGCCCTCAATCTTCAATACTCGATCAGCCAATCCTCAATATTCAACACACAACCCTCAACCATCAATCCTCAATACTCAACCATCAATCCAAAATTCTCAATACTCAATAGAGTATCCTGAATTCTCAGTTTTCAATACTCAATCCTCAATCTTCGGTCTTCAAATCTCCATCCACAAACATCAATTCTCATCACTCAACATTCAACACTCAGTCCCCAATCCTCAATCTTCAATCCTCAATCCTCAATCCTCAATCCTCAATCCTCAATCTTCAATCCTCAATACTCAATCCTCAATCCTCAATCCTCAATCCTCAATCCTCAATCCTCAATCCTGAATCTTCAATCCTCAGTCCCCAATCCTCAATCCTCAATCCTCAATACTCATTCTTCAATCCTCAATACCCAATCCTCAATCTTCAATCCTCAATCCTCAATTCTCAATTCTCGATCCTCAATCCTCAGTCCTCAGACCTCACACCTCAATCCTCAACCCTCAGCCCTCATCGTCAATCCTCAAACCTCAATCCTCAATCCTCACTCGTCAATCCTCAATCTTCAATCTTCAAATCCCCATCCACAAACATCAATTCTCATCACTCAACCTTCAACACTCAGTCCGCAACCTTCAATCTTCAATCCTCAATCCTCAATCCTCAATCCTCAATCCTCAATCTTCAATCCTCAATACTCAATCTTCAATCCACAATCCTCAATTCTCAATCCTCAATCTTCAATCCTCAATCCTCAATCCTCAATCCTCAACCCTGATTCTTCAATCCTCAATACCCAATCCTCAATCTTCAATCCTCAATCCTCAATCCTCAATTCTCAATCCTAAATCTTCAACCCTCAATCCTCAATCCTCAATCGTCAGCCTTCAACCCTCAATACCCAATCTTCAATCCTCAATCCTCAATCCTCAATCCTCAATCCTCATTCTTCAATCCTCAATACCAAATCCTCAATCTTCAATCCTCAATCCTCAATGCTCAATTCTCAATCCTCAGTCCTCAGTCCTCAGTCCTTAAACCTCAAACCTCAAACCTCAGACCTCATCCTCATTCCTCAATACTCAATCCTCAACCCTCAACCCTCAATCCTCAACACTCAATCTTCAATCCTCAACCCTCAATCCTCAATCCTCAATCCTCAATCCTCAGTCATCAATGCTCAACCTTCAATACTCAATCCACAATCCTCAATCCTCAATCCTCAATCCTCAATCCTCAATCCTCACTCCTCAAACCTCAATCCTCAAACCTCAGTCCTCATACTCAATTCTCAATTCTCAATCCTCAATCCTCAATCCTCAACCCTCTATCTTCAATCCGAAATAATCAATCTCCAATACTAGATCCTCAATCCCCAATCCTCAATCCTCAATACCCAATCCTAAATCTTCAATCCTCAATCCACAATACTCAATCCTCAATCCTCAATAATCAATCCTCAGTCCTCAGCCCTCAATCTTCAATACTCGATCAGCCAATCCTCAATATTCAACACACAACCCTCAACCATCAATCCTCAATACTCAACCATCAATCCAAAATTCTCAATACTCAATAGAGTATCCTGAATTCTCAGTTTTCAATACTCAATCCTCAATCTTCGGTCTTCAAATCTCCATCCACAAACATCAATTCTCATCACTCAACATTCAACACTCAGTCCCCAATCCTCAATCTTCAATCCTCAATCCTCAATCCTCAATCCTCAATCCTCAATCTTCAATCCTCAATACTCAATCCTCAATCCTCAATCCTCCATCCTCAATCCTCAATCCTCAATCCTGAATCTTCAATCCTCAGTCCCCAATCCTCAATCCTCAATCCTCAATCCTCATTCTTCAATCCTCAATACCCAATCCTCAATCTTCAATCCTCAATCCTCAATTCTCAATTCTCGATCCTCAATCCTCAGTCCTCAGACCTCACACCTCAATCCTCAACCCTCAGCCCTCATCGTCAATCCTCAAACCTCAATCCTCAATCCTCAATCGTCAATCCTCAATCCTCAAACTTCAATCCTCAATACTCAATTTTCAATCCTCAATCCTCAATCATCAATCCTCAATATTCAATTCTCAATACTCAATTTTCAATACTCAATCCGCAATCATCAATCATCAATCCTCAATCCCCAGTCCTCAATCCTCAATCCTCAGTAATCAATCCTCAATCTTCAATACTCAATCGTCAATCCTCAGTCCTCAATCCTCAATCCTCAATCCTCAACCCTCAGCCCTCATCGTCAATCCTCAAACCTCAATTCTCAATCCTCAACCGTCAATCATCAATCCTCTATCTTCAATCCACAATAATCAACCTTCAATCCTCAATCCTCAATCCTCAATCCTAAATGTTCAATCCTCAATACTCAACTTTCAATACTCAATCCGCAATCATCAATCCTCAATCCTGAATCCTCAGTCATCAATCCTCAATCTTCAATACTCAATCGTCAATCCTCAGTCCTCAATCCTCAAACCTCAATCCTCGTACCTCACTCCTCAATCCTCAACCCTCAGTCCTCATCCTCAATTCTCAATACTCTATCCTCAATCCTCAAGCCTCAATCTTCAATCCTCAATAATCAATCTCCAATCCTAGATCCCCAATCCCGAATCCTCAATCCTTAATCCTCAATCTTCAATCCTCAATCCCCAGTCCTCAATTTTCAATCCTCAATGCCCAGTCCTCAATCCTCAATCCTCAGTCCTCAATCCTCAGCCCTCAGTCCTCAATAATCAATCCTCAATCTTCAATACTCAATCCTCAATACTCAACCATCAACCCTCAATTCTCAATACTCAATAGAATATCCTGAATTCTCAGGATTCAATACTCAAACCTCAAACCTCAAACCTCAGCCCTCATCCTCAATCCTCAATACTCAATCCTCAATCCTCAACCCTCAATCCTCAACACTCAATCTTCAATCCTCAATCCTCAATCCTCAATCCTCAATCCTCAATCCTCAATCCTCAGTCATCAATCCTCAACCTTCAATACTCAATCCCCAATCCTCAATCCTCAATCCTCAAACGTCAATCCTCAATCCTCAATCCTCAACCCTCAATCCTCAGTCCTTAAACCTCAATCCCGAATCCTCAATCCTGAATCCTCAATCTTTGGCCCTCAGTCCTCAACAATCAATTGTCAATCCTCAATCCTCAATAGAATATCCTCAATTCACAGCTTTCAATACTCAATCCCCATTCTTCAATCTTCAAATCTCAATCCACAAACATCAGTTCCCATCACTCAACCCTCAACACTAAGTCCTCAATCTTCAATCCTCAACCCTCAATTCTCAACCTTCAAACCTCAATACTCAATCTTCAATCCTCAATTCTCAATCCTCAATCCTCAATCCTCAGACCTCAAACATCAATACTCAACCCTCAGACATCGTCCTCAATCCACAACCCTCAATCCTCAATCCTCAATCTTCAATCATCAATATTCAATCTTCAATCCTCAATCCTCAATCCTCGATACTCAATCCTAAATCCTCATTGTTCAATCCTTAATACCCAATCCTCAATCTTCAATCCTCAATCCTCAATACTCAGTCCTCAATTCTCAATCCTCAATCCTCGGTCCTCAGTCCTCAAACCTCAATCCTCAACCCACAGCCCTCATCGTCAATTCTCAATACTCAATCCTCAATCTTCAATCTTCAATTCTCGATACTCAGTCTTCAATCCACAATTATCAATCTTCAATCCTCAATACTCAATCTTCAATCCTCAATCCTCAATTCTCAATCCTCAGTCCTCATTCTTCAAACCTCAATACCCAATCCTCAATCTTGAATCCTCAATCGTCAATCCTCAATTCTCAATCCTCAATCCTCAATAATCATTCTTCAATCCTCTATCCTCAGTCCTCAAACCTCAATTCTGAATCCTCAATCCTGAATACTCAATCTTCAGCCCTCAGTCCTCAACAATCAGGTGTCAATCCTCAATCCTCAATAGAATATCCTCAATTCACAGTTTTCAATACACAATACTCAATCTGCAATCTTCATATCTCTATCCACAAACATCAATTCTCATCTCTCAACCCTTAACACTCAGTCCTCAACGTTCAATCCTAAATCCTCAATTCTCAATCTTCAATCCTCAATACTCCATCTTTAATCCTCAATCCTCAATCCTCAATCTTCAATCCTCAGTCCTCAATACTCAATCTTCAATCCTCAATACTCCATCTTTAATCCTCAATCTTCAATCCTCAGTCCTCAATACTCAATCCTCAATCCCCAATGCTCAATCTTCAATCCTCAATACTCAATCTTCAATCCTCAATCCTCAATCCTCAATCCTCAATCCTCAATCCTCATTCTTCAATCCTCAATACCCAATCCTCAATCTTCAATCCTCAATCCTGAATCCTCAATTCTCAATCCTCAATCCTCAGTCCTCAGTCCTCAAACCTCAATCCTCAACCCTCAGCCCTCATCCTCAATCCACAATCCTTATTCCTCAGTCCTCAACCTTCAATCCTCAATACTCAATTTTCAATCCTCAATCCTCAATCCTCAATCCTCAATCCTAAATCCTCAATCATCAATCCTCAATCTTCAATACTCAATCCTCAATCCTCAATCCTGAATCCTCAATGCTAAAGCATCAATCCTCAATTCTCAATACTCAATAGAACATCCTGAATTCTCAGGATTCAATACTCAAACCTCAAACCTCAAACCTCAGCCGGCATCCTCTATCCTCAACCCTCAATCGTCAATCCTCAACCTTCAATCCTCAACACTCAACCTTCAATACTCAAACCTCAATCCTCAATCGTCAATCCGCAATACTCAATCCTCAGTCATCAATCCTCAACCTTCAATACTCAATCCTCAATTCTCAATCCTCAATCCCCAATCCTCAATCCTCATTCCTCAAACCTAAATCCTCAAACCTCTGTCCTCATCCTCAATTCTCAATCCTCAATGCTCAATCCTCAAGCCACAACCCTCAACCGTCAGCCCTCGTCCTCAATCGTCAACTCTCAATCCTCAATCCTCAATCCTCAATCCTCATTCCTCAAACCTCAATCCTCAATCCTCAATCCTTAATCCTCAATCTTCAATCCTCAATCCCCAGTCCTCAATCTTCAATCCTCAATGCTCAATCCTCAATCCTCAATCGTCAGTCGTCAATCCTCAATCCTCAATCCTCAATCCTCAATCTTCAATCCTCAATACTCAATCTTCAATCCTCAATCCTCAATACTCAATCCTCAATCCTCAACCCTCAATCCTCAACACTCAATCTTCAATCCTCAATCCTCAATCCTCAATCCTCAATCCTCAATCCTCAATCCTCAGTCATCAATCCTCAACCTTCAATAGTCAATCCTCAATCCTCAATCCTCAATCCTCAAACCTCAATCCTCAGTCCTCAATCTTCAATCCTCAATACTCAACTTTCAATCCTCAATCCACAATCCTCAATCCTCAATCCTTATTCTTCAATCCTCAATACCCAATCCTCAATCTTCAATCCTCAATCCTCAATCCTCAATTCTCAATCCTCAATCCTCAATCCTCAGACCTCAAACATCAATACTCAACCCCCAGTCCTCGTGCTCATTCCACAGCCCTCAATACTCAATCCTCAATCCTCAGTCCTCAAACCTCAATCCTGAATCCTCAATCCTGAATCCTCAGCCTTCAGACCTAAGTCCTCGACAATCAGTTGTCAATTCACAATCCTCAATAGAATATCCTCAATTCACAGTTTTCAATACTCAATACTCAATCTGCAATCTTCAAACATCTATCCACAAACATAAATTCTCATCACTGAACCCTCAACACTCAGTCCTCAATGTTCAATACTCAATCTTCAATCCACAATCCTCAATCCTCAATCCTCAATCCTCAATTCTCAATCTTCAATCCTCAATACTCAATCTCTAATCCTCAATCCTCAATCCTCAATCTTCAATCCTCAGTCCTCAATACTCAATCCTCAATCCTCAATCCTCAATCCTCAATCCTCAATCATCAATCCTCAACCTTCAATACTCAATCCTCAATCCTCAATCCTCAATCCTCAATCCTGAATCATCAATCCTCAATCTTCAATCCTCAACACTCAATCTTTAATCATCAATCCTCAATCCTCAATCTTCAATCCTCAATCCTCAATCCTCAATCCTCAATCCTCAATCCTCAATCTTCAATCCCTAATCCTCAATCCTGAATTCTCAATCCTCAGTCCTCAGTCTTCAGTCCTAAAACCTCAACCCTCAACCATCAGCCCTCATCCTCAATCCTCAATCCTCATTCCTCAATCATCAACCTTCAATCCTCAATTCTCAATCTTCAATCCTCAATCCTCAATCCTCAATCCTCAATCCTCAATCCTCAATCCTTAATCATCAATCCTCAATCTTCAATACTCAATCCTTAATCCTCAATCCTCAATCCTCAAACCTCAATCCTCAATCCTCAATCTTCAATCCTCAATACTCAACATTCAATCCTCAATCCTCAATCCTCAATCCTCAATCCTCATTCTTCAATCCTCAATACCCAATCGTCAATCTTCAATCCTCAATCCTCAATTCTCAATCCTCAGTCCTCATTCTTCAATCCTCAATACCCAATCCTCAATTTTGAATCCTCAATCGTCAATCCTCAATTCTCAATCCTCAATCCTCAATAATCATTCTTCAATCCTCTATCCTCAGTCCTCAAACCTCAATTCTGAATCCTCAATCCTGAATCCTCAATCTTCAGCCCTCAGTCCTCAACAATCAGGTGTCAATCCTCAATCCTCAACAGAATATCCTCAATTCACAGTTTTCAATACACAATACTCAATCTGCAATCTTCATATCCCTATCCACAAACATCAATTCTCATCACTCCACCCTTAACACTCAGTCCTCAACGTTCAATCCTCAATCCTCAATTCTCAATCTTCAATCCTCAATACTCCACCTTTAATCCTCAATCCTCAATCCTCAATCTTCAATCCTCAGTCCTCAATACTCAATCTTCAATCCTCAATACTCCATCTTTAATCCTCAATCCTCAATCCTCAATCTTCAATCCTCAGTCCTCAATACTCAATCCTCAATCCCCAATGCTCAATCTTCAATCCTCAATACTCAATCTTCAATCCTCAATCCTCAATCCTCAACCCTCAATCCTCATTCTTCAATCCTCAATACCCAATCCTCAATCTTCAATCCTCAATCCTCAATCCTCAATTCTCAATCCTCAATCCTCAGTCCTCAGTCCTCAAACATCAATCCTCAACCCTCAGCCCTCATCCTCAATCCACAATCCTTATTCCTCAGTCCTCAACCTTCAATCCTCAATACTCAATTTTCAATCCTCAATCCTCAATCCTCAATCCTCAATCCTAAATCCTCAATCATCAATCCTCAATCTTCAATACTCAATCCTCAATCCTCAATCCTGAATCCTCAATGCTAAAGCAACAATCCTCAATTCTCAATACTCATTCCTCAAACCTCAATACTCAATCCTCAATCCTTAATCCTCAATCTTCAATCCTCAATCCCCAGTCCTCAATCTTCAATCCTCAATGCTCAATCCTCAATCCTCAATCCTCAGTCCTCAATCCTCAATCCTCAATCCTCAATCCTCAATCTTCAATCCTCAATACTCAATCTTCAATCCTCAATACTCAATTCTCAATCGTCAATACTCAATCCTCAATCGTCAATCCTCAATCCCCAATCCTCAATCTTCAATCCTCAATCCTCAATCCTCAATCCTCAACCTTCAATCCTCAATACTCAATCTTCAATACTCAATCCTCAATCCTCAATCCTCAATCCTCAATATTCAACACACAACCCTCAACCATCAATCCTCAATTCCTAATACTCAATAGAGTATCCTGAATTCTCATGGTTCAATACTCAATCCACAAAAATCAGTAATCATATGTCAACCCTCAAACATCAATTCTCAACACTCAACCCCCAACACTCAGTCCTTTCTCTTCAATCCTCCATCCTCAATCCTCAATCCTCAATCTTCAATCCTCAATACTCAATCTTCAATCCACAATCCTCAATCGTCAATCCTCAATCCTCAATTCTCAAACTTCAATCCTCAATACTCAATCTTCAATCCTCAAACCTCAATCCTCATTCCTCAAACCTCAATCCTCAACCCTCAGTCCTTAGTCCTCAATCTTCAATCCTCAATTCTGTATCCTCAATCATGAATCCTGAATCTTCAGACCTCAGTCCTCAACAATCAGTTGTCAATTCTCAATCCTCAATAGAATATCATCAATTCACAGTTTTCAATACTCAATGCTCAATCTGCAATCTTCAAATACCTATCCACAAACGTCAGTTCCCATCACTCAACCCTCAACACTAAGTCCTCAATCTCCAATCCTCAACCATCAATTTTCAACCTTCAAACCTCAATACTCAATCTCCGATCCTCAATTCTCAATCCTCAATCCTCAATCCTCAGACCTCACACATCAATACTCAACCCTCAGACATTGTCCTCAATCCACAACCCTCGATCCTCAATCCTCAATATTCAACCATCACTATTCAACCTTCAATCCTCAATCCTCAATCTTCGATACTCAATCCTCAATCCTCAATGTTCAATCCTCAGTACCCAGTCCTCAATGTTCAATCCTCAATCCTCAATCCTCAGTCCTCAATTCTCAATCCTCAATCCTCAGTCCTCAGTCCTCAAACCTCAATCCTCAACCCACAGCCCTCATCGTCAATTCTCAATCCTCAATCCTCAATCTTCAATCTTCAATTCTCGATACTCAATCTTCAATCCACAATTATCAATCTTCAATCCTCAATACTCAATCTTCAACCGTCAATCCTCAATCCTGAATCCTCAGTCCTCAATCTTCAATCCTCAATACCCAATCCTCAATCTTGAATCCTCAATAGTCAATCCCCAATTCTCAATCCTCAATCCTCAATCTTCAATCTTCAATTCTCGATACTCAATCTTCAATCCACAATTATCAATCTTCAATCCTCAATACTCAATATTCAATCTTCAATCCTCAATCCTCAATCCTCGATACTCAATCCTCAATCCTCAATGTTCTATCTTCAATACCCAATCCTCAATCTTCAATCTTCAATCCTCAATCCTCAATCCTGAATCCTCAATCCTCAATCTTCAATCCTCAATCCACAATCCTCAATCTTCAATCCTCAATACTCAATCTTCAATCCTCGATCCTCAATCCTAAATCCTCAGTCCTCATTCTTCAATCCTCAATACCCATCCTCAATCTTCAATCCTCAATCCTCAATCCTCAATTCTCAATCCTCAATCCTCAATCCTCAGACCTCAAACATCAATACTCAAACCTCAGACATCGTCCTCAATCCACAACCCTCAATCCTCAATCCTCAATCTTCAATCATCAATATTCAATCTTCAAACCTCAATCCTCAATCTTCGATACTCAATCCTCAATCCTCAATGTTCAATCCTCAATACCCAATCCTCAATCTTCAATCCTCAATCCTCAATCCTCAGTCCTCAATTCTCAATCCTCAATCCTCAGTCCTCAGTCCTCAAACCTCAATCCTCAACCCACAGCCCTCATCGTCAATTCTCAATCCTCAATCCTCAATCCTCAATCTTCAATTCTCGATACTCAATCTTCAATCCACAATTATCAATCTTCAATCCTCAATACTCAATCTTCAATCCTCAATCCTCAATCCTGAATCCTCAGTCCTCAATCTTCAATCCTCAATACCCAATCCTCAATCTTGAATCCTCAATAGTCAATCCCCAATTCTCAATCCTCAATCCTCAATAATCATTCTTCAATCCTCTATCCTCAGTCCTCAAACCTCAATTCTGAATCCTCAATCCTGAATCCTCAATCTTCAGCCGTCAGTCCTCAACAATCAGTTGTCAATCCTCAATCCTCAATAGAATATCCTCTATTCACGGTTTTCAATACTCAATACTCAATCTGCAATCTTAAAACCTTTATCCACAAACATCAATTCTCATCACTGAACCGACAACACTCAGTCCTCAATGTTCATTACTCAATCTTCAATCCTCAATCCTCAATCCTCAGTCCTCAATTCTCAATCCTCAATCCTCAGTCCTCAGTCCTCAGTCCTCGAACCTCAATCCTCAACCCACAGCCCTCATCGTCAATTCTCAATCCTCAATCCTCAATCTTCAATCTTCAATTCTCGATACTCAATCTTCAATCCACAATTATCAATCTTCAATCCTCAATACTCAATATTCAATCTTCAATCCTCAATCCTCAATCCTCGATACTCAATCCTCAATCCACAGTCCGCAATCCTCAATCCTCAATCCCCAATCCTCAATCTTCAATCCTCAATACTCAATCTTCAATCCTCAATCCTCAATTCTCAATCGTCATTACTCAATCCTCAATCGTCAATCCTCAATCCCCAATCCTCAATCTTCAATCCTCAAACCTCAATCCTCAATCCTCAATCTTCAATCCTCAATACTCAACCTTCAATCCTCAATCCTCAATCCTCAATCCTCAATCCTCATTCTTCAATCCTCAATACCCATTCCTCAATCTTCAATCCTCAATCCTCAATGCTCAATCCTCAATCCTCAATCCTCAGACGTCAAACATCAATACTCAACCCTCAGTCCTCGTGCTCAATCCACAGCCCTCAATCCTCAATCCTCAATCTTCAATCATCAATATTCAATATTCAGTCCTCAATCCTCAGTCCTCTATCCTCAATCCTCAATCCTCAACGTTCAATCCGCAATACCCAATCCTCAATCTTCAATCCTCAATAATCAATCCTCAATCCTCAATCCTCAATCCTCAATCCACAATCCTCAATCCTCAGACCTCAAACCTCAATCCCGAATCCTCAATCCTGAATCCTCAGCCTTCAGACCTAAATCCTCGACAATCAGTTGTCAATTCACAATCTTCAATAGAATATCCTCAATTCACAGTTTTCAATACTCAATACTCAATCTGCAATCTTCAAACCTCTATCCACAAACATCAATTCTCATCACTGAACCCTCAACACTCAGTCCTCAATGTTCAATACTCAATCTTCAATCCACAATCCTCAATCGTCAATCTTCGATCCTCAATACTCAATCTTCAATCCTCTATCCTCAATCCTCAATCCTCAATCCTCATTCTTCAATCCTCAATCCTCAATCCTCAGACGTCAAACATCAATACTCAACCCTCAGTCTTCGTGCTCAATCCACAGCCCTCAATCCTCAATCCTCAATCTTCCATCATCAATATTCAATCTTCAGTCCTCAATCCTCAGTCCTCTATCCTCAATCCTCAATCCTCAACGTTCAATCCGCAATACCCAATCCTCAATCTTCAATCCTCAATAATCAATCCTCAATCCTCAATCCTCAATCCTCAATCCTCAATCCTCAATCCTCAGTCCTCAAACCTCAATCCTGAATACTCAATCCTGAATCCTCAGTCTTCAGACCTAAATCCTCGACAATCAGTTGTCAATTCACAATCCTGAATAGAATATCCTCAATTCACAGTTTTCAATACTCAATACTCAATCTGCAATCTTCAAACCTCTATCCACAAACATCAATTCTCATCACTGAACCCTCAACACTCAGTCCTCAATGTTCAATACTCAATCTTCAATCCTCAATCCTCAATCGTCAATCTTCAATCCTCAATCCTCAATCCTGAATGCTCAATCCTCAATCCTCAATCCTCAATCCTCAATCCTCAATCCTCAATCTTCAATCCTCAATACTCAGTCTTCAATCCTCGATCCTCAATCCTAAATCCTCAGTCCTCATTCTTCGATCCTCAATACCCAATCCTCAATCTTCAATCCTCAATTCTCAATCCTCTATTCTCAATCCTCAATCCTCAATCTTCAGACCTCAAACATAAATACTCAACCCTCAGTCCTCGTCCTCAATCCACAACCCTCAATCCTCAATCCTCAATCTTCAATCATCAATATTCAATCTTCAATCCTCAACCCTCAATTCTCGACCCTCAATCCTCAATCCTCAATGTTCAATACTCAATACCCAATCCTCAATCTTCAATCCTCAATCCTCAATCCTCAGTCCTCAATTCTCAATCCTCAATCCTCAGTCCTCAGTCCTCAAACCTCAATCCTCAAACATCAATTCTCAACACTCATTCCTCAACACTCAGTCCACTCTTTTCAATCCTCCATCCTCAACCCTCAATCCTCAAGCGTCAATCCTCAATCCTCGATCCTCAACCCTCAATCCTCAGTCCTTAAACATCAATCCCGAATCCTCAATCCTGAATCCTCAATCTTTAGCCCTCAGTCCTCAACAATCAATTGTCAATCCTCAATCCTCAATAGAATATCCTCAATTCACAGTTTTCAATACTCAATCCCCATTCTTCAATCTTCAAATCTCAATCCACAAACATCAATTAACATCACTCAACCCTCAACACTAAGTCCTCAATCTTCAATCCTCAACCCTCAATTCTCAACCTTCAATGCTCAATACTCAATCTTCAATCCTCAATTCTCAATCCTCAATCCTCAATCCTCAAACCTCAAACATCAATACTCAAACATCAGACATCGTCCTCAATCCACAACCCTCAATCCTCAATCCTCAATCTTCAATCATCAATATTCAATCTTCAACCCTCAATCCTCAATCTTCGATACTCAATCCTCAATCCTCAATGTTCAATCCTCAATACCCAATCCTCAATCTTCAATCCTCAATCCTCAATCCTCAGTCCTCAATTCTCAATCCTCAATCCTCAGTCCTCAGTCCTCAAACCTCAATCCTCAACCCACAGCCCTCATCGTCAATTCTCAATCCTCAATCCTCAATCTTCAATCTTCAATTCTCGATACTCAATCTTCAATCCACAATTATCAATCTTCAATCCTCAATACTCAATCTTCAATCCTCAATCCTCAATCCTGAATCCTCAGTCCTCAATCTTCAATCCTCAATACCCAATCCTCAATCTTGAATCCTCAATAGTCAATCCCCAATTCTCAATCCTCAATCCTCAATAATCATTCTTCAATCCTCTATCCTCAGTCCTCAAACCTCAATACTGAATCCTCAATCCTGAATCCTCAATCTTCAGCCCTCAGTCCTCAACAATCAGTTGACAATCCTCAATCCTCAATAGAATATCCTCAATTCACAGTTTTCAATACTCAATACTCAATCTGCAATCTTAAAACCTCTATCCACAAACATCAATTCTCATCACTGAACCCACAACACTCAGTCCTCAATGTTCAATACTCAATCTTCAATCCTCAATCCTCCATCCTCAGTCCTCAATTCTCAATCCTCAATCCTCAGTCCTCAGTCCTCAGTCCTCGAACCTCAATCCTCAACCCACAGCCCTCATCGTCAATTCTCAATCCTCAATCCTCAATCTTCAATCTTCAATTCTCGATACTCAATCTTCAATCCACAATTATCAATCTTAAATCCTCAATACTCAATATTCAATCTTCAATCCTCAATCCTCAATCCTCGATACTCAATCCTCAATCCTCAATGTTCAATCCTCAATACCCAATCCTCAACCTTCAATCTTCAATCCTCAATCCTCAATCCTGAATCCTCAATCCTCAATCCTCAATCCTCAATCCACAATCCTCAATCTTCAATCCTCAATACTCAACCTTCAATCCTCGATCCTCAATCCTAAATCCTCAGTCCTCATTCTTCAATCCTCAATACCCATCCTCAATCTTCAATCCTCAATCCTCAATCCTCAATTCTCAATCCTCAATCCTCAATTCTCAACCCTCAATCCTCAATTCTCAGACCTCAAACATCAATACTCAAACCTCAGACATCGTCCACAATCCACAACCCTCAATCCTCAATCCTCAATCCTCAATCTTCAATCATCAATATTCAACCTTCAATCCTCAATCCTCAATCTTCGATACTCAATCCTCAATCCTCAATGTTCAATCCTCAATACCCAATCCTCAATCTTCAATCCTCAATCCTCAACCCTCAGTCCTCAATTCTCAATCCTCAATCCTCAGTCCTCAGTCCTCAAACCTCAATCCTCAACCCACAGCCCTCATCGTCAATTCTCAATCCTCAATCCTCAATCTTCAATCTTCAATTCTCGATACTCAATCTTCAATACACAATTATCAATCTTCAATCCTCAATACTCAATCTTCAATCCTCAATCCTCAATCCTGAATCCTCAGTCCTCAATCTTCAATCGTCAATACCCAATCCTCAATCTTGAATCCTCAATAGTCAATACCCAATTCTCAATCCTCAATCCTCAATAATCATTCTTCAATCCTCTATCCTCAGTCCTCAAACCTCAATTCTGAATCCTCAATCCTGTATCCTCAATCTTCAGCCCTCAGTCCTCAACAATCAGTTGACAATCCCCAATCCTCAATAGAATATCCTCAATTCACAGTTTTCAATACTCAATACTCAATCTGCAATCTTAAAACCTCTATCCACAAACATCAATTCTCATCACTGAACCCACAACACTCAGTCCTCAATGTTCAATACTCAATCTTCAATCCTCAATCCTCAATCCTCAGTCCTCAATTCTCAATCCTCGATCCTCAGTCCTCAGTCCTCAGTCCTCGAACCTCAATCCTCAACCCACAGCCCTCATCGTCAATTCTCAATCCTCAATCCTCAATCTTCAATCTTCAATTCTCGATACTCAATCTTCAATCCACAATTATCAATCTTCAATCCTCAATACTCAATCCTCAATCCTCAATCCTGAATCCTCAATCCTCAATCCTCAATCCTCAATCCACAATCCTCAATCATCAATTCTCAATACTCAATCTTCAATCCTCGATCCTCAATCCTAAATCCTCTGTCTTCATTCTTCAATCCTCAATACCCATCCTCAATCTTCAATCCTCAATCCTCAATCCTCAATTCTCAATCCTCAATCCTCAATTTTCAGACCTCAAACATCAATACTCAACCCTCAGTCCTCGTCCTCAATCCACAACCCTCAATCCTCAATCCTCAATCTTCAATCATCAATATTCAATCTTCAATCCTCAACCCTCAATCCTCGATCCTCAATCTTCAATCCTCAATCCTCTAGCCTCAATCCTCATTCTTCAATCCTCAATACCCAATCCTCAATCTTCAATCCTCAATCCTCAATCCCCAATTCTCAATCCTCAATCCTCAATCCTCAGACCTCAATTTTCAGACCTCAAACATCAATACTCAACCCTCAGTCCTCGTCCTCAATCCACAACCCTCAATCCTCAATCCTCAATCTTCAATCATCAATATTCAATCTTCAATCCTCAACCCTCAATCCTCAATCCTCAATCTTCAATCATCAATATTCAATCTTCAATCCTCAACCCTCAATCCTCGATCCTCAATCTTCAATCCTCAATCCTCTATCCTCAATCCTCATTCTTCAATCCTCAATACCCAATCCTCAATCTTCAATCCTCAATCCTCAATCCCCAATTCTCAATCCTCAATCCTCAATCCTCAGACCTCAAACATCAATACTCAACCCTCAGTCCTCGTCCTCAATCCTGAATACTCAATCCTGAATCCTCAATCTTCAGACCTCAGTCCTCAACAATCAGTTGTCAATTCTCAATCCTCAATACAATATCATCAATTCACAGTATTCAATACCCAATACTCAATCTGAAATCTTTAAATCTCTATCCACAAACACCAATTCTCATCACTCAACCCTCAACGCTCAGTCCCCAATCCTCAATCTCCAATCCTCAATCCACAATCCTCAATCCTCAATCCTCAATCTTCAATCCTCAATACTCAACCATCAATCCTCAATCCTCAATCCTCAGTCATCAATCCTCAACCTTCAATAGTCAATCCTCAATCCTCAATCCTCAATCCTCAAACCTCAATCCTCAATCCTCAATCTTCAATCCTCAATACTCAATTTTCAATCCTCTAACCTCAATCCTCAATCCTCAATCCTCATTCTTCAATCCTCAATACCCAATCCTCAATCTTCAATCCTCAATCCTCAATCCTCAATTATCAATCCTCAATCCTCAGTCCTCAGTCCTTAAACCTCAATCCTCAACCCTCAGCCCTCATCCTCAATCCTCAATCCTCAATCCTCAATCCTCAATGTTCAATCCGCAATACCCAATCCTCAATCTTCAATCCTCAATGCTCAATCCTCAATCCTCAATTCTCAATCCTCAAACCTCAGTCCTCAGTCCTCAAACCTCAACCCTCAACCCTCAGCCCTCATCGTCAATTCTCAGTCCTCAATCCTCAATCCTCAATCTTCAATCCTCAATACTCAATCTTCAATCCACAATCCTCAATATTCAATCCTCAATACTCAATCTTCAATCCTCAATCCTCAATCCTCAATACTCAATCCTCAATCCTCAGTGCTCAATCCTCAATCTTCAACCACAATACTCAATCTTCAATCCTCGATCCTCAATCCTAAATCCTCAGTCCTCATTCTTCAATCCTCAATACCCAATCCTCAATCTTCAATCCTCAATCCTCAATCCTCAATTCTGAATCCGCAATCCTCAATTTTCAGACCTCAAACGTCAATACTCAACCCTCAGTCCTCGTCCTCAATCCACAACCCTCAATCCTCAATCCTCAACCTTCAATCATCAATATTCTACCTTCAATCCTCAACCCTCAATCCTCGATCCTCAATCCTCAATCCTCAATGTTCAATCCTCAATACCCAATCCTCAATCTTCAATCCTCAATTCTCAATCCTCAATCCTCAGTCCTCAGACCTCAAACCTCAATCCTCAACCCTCAGCCCTCATCGTCAATCCTCAAACCTCAATCCTCAATCCTCAATCCTCAATCCACAGTCCTCAATCCTCAATCCTCAATCCTCAATCCTCAATCTTCAATCCTCAATACTCAATCTTCAATCCTCAATCCTCAATTCTCAATCGTCATTACTCAATCCTCAATCGTCAATCCTCAATCCCCAATCCTCAATCTTCAATCCTCAAACCTCAATCCTCAATCCTCAATCTTCAATCCTCAATACTCAACCTTCAATCCTCAATCCTCAATCCTCAATCCTCAATCCTCAATCCTCATTCTTCAATCCTCAATACCCATTCCTCAATCTTCAATCCTCAATCCTCAATGCTCAATCCTCAATCCTCAATCCTCAGACGTCAAACATCAATACTCAACCCTCAGTCCTCGTGCTCAATCCACAGCCCTCAATCCTCAATCCTCAATCTTCAATCATCAATATTCAATATTCAGTCCTCAATCCTCAGTCCTCTATCCTCAATCCTCAATCCTCAACGTTCAATCCGCAATACCCAATCCTCAATCTTCAGTCCTCAATAATCAATCCTCAATCCTCAATCCTCAATCCTCAATCCACAATCCTCAATCCTCAGACCTCAAACCTCAATCCCGAATCCTCAATCCTGAATCCTCAGCCTTCAGACCTAAATCCTCGACAATCAGTTGTCAATTCACAATCTTCAATAGAATATCCTCAATTCACAGTTTTCAATACTCAATACTCAATCTGCAATCTTCAAACCTCTATCCACAAACATCAATTCTCATCACTGAACCCTCAACACTCAGTCCTCAATGTTCAATACTCAATCTTCAATCCACAATCCTCAATCGTCAATCTTCGATCCTCAATACTCAATCTTCAATCCTCTATCCTCAATCCTCAATCCTCAATCTTCAATCCTCAATACTCAATCTTCAATCCACAAAGCTCAATTCTCAATCCTCAATCTTCAATCCTCAATCCTCACTCCTCAATCCTCTATCCTGATTCTTCAATCCTCAATACCCAGTCCTCAATCTTCAATCCTCAATGCTCAATCCTCAATCCTCAATCCTCAGTCCTCAATCCTCAATCCTCAATACTCAATCCTCAATCTTCAATCCTCAATCCTCAATCCTCAATTCTCAATCCTCAATCCTCAATCCTCAGACCTCAAACATCAATACTCAACCCCCAGTCCTCGTGCTCATTCCACAGCCCTCAATACTCAATCCTCTATCCTCAGTCCTCAAACCTCAATCCTGAATCTTCAATCCTGAATCCTCAGTCTTCAGACCTAAGTCCTCGACAATCAGTTGTCAATTCACAATCCTCAATAGAATATCCTCAATTCACAGTTTTCAATACTCAATACTCAATCTGCAATCTTCAAACATCTATCCACAAACATAAATTCTCATCACTGAACCCGCAACACTCAGTCCTCAATGTTCAATACTCAATCTTCAATCCACAATCCTCAATCGTCAATCCTCAATCCTCAATTCTCAATCTTCAATCCTCAATACTCAATCTCTAATCCTCAATCCTCAATCCTCAATCTTCAATCCTCAGTCCTCAATACTCAATCCTCAATCCTCAATCCTCAATCCTCAATCATCAATCCTCAACCTTCAATACTCAATCCTCAATCCTCAATCCTCAATCCTCAATCCTCAATCATCAATCCTCAATCTTCAATCCTCAACACTCAATCTTTAATCATCAATGCTCAATCCTCAATCTTCAATCCTCAATCCTCAATCCTGAATAGTCAATCCTCAATCCTCAATCCTCAATCCTCAATCCTCAATCTTCAATCCTCAATACTCAATCTTCAATCCTCGATCCTCAATCCTAAATCCTCAGTCCTCATTCTTCAATCCTCAATACCCAATCCTCAATCTTCAATCCTCAATCCTCAATCCTCAATTCTCAATCCTCAATCCTCAATCTTCAGACCTCAAACATCAATACTAAACCCTCAGTCCTCGTCCTCAATCCACAACCCTCAATCCTCAATCCTCAATCTTCAATCATCAATATTCAATCTTCAATCCTCAACCCTCAATCCTCGATCCTCAATCCTCAATCCTCAATGTTCAATCCTCAATACCCAATCCTCAATATTCAATCCTCAATCCTCAATCCTCAATCCTGAATTCTCAATCCTCAATCCTCAGTCCTCAGTCCTCATACCTCAACCCTCAACCCTCAGCCCTCATCGTCAATTCTCAATCCTCAATCCTCAGTCCTCAATCTTCAATCCTCAATACTCAATGTTCAATCCACAATCCTAAATCTTCAATCCTCAATACTCAATCTTCAATCCTCAATCCTCAATTCTCAATACTCAGTCCTCAATCCTCAGTCCTCAACCCCAATGTTCAACCTCAATACTCAATCTTCAATCCTCAATCCTCAATCCTCAATCCTCAATCCTCAATCCTCATTCTTCAATCCTCAATACCCAATCCTCAATCTTCAATCCTCAATCCTCAATCCCCAATTCTCAATCCTCAATCCTCAATCCTCAGACCTCAAACATCAATACTCAACCGTCAGTACTCGTCCTCAATCCTCAACACTCAATTCTCAATGCTCAATCTTCAATCATCAATACTCAATATTCAATCCTCAATCTTCAATCCTCAATCCTCAATCCTCAATCCTCAATATTCAACACACAACCCTCAACCACCGATCCTCAATACTCAACCATCAATCCTCAATTCCTAATACTCAATAGAGTACTCTGAATTCTCATGGTTCAATACTCAATCCACAATATTCAATAATCAAATCTCAATCCTCAAACATCAATTCGCAACACTCAATCCTCAACACTCAGTCCACTCTTTTCAATCCTCCATCCTCATCCCTCAGGCCTCAAGCGTCAATCCTCAATCCTCAATCCTCAACCCTCAATCCTCAGTCCTTAAACCTCAATCCCGAATCCTCAATCCTGAATCCTCAATCTTTAGCCCTCAGTCCTCAACAATCAATTGTCAATCTTCAATCCTCAATATAATATCCTCAATTCACAGTTTTCAATACTCAATCCCCATTCTTCAATCTTCAAATCTCAATCCACAAACATCAATTCCCATCACTCAACCCTCAACACTAAGTCCTCAATCTTCAATCCTCAACCCTCAATACTCAAACTTCAATCCTCAATACTCAATCTTCAATCCTCAATTCTCAATCCTCAATCCTCAATCCTCAGTCCTCAAAGATCAATACTCAAACCTCAGACATCGTCCTCAATCCACAACCCTCAATCCTCAATCCTCAATCTTCAATCATCAATATTCAATCTTCAATCCTCAATCCTCAATCCTCGATACTCAATCCTCAATCCTCAATGTTCAATCCTCAATACCCAATCCTCAATCTCCAATCCTCAATCCCCAATCCTCAGTCCTCAATCCTCAGTCCTCTATCCTCAATCCTCAATCCTCAACGTTCAATCCGCAATACCCAATCCTCAATCTTCAATCCTCAATAATCAATCCTCAATCCTCAATCCTCAATCCTCAATCCACAATCCTCAATCCTCAGACCTCAAACCTCAATCCCGAATCCTCAATCCTGAATCCTCAGCCTTCAGACCTAAATCCTCGACAATCAGTTGTCAATTCACAATCTTCAATAGAATATCCTCAATTCACAGTTTTCAATACTCAATACTCAATCTGCAATCTTCAAACCTCTATCCACAAACATCAATTCTCATCACTGAACCCTCAACACTCAGTCCTCAATGTTCAATACTCAATCTTCAATCCACAATCCTCAATCGTCAATCTTCGATCCTCAATACTCAATCTTCAATCCTCTATCCTCAATCCTCAATCCTCAATCTTCAGTCCTCAATACTCAATCTTCAATCCACAATGCTCAATTCTCAATCCTCAATCTTCAATCCTCAATCCTCAATCCTCAATCCTCTATCCTGATTCTTCAATCCTCAATACCCAGTCCTCAATCTTCAATCCTCAATGCTCAATCCTCAATCCTCAATCCTCAGTCCTCAATCCTCAATCCTCAATACTCAATCCTCAATCTTCAATCCTCAATCCTCAATCCTCAATTCTCAATCCGCAATCCTCAATCCTCAGACCTCAAACATCAATACTCAACCCCCAGTCCTCGTGCTCATTCCACAGCCCTCAATACTCAATCCTCTATCCTCAGTCCTCAAACCTCAATTCTGAATCCTCAATCCTGAATCCTCAATCTTCAGCCCTCAGTCCTCAACAATCAGTTGACAATCCTCAATCCTCAATAGAATATCCTCAATTCACAGTTTTCAATACACAATACTCAATCTGCAATCTTCATATCTCTATCCACAAACATCAATTCTCATTACTCAACCCTTAACACTCAGTCCTCAATGTTCAATCCTCAATCCTCAATTCTCAATCTTCCATCCTCAATACTCCATCTTTAATCCTCAATCCTCAATCCTCAATCTTCAATCCTCAGTCCTCAATACTCAATCTTCAATCCTCAATACTCCATCTTTAATCCTCAATCCTCAATCCTCAATCTTCAATCCTCAGTCCTCAATACTCAATTCTCAATCCCCAATGCTCAACATTCAATCCTCAATACTCAATCTTCAATCCTCAATCCTCAATCCTCAATCCTCAATCCTCAATCCTCATTCTTCAATCCTCAATACCCAATACTCAATCTTCAATCCTCAATCCTCAATCCTCAATTCTCAATCCTCAATCCTCAATCCTCAATCCTCAATCCTCAATCCTAAATCCTCAATCATCAATCCTCAATCTTCAGTACTCAATCCTCAATCCTGAATCCTCAGTCCTCAATACTCAATCCTCAATCCTCAATCCTCAATCCTCAATCTTCAATCCTCAATACTCAATCTTCAATCCCCAATCCTCAATTCTCAATCGTCAATACTCAATCCTCAATCCTCAATCCTCAATCGTCAATCCGCAATCCTCAATCCTCAGTCATCAATCCTCAACCTTCAATACTCAATCCTCAATCCTCAATCCTCAATCCCCAATCCTCAATCCTCATTCCTCAAACCTAAATCCTCAAACCTCTGTCCTCATCCTCAATTCTCAATCCTCAATGCTCAATCCTCAAGCCACAATCCTCAACCGTCAGCCCTCGTCCTCAATCCTCAACTCTCAATCCTCAATACTCAATCTTCAATCATCAATACTCAATCTTCAATCCTCAATCCTCAATCCACAATCCTCATTCCTCAAACCTCAATCCTCAATCCTCAATCCTTAATCCTCAATCTTCAATCCTCAATCCCCAGTCCTCAATCTTCAATCCTCAATGCTCAATCCTCAATCCTCAATCCTCAGTCCTCAATCCTCAATCCTCAATCCTCAATCCTCAATCCTCAATCTTCAATCCTCAATACTCAATCTTCAATCCTCAATCCTCAATTCTCAATCGTCAATACTCAATCCTCAATCGTCTATCCTCAATCCCCAATCCTCAATCTTCAATCCTCAATACTCAATCCTCAATCATCAACCTTCAATCCTCAATACTCAATCTTCAATCCTCAATCCTCAATCCTCAATCCTCAATCCTCAATATTCAACACACAACCATCAACCATCAATCCTCAATTTCCCAATACTCAATAGAATAGCCTGAATTCTCATCGTTCAATACTAAATCCACAAAAATCAGTAATCAAATCTCAACCCTCAAACATCAATTCTCACCACTCAATCCCCAACACTCAGTCCTTTCTCTTCAATCCTCCATCCTCAATCCTCAATCCTCAATCTTCAATCCTCAATACTCAATCTTCAATCCTCAATCCTCAGTCCTCAAACCTCAATCCTGGATCCTCAATCCTGAATCCTCAATCTTCAGCCCTCAGTCCTCAACAATCAGGTGACAATCCTCAATCCACAATAGGATATCCTCAATTCACAGTTTTCAATACACAATACTCAATCTGCAATCTTCAAATCTCTATACACAAACATCAATTCTCATCACACAACCCTCAACACTCTGTCCTCAATGTTCAATCCTCAATCCTCAATTCTCAAACTTCAATCCTCAATACTCAATCTTTAATCCTCAATCCTCAACCCACAATCTTCAATCCTCAGTCCACAATACTCAATCCTCAATCCTCAATCCTCAGTCCTCAATCATCAATCCTCAATCTTCAATACTCAATCCTCAATCCTGAATCCTCAGTCCTCAATACTCAACCATCAACCCTCAATTCTCAATACTCAATAGAATATCCTGAGTTCTCAGGATTCAATACTCAAACCTCAAATCTCAAACCTAAGCCCTCATTCTCAATCCTCAATACTCAATCCCCAATCCTCAACCCTCAATCCTCAACACTCAATCTTCAATCCTCAATCCTCAATCCTCAATCCTCAATCCTCAATCCTCAATCCTCAGTCATCAATCCTCAACCTTCAATAGTCAATCCTCAATCCTCAATCCTCAATCCTCAAACCTCAATCCTCAATCCTCAATCTTCAATCCTCAATACTCAATTTTCAATCCTCTAACCTCAATCCTCAATCCTCAATCCTCATTCTTCAATCCTCAATACCCAATCCTCAATCTTCAATCCTCAATCCTCAATCCTCAATTATCAATCCTCAATCCTCAGTCCTCAGTCCTTAAACCTCAATCCTCAACCCTCAGCCCTCATCCTCAATCCTCAATCCTCAATCCTCAATCCTCAATGTTCAATCCGCAATACCCAATCCTCAATCTTCAATCCTCAATGCTCAATCCTCAATCCTCAATTCTCAATCCTCAAACCTCAGTCCTCAGTCCTCAAACCTCAACCCTCAACCCTCAGCCCTCATCGTCAACTCTCAATCCTCAATCCTCAATCCTCAATCTTCAATCCTCAATACTCAATCTTCAATCCACAATCCTCAATCTTCAATCCTCAATACTCAATCTTCAATCCTCAATCCTCAATCCTCAATACTCAATCCTCAATCCTCAGTGCTCAATCCTCAATCTTCAACCACAATACTCAATCTTCAATCCTCAATCCTCAATCCTCAATCCTCAATCCTCATTCTTCAATCCTCAATACCCAATCCTCAACCTTCAATCCTCAATCCTCAATCCCCAATTCTCAATCCTCAATCCTCAGTCCTCAGACCTCAAACATCAATACTCAACCGTCAGTCCTCGTCCTCAATCCTCAACACTCAATTCTCAATCCTCAATCTTCAATCATCAATACTCAATATTCAATCCTCAATCTTCAATCCTCAATCCTCAATCCTCAATCCTCAATATTCAACACACAACCCTCAACCACCGATCCTCAATACTCAACCATCAATCATCAATTCCTAATACTCAACAGAGTATTCTGAATTCTCATGGTTCAATACTCAATCCACAATATTCAATAATCAAATCTCAATCCTCAAACATCAATTCTCAACACTCATTCATCAACACTCAGTCCACTCTTTTCAATCCTCCATCCTCAACCCTCAATCCTCAAGCGTCAATCCTCAATCCTCAATCCTCAACCCTCAATCCTCAGTCCTTAAACCTCAATCCCGAATCCTCAATCCTGAATCCTCAATCTTTAGCCCTCAGTTCTCAACAATCAATTGTCAATCCTCAATCCTCAATCCTCCATAGAATATCCTCAATTCACAGTTTTCAATACTCAATCCCCATTCTTCAATCTTCAAATCTCAATCCACAAACATCAATTCCCATCACTCAACCCTCAACACTGAGTCCTCAATCTTCAATCCTCAACCCTCAATTCTCAACCTTCAATCCTCAATACTCAATCTTCAATCCTCAATTCTCAATCCTCAATCCTCAATCCTCAGACCTCAAACATCAATACTCAAACCTCAGACATCGTCCTCAATCCACAACCCTCAATCCTCAATCCTCAATCTTCAATCATCAATATTCAATCTTCAATCCTCAATCCTCAATCTTCGATACTCAATCCTCAATCCTCAATGTTCAATCCTCAGTACCCAGTCCTCAATGTTCAATCCTCAATCCTCAATCCTCAGTCCTCAATTCTCAAACCTCAATCCTCAGTCCTCAGTCCTCAAACCTCAATCCTCAACACACAGCCCTCATCGTCAATTCTCAATCCTCAATCCTCAATCTTCAATCTTCAATTCTCGATACTCAATCTTCAATCCACAATTATCAATCTTCAATCCTCAATACTCAATCTTCAACCGTCAATCCTCAATCCTGAATCCTCAGTCCTCAATCTTCAATCCTCAATACCCAATCCTCAATCTTGAATCCTCAATAGTCAATCCCCAATTCTCAATCCTCAATCCTCAATCTTCAATCTTCAATTCTCGATACTCAATCTTCACTCCACAATTATCAATCTTCAATCCTCAATACTCAATATTCAATCTTCAATCCTCAATCCTCAATCCTCGATACTCAACCCTCAATCCTCAATGTTCTATCCTCAATACCCAATCCTCAATCTTCAATCTTCAATCCTCAATCCTCAATCCTGAATCCTCAATCCTCAATCTTCAATCCTCAATCCACAATCCTCAATCTTCAATCCTCAATACTCAATCTTCAATCCTCGATCCTCAATCCTAAATCCTCAGTCCTCATTCTTCAATCCTCAATACCCATCCTCAATCTTCAATCCTCAATCCTCAATCCTCAATTCTCAATCCTCAATCCTCAATCCTCAGACCTCAAACATCAATACTCAAACCTCAGACATCGTCCTCAATCCACAACCCTCAATCCTCAATCCTCAATCTTCAATCATCAATATTCAATCTTCAAACCTCAATCCTCAATCTTCGATACTCAATCCTCAATCCTCAATGTTCAATCCTCAATACCCAATCCTCAATCTTCAATCCTCAATCCTCAATCCTCAGTCCTCAATTCTCAATCCTCAATCCTCAGTCCTCAGTCCTCAAACCTCAATCCTCAACCCACAGCCCTCATCGTCAATTCTCAATCCTCAATCCTCAATCCTCAATCTTCAATTCTCGATACTCAATCTTCAATCCACAATTATCAATCTTCAATCCTCAATACTCAATCTTCAATCCTCAATCCTCAATCCTGAATCCTCAGTCCTCAATCTTCAATCCTCAATACCCAATCCTCAATCTTGAATCCTCAATAGTCAATCCCCAATTCTCAATCCTCAATCCTCAATAATCATTCTTCAAACCTCTATCCTCAGTCCTCAAACCTCAATTCTGAATCCTCAATCCTGAATCCTCAATCTTCAGCCGTCAGTCCTCAACAATCAGTTGTCAATCCTCAATCCTCAATAGAATATCCTCAATTCACGGTTTTCAATACTCAATACTCAATCTGCAATCTTAAAACCTTTATCCACAAACATCAATTCTCATCACTGAACCGACAACACTCAGTCCTCAATGTTCATTACTCAATCTTCAATCCTCAATCCTCAATCCTCAGTCCTCAATTCTCAATCCTCAATCCTCAGTCCTCAGTCCTCAGTCCTCGAACCTCAATCCTCAACCCACAGCCCTCATCGTCAATTCTCAATCCTCAATCCTCAATCTTCAATCTTCAATTCTCGATACTCAATCTTCAATCCACAATTATCAATCTTCAATCCTCAATACTCAATATTCAATCTTCAATCCTCAATCCTCAATCCTCGATACTCAATCCTCAATCCACAGTCCTCAATCCTCAATCCTCAATCCTCAATCCTCAATCTTCAATCCTCAATACTCAATCTTCAATCCTCAATCCTCAATTCTCAATCGTCATTACTCAATCCTCAATCGTCAATCCTCAATCCCCAATCCTCAATCTTCAATCCTCAAACCTCAATCCTCAATCCTCAATCTTCAATCCTCAATACTCAACCTTCAATCCTCAATCCTCAATCCTCAATCCTCAATCCTCATTCTTTAATCCTCAATACCCATTCCTCAATCTTCAATCCTCAATCCTCAATGCTCAATCCTCAATCCTCAATCCTCAGACGTCAAACATCAATACTCAACCCTCAGTCCTCGTGCTCAATCCACAGCCCTCAATCCTCAATCCTCAATCTTCAATCATCAATATTCAATATTCAGTCCTCAATCCTCAGTCCTCTATCCTCAATCCTCAATCCTCAACGTTCAATCCGCAATACCCAATCCTCAATCTTCAATCCTCAATAATCAATCCTCAATCCTCAATCCTCAATCCTCAATCCACAATCCTCAATCCTCAGACCTCAAACCTCAATCCCGAATCCTCAATCCTGAATCCTCAGCCTTCAGACCTAAATCCTCGACAATCAGTTGTCAATTCACAATCTTCAATAGAATATCCTCAATTCACAGTTTTCAATACTCAATACTCAATCTGCAATCTTCAAACCTCTATCCACAAACATCAATTCTCATCACTGAACCCTCAACACTCAGTCCTCAATGTTCAATACTCAATCTTCAATCCACAATCCTCAATCGTCAATCTTCGATCCTCAATACTCAATCTTCAATCCTCTATCCTCAATCCTCAATCCTCAATCCTCATTCTTCAATCCTCAATCCTCAATCCTCAGACGTCAAACATCAATACTCAACCCTCAGTCTTCGTGCTCAATCCACAGCCCTCAATCCTCAATCCTCAATCTTCAATCATCAATATTCAATCTTCAGTCCTCAATCCTCAGTCCTCTATCCTCAATCCTCAATCCTCAACGTTCAGTCCGCAATACCCAATCCTCAATCTTCAATCCTCAATAATCAATCCTCAATCCTCAATCCTCAATCCTCAATCCTCAATCCTCAATCCTCAGTCCTCAAACCTCAATCCTGAATACTCAATCCTGAATCCTCAGTCTTCAGACCTAAATCCTCGACAATCAGTTGTCAATTCACAATCCTGAATAGAATATCCTCAATTCACAGTTTTCAATACTCAATACTCAATCTGCAATCTTCAAACCTTTATCCACAAACATCAATTCTCATCACTCAACCCTCAACACTCAGTCCTCAATCTTCAATCCTCAACCCTCAATACTCAACCTTCAATCCTCAATACTCAATCCTCAATCCTCAATTCTCAAACCTCAATCCTCAATCCGCAGACCTCAGACATCAATACTCAACCCTCAGACATCGTCCTCAATCAACAACCCTCAATCCTCAATCCTCAATCTTCAATCATCAATATTCAATCTTCAATCCTCAATCCTCAATCCTCGATACTCAATCCTCAATCCTCAATGTTCAATACTCAATACCCAATCCTCAATCTTCAATCCTCAATCCTCAATCCTCAGTCCTCAATTCTCAATCCTCAATCCTCAGTCCTCAGTCCTCAAACCTCAATCCTCAAACATCAATTCTCAACACTCATTCCTCAACACTCAGTCCACTCTTTTCAATCCTCCATCCTCAACCCTCAATCCTCAAGCGTCAATCCTCAATCCTCGATCCTCAACCCTCAATCCTCAGTCCTTAAACATCAATCCCGAATCCTCAATCCTGAATCCTCAATCTTTAGCCCTCAGTCCTCAACAATCAATTGTCAATCCTCAATCCTCAATAGAATATCCTCAATTCACAGTTTTCAATACTCAATCCCCATTCTTCAATCTTCAAATCTCAATCCACAAACATCAATTAACATCACTCAACCCTCAACACTAAGTCCTCAATCTTCAATCCTCAACCCTCAATTCTCAACCTTCAATGCTCAATACTCAATCTTCAATCCTCAATTCTCAATCCTCAATCCTCAATCCTGAGACCTCAAACATCAATACTCAAACATCAGACATCGTCCTCAATCCACAACCCTCAATCCTCAATCCTCAATCTTCAATCATCAATATTCAATCTTCAACCCTCAATCCTCAATCTTCGATACTCAATCCTCAATCCTCAATGTTCAATCCTCAATACCCAATCCTCAATCTTCAATCCTCAATCCTCAATCCTCAGTCCTCAATTCTCAATCCTCAATCCTCAGTCCTCAGTCCTCAAACCTCAATCCTCAACCCACAGCCCTCATCGTCAATTCTCAATCCTCAATCCTCAATCTTCAATCTTCAATTCTCGATACTCAATCTTCAATCCACAATTATCAATCTTCAATCCTCAATACTCAATCTTCAATCCTCAATCCTCAATCCTGAATCCTCAGTCCTCAATCTTCAATCGTCAATACCCAATCCTCAATCTTGAATCCTCAATAGTCAATACCCAATTCTCAATCCTCAATCCTCAATAATCATTCTTCAATCCTCTATCCTCAGTCCTCAAACCTCAATTCTGAATCCTCAATCCTGTATCCTCAATCTTCAGCCCTCAGTCCTCAACAATCAGTTGACAATCCCCAATCCTCAATAGAATATCCTCAATTCACAGTTTTCAATACTCAATACTCAATCTGCAATCTTAAAACCTCTATCCACAAACATCAATTCTCATCACTGAACCCACAACACTCAGTCCTCAATGTTCAATACTCAATCTTCAATCCTCAATCCTCAATCCTCAGTCCTCAATTCTCAATCCTCGATCCTCAGTCCTCAGTCCTCAGTCCTCGAACCTCAATCCTCAACCCACAGCCCTCATCGTCAATTCTCAATCCTCAATCCTCAATCTTCAATCTTCAATTCTCGATACTCAATCTTCAATCCACAATTATCAATATTCAATCCTCAATACTCAATCCTCAATCCTCAATCCTGAATCCTCAATCCTCAATCCTCAATCCTCAATGTTCAATCCGCAATACCCAATCCTCAATCTTCAATCCTCAATGCTCAATGCTCAATCCTCAATTCTCAATCCTCAAACCTCAGTCCTCAGTCCTCAAACCTCAACCCTCAACCCTCAGCCCTCATCGTCAATTCTCAGTCCTCAATCCTCAATCCTCAATCTTCAATCCTCAATACTCAATCTTCAATCCACAATCCTCAATATTCAATCCTCAATACTCAATCTTCAATCCTCAATCCTCAATCCTCAATACTCAATCCTCAATCCTCAGTGCTCAATCCTCAATCTTCAACCACAATACTCAATCTTCAATCCTCGATCCTCAATCCTAAATCCTCAGTCCTCATTCTTCAATCCTCAATACCCAATCCTCAATCTTCAATCCTCAATCCTCAATCCTCAATTCTGAATCCGCAATCCTCAATTTTCAGACCTCAAACGTCAATACTCAACCCTCAGTCCTCGTCCTCAATCCACAACCCTCAATCCTCAATCCTCAACCTTCAATCATCAATATTCTACCTTCAATCCTCAACCCTCAATCCTCGATCCTCAATCCTCAATCCTCAATGTTCAATCCTCAATACCCAATCCTCAATCTTCAATCCTCAATTCTCAATCCTCAATCCTCAGTCCTCAGACCTCAAACCTCAATCCTCAACCCTCAGCCCTCATCGTCAATCCTCAAACCTCAATCCTCAATCCTCAATCCTCAATCCACAGTCCTCAATCCTCAATCCTCAATCCTCAATCCTCAATCTTCAATCCTCAATACTCAATCTTCAATCCTCAATCCTCAATTCTCAATCGTCATTACTCAATCCTCAATCGTCAATCCTCAATCCCCAATCCTCAATCTTCAATCCTCAAACCTCAATCCTCAATCCTCAATCTTCAATCCTCAATACTCAACCTTCAATCCTCAATCCTCAATCCTCAATCCTCAATCCTCATTCTTCAATCCTCAATACCCATTCCTCAATCTTCAATCCTCAATCCTCAATGCTCAATCCTCAATCCTCAATCCTCAGACGTCAAACATCAATACTCAACCCTCAGTCCTCGTGCTCAATCCACAGCCCTCAATCCTCAATCCTCAATCTTCAATCATCAATATTCAATATTCAGTCCTCAATCCTCAGTCCTCTATCCTCAATCCTCAATCCTCAACGTTCAATCCGCAATACCCAATCCTCAATCTTCAATCCTCAATAATCAATCCTCAATCCTCAATCCTCAATCCTCAATCCACAATCCTCAATCCTCAGACCTCAAACCTCAATCCCGAATCCTCAATCCTGAAGCCTCAGCCTTCAGACCTAAATCCTCGACAATCAGTTGTCAATTCACAATCTTCAATAGAATATCCTCAATTCACAGTTTTCAATACTCAATACTCAATCTGCAATCTTCAAACCTCTATCCACAAACATCAATTCTCATCACTGAACCCTCAACACTCAGTCCTCAATGTTCAATACTCAATCTTCAATCCACAATCCTCAATCGTCAATCTTCGATCCTCAATACTCAATCTTCAATCCTCTATCCTCAATCCTCAATCCTCAATCCTCATTCTTCAATCCTCAATCCTCAATCCTCAGACGTCAAACATCAATACTCAACCCTCAGTCTTCGTGCTCAATCCACAGCCCTCAATCCTCAATCCTCAATCTTCAATCATCAATATTCAATCTTCAGTCCTCAATCCTCAGTCCTCTATCCTCAATCCTCAATCCTCAACGTTCAATCCGCAATACCCAATCCTCAATCTTCAATCCTCAATAATCAATCCTCAATCCTCAATCCTCAATCCTCAATCCTCAATCCTCAATCCTCAATCCTCAGTCCTCAAACCTCAATCCTGAATACTCAATCCTGAATCCTCAGTCTTCAGACCTAAATCCTCGACAATCAGTTGTCAATTCACAATCCTGAATAGAATATCCTCAATTCACAGTTTTCAATACTCAATACTCAATCTCCAATCTTCAAACATCTATCCACAAACATCAATTCTCATCACTGAACCCTCAACACTCAGTCCTCAATGTTCAATACTCAATCTTCAATCCACAATCCTCAATCGTCAATCTTCAATCCTCAATCCTCAATCCTGAATCCTCAATCCTCAATCCTCAATCCTCAATCCTCAATCCTCAATCCTCAATCTTCAATCCTCAATACTCAGTCTTCAATCCTCGATCCTCAATCCTAAATCCTCAGTCCTCATTCTTCAATCCTCAATACCCAATCCTCAATCTTCAATCCTCAATCCTCAATCCTCTATTCTCAATCCTCAATCCTCAATCTTCAGACCTCAAACATAAATACTCAACCCTCAGTCCTCGTCCTCAATCCACAACCCTCAATCCTCAATCCTCAATCTTCAATCATCAATATTCAATCTTAAATCCTCAACCCTCAATTCTCGACCCTCAATCCTCAATCCTCAATGTTCAATACTCAATACCCAATCTTCAATATTCAATCCTCAATCCTCAATCCTCAATCCTCAATTCTCAATCCTCAATCCTCAGTCCTCAGGCCTCAAACCTCAACCCTCAACCCTCAGCCCTCATCGTCAATTCTCAATCCTCAATCATCAATCCTCAATCTTCAATACTCAATACTCAATCTTCAATCCACAATCCTCAATATTCAATCCTCAATACTCAATCTTCAATCCTCAATCCTCAATCCTCAATACTCAATCCTCAATCCTCAGCCCTCAATCCTCAATCTTCAACCTCAATACTCAATCTTCAATCCTCAATCCTCAATCCTCAATCCTCAATCCTCAATCCTCATTCTTCAATCCTGAATACCCAATCCTCAATCTTCAATCCTCAATCCTCAATCCACAATTCTCAATCCTCAATCCTCAATCCTCAGACCTCAAACATCAATACTCAACCCTCAGTCCTCGTCCTCAATCCTGAATCCTCAATCCTGAATCCTCAATCTTCAGACCTCAGTCCTCAACAATCAGTTGTCAATTCTCAATCCTCAATAGAATATCATCAATTCACAGTTTTCAATACGCAATACTCAATCTGAAATCTTTAAATCTCTATCCACAAACACCAATTCTCATCACTCAACCCTCAACGCTCAGTCCCCAATCCTCAATCTTCAATCCTCAATCCACAATCCTCAATCCTCAATCCTCAACCCTCAATCCTCAATCCTCAATCTTCAATCCTCAGTCCTCAATACTCAATCCTCAATCCTCAATCTTCAATCCTCAATCCTCAGTCCTCAAACCTCAATTCTGAATCCTCAATCCTGAATCCTCAATTTTCAGACCTCAGTCCTCAACAATCAGTTGTCAACCCTGAATCCTCAATAGAATATCCTCAATTCACAGTTTTCGATACTCAATACACAATCTGCAATCTTCAAACCTTTATCCACAAACATCAATTCTCATCACTCAACCCTCAACACTCAGTCCTCAATCTTCAATCCTCAACCCTCAATACTCAACCTTCAATCCTCAATACTCAATCCTCAATCCTCAATTCTCAAACCTCAATCCTCAATCCGCAGACCTCAGACATCAATACTCAACCCTCAGACATCGTCCTCAATCAACAACCCTCAATCCTCAATCCTCAATCTTCAATCATCAATATTCAATCTTCAATCCTCAATCCTCAATCCTCGATACTCAATCCTCAATCCTCAATGTTCAATACTCAATACCCATTCCTCAATCTTCAATCCTCAATCCTCAATCCTCAGTCCTCAATTCTCAATCCTCAATCCTCAGTCCTCAGTCCTCAAACCTCAATCCTCAACCCACAGCCCTCATCGTCAATTCTCAATCCTCAATCCTCAATCTTCAATCTTCAATTCTCGATACTCAATCTTCAATCCACAATTATCAATCTTCAATCCTCAATACTCAATCTTCAATCCTCAATCCTCAATCCTGAATCCTCAGTCCTCAATCTTCAATCCTCAATACCCAATCCTCAATCTTGAATCCTCAATAGTCAATCCCCAATTCTCAATCCTCAATCCTCAATAATCATTCTTCAATCCTCTATCCTCAGTCCTCAAACCTCAATACTGAATCCTCAATCCTGAATCCTCAATCTTCAGCACTCAGTCCTCAACAATCAGTTGACAATCCTCAATCCTCAATAGAATATCCTCAATTCACAGTTTTCAATACTCAATACTCAATCTGCAATCTTAAAACCTCTATCCACAAACATCAATTCTCATCACTGAACCCACAACACTCAGTCCTCAATGTTCAATACTCAATCTTCAATCCTCAATCCTCCATCCTCAGTCCTCAATTCTCAATCCTCAATCCTCAGTCCTCAGTCCTCAGTCCTCGAACCTCAATCCTCAACCCACAGCCCTCATCGTCAATTCTCAATCCTCAATCCTCAATCTTCAATCTTCAATTCTCGATACTCAATCTTCAATCCACAATTATCAATCTTAAATCCTCAATACTCAATATTCAATCTTCAATCCTCAATCCTCAATCCTCGATACTCAATCCTCAATCCTCAATGTTCAATCCTCAATACCCAATCCTCAACCTTCAATCTTCAATCCTCAATCCTCAATCCTGAATCCTCAATCCTCAATCCTCAATCCTCAATCCACAATCCTCAATCTTCAATCCTCAATACTCAACCTTCAATCCTCGATCCTCAATCCTAAATCCTCAGTCCTCATTCTTCAATCCTCAATACCCATCCTCAACCTTCAATCCTCAATCCTCAATCCCCAATTCTCAATCCTCAATCCTCAATCCTCAGACCTCAAACATCAATACTCAACCGTCAGTCCTCGTCCTCAATCCTCAACACTCAATTCTCAATCCTCAATCTTCAATCATCAATACTCAATATTCAATCCTCAATCTTCAATCCTCAATCCTCAATCCTCAATCCTCAATATTCAACACACAACCCTCAACCACCGATCCTCAATACTCAACCATCAATCCCCAATTCCTAATACTCAACAGAGTATTCTGAATTCTCATGGTTCAATACTCAATCCACAATATTCAATAATCAAATCTCAATCCTCAAACATCAATTCTCAACACTCATTCCTCAACACTCAGTCCACTCTTTTCAATCCTCCATCCTCAACCCTCAATCCTCAAGCGTCAATCCTCAATCCTCAGTCCTTAAACCTCAATCCCGAATCCTCAATCCTGAATCCTCAATCTTTAGCCCTCAGTCCTCAACAATCAATGGTCAATCCTCAATCCTCAATAGAATATCCTCAATTCACAGTTTTCAATACTCAATCCCCATTCTTCAATCTTCAAATCTCAATCCACAAACATCAATTCCCATCACTCAACCCTCAACACTAAGTCCTCAATCTTCAATCCTCAACCCTCAATTCTCAACCTTCAATCCTCAATACTCAATCTTCAATCCTCAATTCTCAATCCTCAATCCTCAATCCTCAGACCTCAAACATCAATACTCAAACCTCAGACATCGTCCTCAATCCACAACCCTCAACCCTCAATCCTCAATCTTCAATCATCAATATTCAATCTTCAATCCTCAATCCTCAATCTTCGATACTCAATCCTCAATCCTCAATGTTCAATCCTCAGTACCCAATCCTCAATGTTCAATCCTCAATCCTCAATCCTCAGTCCTCAATTCTCAATCCTCAATCCTCAGTCCTCAGTCCTCAAACCTCAATCCTCAACCCACAGCCCTCATCGTCAATTCTCAATCCTCAATCCTCAATCTTCAATCTTCAATTCTCGATACTCAATCTTCAATCCACAATTATCAATTTTCAATCCTCAATACTCAATCTTCAACCGTCAATCCTCAATCCTGAATCCTCAGTCCTCAATCTTCAATCCTCAATACCCAATCCTCAATCTTGAATCCTCAATAGTCAATCCCCAATTCTCAATCCTCAATCCTCAATCTTCAATCTTCAATTCTCGATACTCAATCTTCAATCCACAATTATCAATCTTCAATCCTCAATACTCAATATTCAATCTTCAATCCTCAATCCTCAATCCTCGATACTCAATCCTCAATCCTCAATGTTCAATCCTCAATACCCAATCCTCAATCTTCAATCTTCAATCCTCAATCCTCAATCCTGAATCCTCAATCCTCAATCCTCAATCCTCAATCCACAATCCTCAATCTTCAATCCTCAATACTCAATCTTCAATCCTCGATCCTCAATCCTAAATCCTCAGTCCTCATTCTTCAATCCTCAATACCCATCCTCAATCTTCAATCCTCAATCCTCAATCGTCAATTCTCAATCCTCAACCCTCAATCCTCAGACCTCAAACATCAATACTCAAACCTCAGACATCGACCTCAATCCACAACCCTCAATCCTCAATCCTCAATCTTCAGTCATCAATATTCAATCTTCAAACCTCATTCCTCAATCTTCGATACTCAATCCTCAATCCTCAATGTTCAATCCTCAATACCCAATCCTCAATCTTCAATCCTCAATCCTCAATCCTCAGTCCTCAATTCTCAATCCTCAATCCTCAGTCCTCAGTCCTCAAACCTCAATCCTCAACCCACAGCCCTCATCGTCAATTCTCAATCCTCAATCCTCAATCTTCAATCTTCAATTCTCGATACTCAATCTTCAATCCACAATTATCAATCTTCAATCCTCAATACTCAATGTTCAATCCTCAATCCTCAATCCTGAATCCTCAGTCCTCAATCTTCAATCCTCAATACCCAATCCTCAATCTTGAATCCTCAATAGTCAATCCCCAATCCTCAATCCTCAATCCTCAATACTCAGTCTTCAATCCTCGATCCTCAATCCTAAATCCTCAGTCCTCATTCTTCAATCCTCAATACCCAATCCTCAATCTTCAATCCTCAATCCTCAATCCTCTATTCTCAATCCTCAATCCTCAATCTTCAGACCTCAAACATAAATACTCAACCCTCAGTCCTCGTCCTCAATCCACAACCCTCAATCCTCAATCCTCAAACTTCAATCATCAATATTCAATCTTCAATCCTCAACCCTCAATTCTCGACCCTCAATCCTCAATCCTCAATGTTCAATACTCAATACCCAATCCTCAATATTCAATCCTCAATCCTCAATCCTCAATCCTCAATTCTCAATCCTCAATCCTCAGTCCTCAGGCCTCAAACCTCAACCCTCAACCCTCAGCCCTCATCGTCAATTCTCAATCCTCAATCATCAATCCTCAATCTTCAATCCTCAACCCTCAATCGTCAGTCTTCAAACCTCAATACTCAATCTTCAATTCTCAACCCTCAATCCTCAATCCTCAATCCTCATTCTTCAATCCTCAATACCCAATCCTAAATCTTCAGCACTTAATCCTCAATCCTCAATTCTCAATCCTCAATCGTCAGTCCTCAGTCCTCAAACCTCAATACTCAACCCTCAGCCCTCATCCTCAATCCTCAATCCTCAATCCTCAATCCTCAATCTTCAATCCTCGATACACAATCTTCAATCCTCAATCCTCAGTCCTCAAACATCAATTCTGAATCCTCAATCCTGAATCCTCAATCTTCAGACCTCACTCCTCAACAACCAGTTGTCAACCCTGAATCATCAATAGAATATCCTCAATTCACAGTTTTCAATACTCAATACTCAATCTGCAATCTTCAAACCTCTATCCACAAACATCAATTCTCATCACTCAACCCTCAACACTCAGTCCTCAATGTTCAACCCTCAATCCTCAATTCTCAACCTTCAATCCTCAATACTCCATCTTTAATCCTCAATCCTCAGTCCTCAATCTTCAATCCTCAGTCCTCAATACTCAATCCAAAAATCCTCAATCCTCAATCCTCAATCATCAATCTTCAATCACCAATATTCAATCTTCAATCCTCAACCCTCAATCCTCGACCCTCAATCCTCAATCCTCAATCCTCAATCCTCAGTCCTCATTCTTCAATCCTCAATACCCAATCCTCAATCTTGAGTCCTCAATCGTCAATCCTCAATTCTCAATCCTCAATCCTGAATAATCATTATTCAATCCTCTATCCACAGTCCTCAAACCTCAATTCTGAATCCTCAATCCTGAATCCTCAATCTTCAGCCCTCAGTCCTCAACAATCAGTTGACAATCCTCAATCCTCAATAGAATATCCTCAATTCACAGTTTTCAATACACAATACACATTCTGCAATCTTCAAACCTCTATCCACAAACATCAATTCTCGTCACTGAACCCACAACACCCAGTCCTCAATGTTCAATACTCAATCTTCAATCCACAATCCTCAATCGTCAATCTTCAATCCTCATTACTCAATCTTCAATCCTCTATCCTCAATCCTCAATCCTCAATCCTCATTCTTCAATCCTCAATACCCAATCCTCAATCTTCAATCCTCAATCCTCAATCCTCATTTCCCAATCCTCAATCCTCAGTCCTCAGTCCTTAAACCTCAAACTTCAACCCTCAGACCTCATCCTCAATCCTCAATCCTCTATCCTCAATCCTCAATCTTCAATCCTCAATACTCAATCTTCAACCTTCAATCATCAATATTCTACCTTCAATCCTCAACCCTCAATCCTCGATCCTCAATCCTCAATCCTCAATGTTCAATCCTCAATACCCAATCCTCAATCTTCAATCCTCAATTCTCAATCCTCAATCCTCAGTCCTCAGACCTCAAACCTCAATCCTCAACCCTCAGCCCTCATCGTCAATCCTCAAACCTCAATCCTCAATCCTCAATCCTCAATCCACAGTCCTCAATCCTCAATCCTCAATCCTCAATCCTCAATCTTCAATCCTCAATACTCAATCTTCAATCCTCAATCCTCAATTCTCAATCGTCATTACTCAATCCTCAATCGTCAATCCTCAATCCCCAATCCTCAATCTTCAATCCTCAATCCTCAATCCTCAATCCTCAATCCTCAAACCTCAATCCTCAATCCTCAATCTTCAATCCTCAATACTCAACCTTCAATCCTCAATCCTCAATCCTCAATCCTCAATCCTCATTCTTCAATCCTCAATACCCATTCCTCAATCTTCAATCCCCAATCCTCAATGCTCAATCCTCAATCCTCAATCCTCAGACGTCAAACATCAATACTCAACCCTCAGTCCTCGTGCTCAATCCACAGCCCTCAATCCTCAATCCTCAATCTTCAATCATCAATATTCAATCTTCAGTCCTCAATCCTCAGTCCTCTATCCTCAATCCTCAATCCTCAACGTTCAATCCGCAATACCCATTCCTCAATCTTCAATCCTCAATAATCAATCCTCAATCCTCAATCCTCAATCCTCAATCCTCGATACTCAATCCTCAATCCTCAATGTTCAATCCTCAATACCCAATCCTCAACCTTCAATCTTCAATCCTCAATCCTCAATCCTCAATCCTCAATCCTGAATCCTCAATCCTCAATCCTCAATCCTCAATCCACAACCCTCAATCTTCAATCCTCAATACTCAACCTTCAATCCTCGATCCTCAATCCTAAATCCTCAGTCCTCATTCTTCAATCCTCAATACCCATCCTCAATCTTCAATCCTCAATCCTCAATCCTCAATTCTCAATCCTCAATCCTCAATTCTCAATCCTCAATCCTCAATCCTCAGACCTCAAACATCAATACTCAAACCTCAGACATCGTCCACAATCCACAACCCTCAATCCTCAATCCTCAATCCTCAATCTTCAATCATCAATATTCAACCTTCAATCCTCAATCCTCAATCTTCGATACTCAATCCTCAATCCTCAATGTTCAATCCTCAATACCCAATCCTCAATCTTCAATCCTCAATCCTCAACCCTCAGTCCTCAATTCTCAATCCTCAATCCTCAGTCCTCAGTCCTCAAACCTCAATCCTCAACCCACAGCCCTCATCGTCAATTCTCAATCCTCAATCCTCAATCTTCAATCTTCAATTCTCGATACTCAATCTTCAATCCACAATTATCAATCTTCAATCCTCAATACTCAATCTTCAATCCTCAATCCTCAATCCGGAATCCTCAGTCCTCAATCTTCAATCGTCAATACCCAATCCTCAATCTTGAATCCTCAATAGTCAATCCCCAATTCTCAATCCTCAATCCTCAATAATCATTCTTCAATCCTCTATCCTCAGTCCTCAAACCTCAATTCTGAATCCTCAATCCTGTATCCTCAATCTTCAGCCCTCAGTCCTCAACAATCAGTTGACAATCCCTAATCCTCAATAGAATATCCTCAATTCACAGTTTTCAATACTCAATACTCAATCTGCAATCTTAAAACCTCTATCCACAAACATCAATTCTCATCACTCAACCCTCAACACTCAGTCCTCAACGTTCAATCCTCAATCCTCAATCCACAATACTCAATCTTTAATCCTCAATCCTCAATCCTCAATACTCAATCTTCAATCCTCTGTCCACGATCCTCAATCTTCAATCCTCAATACTCAATCTTCAATCCTCAATCCTCAATCCTCAATCCTCAGTCCTCATTCTTCAATCCTCAATACCCAATCCTCAATCTTGAATCCTCAATCGTCAATCCTCAATTCTCAATCCTCAATCCTGAATAATCATTCTTCAATCCTCTATCCACAGTCCTCAAACCTCAATTCTGAATCCTCAATCCTGAATCCTCAATCTTCAGCCCTCTGTCCTCAACAATCAGTAGACAATCCTCAATCCTCAATAGAATATCCTCAATTCACAGTTTTCAATACACAATACACATTCTGCAATCTTCAAACCTCTATCCACAAACATCAATTCTCATCACTGAACCCACAACACCCAGTCCTCAATGTTCAATACTCACTCTTCAATCCACAATCCTTAATCGTCAATCTTCGATCCTCAATACTCAATCTTCAATCCTCTATCCTCAATCCTCAATCCTCAATCCCCATTCTTCAATCCTCAATACCCAATCCTCAATCTTCTATCCTCAATCCTCAATCCTCAATTCTCAATCCTCAATCCTCAGTCCTCAGTCCTTAAACCTCAATCCTCAACCCTCAGCCCTCATCCTCAATCCTCAATCCTCAATTCTCAATCCTCAATCTTCAATCCTCAATACTCTACGTTCAATCCTCAATCCTCAATCCCCAGTCCTCAAACCTCAATTCAGAATCCTCAATCCTGAATCCTCAATCTTCGGCCCTCAGTCCTCAACAATCAGGTGACAGTCCTCAATCCTCAATAGAATATCCTCAATTCACAGTTTTCAATACACAATACTCAATCTGCAAACTTCAAACCTCTATCCACAAACATCAATTCTCATCACTCAACCCTCAACACTCAGTCCTCAATGTACAACCCTCAATCCTCAATTCTCAACCTTCAATCCTCAATACTCAATCTCTATTCCTCAATCCTCAATCCTCAATCTTCAATCCTCAGTCCTCAATACTCAATCCTCAATCCTCAATCCTCAATCCTCAATCATCAATCCTCAAACTTCAATACTCAATCCTCAATCCTCAATAGTCAATCCTCAATCCTCAATCATGAATCCTCAATCTTCAATCCTCAACACTCAATCTTTAATGATCAATCCTCAATCCTCAATCTTCAATCCTCAATCCTCAATCCTGAATCCTCAATCCTCAATCCTCAATCCTCAATCCTCAATCCTCAATCCTCAATCCTCAATCTTCAATCCTCAATACTCAGTCTTCAATCCTCGATCCTCAATCCTAAATCCTCAGTCCTCATTCTTCAATCCTCAATACCCAATCCTCAATCTTATATCCTCAATCCTCAATCCTCTATTCTCAATCCTCAATCCTCAATCTTCAGACCTCAAACATAAATACTCAACCCTCAGTCCTCGTCCTCAATCCACAACACTCAATCCTCAATCCTCAATCTTCAATCATCAATATTCAATCTTCAACCCTCAAACCTCAATTCTCAACCCTCAATCCTCAATCCTCAATGTTCAATACTCAATACCCAATCCTCAATATTCAATCCTCAATCCTCAATCCTCAATCCTCAATTCTCAATCCTCAATCCTCAGTCCTCAGGCCTAAAACCTCAACCCTCAACCCTCAGCCCTCATCGTCAATTCTCAATCCTCAATCATCAATCCTCAATCTTCAATCCTCAATACTCAATCTTCAATCCACAATCCTCAATCTTCAATCCTCAATACACAATCTTCAATCCTCAATCCTCAATCCTCAATACTCAATCCTCAATCCTCAGCCCTCAATCCTCAATCTTCAACCTCAATACTCAATCTTCAATCCTCAATCCTCAATCCTCAATCCTCAATCCTCAATCCTCATTCTTCAATCCTGAATACCCAATCCTCAATCTTCAATCCTCAATCCTCAATCCCCAATTCTCAATCCTCAATCCTCAATCCTCAGACCTCAAACATCAATACTCAACCCTCAGTCCTCGTCCTCAATCCTGAATCCTCAATCCTGAATCCTCAATCTTCAGACCTCAGTCCTCAACAATCAGTTGTCAATTCTCAATCCTCAATAGAATATCATCAATTCACAGTATTCAATACCCAATACTCAATCTGAAATCTTTAAATCTCTATCCACAAACACCAATTCTCATCACTCAACCCTCAACGCTCAGACCCCAATCCTCAATCTTCAATCCTCAATCCACAATCCGCAATCCTCAATCCTCATTCCTCAATCCTCAATCCTCAATCTTCAATCCTCAGTCCTCAATACTCAATCCTCAATCCTCAATCTTCAATCCTCAATCCTCAGTCCTCAAACCTCAATTCTGTATCCTCAATCCTGAATCCTCAATTTTCAGACCTCAGTCCTCAACAATCAGTTGACAACCCTGAATCCTCAATAGAATATCCTCAATTCACAGTTTTCAATACTCAATACACAATCTGCAATCTTCAAACCTCTATCCACAAACATCAATTCTCATCACTCAACCCTCAACACTCAGTCCTCAGCGTTCAATCCTCAATCCTCAATCCACAATCCTCAATCGTCAATCTTCAATCCTCAATCCCCAGTCCTCAATCTTCAATACTCAATGCTCAACCCTCAATCCTCAAACCTCAGTCCTCAATCCTCAATCCTCAAACCTCAAACCTCAAACCTCAACCGTCAGTCCTCGTCCTCAATCCTCAACACTCAATCCTCAATCCTCAATCTTCAATCATCAATACTCAATATTCAATCCTCAATCTTCAATCCTCAATCCTCAATCCTCAATCCTCAATATTCAACACACAACCCTCAACCACCGATCCTCAATACTCAACCATCAATCCTCAATTCCTAATACTCAATAGAGTATCCTGAATTTTCATGGTTCAATACTCAATCCACAATATTCAATAATCAAATCTCAATCCTCAAACATCAATTCTCAACACTCAATCCTCAACACTCAGTCCACTCTTTTCAATCCTCCATCCTCAACCCTCAATCCTCAAGCGTCAATCCTCAATCCTCAATACACAACCCTCAATCCTCAGTCCTTAAACCTCAATCCCGAATCCTCAATCCTGAATCCTCAATCTTTAGACCTCAGTCCTCAACAATCAATTGTCAACCCTCAATCCTCAATAGAATATCCTCAATTCACAGTCTTCAATACTCAATCCCCATTCTTCAATCTTCAAATCTCAATCCACAAACATCAATTCCCATCACTCAACCCTCAACACTAAGTCCTCAATCTTCAATCCTCAACCCTCAATACTCAACCTTCAATCCTCAATACTCAATCCTCAATCCTCAATTCTCAAACCTCAATCCTCAATCCGCAGACCTCAAACATCAATACTCAACCCTCAGACATCGTCCTCTATCCACAACCCTCAATCCTCAATCCCCAATCTTCAATCATCAATATTCAATCTTCAATCCTCAATCCTCAATCCTCGATACTCAATCCTCAATCCTCAATGTTCAATACTCAATACCCAATCCTCAATCTTCAATCCTCAATCCTCAATCCTCTGTCCTCAATTCTCAATCCTCAATCCTCAGTCCTCAGTCCTCAAACCTCAATCCTCAACCCACAGCCCTCATCGTCAATTCTCAATCCTCAATCCTCAATCTTCAATCTTCAATTCTCGATACTCAATCTGCAATCCACATTCCTCAATCTTCAATCCTCAATACTCAATCTTTAATCCTCAATCCTCAATCCTCAATACTCAATCCTCAATCCTCAGTCCTCAATCCTCAATCTTCAATCCTCAATACTCAATCTTCAGTCCTCAATCCTCAATCCTCAATCCTCAGTCCTCATTCTTCAATCCTCAATACCCAATCCTCAATCTTCAATCCTCAATGCTCAACCCTCAATTCTCAAACCTCAGTCCTCAATCCTCAATCCTCAAACCTCAAACCTCAAACCTCAACCGTCAGTCCTCGTCCTCAATCCTCAACACTCAATACTCAATCCTCAATCTTCAATCATCAATACTCAATATTCAATCCTCAATCTTCAATCCTCAATCCTCAATCCTCAATCCTCAATATTCAACACACAACCCTCAACCACCGATCCTCAATACTCAACAATCAATCCTCAATTCCTAATACTCAATAGAGTATCCTGAATTTTCATGGTTCAATACTCAATCCACAATATTCAATAATCAAATCTCAATCCTCAAACATCAATTCTCAACACTCAATCCTCAACACTCAGTCCACTCTTTTCAATCCTCCATCCTCAGCCCTCAATCCTCAAGCGTCAGTCCTCAATCCTCAATACTCAACCCTCAATCCTCAGTCCTTAAACCTCAATCCCGAATCCTCAATCCTGAATCCTCAATCTTTAGCCCTCAGTCCTCAACAATCAATTGTCAATCCTCAATCCTCAATAGAATATCCTCAATTCACAGTTTTCAATACTCAATCCCCATTCTTCAATCTTCAAATCTCAATCCACAAACATCAATTCCCATCACTCAACCCTCAACACTAAGTCCTCAATCTTCAATCCTCAACCCTCAATACTCAACCTTCAATCCTCAATACTCAATCCTCAATCCTCAATTCTCAAACCTCAATCCTCAATCCGCAGACCTCAAACATCAATACTCAACCCTCAGACATCGTCCTCAATCCACAAACCTCAATCCTCAATCCTCAATCTTCAATCATCAATATTCAATCTTCAATCCTCAATCCTCAATCCTCGATACTCAATCCTCAATCCTCAATATTCAATACTCAATACCCAATCCTCAATCTTCAATCCTCAATCCTCAATCCTCAGTCCTCAATTCTCAATCCTCAATCCTCAGTCCTCAGTCCTCAAACCTCAATCCTCAACCCACAGCCCTCATCGTCAATTCTCAATCCTCAATCCTCAATCTTCAATCTTCAATTCTCGATACCCAATCCTCAATCCTCAGTCCTCATTCTTCAATCCTCAATACCCAATCCTCAATCTTCAATACTCAATCGTCAATCCTCAACTCTCAATCCTCAATCCTCAATAATCATTATTCAATCCTCTATCCTCAGTCCTCAAACCTCAATTCTGAATCCTCAATCCTGAATCCTCAATCTTCAGCCCTCAGTCCTCAACAATCAGGTGTCAATCCTCAATCCTCAATAGAATATCCTCAATTCACAGTTTTCAATACACAATACTCAATCTGCAATCTTCATATCTCTATCCACAAAGATCAATCCTCATCACTCAACCCTTAACACTCAGTCCTCAATGTTTAATCCTCAATCCTCAATTCTCGATCTTCAATACTCAATACTCCATCTTTAATCCTCAATCCTCAATCCTCAATCTTCAATCCTCAGTCCTCAATACTCAATCTTCAATCCTCAATACTCCATCTTCAATCCTCAATCCTCAATCCTCAATCTTCAATCCTCAGTCCTCAATACTCAATCCTCAATCCCCAATGCTCAGTCTTCAATCCTCAATACTCAATCTTCAATCCTCAATCCTCAATCCTCAATCCTCAATCCTCAATCCTCATTCTTCAATCCTCAATACCCAATCCTCAATCTTCAATCCTCAAACCTCAATCCTCAATTCTCAATCCTCAATCCTCAATCCTCAGTCCTCAGTCCTCAAACCTCAATCCTCAACCCTCAGCCCCCATCCTCAATCCTCAATCCTTATTCCTCAGTCCTCAACCTTCAATCCTCAATACTCAATTTTCAATCCTCAATCCTCAATCCTCAATCCTCAATCCTAAAGCCTCAATCATCAATCCTCAATCTTCAATACTCAATCCTCAATCCTCAATCCTGTATCCTCAATGCTAAAGCATCAATCCTCAATACTCAATACTCAATAGAACATCCTGAATTCTCAGGATTCAATACTCAAACCTCAAAGCTCAAACCTCAGCCGGCATCCTCTATCCTCAATCCTCAATCGTCAAACCTCAACCTTCAATCCTCAACACTCAACCTTCAACACTCAAACCTCAATCCTCAGTCGTCAATCCGCAATCCTCAATCCTCAGTCATCAATCCTTAACCTTCAATACTCAATCCTCAATGCTCAATCCTCAAGCCACAATCCTCAACCGTCAGCCCTCGTCCTCAATCCTCAACTCTCAATACTCAATACTCAATCTTCAATCATCAATACTCAATCTTCAATCCTCAATACGCAATCCTCAATCTTCAATCCTCAATCCTCAATCCCCAATTCTCAATCCTCAATCCTCAACCCTCAGACCTCAAACTTCAATACTCAACCCTCAGTCCTCGTCCTCAATCCTGAATCCTCAATCCTGAATCCTCAATCCTGAATCCTCAATCTTCAGACCTCAGTCCTCAACAATCAGTTGTCAACCCTGAATCCTTAATAGAATATCCTCAATTCACAGTTTTCAATACTCAATACTCAATCTGCAATCTTCAAACCTCTATCCACAAACATCAATTCTCATCACTCAACACTCAACACTCAGTCCTCAGCGTTCAATCCTCAATCCTCAATCCACACTCCTCAATCGTCAATCTTCAATCCTCAATCCCCAGTCCTCAATCTTCAATCCTCAATGCTCAACCCTCAATCCTCAAACCTCAGTCCTCAATCCTCAATCCTCAAACCTCAAACCTCAATCCTCAACCGTCAGCCCTCGTCCTCAATCCTCAACACTCAATCCTCAATCCTCAATCTTCAATGATCAATACTCAATATTCAATCCTCAATCTTCAATCCTCAATCCTCAATCCTCAATCCTCAATATTCAATCCTCAATCCTCAGTCCCCAAACCTCAATCCTGAATCCTCAATCCTGAATCCTCAATCTTCAGTCCTCAGTCCTCAACAATCAGGTGTCAATCCTCAATCCTCAATAGAATATCCTCAATTTACAGTTTTCAATACACAATACTCAATCTGCAATCTTCATATCTCTATCCACAAACATCAATTCTCATCACTCAACCCTCAACACTCAGTCCTCAATGTTCAACCCTCAATCCTCAATTCTCAATCTTCAATCCTCAATACTCCATCTTTAATCCTCAATCCTCAGACCTCAATATTCAATCCTCAGTCCTCAATACTCAATCCAAAAGTCCTCATTCCTCAATCCTCAATTATCAATCTTCAATCACCAATATTCAATCTTCAATCCTCAACCCTCAATCCTCGACCCTCAATCCTCAATCCTGAATCCTCAATCCCCAATCCTCAATCCTCAATCCACAATCCTCAATCTTCAATCCTCAATACTCAATCTTCAAACCTCGATCCTCAATCCTAAATCCTCAGTCCTCATTCTTCAATCCTCAATACCCAATCCTCAATCTTCAATCCTCAATCCTCAATCCTCAATTCTGAATCCGCAATCCTCAATTTTCAGACCTCAAACGTCAATACTCGACCCTCAGTCCTCGTCCTCAATCCACAACCCTCAATCCTCAATCCTCAACCTTCAATCATCAATATACTATCTTCAATCCTCAACCCTCAATCCTCGATCCTCAATCCTCAATCCTCAATGTTCAATCCTCAATACCCAATCCTCAATCTTCAATCCTCAATTCTCAATCCTCAATCCTCAGTCCTCAGACCTCAAACCTCAATCCTCAACCCTCAGCCCTCATCGTCAATCCTCAAACCTCAATCCTCAATCCTCAATCCTCAATCCACAGTCCTCAATCCTCAATCCTCAATCCTCAATCCTCAATCTTCAATCCTCAATACTCAATCTTCAATCCTCAATCCTCAATTCTCAATCGTCATTACTCAATCCTCAATCGTCAATCCTCAATCCCCAATCCTCAATCTTCAATCCTCAATCCTCAATCCTCAATCCTCAATCCTCAAACCTCAATCCTCTATCCTCAATCTTCAATCCTCAATCCTCAATCCTCAATCCTCAATCCACAATCCTCAATCTTCAATTCTCAATACTCAATCTTCAATCCTCGATCCTCAATCCTAAATCCTCTGTCCTCATTCTTCAATCCTCAATACCCATCCTCAATCTTCAATCCTCAATCCTCAATCCTCAATTCTCAATCCTCAATCCTCAATTTTCAGACCTCAAACATCAATACTCAACCCTCAGTCCTCGTCCTCAATCCACAACCCTCAATCCTCAATCCTCAATCTTCAATCATCAATATTCAATCTTCAATCCTCAACCCTCAATCCTCGATCCTCAATCTTCAATCCTCAATCCTCTATCCTCAATCCTCATTCTTCAATCCTCAATACCCAATCCTCAATCTTCAATCCTCAATCCTCAATCCCCAATTCTCAATCCTCAATCCTCAATCCTCAGACCTCAATTTTCAGACCTCAAACATCAATACTCAACCCTCAGACCTCGTCCTCAATCCACAACCCTCAATCCTCAATCCTCAATCTTCAATCATCAATATTCAATCTTCAATCCTCAACCCTCAATCCTCAATCCTCAATCTTCAATCATCAATATTCAATCTTCAATCCTCAACCCTCAATCCTCGATCCTCAATCTTCAATCCTCAATCCTCTATCCTCAATCCTCATTCTTCAATCCTCAATACCCAATCCTCAATCTTCAATCCTCAATCCTCAATCCCCAATTCTCAATCCTCAATCCTCAATCCTCAGACCTCAAACATCAATACTCAACCCTCAGTCCTCGTCCTCAATCCTGAATACTCAACCCTGAATCCTCAATCTTCAGACCTCAGTCCTCAACAATCAGTTGTCAATTCTCAATCCTCAATACAATATCATCAATTCACAGTATTCAATACCCAATACTCAATCTGAAATCTTTAAATCTCTATCCACAAACATCAATTCTCATCACTCAACCCTCAACACTCAGTCCTCAACGTTCAATCCTCAATCCTCAATCCACAATACTCAATCTTTAATCCTCAATCCTCAATCCTCAATACTCAATCTTCAATCCTCTGTCCACGATCCTCAATCTTCAATCCTCAATACTCAATCTTCAATCCTCAATCCTCAATCCTCAATCCTCAGTCCTCATTCTTCAATCCTCAATACCCAATCCTCAATCTTGAATCCTCAATCGTCAATCCTCAATTCTCAATCCTCAATCCTGAATAATCATTCTTCAATCCTCTATCCACAGTCCTCAAACCTCAATTCTGAATCCTCAATCCTGAATCCTCAATCTTCAGCCCTCTGTCCTCAACAATCAGTAGACAATCCTCAATCCTCAATAGAATATCCTCAATTCACAGTTTTCAATACACAATACACATTCTGCAATCTTCAAACCTCTATCCACAAACATCAATTCTCATCACTGAACCCACAACACCCAGTCCTCAATGTTCAATACTCACTCTTCAATCCACAATCCTTAATCGTCAATCTTCAATCCTCATTTCCCAATCCTCAATCCTCAGTCCTCAGTCCTTAAACCTCAATCTTCAACCCTCAGACCTCATCCTCAATCCTCAATCCTCTATCCTCAATCCTCAATCTTCAATCCTCAATACTCAATCTTCAATCCTCAATCCTCAATCCTCAGTCCTCAAACCTCAATTCTGAATCCTCAATCCTGAACTCTCAATCTTCAGCCCTCAGTCCTCAACAATCAGGTGTCAATCCTCAATCCTCAATAGAATATCCTCAATTCGCAGTTTTCAATACACAATACTCAATCTGCAATCTTCATATCTCTATCCACAAACATCAATTCTCATCACTCAACCCTCAACACTCAGTCCTCAATGTTCAACCCTCAATCCTCAATTCTCAATCTTCAATCCTCAATACTCCATCTTTAATCCTCAATCCTCAGACCTCAATATTCAATCCTCAGTCCTCAATACTCAATCCAAAAGTCCTCATTCCTCAATCCTCAATTATCAATCTTCAATCACCAATATTCAATCTTCAATCCTCAACCCTCAATCCTCGACCCTCAATCCTCAATCCTGAATCCTCAATCCCCAATCCTCAATCCTCAATCCACAATCCTCAATCTTCAATCCTCAATACTCAATCTTCAAACCTCGATCCTCAATCCTAAATCCTCAGTCCTCATTCTTCAATCCTCAATACCCAATCCTCAATCTTCAATCCTCAATCCTCAATCCTCAATTCTGAATCCGCAATCCTCAATTTTCAGACCTCAAACGTCAATACTCGACCCTCAGTCCTCGTCCTCAATCCACAACCCTCAATCCTCAATCCTCAACCTTCAATCATCAATATACTATCTTCAATCCTCAACCCTCAATCCTCGATCCTCAATCCTCAATCCTCAATGTTCAATCCTCAATACCCAATCCTCAATCTTCAATCCTCAATTCTCAATCCTCAATCCTCAGTCCTCAGACCTCAAACCTCAATCCTCAACCCTCAGCCCTCATCGTCAATCCTCAAACCTCAATCCTCAATCCTCAATCCTCAATCCACAGTCCTCAATCCTCAATCCTCAATCCTCAATCCTCAATCTTCAATCCTCAATACTCAATCTTCAATCCTCAATCCTGAATTCTCAATCGTCATTACTCAATCCTCAATCGTCAATCCTCAATCCCCAATCCTCAATCTTCAATCCTAAATCCTCAATCCTCAATCCTCAATCCTCAAACCTCAATCCTCTATCCTCAATCTTCAATCCTCAATACTCAACTTTCAATCCTCAATCCTCAATCCTCAATCCTCAATCCTCATTCGTCAATCCTCAATACCCATTCCTCAATCTTCAATCCTCAATCCTCAATGCTCAATCCTCAATCCTCAATCCTCAGACGTCAAACATCAATACTCAACCCTCAGTCCTCGTGCTCAATCCACAGACCTCAATCATCAATCCTCAATCTTCAATCATCAATATTCAATCTTCAGTCCTCAATCCTCAGTCCTCTATCCTCAATCCTCAATCCTCAACGTTCAATCCGCAATACCCAATCCTCAATCTTCAATCCTCAATAATCAATCCTCAATCCTCAATCCTCAATCCTCAATCCTCAATCCTCAATCCTCAATCCTCAGTCCTCAAACCTCAATCCTGAATCCTCGATCCTGAATCCTCAGTCTTCAGACCTAAATCCTCGACAATCAGTTGTCAATTCACAATACTCAATAGAATATCCTCAATACACAGTTTTCAATACTCAATACTCAATCTGCAATCTTCAAACCTCCATCCACAAACATCAATTCTCATCACTGAACCCTCAACACTCAGTCCTCAATGTTCAATACTCAATCTTCAATCCACAATCCTCAATCGTCAATCTTCGATCCTCAATACTCAATCTTCAATCCTCTATCCTCAATCCTCAATCCTCAATCCCCATTCTTCAATCCTCAATACCCAATCCTCAATCTTCAATCCTCAATCCTCAATCCTCAATTCTCAATCCACAATCCTCAGTCCTCAGTCCTTAAACCTCAATCCTCAACCCACAGCCCTCATCCTCAATCCTCAATCCTCAATTCTCAATCCTCAATCTTCAATCCTCAATACTCTACGTTCAATCCTCAATCCTCAATCCCCAGTCCTCAAACCTCAATTCAGAATCCTCAATCCTGAATCCTCAATCTTCGGCCCTCAGTCCTCAACAATCAGGTGACAATCCTCAATCCTCAATAGAATATCCTCAATTCACAGTTTTCAATACACAATACTCAATCTGCAAACTTCAAACCTCTATCCACAAACATCAATTCTCATCACTCAACCCTCAACACTCAGTCCTCAATGTACAACCCTCAATCCTCAATTCTCAACCTTCAATCCTCAATACTCAATCTCTATTCCTCAATCCTCAATCCTCAATCTTCAATCCTCAGTCCTCAATACTCAATCCTCAATCCTCAATCCTCAATCCTCAATCATCAATCCTCAAACTTCAATACTCAATCCTCAATCCTCAATAGTCAATCCTCAATCCTCAATCATGAATCCTCAATCTTCAATCCTCAACACTCAATCTTTAATCATCAATCCTCAATCCTCAATCTTCAATCCTCAATCCTCAATCCTGAATCCTCAATCCTCAATCCTCAATCCTCAATCCTCAATCCTCAATCCTCAATCTTCAATCCTCAATACTCAGTCTTCAATCCTCGATCCTCAATCCTAAATCCTCAGTCCTCATTCTTCAATCCTCAATACCCAATCCTCAATCTTATATCCTCAATCCTCAATCCTCTATTCTCAATCCTCAATCCTCAATCTTCAGACCTCAAACATAAATACTCAACCCTCAGTCCTCGTCCTCAATCCACAACCCTCAATCCTCAATCCTCAATCTTCAATCATCAATATTCAATCTTCAACCCTCAAACCTCAATTCTCAACCCTCAATCCTCAATCCTCAATGTTCAATACTCAATACCCAATCCTCAATATTCAATCCTCAATCCTCAATCCTCAATCCTCAATTCTCAATCCTCAATCCTCAGTCCACAGGCCTAAAACCTCAACCCTCAACCCTCAGCCCTCATCGTCAATTCTCAATCCTCAATCATCAATCCTCAATCTTCAATCCTCAATACTCAATCTTCAATCCACAATCCTCAATCTTCAATCCTCAATACACAATCTTCAAACATCAATCCTCAATCCTCAATACTCAATCCTCAATCCTCAGCCCTCAATCCTCAATCTTCAACCTCAATACTCAATCTTCAATCCTCAATCCTCAATCCTCAATCCTCAATCCTCAATCCTCATTCTTCAATCCTCAATACCCAATCCTCAATCTTCAATCCTCAATCCTCAATCCCCAATTCTCAATCCTCAATCCTCAATCCTCAGCCCTCAAACATCAATACTCAACCCTCAGTCTTCGTCCTCAATCCTGAATCCTTAATCCTGAATCCTCAATCTTCAGACCTCAGTCCTCAACAATCAGTTGTCAATTCTCAATCCTCAATAGAATATCATCAATTCACAGTATTCAATACCCAATACTCAATCTGAAATCTTTAAATCTCTATCCATAAACTCCAATTCTCATCACTCAACCCTCAACGATCAGTCCCCAATCCTCAATATTCAATCCTCAATCCACAATCCTCAATCCTCAATCCTCAATCTTCAATCTTCAATACTCAATCATCAATCCTCAATCCGCAATCCTCAATGCTCAATCCTCAACCCTCAATCGTCAGTCTTCAAACCTCAATACTCAATCTTCAATTCTCAATCCTCAATCCTCAATCCTCAATCCTCATTCTTCAATCCTCAATACCCAATCCTCAATCTTCAACACTTAATCCTCAATCTTCAATTCTCAATCCTCAATCGTCAGTCCTCAGTCCTCAAACCTCAATACTCAACCCTCAGCCCTCATCCTCAATCCTCAATCCTCGATCCTCAATCCTCAATCTTCAATCCTCGATACTCAATCTTCAATCCTCAATCCTCAGTCCTCAAACCTCAATTCTGAATCCTCAATCCTGAATCCTCAATCTTCAGACCTCAGTCCTCAACAATCAGTTGTCAACCCTGAATCCTCAATAGAATATCCTCAATTCACAGTTTTCAATACTCAATACTCAATCTGCAATCTTCAAACCTCTATCCACAAACATCAATTCTTATCACTCAACCCTCAACACTCAGTCCTCAGCGTTCAATCCTCAATCCTCAATCCACAATCCTCAATTGTCAATCTTCAATCCTCAATCCCCAGTCCTCAATCTTCAATCCTCAATGCTCAACCCTCAATCCTCAAACCTCAGTCCTCAATCCTCAATCCTCAAACCTCAAACCTCAATCCTCAACCGTCAGTCCTCGTCCTCAATCCTCAACACTCAATCCTCAATCCTCAATCTTCAATCATCAATACTCAATATTCAATCCTCAATCTTCAATCCTCAATCCTCAATCCTCAATCCTCAATATTCAACACACAACCCTCAACCACCGATCCTCAGTACTCAACCATCAATCCTCAATTCCTAATACTCAATAGAGTATCCTGAATATTCATGTTTCAATACTCAATCCACAATATTCAATAATCAATTCTCAATCCTCAAACATCAATTCTCAACGCTCAATCCTCAACACTCAGTCCACTCTTTTCAATCCTCCATCCTCAACCCTCAATCCTCAAGCGTCAATCCTCAATCCTCAATACTCAACCCTCAATCCTCAGTCCTTAAACCTCAATCCCGAATCCTCAATCCTGAATCCTCAATCTTTAGCCCTCAGTCCTCAACAATCAATTGTCAATCCTCAATCCTCAATAGAATATCCTCAATTCACAGTTTTCAATACTCAATCCCCATTCTTCAATCTTCAAATCTCAATCCACAAACATCAATTCCCATCACTCAACCCTCAACACTAAGTCCTCAATCTTCAATCCTCAACCCTCAATACTCGATACTCAATCCTCAATCCTCAATGTTCAATACTCAATACCCAATCCTCAATCTTCAATCCTCAATCCTCAATCCTCAGTCCTCAATTCTCAATCCTCAATCCTCAGTCCTCAGTCCTCAAACCTCAATCCTCAACCCACAGCCCTCATCGTCAATTCTCAATCCTCAATCCTCAATCTTCAATCTTCAATTCTCGATACTCAATCTGCAATCCACAATCCTCAATCTTCAATCCTCAATACTCAATCTTTAATCCTCAGTCCTCAGTCCTCAATCCTCAATCTTCAATCCTCAATACTCAATCCTCAACTCTCAATCCTCAATCCTCAATAATCATTATTCAATCCTCTATCCTCAGTCCTCAAACCTCAATTCTGAATCCTCAATCCTGAATCCTCAATCTTCAGCCCTCAGTCCTCAACAATCATTTGGCAATCCTCAATCCTCAATAGAATATCCTCAATTCACAGTTTTCAATACTCAATACTCAATCTGCAATCTTCAAACCTCTATCCACAAACATCAATTCTCATCACTGAACCCACAGCACTCAGTCCTCAATGTTCAATACTCAATCTTCAATCCACAATCCTCAATCGTCAATCTTCAATCCTCATTATTCAATCTTCAATCCTGTATCCTCAATCCTCAATCCTCAATCCTCATTCCTCAATCCTCAATACCCAATCCTCAATCTTCAATCCTCAATCCTCAATCCTCATTTCTCAATCCTCAATCCTCAGTCCTCAGTCCTTAAACCTCAATCCTCAACCCTCAGACCTCATCCTCAATCCTCAATCCTCTATCCTCAATCCTCAATCTTCAATCCTCAATACTCAATCTTCAATCCTCAATCCTCAATCCTCAGTCCTCAAACCTCAATTCTGAATCCTCAATCCTGAATCCTCAATCTTCAGCCCTCAGACCTCAACAATCAGGTGTCAATCCTCAATCCTCAATAGAATATCCTCAATTCACAGTTTTCAATACACAATATTCAATCTGCAATCTTCAAATCTCAATCCACAGACATCTATTCCCATCACTCAACCCTCAACACTAAGTCCTCAATCTTCAATCCTCAACCCTCAATTCTCAACCTTCAATCCTCAATACTCAATCTTCAATCCTCAATTTTCAATCCTCAATCCTCAATCCTCAGACCTGAAACATCAATACTCAAACCTCAGACATCGTCCTCAATCCACAACCCTCAATCCTCAATCCTCAATCTTCAATCATCAATATTCAATCTTCAATCCTCAATCCTCAATCCTCGATACTCAATCCTCAATCCTCAATGTTCAATCCTCAATACCCAATCCTCAATCTTCAATCCTCAATCCTCAATCCTCAGTCCTCAATTCTCAATCCTCAATTCTCAGTCCTCAGTCCTCAAACCTCAATCCTCAACCCACAGCCCTCATCTTCAATTCTCAATCCTCAATCCTCAATCTTCAATCTTCAATTCTCGATACTCAAACTTCAATCCACAATTATCAATCTTCAATCCTCAATACTCAATCTTCAATCCTCAATCCTGAATCCTCAATCCTCAGTCCTCATTCTTCAATCCTCAATACCCAATCCTCAATCTTGAATCCTCAATCGTCAATCCTCAATTCTCAATCCTCAATCCTCAATCTTCAATCTTCAATTCTCGATACTCAATCTGCAATCCACAATCCTCAATCTTCAATCCTCAATACTCAATCTTTAATCCTCAATCCTCAGTCCTCAATCCTCAATCTTCAGTCCTCAATACTCAATCCTCAACTCTCAATCCTCAATCCTCCATAATCATTATTCAATCCTCTATCCTCAGTCCTCAAACCTCAATTCTGAATCCTCAATCCTGAATCCTCAGTCTTCAGCCCTCAGTCCTCAACAATCATTTGACAATCCTCAATCCTCAATAGAATATCCTCAATTCACAGTTTTCAACACTCAATACTCAATCTGCAATCTTCAAACCTCTATCCACAAACATCAATTCTCATCACTGAACCCACAACACTCAGTCCTCAATGTTCAATACTCAATCTTCAATCCACAATCCTCAATCCTCAATCTTCAATCCTCATTATTCAATCTTCAATCCTGTATCCTCAATCCTCAATCCTCAATCCTCATTCCTCAATCCTCAATACCCAATCCTCAATCTTCAATCCTCAATCCTCAATCCTCATTTCTCAATCCTCAATCCTCAGTCCTCAGTCCTTAAACCTCAATCCTCAACCCTCAGACCTCATCCTCAATCCTCAATCCTCTATCCTCAATCCTCAATCTTCAATCCTCAATACTCAATCTTCAATCCTCAATCCTCAATCCTCAGTCCTCAAACCTCAATTCTGAATCCTCAATCCTGAATCGTCAATCTTCAGCCCTCAGACCTCAACAATCAGGTGTCAATCCTCAATCCTCAATAGAATATCCTCAATTCACAGTTTTCAATACACAATATTCAATCTGCAATCTTAAAATCTCAATCCACAAACATCTATTCCCATCACTCAACCCTCAACACTAAGTCCTCAATCTTCAATCCTCAACCCTCAATTCTCAACCTTCAATCCTCAATACTCAATCTTCAATCCTCAATTCTCAATCCTCAATCCTCAATCCTCAGACCTCAAACATCAATACTCAAACCTCAGACATCGTCCTCAATCCACAACCCTCAATCCTCAATCCTCAATCTTCAATCATCAATATTCAATCTTCAATCCTCAATCCTCAATCCACGATACTCTATCCTCAATCCTCAATGTTCAATCCTCAATACCCAATCCTCAATCTTCAATCCTCAATCCTCAATCCTCAGTCCTCAATTCTCAATCCTCAATTCTCAGTCCTCAGTTCTCAAACCTAAATCCTCAACCCACAGCCCTCATCTTCAATTCTCAATCCTCAATCCTCAATGTTCAATCTTCAATTCTCGATACTCAATCTTCAATCCACAATTATCAATCTTCAATCCTCAATACTCAATCTTCAATCCTCAATCCTGACTCCTCAATCCTCAGTCCTCATTCTTCAATCCTCAATACCCAATCCTCAATCTTGAATCCTCAATCGTCAATCCTCAATTCTCAATCCTCGATCCTCAATAATCATACTTCAATCCTCTATCCTCAGTCCTCAAACCTCAATTCTGAATCCTCAATCCTGAATCCTCAATCTTCAGCCCTCAGTCCTCAACAATCAGTTGACAATCCTCAATCCTCAATAGAATATCCTCAATTCACAGTTTTCAATACTCAATACTCAATCTGCAATCTTAAAACCTCTATCCACAAACATCAATTCTCATCACTGAACCCACAACACTCAGTCCTCAATGTTCAATACTCAATCTTCAATCCTCAATCCTCAATTCTCAATCCTCAATCCTCAATCTTCAATCTTCAATTCTCGATACTCAATCTTCAATCCACAATTATCAATCTTCAATCCTCAATACTCAATATTCAATCTTCAATCCTCAATCCTAAATCCTCAGTCCTCATTCTTCAATCCTCAATACCCAATCCTCAATCTTCAATCCTCAATCCTCAATCCTCAATTCTCAATCCTCAATCCTCAATTTTCAGACCTCAAACATCAATACTCAACCCTCAGTCCTCGTCCTCAATCCACAACCCTCAATCCTCAATCCTCAATCTTCAATCATCAATATTCAGTCTTCAATCCTCAACCCTCAATCCTCGATCCTCAATCCTCAATCCTCAATCCTCAATCCTCAATCCTCAATCCTCATTCTTCAATCCTCAATACCCAATCCTCAATCTTCAATCCTCAATCCTCAATCCACAATTCTCAATCCTCAATCCTCATTCCTCAGACCTCAAACATCAATACTCAACCCTCAGACCTCGTCCTCAATCCTGAATCCTCAATCCTGAATCCTCAACCTTCAGACCTCAGTCCTCAACAATCAGTTGTCAATTCTCAATCCTCAATAGAATATCATCAATTCACAGTATTCAATACCCAATACTCAATCTGAAATCTTTAAATCTCTATCGACAAACACGAATTCTCATCACTCAACCCTCAACGCTCAGTCCCCAATCCTCAATCTTCAATCCTCAATCCACAATCCTCAATCCTCAATCCTCAATCTTCAATCCTCAATACTCAATCATCAATCCTCAATCCTCAATCCTCAATGCTCAATCCTCAAACCTCAATCGTCAGTCTTCAAACCTCAATACTCAATCTTCAATTCTCAATCCTCAATCCTCAATCTTCAACCTTCAATCCTCAGACCTCAATACTCAATCCTCAATCCTCAATCGTCAATCCTCAATCCTCAATCCTCATTCTTCAATCCTCAATACCCAATCCTCAATCTTCAATCCTCAATCCTCAATCCTAAATTCTCAATCCTCAATCCACAGTCCTCAGTCCTCAAACCTCAATCCTCAACCCTCAGCCCTCAGCCTCAATCCTCAATCCTTATCCCTCAGTCCTCAATCATCAATACTCAATCTTCAATCCTCAATCCTCAATCCTCAATCCTCATTCCTCAAACCTCAATCCTCAATCCTCAATCCTTAATCCTCAATCTTGAATCCTCAATCCCCAGTCCTCAATCTTCAATCCTCAATGCTCAATCCTCAATCCTCAATCCTCAGTCCTCAATCCTCAATCCTCAATCCTCAATCCTCAATCTTCAATCCTCAGTACTCAATCTTCAATCCTTAATCCTCAATTCTCAATCGTCAATACTCAATCCTCAATCGCCAATCCTCAATCCCCAATCCTGAATCTTCAATCCTCAATCCTCAATCCCCAATCCTCAACCTTCAATCCTCAATACTCAATCTTCAATCCTCAATCCTCAATCCTCAATCCTCAATCCTCGATCCTCAATCCTCAATATTCAACACACAACCCTCAACCATCAATCCTCAATACTCAACCATCAATCCTCAATTCTCAATACTCAATAGAATACCCTGAATTCTCATCGTTCAATACTCAATCCACAAAAATCAATAATCAAATGTCAACCCTCAAACATCAATTCCCAACACTCAATCCTCAACACTCAGTCCTCTTTCTTCAATCCTCCATCCTCAATACGCAATCCTCAATATTCAATCCTCAATACTCAATATTAAATCCTCAAACCTCAGTCCTCAAACCTCAATTCTGAATCCTCAATCCTGAATCCTCAATCTTCAGCCCTCAGTCCTCGACAATCAATTGTCAATCCTCAATCCTCAATAGAATATCCTCAATTCACAGCTTTCAATACTCGATACTCAATTTGGAATCTTGAAATCTCTATCCACAAACAATAATTCTCATCACTCAACCCTCAACACTCAGTCCCCAATCCTCAATATTCAATCCTCAATCCTCAATCCTCAATACTCAATCCTCAATCTTCAATCCCCAGTAATCAATTTTCAATCCTCAATCCTTAATTCTCAATCCTCAATCCTCAATCCTCAATCCTCAACCCTCAATCCTCAATCCTCAACCTTCAATCCTCAATACTCAATCTTCAATCCTCAATCCTCCATCCTCAATCGTCAATCCTCAAACCTCAATCCTCATTCTTCAATCCTCAATACCCAATCCTCAATCTTCAATCCTCAATCCTCAATCCTAAATTCTCAATCCTCAATCCTCAATCCTCAGACCTCAAACATCAATACTCAAACCTCAGACATCGTCCTCAATCCACAACCCTCAATCCTCAATCCTCAATCTTCAATCATCAATATTCAATCTTCAATCCTCAATCCTCAATCCTCGATACTCAATCCTCAATCCTCAATGTTCAATCCTCAATACCCAATCCTCAATCTTCAATCCTCAATCCTCAATCCTCAGTCCTCAATTCTCAATCCTCAATTCTCAGTCCTCAGTCCTCAAACCTCAATCCTCAACCCACAGCCCTCATCTTCAATTTTCAATCCTCAATCCTCAATCTTCAATCTTCAATTCTCGATACTCAATCTTCAATCCACAATTATCAATCTTCAATCCTCAATACTCAATCTTCAATCCTCAATCCTGAATCCTCAATCCTCAGTCCTCATTCTTCAATCCTCAATACCCAATCCTCAATCTTGAATCCTCAATCGTCAATCCTCAATTCTCAATCCTCGATCCTCAACAATCATACTTCAATCCTCTATCCTCAGTCCTCAAACCTCAATTCTGAATCCTCAATCCTGAATCCTCAATCTTCAGCCCTCAGTCCTCAACAATCAGTTGACAATCCTCAATCCTCAATAGAATATCCTCAATTCACAGTTTTCAATACTCAATACTCAATCTGCAATCTTAAAACCTCTATCCACAAACATCAATTCTCATCACTGAACCCACAACACTCAGTCCTCAATGTTCAATACTCAATCTTCAATCCTCAATCCTCAATTCTCAATCCTCAATCCTCAATCTTCAATCTTCAATTCTCGATACTCAATCTTCAATCCACAATTATCAATCTTCAATCCTCAATACTCAATATTCAATCTTCAATACTCAATCCTAAATCCTCAGTCCTCATTCTTCAATCCTCAATACCCAATCCTCAATCTTCAATCCTCAATCCTCAATCCTCAATTCTCAATCCTCAATCCTCAATTTTCAGACCTCAAACATCAATACTCAACCCTCAGTCCTCGTCCTCAATCCACAACCCTCAATCCTCAATCCTCAATCTTCAATCATCAATATTCAGTCTTCAATCCTCAACCCTCAATCCTCGATCCTCAATCCTCAATCCTCAATCCTCAATCCTCAATCCTCATTCTTCAATCCTCAATACCCAATCCTCAATCTTCAATCCTCAATCCTCAATCCACAATTCTCAATCCTCAATCCTCATTCCTCAGACCTCAAACATCAATACTCAACCCTCAGTCCTCGTCCTCAATCCTGAATCCTCAATCCTGAATCCTCAACCTTCAGACCTCAGTCCTCATCAATCAGTTGTCAATTCTCAATCCTCAATAGAATATCATCAATTCACAGTATTCAATACCCAATACTCAATCTGAAATCTTTAAATCTCTATCCACAAACACGAATTCTCATCACTCAACCCTCAACGCTCAGTCCCCAATCCTCAATCTTCAATCCTCAATCCACAATCCTGAATCCTCAATCCTCAATCTTCAATCCTCAATACTCAATCATCAATCCTCAATCCTCAATCCTCAATGCTCAATCCTCAAACCTCAATCGTCAGTCTTCAAACCTCAATACTCAATCTTCAATTCTCAATCCTCAATCCTCAATCCTCAACCTTCAATCCTCAGACCTCAATACTCAATCCTCAATCCTCAATCGTCAATCCTCAATCCTCAATCCTCATTCTTCAATCCTCAATACCCAATCCTCAATCTTCAATCCTCAATCCTCAATCCTAAATTCTCAATCCTCAATCCACAGTCCTCAGTCCTCAAACCTCAATCCTCAACCCTCAGCCCTCAGCCTCAATCCTCAATCCTTATCCCTCAGTCCTCAATCATCAATACTCAATCTTCAATCCTCAATACTCAATCTTCAATCCTCAATCCTCCATCCTCAATCGTCAATCCTCAAACCTCAATCCTCATTCTTCAATCCTCAATACCCAATCCTCAATCTTCAATCCTCAATCCTCAATCCTAAATTCTCAATCCTCAATCCTCAATCCTCAGACCTCAAACATCAATACTCAAACCTCAGACATCGTCCTCAATCCACAACCCTCAATCCTCAATCCTCAATCTTCAATCATCAATATTCAATCTTCAATCCTCAATCCTCAATCCTCGATACTCAATCCTCAATCCTCAATGTTCAATCCTCAATACCCAATCCTCAATCTTCAATCCTCAATCCTCAATCCTCAGTCCTCAATTCTCAATCCTCAATTCTCAGTCCTCAGTCCTCAAACCTCAATCCTCAACCCACAGCCCTCATCTTCAATTTTCAATCCTCAATCCTCAATCTTCAATCTTCAATTCTCGATACTCAATCTTCAATCCACAATTATCAATCTTCAATCCTCAATACTCAATCTTCAATCCTCAATCCTGAATCCTCAATCCTCAGTCCTCATTCTTCAATCCTCAATACCCAATCCTCAATCTTGAATCCTCAATCGTCAATCCTCAATTCTCAATCCTCGATCCTCAACAATCATACTTCAATCCTCTATCCTCAGTCCTCAAACCTCAATTCTGAATACTCAATCCTGAATCCTCAATCTTCAGCCCTCAGTCCTCAACAATCAGTTGACAATCCTCAATCCTCAATAGAATATCCTCAATTCACAGTTTTCAATACTCAATACTCAATCTACAATCTTAAAACCTCTATCCACAAACATCAATTCTCATCACTGAACCCACAACACTCAGTCCTCAATGTTCAATACTCAATCTTCAATCCTCAATCCTCAATTCTCAATCCTCAATCCTCAATCTTCAATCTTCAATTCTCGATACTCAATCTTCAATCCACAATTATCAATCTTCAATCCTCAATACTCAATATTCAATCTTCAATACTCAATCCTAAATCCTCAGTCCTCATTCTTCAATCCTCAATACCCAATCCTCAATCTTCAATCCTCAATCCTCAATCCTCAATTCTCAATCCTCAATCCTCAATTTTCAGACCTCAAACATCAATACTCAACCCTCAGTCCTCGTCCTCAATCCACAACCCTCAATCCTCAATCCTCAATCTTCAATCATCAATATTCAGTCTTCAATCCTCAACCCTCAATCCTCGATCCTCAATACTCAATCCTCAATCCTCAATCCTCAATCCTCAATCCTCAATCCTCAATCCTCATTCTTCAATCCTCAATACCCAATCCTCAATCTTCAATCCTCAATTCTCAATCCACAATTCTCAATCCTCAATCCTCATTCCTCAGACCTCAAACATCAATACTCAACCCTCAGTCCTCGTCCTCAATCCTGAATCCTCAATCCTGAATCTTCAACCTTCAGACCTCAGTCCTCAACAATCAGTTGTCAATTCTCAATCCTCAATAGAATATCATCAATTCACAGTATTCAATACCCAATACTCAATCTGAAATCTTTAAATCTCTATCCACAAACACGAATTCTCATCACTCAACCCTCAACGCTCAGTCCCCAATCCTCAATCTTCAATCCTCAATCCACAATCCTGAATCCTCAATCCTCAATCTTCAATCCTCAATACTCAATCATCAATCCTCAATCCTCAACCTTCAATCCTCAGACCTCAATACTCAATCCTCAATCCTCAATCGTCAATCCTCAATCCTCAATCCTCATTCTTCAATCCTCAATACCCAATCCTCAATCTTCAATCCTCAATCCTCAATCCTAAATTCTCAATCCTCAATCCACAGTCCTCAGTCCTCAAACCTCAATCCTCAACCCTCAGCCCTCAGCCTCAATCCTCAATCCTTATCCCTCAGTCCTCAATCATCAATACTCAATCTTCAATCCTCAATCCTCAATCCTCAATCCTCATTCCTCAAACCTCAATCCTCAATCCTCAATCCTTAATCCTCAATCTTGAATCCTCAATCCCCAGTCCTCAATCTTCAATCCTCAATGCTCAATCCTCAATCCTCAATCCTCAGTCCTCAATCCTCAATCCTCAATCCTCAATCCTCAATCTTCAATCCTCAGTACTCAATCTTCAATCCTTAATCCTCAATTCTCAATCGTCAATACTCAATCCTCAATCGCCAATCCTCAATCCCCAATCCTGAATCTTCAATCCTCAATCCTCAATCCCCAATCCTCAACCTTCAATCCTCAATACTCAATCTTCAATCCTCAATCCTCAATCCTCAATCCTCAATCCTCGATCCTCAATCCTCAATATTCAACACACAACCCTCAACCATCAATCCTCAATACTCAACCATCAATCCTCAATTCTCAATACTCAATAGAATACCCTGAATTCTCATCGTTCAATACTCAATCCACAAAAATCAATAATCAAATCTCAACCCTCAAACATCAATTCCCAACACTCAATCCTCAACACTCAGTCCTCTTTCTTCAATCCTCCATCCTCAATACGCAATCCTCAATATTCAATCCTCAATACTCAATATTAAATCCTCAAACCTCAGTCCTCAAACCTCAATTCTGAATCCTCAATCCTGAATCCTCAATCTTCAGCCCTCAGTCCTCGACAATCAATTGTCAATCCTCAATCCTCAATAGAATATCCTCAATTCACAGTTTTCAATACTCGATACTCAATTTGGAATCTTGAAATCTCTATCCACAAACAATAATTCTCATCACTCAACCCTCAACACTCAGTCCCCAATCCTCAATATTCAATCCTCAATCCTCAATCCTCAATACTCAATCCTCAATCTTCAATCCCCAGTAATCAATTTTCAATCCTCAATCCTTAATTCTCAATCCTCAATCCTCAATCCTCAATCCTCAACCCTCAATCCTCAATCCTCAACCTTCAATCCTCAATACTCAATCTTCAATCCTCAATCCTCCATCCTCAATCGTCAATCCTCAAACCTCAATCCTCATTCTTCAATCCTCAATACCCAATCCTCAATCTTCAATCCTCAATCCTCAATCCTAAATTCTCAATCCTCAATCCTCAATCCTCAGACCTCAAACATCAATACTCAAACCTCAGACATCGTCCTCAATCCACAACCCTCAATCCTCAATCCTCAATCTTCAATCATCAATATTCAACCTTCAATCCTCAATCCTCAATCCTCGATACTCAATCCTCAATCCTCAATGTTCAATCCTCAATACCCAATCCTCAATCTTCAATCCTCAATCCTCAATCCTCAGTCCTCAATTCTCAATCCTCAATTCTCAGTCCTCAGTCCTCAAACCTCAATCCTCAACCCACAGCCCTCATCTTCAATTTTCAATCCTCAATCCTCAATCTTCAATCTTCAATTCTCGATACTCAATCTTCAATCCACAATTATCAATCTTCAATCCTCAATACTCAATCTTCAATCCTCAATCCTGAATCCTCAATCCTCAGTCCTCATTCTTCAATCCTCAATACCCAATCCTCAATCTTGAATCCTCAATCGTCAATTCTCAATCCTCAATCCTCAATCTTCAATCTTCAATTCTCGATACTCAATCTTCAATCCACAGTTATCAATCTTCAATCCTCAATACTCAATATTCAATCTTCAATCCTCAATCCTAAATCCTCAGTCCTCATTCTTCAATCCTCAATACCCAATCCTCAATCTTCAATCCTCAACCCTCAATCCTCAATTCTCAATCCTCAATCCTCAATTTTCAGACCTCAAACATCAACCCTCAATCCTTAATCCTCAATCTTGAATCCTCAATCCCCAGTCCTCAATCTTCAATCCTCAATGCTCAATCCTCAATCCTCAATCCTCAGTCCTCAATCCTCAATCCTCAATCCTCAATCCTCAATCTTCAATCCTCAGTACTCAATCTTCAATCCTTAATCCTCAATTCTCAATCGTCAATACTCAATCCTCAATCGCCAATCCTCAATCCCCAATCCTGAATCTTCAATCCTCAATCCTCAATCCCCAATCCTCAACCTTCAATCCTCAATACTCAATCTTCAATCCTCAATCCTCAATCCTCAATCCTCAATCCTCGATCCTCAATCCTCAATATTCAACACACAACCCTCAACCATCAATCCTCAATACTCAACCATCAATCCTCAATTCTCAATACTCAATAGAATACCCTGAATTCTCATCGTTCAATACTCGATCCACAAAAATCAATAGTCAAATCTCAACCCTCAAACATCAATTCCCAACACTCAATCCTCAACACTCAGTCCTCTTTCTTCAATCCTCCATCCTCAATCCCCTATCCTCAGTCCTCTGTCCTCAACCCTCAAACCTCAAACCTCAATCCTCAACCGTCAGTCCTCGTCCTCAACCCTCAACCCTCAACCCTCAATACTCAATCCTCAATCCTCAGTCCTCAATCCTCAATCCTCATTCCTCAAACCTCAATCCTCAAACATCAGTCCTCATCCTCAATTCTCAATTCTCAATCCTCAATCCTCAATCCTCAACCCTCTATCTTCAATCCTAAATAATCAATCTCCAATACTAGATCCTCTATCCCCAATCCTCAATCCTCAATACCCAGTGCTAAAGCTTCAATCCTCAATCCTCAATTATCAATTCTCAATCCTCAGTCCTCAATCCTCTGTCCTCAAACCTCAATCCTCAACCCTCAGTCCTCGTCCTCAAACCTCAACCCTCAATAGTCAATCCGCAATCTACACTCACCAATACTCAATCTTCAATCCCCAATCCTCAATACTCAATCCTCAATCCTCAATACTCAATCCTCAGTCCTCAGTCCTCAATCTTCAATACTCAATCCGCCAATCCTCAATATTCAACACACAACCCTCAACCATCAATCCTCAATACTCAACCATCAATCCTCAATTCTCAATACTCAGTAGAATATCCTGAATTCTCAGTTTTCAATACTCAATCCTCAATCTTCAATCTTCAAATCTCCATCCACAAACATCAATTCTCATATCTCAACCCTCAACACTCAGTCCTCAATATTCAATAATCAATCTTCAATCCTCAATCCTCAATCCTCAATCCTCAATCCTCAATCCTCAATCCTCAGCCCTCAATCCTCAATCCTCAATCTTCAATCCTCCATACTCAATTTTCAATCCTCAATCCTCAATCCTCAATCCTCAATCCTCATTCTTCAATCCTCAATACCCAATCCTCAATCTTCAATCCTCAATCCTCAATCCTCAATTCTCAATCCTCAATCCTCAGTCCTCAGTCCTCAAACCTCAATCCTCAACCCTCAGCCCTCATCCTCAATCCTCAATCCTTATTCCTCAGTCCTCAACCTTCAATCCTCAATACTCAATTTTCAATCCTCAGTCCTCAATCCTCAATCCTCAATCCTAAATCCTCAATCATCAATCCTCAATCATCAATACTCAATCCTCAATCGTCAATCCTGAATCCTCAATACTAAAGCATCAATCCTCAATTCTCAATACTCAATAGAACATCCTGAATTCTCAGGATTCAATACTCAAACCTCAAACCTCAAACCTCAGCCATCATCCTCAATCCTCTATCCTCAATCGTCAATCCTCAACCTTCAATCCTCTACACTCAACCTTGAACCCTCAATCCTCAATCCTCAATCGTCAATCCGCAATCCTCAATCCTCAGTCATCAATCCTCAACCTTCAATACTCAATCCTCAATCCTCAATCCTCAAACCACAATCCTCAACCGTCAGTCCTCGTCCTCAATCCTCAACCCTCAATCCTCAATCCTCGACCTTCAATCATCAATACTCAATCTTCAATACTCAATCCTCAATCCTCAATCCTCAATCCTCAATCCTCAATACTCAATCTTCAATCCTCAATCCTCAATACTCAATCCTCAATCCTCATTCTTCAATCCTCAATACCCAATCCTCAATCTTCAATCCTCAATCCTCAATCCTCAATTCTCAATCCTCAATCCTCAGTCCTCAGTCCTCAAACCTCAATCCTCAACCCTCAGCCCTCATCCTCAATCCTCAATCCTTATTCCTCAGTCCTCAACCTTCAATCCTCAATAATCAATTTTCAATCCTCAATCCTCAATCCTCAATCCTCAATCCTAAATCCTCAATCATCAATCCTCAATCATCAATACTCAATCCTCAATCGTCAATCCTGAATCCTCAATACTAAAGCATCAATCCTCAATTCTCAATACTCAATAGAACATCCTGAATTCTCAGGATTCAATACACAAACCTCAAACCTCAAACCTGAGGCATCATCCTCAATCCTCTATCCTCAATCGTCAATCCTCAACGTTCAATCCTCTACACTCAACCTTGAACCCTCAATCCTCAATCCTCAATCGTCAATCCGCAATCCTCAATCCTCAGTCATCAATCCTCAACCTTCAATACTCAATCTTCAATCCTCAATCCTCAAACCACAATCCTCAACCGTCAGTCCTCGTCCTCAATCCTCAACCCTCAATCCTCAATCCTCGACCTTCAATCATCAATACTCAATCTTCAATCCTCAATCCTCAATCCTCAATCCTCCATCCTCAATCGTCAATCCTCAATCCTCAATCCTCATTCTTCAATCCTCAATACCCAATCCTCAATCTTCAATCCTCAATCCTCAATCCTAAATTCTCAATCCTCAATTCACAGTCCTCAGTCCTCAAACCTCAATCCTCAACCCTCAGCCCTCATCCTCAATCCTCAATCCTTATCCCTCAGTCCTCAATCACCAATACTCAATCTTCAATCCTCAATCCTCAATCCTCAATCCTCATTCCTCAAACCTCAATCCTCAATCCTCAATCCTTAATCCTCAATCTTGAATCCTCAATCCCCAGTCCTCAATCTTCAATCCTCAATGCCCAATCCTCAATCCTCAATCCTCAGTCCTCAATCCTCAATCCTCAATCCTCAATCCTCAATCTTCAATCCTCTGTACTCAATCTTCAATCCTTAACCCTCAATTCTCAATCGTCAATACTCAATCCTCAATCGCCAATCCTCAATCCCCAATCCTGAATCTTCAATCCTCAATCCTCAATCCCCAATCCTCAACCTTCAATCCTCAATACTCAATCTTCAATCCTCAATCCTCAATCCTCAATCCTCAATCCTCGATCCTCAATCCTCAATATTCAACACACAACCCTCAACCATCAATCCTCAATACTCAACCATCAATCCTCAATTCTCAATACTCACTAGAATATCCTGAATTCTCATCGTTCAATACTCAATCCACAAAAATCAATAATCAAATCTCAACCCTCAAACATCAATTCCCAACACTCAATCCTCAACACTCAGTCCTCTTTCTTCAATCCTCCATCCTCAATACCCAATCCTCAATATTCAATCCTCAATACTCAATATTCAATCCTCAAACCTCAGTCCTCAAACCTCAATTCTGTATCCTCAATCCTGAATCCTCAATCTTCAGCCCTCAGTCCTCGACAATCAATTGTCAATCCTCAATCCTCAATAGAATATCCTCAATTCACAGTTTTCAGTACTCGATACTCAATTTGGAATCTTGAAATCTCTATCCACAAACAATAATTCTCATCACTCAACCCTCAACACTCAGTCCCCAATCCGCAATATTCAATCCTCAATCCTCAATCCTCAATCCTAAACCCTCAATCATCAATCCTCAATCTTCAATACTCAATCCTCAATCCTCAATCCTGAATCCTCAATACTAATGCATCAATCCTCAATTCTCAATACTCAATAGAACATCCTGAATTCTCAGGATTCAATACTCAAACCTCAAACCTCAAACCTCAGCCATCATCCTCAATCCTCTATCCTCAATCGTCAATCCTCAACCTTCAATCCTCTACACTCAACCTTGAACCCTCAATCCTCAATCCTCAATCGTCAATCCGCAATCCTCAATCCTCAGTCATCAATCCTCAACCTTCAATACTCAATCCTCAATCCTCAATCCTCAAACCACAATCCTCAACCGTCAGTCCTCGTCCTCAATCCTCAACCCTCAATCCTCAATCCTCGACCTTCAATCATCAATACTCAATCTTCAATACTCAATCCTCAATCCTCAATCCTCCATCCTCAATCGTCAATCCTCAATCCTCAATCCTCATTCTTCAATCCTCAATACCCAATCCTCAATCTTCAATCCTCAATCCTCAATCCTAAATTCTCAATCCTCAATCCACAGTCCTCAGTCCTCAAACCACAATCCTCAACCCTAAGCCCTCATCCTCAATCCTCAATCCTTATCCCTCAGTCCTCAATCATCAATACTCAATCTTCAATCCTCAATCCTCAATCCACAATCCTCATTCCTCAAACCTCAATCCTCAACCCTCAATCCTTAATCCTCAATCTTGAATCCTCAATCCCCAGTCCTCAATCTTCAATCCTCAATGCTCAATCCTCAATCCTCAATCCTCAGTCCTCAATCCTCAATCCTCAATCCTCAATCCTCAATCTTCAATCCTCAGTACTCAATCTTCAATCCTTAATCCTCAATTCTCAATCGTCAATACTCAATCCTCAATCGCCAATCCTCAATCCCCAATCCTGAATCTTCAATCCTCAATCCTCAATCCCCAATCCTCAACCTTCAATCCTCAATACTCAATCTTCAATCCTCAATCCTCAATCCTCAATCCTCAATCCTCGATCCTCAATCCTCAATATTCAACACACAACCCTCAACCATCAATCCTCAATACTCAACCATCAATCCTCAATTCTCAATACTCAATAGAATACCCTGAATTCTCATCGTTCAATACTCAATCCACAAAAATCAATAGTCAAATCTCAACCCTCAAACATCAATTCCCAACACTCAATCCTCAACACTCAGTCCTCTTTCTTCAATCCTCCATCCTCAATACCCAATCCTCAATATTAAATCCTCAATACTCAATATTCAATCCTCAAACCTCAGTCCTCAAACCTCAATTCTGAATCCTCAATCCTGAATCCTCAATCTTCAGCCCTCAGTCCTCGACAATCAATTGTCAATCCTCAATCCTCAATAGAATATCCTCAATTCACAGTTTTCAGTACTCGATACTCAATTTGGAATCTTGAAATCTCTATCCACAAACAATAATTCTCATCACTCAACCCTCAACACTCAGTCCCCAATCCGCAATATTCAATCCTCAATCCTCAATCCTCAATACTCAATCCTCAATCTTCAATCCCCAGTAATCAATCTTCAATCCTCAATCCTTAGTCCTCAATCCTCAATCCTCAATCCTCAATCCTCGACCCTCAATCCTCAAATCTCAACCTTCAATCCTCAATACTCAATCTTCAATCCTCACTCCTCCATCCTCAACCGTCAATCCTGAATCCTCAATCCTCAATCCTCATTCTTCAATCCTCAATACCCAATCCTCAATCTTCAATCCTCAACCCTCAATCCTAAATTCTCAATCCTCAATCCACAGTCCTCAGTCCTCATACCTCAATCCTCAACCCTCAGCCCTCATCCTCAATCCTCAATCCTTATCCCTCAGTCCTCAATCTTCAATCCTCAATACTCAATTTTCAATCCTCAATCCTCAATCCTCAATCCTCAATCCTAAACCCTCAATCATCAATCCTCAATCTTCAATACTCAATCCTCAATCCTCAATCCTGAATCCTCAATACTAATGCATCAATCCTCAATTCTCAATACTCAATAGAACATCCTGAATTCTCAGGATTCAATACTCAAACCTCAAACCTCAAACCTCAGCCATCACCATCAATCCTCAATCCTCAATCGTCAATCCTCAACCTTCAATCCTCAACACTCAACCATCAACCCTCAATCCTCAATCCTCAATCTTCAATCCGCAATCCTCAATCCTCAGTCATCAATCCTCAACCTTCGATACTCAATCCTCAATCCTCAATCCTCAATCCTCAATCCCCAATCCTCAATCCTCTTTCCTCAAACCTCAATCCTCAAACCTCAGTCCTCATCCTCAATTCTCAATCCTCAAACCTCAATCCTCAATACTCAAACCACAATCCTCAACCGTCAGACCTCGTCCTCAATCCTCAACCCTCAATCCTCAATCCTCGACCTTCAATCATCAATACTCAATCTTCAATCCTCAATCCTCAATCCTCAATCCTCATTCCTCAAACCGCAATCCTCAATCCTCAACCCTTAATCCTCAATCTTGAATCCTCAATCCCCAGTCCTCAATCTTCAATCCTCAATGCTCAATCCTCAATCCTCAATCCTCAGTCCTCAATCCTCAACCCTCAATCCTCAATCCTCAATCTTCAATCCTCAATACTCAATCTTCAATCCTCAATCCTCAATTCTCAATCGTCAATACTCAATCCTCAATCCTCAATCCTAAATCCTCAATCATCAATCCTCAATCTTCAATACTCAATCCTCAATCCTCAATCTTCAATCCTCAATAATCAATCTTCAATCCTCAATCCTCAATCCTCAATCCTCAATCCTCAATCCTCCATCCTCAATCCTCAATCCTCGGTCCTCAATCCTCAATCCTCAATCCTCAACCCTCAATCCTCAATCCTCGACCTTCAATCCTCAATACTCAATCTTCAATCCTCAATCCTCAATCCTAAATTCTCAATCCTCAATCCACAGTCCTCAGTCCTCATACCTCAATCCTCAACCCTCAGCCCTCATCCTCAATCCTCAATCCTTATTCCTCAGTCCTCAATCTTCAATCCTCAATACTCAATTTTCAATCCTCAATCCTCAATCCTCAATCCTCAATCCTAAATCCTCAATCATCAATCCTCAATCTTCAATCCTCAATCTTCAATCCTCAATACTCAATCTTCAATCCTCAATCCTCAATTCTCAATCGTCAATACTCAATCCTCAATCCTCAATCCTAAATCCTCAATCATCAATCCTCAATCTTCAATACTCAATCCTCAATCCTCAATCTTCAATCCTCAATAATCAATCTTCAATCCTCAATCCTCAATCCTCAATCCTCAATCCTCAATCCTCAATCCTCAATCCTCAATCCTCGGTCCTCAATCCTCAATCCTCAATCCTCAACCCTCAATCCTCAATCCTCGACCTTCAATCCTCAATACTCAATCTTCAATCCTCAATCCTCCATCCTCAATCGTCAATCCTGAATCCTCAATCCTCATTCTTCAATCCTCAATACCCAATCCTCAATCTTCAATCCTCAATCCTCAATCCTAAATTCTCAATCCTCAATCCACAGTCCTCAGTCCTCATACCTCAATCCTCAACCCTCAGCCCTCATCCTCAATCCTCAATCCTTATTCCTCAGTCCTCAATCTTCAATCCTCAATACTCAATTTTCAATCCTCAATCCTCAATCCTCAATCCTCAATCCTAAATCCTCAATCATCAATCCTCAATCTTCAATACTCAATCCTCAATCCTCAATCCTGAATCCTCAATACTAATGCATCAATCCTCAATTCTCAATACTCAATAGAACATCCTGAATTCTCAGGATTCAATACTCAAACCTCAAACCTCAAACCTCAGCCATCATCATCAATCCTCAATCCTCAATCCTCAATCCTAAATCCTCAATCATCAATCCTCAATCTTCAATACTCAATCCTCAATCCTCAATCTTGAATCCTCAATCCCCAGTCCTCAATCTTCAATCCTCAATGCTCAATCCTCAATCCTCAATCCTCAGTCCTCAATCCTCAACCCTGAATCCTCAATCCTCAATCTTCAATCCTCAATACTCAATCTTCAATCCTCAATCCTCAATTCTCAATCGTCAATACTCAATCCTCAATCGCCAATCCTCAATCCCCAATCCTCAATCTTCAATCCTCAATCCTCAATCCTCAATCCTCAACCTTCAATCCTCAATACTCAATCTTCAATCCTCAATCCTCAATCCTCAATCCTCAATCCTCAATCCTCAATCCTCAATCCTCAATCCTCAATATTCAACACACAACCCTCAACCATCAATCCTCAATACTCAACCATCAATCCTCAATTCTCAATACTCAATAGAATACCCTGAATTCTCATCGTTCAATACTCAATCCACAAAAATCAATAATCAAATCTCAACCGTCAAACATCAATTCTCAACACCCAATACTCAACGCTCAGTCCTCTCTCTTCAATCCTCCATCCTCAATCCTCAATCCTCAATCTTCAATCCTCAATAATCAATCTTCAATCCTCAATCCTCAATCCTCAATCCTCAATCCTCAATCCTCAATCCTCAATCCTCAATCCTCGGTCCTCAATCCTCAATCCTCAATCCTCAATACTCAATCTTCAATCCTCAATCCTCAATACTCAATCCTCAATCCTCATTCTTCAATCCTCAATACCCAATCCTCAATCTTCAATCCTCAATCCTCAATCCTCAATTCTCAATCCTCAATCCTCAGTCCTCAGTTCTCAAACCTCAATCCTCAACCCTCAGCCCTCATCCTCAATCCTCAATCCTTATTCCTCAGTCCTCAACCTTCAATCCTCAATAATCAATTTTCCATCCTCAATCCTCAATCCTCAATCCTCAATCCTAAATCCTCAATCATCAATCCTCAATCATCAATACTCAATCCTCAATCGTCAATCCTGAATCCTCAATACTAAAGCATCAATCCTCAATTCTCAATACTCAATAGAACATCCTGAATTCTCAGGATTCAATACACAAACCTCAAACCTCAAACCTGAGGCATCATCCTCAATCCTCTATCCTCAATCGTCAATCCTCAACGTTCAATCCTCTACACTCAACCTTGAACCCTCAATCCTCAATCCTCAATCGTCAATCCGCAATCCTCAATCCTCAGTCATCAATCCTCAACCTTCAATACTCAATCTTCAATCCTCAATCCTCAAACCACAATCCTCAACCGTCAGTCCTCGTATTCAATCCTCTACCCTCAATCCTCAATCCTCGACCTTCAATCATCAATACTCAATCTTCAATCCACAATCCTCAATCCTCAATCCTCCATCCTCAATCGTCAATCCTCAATCCTCAATCCTCATTCTTCAATCCTCAATACCCAATCCTCAATCTTCAATCCTCAATCCTCAATCCTAAATTCTCAATCCTCAATTCACAGTCCTCAGTCCTCAAACCTCAATCCTCAACCCTCAGCCCTCATCCTCAATCCTCAATCCTTATCCCTCAGTCCTCAATCACCAATACTCAATCTTCAATCCTCAATCCTCAATCCTCAATCCTCATTCCTCAAACCTCAATCCTCAATCCTCAATCCTTAATCCTCAATCTTGAATCCTCAATCCCCAGTCCTCAATCTTCAATCCTCAATGCCCAATCCTCAATCCTCAATCCTCAGTCCTCAATCCTCAATCCTCAATCCTCAATCCTCAATCTTCAATCCTCTGTACTCAATCTTCAATCCTTAACCCTCAATTCTCAATCGTCAATACTCAATCCTCAATCGCCAATCCTCAATCCCCAATCCTGAATCTTCAATCCTCAATCCTCAATCCCCAATCCTCAACCTTCAATCCTCAATACTCAATCTTCAATCCTCAATCCTCAATCCTCAATCCTCAATCCTCCGTCCTCAATCCTCAATATTCAACACACAACCCTCAACCATCAATCCTCAATACTCAACCATCAATCCTCAATTCTCAATACTCACTAGAATATCCTGAATTCTCATCGTTCAATACTCAATCCACAATAATCAATAATCAAATCTCAACCCTCAAACATCAATTCCCAACACTCAATCCTCAACACTCAGTCCTCTTTCTTCAATACTCCATCCTCAATACCCAATCCTCAATATTCAATCCTCAATACTCAATATTCAATCCTCAAACCTCAGTCCTCAAACCTCAATTCTGTATCCTCAATCCTGAATCCTCAATCTTCAGCCCTCAGTCCTCGACAATCAATTGTCAATCCTCAATCCTCAATAGAATATCCTCAATTCACAGTTTTCAGTACTCGATACTCAATTTGGAATCTTGAAATCTCTATCCACAAACAATAATTCTCATCACTCAACCCTCAACACTCAGTCCCCAATCCGCAATATTCAATCCTCAATCCTCAATCCTCAATCCTAAACCCTCAATCATCAATCCTCAATCTTCAATACTCAATCCTCAATCCTCAATCCTGAATCCTCAATACTAATGCATCAATCCTCAATTCTCAATACTCAATAGAACATCCTGAATTCTCAGGATTCAATACTCAAACCTCAAACCTCAAACCTCAGCCATCATCATCAATCCTCAATCCTCAATCGTCAATCCTCAACCTTCAATCCTCAACACTCAACCATCAACACTCAATCCTCAATCCTCAATCTTCAATCCGCAATCCTCAATCCTCAGTCATCAATCCTCAACCTTCGATACTCAATCCTCAATCCTCAATCCTCAATCCTCAATCCCCAATCCTCAATCCTCTTTCCTCAAACCTCAATCCTCAAACCTCAGTCCTCATCCTCAATTCTCAATCCTCAAACCTCAATCCTCAATACTCAAACCACAATCCTCAACCGTCAGACCTCGTCCTCAATCCTCAACCCTCAATCCTCAATCCTCGACCTTCAATCATCAATACTCAATCTTCAATCCTCAATCCTCAATCCTCAATCCTCATTCCTCAAACCTCAATCCTCAATCCTCAACCCTTAATCCTCAATCTTGAATCCTCAATCCCCAGTCCTCAATCTTCAATCCTCAATGCTCAATCCTCAATCCTCAATCCTCAGTCCTCAATCCTCAACCCTCAATCCTCAATCCTCAACCTTCAATCCTCAATACTCAATCTTCAATCCTCAATCCTCAATTCTCAATCTTCAATACTCAATCCTCAATCCTCAATCTTCAATCCTCAATAATCAATCTTCAATCCTCAATCCTCAATCCTCAATCCTCAATCCTCAATCCTCAATCCTCAATCCTCAATCCTCGGTCCTCAATCCTCAATCCTCAATCCTCAACCCTCAATTCTCAATCCTCGACCTTCAATCCTCAATACTCAATCTTCAATCCTCAATCCTCCATCCTCAATCGTCAATCCTGAATCCTCAATCCTCATTCTTCAATCCTCAATACCCAATCCTCAATCTTCAATCCTCAATCCTCAATCCTAAATTCTCAATCCTCAATCCTCAAGCAACAATCCTCAACCGTCAGTCCTCGTCCTCAATCCTCAACCCTCAATCCTCAATCCTCAATCTTCAATCATCAATACTCAATCTTCAATCCTCAATCCTCAATCCTCAATCCTCATTCCTCAAACCTCAAACCACAACCCTCAATCCTTAATCCTCAATTTTCAATCCTCAATCAACAGTCCTCAATCTTCAATCCTCAATGATCAATCCTCAATCCTCAATCCTCAGTCCTCAATCCTCAATCCTCAATGCTCAATCCTCAATCCTCAATCTTCAATCCTCAATACTCAATCTTCAATCCTCAATCCTCAATCCTCAATCTTCAATCCTCAATACTCAATCTTCAATCCTCAATCCTCAATCCCAAATCCTCAATCCTCAATCCTCTGTCCTCAAACCTCAATTCTGAATCCTCAACCCTGAATCCTCAATCTTCAGCCCTCAGTCCTCAACAATCAGTTGTCAATCCTCAATCCTCAATAGAATATACTCAATTCACAGGTTTCAATACTCAATACTCAATCTGCAATCTTCAAATCTCTATCCACAAACATCAATTCTCATCACTCAACCCTCAACACTCAGTCCTCAATGTTCAATACTCAATCCTCAATTCTCAATCTTCAATCCTCAATACTCAATCATTAATCATCAATCCTCAATCCTCAATCTTCAATCCTGAATCCTCAATCTTCAATCCTCAATTCTCAATCCCCTATCCTCAATCCTCAGGCCTCAAACACCAATACTCAACCCTCAGTCCTCGTCCTGAGTCCACAACCCTCAATCCTCAATCCTCAACCTTCAATCATCAATATTCAATCTTCAATCCTCAATCCTCAATCCTCAATCCTCAATCCTCAATCCTCAATGTTCAATCCTCAATACCCAATCTTCAATCTTCAATCCTCGATCCTCAATCCTCAATCCCCAATCCTCAATGCTCAATCCTCAATCCTCAATCCTCAGTCCTCGATCCTCAATCCTCAATCCTCAATCCTCAATCTTCAATCCTCAATACTCAATCTTCAATCCTCAATCCTCAATTCTCAATCGTCAATACTCAATCCTCAATCGCCAATCCTCAATCCCCAATCCTCAATCTTCAATCCTCAATCCTCAATCCTCAATCCTCAACCTTCAATCCTCAATACTCAATCTTCAATCCTCAATCCTCAATCTTCAATCCTCGATCCTCAATCCTCAATCCCCAATCCTCAATGCTCAATCCTCAGTCCTCAAACCGCAGTCCTGAATCCTCAATCCTGAATCCTCAATCTTCAGCCCTCAGTCCTCAGCAATCAGTTGTCAATCCTCATTCCTCACTAGAATATCCTCAGTTCAGAGTTTTCCATACGCAATACTCAATCTGCAATCTTCATATCTCTATCCACAAACATCAATTCTCATCACTCAACCATCAACTCTCAGTCCCCAATCCTCAATCTTCAATCGTCAATCCTCAATCCTCAATCCTCAATCGTCAATCCTGAATCTTCAATCCTCAATACTCAATCTGCAATCCTCAAACCTCAATCCTCAATCCTCAATCTTCAATCCTCAATCATCAATCCTCAATCCTCAATGCTCATTCTTCAATCCTCAATACCCAATCCTCAATCTTCAATCCTCAATCCTCAATCCTCAACTCTCAACCCTCAATCCTCAATCCTCAGACCTCAGCCCTCATTCTCAATCCTCGATCCTCAATCCTCAATCCTCAATCTTCAATCCTCAATACTCAATCCTCAGTCCTCAATCCTCAATCCTCAATCCTCAGTCCTCAGACCTCAAACCTCAACCCTCAACCCTCAGCCCTCATCGTCAATCCTCAAGCCCCAATCCTCAAACCTCAATAGTCAATCCTCAATCCTCAATCCTCAATCTTCAATCCTCAATACTCAATCTTCAATCCTCAATCCTCAATCCTCAATCCTCAATATTCAATCCTCAATACCCAATTTTCAATACTCAATCCGCAATCGTCATACCTCAATCCTCAATCCTCAGTCATCAATCCTCAATCTTCAATACTCAATGGTCAATCCTCAGTCCTCAATTCTCAATCGTCAATCCTCAGTCCTCAATCCTCAATCCTCAATCCTCGTACCTCAAACCACAGTTCTGAATCCTCAATCCTGAATCCTCAATCTTCAGCCCTCAGTCCTCAACAATCAGTTGTCAATCCTCAGTCCCCAATAGAATATCCTCAATTCACAGTATTCAATACTCAATACTCAATCAGCAATCTTCAAATCTCTATCCACAAACATCAGTTCTCATCACTCAACCCTCAACACTCAGTCCTCAATGTTCAATACTCAATCCTCAATTCTCAATCTTCAATCATCAATACTCAATCATTAATCCTCAATCCTCAATCCTCAATCTTCAATCCTCAATCCTCAATCTTCAATCCTCAATACTCAATCTTCAATCCTCAATCCTCAATCCTCAATCCTCAATCCTCAATCCTCGATCCTCAATCCTCAATATTCAACACACAACCCTCAACCATCAATCCTCAATACTCAACCATCAATCCTCAATTCTCAATACTCAATAGAATACCCTGAATTCTCATCGTTCAATACTCAATCCACAAAAATCAATAATCAAATCTCAACCCTCAAACATCAATTCCCAAAACTCAATCCTCAACACTCAGTCCTCTTTCTTCAATCCTCCATCCTCAATACCCAATCCGCAATATTCAATCCTCAATACCCAATATTCAATCCTCAAACCTCAGTCCTCAAACCTCAATTCTGAATCCTCAATCCTGAATCCTCAATCTTCAGCCCTCAGTCCTCGACAATCAATTGTCAATCCTCAATCCTCAATAGAATATCCTCAATTCACAGTTTTCAATACTCGATACTCAATTTGGAATCTTGAAATCTCTATCCACAAACAATAATTCTCATCACTCAACCCTCAACACTCAGTCCCCAATCCTCAATATTCAATCCTCAATCCTCAATCCTCAATACTCAATCCTCAATCTTCAATCCCCAGTAATCAATCTTCAATCCTCAATCCTTAGTCCTCAATCCTCAATCCTCAATCCTCAATCCTCAACCCTCAATCCTCAATCCTCAACCTTCAATCCTCAATACTCAATCTTCAATCCTCAATCCTCCATCCTCAATCGTCAATCCTCAATCCTCAATCCTCATTCTTCAATCCTCAATACCCAATCCTCAATCTTCAATCCTCAATCCTCAATCCTAAATTCTCAATCCTCAATCCTCAATCCTCAGACCTCAAACATCAATACTCAAACCTCAGACATCGTCCTCAATCCACAACCCTCAATCCTCAATCCTCAATCTTCAATCATCAATATTCAATCTTCAATCCTCAATCCTCAATCCTCGATACTCAATCCTCAATCCTCAATGTTCAATCCTCAATACCCAATCCTGAATCTTCAATCCTCAATCCTCAATCCTCAGTCCTCAATTCTCAATCCTCAATTCTCAGTCCTCAGTCCTCAAACCTCAGTCCTCAACCCACAGCCCTCATCTTCAATTCTCAATCCCCAATCCTCAATCTTCAATCTTCAATTCTCGATACTCAATCTTCAATCCACAATTATCAATCTTCAATCCTCAGTACTCAATCTTCAATCCTCAATCCTGAATCCTCAATCCTCAGTCCTCATTCTTCAATCCTCAATACCCAATCCTCAATCTTGAATCCTCAATCGTCAATCCTCAATTCTCAATCCTCAATCCTCAATAATCATACTTCAATCCTCTATCCTCAGTCCTCAAACCTCAATTCTGAATCCTCAATCCTGAATCCTCAATCTTCAGCCCTCAGTCCTCAACAATCAGTTGACAATCCTCAATCCTCAATAGAATATCCTCAATTTACAGTTTTCAATACTCAATACTCAATCTGCAATCTTAAAACCTCTATCCACAAACATCAATTCTCATCACTGAACCCACAACACTCAGTCCTCAATGTTCAATACTCAATCTTCAATCCTCAATCCTCAATCCTCAGTCCTCAATTCTCAATCCTCAATCCTCAGTCCTCAGTCCTCAAACCTCAATCCTCAACCCACAGCCCTCATCGTCAATTCTCAATCCTCAATCCTCAATCTTCAATCTTCAATTCTCGATACTCAATCTTCAATCCACAATTATCAATCTTCAATCCTCAATACTCAATATTCCATCTTCAATCCTCAATCCTAAATCCTCAGTCCTCATTCTTCAATCCTCAATACCCAATCCTCAATCTTCAATCCTCAATCCTCAATCCTCAATTCTCAATCCTCAATCCTCAATTTTCAGGCCTCAAACATCAATACTCAACCCTCAGTCCTCGTCCTCAATCCACAACCCTCAATCCTCAATCCTCAATCTTCAATCATCAATATTCAATCTTCAATCCTCAACCCTCAATCCTCGATCCTCAATCCTCAATCCTCAATGCTCAATCCTCAATCCTCATTCTTCAATCCTCAATACCCAATCCTCAATCTTCAATCCTCAATCCTCAATCCCCAATTCAAAATACTCAATCCTCATTCCTCAGACCTCAAACATCAATACTCAACCCTCAGTCCTCGTCCTCAATCCTGAATCCTCAATCCTGAATCCTCAACCTTCAGACCTCAGTCCTCAACAATCAGTTGTCAATTCTCAATCCTCAATAGAATATCATCAATTCACAGTATTCAATACCCAATACTCAATCTGAAATCTTTAAATCTCTATCCACAAACACGAATTCTCATCACTCAACCCTCAACGCTCAGTCCCCAATCCTCAATCTTCAATCCTCAATCCACAATCCTCAATCCTCAATCCTCAATCTTCAATCCTCAATACTCAATCATCAATCCTCAATCCTCAATCCTCAATGCTCAATCCTCAAACCTCAATCGTCAGTCTTCAAACCTCAATACTCAATCTTCAATTCTCAATCCTCAATCCTCAATCCTCAATCTTCAATCCTCAGACCTCAATACTCAATCCTCAATCCTCAATCCTCAATCCTCAATCATCAATCCTCAACCTTCAATACTCAATCCTCAATCCTCAATCCTCAATCCTCAATCCTCAATACTCAATCCTCAATCATCAATCCTCAATCTTCAATCCTCAACCCTCAATCGTCAGTCTTCAAACCTCAATACTCAATCTTCAATTCTCAATCCTCAATCCTCAATGCCGAATCCTCATTCTTCAATCCTCAATACCCAATCCTCAATCTTCAACACTTAATCCTCAATCCTCAATTCTCAATCCTCAATCGTCAGTCCTCAGTCCTCAAACCTCAGTACTCAACCCTCAGCCCTCATCCTCAATCCTCAATCCTCAATCCTCAATCCTCAATCTTCAATCCTCGATACTCAATCTTCAATCCTCAATCCTCAGTCCTCAAACCTCAATTCTGAATCCTCAATCCTCAATCCTCAATCTTCAGACCTCAGTCCTCAACAATCAGTTGTCAATTCTCAATCCTCAATAGAATATCATCAATTCACAGCTTTCAATACTCAATGCTCAAACTGCAATCTTCAAATATCTATCCACAAACATCAATTCTCATCACTCAACCCTCAACACTCAGTCCTCAATCCTCAATCCTCAATCCTCAATTCTCAATCTTCAATCCTCAATACTGAATCTTCAATCCTCAATCCTCAATCCTCAATCCTCAATCCTCAATCCTGAATCTTCAATCCTCAGTCCCCAATCCTCAATCCTCAATCCTCAATCCACATTCTTCAATCCTCAATACCCAGTCCTCAATCTTCAATCCTCAATCCTCAATCCTCAATTCTCAATCCTCAACCCTCAGTCCTCAGATCTCAAACCTCAATCCTCAACCCTCAGCCCTCATCGTCAATCCTCAAACCTCAATCTTCAATCCTCAATCCTCAAACCACAATCCTCAACCGTCAGTCCTCGTCCTCAATCCTCAACCCTCAATACTCAATCCTCAATCTTCAATTATCAATACTCAATCTTCAATCCTCAATACTCAATCCTCAATCCTCATTCCTCAAACCTCAATCCTCAACCCTCAGTCCTTACCCTCAATTCTCAATTCTCAATACTCAATCCTCAATCCTCAATCTTCAATCCTCAGTAATCAATATTTAATCCTATATCCTCAATCCACAATCCTTAATCCTTAATCCTCAATCTTCAATCCTCAATCCCCAGTCCTCAATCTTCAATCCTCAATGCTCCATCCTCAATCCCCTATCCTCAGTCCTCTGTCCTCAACCCTCAATCCTCAAACCTCAATCCTCAACCGTCAGTCCTCGTCCTCAACCCTCAACCCTCAACCCTCAATACTCAATCCTCAATCCTCAATCCTCAATCCTCAATCCTCATTCCTCAAACCTCAATCCTCAAACATCAGTCCTCATCCTCAATTCTCAATTCTCAATCCTCAATCCTCAATCCTCAACCCTCTATCTTCAATCCTAAATAATTAATCTCCAATACTAGATCCTCAATCCCCAATCCTCAATCCTCAATACCCAGTCCTAAAGCTTCAATCCTCAATCCTCAATTATCAATTCTCAATCCTCAGTCCTCAATCCTCTGTCCTCAAACCTCAATCCTCAACCCTCAGTCCTCGTCCTCAAACCTCAACCCTCAATAGTCAATCCGCAATCTACACTCACCAATACTCAATCTTCAATCCCCAATCCTCAATACTCAATCCTCAATCCTCAATACTCAATCCTCAGTCCTCAGTCCTCAATCTTCAATACTCAATCCGCCAATCCTCAATATTCAACACACAACCCTCAACCATCAATCCTCAATACTCAACCATCAATCCTCAATTCTCAATACTCAGTAGAATATCCTGAATTCTCAGTTTTCAATACTCAATCCTCAATCTTCAATCTTTAAATCTCCATCCACAAACATCAATTCTCATATCTCAACCCTCAACACTCAGTCCTCAATATTCAATAATCAATCTTCAATCCTCAATCCTCAATCCTCAATCCTCAATCCTCAATCCTCAATCCTCAACCCTCAATCCTCAATCCTCAATCTTCAATCCTCCATACTCAATCTTCAATCCTCAATCCTCAGTCCTCAATCCTCAACCCTCAATCCTCAATCCTCAATCTTCAATCCTCAGTACTCAATCTTCAATCCTTAATCCTCAATTCTCAATCGTCAATACTCAATCCTCAATCGCCAATCCTCAATCCCCAATCCTGAATCTTCAATCCTCAATCCTCAATCCCCAATCCTCAACCTTCAATCCTCAATACTCAATCTTCAATCCTCAATCCTCAATCCTCAATCCTCAATCCTCGATCCTCAATCCTCAATATTCAACACACAACCCTGAACCATCAATCCTCAATACTCAACCATCAATCCTCAATTCTCAATACTCACTAGAATACCCTGAATTCTCATCGTTCAATACTCAATCCACAAAAATCAGTAATCAAATCTCAACCCTCAAACATCAATTCCCAACACTCAATCCTCAACACTCAGTCCTCTTTCTTCAATCCTCCATCCTCAATACCCAATCCTCAATATTCAATCCTCAATACTCAATATTCAATCCTCAAACCTCAGTCCTCAAACCTCAATTCTGTATCCTCAATCCTGAATCCTCAATCTTCAGCCCTCAGTCCTCGACAATCAATTGTCAATCCTCAATCCTCAATAGAATATCCTCAATTCACAGTTTTCAATACTCGATACTCAATTTGGAATCTTGAAATCTCTATCCACAAACAATAATTCTCATCACTCAACCCTCAACACTCAGTCCCCAATCCTCAATATTCAATCCTCAATCCTCAATCCTCAATACTCAATCCTCAATCTTCAATCCCCAGTAATCAATCTTCAATCCTCAATCCTTAGTCCTCAATCCTCAATCCTCAATCCTCAATCCTCAACCCTCAATCCTCAATCCTCAACCTTCAATCCTCTATACTCAATCTTCAATCCTCAATCCTCCATCCTCAATCGTCAATCCTGAATCCTCAATCCTCATTCTTCAATCCTCAATACCCAATCCTCAATCTTCAATCCTCAATCCTCAATCCTAAATTCTCAATCCTCAATCCACAGTCCTCAGTCCTCAAACCTCAATCCTCAACCCCCAGCCCTCATCCTCAATCCTCAATCCTTATTCCTCAGTCCTCAATCTTCAATCCTCAATACTCAATTTTCAATCCTCAATCCTCAATCCTCAATCCTCAATCCTCAATCCTAAATCCTCAATCATCAATCCTCAATCTTCAATACTCAATCCTCAATCCTCAATCCTGAATCCTCAATACTAATGCATCAATCCTCAATTCTCAATACTCAATAGAACATCCTGAATTCTCAGGATTCAATACTCAAACCTCAAACCTCAAACCTCAGCCATCATCATCAATCCTCAATCCTCAATCGTCAATCCTCAACCTTCAATCCTCAACACTCAACCTTCAACCCTCAATCCTCAATCCTCAATCTTCAATACTCAATCCTCAATCCTCAATCCTGAATCCTCAATACTAATGCATCAATCCTCAATTCTCAATACTCAATAGAACATCCTGAATTCTCAGGATTCAATACTCAAACCTCAAACCTCAAACCTCAGCCATCATCATCAATCCTCAATCCTCAATCGTCAATCCTCAACCTTCAATCCTCAACACTCAACCTTCAACCCTCAATCCTCAATCCTCAATCCTCAATCTTCAATCCGCAATCCTCAATCCTCAGTCATCAATCCTCAACCTTCGATACTCAATCCTCAATCCTCTATCCTCAATCCCCAACCCTCAATCCTCTTTCCTCAAACCTCAATCCTCAAACCTCAGTCCTCATCCTCAATTCTCAATCCTCAAACCTCAATCCTCAATACTCAAACCACAATCCTCAACCGTCAGACCTCGTCCTCAATCCTCAACCCTCAATCCTCAATCCTCGACCTCCAATCATCAATACTCAATCCTCAATCCTCAATCCTCAATATTCATCACACAACCCTCAACCATCAATCCTCAATACTCAACCATCAATCCTCAATTCTCAATACTCAATAGAATACCCTGAATTCTCATCGTTCAATACTCAATCCACAAAGATCAATAATCAAATCTCAACCCTCAAACATCAATTCTCAACACCCAATCCTCAACGCTCAGTCCTCTCTCTTCAATCCTCCATCCTCAATCCTCAATCCTCAATCTTCAATCCTCAATAATCAATCTTCAATCCTCAATCCTCAATCCTCAATCCTCAATCCTCAATCCTCAATCCTCAATCCTCGGTCCTCAATCCTCAATCCTCAATCCTCAATACTCAATCTTCAATCCTCAATCCTCAATACTCAATCCTCAATCCTCATTCTTCAATCCTCAATACACAATCCTCAATCTTCAATCCTCTATCCTCAATCCTCAATCCTCAATCCTCAACCCTCAGTCCTCAATCCTCAATCTTCAGTCCTCAATACTCAATCATCAATCCTCAATTCTCAATCCTCAATCCTCAACCCTCAATCCTCAATCGTCAGTCTTCAATCCTCATTACTCAATCTTCAATCCTCAATCCTGAATCCTCAATCCTCAATCCTCAATCTTCAATCCCCAATACCCAATCCTCAATCTTCAATCCTCAATCCTGAATCCTCAATCCTCAATCCTCATTCTACAATCCTCAATACTCAATAGAACATCCTGAATTCTCAGGATTCAATACTCAGACCTCAAACCTCAAACCTCAGCCCTCATCCTCAATCCTCAATACTCAATCCTCAATCCTCAAGCAACAATCCTCAACCGTCAGTCCTCGTCCTCAATCCTCAACCCTCAATCCTCAATCCTCAATCTTCAATCATCAATACTCAATCTTCAATCCTCAATCCTCAATCCTCAATCCTCATTCCTCAAACCTCAAACCACAACCCTCAATCCTTAATCCTCAATCTTCAATCCTCAATCAACAGTCCTCAATCTTCAATCCTCAATGATCAATCCTCAATCCTCAATCCTCAGTCCTCAATCCTCAATCCTCAATGCTTAATCCTCAATCCACAATCTTCAATCCTCAATACTCAATCTTCAATCCTCAATACTCAATCCTCAATCCTCAATCCTCAATCCTCAATCCTCAGTCCTCAAACCTCAATTCTGAATCCTCAACCCTGAATCCTCAATCTTCAGCCCTCAGTCCTCAACAATCTGTGGTCAATCATCAATCCTCAATAGAATATCCTCAATTCACAGGTTTCAATACTCAATACTCAATCTGCAATCGTCAAATCTCTATCCACAGACATCAATCCTCATCACTCAACCCTCAACACTCAGTCCCCAATCCTCAATCTTGAATTCTCAATCCTCAATCCTCAATCCTCAATCCTCAATCCTCAATCCTCAATCTTCAATCCTCAATACTCAATCTTCAATCCTCAATCCTCAATCCTCGATCCTCAATCCTCAATCCTCAATCGTCAATCTCCAATCCTGAATACTCAATCTTCAATACTCAATCCTCAATCGCCCATCGTCAATCCTCATTCTTCAATCCTCAATACCCTATACTCAATCTTCAATCCTCAATCCTCAATCCTCAATTCTCAATCCTCAATCCTCTGTCCTGAGTCCTCAAACCTCAATCTTCATCCCTCAACCCTCATCCTCAATCCTCAATCCTCAATCCTCAAACCTCAACCCTCAATCTTCAATCCTCAATACTCGATCTTCAATCTTCAATCCTCAGTCCTCAAACCGCAATTCTGAATCCTCAATCCTGAATCCTCAATCTTCAGCCCTCAGACCTCAACAATCAGTTGTCAATCCTCAATCCTCAATAGAATATCCTCAATTCACAGTTTTCAATACTCAATACTCAATCTGCAATCTTCAAATCTCTATCCACAAACATCAATTCTCATCACTCAACCATCAACACTCAGTCCTCAATGTTCAATCCTCAATCCTCATCTCTCAATCTTCAATCCTCAATACTGAATCTTCAATCCTCAATCCTCAATCCTCAATCATCAATCCTCAGTCCCCAATACTCAATCCTCAATCCTCAATCCTCATTATTCAATCCTCAATACCCAATCCTCAATCTTCAATCCACAATCCTCAATCCTCAATTCTCAATCCTCAATCCTCAGTCCTCAGACCTCAAACCTCAATCCTCAACCCTCAGCCCTCATCGTCAATCCTCAAACCTCAATCCTCAATCCTCAATCGTCAATCCTCAATCCTCAATCTTCAATCCTCAATACTCAACCTTCACTCCTCAATCCTCAATCCTCAATCCTCAATCCTCAATCCTCAATCTTCAATCCTCAATACTCAATCTTCAATCGTCAATCCTCAATCCTCGATCCTCAGTCCTCATTCTTCAATCCTCAATACCCGATCCTCAATCTTCAATCCTCAATCTTCAATCCTCAATTCTCAATCCTCTATCCTCCATCCTCAGGCCTCAAACACCAATACTCAACCCTCAGTCCTCGTCCTGAATCCACAACCCTCAATCCTCAATCCTCAACCTTCAATCATCAATATTCAATCTTCAATCCTCAATCCTCAATCCTCAATCCTCAACCCTCAATCCTCAATGTTCAATCCTCAATACCCAATCTTCAATCTTCAATCCTCGATCCTCAATCCTCAATCCCCAATCCTCAATGCTCAATCCTCAGTCCTCAAACCGCAGTCCTGAATCCTCAATCCTGAATCCTCAATCTTCAGCCCTCAGTCCGCAACAATCAGTTGTCAATCCTCATTCCTCACTAGAATATCCTCAGTTCCGAGTTTTCCATACGCAATACTCAATCTGCAATCTTCATATCTCTATCCACAAACATCAATTCTCATCACTCAACCATCAACTCTCAGTCTCCAATCCTCAATCTTCAATCGTCAATCCTCAATCCTCAATCCTCAGTCATCAATCCTCAATCTTCAATACTCAATGGTCAATCCTCAGTCCTCAATACTCAATCGTCAATTCTCAGTCCTCAATCCTCAATCCTCAATCCTCGTACCTCAAACCTCAATCCTCAATCCTCAATCCTCATTCTTCAATCCTCAATACCCAATCCTCAATCTTCAATCCTCAATCCTCAATCCTCAATTCTCAATACTCAATCCTCAGCCCTCAGTCCTCAAACCTCAATCCTCAAACCTCAGCCCTCATCCTCAATCCTCAATCCTTATTCCTCAGTCCTCAACATTCAATCCTCAATCCTCAATTTTCAATCCTCAATCCTCAATCCCAATCCTTAATCCTCAATCCTAAATCCTCATCCATCAATCCTCAATCTTCAATACTCAATCCTCAATCCTCAGTCCTGAATCCTTAATACTAAACCATCAATCCTCAATTCTCAATACTCAATAGAACATCCTGAATTCTCAGGATTCAATACTCAAAACTCAAACCTCAAACCTCAGCCATCATCCTCAACCTTCAATCCTCAATCCTCAATCCTCAATCCTCATTCCTCAAACATCAATCCTCCACCCTCAGTCGTTATCCTCAATTCTCAATTCTCAATCCTCAATCCTCAAACCTCAATCTTCAATCCTCAATAATCAATATTCAATCCTGGATCCTCAGTCCCCAATCCTCAATCCTTAATCCTCAATCTTCAATCCTCAATCCCCAGTCCTCAATCTTCAATACTCAATGCTCCATCCTCAATCCTCTATCCTCAGTCGTCAGTCCTCAACCCTCAATCTTGAAACATCAAAACTCAACCGTCAGTCCTCGTCCTCAACCCTCAACACTCAATCCTCAATCCTCAATCTTCAATCATCAATACACAACCTTTAATCCTCAATCCTCAGTCCTCAATACTCAACCATCAATCATCAATTCTCAATACTCAATAGAATATCCTGAATTCTCAGGATTCAATACTCAAACCTCAAACCTCAAACCTCAGCCCTCATCCTCAATCCTCAATACTCAATCCTCAACCTTCAACCCTCAATACTCAACACTCAAACTTGAATCCTCAATCCTCAATCCTCAATCCTCAATCCTCAATCCTTATTCTTCAGTCCTCAACCTTCTATCCTCAATACTCAATTTTCAATCCTCAACCCTCAATCCTCAATCCTCAATCCTAAATCCTCAATCATCAATCCTCAATCTTCAGTACTCAATCCTCAATCCTCAATCCTGAATCCTCAATACTAAAGCGTCAATGCTCAATTCTCAATACTCAATAGAACATCCTGAATTCTCAGGATTCAATACCCAAACCTCAAACCTCAAACCTCAGCCATCATCCTCAATCCTCAATCCTCAATCGTCAATCCTCAACCTTCAATCCTCAACACTCAACCTTCAACCCTCAATCCTCAATCCTCAATCGTCAACCCGCAATCCTCAATCCTCAGTCATCAATCCTCAAACCTCAATCCTCAATCCTCAATCCTTAATCCACAATCTTCAATCCTCAGTCAACAGTCCTCAATCTTCAATCCTCAATGCTGAATCCTCAATGCTCAATCCTCAGTCCCCAATCCTCAATCCTCAATCCTCAATCCTCAATCTTCATCCTCAATACTCAATCTTCAATCTTCAATCATCAATCCTCAATCCTCAATCTTCAATCTTCAATACTCAATCTTCAATCCTCAATCCTCAGTCCTCAATCCTCAATCCTCAACCCTCAATCCTCAGTCCTCAAACCTCAATTCTGAATCCTCAACCCTGAATCCGCAATCTTCAGCCCTCAGACCTCAACAATCAGCTGTCAATCCTCAATCCTCAATAGAATATCCTCAATTCACAGATTTCAATACTCAATACTCAATCTGCAATCTTCAATTCTCTATCCACAAACATCAATTCTCATCACTCAACCACCAACACTCAGTCCTCAATGTTCAATCCTCAATCCTCAACTCTCAATCTTCAATCCTCAATACTGAATCTTCAATCCTCAATCCTCAATCCTCAATCCCCAATCCTGAGTCCCCAATCCTCAATCCTCAACCCTCAATCCTCAATATTCAATCCTCAATACCCAATTTTCGATCCTCAATCCTCAATCCTCAATCCTAAATCCTCATTCATCAATCCTCAATCTTCAATACTCAATCCTCAATCCTCAATCCTGAATCCTTAATACTAAACCATCAATCCTCAATACTCAATACCCAATAGAACATCCGGAATTCTCAGGATTCAATACTCAAACCTCAAACCTCAAACCTCAGCCCTCATCATCAATCCTCAATACTCAATCCTCAATCCTCAAGCAACAATCCTCAACCGTCAGTCCTCGTCCTCAATCCTCAACCCTCAATCCTCAATCCTCAATCTTCAATCATCAATACTCAATCTTCAATCCTCAATCCTCAATCCTCAATCTTCAATCCTCATTCCTCAAACCGCAAACCACAATCCTCAATCCTTAATCCTCAATCTTCAATCCTCAATCAACAGTCCTCAATCTTCAATCCTCAATGATCAATCCTCAATCCTCAATCCTCAGTCCTCAATCCTCAATCCTCAATCCTCAATCCTCAATCCTCAATCTTCAATCCTCAATACTCAATCTTCTATCCTCAATCCTCAATCCTCAATCTTCAATCCTCAATACTCAATCTTCAATCCTCAATCCTCATTCCTAAATCCTCAAGCCTCAATCCTCAGTCCTCAAACCTCAACTCTGAATCCTCAACCCTGAATCCTCAATCTTCAGCCCTCAGTCCTCAACAATCAGTTGTCAATCCTCAATCCTCAATAGAATATACTCAATTCACAGGTTTCAATACTCAATACTCAATCTGCCATCTTCAAATCTCTATCCACAAACATCAATCCTCATCGCTCAAACCTCAACACTCAGTCCCCAATCCTCAATCTTCAATTCTCGAACCTCAATCCTCAATCCTCAATCCTCAATCCTCAATCTTCAATCCTCAGTCCTGAGTCCTCAAACCTCAATCTTCATCCCTCAGCCCTCATCCTCAATCCTCAATCCTCAATCCTCAATCCTCAATCCTCAACCCTCAATCTTCAATCATCAATACTCAATCTTCAATCCTCATTCCTCAATCCTCAATCCTCATTCCTCAAACCTCAATCCTCAATCCTCAATCCTTAATCCTCAATCTTCAATCCTCAATCAGCAGTCCTCAATCTTCAATCCTCAATGCTCAATCCTCAATCCTCAATCCTCAGTCCCCAATCCTCAATCCTCAATCCTCAATCCTCAATCCTCAATCCTCAATCTTCAATCCTCAATACTCAATCTTCAATCCTCAATCCTCAATTCTCAATCGTCAATACTCAATCCTCAATCGTCAATCCTCAATCCCCAATCCCCAATCCTCAATCTTCAATCCTCGATCCTCAATTCTAAATCCTCAATACACAACCTTCAATCCTCAATACTCAATGTTCAATCCTCAATCCTCAATCCTCAATCCTCAATCCTCATTCTTCAATCCTCAATACCCAATCCTCAGTACTCAATCCTCAATCTTCAATCCTCAATACTCAATCATCAATCCTCAATTCTCAATCCTCAATCCTCAACCCTCAATCCTGAATCCTCAATCCTCAATCCTCATTCTTCAATCCTCAATACCCAATCCTCAATCTTCAATCCTCAATCCTCAATCCACAATCTTCAATCCTCAATCCTGAATCCTCAATCCTCAATCCTCATTCTTCAATCCTTAATACCCAAATCTCAGTCTTCAATCCTCAATCCTCAATCCTCAATTCTCTCAACTCAATCCTCAGGCCTCAGTCCTCAAACCTCAATCCTCAACCCTCAGCCCTCATCCTCAATCCTCAATCCTCAACCTCAATCCTCAATCTTCAATCCTCAATACTCAATCCTCAATCCTCAATCCTCAGTCCTCAAACCTCAATTCTGAATCCTCAATCCTGAATCCTCAATCTTCAGCCCTCAGACCTCAACAATCAGTTGTCAATATTCAATCCTCTATAGAATATCCTCAATTCACAGTTTTCAATACTCAATACTCAATCTGCAATCTTCAAATCTCTATCCACAAACATCAATTCTCATCACTCAACCATCAACACTCAGTCCTCAATGTTCAATCCTCAATCCTCAACTCTCAATCTTCAATCCTCAATACTGAATCTTCAATCCTCAATCCTCAATCCTCAATCCTCAATCCTCGGTCCCCAAGCCTCAATCCTCAATTCTCAATCCTCAACCCTCAATCCTCAATCCTCAATCCTCAATCCTCAATCCTCAATCATCAATCCTCAATCTTCAATACTCAGTCCTCAATCCTCAATACTCAATCCTCAATCCTCAATCCTCAATCATCAATCCTCAATCTTCAATCCTCAATGCTCAACCTTTAATCCTCAAACCTCAATCCTCAATCATCAATCCTCAGTCCTCAATCCTGAATCCTCAGTGCTCAATCCTCAATCCTCAATCCTCTATCCTCAATATTCAATCCTCAATACTCAATCTTCAATCCTCAGTCCTCAATCTTCAATACTCAATCCGCCAATCCGCAATATTCAACACACAACCCTCAACCATCAATCCTCAATACTCAACCATCAATCCAAAATTCTCAATACTCATTAGAATATCCTGAATTCTCAGGATTCAATACTCAAACCTCAAACCTCAAACCTCAGCCCTCATCCTCAATCCTCAATACTCAATCCTCAACCTTCAACCCTCAATACTCAACACTCAAACTTGAATCCTCAATCCTCAATCCTCAATCCTCAATCCTCAATCCTTATTCTTCAGTCCTCAACCTTCTATCCTCAATACTCAATTTTCAATCCTCAACCCTCAATCCTCAATCCTCAATCCTAAATCCTCAATCATCAATCCTCAATCTTCAGTACTCAATCCTCAATCCTCAATCCTGAATCCTCAATACTAAAGCGTCAATGCTCAATTCTCAATACTCAATAGAACATCCTGAATTCTCAGGATTCAATACCCAAACCTCAAACCTCAAACCTCAGCCATCATCCTCAATCCTCAATCCTCAATCGTCAATCCTCAACCTTCAATCCTCAACACTCAACCTTCAACCCTCAATCCTCAATCCTCAATCGTCAACCCGCAATCCTCAATCCTCAGTCATCAATCCTCAACCTTCAATACTCAATCCTCAATCCTCAATCCTCAATCCCCAATCCTCAATCCTCATTCCTCAAACCTCAATCCTCAAACCTCAGCCCTCATCCTCAATTCTCAATCCTCAATCCTCAATCCTCAAGCCACAATCCTCAACCGTCAGTCCTCGTCCTCAATCCTCAACCCTCAATCATCAATCCTCAATCTTCAATCATCAATACTCAATCTTCAATCCTCATTCCTCAATCCTCAATCCTCATTCCTCAAACCTCAATCCTCAATCCTCAATCCTTAATCCACAATCTTCAATCCTCAGTCAACAGTCCTCAATCTTCAATCCTCAATGCTGAATCCTCAATGCTCAATCCTCAGTCCCCAATCCTCAATCCTCAATCCTCAATCCTCAATCTTCATCCTCAATACTCAATCTTCAATCTTCAATCATCAATCCTCAATCCTCAATCTTCAATCTTCAATACTCAATCTTCAATCCTCAATCCTCAGTCCTCAATCCTCAATCCTCAACCCTCAATCCTCAGTCCTCAAACCTCAATTCTGAATCCTCAACCCTGAATCCGCAATCTTCAGCCCTCAGACCTCAACAATCAGCTGTCAATCCTCAATCCTCAATAGAATATCCTCAATTCACAGATTTCAATACTCAATACTCAATCTGCAATCTTCAATTCTCTATCCACAAACATCAATTCTCATCACTCAACCACCAACACTCAGTCCTCAATGTTCAATCCTCAATCCTCAACTCTCAATCTTCAATCCTCAATACTGAATCTTCAATCCTCAATCCTCAATCCTCAATCCCCAATCCTGAGTCCCCAATCCTCAATCCTCAACCCTCAATCCTCAATATTCAATCCTCAATACCCAATTTTCGATCCTCAATCCTCAATCCTCAATCCTAAATCCTCATTCATCAATCCTCAATCTTCAATACTCAATCCTCAATCCTCAATCCTGAATCCTTAATACTAAACCATCAATCCTCAATACTCAATACCCAATAGAACATCCGGAATTCTCAGGATTCAATACTCAAACCTCAAACCTCAAACCTCAGCCCTCATCATCAATCCTCAATACTCAATCCTCAATCCTCAAGCAACAATCCTCAACCGTCAGTCCTCGTCCTCAATCCTCAACCCTCAATCCTCAATCCTCAATCTTCAATCATCAATACTCAATCTTCAATCCTCAATCCTCAATCCTCAATCTTCAATCCTCATTCCTCAAACCGCAAACCACAATCCTCAATCCTTAATCCTCAATCTTCAATCCTCAATCAACAGTCCTCAATCTTCAATCCTCAATGATCAATCCTCAATCCTCAATCCTCAGTCCTCAATCCTCAATCCTCAATCCTCAATCCTCAATCCTCAATCTTCAATCCTCAATACTCAATCTTCTATCCTCAATCCTCAATCCTCAATCTTCAATCCTCAATACTCAATCTTCAATCCTCAATCCTCATTCCTAAATCCTCAAGCCTCAATCCTCAGGCCTCAAACCTCAACTCTGAATCCTCAACCCTGAATCCTCAATCTTCAGCCCTCAGTCCTCAACAATCAGTTGTCAATCCTCAATCCTCAATAGAATATACTCAATTCACAGGTTTCAATACTCAATACTCAATCTGCCATCTTCAAATCTCTATCCACAAACATCAATCCTCATCGCTCAAACCTCAACACTCAGTCCCCAATCCTCAATCTTCAATTCTCGAACCTCAATCCTCAATCCTCAATCCTCAATCCTCAATCTTCAATCCTCAGTCCTGAGTCCTCAAACCTCAATCTTCAACCCTCAGCCCTCATCCTCAATCCTCAATCCTCAATCCTCAATCCTCAATCCTCAACCCTCAATCTTCAATCATCAATACTCAATCTTCAATCCTCATTCCTCAATCCTCAATCCTCATTCCTCAAACCTCAATCCTCAATCCTCAATCCTTAATCCTCAATCTTCAATCCTCAATCAGCAGTCCTCAATCTTCAATCCTCAATGCTCAATCCTCAATCCTCAATCCTCAGTCCCCAATCCTCAATCCTCAATCCTCAATCCTCAATCCTCAATCCTCAATCTTCAATCCTCAATACTCAATCTTCAATCCTCAATCCTCAATTCTCAATCGTCAATACTCAATCCTCAATCGTCAATCCTCAATCCCCAATCCCCAATCCTCAATCTTCAATCCTCGATCCTCAATTCTAAATCTTCAATACACAACCTTCAATCCTCAATACTCAATGTTCAATCCTCAATCCTCAATCCTCAATCCTCAATCCTCAATCCTCAATCCTCATTCTTCAATCCTCAATACCCAATCCTCAGTACTCAATCCTCAATCTTCAATCCTCAATACTCAATCATCAATCCTCAATTCTCAATCCTCAATCCTCAACCCTCAATCCTGAATCCTCAATCCTCAATCCTCATTCTTCAATCCTCAATACCCAATCCTCAATCTTCAATCCTCAATCCTCAATTCTCAATCTTCAATCCTCAATCCTGAATCCTCAATCCTCAATCCTCATTCTTCAATCCTTAATACCCAAATCTCAGTCTTCAATCCTCAATCCTCAATCCTCAATTCTCTCAACTCAATCCTCAGGCCTCAGTCCTCAAACCTCAATCCTCAACCCTCAGCCCTCATCCTCAATCCTCAATCCTCAACCTCAATCCTCAATCTTCAATCCTCAATACTCAATCCTCAATCCTCAATCCTCAGTCCTCAAACCTCAATTCTGAATCCTCACTCCTGAATCCTCAATCTTCAGCCCTCAGACCTCAACAATCAGTTGTCAATATTCAATCCTCTATAGAATATCCTCAATTCACAGTTTTCAATACTCAATACTCAATCTGCAATCTTCAAATCTCAATCCACAAACATCAATTCTCATCACTCAACCATCAACACTCAGTCCTCAATGTTCAATCCTCAATCCTCAACTCTCAATCTTCAATCCTCAATACTGAATCTTCAATCCTCAATCCTCAATCCTCAATCCTCAATCCTCGGTCCCCAAGCCTCAATCCTCAATTCTCAATCCTCAACCCTCAATCCTCAATCCTCAATCCTCAATCCTCAATCCTCAATCATCAATCCTCAATCTTCAATACTCAGTCCTCAATCCTCAATACTCAATCCTCAATCCTCAATCATCAATCCTCAATCTTCAATCCTCAATGCTCAACCTTTAATCCTCAAACCTCAATCCTCAATCATCAATCCTCAGTCCTCAATCCTGAATCCTCAGTGCTCAATCCTCAATCCTCAATCCTCTATCCTCAATATTCAATCCTCAATACTCAATCTTCAATCCTCAGTCCTCAATCTTCAATACTCAATCCGCCAATCCGCAATATTCAACACACAACCCTCAACCATCAATCCTCAATACTCAACCATCAATCCAAAATTCTCAATACTCATTAGAATATCCTGAATTCTCAGTTTTCAATACTCAATCCTCAATCTTAAATCTTCAAATCTCCATCCACAAACATCAATTATCATCACTCAACCTTCAACACTCAGTCCCCAATCCTCAATCTTCAATCCTCAATCCTCAATCCTCAATCCTCTATCCTCAATCTTCAATCCTCAATACTCAATCTTCAATCCACAATCCTCAATTCTCAATCCTCAATCTTCAGTCCTCAATCCTCTATCCTCAATCCTCAATCCTGATTCTTCAATCCTCAATACCCAATCCTCAATCCTCAATCCTCAATTCTCAATCCTAAATCTTCAACCCTCAAACCTCAATCCTCAATCGTCAGTCTTCAATCCTCAATACTCAATCTTCAATCCTCAATCCTCAATACTCAATCCTCAATCCTTATTCTTCAATCCTCAATAACCAATCCTCAATCTTCAATCCTCAATCCTCCATCCTTAATTCTGAACCCTCAATCCTCAGTCCTCAGACCTCAAGCCTCAATCCTCAACCTTCAGCCCTCATCCTGGATCCTCAATCCTCAATCTTCAATCCTCAATCCTCAATCCTCAAGCCTCAATCCTCAATCCTCAGTCCTCTGTCCTCAAACCTCAATCCTGAATCCTCAATCCTCAGTCCTCAACCTTCAGACTTCAGACCTCAACAATCTGTTGTTAATCCTCAATCCTCAATAGAATATCACCAATTCACAGTTTTCAATACTAAATTCTCAATCTGCAATCTTCGAATCTCTATCCACAAACATCAATCCTTATCACTCAACCCTCAACACTCAGTCCCCAATCCTCAATCTTCAATCCCCTATCCTCAATCCTCAATCCTCAATCCACAATCCTCAATCCTCAATACTCAACCCTCAATCGTCAGTCTTCAAACCTCAATACTCAATCTTCAATCCTCAATCCTCAATCCTCAATCCTCAATCCTCATTCTTCAATCCTCAATACCCAATCCTCAATCTTCAACACTCAATCATCAATCCTCAATCCTCAATCTTCAATCCTCAACACTCAATCATCAATCCTCAATCCTCAGCCCTCAATCCCCAAACCTCAATCCTCAATCTTCAACACTCAATCCTGAATCCTCAATTCTCAATCCTCAATCCTCAGTCCTCAGTCCTCAAACCTCAATACTCAACCCTCAGCCCTCATCCTCAATCTTCAATCCTCTATCCTCAATCCTCAATCCTCAATCCTCAGTCCTCAAACCTCAATTCTGAATCCTCAATCCTGAATTCTCAAACTTCAGCCCTCTGTCCTCAACAATCAGTTGTCAACCCTGAATCCTCAACAGAATATCCTCAATTCATAGTTTTCAATACTCAATACTCAACCTGCAATTTTCAAACCTCTATCCACAAACATCAATTCTCATCACTCAACCCTCAACACTCAGTCATCAACGTTCAATCCTCAATCCTCAATCCACAATCCTCAATCGTCAATCTTCAATCCTCAATTTCCAGTCCTCAATCTTGAATCCTCAATGCTCAATCCTCAATCCTCTATCCTCAGTCCTCAATCCCCAATCCTCAAACCTCAAACCTCAATCCTCAACCGTCAGTCCTCGTCCTCAATTCTCAACACTCAATCCCCAATCCTCAATCTTCATTCATCAATACTCAATATTCAATCCTCAATCTTCATTCCTCAATCCTCAATCCTCAATCCTCAATCCTCAATCCTCATTCCTCAAACCTCAATCCTCAAACCTCAGTCCAATTCCTCAATTCTCAATTCTCAATCCTCTATCTTCAATCCTAAATAATCAATATCCAATACTAGATCCTCAATACCCAATCCTTAATCCTCAATACCCAATCCTAAATCATCAATCCTCAATCCTCAATTATCAATTCTCAATCCTCAATCCTCAATCCTCTGTCCTCAAACCTGAATCCTCAACCCTCAGTCCTCGTCCTCAAACCTCAACCCTCAATAGTCAATCCGCAATCTCCACTCATCAATACTCAATCTTCAATCCTCTATCCTCAATACACAATCCTCAATCCTCAATACTCAACCCTCAATCCTCAGTCCTCAATCTTCAATACTCAATCCGCCAATCCGCAATATTCAACACACAACCCTCAACCATCAGTCCTCAATACTCAACCATCAATCCAAAATTCTCAATACTCAATAGAATATCCTGAATTCTCAGTTTTCAATACTCAATCCTCAATCTTCAATCTTCAACTCTCCATCCACAAACATCAATTCTCATCACTCAACCTTCAACACTCAGTCCGCAATCCTCAATCTTCAATCCTCAATCCTCAATCCTCAATCCTCAATCCTCAATCTTCAATCCTCAATACTCAATCTTCAATCCACAATCCTCAATTCTCAATCCTCAATCTTCAATCCTCAATCCTCAATCTTCAATCATCAATCCTCAAACCTCAATCCTCAATTCTCAATCCTCAATCCTCAGTCCTCAGACCTCAAACCTCAATCCTCAACCCTCAGCCCTCATCGTCAATTCTCAATTCTCAATCCCCAGTCCTCAATCATCAATCCTCAATGCTCAATCCTCAATCCTCAATCCTCAGTCCTCAAACCTCAATCCTCAAACCTCAAACCTCAATCCTCAAACGTCAGTCCTCGTCCTCAGTCCTCAACACTCAATCCCCAACCTTCAACCTTCAATCATCAATCCTCAATCCTCAATCCTGAATCTTCAATCCTCAGTCCCCAATCCTCAGTCCTCAATCCTCAGTCCTCATTCTTCAATCCTCAATACCCAATCCTCAATCTTCAATCCTCAATCCTCAAACCTCAATTCTCGATCCTCAATCCTCAGTTCTCAGACCTCACACCTCAATGCTCAACCCTCAGCCCTCATCGTCAATCCTCAGACCTCAATCCTCAATCCTCAATCGTCAATCCTCAATCCTCAATCTTCAATCCTCAATACTCAATCTTCAATCCTCAATCCTCAATCATCAATCCTCAATATTCAATTCTCAATACTCAATTTTCAATCCTCAATCCTCAATCGTCAATCCGCAATCCTCAATCCTCAGTCATCAATCCTCAACCTTCAATACTCAATCCTCAATCCTCAATCCTCAATCCTCAATCCTCAATCCTCATTCCTCAATAGAATATCCTGAATTCAAAGGATTCAATACTCAAACCTCAAACCTCAATCCTCAGCCCTCATCCTCAATCCTCAATACTCAATCCTCAATCCTCAACCCTCAATCCTCAACACTCAATCTTCAATCCTCAATCCTCAATCCTCAATCCTCAATCCTCAATCCTCAATCCTCAGTCATCACTCCTCAACCTTCAATACTCAATCCTCTATCCTCAATCCTCAATCCTCAATCCTCGATCCTCATTCATCAAACCTCAATCCTCAAACCTCAATCCTCATCCTCAATTCTCAATTCTCAATCCTCAATCCTCAATCCTCAACCCTATAACTTCAATCCTAAATAACCAATCTCCAATACTAGATCCTCAATCCCCAATCCTCAATCCTCAATACCCAATCCTAAATCTTCAATCCTCAATCCTCAATTCCCAATCCTCAATCCTCAGTCCTCAGACCTCAAACCTCAATCCTCAACCCTTAGCCCTCATCGTCAATTCTCAACCCTCAATCCTCAGTCCTCAATCCTCAATGCTCAATCCTCAATCCTCAATCCTCAGTCCTCAAACCTCAATCCTCAATCCTCAATCCTCAATCTTCAATCCTCAATACTCAATCTTCAATCCTCAATCCTCAATTCTCAATCGTCAATACTCAATCCTCAATCGTCAATCCTCCATCCCCAATCCCCAATCCTCAATCTTCAATCCTCAATCCTCAATTCTAAATCCTCAATCCTCAATTCTAAATCCTCAATACACAACCTTCAATCCTCAACACTCAATCTTCAATCCTCAATCCTCAATCCTCAACCCTCAATCCTGAATCCTCAATCCTCAATCCTCATTCTTCAATCCTCAATACCCAATCCTCAATCTTCAATCCTCAATCCTCAATACTCAATCTTCAATCCTCAATCCTGAATCCTCAATCCTCAATCCTCATTCTTCAATCCTTAATACCCAAATCTCAATCTTCAATCCTCAATCCTCAATCCTCAATCCTCAATCCTCAACCCTCAATCCTGAATCCTCAATCCTCAATCCTCATTCTTCAATCCACAATACCCAATCCTCAGTACTCAATCCTCAATCTTCAATCCTCAATACTCAATTATCAATCCTCAATTCTCAATCCTCAATCCTCAACCCTCAATCCTGAATCCTCAATCCTCAATCCTCATTCTTCAATCCTCAATACCCAATCCTCAATCTTCAATCCTCAATCCTCAATACTCAATCTTCAATCCTCAATCCTGAATCCTCAATCCTCAATCCTCATTCTTCAATCCTTAATACCCAAATCTCAATCTTCAATCCTCGATCCTCAATCCTCAATTCTCTAAACTCAATCCTCAGACCTCAGTCCTCAAACCTCAATCCTCAACCCTCAGCCCTCATCCTCAATCCTCAATCCTCAACCTCAATCCTCAATCTTCAATCCTCAATACTCAATCCTCAATCCTCAATCCTCAGTCCTCAAACCTCAATTCTGAACCCTCAACACTGAATCCTCAATCTTCAGCCCTCAGTCCTCAACAATCAGTTGTCAATCCTCAATCCTCAACGGAATATCCTCAATTCACAGGTTTCGATACTCAATACTCAATCTGCAATCTTCAAATCTCTATCCACAAACATCAATCCTCATCACTCAACACTCAACACTCAGTCCCCAGTCCTCATTCTTCAATTCTCAATCCTCAATTCTCAATACTCAACCCTCAATCCTCAATCCTCAATCTTCAATCCTCAATACCCAATCCTCAATCCTCAGTCCTCAATCCTCAATCCTCAATCCTCAATCCTCAATCTTCATTCCTCAATACTCAATTTTCAATCCTCAATCCTCAATTCTCAATCGTCAATACTCAATCCTCAATCGTCAATCCTCAATCCCCAATCCCCAATCCTCAATCTTCAATCCTCAATCCTCAATTCTAAATCCTCAATACACAACCTTCAATCCTCAATACTCAATCTTCAATCCTCAATCCTCAATCCTCAATCCTCAATACTCAAACCTCAATCCTCATTCTTCAATCCTCAATACCCAATCCTCAGTACTCAATCCTCAATCTTCAATCCTCAATACTCAATCATCAATCCACAATTCTCAATCCTCAATCCTCAACCCTCAATCCTGAATCCTCAATCCTCAATCCTCATTCTTCAATCCTCAATACCCAATCCTCAATCTTCAATCCTCAATCCTCAATCCTCAATCTTCAATCCTCAATCCTGAATCATCAATCCTCAATCCTCATTCTTCAATCCTTAATACCCAAATCTCAATCTTCAATCCTCAATCCTCAATCCTCAATTCTCTAAACTCAATCCTCAGACCTCAGTCCTCAAACCTCAATCCCCAACCCTCAGCCCTCATCCTCAATCCTCAATCCTCAACCTCAATCCTCAATCTTCAATCCTCAATACTCAATCCTCAATCCTCAATCCTCAGTCCTCAAACCTCAATTCTGAATCCTCAATCCTGAATCCTCAATCTTCAGCCCTCAGACCTCAACAATCAGTTGTCAATATTCAATCCTCTATAGAATATCCTCAATTCACAGTTTTCAATACTCAATACTCAATCTGCAATCTTCAAATCTCTATCCACAAACATCAATCCTCATCACTCAACACTCAACACTCAGTCCCCAGTATTCATTCTTCAATTCTCAATCCTCAATTCTCAATCCTCAACCCTCAATCCTCAATCCTCAATCTTCAATCCTCAATACCCAATCCTCAATCCTCAGTCCTCAATCCTCAATCCTCAATCCTCAATCCTCAATCTTCATTCCTCAATACTCAATCTTCAATCCTCAATCCTCAATTCTCAATCGTCAATACTCAATCCTCAATCGTCAATCCTCAATCCCCAATCCCCAATCCTCAATCTTCAATCCTCAATCCTCAATTCTAAATCCTCAATACACAACCTTCAATCCTCAATACTCAATCTTCAATCCTCAATCCTCAATCCTCAATCCTCAATCCTCAATCCTCAATCCTCATTCTTCAATCCTCAATACCCAATCCTCAGTACTCAATCCTCAATCTTCAATCCTCAATACTCAATCATCAATCCTCAATTCTCAATCCTCAATCCTCAACCCTCAATCCTGAATCCTCAATCCTCAATCCTCATTCTTCAATCCTCAATACCCAATCCTCAATCTTCAATCCTCAATCCTCAATCCTCAATCTTCAATCCTCAATCCTGAATCATCAACCCTCAATCCTCATTCTTCAATCCTTAATACCCAAATCTCAATCTTCAATCCTCAATCCTCAATCCTCAATTCTCTAAACTCAATCCTCAGACCTCAGTCCTCAAACCTCAATCCTCAACCCTCAGCCCTCATCCTCAATCCTCAATCCTCAACCTCAATCCTCAATCTTCAATCCTCAATACTCAATCCTCAATCCTCAATCCTCAGTCCTCAAACCTCTATTCTGAATCCTCAATCCTGAATCCTCAATCTTCAGCCCTCAGACCTCAACAATCAGTTGTCAATATTCAATCCTCTATAGAATATCCTCAATTCACAGTTTTCAATACTCAATACTCAATCTGCAATCTTCAAATCTCTATCCACAAACATCAATTCTCATCACTCAACCATCAACACTCAGTCCTCAATGTTCAATCCTCAATCCTCAACTCTCAATCTTCAATCCTCAATACTGAATCTTCAATCCTCAATCCTCAATCCTCAATCCTCAATCCTCGGTCCCCAAGCCTCAATCCTCAATTCTCAATCCTCAACCCTCAATCCTCAATCCTCAATCCTCAATCCTCAATCCTCAATCATCAATCCTCAATCTTCAATACTCAGTCCTCAATCCTCAATCCTCAATACTCAATCCTCAGTCCTCAATCTTCAATACTCAATCCGCCAATCCGCAATATTCAACACACAACCCTCAACCATCAGTCCTCAATACTCAACCATCAATCCAAAATTCTCAATACTCAATAGAATATCCTGAATTCTCAGTTTTCAATACTCAATCCTCAATCTTCAATCTTCAACTCTCCATCCACAAACATCAATTCTCATCACTCAACCTTCAACACTCAGTCCGCAATCCTCAATCTTCAATCCTCAATCCTCAATCCTCAATCCTCAATCCTCAATCTTCAATCCTCAATACTCAATCTTCAATCCACAATCCTCAATTCTCAATCCTCAATCTTCAATCCTCAATCCTCAATCTTCAATCATCAATCCTCAAACCTCAATCCTCAATTCTCAATCCTCAATCCTCAGTCCTCAGACCTCAAACCTCAATCCTCAACCCTCAGCCCTCATCGTCAATTCTCAATTCTCAATCCCCAGTCCTCAATCATCAATCCTCAATGCTCAATCCTCAATCCTCAATCCTCAGTCCTCAAACCTCAATCCTCAAACCTCAAACCTCAATCCTCAAACGTCAGTCCTCGTCCTCAGTCCTCAACACTCAATCCCCAACCTTCAACCTTCAATCATCAATCCTCAATCCTCAATCCTGAATCTTCAATCCTCAGTCCCCAATCCTCAGTCCTCAATCCTCAATCCTCATTCTTCAATCCTCAATACCCAATCCTCAATCTTCAATCCTCAATCCTCAAACCTCAATTCTCGATCCTCAATCCTCAGTTCTCAGACCTCACACCTCAATGCTCAACCCTCAGCCCTCATCGTCAATCCTCAGACCTCAATCCTCAATCCTCAATCGTCAATCCTCAATCCTCAATCTTCAATCCTCAATACTCAATCTTCAATCCTCAATCCTCAATCATCAATCCTCAATATTCAATTCTCAATACTCAATTTTCAATCCTCAATCCTCAATCGTCAATCCGCAATCCTCAATCCTCAGTCATCAATCCTCAACCTTCAATACTCAATCCTCAATCCTCAATCCTCAATCCTCAATCCTCAATCCTCATTCCTCAATAGAATATCCTGAATTCAAAGGATTCAATACTCAAACCTCAAACCTCAATCCTCAGCCCTCATCCTCAATCCTCAATACTCAATCCTCAATCCTCAACCCTCAATCCTCAACACTCAATCTTCAATCCTCAATCCTCAATCCTCAATCCTCAATCCTCAATCCTCAATCCTCAGTCATCACTCCTCAACCTTCAATACTCAATCCTCTATCCTCAATCCTCAATCCTCAATCCTCGATCCTCATTCATCAAACCTCAATCCTCAAACCTCAATCCTCATCCTCAATTCTCAATTCTCAATCCTCAATCCTCAATCCTCAACCCTATAACTTCAATCCTAAATAACCAATCTCCAATACTAGATCCTCAATCCCCAATCCTCAATCCTCAATACCCAATCCTAAATCTTCAATCCTCAATCCTCAATTCCCAATCCTCAATCCTCAGTCCTCAGACCTCAAACCTCAATCCTCAACCCTTAGCCCTCATCGTCAATTCTCAACCCTCAATCCTCAGTCCTCAATCCTCAATGCTCAATCCTCAATCCTCAATCCTCAGTCCTCAAACCTCAATCCTCAATCCTCAATCCTCAATCTTCAATCCTCAATACTCAATCTTCAATCCTCAATCCTCAATTCTCAATCGTCAATACTCAATCCTCAATCGTCAATCCTCCATCCCCAATCCCCAATCCTCAATCTTCAATCCTCAATCCTCAATTCTAAATCCTCAATCCTCAATTCTAAATCCTCAATACACAACCTTCAATCCTCAACACTCAATCTTCAATCCTCAATCCTCAATCCTCAACCCTCAATCCTGAATCCTCAATCCTCAATCCTCATTCTTCAATCCTCAATACCCAATCCTCAATCTTCAATCCTCAATCCTCAATACTCAATCTTCAATCCTCAATCCTGAATCCTCAATCCTCAATCCTCATTCTTCAATCCTTAATACCCAAATCTCAATCTTCAATCCTCAATCCTCAATCCTCAATCCTCAATCCTCAACCCTCAATCCTGAATCCTCAATCCTCAATCCTCATTCTTCAATCCACAATACCCAATCCTCAGTACTCAATCCTCAATCTTCAATCCTCAATACTCAATTATCAATCCTCAATTCTCAATCCTCAATCCTCAACCCTCAATCCTGAATCCTCAATCCTCAATCCTCATTCTTCAATCCTCAATACCCAATCCTCAATCTTCAATCCTCAATCCTCAATACTCAATCTTCAATCCTCAATCCTGAATCCTCAATCCTCAATCCTCATTCTTCAATCCTTAATACCCAAATCTCAATCTTCAATCCTCGATCCTCAATCCTCAATTCTCTAAACTCAATCCTCAGACCTCAGTCCTCAAACCTCAATCCTCAACCCTCAGCCCTCATCCTCAATCCTCAATCCTCAACCTCAATCCTCAATCTTCAATCCTCAATACTCAATCCTCAATCCTCAATCCTCAGTCCTCAAACCTCAATTCTGAACCCTCAACACTGAATCCTCAATCTTCAGCCCTCAGTCCTCAACAATCAGTTGTCAATCCTCAATCCTCAACGGAATATCCTCAATTCACAGGTTTCGATACTCAATACTCAATCTGCAATCTTCAAATCTCTATCCACAAACATCAATCCTCATCACTCAACACTCAACACTCAGTCCCCAGTCCTCATTCTTCAATTCTCAATCCTCAATTCTCAATACTCAACCCTCAATCCTCAATCCTCAATCTTCAATCCTCAATACCCAATCCTCAATCCTCAGTCCTCAATCCTCAATCCTCAATCCTCAATCCTCAATCTTCATTCCTCAATACTCAATTTTCAATCCTCAATCCTCAATTCTCAATCGTCAATACTCAATCCTCAATCGTCAATCCTCAATCCCCAATCCCCAATCCTCAATCTTCAATCCTCAATCCTCAATTCTAAATCCTCAATACACAACCTTCAATCCTCAATACTCAATCTTCAATCCTCAATCCTCAATCCTCAATCCTCAATACTCAAACCTCAATCCTCATTCTTCAATCCTCAATACCCAATCCTCAGTACTCAATCCTCAATCTTCAATCCTCAATACTCAATCATCAATCCACAATTCTCAATCCTCAATCCTCAACCCTCAATCCTGAATCCTCAATCCTCAATCCTCATTCTTCAATCCTCAATACCCAATCCTCAATCTTCAATCCTCAATCCTCAATCCTCAATCTTCAATCCTCAATCCTGAATCATCAATCCTCAATCCTCATTCTTCAATCCTTAATACCCAAATCTCAATCTTCAATCCTCAATCCTCAATCCTCAATTCTCTAAACTCAATCCTCAGACCTCAGTCCTCAAACCTCAATCCCCAACCCTCAGCCCTCATCCTCAATCCTCAATCCTCAACCTCAATCCTCAATCTTCAATCCTCAATACTCAATCCTCAATCCTCAATCCTCAGTCCTCAAACCTCAATTCTGAATCCTCAATCCTGAATCCTCAATCTTCAGCCCTCAGACCTCAACAATCAGTTGTCAATATTCAATCCTCTATAGAATATCCTCAATTCACAGTTTTCAATACTCAATACTCAATCTGCAATCTTCAAATCTCTATCCACAAACATCAATCCTCATCACTCAACACTCAACACTCAGTCCCCAGTATTCATTCTTCAATTCTCAATCCTCAATTCTCAATCCTCAACCCTCAATCCTCAATCCTCAATCTTCAATCCTCAATACCCAATCCTCAATCCTCAGTCCTCAATCCTCAATCCTCAATCCTCAATCCTCAATCTTCATTCCTCAATACTCAATCTTCAATCCTCAATCCTCAATTCTCAATCGTCAATACTCAATCCTCAATCGTCAATCCTCAATCCCCAATCCCCAATCCTCAATCTTCAATCCTCAATCCTCAATTCTAAATCCTCAATACACAACCTTCAATCCTCAATACTCAATCTTCAATCCTCAATCCTCAATCCTCAATCCTCAATCCTCAATCCTCAATCCTCATTCTTCAATCCTCAATACCCAATCCTCAGTACTCAATCCTCAATCTTCAATCCTCAATACTCAATCATCAATCCTCAATTCTCAATCCTCAATCCTCAACCCTCAATCCTGAATCCTCAATCCTCAATCCTCATTCTTCAATCCTCAATACCCAATCCTCAATCTTCAATCCTCAATCCTCAATCCTCAATCTTCAATCCTCAATCCTGAATCATCAACCCTCAATCCTCATTCTTCAATCCTTAATACCCAAATCTCAATCTTCAATCCTCAATCCTCAATCCTCAATTCTCTAAACTCAATCCTCAGACCTCAGTCCTCAAACCTCAATCCTCAACCCTCAGCCCTCATCCTCAATCCTCAATCCTCAACCTCAATCCTCAATCTTCAATCCTCAATACTCAATCCTCAATCCTCAATCCTCAGTCCTCAAACCTCTATTCTGAATCCTCAATCCTGAATCCTCAATCTTCAGCCCTCAGACCTCAACAATCAGTTGTCAATATTCAATCCTCTATAGAATATCCTCAATTCACAGTTTTCAATACTCAATACTCAATCTGCAATCTTCAAATCTCTATCCACAAACATCAATTCTCATCACTCAACCATCAACACTCAGTCCTCAATGTTCAATCCTCAATCCTCAACTCTCAATCTTCAATCCTCAATACTGAATCTTCAATCCTCAATCCTCAATCCTCAATCCTCAATCCTCGGTCCCCAAGCCTCAATCCTCAATTCTCAATCCTCAACCCTCAATCCTCAATCCTCAATCCTCAATCCTCAATCCTCAATCATCAATCCTCAATCTTCAATACTCAGTCCTCAATCCTCAATCCTCAATACTCAATCCTCAATCCTCAATCATCAATCCTCAATCTTCAATCCTCAATGCTCAACCTTTAATCCTCAAACCTCAATCCTCAATCATCAATCCTCAGTCCTCAATCCTGAATCCTCAATGCTCAATCCTCAATCCTCAATCCTCTATCCTCAATATTCAATCCTCAATACTCAATCTTCAATCCTCAGTCCTCAATCTTCAATACTCAATCCGCCAATCCGCAATATTCAACACACAACCCTCAACCATCAATCCTCAATACTCAACCATCAATCCAAAATTCTCAATACTCATTAGAATATCCTGAATTCTCAGTTTTCAATACTCAATCCTCAATCTTAAATCTTCAAATCTCCATCCACAAACATCAATTATCATCACTCAACCTTCAACACTCAGTCCCCAATCCTCAATCTTCAATCCTCAATCCTCAATCCTCAATCCTCTATCCTCAATCTTCAATCCTCAATACTCAATCTTCAATCCACAATCCTCAATTCTCAATCCTCAATCTTCAATCCTCAATCCTCTATCCTCAATCCTCAATCCTGATTCTTCAATCCTCAATACCCAATCCTCAATCTTCAATCCTCAATCCTCAATCCTCAATTCTCAATCCTAAATCTTCAACCCTCAAACCTCAATCCTCAATCGTCAGTCTTCAATCCTCAATACTCAATCTTCAATCCTCAATCCTCAATACTCAATCCTCAATCCTTATTCTTCAATCCTCAATAACCAATCCTCAATCTTCAATCCTCAATCCTCCATCCTTAATTCTGAACCCTCAATCCTCAGTCCTCAGACCTCAAGCCTCAATCCTCAACCTTCAGCCCTCATCCTGGATCCTCAATCCTCAATCTTCAATCCTCAATCCTCAATCCTCAAGCCTCAATCCTCAATCCTCAATCCTCTGTCCTCACACCTCAATCCTGAATCCTCAATCCTCAGTCCTCTACCTTCAGACTTCAGACCTCAACAATCTGTTGTTAATCCTCAATCCTCAATAGAATATCACCAATTCACAGTTTTCAATACTAAATTCTCAATCTGCAATCTTCGAATCTCTATCCACAAACATCAATCCTTATCACTTAACCCTCAACACTCAGTCCCCAATCCTCAATCTTCAATCCCCTATCCTCAATCCTCAATCCTCAATCCACAATCCTCAATCCTCAATACTCAACCCTCAATCATCAATCCTCAATCCTCAATCCTCAATCCTCAATCCTCAACCCTCAATCGTCAGTCTTCAAACCTCAATACTCAATCTTCAATCCTCAATCCTCAATCCTCAATCCTCAATCCTCATTCTTCAATCCTCAATACCCAATCCTCAATCTTCAACACTCAATCATCAATCCTCAATCCTCAATCCTCAATCCTCAGCCCTCAATCCCCAAACCTCAATCCTCAGCCCTCAGCCCTCATCCTCAATCCTCGATCCTCAATCCTCAATCCTCAATCTTCAATCCTCAATCCTCAATCTTCAATCCTCAATACCCAATCCTCAATCCTCAGTCCTCAATCCTCAATCCTCAATCCTCAATCCTCAATCTTCATTCCTCAATACTCAATCTTCAATCCTCAATCCTCAATTCTCAATCGTCAATACTCAATCCTCAATCGTCAATCCTCAATCCCCAATCCCCAATCCTCAATCTTCAATCCTCAATCCTCAATTCTAAATCCTCAATACACAACCTTCAATCCTCAATACTCAATCTTCAATCCTCAATCCTCAATCCTCAATCCTCAATCCTCAATCCTCAATCCTCATTCTTCAATCCTCAATACCCAATCCTCAGTACTCAATCCTCAATCTTCAATCCTCAATACTCAATCATCAATCCTCAATTCTCAATCCTCAACCCTCAACCCTCAATCCTGAATCCTCAATCCTCAATCCTCATTCTTCAATCCTCAATACCCAATCCTCAATCTTCAATCCTCAATCCTCAATCCTCAATCCTCAATCCTCAGTCCTCAGTCCTCAAACCTCAATCCTCAACCCTCAGCCCTCATCCTCAATCCTCAATCCTCAATTTTCAATCCTCAATCTTCAATCTTCAATACTCTACGTTCAATCCTCAATCCTCAATCCTCAGACCTCAAACCTCAATTCTGAATCCTCAATCCTGAATCCTCAATCTTCGGCCCTCAGTCCTCAACAATCAGGTGACAATCCTCAATCCTCAATAGAATATCCTCAATTCACAGTTTTCAATACACAATACTCAATCTGCAAACTTCAAATCTCTATCCACAAACATCAATTCTCATCACTCAACCCTCAACCCTCAGTCCTCAATGTTCAACCCTCAATCCACAATTCTCAATCTTCAATCCTCGATACTCAATCTCTAATCCTCAATCCTCAATCCTCAATCTTCAATCCTCAGCCCTCAATACTCAATCCTCAATCCTCAATCCTCAATCCTCAATCATCAATCCTCAACCTTCAATACTCATTCCTCAATCCTCAATCCTCAATCCTCAATACTCAATCCTCAATCATCAATCCTCAATCTTCAATCCTCAACACTCAATCTTTAGTCATCAATCCTCAATCCTCAATCTTCAATCCTCAATCCTCAATCCTGAATCCTCAATCCTCAATCCTCAATCCTCAATCCTCAATCCTCTATCCTAGACCTTCAATCCTCAATACTCAATCTTCAATCCTCGATCCTCAATCCTAAATCCTCAGTCCTCATTCTTCAATCCTCAATACCCAATCCTCAATCTTCAATCATCAATCCTCAATCCTCTATTCTCAATCCTCAATCCTCATTCTTCAGACCTCAAACATAAATACTCAACCCTCAGTCCTCGTCCTCAATCCACAACCCTCAATCCTCTATCCTCAATCTTCAATCATCAATATTCAATCTTCAATCCTCAACCCTCAATCCTCGATCCTCAATCCTCAATCCTCAATGTTCAATCCTCAATACCCAATCCTCAATAATCAATCCTCAATCCTCAATCCTCAACCCTCAATTCCCAATCCTCAATCGTCAGTCCTCAGTCCTCAAACCTAAACCCTCAACCCTCAGCCCTCATCGTCAATTCTCAATCCTCAATCCTCAATCCTCAATCTTCAATCCTCAATACTCAATCTTCAATCCACAATCCTAAATCTTCAATCCTCAATACTCAATCTTCAATCCTCAATCCTCAATCCTCAATACTCAATCCTTAATCCTCTGTCCTCAATCCCCAATCTTCAACCTCAATACTCAATCTTCAATCCTCAATCCTCAATCCTCAATCCTCAATCCTCATTCTTCAATCCTCAATACCCAATCCTCAATCTTCAATCCTCAATCATCAATCCCCAATTCTCAATCCTCAATCCTCAATCCTCAGACCTCAAACATCAATACTCAACCCTCAGTCCTCGTCCTCAATCCTGAATCCTCAATCTTCAATCCTCAGTCCTCAATACTCAATCCTCAATCCTCAATCCTCAATCCTCAATCATCAATCCTCAACCTTCAATACTCAATCCTCAATCCTCAATCCTCAATCCTCAATCCTCAGTCCTCAAACCTCAATTCTGAATCCTCAACGCTGATTCCTCAATCTTCAGCCCTCAGTCCTCAACAATCAGTTGTCAATCCTCAATCCTGAGTATAATATCCTCAATTCACAGTTTTCAATACTCAATACTCAATCTGCAATCTTCAAATCTCTATCCACAGACATAAATTCTCATCACTCAACCCTCAACACTCAGCCCTCAACGTTCAATCCTCAATCCTCAATTCTCAATCTTCGATCCTCAATACTGATTCTTCAATCCTCAATCCTCAATCCTCAATCCTCAATCCTCAATCCTGAATATTCAATCCTCAGTCCCCAATCCATAATACTCAATCCTCAATCCTCATTCTTCAATCTTCAACACCCAATCCTCAATCTTCAATCCTCAATCCTCAATCCTCAATTCTCAATCCTCAATCCTCAGTCCTCAGACCTCAAACCTCAATGCTCAACCCTCAGCCCTCATTGTCAATCCTCAAACCTCAATCCTCAGTCTTCAATCGTCAATCCTCAATCCTCAATCTTCAATCCACAATACTCAACCTTCAATCCTCAATCCTCAATCCACAATCCTCAATATTCAATCCTCAATACTCAATTTCCAATACTCCATCCGCAATCATCAATCCTCAATCCTGAATCCTCAGTCATCAATCCTCAATCTTCAATACTCAATCGTCAATCCCCAGTCCTCAATCCTGAATCCTCAAACCTCGTACCTCAAACCTCAATCCTCAACCCTCAGGCCTCATCCTCAATTCTCAATTCTCAATCCGCAATCCTCAACACTCAAGCTTCAATCCTCAATAATCAACATCCAATCCTAGACCCCCAATCCCCAATCCTCAATCCTTAATCCTCAACCTTCAATCCTCAATCCCCAGTCCTCAATCTTCAATCCTCAATGCCCAGTCCTCAATCCTCAATCCTCAGTCCTTAATCCTCAACCCTCAGTCCTCGTCATCAATCCTCAACCCTCAATAATCAATCCGCAATCTTCAATCATCAATACTCAATCTTCAACCCTCAATCCTCAATACTGAATCCTCAATCCTCAATACTCAATCCCCAGTCCACAGTCTTCAGTCTTCAATATTCAATCCGCCAATCCTCAATATTCAACACACAACCCTCAACCATCAATCCTCAATACTCAACCATCAATCCTCAATTCTCAATACTCATTAGAATATCCTGAATTCTCAGTTTTCAATACTCAATCCTCAATCTTAAATCTTCAAATCTCCATCCACAAACATCAATTCTCATCACTCAACCTTCAACACTCAGTCCCCAATCCTCAATCTTCAATCCTCAATCCTCAATCCTCAATCCTCTATCCTCAATCTTCAATCTTCAATACTCAATCTTCAATCCACAATCCTCAATTCTCAATCCTCAATCTTCAATCCTCAATCCTCAATCCTCAATCCTCAATCCTGATTCTTCAATCCTCAATACCCAATCCTCAATCTTCAATCCTCAATCCTCAATACTCAATCCTCAATCCTTATTCTTCAATCCTCAATAACCAATCCTCAATCTTCAATCCTCAATCCTCCATCCTTAATTCTGAACCCTCAATCCTCAGTCCTCAGACCTCAAGCCTCAATCCTCAACCTTCAGCCCTCATCCTGGATCCTCAATCCTCAATCTTCAAGCCTCAATCCTCAATCCTCAATCCTCTGTCCTCAAACCACAATCCTGAATCCTCAAACCTCAGTCCTCAACCTTCAGACTTCAGACCTCAACAATCTGTTGTTAATCCTCAATCCTCAATAGAATATCACCAATTCACAGTTTTCAATACTAAATTCTCAATCTGCAATCTTCGAATCTCTATCCACAAACATCAATCCTTATCACTCAACCCTCAACACTCAGTCCCCAATCCTCAATCTTCAATCCCCTATCCTCAATCCTCAATCCTCAATCCACAATCCTCAATCCTCAATACTCAGTCCTCAATCATCAATCCTCAATCCTCAATCCTCAATCCTCAATCCTCAACCCTCAATCGTCAGTCTTCAAACCTCAATACTCAATCTTCAATCCTCAATCCTCAATCCTCAATCCACAATCCTCATTCTTCAATCCTCAATACCCAATCCTCAATCTTCAACACTCAATCCTGAATCCTCAATTCTCAATCCTCAATCCTCAGTCCTCAGTCCTCAAACCTCAATACTCAACCCTCAGCCCTCATCCTCAATCCTCAATCCTCTATCCTCAATCCTCAATCCTCAATCCTCAGTCCTCAAACCTCAATTCTGAATCCTCAATCCTGAATCCTCAAACTTCAGCCCTCTGTCCTCAACAATCAGTTGTCAACCCTGAATCCTCAACAGAATATCCTCAATTCATAGTTTTCAATACTCAATACTCAACCTGCAATTTTCAAACCTCTATCCACAAACATCAATTCTCATCACTCAACTCTCAACACTCAGTCATCAACGTTCAATCCTCAATCCTCAATCCACAATCCTCAATCGTCAATCTTCAATCCTCAATTTCCAGTCCTCAATCTTCAATCCTCAATGCTCAATCCTCAATCCTCTATCCTCAGTCCTCAAACCTCAATCCTCAAACCTCAAACCTCAATCCTCAAACGTCAGTCCTCGTCGTCAGTCCTCAACACTCAATCCCCAATCTTCAACCTTCAATCATCAATACTCAATATTCAATCCTCAATCTTCAATCCTCAATCCTCAATCCTCAATCCTCAATATTCAATCGTCAATCCTCAATCCTCAGTCCTCAATTCTCAATCCTCAATCCTCAGTCCTCAGTCCTCAAACCTCAATCCTCAACCCTCAGCCCACACCGTCAATTCTCAATCCTCAATCCTCAATTCTCAATCTTCAATCCTCAATACTCAATCCTCAATCCTCAGTCCTCAATCCTCAATCTTCAATCCTCAATGCTCAGTCTTCAATGCTCAATCCTCAGTCCTCAATCCTCAATCCTCATTCTTCAATCCTCAATACCGAATCCTCAATCTTCAATCCTCAATCCTCAATCCTCAATTCTCAATCCTCAATCCTCAATAATCAATCTTCAATCCTCAATCCTCAGTCCTCAAACCACAATTCTGAATCCTCAATCCTGAATCCTCAATCTTCAGCCCTCAGTCCTCAACAATCAGTTGACAATCCTCAATCCTCAATAGAATATCCTCAATTCACAGTTTTCAATACTCAATACTCAATCTGCAATCTTCAAACCTCTATCCACAAACATCAATTCTCATCACTGAACCCTCAACACTCAGTCCTCAATGTTCAATACTCAATCTTCAATCCACAATCCTCAATCGTCAACCTTCAACCCTCAATACTCAATCTTCAATCCTCAATCCTCAATCCTCAATCCTCAGTCATCAATCCTCTACCTTCAACACTCAGTCCCCAATCCTCAATCTTCAATCCTCAATCCTCAATCCTCAATCCTCAATCCTCAGTCTTCAATCCTCAATACTCAATCCTCAATCCTCAATCCTCAATCCTCAATCCTCAATCCTCAATCCTGAATCTTCAATCCTCAGTCCCCAATCCTCAATCCTCAATCCTCAATCCTCATTCTTCAATCCTCAATACCCAATCCTCAATCTTCAATCCTCAATCCTCAATCCTCAATTCTCGATCCTCAATCCTCAGTCCTCAGACCTCACACCTCAATCCTCAACCCTCAGCCCTCATCGTCAATTCTCAAACCTCAATCCTCAATCCTCAATCGTCGAATCCTCAATCCTCAACCTTCAATCCTCAATACTCAATCTTCAATCCTCAATCCTCAATCATCAATCCTCAATATTCAATTCTCAATACTCAATTTTCAATCCTCAATCCTCAATCGTCAATCCGCAATCCTCAATCCTCAGTCATCAATCCTCAACCTTCAATACTCAATCCTCAATCCTCAATCCTCAATCCTCAATCCTCAATCCTCAATCCTCATTCCTCAATAGAATATCCTGAATTCTCAGGATTCAATCCTCAATTCTCAATCCTCAATCCTCAACCCTCAATCCTGAATCCTCAATCCTCAATCCTCATTCTTCAATCCTCAATACCCAATCCTCAATCTTCAATCCTCAATCCTCAATCCTCAATCTTCAATCCTCAATCCTGAATCCTCAATCCTCAATCCTCATTCTTCAATCCTTAATACCCAAATCTCAATCTTCAATCCTCAATCCTCAATCCTCAATTCTCTAAACTCAATCCTCAGACCTCAGTCCTCAAACCTCAATCCTCAACCCTCAGCCCTCATCCTCAATCCTCAATCCTCAACCTCAATCCTCAATCTTCAATCCTCAATACTCAATCCTCAATCCTCAATCCTCAGTCCTCAAACCTCAATTCTGAATCCTCAATCCTGAATCCTCAATCTTCAGCCCTCAGACCTCAACAATCAGTTGTCAGTATTCAATCCTCTATAGAATATCCTCAATTCACAGTTTTCAATACTCAATACTCAATCTGCAATCTTCAAATCTCTATCCACAAACATCAATTCTCATCACTCAACCATCAACACTCAGTCCTCAATGTTCAATCCTCAATCCTCAACTCTCAATCTTCAATCCTCAATACTGAATCTTCAATCCTCAATCCTCAATCCTCAATCCTCAATCCTCGGTCCCCAAGCCTCAATCCTCAATCCTCAATCCTCATTCTTCAATCCACAATACCCAATCCTCAATCTTCAATCCTCAATCCTCAATCCTCAATTCTCAATCCTCAATCCTCAGCCCTCAGACCTCAAACCTCAATCCTCAACCCTCAGCGCTCATCGTCAATCCTCAAACCTCAATCCTCAATCCTCAATCGTCAATCCTCAATCCCCAATCTTCAATCCTCAATACTCAATCTTCAATCCTCTATCCTCAATCCTCAATCCTCAATATTCAATATTCAACACACAATTTTCAATACTCAATCCGCAATCATCATACCTCAATCCTCAATCCTCAGTCATCGATCCTCAATCTTCAATACTCAATGGTCAAACCTCAGTCCTCAATACTCAATCGTCAATCCTCAGTCCTCAAACCTCAATCCTCAACCCTCAGCCATCATCCTCAAACCGCAGTCCTCATCCTCAATTCTCAATTCTCAATCCTCAATCCTCAATCCTCAATCTTCAATCCTCAATAATCAATTTTCAATCCTAGATCCTCAATCCCCAATCCTCAATCCTTAATCCTCTACCTTCAATCCTCAATACTCAATCTTCAATCCTCAGTCCTCAGTCCTCAATCCTCAATTCTGAATTCTCAATCCTGAATCCTCAATCTTCAATCCTCAATACTCAATCATCAATCCTCAATCCTCAGCCCTCAATCCCCAAACCTCAATCCTCAACCCTCAGCCCTCATCCTCAATCCTCGATCCTCAATCCTCAATCCTCAATCTTCAATCCTCAATACTCAATCCTCAATCCTCAATCCACAATCCTCAATCCTCAGTCCTCAAACCTCAATTCTGAACCCTCAACCCTGAATCCTCAATCATCAGCCCTCAATCCTCAACAATCAGTTGTCAATCCTCAATCCTCAACAGAATATCCTCAATTCACAGGTTTCGATACTCAATACTCAATCTGCAATCTTCAAATCTCTATCCACAAACATCAATCCTCATCACTCAACACTCAACACTCAGTCCCCAATCCTCATTCTTCAATTCTCAATCCTCAATTCTCAATCCTCAACCCTCAATCCTCAATACTCAATCTTCAATCCTCAATACTCAATCTTCAATCCTCAATCCTCAATCCTCAATCGTCAATCTCCAATCCTGAATACTCAATCTTCAATCCTCAGTCCTCAATCGCCCATTCTCAATCATCATTCTTCAATCCTCAATACCCTATTATCAATCTTCAATCCTCAGCCCTCAAACCACAATTCTGAATCCTCAATGCTGAATCCTCAATCTTCAGCCCTCAGTCCTCAACAATCACTTGTCGGTCCTCAATCCCCAATAGAATATCCTCAGTTCACAGTATTAAATACTCAATACTCAATCTGCAATCTTCAAATCTCTATCCACAAACATCAATTCTCATCACTCAACCGTCAACACTCAGTCCTCAATGTTCAATCCTCAATACCCAATCATTAATCCTCAATCCTCAATCTTCAGTCTTCAATCCTCAATCCCCAATCTTCAATACTCAGTCCTCAATCCTCAATCCTCAATCCTCAATCCTCAATCGTCAATCCTCAATCTTCAATCCTCAATGCTCAACCTTTAATCCTCAAACCTCAATCCTCAATCATCAATCCTCAGTCCTCAATCCTCAGTCCTCAATCCTCAATCCTCAATCCTCAATCCTCAATCCTCAATATTCAATCCTCAATACTCAATCTTCAATGCTCAGTCCTCAATCTTCAATACTCAATCCGCCAATCCGCAATATTCAACACACAACCCTCAACCATCAATCCTCAATACTCAACCATCAATCCAAAATTCTCAATACTCAATAGAATATCCTGAATTCTCAGTTTTCAATACTCAATCCTCAATCTTAAATCTTCAAATCTCCATCCACAAGCATCAATTCTCATCACTCAACCTTCAACACTCAGTCCCCAATCCTCAATCTTCAATCCTCAATCCTCAATCCTCAATCCTCTATCCTCAATCTTCAATCCTCAATACTCAATCTTCAATCCACAATCCTCAATTCTCAATCCTCAATCTTCAATCCTCAATCCTCAATCCTCAATCCTCAATCCTGATTCTTCAATCCTCAATACCCAATCCTCAATCTTCAATCCTCAATCCTCAATCCTCAATTCTCAATCCTAAATCTTCAACCCTCAAACCTCAATCCTCCATCGTCAGTCTTCAATCCTCAATACTCAATCTTCAATCCTCAATCCTCAATACTCAATCCTCAATCCTTATTCTTCAATCCTCAATAACCAATCCTCAATCTTCAATCCTCAATCCTCCATCCTTAATTCTCAACCCTCAATCCTCAGTCCTCAGACCTCAAGCCTCAATCCTCAACCATTCAGCCCTCATCCTGGATCCTCAATCCTCAACCTTCAATCCTCAATCCTCAATCCTCAAGCCTCAATCCTCAATCCTCAATCCTCTGTCCTCAAACCTCAATCCTGAATCCTCAATCCTCAGTCCTCAACCTTCAGACTTCAGACCTCAACAATCTGTTGTTAATCCTCAATCCTCAATAGAATATCACCAATTCACAGTTTTCAATACTAAATTCTCAATCTGCAATCTTCGAATCTCTATCCACAAACATCAATCCTTATCACTCAACCCTCAACACTCAGTCCCCAATCCTCAATCTTCAATCCCCTATCCTCAATCCTCAATCCTCAATCCACAATCCTCAATCCTCAATACTCAGTCCTCAATCATCAATCCTCAATCCTCAATCCTCAATCCTCAATCCTCAACCCTCAATCGTCAGTCTTCAAACCTCAATACTCAATCCACAATCCTCATTCTTCAATCCTCAATACCCAATCCTCAATCTTCAACACTCAATCCTGAATCCTCAATTCTCAATCCTCAATCCTCAGTCCTCAGTCCTCAAACCTCAATACTCAACCCTCAGCCCTCATCCTCAATCCTCAATCCTCTATCCTCAATCCTCAATCCTCAATCCTCAGTCCTCAAACCTCAATTCTGAATCCTCAATCCTGAATCCTCAAACTTCAGCCCTCTGTCCTCAACAATCAGTTGTCAACCCTGAATCCTCAACAGAATATCCTCAATTCATAGTTTTCAATACTCAATACTCAACCTGCAATTTTCAAACCTCTATCCACAAACATCAATTCTCATCACTCAACTCTCAACACTCAGTCATCAACGTTCAATCCTCAATCCTCAATCCACAATCCTCAATCGTCAATCTTCAATCCTCAATTTCCAGTCCTCAATCTTCAATCCTCAATGCTCAATCCTCAATCCTCTATCCTCAGTCCTCAAACCTCAATCCTCAAACCTCAAACCTCAATCCTCAAACGTCAGTCCTCGTCGTCAGTCCTCAACACTCAATCCCCAATCTTCAACCTTCAATCATCAATACTCAATATTCAATCCTCAATCTTCAATCCTCAATCCTCAATCCTCAATCCTCAATATTCAATCGTCAATCCTCAATCCTCAGTCCTCAATTCTCAATCCTCAATCCTCAGTCCTCAGTCCTCAAACCTCAATCCTCAACCCTCAGCCCACACCGTCAATTCTCAATCCTCAATCCTCAATTCTCAATCTTCAATCCTCAATACTCAATCCTCAATCCTCAGTCCTCAATCCTCAATCTTCAATCCTCAATGCTCAGTCTTCAATGCTCAATCCTCAGTCCTCAATCCTCAATCCTCATTCTTCAATCCTCAATACCGAATCCTCAATCTTCAATCCTCAATCCTCAATCCTCAATTCTCAATCCTCAATCCTCAATAATCAATCTTCAATCCTCAATCCTCAGTCCTCAAACCACAATTCTGAATCCTCAATCCTGAATCCTCAATCTTCAGCCCTCAGTCCTCAACAATCAGTTGACAATCCTCAATCCTCAATAGAATATCCTCAATTCACAGTTTTCAATACTCAATACTCAATCTGCAATCTTCAAACCTCTATCCACAAACATCAATTCTCATCACTGAACCCTCAACACTCAGTCCTCAATGTTCAATACTCAATCTTCAATCCACAATCCTCAATCGTCAACCTTCAACCCTCAATACTCAATCTTCAATCCTCAATCCTCAATCCTCAATCCTCAGTCATCAATCCTCTACCTTCAACACTCAGTCCCCAATCCTCAATCTTCAATCCTCAATCCTCAATCCTCAATCCTCAATCCTCAGTCTTCAATCCTCAATACTCAATCCTCAATCCTCAATCCTCAATCCTCAATCCTCAATCCTCAATCCTGAATCTTCAATCCTCAGTCCCCAATCCTCAATCCTCAATCCTCAATCCTCATTCTTCAATCCTCAATACCCAATCCTCAATCTTCAATCCTCAATCCTCAATCCTCAATTCTCGATCCTCAATCCTCAGTCCTCAGACCTCACACCTCAATCCTCAACCCTCAGCCCTCATCGTCAATTCTCAAACCTCAATCCTCAATCCTCAATCGTCGAATCCTCAATCCTCAACCTTCAATCCTCAATACTCAATCTTCAATCCTCAATCCTCAATCATCAATCCTCAATATTCAATTCTCAATACTCAATTTTCAATCCTCAATCCTCAATCGTCAATCCGCAATCCTCAATCCTCAGTCATCAATCCTCAACCTTCAATACTCAATCCTCAATCCTCAATCCTCAATCCTCAATCCTCAATCCTCAATCCTCATTCCTCAATAGAATATCCTGAATTCTCAGGATTCAATCCTCAATTCTCAATCCTCAATCCTCAACCCTCAATCCTGAATCCTCAATCCTCAATCCTCATTCTTCAATCCTCAATACCCAATCCTCAATCTTCAATCCTCAATCCTCAATCCTCAATCTTCAATCCTCAATCCTGAATCCTCAATCCTCAATCCTCATTCTTCAATCCTTAATACCCAAATCTCAATCTTCAATCCTCAATCCTCAATCCTCAATTCTCTAAACTCAATCCTCAGACCTCAGTCCTCAAACCTCAATCCTCAACCCTCAGCCCTCATCCTCAATCCTCAATCCTCAACCTCAATCCTCAATCTTCAATCCTCAATACTCAATCCTCAATCCTCAATCCTCAGTCCTCAAACCTCAATTCTGAATCCTCAATCCTGAATCCTCAATCTTCAGCCCTCAGACCTCAACAATCAGTTGTCAGTATTCAATCCTCTATAGAATATCCTCAATTCACAGTTTTCAATACTCAATACTCAATCTGCAATCTTCAAATCTCTATCCACAAACATCAATTCTCATCACTCAACCATCAACACTCAGTCCTCAATGTTCAATCCTCAATCCTCAACTCTCAATCTTCAATCCTCAATACTGAATCTTCAATCCTCAATCCTCAATCCTCAATCCTCAATCCTCGGTCCCCAAGCCTCAATCCTCAATCCTCAATCCTCATTCTTCAATCCACAATACCCAATCCTCAATCTTCAATCCTCAATCCTCAATCCTCAATTCTCAATCCTCAATCCTCAGCCCTCAGACCTCAAACCTCAATCCTCAACCCTCAGCGCTCATCGTCAATCCTCAAACCTCAATCCTCAATCCTCAATCGTCAATCCTCAATCCCCAATCTTCAATCCTCAATACTCAATCTTCAATCCTCTATCCTCAATCCTCAATCCTCAATATTCAATATTCAACACACAATTTTCAATACTCAATCCGCAATCATCATACCTCAATCCTCAATCCTCAGTCATCGATCCTCAATCTTCAATACTCAATGGTCAAACCTCAGTCCTCAATACTCAATCGTCAATCCTCAGTCCTCAAACCTCAATCCTCAACCCTCAGCCATCATCCTCAAACCGCAGTCCTCATCCTCAATTCTCAATTCTCAATCCTCAATCCTCAATCCTCAATCTTCAATCCTCAATAATCAATTTTCAATCCTAGATCCTCAATCCCCAATCCTCAATCCTTAATCCTCTACCTTCAATCCTCAATACTCAATCTTCAATCCTCAGTCCTCAGTCCTCAATCCTCAATTCTGAATTCTCAATCCTGAATCCTCAATCTTCAATCCTCAATACTCAATCATCAATCCTCAATCCTCAGCCCTCAATCCCCAAACCTCAATCCTCAACCCTCAGCCCTCATCCTCAATCCTCGATCCTCAATCCTCAATCCTCAATCTTCAATCCTCAATACTCAATCCTCAATCCTCAATCCACAATCCTCAATCCTCAGTCCTCAAACCTCAATTCTGAACCCTCAACCCTGAATCCTCAATCATCAGCCCTCAATCCTCAACAATCAGTTGTCAATCCTCAATCCTCAACAGAATATCCTCAATTCACAGGTTTCGATACTCAATACTCAATCTGCAATCTTCAAATCTCTATCCACAAACATCAATCCTCATCACTCAACACTCAACACTCAGTCCCCAATCCTCATTCTTCAATTCTCAATCCTCAATTCTCAATCCTCAACCCTCAATCCTCAATACTCAATCTTCAATCCTCAATACTCAATCTTCAATCCTCAATCCTCAATCCTCAATCGTCAATCTCCAATCCTGAATACTCAATCTTCAATCCTCAGTCCTCAATCGCCCATTCTCAATCATCATTCTTCAATCCTCAATACCCTATTATCAATCTTCAATCCTCAGCCCTCAAACCACAATTCTGAATCCTCAATGCTGAATCCTCAATCTTCAGCCCTCAGTCCTCAACAATCACTTGTCGGTCCTCAATCCCCAATAGAATATCCTCAGTTCACAGTATTAAATACTCAATACTCAATCTGCAATCTTCAAATCTCTATCCACAAACATCAATTCTCATCACTCAACCGTCAACACTCAGTCCTCAATGTTCAATCCTCAATACCCAATCATTAATCCTCAATCCTCAATCTTCAGTCTTCAATCCTCAATCCCCAATCTTCAATACTCAGTCCTCAATCCTCAATCCTCAATCCTCAATCCTCAATCGTCAATCCTCAATCTTCAATCCTCAATGCTCAACCTTTAATCCTCAAACCTCAATCCTCAATCATCAATCCTCAGTCCTCAATCCTCAGTCCTCAATCCTCAATCCTCAATCCTCAATCCTCAATCCTCAATATTCAATCCTCAATACTCAATCTTCAATGCTCAGTCCTCAATCTTCAATACTCAATCCGCCAATCCGCAATATTCAACACACAACCCTCAACCATCAATCCTCAATACTCAACCATCAATCCAAAATTCTCAATACTCAATAGAATATCCTGAATTCTCAGTTTTCAATACTCAATCCTCAATCTTAAATCTTCAAATCTCCATCCACAAGCATCAATTCTCATCACTCAACCTTCAACACTCAGTCCCCAATCCTCAATCTTCAATCCTCAATCCTCAATCCTCAATCCTCTATCCTCAATCTTCAATCCTCAATACTCAATCTTCAATCCACAATCCTCAATTCTCAATCCTCAATCTTCAATCCTCAATCCTCAATCCTCAATCCTCAATCCTGATTCTTCAATCCTCAATACCCAATCCTCAATCTTCAATCCTCAATCCTCAATCCTCAATTCTCAATCCTAAATCTTCAACCCTCAAACCTCAATCCTCCATCGTCAGTCTTCAATCCTCAATACTCAATCTTCAATCCTCAATCCTCAATACTCAATCCTCAATCCTTATTCTTCAATCCTCAATAACCAATCCTCAATCTTCAATCCTCAATCCTCCATCCTTAATTCTCAACCCTCAATCCTCAGTCCTCAGACCTCAAGCCTCAATCCTCAACCATTCAGCCCTCATCCTGGATCCTCAATCCTCAACCTTCAATCCTCAATCCTCAATCCTCAAGCCTCAATCCTCAATCCTCAATCCTCTGTCCTCAAACCTCAATCCTGAATCCTCAATCCTCAGTCCTCAACCTTCAGACTTCAGACCTCAACAATCTGTTGTTAATCCTCAATCCTCAATAGAATATCACCAATTCACAGTTTTCAATACTAAATTCTCAATCTGCAATCTTCGAATCTCTATCCACAAACATCAATCCTTATCACTCAACCCTCAACACTCAGTCCCCAATCCTCAATCTTCAATCCCCTATCCTCAATCCTCAATCCTCAATCCACAATCCTCAATCCTCAATACTCAGTCCTCAATCATCAATCCTCAATCCTCAATCCTCAATCCTCAATCCTCAACCCTCAATCGTCAGTCTTCAAACCTCAATACTCAATCTTCAATCCTCAATCCTCAATCCTCAATCCTCAATCCTCATTCTTCAATCCTCAATACCCAATCCTCAATCTTCAACACTCAATCCTCAATCCTCAATTCTCAATCCTCAATCCTCAGTCCTCAGTCCTCAAACCTCAATTCTCAACCCTCAGCCCTCATCCTCAATCCTCAATCCTCTATCCTCAATCCTCAATCTTCAATCCTCAATACTCAATCCTCAATCCTCAATCCTCAATCCTCAATCCTCAGTCCTCAAACCTCAATTCTGAACCCTCAACCCTGAATCCTCAATCTTCAGCCCTCAGTCCTCAACAATCAGTTGTCAATCCTCAATCCTCAACAGAATATCCTCAATTCACAGGTTTCGATACTCAATACTCAAACTGCAATCTTCAAATCTCTATCCACAAACATCAATCCTCATCACTCAACACTCAACACTCAGTCCCCAGTCCTCATTCTTCAATTCTCAATCCTCAATTCTCAATCCTCAACCCTCAATCCTCAATCCTCAATCTTCAATCCTCAATACCCAATCCTCAATCTTCAATCCTCAATCCTCAATCCTCAATCCTCAATTCTCAATCCTCAATCCTCAGTCCTCAGACCTCAAACCTCAATCCTCAACCCTTAGCCCTCATCGTCAATCCTCAAACCTCAATCCTCAGTCCTCAATCCTCAATGCTCAATCCTCAATCCTCAATCCTCAGTCCTCAATCCTCAATCCTCAATCCTCAATCCTCAATCTTCATTCCTCAATACTCAATCTTCAATCCTCAATCCTCAGTTCTCAATCGTCAATACTCAATCCTCAATCGTCAATCCTCAATCCCCAATCCGCAATCCTCAATCTTCAATCCTCAATCCTCAATTCTAAATCCTCAATACACAACCTTCAATCCTCAATACTCAATCTTCAATCCTCAATCCTCAATCCTCAATCCTCAATCCTCAATCCTCATTCTTCAATCCTCAATACCCAATCCTCAGTACTCAATCCTCAATCTTCAATCCTCAATACTCAATCCTCAATCCTCAATCCTCAATCCTCAATCCTCATCCTTCAATCCTCAATACCCAATCCTCAATCTTCAATCCTCAATCCTCAATCCTCAATCCTCAACCTCAATCCTCAATCTTCAATCCTCAATACTCAATCCTCAATCCTCAATCCTCAGTCCTCAAACCTCAATTCTGAATCCTCAATCCTGAATCCTCAATCTTCAGCCCTCAGACCTCAACAATCAGTTGTCAATATTCAATCCTCTATAGAATATCCTCAATTCACAGTTTTCAATACTCAATACTCAATCTGCAATCTTCAAATCTCTATCCACAAACATCAATTCTCATCACTCAACCATCAACACTCAGTCCTCAATGTTCAATCCTCAATCCTCAACTCTCAATCTTCAATCCTCAATACTGAATCTTCAATCCTCAATCCTCAATCCTCAATCCTCAATCCTCGGTCCCCAAGCCTCAATCCTCAATCCTCAATCCTCATTCTTCAATCCACAATACCCAATCCTCAATCTTCAATCCTCAATCCTCAATCCTCAATTCTCAATCCTCAATCCTCAGCCCTCAGACCTCAAACCTCAATCCTCAACCCTCAGCCCTCATCGTCAATCCTCAAACCTCAATCCTCAATCCTCAATCGTCAATCCTCAATCCCCAATCTTCAATCCTCAATACTCAATCTTCAATCCTCTATCCTCAATCCTCAATCCTCAATATTCAATATTCAACACACAATTTTCAATACTCAATCCGCAATCATCATACCTCAATCCTCAATCCTCAGTCATCGATCCTCAATCTTCAATACTCAATGGTCAAACCTCAGTCCTCAATACTCAATCGTCAATCCTCAGTCCTCAAACCTCAATCCTCAACCCTCAGCCATCATCCTCAAACCGCAGTCCTCATCCTCAATTCTCAATTCTCAATTCTCAATCCTCAATCCTCAATCCTCAATCTTCAATCCTCAATAATCAATTTTCAATCCTAGATCCTCAATCCCCAATCCTCAATCCTTAATCCTCTATCTTCATTCCTCAATACTCAATCTTCAATCCTCAGTCCTCAGTCCTCAATCCTCAATTCTGAATTCTCAATCCTGAATCCTCAATCTTCAATCCTCAATACTCAATCATCAATCCTCAATCCTCAGCCCTCAATCCCCAAACCTCAATCCTCAACCCTCAGCCCTCATCCTCAATCCTCGATCATCAATCCTCAATCCTCAATCTTCAATCCTCAATACTCAATCCTCAATCCTCACTCCTCAATCCTCAATCCTCAGTCCTCAAACCTCAATTCTGAACCCTCAACACTGAATCCTCAATCTTCAGCCCTCAGTCCTCAACAATCAGTTGTCAATCCTCAATCCTCAACAGAATATCCTCAATTCACAGGTTTCGATACTCAATACTCAATCTGCAATCTTCAAATCTCTATCCACAAACATCAATCCTCATCACTCAACACTCAACACTCAGTCCCCAATCCTCATTCTTCAATTCTCAATCCTCAATTCTCAATCCTCAACCCTCAATCCTCAATACTCAATCTTCAATCCTCAATACTCAATCTTCAATCCTCAATCCTCAATCCTCGATCCTCAATCCTCAATCCTCAATCGTCAATCTCCAATCCTGAATACTCAATCTTCAATCCTCAGTCCTCAATCGCCCATTCTCAATCATCATTCTTCAGTCCTCAATACCCTATTATCAATCTTCAATCCTCAGCCCTCAAACCACAATTCTGAATCCTCAATGCTGAATCCTCAATCTTCAGCCCTCAGTCCTCAACAATCACTTGTCGGTCCTCAATCCCCAATAGAATATCCTCAGTTCACAGTATTAAATACTCAATACTCAATCTGCAATCTTCGAATCTCTATCCACAAACATCAATCCTTATCACTCAACCCTCAACACTCAGTCCCCAATCCTCAATCTTCAATCCCCTATCCTCAATCCTCAATCCTCAATCCACAATCCTCAATCCTCAATACTCAGTCCTCAATCATCAATCCTCAATCCTCAATCCTCAATCCTCAATCCTCAACCCTCAATCGTCAGTCTTCAAACCTCAATACTCAATCTTCAATCCTCAATCCTCAATCCTCAATCCACAATCCTCATTCTTCAATCCTCAATACCCAATCCTCAATCTTCAACACTCAATCCTGAATCCTCAATTCTCAATCCTCAATCCTCAGTCCTCAGTCCTCAAACCTCAATACTCAACCCTCAGCCCTCATCCTCAATCCTCAATCCTCTAGCCTCAATCCTCAATCCTCAATCCTCAGTCCTCAAACCTCAATTCTGAATCCTCAATCCTGAATCCTCAAACTTCAGCCCTCTGTCCTCAACAATCAGTTGTCAACCCTGAATCCTCAACAGAATATCCTCAATTCATAGTTTTCAATACTCAATACTCAACCTGCAATTTTCAAACCTCTATCCACAAACATCAATTCTCATCACTCAACTCTCAACACTCAGTCATCAACGTTCAATCCTCAATCCTCAATCCACAATCCTCAATCGTCAATCTTCAATCCTCAATTTCCAGTCCTCAATCTTCAATCCTCAATGCTCAATCCTCAATCCTCTATCCTCAGTCCTCAAACCTCAATCCTCAAACCTCAAACCTCAATCCTCAAACGTCAGTCCTCGTCCTCAGTCCTCAACACTCAATCCCCAATCTTCAACCTTCAATCATCAATACTCAATATTCAATCCTCAATCTTCAATCCTCAATCCTCAATCCTCAATCCTCAATATTCAATCCTCAATCCTCAATCCTCAGTCCTCAATTCTCAATCCTCAATCCTCAGTCCTCAGTCCTCAAACCTCAATCCTCAACCCTCAGCCCACACCGTCAATTCTCAATCCTCAATCCTCAATTCTCAATCTTCAATCCTCAATACTCAATCCTCAATCCTCAGTCCTCAATCCTCAATCTTCAATCCTCAATGCTCAGTCTTCAATGCTCAATCCTCAGTCCTCAATCCTCAATCCTCATTCTTCAATCCTCAATACCCAATCCTCAATCTTCAATCCTCAATCCTCAATCCTCAATTCTCAATCCTCAATCCTCAATAATCAATCTTCAATCCTCAATCCTCAGTCCTCAAACCACAATTCTGAATCCTCAATCTTCAGCCCTCAGTCCTCAACAATCAGTTGACAATCCTCAATCCTCAATAGAATATCCTCAATTCACAGTTTTCAATACTCAATACTCAATCTGCAATCTTCAAACCTCTATCCACAAACATCAATTCTCATCACTGAACCCTCAACACTCAGTCCTCAATGTTCAATACTCAATCTTCAATCCACAATCCTCAATCGTCAACCTTCAACCCTCAATACTCAATCTTCAATCCTCAATCCTCAATCCTCAATCCTCAGTCATCAATCCTCTACCTTCAACACTCAGTCCCCAATCCTCAATCTTCAATCCTCAATCCTCAATCCTCAATCCTCAATCCTCAGTCTTCAATCCTCAATACTCAATCCTCAATCCTCAATCCTCAATCCTCAATCCTCAATCCTCAATCCTGAATCTTCAATCCTCAGTCCCCAATCCTCAATCCTCAATCCTCAATCCTCATTCTTCAATCCTCAATACCCAATCCTCAATCTTCAATCCTCAATCCTCAATCCTCAATTCTCGATCCTCAATCCTCAGTCCTCAGACCTCACACCTCAATCCTCAACCCTCAGCCCTCATCGTCAATTCTCAAACCTCAATCCTCAATCCTCAATCGTCAATCCTCAATCCTCAATCTTCAATCCTCAATACTCAATCTTCAATCCTCAATCCTCAATCATCAATCCTCAATATTCAATTCTCAATACTCAATTTTCAATCCTCAATCCTCAATCGTCAATACGCAATCCTCAATCCTCAGTCATCAATCCTCAACCTTCAATACTCAATCCTCAATCCTCAATCCTCAATCCTCAATCCTCAATCCTCATTCCTCAATAGAATATCCTGAATTCTCAGGATTCAATCCTCAATTCTCAATCCTCAATCCTCAACCCTCAATCCTGAATCCTCAATCCTCAATCCTCATTCTTCAATCCTCAATACCCAATCCTCAATCTTCAATCCTCAATCCTCAATCCTCAATCTTCAATCCTCAATCCTGAATCCTCAATCCTCAATCCTCATTCTTCAATCCTTAATACCCAATCTCAATCTTCAATCCTCAATCCTCAATCCTCAATTCTCTAAACTCAATCCTCAGACCTCAGTCCTCAAACCTCAATCCTCAACCCTCAGCCCTCATCCTCAATCCTCAATCCTCAACCTCAATCCTCAATCTTCAATCCTCAATACTCAATCCTCAATCCTCAATCCTCAGTCCTCAAACCTCAATTCTGAATCCTCAATCCTGAATCCTCAATCTTCAGCCCTCAGACCTCAACAATCAGTTGTCAATATTCAATCCTCTATAGAATATCCTCAATTCACAGTTTTCAATACTCAATACTCAATCTGCAATCTTCAAATCTCTATCCACAAACATCAATTCTCATCACTCAACCATCAACACTCAGTCCTCAATGTTCAATCCTCAATCCTCAACTCTCAATCTTCAATCCTCAATACTGACTCTTCAATCCTCAATCCTCAATCCTCAATCCTCAATCCTCGGTCCCCAAGCCTCAATCCTCAATCCTCAATCCTCATTCTTCAATCCACAATACCCAATCCTCAATCTTCAATCCTCAATCCTCAATCCTCAATTCTCAATCCTCAATCCTCAGCCCTCAGACCTCAAACCTCAATCCTCAACCCTCAGCCCTCATCGTCAATCCTCAAACCTCAATCCTCAATCCTCAATCGTCAATCCTCAATCCCCAATCTTCAATCCTCAATACTCAATCTTCAATCCTCTATCCTCAATCCTCAATCCTCAATATTCAATATTCAACACACAATTTTCAATACTCAATCCGCAATCATCATACCTCAATCCTCAATCCTCAGTCATCGATCCTCAATCTTCAATACTCAATGGTCAAACCTCAGTCCTCAATACTCAATCGTCAATCCTCAGTCCTCAAACCTCAATCCTCAACCCTCAGCCATCATCCTCAAACCGCAGTCCTCATCCTCAATTCTCAATTCTCAATCCTCAATCCTCAATCCTCAATCTTCAATCCTCAATAATCAATTTTCAATCCTAGATCCTCAATCCCCAATCCTCAATCCTTAATCCTCTACCTTCAATCCTCAATACTCAATCTTCAATCCTCAGTCCTCAGTCCTCAATCCTCAATTCTGAATTCTCAATCCTGAATCCTCAATCTTCAATCCTCAATACTCAATCATCAATCCTCAATCCTCAGCCCTCAATCCCCAAACCTCAATCCTCAACCCTCAGCCCTCGTCCTCAATCCTCGATCCTCAATCCTCAATCCTCAATCTTCAATCCTCAATACTCAATCCTCAATCCTCAATCCTCAATCCTCAATCCTGAGTCCTCAAACCTCAATTCTGAACCCTCAACCCTGAATCCTCAATCATCAGCCCTCAGTCCTCAACAATCAGTTGTCAATCCTCAATTATCAACAGAATATCCTCAATTCACAGGTTTCGATACTCAATACTCAATCTGCAATCTTCAAATCTCTATCCACAAACATCAATCCTCATCACTCAACACTCAACACTCAGTCCCCAATCCTCATTCTTCAATTCTCAATCCTCAATTCTCAATCCTCAACCCTCAATCCTCAATACTCAATCTTCAATCCTCAATACTCAATCTTCAATCCTCAATCCTCAATCCTCAATCGTCAATCTCCAATCCTGAATACTCAATCTTCAATCCTCAGTCCTCAATCGCCCATTCTCAATCATCATTCTTCAATCCTCAATACCCTATTATCAATCTTCAATCCTCAGCCCTCAAACCACAATTCTGAATCCTCAATGCTGAATCCTCAATCTTCAGCCCTCAGTCCTCAACAATCACTTGTCGGTCCTCAATCCCCAATAGAATATCCTCAGTTCACAGTATTAAATACTCAATACTCAATCTGCAATCTTCAAATCTCTATCCACAAACATCAATTCTCATCACTCAACCGTCAACACTCAGTCCTCAATGTTCAATCCTCAATACCCAATCATTAATCCTCAATCCTCAATCTTCAGTCTTCAATCCTCAATCCCCAATACTCAATCCTCAATCCTCAATCCTCAATCCTCAATCATCAATCCTCAATCTTCAATACTCAGTCCTCAATCCTCAATCCTCAATCCTCAATCCTCAATCGTCAATCCTCAATCTTCAATCCTCAATGCTCAACCTTTAATCCTCAAACCTCAATCCTCAATCATCAATCCTCAGTCCTCAATCCTCAGTCCTCAATCCTCAATCCTCAATCCTCAATCCTCAATCCTCAATATTCAATCCTCAATACTCAATCTTCAATGCTCAGTCCTCAATCTTCAATACTCAATCCGCCAATCCGCAATATTCAACACACAACCCTCAACCATCAATCCTCAATACTCAACCATCAATCCAAAATTCTCAATACTCAATAGAATATCCTGAATTCTCAGTTTTCAATACTCAATCCTCAATCTTAAATCTTCAAATCTCCATCCACAAACATCAATTCTCATCACTCAACCTTCAACACTCAGTCCCCAATCCTCAATCTTCAATCCTCAATCCTCAATCCTCAATCCTCTATCCTCAATCTTCAATCCTCAATACTCAATCTTCAATCCACAATCCTCAATTCTCAATCCTCAATCTTCAATCCTCAATCCTCAATCCTCAATCCTCAATCCTGGTTCTTCAATCCTCAATACCCAATCCTCAATCTTCAATCCTCAATCCTCAATCCTCAATTCTCAATCCTAAATCTTCAACCCTCAAACCTCAATCCTCCATCGTCAGTCTTCAATCCTCAATACTCAATCTTCAATCCTCAATCCTCAATACTCAATCCTCAATCCTTATTCTTCAATCCTCAATAACCAATCCTCAATCTTCAATCCTCAATCCTCCATCCTTAATTCTCAACCCTCAATCCTCAGTCCTCAGACCTCAAGCCTCAATCCTCAACCATTCAGCCCTCATCCTGGATCCTCAATCCTCAACCTTCAATCCTCAATCCTCAATCCTCAAGCCTCAATCCTCAATCCTCAATCCTCTGTCCTCAAACCTCAATCCTGAATCCTCAATCCTCAGTCCTCAACCTTCAGACTTCAGACCTCAACAATCTGTTGTTAATCCTCAATCCTCAATAGAATATCACCAATTCACAGTTTTCAATACTAAATTCTCAATCTGCAATCTTCGAATCTCTATCCACAAACATCAATCCTTATCACTCAACCCTCAACACTCAGTCCCCAATCCTCAATCTTCAATCCCCTATCCTCAATCCTCAATCCTCAATCCACAATCCTCAATCCTCAATACTCAGTCCTCAATCATCAATCCTCAATCCTCAATCCTCAATCCTCAATCCTCAACCCTCAATCGTCAGTCTTCAAACCTCAATACTCAATCTTCAATCCTCAATCCTCAATCCTCAATCCTCAATCCTCATTCTTCAATCCTCAATACCCAATCCTCAATCTTCAACACTCAATCCTCAATCCTCAATTCTCAATCCTCAATCCTCAGTCCTCAGTCCTCAAACCTCAATTCTCAACCCTCAGCCCTCATCCTCAATCCTCAATCCTCTATCCTCAATCCTCAATCTTCAATCCTCAATACTCAATCCTCAATCCTCAATCCTCAATCCTCAATCCTCAGTCCTCAAACCTCAATTCTGAACCCTCAACCCTGAATACTCAATCTTCAGCCCTCAGTCCTCAACAATCAGTTGTCAATCCTCAATCCTCAACAGAATATCCTCAATTCACAGGTTTCGATACTCAATACTCAATCTGCAATCTTCAAATCTCTATCCACAAACATCAATCCTCATCACTCAACACTCAACACTCAGTCCCCAGTCCTCATTCTTCCATTCTCAATCCTCAATTCTCAATCCTCAACCCTCAATCCTCAATCCTCAATCTTCAATCCTCAATACCCAATCCTCAATCTTCAATCCTCAATCCTCAATCCTCAATCCTCAATTCTCAATCCTCAATCCTCAGTCCTCAGACCTCAAACCTCAATCCTCAACCCTTAGCCCTCATCGTCAATCCTCAAACCTCAATCCTCAGTCCTCAATCCTCAATGCTCAATCCTCAATCCTCAATCCTCAGTCCTCAATCCTCAATCCTCAATCCTCAATCCTCAATCTTCATTCCTCAATACTCAATCTTCAATCCTCAATCCCCAGTTCTCAATCGTCAATACTCAATCCTCAATCGTCAATCCTCAATCCCCAATCCGCAATCCTCAATCTTCAATCCTCAATCCTCAATTCTAAATCCTCAATACACAACCTTCAATCCTCAATACTCAATCTTCAATCCTCAATCCTCAATCCTCAATCCTCAATCCTCAATCCTCAATCCTCATTCTTCAATCCTCAATACCCAATCCTCAGTACTCAATCCTCAATCTTCAATCCTCAATACTCAATCCTCAATCCTCAATCCTCAATCCTCAATCCTCATCCTTCAATCCTCAATACCCAATCCTCAATCTTCAATCCTCAATCCTCAATCCTCAATCCTCAACCTCAATCCTCAATCTTCAATCCTCAATACTCAATCCTCAATCCTCAATCCTCAATCCTCAGTCCTCAAACCTCAATTCTGAATCCTCAATCCTGAATCCTCAATCTTCAGCCCTCAGACCTCAACAATCAGTTGTCAATATTCAATCCTCTATAGAATATCCTCAATTCACAGTTTTCAATACTCAATACTCAATCTGCAATCTTCAAATCTCTATCCACAAACATCAATTCTCATCACTCAACCATCAACACTCAGTCCTCAATGTTCAATCCTCAATCCTCAACTCTCAATCTTCAATCCTCAATACTGAATCTTCAATCCTCAATCCTCAATCCTCAATCCTCAATCCTCGGTCCCCAGGCCTCAATCCTCAATCCTCAATCCTCATTCTTCAATCCACAATACCCAATCCTCAATCTTCAATCCTCAATCCTCAATCCTCAATTCTCAATCCTCAATCCTCAGCCGTCAGACCTCAAACCTCAATCCTCAACCCTCAGCCCTCATCGTCAATCCTCAAACCTCAATCCTCAATCCTCAATCGTCAATCCTCAATCCCCAATCTTCAATCCTCAATACTCAATACTCAATCTTCAATCCTCTATCCTCAATCCTCAATCCTCAATATTCAATATTCAACACACAATTTTCAATACTCAATCCGCAATCATCATACCTCAATCCTCAATCCTCAGTCATCGATCCTCAATCTTCAATACTCAATGGTCAAACCTCAGTCCTCAATACTCAATCGTCAATCCTCAGTCCTCAAACCTCAATCCTCAACCCTCAGCCATCATCCTCAAACCGCAGTCCTCATCCTCAATTCTCAATTCTCAATTCTCAATCCTCAATCCTCAATCCTCAATCTTCAATCCTCAATAATCAATTTTCAATCCTAGATCCTCAATCCCCAATCCTCAATCCTTAATCCTCTATCTTCATTCCTCAATACTCAATCTTCAATCCTCAGTCCTCAGTCCTCAATCCTCAATTCTGAATTCTCAATCCTGAATCCTCAATCTTCAATCCTCAATACTCAATCATCAATCCTCAATCCTCAGCCCTCAATCCCCAAACCTCAATCCTCAACCCTCAGCCCTCATCCTCAATCCTCGATCCTCAATCATCAATCCTCAATCTTCAATCCTCAATACTCAATCCTCAATCCTCACTCCTCAATCCTCAATCCTCAGTCCTCAAACCTCAATTCTGAACCCTCAACCCTGAATCCTCAATCTTCAGCCCTCAGTCCTCAACAATCAGTTGTCAATCCTCAATCCTCAACAGAATATCCTCAATTCACAGGTTTCGATACTCAATACTCAATCTGCAATCTTCAAGTCTCTATCCACAAACATCAATCCTCATCACTCAACACTCAACACATAGTTCCCAATCCTCATTCTTCAATTCTCAATCCTCAATTCTCAATCCTCAACCCTCAATCCTCAATACTCAATCTTCAATCCTCAATACTCAATCTTCAATCCTCAATCCTCAATCCTCGATCCTCAATCCTCAATCCTCAATCGTCAATCTCCAATCCTGAATACTCAATCTTCAATCATCAGTCCTCAATCGCCCATTCTCAATCATCATTCTTCAATCCTCAATACCCTATTATCAATCTTCAATCCTCAGCCCTCAAACCACAATTCTGAATCCTCAATGCTGAATCCTCAATCTTCAGCCCTCAGTCCTCAACAATCACTTGTCGATCCTCAATCCCCAATAGAATATCCTCAGTTCACAGTATTAAATACTCAATACTCAATCTGCAATCTTCAAATCTCTATCCACAAACATCAATTCTCATCACTCAACCGTCAACACTCAGTCCTCAATGTTCAATCCTCAATACCCAATCATTAATCCTCAATCCTCAATCCTCAGTCTTCAATCCTCAATCCCCAATACTCAATCCTCAATCCTCAATCCTCAATCCTCAATCATCAATCCTCAATCTTCAATACTCAGTCCTCAATCCTCAATCCTCAATCCTCAATCCTCAATCATCAATCCTCAATCTTCAATCCTCAATGCTCAACCTTTAATCCTCAAACCTCAATCCTCAATCATCAATCCTCAGTCCTCAATCCTCAGTCCTCAATCCTCAATCCTCAATCCTCAATCCTCAATCCTCAATATTCAATCCTCAATACTCAATCCTCAATCGACAATCCTCAATCCCCAATCTTCAATCCTCAATACACAATCTTCAATCCTCTATCCTCAATCCTCAATCCTCAATATTCAATATTCAACACACAATTTTCAATACTCAATCCGCAATCATCATACCTCAATCCTCAATCCTCAGTCATCAATCCTCAATCTTCAATACTCAATGGTCAAACCTCAGTCCTCAATACTCAATCGTCAATCCTCAGTCCTCAAACCTCAATCCTCAACCCTCAGCCATCATCCTCAAACCGCAGTCCTCATCCTCAATTCTCAATTCTCAATCCTCAATCCTCAATCCTCAATCTTCAATCCTCAATAATCAATTTTCAATCCTAGATCCTCAATCCCCAATCCTCAATCCTTAATCCTCTATCTTCAATCCTCAATACTCAATCTTCTTTCCTCAGTCCTCAGTCCTCAATCCTCAATTCTGAATTCTCAATCCTGAATCCTCAATCTTCAGCCCTCAGTCCTCAACAATCAGTTGTCAATTCTCAATCCTCAATAGAATATCATCAATTCACAGCTTTCAATACTCAATACTCAATCTGCAATCTTTAAATCTCTATCCACAAACACCAATTCTTATCACTCAACCCTCAACACTCAGTCCCCAGTCCTCAATTTTCAATCCTCAATCCTCAATCCTCTATCCTCAATCCTCAATCCTCAATCCTCAATCTTCAATCCTCAATACTCAATCATCAATCCTCAATCCTCAGCCCTCAATCCCCAAACCTCAATCCTCAACCCTCAGCCCTCATCCTCAATCCTCGATCCTGAATCCTCAATCCTCAATCTTCAATCCTCAATACTCAATCCTCAATCCTCAATCCTCAATCCTCAGTCCTCAAACCTCACTTCTGAACCCTCAACCCTGAATCCTCAATCTTCAGCCCTCAGTCCTCAACAATCAGTTGTCAATCCTCAATCCTCAACAGAATATCCTCAATTCACAGGTTTCGATACTCAATACTCAATCTGCAATCTTCAAATCTCTATCCACAAACATCAATCCTCATCACTCAACACTCAACACTCAGTCCCCAGTCCTCATTCTTCAATTCTCAATCCTCAATTCTCAATCCTCAACCCTCAATCCTCAATCCTCAATCTTCAATCCTCAATACCCAATCCTCAATCTTCAATCCTCAATCCTCAATCCTCAATCCTCAATTCTCAATCCTCAATCCTCAGTCCTCAGACCTCAAACCTCAATCCTCAACCCTTAGCCCTCATCGTCAATCCTCAAACCTCAATCCTCAGTCCTCAATCCACAATGCTCAATCCTCAATCCTCAATCCTCAGTCCTCAATCCTCAATCCTCAATCCTCAATCCTCAATCTTCATTCCTTAATACTCAATCTTCAATCCTCAATCCTCAATTCTCAATCGTCAATACTCAATCCTCAATCGTCAATCCTCAATCCCCAATCCCCAATCCTCAATCTTCAATCCTCAATCCTCAATTCTAAATCCTCAATACACAACCTTCAATCCTCAATACTCAATCTTCAATCCTCAATCCTCAATCCTCAATCCTCAATCCTCAATCCTCAATCCTCATTCTTCAATCCTCAATACCCAATCCTCAGTACTCAATCCTCAATCTTCAATCCTCAATACTCAATCCTCAATCCTCAATCCTCAATCCTCAATCCTCATTCTTCAATCCTCAATACCCAATCCTCAATCTTCAATCCTCAATCCTCAATCCTCAGTCCTCAACCTCAATCCTCAATCTTCAATCCTCAATACTCAATCCTCAATCCTCAATCCTCAGTCCTCAAACCTCAATTCTGAATCCTCAATCCTGAATCCTCAATCTTCAGCCCTCAGACCTCAACAATCAGTTGTCAACATTCAATCCTCTATAGAATATCCTCAATTCACAGTTTTCAATACTCAATACTCAATCTGCAATCTTCAAATCTCTATCCACAAACATCAATTCTCATCACTCAACCATCAACACTCAGTCCTCAATGTTCAATCCTCAATCCTCAACTCTCAATCTTCAATCCTCAATACTGAATCTTCAATCCTCAATCCTCAATCCTCTATCCTCAATCCTCGGTCCCCAAGCCTCAATCCTCAATCGTCAATCCTCATTCTTCAATCCACAATACCCAATCCTCAATCCTCAATCATCAATCCTCAGTCCTCAATCCTCAATCCTCAATCCTCAATCCTCAATCCTCAATCCTCAATCCTCAATATTCAATCCTCAATACTCAATCTTCAATGCTCAGTCCTCAATCTTCAATACTCAATCCGCCAATCCGCAATATTCAACACACAACCCTCAACCATCAATCCTCAATACTCAACCATCAATCCAAAATTCTCAATACTCAATAGAATATCCTGAATTCTCAGTTTTCAATACTCAATCCTCAATCTTAAATCTTCAAATCTCCATCCACAAACATCAATTCTCATCACTCAACCTTCAACACTCAGTCCCCAATCCTCAATCTTCAATCCTCAATCCTCAATCCTCAATCCTCTATCCTCAATCTTCAATCCTCAATACTCAATCTTCAATCCACAATCCTCAATTCTCAATCCTCAATCTTCAATCCTCAATCCTCAATCCTCAATCCTCAATCCTGATTCTTCAATCCTCAATACCCAATCCTCAATCTTCAATCCTCAATCCTCAATCCTCAATTCTCAATCCTAAATCTTCAACCCTCAAACCTCAATCCTCCATCGTCAGTCTTCAATCCTCAATACTCAATCTTCAATCCTCAATCCTCAATACTCAATCCTCAATCCTTATTCTTCAATCCTCAATAACCAATCCTCAATCTTCAATCCTCAATCCTCCATCCTTAATTCTCAACCCTCAATCCTCAGTCCTCAGACCTCAAGCCTCAATCCTCAACCATTCAGCCCTCATCCTGGATCCTCAATCCTCAACCTTCAATCCTCAATCCTCAATCCTCAAGCCTCAATCCTCAATCCTCAATCCTCTGTCCTCAAACCTCAATCCTGAATCCTCAATCCTCAGTCCTCAACCTTCAGACTTCAGACCTCAACAATCTGTTGTTAATCCTCAATCCTCAATAGAATATCACCAATTCACAGTTTTCAATACTAAATTCTCAATCTGCAATCTTCGAATCTCTATCCACAAACATCAATCCTTATCACTCAACCCTCAACACTCAGTCCCCAATCCTCAATCTTCAATCCCCTATCCTCAATCCTCAATCCTCAATCCACAATCCTCAATCCTCAATACTCAGTCCTCAATCATCAATCCTCAATCCTCAATCCTCAATCCTCAATCCTCAACCCTCAATCGTCAGTCTTCAAACCTCAATACTCAATCTTCAATCCTCAATCCTCAATCCTCAATCCTCAATCCTCATTCTTCAATCCTCAATACCCAATCCTCAATCTTCAACACTCAATCCTCAATCCTCAATTCTCAATCCTCAATCCTCAGTCCTCAGTCCTCAAACCTCAATTCTCAACCCTCAGCCCTCATCCTCAATCCTCAATCCTCTATCCTCAATCCTCAATCTTCAATCCTCAATACTCAGTCCTCAATCCTCAATCCTCAATCCTCAATCCTCAGTCCTCAAACCTCAATTCTGAACCCTCAACCCTGAATCCTCAATCTTCAGCCCTCAGTCCTCAACAATCAGTTGTCAATCCTCAATCCTCAACAGAATATCCTCAATTCACAGGTTTCGATACTCAATACTCAATCTGCAATCTTCAAATCTCTATCCACAAACATCAATCCTCATCACTCAACACTCAACACTCAGTCCCCAGTCCTCATTCTTCCATTCTCAATCCTCAATTCTCAATCCTCAACCCTCAATCCTCAATCCTCAGTCTTCAATCCTCAATACCCAATCCTCAATCTTCAATCCTCAATCCTCAATCCTCAATCCTCAATTCTCAATCCTCAATCCTCAGTCCTCAGACCTCAAACCTCAATCCTCAACCCTTAGCCCTCATCGTCAATCCTCAAACCTCAATCCTCAGTCCTCAATCCTCAATGCTCAATCCTCAATCCTCAATCCTCAGTCCTCAATCCTCAATCCTCAATCCTCAATCCTCAATCTTCATTCCTCAATACTCAATCTTCAATCCTCAATCCTCAGTTCTCAATCGTCAATACTCAATCCTCAATCGTCAATCCTCAATCCCCAATCCGCAATCCTCAATCTTCAATCCTCAATCCTCAATTCTAAATCCTCAATACACAACCTTCAATCCTCAATACTCAATCTTCAATCCTCAATCCTCAATCCTCAATCCTCAATCCTCAATCCTCAATCCTCAATCCTCATTCTTCAATCCTCAATACCCAATCCTCAGTACTCAATCCTCAATCTTCAATCCTCAATACTCAATCCTCAATCCTCAATCCTCAATCCTCAATCCTCATCCTTCAATCCTCAATACCCAATCCTCAATCTTCAATCCTCAATCCTCAATCCTCAATCCTCAACCTCAATCCTCAATCTTCAATCCTCAATACTCAATCCTCAATCCTCAATCCTCAGTCCTCAAACCTCAATTCTGAATCCTCAATCCTGAATCCTCAATCTTCAGCCCTCAGACCTCAACAATCAGTTGTCAATATTCAATCCTCTATAGAATATCCTCAATTCACAGTTTTCAATACTCAATACTCAATCTGCAATCTTCAAATCTCTATCCACAAACATCAATTCTCATCACTCAACCATCAACACTCAGTCCTCAATGTTCAATCCTCAATCCTCAACTCTCAATCTTCAATCCTCAATACTGAATCTTCAATCCTCAATCCTCAATCCTCAATCCTCAATCCTCGGTCCCCAGGCCTCAATCCTCAATCCTCAATCCTCATTCTTCAATCCACAATACCCAATCCTCAATCTTCAATCCTCAATCCTCAATCCTCAATTCTCAATCCTCAATCCTCAGCCGTCAGACCTCAAACCTCAATCCTCAACCCTCAGCCCTCATCGTCAATCCTCAAACCTCAATCCTCAATCCTCAATCGTCAATCCTCAATCCCCAATCTTCAATCCTCAATACTCAATACTCAATCTTCAATCCTCTATCCTCAATCCTCAATCCTCAATATTCAATATTCAACACACAATTTTCAATACTCAATCCGCAATCATCATACCTCAATCCTCAATCCTCAGTCATCGATCCTCAATCTTCAATACTCAATGGTCAAACCTCAGTCCTCAATACTCAATCGTCAATCCTCAGTCCTCAAACCTCAATCCTCAACCCTCAGCCATCATCCTCAAACCGCAGTCCTCATCCTCAATTCTCAATTCTCAATTCTCAATCCTCAATCCTCAATCCTCAATCTTCATTCCTCAATAATCAATTTTCAATCCTAGATCCTCAATCCCCAATCCTCAATCCTTAATCCTCTATCTTCATTCCTCAATACTCAATCTTCAATCCTCAGTCCTCAGTCCTCAATCCTCAATTCTGAATTCTCAATCCTGAATCCTCAATCTTCAATCCTCAATACTCAATCATCAATCCTCAATCCTCAGCCCTCAATCCCCAAACCTCAATCCTCAACCCTCAGCCCTCATCCTCAATCCTCGATCCTCAATCCTCAATCCTCAATCTTCAATCCTCAATACTCAATCCTCAATCCTCACTCCTCAATCCTCAATCCTCAGTCCTCAAACCTCAATTCTGAACCCTCAACCCTGAATCCTCAATCTTCAGCCCTCAGTCCTCAACAATCAGTTGTCAATCCTCAATCCTCAACAGAATATCCTCAATTCACAGGTTTCGATACTCAATACTCAATCTGCAATCTTCAAATCTCTATCCACAAACATCAATCCTCATCACTCAACACTCAACACATAGTTCCCAATCCTCATTCTTCAATTCTCAATCCTCAATTCTCAATCCTCAACCCTCAATCCTCAATACTCAATCTTCAATCCTCAATACTCAATCTTCAATCCTCAATCCTCAATCCTCGATCCTCAATCCTCAATCCTCAATCGTCAATCTCCAATCCTGAATACTCAATCTTCAATCATCAGTCCTCAATCGCCCATTCTCAATCATCATTCTTCAATCCTCAATACCCTATTATCAATCTTCAATCCTCAGCCCTCAAACCACAATTCTGAATCCTCAATGCTGAATCCTCAATCTTCAGCCCTCAGTCCTCAACAATCACTTGTCGATCCTCAATCCCCAATAGAATATCCTCAGTTCACAGTATTAAATACTCAATACTCAATCTGCAATCTTCAAATCTCTATCCACAAACATCAATTCTCATCACTCAACCGTCAACACTCAGTCCTCAATGTTCAATCCTCAATACCCAATCATTAATCCTCAATCCTCAATCCTCAGTCTTCAATCCTCAATCCCCAATACTCAATCCTCAATCCTCAATCCTCAATCCTCAATCATCAATCCTCAATCTTCAATACTCAGTCCTCAATCCTCAATCCTCAATCCTCAATCCTCAATCATCAATCCTCAATCTTCAATCCTCAATGCTCAACCTTTAATCCTCAAACCTCAATCCTCAATCATCAATCCTCAGTCCTCAATCCTCAGTCCTCAATCCTCAATCCTCAATCCTCAATCCTCAATCCTCAATATTCAATCCTCAATACTCAATCCTCAATCGACAATCCTCAATCCCCAATCTTCAATCCTCAATACTCAATCTTCAATCCTCTATCCTCAATCCTCAATCCTCAATATTCAATATTCAACACACAATTTTCAATACTCAATCCGCAATCATCATACCTCAATCCTCAATCCTCAGTCATCAATCCTCAATCTTCAATACTCAATGGTCAAACCTCAGTCCTTAATACTCAATCGTCAATCCTCAGTCCTCAAACCTCAATCCTCAACCCTCAGCCATCATCCTCAAACCGCAGTCCTCATCCTCAATTCTCAATTCTCAATCCTCAATCCTCAATCCTCAATCTTCAATCCTCAATAATCAATTTTCAATCCTAGATCCTCAATCCCCAATCCTCAATCCTTAATCCTCTATCTTCAATCCTCAATACTCAATCTTCTTTCCTCAGTCCTCAGTCCTCAATCCTCAATTCTGAATTCTCAATCCTGAATCCTCAATCTTCAGCCCTCAGTCATCAACAATCAGTTGTCAATTCTCAATCCTCAATAGAATATCATCAATTCACAGCTTTCAATACTCAATACTCAATCTGCAATCTTTAAATCTCTATCCACAAACACCAATTCTTATCACTCAACCCTCAACACTCAGTCCCCAGTCCTCAATTTTCAATCCTCAATCCTCAATCCTCTATCCTCAATCCTCAATCCTCAATCCTCAATCTTCAATCCTCAATACTCAATCATCAATCCTCAATCCTCAGCCCTCAATCCCCAAACCTCAATCCTCAACCCTCAGCCCTCATCCTCAATCCTCGATCCTGAATCCTCAATCCTAAATCTTCAATCCTCAATACTCAATCCTCAATCCTCAATCCTCAATCCTCAGTCCTCAAACCTCACTTCTGAACCCTCAACCCTGAATCCTCAATCTTCAGCCCTCAGTCCTCAACAATCAGTTGTCAATCCTCAATCCTCAACAGAATATCCTCAATTCACAGGTTTCGATACTCAATACTCAATCTGCAATCTTCAAATCTCTATCCACAAACATCAATCCTCATCACTCAACACTCAACACTCAGTCCCCAGTCCTCATTCTTCAATTCTCAATCCTCAATTCTCAATCCTCAACCCTCAATCCTCAATCCTCAATCTTCAATCCTCAATACCCAATCCTCAATCTTCAATCCTCAATCCTCAATCCTCAATCCTCAATTCTCAATCCTCAATCCTCAGTCCTCAGACCTCAAACCTCAATCCTCAACCCTTAGCCCTCATCGTCAATCCTCAAACCTCAATCCTCAGTCCTCAATCCACAATGCTCAATCCTCAATCCTCAATCCTCAGTCCTCAATCCTCAATCCTCAATCCTCAATCCTCAATCTTCATTCCTTAATACTCAATCTTCAATCCTCAATCCTCAATTCTCAATCGTCAATACTCAATCCTCAATCGTCAATCCTCAATCCCCAATCCCCAATCCTCAATCTTCAATCCTCAATCCTCAATTCTAAATCCTCAATACACAACCTTCAATCCTCAATACTCAATCTTCAATCCTCAATCCTCAATCCTCAATCCTCAATCCCCAATCCTCAATCCTCATTCTTCAATCCTCAATACCCAATCCTCAGTACTCAATCCTCAATCTTCAATCCTCAATACTCAATCCTCAATCCTCAATCCTCAATCCTCAATCCTCATTCTTCAATCCTCAATACCCAATCCTCAATCTTCAATCCTCAATCCTCAATCCTCAGTCCTCAACCTCAATCCTCAATCTTCAATCCTCAATACTCAATCCTCAATCCTCAATCCTCAGTCCTCAAACCTCAATTCTGAATCCTCAATCCTGAATCCTCAATCTTCAGCCCTCAGACCTCAACAATCAGTTGTCAACATTCAATCCTCTATAGAATATCCTCAATTCACAGTTTTCAATACTCAATACTCAATCTGCAATCTTCAAATCTCTATCCACAAACATCAATTCTCATCACTCAACCATCAACACTCAGTCCTCAATGTTCAATCCTCAATCCTCAACTCTCAATCTTCAATCCTCAATACTGAATCTTCAATCCTCAATCCTCAATCCTCTATCCTCAATCCTCGGTCCCCAAGCCTCAATCCTCAATCGTCAATCCTCATTCTTCAATCCACAATACCCAATCCTCAATCTTCAATCCTCAATCCTCAATCCTCAATTCTCAATCCTCAATCCTCAGCCCTCAGACCTCAAACCTCAATCCTCAACCCTCAGCCCTCATCGTCAATCCTCAAACCTCAATCCTCAATCCTCAATCGTCAATCCTCAATCCCCAATCTTCAATCCTCAATACTCAATCTTCAATCCTCTATCCTCAATCCTCAATCCTCAATATTCAATATTCAACACACAATTTTCAATACTCAATCCGCAATCATCATACCTCAATCCTCAATCCTCAGTCATCGATCCTCAATCTTCAATACTCAATGGTCAAACCTCAGTCCTCAATACTCAATCGTCAATCCTCAGTCCTCAAACCTCAATCCTCAACCCTCAGCCATCATCCTCAAACCGCAGTCCTCATCCTCAATTCTCAATTCTCAATCCTCAATCCTCAATCCTCAATCGTCTATCCTCAATAATCAATTTTCAATCCTAGATCCTCAATCCCCAATCCTCAATCCTTAATCCTCTATCTTCAATCCTCAATACTCAATCTTCAATCCTCAGTCCTCAGTCCTCAATCCTCAATTCTGAATTCTCAATCCTGAATCCTCAATCTTCAATCCTCAATACTCAATCATCAATCCTCAATCCTCAGCCCTCAATCCCCAAACCTCAATCCTCAACCCTCAGCCCTCATCCTCAATCCTCGATCCTCAATCCTCAATCCTCAATCTTCAATCCTCAATACTCAATCCTCAATCCTCAATCCTCAATCCTCAATCCTCAGTCCTCAAACCTCAATTCTGAACCCTCAACCCTGAATCCTCAATCTTCAGCCCACAGTCCTCAACAATCAGTTGTCAATCCTCAATCCTCTACAGAATATCCTCAATTCACAGGTTTCGATACTCAATACTCAATCTGCAATCTTCAAATCTCTATCCACAAACATCAATCCTCATCACTCAACACTCAACACTCAGTCCCCAATCCTCATTCTTCAATTCTCAATCCTCAATTCTCAATCCTCAACCCTCAATCCTCAATACTCAATCTTCAATCCTCAATACTCAATCTTCAATCCTCAATCCTCAATCCTCGATCCTCAATCCTCAATCCTCAATCGTCAATCTCCAATCCTGAATACTCAATCGTCAATCCTCAGTCCTCAATCGCCCATTCTCAATCATCATTCTTCAATCCTCAATACCCTATTATCAATCTTCAATCCTCAGCCCTCAAACCACAATTCTGAAACCTCAATGCTGAATCCTCAATCTTCAGCCCTCAGTCCTCAACAATCACTTGTCGATCCTCAATCCCCAATAGAATATCCTCAGTTCACAGTATTAAATACTCAATACTCAATCTGCAATCTTCAAATCTCTATCCACAAACATCAATTCTCATCACTCAACCGTCAACACTCAGTCCTCTATGTTCAATCCTCAATACCCAATCATTAATCCTCAATCCTCAATCCTCAGTCTTCAATCCTCAATCCCCAATACTCAATCCTCAATCCTCAATCCTCAATCCTCAATCATCAATCCTCAATCTTCAATACTCAGTCCTCAATCCTCAATCCTCAATCCTCAATCCTCAATCGTCAATCCTCAATCTTCAATCCTCAATGCTCAACCTTTAATCCTCAAACCTCAATCCTCAATCATCAATCCTCAGTCCTCAATCCTCAGTCCTCAATCCTCAATCCTCAATCCTCAATCCTCAATCCTCAATATTCAATCCTCAATACTCAATCTTCAATGCTCAGTCCTCAATCTTCAATACTCAATCCGCCAATCCGCAATATTCAACACACAACCCTCAACCATCAATCCTCAATACTCAACCATCAATCCAAAATTCTCAATACTCAATAGAATATCCTGAATTCTCGGTTTTCAATACTCAATCCTCAATCTTAAATCTTCAAATCTCCATCCACAAACATCAATTCTCATCACTCAACCTTCAACACTCAGTCCCCAATACTCAATCTTCAATCCTCAATCCTCAATCCTCAATCCTCTATCCTCAATCTTCAATCCTCAATACTCAATCTTCAATCCACAATCCTCAATTCTCAATCCTCAATCTTCAATCCTCAATCCTCAATCCTCAATCCTCAATCCTGATTCTTCAATCCTCAATACCCAATCCTCAATCTTCAATCCTCAATCCTCAATCCTCAATTCTCAATCCTAAATCTTCAACCCTCAAACCTCAATCCTCCATCGTCAGTCTTCAATCCTCAATACTCAATCTTCAATCCTCAATCCTCAATACTCAATCCTCAATCCTTATTCTTCAATCCTCAATAACCAATCCTCAATCTTCAATCCTCAATCCTCCATCCTTAATTCTCAACCCTCAATCCTCAGTCCTCAGACCTCAAGCCTCAATCCTCAACCATTCAGCCCTCATCCTGGATCCTCAATCCTCAACCTTCAATCCTCAATCCTCAATCCTCAAGCCTCAATCCTCAATCCTCAATCCTCTGTCCTCAAACCTCAATCCTGAATCCTCAATCCTCAGTCCTCAACCTTCAGACTTCAGACCTCAACAATCTGTTGTTAATCCTCAATCCTCAATAGAATATCACCAATTCACAGTTTTCAATACTAAATTCTCAATCTGCAATCTTCGAATCTCTATCCACAAACATCAATCCTTATCACTCAACCCTCAACACTCAGTCCCCAATCCTCAATCTTCAATCCCCTATCCTCAATCCTCAATCCTCAATCCACAATCCTCAATCCTCAATACTCAGTCCTCAATCATCAATCCTCAATCCTCAATCCTCAATCCTCAATCCTCAACCCTCAATCGTCAGTCTTCAAACCTCAATACTCAATCTTCAATCCTCAATCCTCAATCCTCAATCCTCAATCCTCATTCTTCAATCCTCAATACCCAATCCTCAATCTTCAACACTCAATCCTCAATCCTCAATTCTCAATCCTCAATCCTCAGTCCTCAGTCCTCAAACCTCAATTCTCAACCCTCAGCCCTCATCCTCAATCCTCAATCCTCTATCCTCAATCCTCAATCTTCAATCCTCAATACTCAATCCTCAATCCTCAATCCTCAATCCTCAATCCTCAGTCCTCAAACCTCAATTCTGAACCCTCAACCCTGAATCCTCAATCTTCAGCCCTCAGTCCTCAACAATCAGTTGTCAATCCTCAATCCTCAACAGAATATCCTCAATTCACAGGTTTCGATACTCAATACTCAATCTGCAATCTTCAAATCTCTATCCACAAACATCAATCCTCATCACTCAACACTCAACACTCAGTCCCCAGTCCTCATTCTTCCATTCTCAATCCTCAATTCTCAATCCTCAACCCTCAATCCTCAATCCTCAATCTTCAATCCTCAATACCCAATCCTCAATCTTCAATCCTCAATCCTCAATCCTCAATCCTCAATTCTCAATCCTCAATCCTCAGTCCTCAGACCTCAAACCTCAATCCTCAACCCTTAGCCCTCATCGTCAATCCTCAAACCTCAATCCTCAGTCCTCAATCCTCAATGCTCAATCCTCAATCCTCAATCCTCAGTCCTCAATCCTCAATCCTCAATCCTCAATCCTCAATCTTCATTCCTCAATACTCAATCTTCAATCCTCAATCCTCAGTTCTCAATCGTCAATACTCAATCCTCAATCGTCAATCCTCAATCCCCAATCCGCAATCCTCAATCTTCAATCCTCAATCCTCAATTCTAAATCCTCAATACACAACCTTCAATCCTCAATACTCAATCTTCAATCCTCAATCCTCAATCCTCAATCCTCAATCCTCAATCCTCAATCCTCATTCTTCAATCCTCAATACCCAATCCTCAGTACTCAATCCTCAATCTTCAATCCTCAATACTCAATCCTCAATCCTCAATCCTCAATCCTCAATCCTCATCCTTCAATCCTCAATACCCAATCCTCAATCTTCAATCCTCAATCCTCAATCCTCAATCTTCAATCCTCAATACTCAATCCTCAATCCTCAATCCTCAATCCTCAGTCCTCAAACCTCACTTCTGAACCCTCAACCCTGAATCCTCAATCTTCAGCCCTCAGTCCTCAACAATCAGTTGTCAATCCTCAATCCTCAACAGAATATCCTCAATTCACAGGTTTCGATACTCAATACTCAATCTGCAATCTTCAAATCTCTATCCACAAACATCAATCCTCATCACTCAACACTCAACACTCAGTCCCCAGTCCTCATTCTTCAATTCTCAATCCTCAATTCTCAATCCTCAACCCTCAATCCTCAATCCTCAATCTTCAATCCTCAATACCCAATCCTCAATCTTCAATCCTCAATCCTCAATCCTCAATCCTCAATTCTCAATCCTCAATCCTCAGTCCTCAGACCTCAAACCTCAATCCTCAACCCTTAGCCCTCATCGTCAATCCTCAAACCTCAATCCTCAGTCCTCAATCCACAATGCTCAATCCTCAATCCTCAATCCTCAGTCCTCAATCCTCAATCCTCAATCCTCAATCCTCAATCTTCATTCCTTAATACTCAATCTTCAATCCTCAATCCTCAATTCTCAATCGTCAATACTCAATCCTCAATCGTCAATCCTCAATCCCCAATCCCCAATCCTCAATCTTCAATCCTCAATCCTCAATTCTAAATCCTCAATACACAACCTTCAATCCTCAATACTCAATCTTCAATCCTCAATCCTCAATCCTCAATCCTCAATCCTCAATCCTCAATCCTCATTCTTCAATCCTCAATACCCAATCCTCAGTACTCAATCTTCAATCTTCAATCCTCAATACTCAATCCTCAATCCTCAATCCTCAATCCTCAATCCTCATTCTTCAATCCTCAATACCCAATCCTCAATCTTCAATCCTCAATCCTCAATCCTCAATCCTCAACCTCAATCCTCAATCTTCAATCCTCAATACTCAATCCTCAATCCTCAATCCTCAGTCCTCAAACCTCTATTCTGAATCCTCAATCCTGAATCCTCAATCTTCAGCACTCAGACCTCAACAATCAGTTGTCAACATTCAATCCTCTATAGAATATCCTCAATTCACAGTTTTCAATACTCAATACTCAATCTGCAATCTTCAAATCTCTATCCACAAACATCAATTCTCATCACTCAACCATCAACACTCAGTCCTCAATGTTCAATCCTCAATCCTCAACTCTCAATCTTCAATCCTCAATACTGAATCTTCAATCCTCAATCCTCAATCCTCTATCCTCAATCCTCGGTCCCCAAGCCTCAATCCTCAATCGTCAATCCTCATTCTTCAATCCACAATACCCAATCCTCAATCTTCAATCCTCAATCCTCAATCCTCAATTCTCAATCCTCAATCCTCAGCCCTCAGACCTCAAACCTCAATCCTCAACCCTCAGCCCTCATCGTCAATCCTCAAACCTCAATCCTCAATCCTCAATCGTCAATCCTCAATCCCCAATCTTCAATCCTCAATACTCAATCTTCAATCCTCTATCCTCAATCCTCAATCCTCAATATTCAATATTCAACACACAATTTTCAATACTCAATCCGCAATCATCATACCTCAATCCTCAATCCTCAGTCATCGATCCTCAATCTTCAATACTCAATGGTCAAACCTCAGTCCTCAATACTCAATCGTCAATCCTCAGTCCTCAAACCTCAATCCTCAACCCTCAGCCATCATCCTCAAACCGCAGTCCTCATCCTCAATTCTCAATTCTCAATCCTCAATCCTCAATCCTCAATCGTCTATCCTCAATAATCAATTTTCAATCCTAGATCCTCAATCCCCAATCCTCAATCCTTAATCCTCTATCTTCAATCCTCAATACTCAATCTTCAATCCTCAGTCCTCATTCCTCAATCCTCAATTCTGAATTCTCAATTCTGAATCCTCAATCTTCAATCCTCAATACTCAATCATCAATCCTCAATCCTCAGCCCTCAATCCCCAAACCTCAATCCTCAACCCTCAGCCCTCATCCTCAATCCTCGATCCTCAATCCTCAATCCTCAATCTTCAATCCTCAATACTCAATCCTCAATCCTCAATCCTCAATCCTCAATCCTCAGTCCTCAAACCTCAATTCTGAACCCTCAACCCTGAATCCTCAATCTTCAGCCCACAGTCCTCAACAATCAGTTGTCAATCCTCAATCCTCAACAGAATATCCTCAATTCACAGGTTTCGATACTCAATACTCAATCTGCAATCTTCAAATCTCTATCCACAAACATCAATCCTCATCACTCAACACTCAACACTCAGTCCCCAATCCTCATTCTTCAATTCTCAATCCTCAATTCTCAATCCTCAACCCTCAATCCTCAATACTCAATCTTCAATCCTCAATACTCAATCTTCAATCCTCAATCCTCAATCCTCGATCCTCAATCCTCAATCCTCAATCGTCAATCTCCAATCCTGAATACTCAATCGTCAATCCTCAGTCCTCAATCGCCCATTCTCAATCATCATTCTTCAATCCTCAATACCCTATTATCAATCTTCAATCCTCAGCCCTCAAACCACAATTCTGAATCCTCAATGCTGAATCCTCAATCTTCAGCCCTCAGTCCTCAACAATCACTTGTCGATCCTCAATCCCCAATAGAATATCCTCAGTTCACAGTATTAAATACTCAATACTCAATCTGCAATCTTCGAATCTCTATCCACAAACATCAATTCTCATCACTCAACCGTCAACACTCAGTCCTCTATGTTCAATCCTCAATACCCAATCATTAATCCTCAATCCTCAATCCTCAGTCTTCAATCCTCAATCCCCAATACTCAATCCTCAATCCTCAATCCTCAATCCTCAATCATCAATCCTCAATCTTCAATACTCAGTCCTCAATCCTCAATCCTCAATCCTCAATCCTCAATCATCAATCCTCAATCTTCAATCCTCAATGCTCAACCTTTAATCCTCAAACCTCAATCCTCAATCATCAATCCTCAGTCCTCAATCCTCAGTCCTCAATCCTCAATCCTCAATCCTCAATCCTCAATCCTCAATATTCAATCCTCAATACTCAATCTTCAATGCTCAGTCCTCAATCTTCAATACTCAATCCGCCAATCCGCAATATTCAACACACAACCCTCAACCATCAATCCTCAATACTCAACCATCAATCCAAAATTCTCAATACTCAATAGAATATCCTGAATTCTCAGTTTTCAATACTCAATCCTCAATCTTAAATTTTCAAATCTCCATCCACAAACATCAATTCTCATCACTCAACCTTCAACACTCAGTCCCCAATCCTCAATCTTCAATCCTCAATCCTCAATCCTCAATCCTCTATCCTCAATCTTCAATCCTCAATACTCAATCTTCAATCCACAATCCTCAATTCTCAATCCTCAATCTTCAATCCTCAATCCTCAATCCTCAATCCTCAATCCTGATTCTTCAATCCTCAATACCCAATCCTCAATCTTCAATCCTCATTCCTCAATCCTCAATTCTCAATCCTAAATCTTCAACCCTCAAACCTCAATCCTCAATCGTCAGTCTTCAATCCTCAATACTCAATCTTCAATCCTCAATCCTCAATACTCAATCCTCAATCCTTATTCTTCAATCCTCAATAACCAATCCTCAATCTTCAATCCTCAATCCTCCATCCTTAATTCTCAACCCTCAATCCTCAGTCCTCAGACCTCAAGCCTCAATCCTCAACCTTCAGCCCTCATCCTGGATCCTCAATCCTCAACCTTCAATCCTCAATCCTCAATCCTCAAGCCCCAATCCTCAATCCTCAATCCTCTGTCCTCAAACCTCAATCCTGAATCCTCAATCCTCAGTCCTCAACGTTCAGACTTCAGACCTCAACAATCTGTTGTTAATCCTCAATCCTCAATAGAATATCACCAATTCACAGTTTTCAATACTAAATTCTCAATCTGCAATCATCGAATCTCTATCCACAAACATCAATCCTTATCACTCAACCCTCAACACTCAGTCCCCAATCCTCAATCTTCAATCCCCTATCCTCAATCCTCAATCCTCAATCCTCAATCCTCAATCCTCATTCTTCAATCCTCAATACCCAATCCTCAATCTTCAACACTCAATCCTCAATCCTCAATCCACAATCCTCAATCGTCAATCTTCAATCCTCAATTTCCAGTCCTCAATCTTCAATCCTCAATGCTCAATCCTCAATCCTCTATCCTCAGTCCTCAATCACCAATCCTCAAACCTCAAACCTCAATCCTCAACCGTCAGTCCTCGTCCTCAATTCTCAACACTCAATCCCCAATCCTCAATCTTCATTCATCAATACTCAATATTCAATCCTCAATCTTCATTCCTCAATCCTCAATACTCAATCCTCAATCCTCATTCCTCAAACCTCAATCCTCAAACCTCAGTCCACATCCTCAATTCTCAATTCTCAATCCTCAATCCTCAATCCTCTGTCCTCAAACCTGAATCCTCAACCCTCAGTCCTCGTCCTCAAACCTCAACCCTCAATAGTCAATCCGCAATCTCCACTCATCAATACTCAATCTTCAATCCTCAATAATCAATTTTCAATCCTAGATCCTCAATCCCCAATCCTCAATCCTTAATCCTCTATCTTCATTCCTCAATACTCAATCTTCAATCCTCAGTCCTCAGTCCTCAATCCTCAATTCTGAATTCTCAATCCTGAATCCTCAATCTTCAATCCTCAATACTCAATCATCAATCCTCAATCATCAGCCCTCAATCCCCAAACCTCAATCCTCAACCCTCAGCCCTCATCCTCAATCCTCGATCCTCAATCCTCAATCCTCAATCTTCAATCCTCAATACTCAATCCTCAATCCTCACTCCTCAATCCTCAATCCTCAGTCCTCAAACCTCAATTCTGAACCCTCAACCCTGAATCCTCAATCTTCAGCCCTCAGTCCTCAACAATCAGTTGTCAATCCTCAATCCTCAACAGAATATCCTCAATTCACAGGTTTCGATACTCAATACTCAATCTGCAATCTTCAAATCTCTATCCACAAACATTAATCCTCATCACTCAACACTCAACACATAGTTCCCAATCCTCATTCTTCAATTCTCAATCCTCAATTCTCAATCCTCAACCCTCAATCCTCAATACTCAATCTTCAATCCTCAATACTCAATCTTCAATCCTCAATCCTCAATCCTCGATCCTCAATCCTCAATCCTCAATCGTCAATCTCTAATCCTGAATACTCAATCTTCAATCATCAGTCCTCAATCGCCCATTCTCAATCATCATTCTTCAATCCTCAATACCCTATTATCAATCTTCAATCCTCAGCCCTCAAACCAGAATTCTGAATCCTCAATGCTGAATCCTCAATCTTCAGCCCTCAGTCCTCAACAATCACTTGTCGATCCTCAATCCCCAATAGAATATCCTCAGTTCACAGTATTAAATACTCAATACTCAATCTGCAATCTTCAAATCTCTATCCACAAACATCAATTCTCATCACTCAACCGTCAACACTCAGTCCTCAATGTTCAATCCTCAATACCCAATCATTAATCCTCAATCCTCAATCCTCAGTCTTCAATCCTCAATCCCCAATACTCAATCCTCAATCCTCAATCCTCAATCCTCAATCATCAATCCTCAATCTTCAATACTCAGTCCTCAATCCTCAATCCTCAATCCTCAATCCTCAATCATCAATCCTCAATCTTCAATCCTCAATGCTCAACCTTTAATCCTCAAACCTCAATCCTCAATCATCAATCCTCAGTCCTCAATCCTCAGTCCTCAATCCTCAATCCTCAATCCTCAATCCTCAATCCTCAATATTCAATCCTCAATACTCAATCCTCAATCGACAATCCTCAATCCCCAATCTTCAATCCTCAATACTCAATCTTCAATCCTCTATCCTCAATCCTCAATCCTCAATATTCAATATTCAACACACAATTTTCAATACTCAATCCGCAATCATCATACCTCAATCCTCAATCCTCAGTCATCAATCCTCAATCTTCAATACTCAATGGTCAAACCTCAGTCCTCAATACTCAATCGTCAATCCTCAGTCCTCAAACCTCAATCCTCAACCCTCAGCCATCATCCTCAAACCGCAGTCCTCATCGTCAATTCTCAATTCTCAATCCTCAATCCTCAGTCCTCAATCTTCAATCCTCAATAATCAATTTTCAATCCTAGATCCTCAATCCCCAATCCTCAATCCTTAATCCTCTATCTTCAATCCTCAATACTCAATCTTCTTTCCTCAGTCCTCAGTCCTCAATCCTCAATTCTGAATTCTCAATCCTGAATCCTCAATCTTCAGCCCTCAGTCCTCAACAATCAGTTGTCAATTCTCAGTCCTCAATAGAATATCATCAATTCACAGCTTTCAATACTCAATACTCAATCTGCAATCTTTAAATCTCTATCCACAAACACCAATTCTTATCACTCAACCCTCAACACTCAGTCCCCAGTCCTCAATTTTCAATCCTCAATCCTCAATCCTCTATCCTCAATCCTCAATCCTCAATCCTCAATCTTCAATCCTCAATACTCAATCATCAATCCTCAATCCTCAGCCCTCAATCCCCAAACCTCAATCCTCAACCCTCAGCCCTCATCCTCAATCCTCGATCCTGAATCCTCAATCCTCAATCTTCAATCCTCAATACTCAATCCTCAATCCTCAATCCTCAATCCTCAGTCCTCAAACCTCACTTCTGAACCCTCAACCCTGAATCCTCAATCTTCAGCCCTCAGTCCTCAACAATCAGTTGTTAATCCTCAATCCTCAATAGAATATCACCAATTCACAGTTTTCAATACTAAATTCTCAATCTGCAATCATCGAATCTCTATCCACAAACATCAATCCTTATCACTCAACCCTCAACACTCAGTCCCCAATCCTCAATCTTCAATCCCCTATCCTCAATCCTCAATCCTCAATCCTCAATCCTCAATCCTCATTCTTCAATCCTCAATACCCAATCCTCAATCTTCAACACTCAATCCTCAATCCTCAATCCACAATCCTCAATCGTCAATCTTCAATCCTCAATTTCCAGTCCTCAATCTTCAATCCTCAATGCTCAATCCTCAATCCTCTATCCTCAGTCCTCAATCCCCAATCCTCAAACCTCAAACCTCAATCCTCAACCGTCAGTCCTCGTCCTCAATTCTCAACACTCAATCCCCAATCCTCAATCTTCATTCATCAATACTCAATATTCAATCCTCAATCTTCATTCCTCAATCCTCAATACTCAATCCTCAATCCTCATTCCTCAAACCTCAATCCTCAAACCTCAGTCCACATCCTCAATTCTCAATTCTCAATCCTCAATCCTCAATCCTCTGTCCTCAAACCTGAATCCTCAACCCTCAGTCCTCGTCCTCAAACCTCAACCCTCAATAGTCAATCCGCAATCTCCACTCATCAATACTCAATCTTCAATCCTCAATAATCAATTTTCAATCCTAGATCCTCAATCCCCAATCCTCAATCCTTAATCCTCTATCTTCATTCCTCAATACTCAATCTTCAATCCTCAGTCCTCAGTCCTCAATCCTCAATTCTGAATTCTCAATCCTGAATCCTCAATCTTCAATCCTCAATACTCAATCATCAATCCTCAATCATCAGCCCTCAATCCCCAAACCTCAATCCTCAACCCTCAGCCCTCATCCTCAATCCTCGATCCTCAATCCTCAATCCTCAATCTTCAATCCTCAATACTCAATCCTCAATCCTCACTCCTCAATCCTCAATCCTCAGTCCTCAAACCTCAATTCTGAACCCTCAACCCTGAATCCTCAATCTTCAGCCCTCAGTCCTCAACAATCAGTTGTCAATCCTCAATCCTCAACAGAATATCCTCAATTCACAGGTTTCGATACTCAATACTCAATCTGCAATCTTCAAATCTCTATCCACAAACATTAATCCTCATCACTCAACACTCAACACATAGTTCCCAATCCTCATTCTTCAATTCTCAATCCTCAATTCTCAATCCTCAACCCTCAATCCTCAATACTCAATCTTCAATCCTCAATACTCAATCTTCAATCCTCAATCCTCAATCCTCGATCCTCAATCCTCAATCCTCAATCGTCAATCTCCAATCCTGAATACTCAATCTTCAATCATCAGTCCTCAATCGCCCATTCTCAATCATCATTCTTCAATCCTCAATACCCTATTATCAATCTTCAATCCTCAGCCCTCAAACCAGAATTCTGAATCCTCAATGCTGAATCCTCAATCTTCAGCCCTCAGTCCTCAACAATCACTTGTCGATCCTCAATCCCCAATAGAATATCCTCAGTTCACAGTATTAAATACTCAATACTCAATCTGCAATCTTCAAATCTCTATCCACAAACATCAATTCTCATCACTCAACCGTCAACACTCAGTCCTCAATGTTCAATCCTCAATACCCAATCATTAATCCTCAATCCTCAATCCTCAGTCTTCAATCCTCAATCCCCAATACTCAATCCTCAATCCTCAATCCTCAATCCTCAATCATCAATCCTCAATCTTCAATACTCAGTCCTCAATCCTCAATCCTCAATCCTCAATCCTCAATCATCAATCCTCAATCTTCAATCCTCAATGCTCAACCTTTAATCCTCAAACCTCAATCCTCAATCATCAATCCTCAGTCCTCAATCCTCAGTCCTCAATCCTCAATCCTCAATCCTCAATCCTCAATCCTCAATATTCAATCCTCAATACTCAATCCTCAATCGACAATCCTCAATCCCCAATCTTCAATCCTCAATACTCAATCTTCAATCCTCTATCCTCAATCCTCAATCCTCAATATTCAATATTCAACACACAATTTTCAATACTCAATCCGCAATCATCATACCTCAATCCTCAATCCTCAGTCATCAATCCTCAATCTTCAATACTCAATGGTCAAACCTCAGTCCTCAATACTCAATCGTCAATCCTCAGTCCTCAAACCTCAATCCTCAACCCTCAGCCATCATCCTCAAACCGCAGTCCTCATCCTCAATTCTCAATTCTCAATCCTCAATCCTCAGTCCTCAATCTTCAATCCTCAATAATCAATTTTCAATCCTAGATCCTCAATCCCCAATCCTCAATCCTTAATCCTCTATCTTCAATCCTCAATACTCAATCTTCTTTCCTCAGTCCTCAGTCCTCAATCCTCAATTCTGAATTCTCAATCCTGAATCCTCAATCTTCAGCCCTCAGTCCTCAACAATCAGTTGTCAATTCTCAGTCCTCAATAGAATATCATCAATTCACAGCTTTCAATACTCAATACTCAATCTGCAATCTTTAAATCTCTATCCACAAACACCAATTCTTATCACTCAACCCTCAACACTCAGTCCCCAGTCCTCAATTTTCAATCCTCAATCCTCAATCCTCTATCCTCAATCCTCAATCCTCAATCCTCAATCTTCAATCCTCAATACTCAATCATCAATCCTCAATCCTCAGCCCTCAATCCCCAAACCTCAATCCTCAACCCTCAGCCCTCATCCTCAATCCTCGATCCTGAATCCTCAATCCTCAATCTTCAATCCTCAATACTCAATCCTCAATCCTCAATCCTCAATCCTCAGTCCTCAAACCTCACTTCTGAACCCTCAACCCTGAATCCTCAATCTTCAGCCCTCAGTCCTCAACAATCAGTTGTCAATCCTCAATCCTCAACAGAATATCCTCAATTCACAGGTTTCGATACTCAATACTCAATCTGCAATCTTCAAATCTCTATCCACAAACATCAATCCTCATCACTCAACACTCAACACTCAGTCCCCAGTCCTCATTCTTCAATTCTCAATCCTCAATTCTCAATCCTCAACCCTCAATCCTCAATCCTCAATCTTCAATCCTCAATACCCAATCCTCAATCTTCAATCCTCAATCCTCAATCCTCAATCCTCAATTCTCAATCCTCAATCCTCAGTCCTCAGACCTCAAACCTCAATCCTCAACCCTTAGCCCCCATCGTCAATCCTCAAACCTCAATCCTCAGTCCTCAATCCACAATGCTCAATCCTCAATCCTCAATCCTCAGTCCTCAATCCTCAATCCTCAATCCTCAATCCTCAATCTTCATTCCTTAATACTCAATCCTCAATCCTCAATCCTCAATTCTCAATCGTCAATACTCAATCCTCAATCGTCAATCCTCAATCCCCAATCCCCAATCCTCAATCTTCAATCCTCAATCCTCAATTCTAAATCCTCAATACACAACCTTCAATCCTCAATACTCAATCTTCAATCCTCAATCCTCAATCCTCAATCCTCAATCCTCAATCCTCAATCCTCATTCTTCAATCCTCAATACCCAATCCTCAGTACTCAATCTTCAATCTTCAATCCTCAATACTCAATCCTCAATCCTCAATCCTCAATCCTCAATCCTCATTCTTCAATCGTCAATACCCAATCCTCAATCTTCAATCCTCAATCCTCAATCCTCAATCCTCAACCTCAATCCTCAATCTTCAATCCTCAATACTCAATCCTCAATCCTCAATCCTCAGTCCTCAAACCTCTATTCTGAATCCTCAATCCTGAATCCTCAATCTTCAGCCCTCAGACCTCAACAATCAGTTGTCAACATTCAATCCTCTATAGAATATCCTCAATTCACAGTTTTCAATACTCAATACTCAATCTGCAATCTTCAAATCTCTATCCACAAACATCAATTCTCATCACTCAACCATCAACACTCAGTCCTCAATGTTCAATCCTCAATCCTCAACTCTCAATCTTCAATCCTCAATACTGAATCTTCAATCCTCAATCCTCAATCCTCTATCCTCAATCCTCGGTCCCCAAGCCTCAATCCTCAATCGTCAATCCTCATTCTTCAATCCACAATACCCAATCCTCAATCTTCAATCCTCAATCCTCAATCCTCAATTCTCAATCCTCAATCCTCAGCCCTCAGACCTCAAACCTCAATCCTCAACCCTCAGCCCTCATCGTCAATCCTCAAACCTCAATCCTCAATCCTCAATCGTCAATCCTCAATCCCCAATCTTCAATCCTCAATACTCAATCTTCAATCCTCTATCCTCAATCCTCAATCCTCAATATTCAATATTCAACACACAATTTTCAATACTCAATCCGCAATCATCATACCTCAATCCTCAATCCTCAGTCATCGATCCTCAATCTTCAATACTCAATGGTCAAACCTCAGTCCTCAATACTCAATCGTCAATCCTCAGTCCTCAAACCTCAATCCTCAACCCTCAGCCATCATCCTCAAACCGCAGTCCTCATCCTCAATTCTCAATTCTCAATCCTCAATCCTCAATCCTCAATCGTCTATCCTCAATAATCAATTTTCAATCCTAGATCCTCAATCCCCAATCCTCAATCCTTAATCCTCTATCTTCAATCCTCAATACTCAATCTTCAATCCTCAGTCCTCAGTCCTCAATCCTCAATTCTGAATTCTCAATTCTGAATCCTCAATCTTCAATCCTCAATACTCAATCATCAATCCTCAATCCTCAGCCCTCAATCCCCAAACCTCAATCCTCAACCCTCAGCCCTCATCCTCAATCCTCGATCCTCAATCCTCAATCCTCAATCTTCAATCCTCAATACTCAATCCTCAATCCTCAATCCTCAATCCTCAATCCTCAGTCCTCAAACCTCAATTCTGAACCCTCAACCCTGAATCCTCAATCTTCAGCCCACAGTCCTCAACAATCAGTTGTCAATCCTCAATCCTCAACAGAATATCCTCAATTCACAGGTTTCGATACTCAATACTCAATCTGCAATCTTCAAATCTCTATCCACAAACATCAATCCTCATCACTCAACACTCAACACTCAGTCCCCAATCCTCATTCTTCAATTCTCAATCCTCAATTCTCAATCCTCAACCCTCAATCCTCAATACTCAATCTTCAATCCTCAATACTCAATCTTCAATCCTCAATCCTCAATCCTCGATCCTCAATCCTCAATCCTCAATCGTCAATCTCCAATCCTGAATACTCAATCGTCAATCCTCAGTCCTCAATCGCCCATTCTCAATCATCATTCTTCAATCCTCAATACCCTATTATCAATCTTCAATCCTCAGCCCTCAAACCACAATTCTGAATCCTCAATGCTGAATCCTCAATCTTCAGCCCTCAGTCCTCAACAATCACTTGTCGATCCTCAATCCCCAATAGAATATCCTCAGTTCACAGTATTAAATACTCAATACTCAATCTGCAATCTTCGAATCTCTATCCACAAACATCAATTCTCATCACTCAACCGTCAACACTCAGTCCTCTATGTTCAATCCTCAATACCCAATCATTAATCCTCAATCCTCAATCCTCAGTCTTCAGTCCTCAATCCCCAATACTCAATCCTCAATCCTCAATCCTCAATCCTCAATCATCAATCCTCAATCTTCAATACTCAGTCCTCAATCCTCAATCCTCAATCCTCAATCCTCAATCATCAATCCTCAATCTTCAATCCTCAATGCTCAACCTTTAATCCTCAAACCTCAATCCTCAATCATCAATCCTCAGTCCTCAATCCTCAGTCCTCAATCCTCAATCCTCAATCCTCAATCCTCAATCCTCAATATTCAATCCTCAATACTCAATCTTCAATGCTCAGTCCTCAATCTTCAATACTCAATCCGCCAATCCGCAATATTCAACACACAACCCTCAACCATCAATCCTCAATACTCAACCATCAATCCAAAATTCTCAATACTCAATAGAATATCCTGAATTCTCAGTTTTCAATACTCAATCCTCAATCTTAAATTTTCAAATCTCCATCCACAAACATCAATTCTCATCACTCAACCTTCAACACTCAGTCCCCAATCCTCAATCTTCAATCCTCAATCCTCAATCCTCAATCCTCTATCCTCAATCTTCAATCCTCAATACTCAATCTTCAATCCACAATCCTCAATTCTCAATCCTCAATCTTCAATCCTCAATCCTCAATCCTCAATCCTCAATCCTGATTCTTCAATCCTCAATACCCAATCCTCAATCTTCAATCCTCATTCCTCAATCCTCAATTCTCAATCCTAAATCTTCAACCCTCAAACCTCAATCCTCAATCGTCAGTCTTCAATCCTCAATACTCAATCTTCAATCCTCAATCCTCAATACTCAATCCTCAATCCTTATTCTTCAATCCTCAATAACCAATCCTCAATCTTCAATCCTCAATCCTCCATCCTTAATTCTCAACCCTCAATCCTCAGTCCTCAGACCTCAAGCCTCAATCCTCAACCTTCAGCCCTCATCCTGGATCCTCAATCCTCAACCTTCAATCCTCAATCCTCAATCCTCAAGCCCCAATCCTCAATCCTCAATCCTCTGTCCTCAAACCTCAATCCTGAATCCTCAATCCTCAGTCCTCAACGTTCAGACTTCAGACCTCAACAATCTGTTGTTAATCCTCAATCCTCAATAGAATATCACCAATTCACAGTTTTCAATACTAAATTCTCAATCTGCAATCATCGAATCTCTATCCACAAACATCAATCCTTATCACTCAACCCTCAACACTCAGTCCCCAATCCTCAATCTTCAATCCCCTATCCTCAATCCTCAATCCTCAATCCTCAATCCTCAATCCTCATTCTTCAATCCTCAATACCCAATCCTCAATCTTCAACACTCAATCCTCAATCCTCAATCCACAATCCTCAATCGTCAATCTTCAATCCTCAATTTCCAGTCCTCAATCTTCAATCCTCAATGCTCAATCCTCAATCCTCTATCCTCAGTCCTCAATCCCCAATCCTCAAACCTCAAACCTCAATCCTCAACCGTCAGTCCTCGTCCTCAATTCTCAACACTCAATCCCCAATCCTCAATCTTCATTCATCAATACTCAATATTCAATCCTCAATCTTCATTCCTCAATCCTCAATACTCAATCCTCAATCCTCATTCCTCAAACCTCAATCCTCAAACCTCAGTCCACATCCTCAATTCTCAATTCTCAATCCTCAATCCTCAATCCTCTGTCCTCAAACCTGAATCCTCAACCCTCAGTCCTCGTCCTCAAACCTCAACCCTCAATAGTCAATCCGCAATCTCCACTCATCAATACTCAATCTTCAATCCTCAATCCTCAATACACAATCCTCAATCCTCAATACTCAATCCTCAATCCTCAGTCCTCAATCTTCAATACTCAATCCGCCAATCCGCAATATTCAACACACAACCCTCAACCATCAATCCTCAATACTCAACCATCAATCCAAAATTCTCAGTACTCAATAGAATATCCTGAATTCTCAGTTTTCAATACTCAATCCTCAATCGTCAATCTTCAAATCTCCATCCACAAACATCAATTCTCATCACTCAACCTTCAACACTCAGTCCGCAATCCTCAATCTTCAATCCTCAATCCTCAATCCTCAATCATCAATCCTCAATCTTCAATCCTCAATACTCAATCTTCAATCCACAACCCTCAATTCTCAATCCTCAATCTTCAATCCTCAAACCTCTATCCTCAAACCTCAGTCCTCATCCTCAATTCTCAATTCTCAATCCTCAATACTCAACCCTCAACCCTCTATCTTCAATCCTAAATAATCAATCTCCAATACTAGATCCTCAATCCCCAATACGCAATCCTCAATACCCAATCCTAAATCTTCAATCCTCAATCCTCAATACTCAATCCTCAATCCTCAATACTCAAGCCTCAGTCCTCAGCCCTCAATCTTCAATACTCAATCCGCCAATCCTCAATATTCAACACACAACCGTCAACCATCAATCCTCAATACTCAACCATCAATCCAAAATTCTCAATACTCAATAGAATATCCTGAATTCTCAGTTTTCAATACTCAATCCTCAACCTTCAATCTTCAAATCTCCATCCACAAACATCAATTCTCATCACTCAACATTCAGCACTCAGTCCCCAATCCTCAATCCTCAATTCTCAATCCTGAATACTCAATCCTCAATCGTCAATCCTCAATCCCCAATCCTCAATCTTCAATTCTCAATCCTCAATCCTCAATCCTCAACCTTCAATCCTCAATACTCAACCTTCAATCCTCAATCCTCAATCCTCAATCCTCAATCCTCAATATTCAACACACAACCCTCAATCATCAATCCTCAATTTCCCAATACTCAATAGAATACCCTGAATTCTCATCGTTCAATACTCAATCCACAAAAATCAGTAATCAAATCTCAACCCTCAAACATCAATTCTCAGCACTCAATCCCCAACACTCAGGCCCTTCTCTTCAATCCTCCATCCTCAATCCTCAATCCTCAACCTTCAGCCCCCATCGTCAATCCTCAATCCTCAATTCTCAATCCTCAATCTTCAATCCTCAATACTCAACCTTCAATCCTCAATCCTCAATCCTCAGTCATCAAACCTCAATTCTGAATCCTCAATCCTGAATACTCAACCTTCAGCCCTCAGTCCTCAACAATCAGGTGACAATCCTCAATCCTCAATAGAATATCCTCAATTCACAGTTTTCAATACACAATACTTAATCTGCAAACTTCATATCTCTATCAACAAACATCAATTCTCATCACTCAACCCTCAACACTCAGTCCTCAATGTTCAATCCTCAATCCTCAATTCTCATTCTTCAATCCTCAATACTCAATCTCTAAACCTCAATCCTCAATCCTCAATCTTCAATCCTCAGTCCTCAATACTCAATCCTCAATCCTCAATCCTCAATCCTCAATCATCAATCCTCAACCTTCAATACTCAATCCTCAATCCTCAATCCTCAATCCTCAATCCTGAATCCTCAATCCTCAATCCTCAATCCTCAATCCTCAATCCTCAATCTTCAATCCTCAACACTCAATCTTTAATCATCAATCCTCAATCCTCAATCTTCAATCCTCAATCCTCAATCCTGAATCTTCAATCCTCAATCCTCAATCCTCAATCCTCAATCCTCAATCTTCAATCCCCAATACTCAGTCTTCAATCCTCGATCCTCAATCCTAAACCCTCAGTCCTCATTCTTCAATCCTCAATACCCAATCCTCAATCTTCAATCCTCAATCCTCAATCCTCAATCCTCAATTCTCAACCGTCAAACCTCAGTCCTCAGTCCTCAAACCTCAAACCTCAACCCTCAGCCCTCATCGTCAATTCTCAATCCTCAATCCTCAATCCTCAATCTTCAATCCTCAATACTCAATCTTCAATCCACAATCCTCAATCTTCAATCCTCTATACTCAATCTTCAATCCTCAATCCTCAATCCTCAATACTCAATCCTCAATTCTCAGTCCTCAATCCTCAATCTTCAACCTCAATACTCAATCTTCAATCCTCAATCCTCAATCCTCAATCCTCAATCCTCATTCTTCAATCCTCAATCCTCAACCCTCAGCCCTCATCCTCAATCCTCGATCCTGAATCCTCAATCCTCAATCTTCAATCCTCAATACTCAATCCTCAATCCTCAATCCTCAATCCTCAATCCTCAGTCCTCAAACCTCACTTCTGAACCCTCAACCCTGAATCCTCAATCTTCAGCCCTCAGTCCTCAACAATCAGTTGTCAATCCTCAATCCTCAACAGAATATCCTCAATTCACAGGTTTCGATACTCAATACTCAATCTGCAATCTTCAAATCTCTATCCACAAACATCAATCCTCATCACTCAACACTCAACACTCAGTCCCCAGTCCTCATTCTTCAATTCTCAATCCTCAATTCTCAATCCTCAACCCTCAATCCTCAATCCTCAATCTTCAATCCTCAATACCCAATCCTCAATCTTCAATCCTCAATCCTCAATCCTCAATCCTCAATTCTCAATCCTCAATCCTCAGTCCTCAGACCTCAAACCTCAATCCTCAACCCTTAGCCCTCATCGTCAATCCTCAAACCTCAATCCTCAGTCCTCAATCCACAATGCTCAATCCTCAATCCTCAATCCTCAGTCCTCAATCCTCAATCCTCAATCCTCAATCCTCAATCTTCATTCCTTAATACTCAATCTTCAATCCTCAATCCTCAATTCTCAATCGTCAATACTCAATCCTCAATCGTCAATCCTCAATCCCCAATCCCCAATCCTCAATCTTCAATCCTCAATCCTCAATTCTAAATCCTCAATACACAACCTTCAATCCTCAATACTCAATCTTCAATCCTCAATCCTCAATCCTCAATCCTCAATCCTCAATCCTCAATCCTCATTCTTCAATCCTCAATACCCAATCCTCAGTACTCAATCCTCAATCTTCAATCCTCAATACTCAATCCTCAATCCTCAATCCTCAATCCTCAATCCTCATTCTTCAATCCTCAATACCCAATCCTCAATCTTCAATCCTCAATCCTCAATCCTCAATCCTCAGCCTCAATCCTCAATCTTCAATCCTCAATACTCAATCCTCAATCCTCAATCCTCAGTCCTCAAACCTCAATTCTGAATCCTCAATCCTGAATCCTCAATCTTCAGCCCTCAGACCTCAACAATCAGTTGTCAACATTCAATCCTCTATAGAATATCCTCAATTCACAGTTTTCAATACTCAATACTCAATCTGCAATCTTCAAATCTCTATCCACAAACATCAATTCTCATCACTCAACCATCAACACTCAGTCCTCAATGTTCAATCCTCAATCCTCAACTCTCAATCTTCAATCCTCAATACTGAATCTTCAATCCTCAATCCTCAATCCTCTATCCTCAATCCTCGGTCCCCAAGCCTCAATCCTTAATCCTCAATCCTCATTCTTCAATCCACAATACCCAATCCTCAATCTTCAATCCTCAATCCTCAATCCTCAATTCTCAATCCTCAATCCTCAGCCCTCAGACCTCAAACCTCAATCCTCAACCCTCAGCCCTCATCGTCAATCCTCAAACCTCAATCCTCAATCCTCAATCGTCAATCCTCAATCCCCAATCTTCAATCCTCAATACTCAATCTTCAATCCTCTATCCTCAATCCTCAATCCTCAATATTCAATATTCAACACACAATTTTCAATACTCAATCCGCAATCATCATACCTCAATCCTCAATCCTCAGTCATCGATCCTCAATCTTCAATACTCAATGGTCAAACCTCAGTCCTCAATACTCAATCGTCAATCCTCAGTCCTCAAACCTCAATCCTCAACCCTCAGCCATCATCCTCAAACCGCAGTCCTCATCCTCAATTCTCAATTCTCAATCCTCAATCCTCAATCCTCAATCGTCAATCCTCAATAATCAATTTTCAATCCTAGATCCTCAATCCCCAATCCTCAATCCTTAATCCTCTATCTTCAATCCTCAATACTCAATCTTCAATCCTCAGTCCTCAGTCCTCAATCCTCAATTCTGAATTCTCAATCCTGAATCCTCAATCTTCAATCCTCAATACTCAATCATCAATCCTCAATCCTCAGCCCTCAATCCCCAAACCTCAATCCTCAACCCTCAGCCCTCATCCTCAATCCTCGATCCTCAATCCTCAATCCTCAATCTTCAATCCTCAATACTCAATCCTCAATCCTCAATCCTCAATCCTCAATCCTCAGTCCTCAAACCTCAATTCTGAACCCTCAACCCTGAATCCTCAATCTTCAGCCCACAGTCCTCAACAATCAGTTGTCAATCCTCAATCCTCAACAGAATATCCTCAATTCACAGGTTTCGATACTCAATACTCAATCTGCAATCTTCCAATCTCTATCCACAAACATCAATCCTCATCACTCAACACTCAACACTCAGTCCCCAATCCTCATTCTTCAATTCTCAATCCTCAATTCTCAATCCTCAACCCTCAATCCTCAATACTCAACCTTCAATCCTCAATACTCAATCTTCAATCCTCAATCCTCAATCCTCGATCCTCAATCCTCAATCCTCAATCGTCAATCTCCAATCCTGAATACTCAATCGTCAATCCTCAGTCCTCAATCGCCCATTCTCAATCATCATTCTTCAATCCTCAATACCCTATTATCAATCTTCAATCCTCAGCCCTCAAACCACAATTCTGAATCCTCAATGCTGAATCCTCAATGCTGAATCCTCAATCTTCAGCCCTCAGTCCTCAACAATCACTTGTCGATCCTCAATCCCCAACAGAATATCCTCAGTTCACAGTATTAAATACTCAATACTCAATCTGCAATCTTCAAATCTCTATCCACAAACATCAATTCTCATCACTCAACCGTCAACACTCAGTCCTCTATGTTCAATCCTCAATACCCAATCATTAATCCTCAATCCTCAATCCTCAGTCTTCAATCCTCAATCCCCAATACTCAATCCTCAATCCTCAATCCTCAATCCTCAATCATGAATCCTCAATCTTCAATACTCAGTCCTCAATCCTCAATCCTCAATCCTCAATCCTCAATCATCAATCCTCAATCTTCAATCCTCAATGCTCAACTTTTAATCCTCAAACCTCAATCCTCAATCATCAATCCTCAGTCCTCAATCCTCAGTCCTCAATCCTCAATCCTCAATCCTCAATCCTCAATCCTCAATATTCAATCCTCAATACTCAATCTTCAATGCTCAGTCCTCAATCTTCAATACTCAATCCGCCAATCCGCAATATTCAACACACAACCCTCAACCATCAATCCTCAATACTCAACCATCAATCCAAAATTCTCAATACTCAATAGAATATCCTGAATTCTCAGTTTTCAATACTCAATCCTCAATCTTAAATTTTCAAATCTCCATCCACAAACATCAATTCTCATCACTCAACCTTCAACACTCAGTCCCCAATCCTCAATCTTCAATCCTCAATCCTCAATCCTCAATCCTCTATCCTCAATCTTCAATCCTCAATACTCAATCTTCAATCCACAATCCTCAATTCTCAATCCTCAATCTTCAATCCTCAATCCTCAATCCTCAATCCTCAATCCTGATTCTTCAATCCTCAATACCCAATCCTCAATCTTCAATCCTCAATCCTCAATCCTCAATTCTCAATCCTAAATCTTCAACCCTCAAACCTCAATCCTCAATCGTCAGTCTTCAATCCTCAATACTCAATCTTCAATCCTCAATACTCAATCCTCAATCCTCACTCCTCAATCCTCAATCCTCAGTCCTCAAACCTCAATTCTGAACCCTCAACCCTGAATCCTCAATCTTCAGCCCTCAGTCCTCAACAATCAGTTGTCAATCCTCAATCCTCAACAGAATATCCTCAATTCACAGGTTTCGATACTCAATACTCAATCTGCAATCTTCAAATCTCTATCCACAAACATTAATCCTCATCACTCAACACTCAACACATAGTTCCCAATCCTCATTCTTCAATTCTCAATCCTCAATTCTCAATCCTCAACCCTCAATCCTCAATACTCAATCTTCAATCCTCAATACTCAATCTTCAATCCTCAATCCTCAATCCTCGATCCTCAATCCTCAATCCTCAATCGTCAATCTCCAATCCTGAATACTCAATCTTCAATCATCAGTCCTCAATCGCCCATTCTCAATCATCATTCTTCAATCCTCAATACCCTATTATCAATCTTCAATCCTCAGCCCTCAAACCAGAATTCTGAATCCTCAATGCTGAATCCTCAATCTTCAGCCCTCAGTCCTCAACAATCACTTGTCGATCCTCAATCCCCAATAGAATATCCTCAGTTCACAGTATTAAATACTCAATACTCAATCTGCAATCTTCAAATCTCTATCCACAAACATCAATTCTCATCACTCAACCGTCAACACTCAGTCCTCAATGTTCAATCCTCAATACCCAATCATTAATCCTCAATCCTCAATCCTCAGTCTTCAATCCTCAATCCCCAATACTCAATCCTCAATCCTCAATCCTCAATCCTCAATCATCAATCCTCAATCTTCAATACTCAGTCCTCAATCCTCAATCCTCAATCCTCAATCCTCAATCATCAATCCTCAATCTTCAATCCTCAATGCTCAACCTTTAATCCTCAAACCTCAATCCTCAATCATCAATCCTCAGTCCTCAATCCTCAGTCCTCAATCCTCAATCCTCAATCCTCAATCCTCAATCCTCAATATTCAATCCTCAATACTCAATCCTCAATCGACAATCCTCAATCCCCAATCTTCAATCCTCAATACTCAATCTTCAATCCTCTATCCTCAATCCTCAATCCTCAATATTCAATATTCAACACACAATTTTCAATACTCAATCCGCAATCATCATACCTCAATCCTCAATCCTCAGTCATCAATCCTCAATCTTCAATACTCAATGGTCAAACCTCAGTCCTCAATACTCAATCGTCAATCCTCAGTCCTCAAACCTCAATCCTCAACCCTCAGCCATCATCCTCAAACCGCAGTCCTCATCCTCAATTCTCAATTCTCAATCCTCAATCCTCAGTCCTCAATCTTCAATCCTCAATAATCAATTTTCAATCCTAGATCCTCAATCCCCAATCCTCAATCCTTAATCCTCTATCTTCAATCCTCAATACTCAATCTTCTTTCCTCAGTCCTCAGTCCTCAATCCTCAATTCTGAATTCTCAATCCTGAATCCTCAATCTTCAGCCCTCAGTCCTCAACAATCAGTTGTCAATTCTCAGTCCTCAATAGAATATCATCAATTCACAGCTTTCAATACTCAATACTCAATCTGCAATCTTTAAATCTCTATCCACAAACACCAATTCTTATCACTCAACCCTCAACACTCAGTCCCCAGTCCTCAATTTTCAATCCTCAATCCTCAATCCTCTATCCTCAATCCTCAATCCTCAATCCTCAATCTTCAATCCTCAATACTCAATCATCAATCCTCAATCCTCAGCCCTCAATCCCCAAACCTCAATCCTCAACCCTCAGCCCTCATCCTCAATCCTCGATCCTGAATCCTCAATCCTCAATCTTCAATCCTCAATACTCAATCCTCAATCCTCAATCCTCAATCCTCAGTCCTCAAACCTCACTTCTGAACCCTCAACCCTGAATCCTCAATCTTCAGCCCTCAGTCCTCAACAATCAGTTGTCAATCCTCAATCCTCAACAGAATATCCTCAATTCACAGGTTTCGATACTCAATACTCAATCTGCAATCTTCAAATCTCTATCCACAAACATCAATCCTCATCACTCAACACTCAACACTCAGTCCCCAGTCCTCATTCTTCAATTCTCAATCCTCAATTCTCAATCCTCAACCCTCAATCCTCAATCCTCAATCTTCAATCCTCAATACCCAATCCTCAATCTTCAATCCTCAATCCTCAATCCTCAATCCTCAATTCTCAATCCTCAATCCTCAGTCCTCAGACCTCAAACCTCAATCCTCAACCCTTAGCCCTCATCGTCAATCCTCAAACCTCAATCCTCAGTCCTCAATCCACAATGCTCAATCCTCAATCCTCAATCCTCAGTCCTCAATCCTCAATCCTCAATCCTCAATCCTCAATCTTCATTCCTTAATACTCAATCTTCAATCCTCAATCCTCAATTCTCAATCGTCAATACTCAATCCTCAATCGTCAATCCTCAATCCCCAATCCCCAATCCTCAATCTTCAATCCTCAATCCTCAATTCTAAATCCTCAATACACAACCTTCAATCCTCAATACTCAATCTTCAATCCTCAATCCTCAATCCTCAATCCTCAATCCTCAATCCTCAATCCTCATTCTTCAATCCTCAATACCCAATCCTCAGTACTCAATCCTCAATCTTCAATCCTCAATACTCAATCCTCAATCCTCAATCCTCAATCCTCAATCCTCATTCTTCAATCCTCAATACCCAATCCTCAATCTTCAATCCTCAATCCTCAATCCTCAATCCTCAACCTCAATCCTCAATCTTCAATCCTCAATACTCAATCCTCAATCCTCAATCCTCAGTCCTCAAACCTCAATTCTGAATCCTCAATCCTGAATCCTCAATCTTCAGCCCTCAGACCTCAACAATCAGTTGTCAACATTCAATCCTCTATAGAATATCCTCAATTCACAGTTTTCAATACTCAATACTCAATCTGCAATCTTCAAATCTCTATCCACAAACATCAATTCTCATCACTCAACCATCAACACTCAGTCCTCAATGTTCAATCCTCAATCCTCAACTCTCAATCTTCAATCCTCAATACTGAATCTTCAATCCTCAATCCTCAATCCTCTATCCTCAATCCTCGGTCCCCAAGCCTCAATCCTTAATCCTCAATCCTCATTCTTCAATCCACAATACCCAATCCTCAATCTTCAATCCTCAATCCTCAATCCTCAATTCTCAATCCTCAATCCTCAGCCCTCAGACCTCAAACCTCAATCCTCAACCCTCAGCCCTCATCGTCAATCCTCAAACCTCAATCCTCAATCCTCAATCGTCAATCCTCAATCCCCAATCTTCAATCCTCAATACTCAATCTTCAATCCTCTATCCTCAATCCTCAATCCTCAATATTCAATATTCAACATACAATTTTCAATACTCAATCCGCAATCATCATACCTCAATCCTCAATCCTCAGTCATCGATCCTCAATCTTCAATACTCAATGGTCAAACCTCAGTCCTCAATACTCAATCGTCAATCCTCAGTCCTCAAACCTCAATCCTCAACCCTCAGCCATCATCCTCAAACCGCAGTCCTCATCCTCAATTCTCAATTCTCAATCCTCAATCCTCAATCCTCAATCGTCAATCCTCAATAATCAATTTTCAATCCTAGATCCTCAATCCCCAATCCTCAATCCTTAATCCTCTATCTTCAATCCTCAATACTCAATCTTCAATCCTCAGTCCTCAGTCCTCAATCCTCAATTCTGAATTCTCAATCCTGAATCCTCAATCTTCAATCCTCAATACTCAATCATCAATCCTCAATCCTCAGCCCTCAATCCCCAAACCTCAATCCTCAACCCTCAGCCCTCATCCTCAATCCTCGATCCTCAATCCTCAATCCTCAATCTTCAATCCTCAATACTCAATCCTCAATCCTCAATCCTCAATCCTCAATCCTCAGTCCTCAAACCTCAATTCTGAACCCTCAACCCTGAATCCTCAATCTTCAGCCCACAGTCCTCAACAATCAGTTGTCAATCCTCAATCCTCAACAGAATATCCTCAATTCACAGGTTTCGATACTCAATACTCAATCTGCAATCTTCCAATCTCTATCCACAAACATCAATCCTCATCACTCAACACTCAACACTCAGTCCCCAATCCTCATTCTTCAATTCTCAATCCTCAATTCTCAATCCTCAACCCTCAATCCTCAATACTCAACCTTCAATCCTCAATACTCAATCTTCAATCCTCAATCCTCAATCCTCGATCCTCAATCCTCAATCCTCAATCGTCAATCTCCAATCCTGAATACTCAATCGTCAATCCTCAGTCCTCAATCGCCCATTCTCAATCATCATTCTTCAATCCTCAATACCCTATTATCAATCTTCAATCCTCAGCCCTCAAACCACAATTCTGAATCCTCAATGCTGAATCCTCAATGCTGAATCCTCAATCTTCAGCCCTCAGTCCTCAACAATCACTTGTCGATCCTCAATCCCCAACAGAATATCCTCAGTTCACAGTATTAAATACTCAATACTCAATCTGCAATCTTCAAATCTCTATCCACAAACATCAATTCTCATCACTCAACCGTCAACACTCAGTCCTCTATGTTCAATCCTCAATACCCAATCATTAATCCTCAATCCTCAATCCTCAGTCTTCAATCCTCAATCCCCAATACTCAATCCTCAATCCTCAATCCTCAATCCTCAATCATGAATCCTCAATCTTCAATACTCAGTCCTCAATCCTCAATCCTCAATCCTCAATCCTCAATCATCAATCCTCAATCTTCAATCCTCAATGCTCAACTTTTAATCCTCAAACCTCAATCCTCAATCATCAATCCTCAGTCCTCAATCCTCAGTCCTCAATCCTCAATCCTCAATCCTCAATCCTCAATCCTCAATATTCAATCCTCAATACTCAATCTTCAATGCTCAGTCCTCAATCTTCAATACTCAATCCGCCAATCCGCAATATTCAACACACAACCCTCAACCATCAATCCTCAATACTCAACCATCAATCCAAAATTCTCAATACTCAATAGAATATCCTGAATTCTCAGTTTTCAATACTCAATCCTCAATCTTAAATTTTCAAATCTCCATCCACAAACATCAATTCTCATCACTCAACCTTCAACACTCAGTCCCCAATCCTCAATCTTCAATCCTCAATCCTCAATCCTCAATCCTCTATCCTCAATCTTCAATCCTCAATACTCAATCTTCAATCCACAATCCTCAATTCTCAATCCTCAATCTTCAATCCTCAATCCTCAATCCTCAATCCTCAATCCTGATTCTTCAATCCTCAATACCCAATCCTCAATCTTCAATCCTCAATCCTCAATCCTCAATTCTCAATCCTAAATCTTCAACCCTCAAACCTCAATCCTCAATCGTCAGTCTTCAATCCTCAATACTCAATCTTCAATCCTCAATACTCAATCCTCAATCCTCACTCCTCAATCCTCAATCCTCAGTCCTCAAACCTCAATTCTGAACCCTCAACCCTGAATCCTCAATCTTCAGCCCTCAGTCCTCAACAATCAGTTGTCAATCCTCAATCCTCAACAGAATATCCTCAATTCACAGGTTTCGATACTCAATACTCAATCTGCAATCTTCAAATCTCTATCCACAAACATTAATCCTCATCACTCAACACTCAACACATAGTTCCCAATCCTCATTCTTCAATTCTCAATCCTCAATTCTCAATCCTCAACCCTCAATCCTCAATACTCAATCTTCAATCCTCAATACTCAATCTTCAATCCTCAATCCTCAATCCTCGATCCTCAATCCTCAATCCTCAATCGTCAATCTCCAATCCTGAATACTCAATCTTCAATCATCAGTCCTCAATCGCCCATTCTCAATCATCATTCTTCAATCCTCAATACCCTATTATCAATCTTCAATCCTCAGCCCTCAAACCAGAATTCTGAATCCTCAATGCTGAATCCTCAATCTTCAGCCCTCAGTCCTCAACAATCACTTGTCGATCCTCAATCCCCAATAGAATATCCTCAGTTCACAGTATTAAATACTCAATACTCAATCTGCAATCTTCAAATCTCTATCCACAAACATCAATTCTCATCACTCAACCGTCAACACTCAGTCCTCAATGTTCAATCCTCAATACCCAATCATTAATCCTCAATCCTCAATCCTCAGTCTTCAATCCTCAATCCCCAATACTCAATCCTCAATCCTCAATCCTCAATCCTCAATCATCAATCCTCAATCTTCAATACTCAGTCCTCAATCCTCAATCCTCAATCCTCAATCCTCAATCATCAATCCTCAATCTTCAATCCTCAATGCTCAACCTTTAATCCTCAAACCTCAATCCTCAATCATCAATCCTCAGTCCTCAATCCTCAGTCCTCAATCCTCAATCCTCAATCCTCAATCCTCAATCCTCAATATTCAATCCTCAATACTCAATCCTCAATCGACAATCCTCAATCCCCAATCTTCAATCCTCAATACTCAATCTTCAATCCTCTATCCTCAATCCTCAATCCTCAATATTCAATATTCAACACACAATTTTCAATACTCAATCCGCAATCATCATACCTCAATCCTCAATCCTCAGTCATCAATCCTCAATCTTCAATACTCAATGGTCAAACCTCAGTCCTCAATACTCAATCGTCAATCCTCAGTCCTCAAACCTCAATCCTCAACCCTCAGCCATCATCCTCAAACCGCAGTCCTCATCCTCAATTCTCAATTCTCAATCCTCAATCCTCAGTCCTCAATCTTCAATCCTCAATAATCAATTTTCAATCCTAGATCCTCAATCCCCAATCCTCAATCCTTAATCCTCTATCTTCAATCCTCAATACTCAATCTTCTTTCCTCAGTCCTCAGTCCTCAATCCTCAATTCTGAATTCTCAATCCTGAATCCTCAATCTTCAGCCCTCAGTCCTCAACAATCAGTTGTCAATTCTCAGTCCTCAATAGAATATCATCAATTCACAGCTTTCAATACTCAATACTCAATCTGCAATCTTTAAATCTCTATCCACAAACACCAATTCTTATCACTCAACCCTCAACACTCAGTCCCCAGTCCTCAATTTTCAATCCTCAATCCTCAATCCTCTATCCTCAATCCTCAATCCTCAATCCTCAATCTTCAATCCTCAATACTCAATCATCAATCCTCAATCCTCAGCCCTCAATCCCCAAACCTCAATCCTCAACCCTCAGCCCTCATCCTCAATCCTCGATCCTGAATCCTCAATCCTCAATCTTCAATCCTCAATACTCAATCCTCAATCCTCAATCCTCAATCCTCAGTCCTCAAACCTCACTTCTGAACCCTCAACCCTGAATCCTCAATCTTCAGCCCTCAGTCCTCAACAATCAGTTGTCAATCCTCAATCCTCAACAGAATATCCTCAATTCACAGGTTTCGATACTCAATACTCAATCTGCAATCTTCAAATCTCTATCCACAAACATCAATCCTCATCACTCAACACTCAACACTCAGTCCCCAGTCCTCATTCTTCAATTCTCAATCCTCAATTCTCAATCCTCAACCCTCAATCCTCAATCCTCAATCTTCAATCCTCAATACCCAATCCTCAATCTTCAATCCTCAATCCTCAATCCTCAATCCTCAATTCTCAATCCTCAATCCTCAGTCCTCAGACCTCAAACCTCAATCCTCAACCCTTAGCCCTCATCGTCAATCCTCAAACCTCAATCCTCAGTCCTCAATCCACAATGCTCAATCCTCAATCCTCAATCCTCAGTCCTCAATCCTCAATCCTCAATCCTCAATCCTCAATCTTCATTCCTTAATACTCAATCTTCAATCCTCAATCCTCAATTCTCAATCGTCAATACTCAATCCTCAATCGTCAATCCTCAATCCCCAATCCCCAATCCTCAATCTTCAATCCTCAATCCTCAATTCTAAATCCTCAATACACAACCTTCAATCCTCAATACTCAATCTTCAATCCTCAATCCTCAATCCTCAATCCTCAATCCTCAATCCTCAATCCTCATTCTTCAATCCTCAATACCCAATCCTCAGTACTCAATCTTCAATCTTCAATCCTCAATACTCAATCCTCAATCCTCAATCCTCAATCCTCAATCCTCATTCTTCAATCCTCAATACCCAATCCTCAATCTTCAATCCTCAATCCTCAATCCTCAATCCTCAACCTCAATCCTCAATCTTCAATCCTCAATACTCAATCCTCAATCCTCAATCCTCAGTCCTCAAACCTCTATTCTGAATCCTCAATCCTGAATCCTCAATCTTCAGCCCTCAGACCTCAACAATCAGTTGTCAACATTCAATCCTCTATAGAATATCCTCAATTCACAGTTTTCAATACTCAATACTCAATCTGCAATCTTCAAATCTCTATCCACAAACATCAATTCTCATCACTCAACCATCAACACTCAGTCCTCAGTGTTCAATCCTCAATCCTCAACTCTCAATCTTCAATCCTCAATACTGAATCTTCAATCCTCAATCCTCAATCCTCTATCCTCAATCCTCGGTCCCCAAGCCTCAATCCTCAATCGTCAATCCTCATTCTTCAATCCACAATACCCAATCCTCAATCTTCAATCCTCAATCCTCAATCCTCAATTCTCAATCCTCAATCCTCAGCCCTCAGACCTCAAACCTCAATCCTCAACCCTCAGCCCTCATCGTCAATCCTCAAACCTCAATCCTCAATCCTCAATCGTCAATCCTCAATCCCCAATCTTCAATCCTCAATACTCAATCTTCAATCCTCTATCCTCAATCCTCAATCCTCAATATTCAATATTCAACACACAATTTTCAATACTCAATCCGCAATCATCATACCTCAATCCTCAATCCTCAGTCATCGATCCTCAATCTTCAATACTCAATGGTCAAACCTCAGTCCTCAATACTCAATCGTCAATCCTCAGTCCTCAAACCTCAATCCTCAACCCTCAGCCATCATCCTCAAACCGCAGTCCTCATCCTCAATTCTCAATTCTCAATCCTCAATCCTCAATCCTCAATCGTCTATCCTCAATAATCAATTTTCAATCCTAGATCCTCAATCCCCAATCCTCAATCCTTAATCCTCTATCTTCAATCCTCAATACTCAATCTTCAATCCTCAGTCCTCAGTCCTCAATCCTCAATTCTGAATTCTCAATTCTGAATCCTCAATCTTCAATCCTCAATACTCAATCATCAATCCTCAATCCTCAGCCCTCAATCCCCAAACCTCAATCCTCAACCCTCAGCCCTCATCCTCAATCCTCGATCCTCAATCCTCAATCCTCAATCTTCAATCCTCAATACTCAATCCTCAATCCTCAATCCTCAATCCTCAATCCTCAGTCCTCAAACCTCAATTCTGAACCCTCAACCCTGAATCCTCAATCTTCAGCCCACAGTCCTCAACAATCAGTTGTCAATCCTCAATCCTCAACAGAATATCCTCAATTCACAGGTTTCGATACTCAATACTCAATCTGCAATCTTCAAATCTCTATCCACAAACATCAATCCTCATCACTCAACACTCAACACTCAGTCCCCAATCCTCATTCTTCAATTCTCAATCCTCAATTCTCAATCCTCAACCCTCAATCCTCAATACTCAATCTTCAATCCTCAATACTCAATCTTCAATCCTCAATCCTCAATCCTCGATCCTCAATCCTCAATCCTCAATCGTCAATCTCCAATCCTGAATACTCAATCGTCAATCCTCAGTCCTCAATCGCCCATTCTCAATCATCATTCTTCAATCCTCAATACCCTATTATCAATCTTCAATCCTCAGCCCTCAAACCACAATTCTGAATCCTCAATGCTGAATCCTCAATCTTCAGCCCTCAGTCCTCAACAATCACTTGTCGATCCTCAATCCCCAATAGAATATCCTCAGTTCACAGTATTAAATACTCAATACTCAATCTGCAATCTTCGAATCTCTATCCACAAACATCAATTCTCATCACTCAACCGTCAACACTCAGTCCTCTATGTTCAATCCTCAATACCCAATCATTAATCCTCAATCCTCAATCCTCAGTCTTCAGTCCTCAATCCCCAATACTCAATCCTCAATCCTCAATCCTCAATCCTCAATCATCAATCCTCAATCTTCAATACTCAGTCCTCAATCCTCAATCCTCAATCCTCAATCCTCAATCATCAATCCTCAATCTTCAATCCTCAATGCTCAACCTTTAATCCTCAAACCTCAATCCTCAATCATCAATCCTCAGTCCTCAATCCTCAGTCCTCAATCCTCAATCCTCAATCCTCAATCCTCAATCCTCAATATTCAATCCTCAATACTCAATCTTCAATGCTCAGTCCTCAATCTTCAATACTCAATCCGCCAATCCGCAATATTCAACACACAACCCTCAACCATCAATCCTCAATACTCAACCATCAATCCAAAATTCTCAATACTCAATAGAATATCCTGAATTCTCAGTTTTCAATACTCAATCCTCAATCTTAAATTTTCAAATCTCCATCCACAAACATCAATTCTCATCACTCAACCTTCAACACTCAGTCCCCAATCCTCAATCTTCAATCCTCAATCCTCAATCCTCAATCCTCTATCCTCAATCTTCAATCCTCAATACTCAATCTTCAATCCACAATCCTCAATTCTCAATCCTCAATCTTCAATCCTCAATCCTCAATCCTCAATCCTCAATCCTGATTCTTCAATCCTCAATACCCAATCCTCAATCTTCAATCCTCATTCCTCAATCCTCAATTCTCAATCCTAAATCTTCAACCCTCAAACCTCAATCCTCAATCGTCAGTCTTCAATCCTCAATACTCAATCTTCAATACTCAATCCTCAATACTCAATCCTCAATCCTTATTCTTCAATCCTCAATAACCAATCCTCAATCTTCAATCCTCAATCCTCCATCCTTAATTCTCAACCCTCAATCCTCAGTCCTCAGACCTCAAGCCTCAATCCTCAACCTTCAGCCCTCATCCTGGATCCTCAATCCTCAACCTTCAATCCTCAATCCTCAATCCTCAAGCCCCAATCCTCAATCCTCAATCCTCTGTCCTCAAACCTCAATCCTGAATCCTCAATCCTCAGTCCTCAACGTTCAGACTTCAGACCTCAACAATCTGTTGTTAATCCTCAATCCTCAATAGAATATCACCAATTCACAGTTTTCAATACTAAATTCTCAATCTGCAATCATCGAATCTCTATCCACAAACATCAATCCTTATCACTCAACCCTCAACACTCAGTCCCCAATCCTCAATCTTCAATCCCCTATCCTCAATCCTCAATCCTCAATCCTCAATCCTCAATCCTCATTCTTCAATCCTCAATACCCAATCCTCAATCTTCAACACTCAATCCTCAATCCTCAATCCACAATCCTCAATCGTCAATCTGCAATCCTCAATTTCCAGTCCTCAATCTTCAATCCTCAATGCTCAATCCTCAATCCTCTATCCTCAGTCCTCAATCCCCAATCCTCAAACCTCAAACCTCAATCCTCAACCGTCAGTCCTCGTCCTCAATTCTCAACACTCAATCCCCAATCCTCAATCTTCATTCATCAATACTCAATATTCAATCCTCAATCTTCATTCCTCAATCCTCAATACTCAATCCTCAATCCTCATTCCTCAAACCTCAATCCTCAAACCTCAGTCCACATCCTCAATTCTCAATTCTCAATCCTCAATCCTCAATCCTCTGTCCTCAAACCTGAATCCTCAACCCTCAGTCCTCGTCCTCAAACCTCAACCCTCAATAGTCAATCCGCAATCTCCACTCATCAATACTCAATCTTCAATCCTCAATCCTCAATACACAATCCTCAATCCTCAATACTCAATCCTCAATCCTCAGTCCTCAATCTTCAATACTCAATCCGCCAATCCGCAATATTCAACACACAACCCTCAACCATCAATCCTCAATACTCAACCATCAATCCTCAATCCTCAATTCTCAATCCTCAATCCTCAGTCCTCAGACCTCAAACCTCAATCCTCAACCCTTAGCCCTCATCGTCAATCCTCAAACCTCAATCCTCAGTCCTCAATCCACAATGCTCAATCCTCAATCCTCAATCCTCAGTCCTCAATCCTCAATCCTCAATCCTCAATCCTCAATCTTCATTCCTTAATACTCAATCTTCAATCCTCAATCCTCAATTCTCAATCGTCAATACTCAATCCTCAATCGTCAATCCTCAATCCCCAATCCCCAATCCTCAATCTTCAATCCTCAATCCTCAATTCTAAATCCTCAATACACAACCTTCAATCCTCAATACTCAATCTTCAATCCTCAATCCTCAATCCTCAATCCTCAATCCTCAATCCTCAATCCTCATTCTTCAATCCTCAATACCCAATCCTCAGTACTCAATCCTCAATCTTCAATCCTCAATACTCAATCCTCAATCCTCAATCCTCAATCCTCAATCCTCATTCTTCAATCCTCAATACCCAATCCTCAATCTTCAATCCTCAATCCTCAATCCTCAATCCTCAACCTCAATCCTCAATCTTCAATCCTCAATACTCAATCCTCAATCCTCAATCCTCAGTCCTCAAACCTCAATTCTGAATCCTCAATCCTGAATCCTCAATCTTCAGCCCTCAGACCTCAACAATCAGTTGTCAACATTCAATCCTCTATAGAATATCCTCAATTCACAGTTTTCAATACTCAATACTCAATCTGCAATCTTCAAATCTCTATCCACAAACATCAATTCTCATCACTCAACCATCAACACTCAGTCCTCAATGTTCAATCCTCAATCCTCAACTCTCAATCTTCAATCCTCAATACTGAATCTTCAATCCTCAATCCTCAATCCTCTATCCTCAATCCTCGGTCCCCAAGCCTCAATCCTTAATCCTCAATCCTCATTCTTCAATCCACAATACCCAATCCTCAATCTTCAATCCTCAATCCTCAATCCTCAATTCTCAATCCTCAATCCTCAGCCCTCAGACCTCAAACCTCAATCCTCAACCCTCAGCCCTCATCGTCAATCCTCAAACCTCAATCCTCAATCCTCAATCGTCAATCCTCAATCCCCAATCTTCAATCCTCAATACTCAATCTTCAATCCTCTATCCTCAATCCTCAATCCTCAATATTCAATATTCAACACACAATTTTCAATACTCAATCCGCAATCATCATACCTCAATCCTCAATCCTCAGTCATCGATCCTCAATCTTCAATACTCAATGGTCAAACCTCAGTCCTCAATACTCAATCGTCAATCCTCAGTCCTCAAACCTCAATCCTCAACCCTCAGCCATCATCCTCAAACCGCAGTCCTCATCCTCAATTCTCAATTCTCAATCCTCAATCCTCAATCCTCAATCGTCAATCCTCAATAATCAATTTTCAATCCTAGATCCTCAATCCCCAATCCTCAATCCTTAATCCTCTATCTTCAATCCTCAATACTCAATCTTCAATCCTCAGTCCTCAGTCCTCAATTCTCAATTCTGAATTCTCAATCCTGAATCCTCAATCTTCAATCCTCAATACTCAATCATCAATCCTCAATCCTCAGCCCTCAATCCCCAAACCTCAATCCTCAACCCTCAGCCCTCATCCTCAATCCTCGATCCTCAATCCTCAATCCTCAATCTTCAATCCTCAATACTCAATCCTCAATCCTCAATCCTCAATCCTCAATCCTCAGTCCTCAAACCTCAATTCTGAACCCTCAACCCTGAATCCTCAATCTTCAGCCCACAGTCCTCAACAATCAGTTGTCAATCCTCAATCCTCAACAGAATATCCTCAATTCACAGGTTTCGATACTCAATACTCAATCTGCAATCTTCCAATCTCTATCCACAAACATCAATCCTCATCACTCAACACTCAACACTCAGTCCCCAATCCTCATTCTTCAATTCTCAATCCTCAATTCTCAATCCTCAACCCTCAATCCTCAATACTCAACCTTCAATCCTCAATACTCAATCTTCAATCCTCAATCCTCAATCCTCGATCCTCAATCCTCAATCCTCAATCGTCAATCTCCAATCCTGAATACTCAATCGTCAATCCTCAGTCCTCAATCGCCCATTCTCAATCATCATTCTTCAATCCTCAATACCCTATTATCAATCTTCAATCCTCAGCCCTCAAACCACAATTCTGAATCCTCAATGCTGAATCCTCAATGCTGAATCCTCAATCTTCAGCCCTCAGTCCTCAACAATCACTTGTCGATCCTCAATCCCCAACAGAATATCCTCAGTTCACAGTATTAAATACTCAATACTCAATCTGCAATCTTCAAATCTCTATCCACAAACATCAATTCTCATCACTCAACCGTCAACACTCAGTCCTCTATGTTCAATCCTCAATACCCAATCATTAATCCTCAATCCTCAATCCTCAGTCTTCAATCCTCAATCCCCAATACTCAATCCTCAATCCTCAATCCTCAATCCTCAATCATGAATCCTCAATCTTCAATACTCAGTCCTCAATCCTCAATCCTCAATCCTCAATCCTCAATCATCAATCCTCAATCTTCAATCCTCAATGCTCAACTTTTAATCCTCAAACCTCAATCCTCAATCATCAATCCTCAGTCCTCAATCCTCAGTCCTCAATCCTCAATCCTCAATCCTCAATCCTCAATCCTCAATATTCAATCCTCAATACTCAATCTTCAATGCTCAGTCCTCAATCTTCAATACTCAATCCGCCAATCCGCAATATTCAACACACAACCCTCAACCATCAATCCTCAATACTCAACCATCAATCCAAAATTCTCAATACTCAATAGAATATCCTGAATTCTCAGTTTTCAATACTCAATCCTCAATCTTAAATTTTCAAATCTCCATCCACAAACATCAATTCTCATCACTCAACCTTCAACACTCAGTCCCCAATCCTCAATCTTCAATCCTCAATACTCAATCCTCAATCCTCTATCCTCAATCTTCAATCCTCAATACTCAATCTTCAATCCACAATCCTCAATTCTCAATCCTCAATCTTCAATCCTCAATCCTCAATCCTCAATCCTCAATCCTGATTCTTCAATCCTCAATACCCAATCCTCAATCTTCAATCCTCAATCCTCAATCCTCAATTCTCAATCCTAAATCTTCAACCCTCAAACCTCAATCCTCAATCGTCAGTCTTCAATCCTCAATACTCAATCTTCAATCCTCAATCCTCAATACTCAATCCTCAATCCTTATTCTTCAATCCTCAATAACCAATCCTCAATCTTCAATCCTCAATCCTCCATCCTTAATTCTCAACCCTCAATCCTCAGTCCTCAGACCTCAAGCCTCAATCCTCAACCTTCAGCCCTCATCCTGGATCCTCAATCCTCAACCTTCAATCCTCAATCCTCAATCCTCAAGCCTCAATCCTCAATCCTCAATCCTCTGTCCTCAAACCTCAATCCTGAATCCTCAATCCTCAGTCCTCAACGTTCAGACTTCAGACCTCAACAATCTGTTGTTAATCCTCAATCCTCAATAGAATATCACCAATTCACAGTTTTCAATACTAAATTCTCAATCTGCAATCATCGAATCTCTATCCACAAACATCAATCCTTATCACTCAACCCTCAACACTCAGTCCCCAATCCTCAATCTTCAATCCCCTATCCTCAATCCTCAATCCTCAATCCTCAATCCTCAATCCTCATTCTTCAATCCTCAATACCCAATCCTCAATCTTCAACACTCAATCCTCAATCCTCAATTCTCAATCCTCAATCCTCAGTCCTCAGTCCTCAAACCTCAATTCTCAACCCTCAGCCCTCATCCTCAATCCTCAATCCTCTATCCTCAATCCTCAATCCTCAATCCTCAGTCCTCAAACCTCAATTCTGAATCCTCAATCCTGAATCCTCAAACTTCAGCCCTCTGTCCTCAACAATCAGTTGTCAACCCTGAATCCTCAACAGAATATCCTCAATTCATAGTTTTCAATACTCAATACTCAACCTGCAATCTTCAAACCTCTATCCACAAACATCAATTCTCATCACTCAACCCTCAACACTCAGTCATCAACGTTCAATCCTCAATCCTCAATCCACAATCCTCAATCGTCAATCTTCAATCCTCAATTTCCAGTCCTCAATCTTCAATCCTCAATGCTCAATCCTCAATCCTCTATCCTCAGTCCTCAATCCCCAATCCTCAAACCTCAAACCTCAATCCTCAACCGTCAGTCCTCGTCCTCAATTCTCAACACTCAATCCCCAATCCTCAATCTTCATTCATCAATACTCAATATTCAATCCTCAATCTTCATTCCTCAATCCTCAATACTCAATCCTCAATCCTCATTCCTCAAACCTCAATCCTCAAACCTCAGTCCACATCCTCAATTCTCAATTCTCAATCCTCAATCCTCAATCCTCTGTCCTCAAACCTGAATCCTCAACCCTCAGTCCTCGTCCTCAAACCTCAACCCTCAATAGTCAATCCGCAATCTCCACTCATCAATACTCAATCTTCAATCCTCAATCCTCAATACACAATCCTCAATCCTCAATACTCAATCCTCAATCCTCAGTCCTCAATCTTCAATACTCAATCCGCCAATCCGCAATATTCAACACACAACCCTCAACCATCAATCCTCAATACTCAACCATCAATCCAAAATTCTCAGTACTCAATAGAATATCCTGAATTCTCAGTTTTCAATACTCAATCCTCAATCTTCAATCTTCAAATCTCCATCCACAAACATCAATTCTCATCACTCAACCTTCAACACTCAGTCCGCAATCCTCAATCTTCAATCCTCAATCCTCAATCCTCAATCCTCAATCCTCAATCTTCAATCCTCAATACTCAATCTTCAATCCACAACCCTCAATTCTCAATCCTCAATCTTCAATCCTCAAACCTCTATCCTCAAACCTCAGTCCTCATCCTCAATTCTCAATTCTCAATCCTCAATACTCAATCCTCAACCCTCTATCTTCAATCCTAAATAATCAATCTCCAATACTAGATCCTCAATCCCCAATACGCAATCCTCAATACCCAATCCTAAATCTTCAATCCTCAATCCTCAATACTCAATCCTCAATCCTCAATACTCAAGCCTCAGTCCTCAGCCCTCAATCTTCAATACTCAATCCGCCAATCCTCAATATTCAACACACAACCGTCAACCATCAATCCTCAATACTCAACCATCAATCCAAAATTCTCAATACTCAATAGAATATCCTGAATTCTCAGTTTTCAATACTCAATCCTCAACCTTCAATCTTCAAATCTCCATCCACAAACATCAATTCTCATCACTCAACATTCAGCACTCAGTCCCCAATCCACAATCCTCAATTCTCAATCCTGAATACTCAATCCTCAATCGTCAATCCTCAATCCCCAATCCTCAATCTTCAATTCTCAATCCTCAATCCTCAATCCTCAACCTTCAATCCTCAATACTCAACCTTCAATCCTCAATCCTCAATCCTCAATCCTCAATCCTCAATATTCAACACACAACCCTCAATCATCAATCCTTAATTTCCCAATACTCAATAGAATACCCTGAATTCTCATCGTTCAATACTCAATCCACAAAAATCAGTAATCAAATCTCAACCCTCAAACATCAATTCTCAGCACTCAATCCCCAACACTCAGGCCCTTCTCTTCAATCCTCCATCCTCAATCCTCAATCCTCAACCTTCAGCCCCCATCGTCAATCCTCAATCCTCAATTCTCAATCCTCAATCTTCAATCCTCAATACTCAACCTTCAATCCTCAATCCTCAATCCTCAGTCATCAGTCCTCAAACCTCAATTCTGAATCCTCAATCCTGAATCCTCAAACTTCAGCCCTCTGTCCTCAACAATCAGTTGTCAACCCTGAATCCTCAACAGAATATCCTCAATTCATAGTTTTCAATACTCAATACTCAACCTGCAATCTTCAAACCTCTATCCGCAAACATCAATTCTCATCACTCAACCCTCAACACTCAGTCATCAACGTTCAATCCTCAATCCTCAATCCACAATCCTCAATCGTCAATCTTCAATCCTCAATTTCCAGTCCTCAATCTTCAATCCTCAATGCTCAATCCTCAATCCTCTATCCTCAGTCCTCAATCCCCAATCCTCAAACCTCAAACCTCAATCCTCAACCGTCAGTCCTCGTCCTCAATTCTCAACACTCAATCCCCAATCCTCAATCTTCATTCATCAATACTCAATATTCAATCCTCAATCTTCATTCCTCAATCCTCAATCCTCAATCCTCAATCCTCATTCCTCAAACCTCAATCCTCAAACCTCAGTCCACATCCTCAATTCTCAATTCTCAATCCTCTATCTTCAATCCTAAATAATCAATCCCCAATACTAGATCCTCAATACCCAATCCTTAATCCTCAATACCCAATCCTAAATCTTCAATCCTCAATCCTCAATTATCAATTCTCAATCCTCAATCCTCAATCCTCTGTCCTCAAACCTGAATCCTCAACCTTCAGTCCTCGTCCTCAAACCTCAACCCTCAATAGTCAATCCGCAATCTCCACTCATCAATACTCAATCTTCAATCCTCAATCCTCAATACACAATCCTCAATCCTCAATACTCAATCCTCAGTCCTCAATCTTCAATACTCAATCCGCCAATCCGCAATATTCAACACACAACCCTCAACCATCAATCCTCAATACTCAACCATCAATCCAAAATTCTCAATACTCAATAGAATATCCTGAATTCTCAGTTTTCAATACTCAATCCTCAATCTTAAATTTTCAAATCTCCATCCACAAACATCAATTCTCATCACTCAACCTTCAACACTCAGTCCCCAATCCTCAATCTTCAATCCTCAATCCTCAATCCTCAATCCTCTATCCTCAATCTTCAATCCTCAATACTCAATCTTCAATCCACAATCCTCAATTCTCAATCCTCAATCTTCAATCCTCAATCCTCAATCCTCAATCCTCAATCCTGATTCTTCAATCCTCAATACCCAATCCTCAATCTTCAATCCTCAATCCTCAATCCTCAATTCTCAATCCTAAATCTTCAACCCTCAAACCTCAATCCTCAATCGTCAGTCTTCAATCCTCAATACTCAATCTTCAATCCTCAATCCTCAATACTCAATCCTCAATCCTTATTCTTCAATCCTCAATAACCAATCCTCAATCTTCAATCCTCAATCCTCCATCCTTAATTCTCAACCCTCAATTCTCAGTCCTCAGACCTCAAGCCTCAATCCTCAACCTTCAGCCCTCATCCTGGATCCTCAATCCTCAACCTTCAATCCTCAATCCTCAATCCTCAAGCCTCAATCCTCAATCCTCAATCCTCTGTCCTCAAACCTCAATCCTGAATCCTCAATCCTCAGTCCTCAACGTTCAGACTTCAGACCTCAACAATCTGTTGTTAATCCTCAATCCTCAATAGAATATCACCAATTCACAGTTTTCAATACTAAATTCTCAATCTGCAATCATCGAATCTCTATCCACAAACATCAATCCTTATCACTCAACCCTCAACACTCAGTCCCCAAACCTCAATCTTCAATCCCCTATCCTCAATCCTCAATCCTCAATCCTCAATCCTCAATCCTCATTCTTCAATCCTCAATACCCAATCCTCAATCTTCAACACTCAATCCTCAATCCTCAATTCTCAATCCTCAATCCTCAGTCCTCAGTCCTCAAACCTCAATTCTCAACCCTCAGCCCTCATCCTCAATCCTCAATCCTCTATCCTCAATCCTCAATCCTCAATCCTCAGTCCTCAAACCTCAATTCTGAATCCTCAATTCTGAATCCTCAAACTTCAGCCCTCTGTCCTCAACAATCAGTTGTCAACCCTGAATCCTCAACAGAATATCCTCAATTCATAGTTTTCAATACTCAATACTCAACCTGCAATCTTCAAACCTCTATCCACAAACATCAATTCTCATCACTCAACCCTCAACACTCAGTCATCAACGTTCAATCCTCAATCCTCAATCCACAATCCTCAATCGTCAATCTTCAATCCTCAATTTCCAGTCCTCAATCTTCAATCCTCAATGCTCAATCCTCAATCCTCTATCCTCAGTCCTCAATCCCCAATCCTCAAACCTCAAACCTCAATCCTCAACCGTCAGTCCTCGTCCTCAATTCTCAACACTCAATCCCCAATCCTCAATCTTCATTCATCAATACTCAATATTCAATCCTCAATCTTCATTCCTCAATCCTCAATACTCAATCCTCAATCCTCATTCCTCAAACCTCAATCCTCAAACCTCAGTCCACATCCTCAATTCTCAATTCTCAATCCTCAATCCTCAATCCTCTGTCCTCAAACCTGAATCCTCAACCCTCAGTCCTCGTCCTCAAACCTCAACCCTCAATAGTCAATCCGCAATCTCCACTCATCAATACTCAATCTTCAATCCTCAATCCTCAATACACAATCCTCAATCCTCAATACTCAATCCTCAATCCTCAGTCCTCAATCTTCAATACTCAATCCGCCAATCCGCAATATTCAACACACAACCCTCAACCATCAATCCTCAATACTCAACCATCAATCCAAAATTCTCAGTACTCAATAGAATATCCTGAATTCTCAGTTTTCAATACTCAATCCTCAATCTTCAATCTTCAAATCTCCATCCACAAACATCAATTCTCATCACTCAACCTTCAACACTCAGTCCGCAATCCTCAATCTTCAATCCTCAATCCTCAATCCTCAATCCTCAATCCTCAATCTTCAATCCTCAATACTCAATCTTCAATCCACAACCCTCAATTCGCAATCCTCAATCTTCAATCCTCAAACCTCTATCCTCAAACCTCAGTCCTCATCCTCAATTCTCAATTCTCAATCCTCAATACTCAATCCTCAACCCTCTATCTTCAATCCTAAATAATCAATCTCCAATACTAGATCCTCAATCCCCAATACGCAATCCTCAATACCCAATCCTAAATCTTCAATCCTCAATCCTCAATACTCAATCCTCAATCCTCAATACTCAAGCCTCAGTCCTCAGCCCTCAATCTTCAATACTCAATCCGCCAATCCTCAATATTCAACACACAACCGTCAACCATCAATCCTCAATACTCAACCATCAATCCAAAATTCTCAATACTCAATAGAATATCCTGAATTCTCAGTTTTCAATACTCAATCCTCAACCTTCAATCTTCAAATCTCCAGCCACAAACATCAATTCTCATCACTCAACATTCAGCACTCAGTCCCCAATCCTCAATCCTCAATTCTCAATCCTGAATACTCAATCCTCAATCGTCAATCCTCAATCCCCAATCCTCAATCTTCAATTCTCAATCCTCAATCCTCAATCCTCAACCTTCAATCCTCAATACTCAACCTTCAATCCTCAATCCTCAATCCTCAATCCTCAATCCTCAATCCTCAATCCTCAATCTTCAATCCCCAATACTCAGTCTTCAATCCTCGATCCTCAATCCTAAACCCTCAGTCCTCATTCTTCAATCCTCAATACCCAATCCTCAATCTTCAATCCTCAATCCTCAATCCTCAATCCTCAATTCTCAATCGTCAAACCTCAGTCCTCAGTCCTCAAACCTCAAACCTCAACCCTCAGCCCTCATCGTCAATTCTCAATCCTCAATCCTCAATCCTCAATCTTCAATCCTCAATACTCAATCTTCAATCCACAATCCTCAATCTTCAATCCTCAATACTCAATCTTCAATCCTCAATCCTCAATCCTCAATACTCAATCCTCAATCCTCAGTCCTCAATCCTCAATCTTCAACCTCAATACTCAATCTTCAATCCTCAATCCTCAATCCTCAATCCTCAATTCTCATTCTTCAATCCTCAATACCCAATCCTCAATCTTCAATCCTCAATCTTCAATCCCCAATTCTCAATCCTCAATCCTCAATCCTCGGACCTCAAACATCAATACTTAACCGTCAGTCCTCGTCCTCAATCCTCAACACTCAATTCTCAATCCTCAACCTTCAATCATCAATACTCAATATTCAATCCTCAATCTTCAATCCTCAATCCTCAATCCTCAATCCTCAATATTCAACACACAACCCTCAACCACCGATCCTCAATACTCAACCATCAATCCTCTATTCCTAATACTCAATAGAGTATCCTGAATTCTCATGGTTCAGTACTCAACACACAATATTCAATAATCAAATCTCAATCCTCAAACATCAATTCTCAATCCTCCATCCTCAACCCTCAATCCTCAAGCGTCAATCCTCAATCCTGAATCCTCAACCCTCAATCCTCAGTCCTTAAACCTCAATCCTCAAACCTCAGTCCACATCCTCAATTCTCAATTCTCAATCCTCTATCTTCAATCCTAAATAATCAATCCCCAATACTAGATCCTCAATACCCAATCCTTAATCCTCAATACCCAATCCTAAATCTTCAATCCTCAATCCTCAATTATCAATTCTCAATCCTCAATCTTCAATCCTCAATCCTCAATCCTCAATCCTCAATCCTGATTCTTCAATCCTCAATACCCAATCCTCAATCTTCAATCCTCAATCCTCAATCCTCAATTCTCAATCCTAAATCTTCAACCCTCAAACCTCAATCCTCAATCGTCAGTCTTCAATCCTCAATACTCAATCTTCAATCCTCAATCCTCAATACTCAATCCTCAATCCTTATTCTTCAATCCTCAATAACCAATCCTCAATCTTCAATCCTCAATCCTCCATCCTTAATTCTCAACCCTCAATCCTCAGTCCTCAGACCTCAAGCCTCAATCCTCAACCTTCAGCCCTCATCCTGGATCCTCAATCCTCAACCTTCAATCCTCAATCCTCAATCCTCAAGCCTCAATCCTCAATCATCAATCCTCTGTCCTCAAACCTCAATCCTGAATCCTCAATCCTCAGTCCTCAACGTTCAGACTTCAGACCTCAACAATCTGTTGTTAATCCTCAATCCTCAATAGAATATCACCAATTCACAGTTTTCAATACTAAATTCTCAATCTGCAATCATCGAATCTCTATCCACAAACATCAATCCTTATCACTCAACCCTCAACACTCAGTCCCCAAACCTCAATCTTCAATCCCCTATCCTCAATCCTCAATCCTCAATCCTCAATCCTCAATCCTCATTCTTCAATCCTCAATACCCAATCCTCAATCTTCAACACTCAATCCTCAATCCTCAATTCTCAATCCTCAATCCTCAGTCCTCAGTCCTCAAACCTCAATTCTCAACCCTCAGCCCTCATCCTCAATCCTCAATCCTCTATCCTCAATCCTCAATCCTCAATCCTCAGTCCTCAAACCTCAATTCTGAATCCTCAATCCTGAATCCTCAAACTTCAGCCCTCTGTCCTCAACAATCAGTTGTCAACCCTGAATCCTCAACAGAATATCCTCAATTCATAGTTTTCAATACTCAATAATCAACCAGCAATCTTCAAACCTCTATCCGCAAACATCAATTCCCATCACTCAACCCTCAACACTCAGTCATCAACGTTCAATCCTCAATCCTCAATCCACAATCCTCAATCGTCAATCTTCAATCCTCAATTTCCAGTCCTCAATCTTCAATCCTCAATGCTCAATCCTCAATCCTCTATCCTCAGTCCTCAATCCCCAATCCTCAAACCTCAAACCTCAATCCTCAACCGTCAGTCCTCGTCCTCAAATCTCAACACTCAATCCCCAATCCTCAATCTTCATTCATCAATACTCAATATTCAATCCTCAATCTTCATTCCTCAATCCTCAATCCTCAATCCTCAATCCTCATTCCTCAAACCTCAATCCTCAAACCTCAGTCCACATCCTCAATTCTCAATTCTCACTCCTCTATCTTCAATCCTAAATAATCAATCCCCAATACTAGATCCTCAATACCCAATCCTTAATCCTCAATACCCAATCCTAAATCTTCAATCCTCAATCCTCAATTATCAATTCTCAATCCTCAATCCTCAATCCTCTGTCCTCAAACCTGAATCCTCAACCTTCAGTCCTCGTCCTCAAACCTCAACCCTCAATAGTCAATCCGCAATCTCCACTCATCAATACTCAATCTTCAATCCTCAATCCTCAATACACAATCCTCAATCCCCAATACTCAATCCTCAGTCCTCAATCTTCAATACTCAATCCGCCAATCCGCAATATTCAACACACAACCCTCAACCATCAATCCTCAATACTCAACCATCAATCCAAAATTCTCAATACTCAATAGAATATCCTGAATTCTCAGTTTTCAATACTCAATCCTCAACCTTCAATCTTCAAATCTCCATCCACAAACATCAATTCTCATCACTCAACATTCAGCACTCAGTCCCCAATCCTCAATCCTCAATTCTCAATCCTGAATACTCAATCCTCAATCGTCAATCCTCAATCCCCAATCCTCAATCTTCAATTATCAATCCTCAATCCTCAATCCTCAACCTTCAATCCTCAATACTCAACCTTCAATCCTCAATCCTCAATCCTCAATCCTCAATCCTCAATATTCAACACACAACCCTCAATCATCAATCCTCAATTTCCCAATACTCAATAGAATACCCTGAATTCTCATCGTTCAATACTCAATCCACAAAAATCAGTAATCAAATCTCAACCCTCAAACATCAATTCTCAGCACTCAATCCCCAACACTCAGGCCTTTCTCTTCAATCCTCCATCCTCAATCCTCAATCCTCAACCCTCAGCCCCCATCGTCAATCCTCAATCCTCAATTCTCAATCCTCAATCTTCAATCATCAATACTCAATATTCAATCCTCAATCTTCAATCCTCAATCCTCAATCCTCAATCCTCAATATTCAACACACAACCCTCAACCATCAATCCTCTATTCTAATACTCAATAGAGTATCCTGAATTCTCATGGTTCAGTACTCAATACACAATATTCAATAATCAAATCTCAATCCTCAAACATCAATTCTCAATCCTCCATCCTCAACCCTCAATCCTCAAGCGTCAATACTCAATCCTCAATCCTCAACCCTCAATCCTCAGTCCTTAAACCTCAGTCCCGAATCCTCAATCCTGAATCCTCAATCTTTAGCCCTCAGTCCTCAACAATCAATTGTCAATCCTCAATCCTCAATAGAATATCCTCAATTCACAGTTTTCGATACTCAATCCCCATTCTTCAATCTTCAAATCTCAATCCACAAACATCAATTCCCATCACTCAACCCTCAACACTAAGTCCTCAATCTTCAATCCTCAACCCTCAATTCTCAACCTTCAATCCTCAATACTCAATCTTCAATCCTCAATTATCAATCCTCAATCCTCAATCCTCAGACCTCAAACATCAATACTCAACCCTCAGACATCGTCTTCAATCCACAACCCTCAATCCTCAATCCTCAATCTTCAATCATCAATATTCAATCTTCAATTTTCAATCCTCAATCCTCAATCCTCAATCCTCAGTCCTCATTCTTCAATCCTCAATACCCAATCCTCAATCTTGAATCCTCAATCGTCAATCCTCAATTCTCAATCCTCAATCCTCAATAATAATTCTTCAATCCTCTATCCTCAGTCCTCAAACCTCAATTCTGAATCCTCAATCCTGAATCCTCAATCTTCAGCCCTCAGTCCTCAACAATCAGTTGGCAATCCTCAATCCTCAATAGAATATCATCAATTCACAGTTTCAATACTCAATACTCAATCTGCAATCTTAAAACCTCTATCCACAAACATCAATTCTCATCACTGAGCCCACAACACTCAGTCCTCAATGTTCAATACTCAATCTTCAATCCACAATCCTCAATCGTCAATCTTCAATCCTCATTACTCAATCTTCAATCCTCTATCCTCAATCCTCAATCCTCAATCCTCATTCTTCAATGCTCAATACCCAATCCTCAATCTTCAATCCTCAATCCTCAATCCTCATTTCTCAATCCTCAATCCTCAGTCCTCAGTCCTTAAACCTCAGTCCTCAACCTTCAGACCTCATCCTCAATCCTCAATACTCTATCCTCAATCCTCAATATTCAATCCTCAATACTCAATCTTCAATCCTCAATCCTCAATCCTCAGTCCTCAAACCTCAATTCTGAATCCTCAATCCTGAATCCTCAATCTTCCGCCCTCAGTCCTCAACAATCAGTTGTCAATCCTCAATCCTCAATAGAATATCTTCAATTCACAGTTTTCAATACCCAATACTCAATCTGAAATCTTTAAATCTCTATCCACAAGCTCCAATTCTCATCAGTCAACCCTCAACGCTCAGTCCCCAATCCTCTATCTTCAATCCTCAATCCACAATCCTCAATCCTCAATCCTCAACCTTCGATCCTGAATACTCAATCATCAATCCTCAATTCTCAATCCTCAATGCTCAATCCTCAACCCTCAATCGTCAGTCTTCAAACCTCAATACTCAATCTTCAATTCTCAATCCTCAATCCTCAATCCTCAATCCTCATCCTTCAATCCTCAATACCCAATGCTCAATCTTCAACACTTAATCCTCAATCCTCAATTCTCAATCCTCAATTCTCAGTCCTCAGTCCTCAAACCTCAATACTCAACCCTCAGACCTCATCCTCAATCCTCAATCCTCAATCCTCAATCCTCAATCTTCAATCCTCAATTCTCAATCCTCAATCCTCAGTCCTCAGTCCTCAAACCTCAATCCTCAACCCTCAGCCCTCATCCTCAATCCTCAATCCTCAATTTTCAATCCTCAATCTTCAATCCTCAATACTCTACGTTCAATCCTCAATCCTCAATCCTCAGACCTCAAACCTCAATTCTGAATCCTCAAACCTGAATCCTCAATCTTCGGCCCTCAGTCCTCAACAATCAGGTGACAATCCTCAATCCTCAATAGAATATCCTCAATTCACAGTTTTCAATACACAATACTCAATCTGCAAACTTCAAATCTCTATCCACAAACATCAATTCTCATCACTCAACCCTCAACACTCAGTCCTCAATGTTCAACCCTCAATCCACAATTCTCAATCTTCAATCCTCGATACTCAATCTCTAATCCTCAATCCTCAATCCTCAATCTTCAATCCTCAGTCCTCAATACTCAATCCTCAATCCTCAATCCTCAATCCTCAATCATCAATCCTCAATCTTCAATCCTCAACACTCAATCTTTAGTCATCAATCCTCAATCCTCAATCTTCAATCCTCAATCCTCAATCCTGAATCCTCAATCCTCAATCCTCAATCCTCAATCCTCAATCCTCTATCCTAGACCTTCAATCCTCAATACTCAATCTTCAATCCTCGATCCTCAATCCTAAATCCTCAGTCCTCATTCTTCAATCCTCAATACCCAATCCTCAATCTTCAATCCTCAATCCTCAATCCTCTATTCTCAATCCTCAATCCTCATTCTTCAGACCTCAAACATAAATACTCAACCCTCAGTCCTCGTCCTCAATCCACAACCCTCAATCCTCTATCCTCAATCTTCAATCATCAATATTCAATCTTCAATCCTCAACCCTCAATCCTCGATCCTCAATCCTCAATCCTCAATGTTCAATCCTCAATACCCAATCCTCAATATTCAATCCTCAATCCTCAATCCTCAATCCTCAATTCTCAATCCTCAATCGTCAGCCCTCAGTCCTCAAACCTCAACCCTCGACCCTCAGCCCTCATCGTCAATTCTCAATCCTCAATCCTCAATCCTCAATCTTCAATCCTCAATACTCAATCTTCAATCCACAATCCTAAATCTTCAATCCTCAATACTCAATCTTCAATCCTCAATCCTCCATCCTCAATACTCAATCCTCAATCCTCAGTCCTCAGTCCTTAAACCTCAATCCTCAACCCTCAGACCTCATCCTCAATCCTCAATCCTCATTCTTCAATCCTCAGACCTCAATACTCAATCCTCAATCCTCAATCCTCAATCCTCAATCCTCAATCCTCAATCATCAATCCTCAACCTTCAATACTCAATCGTCAATCCTCAATCCTCAATCCTCAATACTCAATCCTCAATCATCAATCCTCAATCTTCAATCCTCAACACTCAATCTTTAATCATGAATCCTCAATCCTCAATCTTCAATCCTCAATCCTCAATCCTGAATCCTCAATCCTCAATCCTCAATCCTCAATCCTCAATCCTCTATCCTAGATCTTCAATCCTCAATACTCAATCTTCAATCCTCGATCCTCAATCCTAAATCCTCAGTCCTCATTCTTCAATCCTCAATACCCAATCCTCAATCTTCAATCCTCAATCCTCAATCCTCTATTCTCAATCCTCAATGCTCATTCTTCAGACCTCAAACATCAATACTCAACCCTCAGTCCTCGTCCTCAATCCACAACCCTCAATCCTCAATCCTCAATCTTCAATCATCAATATTCAATCTTCAATCCTCAACCCTCAATCCTCGATCCTCAATCCTCAATCCTCAATGTTCAATCCTCAATACCCAATCCTCAATATTCAATCCTCAATCCTCAATCCTCAATCCTCAATTCTCAATCCTCAATCCTCAGTCCTGAGGCCTCAAACCTCAACCCTCAACCCTCAGCCCTCATCTTCAATTCTCAATCCTCAATCCTCAATACTCAACCTTCAATTCTCAATCCTCAATCCTCAATCTTCAATCCTCAATACTCAATCTTCAATCCTCAATCCTCAGTCCTCAAACCTCAATTCTGAATCCTCACTTCTGAATCCTCAATCTTCAGCCCTCAGTCCTCGACAATCAATTGTCAATCCTCAATCCTCAATAGAATATCCTCAATTCACAGTTTTCAATACTCGATACTCAATCTGCAATCTTCAAATCTCTATCCACAAACATTAATTCTCATCATTCAACCCTCAACCCTCAGACCCAATCCTGAATCTTCCATCCTCAATCCTCAATCCTCAATACTCAATCCTCAACCTTCAATCCTCAATAATCAATCTTCAATCCTCAATCCTCAATCCTCAATCCTCAATCCTCAATCCTCAATCCTCAATCCTCGGTCCTCAATCCTCAACCCTCAATCCTCAATACTCAATCTTCAATCCTCAATCCTCAATACTCAATCCTCAATCCTCATTCTTCAATCCTCAATACCCAATCCTCAATCTTCAATCCTCAATCCTCAATCCTCAATTCTCAATCCTCAATCCTCAGTCCTCAATCCTGAATCTTCAGTCCTCAATACTCAATCATCAATCCTCAATTCTCAATCCTCAATCCTCAACCCTCATTCCTCAATCGTCAGTCTTCAATCCTGAATACTCAATCTTCAATCTTCAATCCTGAATCCTCAATCCTCAATCCTCAATCTTCAATCCTCAATACCCAATCCTCAATCTTCAATCCTCAATCCTGAATCCTCAATCCTCAATCCTCATTCTTCAATCCTCAATACACAATCCTCAATCTTCAATCATCAATCCTCAATCCTCAATTCTCTATACTCAATCCTCAGACCTCAGTCCTCAAACCTCAATCCTCAACCCTCAGCCCTCATCCTCAATACTGAATCCTCAACCTCAATCCTCAATCTTCAATCATCAATACTCAATCTTCAATCCTCAATCCTCAGTCCTCAAACCTCAATTCTGAATCCTCAATCCTGAATCATCAATCTTCAGCCCTCAGACCTCAACAATCAGTTGTCAATCCTCAACCCTCAATAGAATATCCTCAATTCACAGTTTTCAATACTCGATACTCAATCTGCAATCTTCAAATCTCTATCCACAAACATCAATTCTCATCACTCTACTATCAACACTCAGTCCACAATGTCCAATCCTCAATCCTCAACTCTCAATCTTCAATCCTCAATACTGAATCTTCAATCCTCAATCCTCAATCCTCAATCCTCAATCCTCAGTCCCCAATCCTCAATCCTCAATCCTCAATCCTCATTCCTCAATCCTCAATACCCAATCCTCAATCTTCAATCCTCAATCCTCAATCCTCAATTCTCAATCCTCAATCCTCAGTCCTCAGACCTCAAACCTCAATCCTCAACCCTCGGCCCTCATCGTCAATCCTCAAACCTCAATCCTCAACCCTCAATCGTCAATCCTCAATCCTCAATCTTCAATCCTCAACACTTTATCTTCAATCCTCAATCCTCAATCCTCAATCCTCAATATTCAATCCTCAATACCCAATTTTCAATACTCAATCCGCAATCATCATACCTCTATCCTCAATCCTCAGACATTAATCCTCAATCTTCAATACTCAATGGTCAATCCTCAGTCCTCAATGCTCAATCGTCAATCCTCAGTCCTCAATCCTCAATCCTCATCCTTCAATCCTCAATACCCAATGCTCAATCTTCAACACTTAATCCTCAATCCTCAATTCTCAATCCTCAATGCTCAGTCCTCAGTCCTCAAACCTCAATACTCAACCCTCAGACCTCATCCTCAATCCTCAATCCTCAATCCTCAATCCTCAATCTTCAATCCTCAATTCTCAATCCTCAATCCTCAGTCCTCAGTCCTCAAACCTCAATCCTCAACCCTCAGCCCTCATCCTCAATCCTCAATCCTCAATTTTCAATCCTCAATCTTCAATCCTCAATACTCTACGTTCAATCCTCAATCCTCAATCCTCAGACCTCAAACCTCAATTCTGAATCCTCAAACCTGAATCCTCAATCTTCGGCCCTCAGTCCTCAACAATCAGGTGACAATCCTCAATCCTCAATAGAATATCCTCAATTCACAGTTTTCAATACACAATACTCAATCTGCAAACTTCAAATCTCTATCCACAAACATCAATTCTCATCACTCAACCCTCAACACTCAGTCCTCAATGTTCAACCCTCAATCCACAATTCTCAATCTTCAATCCTCGATACTCAATCTCTAATCCTCAATCCTCAATCCTCAATCTTCAATCCTCAGTCCTCAATACTCAATCCTCAATCCTGAATCCTCAATCCTCAATCCTCATTCTTCAATCCTCAACCCTCGACCCTCAGCCCTCATCGTCAATTCTCAATCCTCAATCCTCAATCCTCAATCTTCAATCCTCAATACTCAATCTTCAATCCACAATCCTCAATCCTCAATCCTCAATCCTCAATCATCAATCCTCAATCTTCAATCCTCAACACTCAATCTTTAGTCATCAATCCTCAATCCTCAATCTTCAATCCTCAACCCTCAATCCTCGATCCTCAATCCTCAATCCTCAATGTTCAATCCTCAATACCCAATCCTCAATATTCAATCCTCAATCCTCAATCCTCAATCCTCAATTCTCAATCCTCAATCCTCAGTCCTGAGGCCTCAAACCTCAACCCTCAACCCTCAGCCCTCATCGTCAATTCTCAATCCTCAATCCTCAATACTCAACCTTCAATCCTCAATCCTCAATCCTCAATCTTCAATCCTCAATACTCAATCTTCAATCCTCAATCCTCAGTCCTCAAACCTCAATTCTGAATCCTCACTTCTGAATCCTCAATCTTCAGCCCTCAGTCCTCGACAATCAATTGTCAATCCTCAATCCTCAATAGAATATCCTCAATTCACAGTTTTCAATACTCGATACTCAATCTGCAATCTTCAAATCTCTATCCACAAACATCAATTCTCATCACTCTACTATCAACACTCAGTCCACAATGTCCAATCCTCAATCCTCAACTCTCAATCTTCAATCTTCAATCCTGAATCCTCAATCCTCAATCCTCAATCCTCAATCTTCAATCCTCAATACCCAATCCTCAATCTTCAATCCTCAATCCTGAATCCTCAATCCTCAATCCTCATTCTTCAATCCTCAATACCCAATCCTCAATCTTCAATCATCAATCCTCAATCCTCAATTCTCTATACTCAATCCTCAGACCTCAGTCCTCAAACCTCAATCCTCAACCCTCAGCCCTCATCCTCAATACTGAATCCTCAACCTCAATCCTCAATCTTCAATCATCAATACTCAATCTTCAATCCTCAATCCTCAGTCCTCAAACCTCAATTCTGAATCCTCAATCCTGAATCATCAATCTTCAGCCCTCAGACCTCAACAATCAGTTGTCAATCCTCAACCCTCAATAGAATATCCTCAATTCACAGTTTTCAATACTCGATACTCAATCTGCAATCTTCAAATCTCTATCCACAAACATCAATTCTCATCACTCTACTATCAACACTCAGTCCACAATGTCCAATCCTCAATCCTCAACTCTCAATCTTCAATCCTCAATACTGAATCTTCAATCCTCAATCCTCAATCCTCAATCCTCAATCCTCAGTCCCCAATCCTCAATCCTCAATCCTCAATCCTCATTCCTCAATCCTCAATACCCAATCCTCAATCTTCAACCCTCAATCCTCAATCCTCAATTCTCAATCCTCAATCCTCAGTCCTCAGACCTCAAACCTCAATCCTCAACCCTCAGCCCTCATCGTCAATCCTCAAACCTCAATCCTCAACCCTCAATCGTCAATCCTCAATCCTCAATCTTCAATCCTCAACACTTTATCTTCAATCCTCAATCCTCAATCCTCAATCCTCAATATTCAATCCTCAATACCCAATTTTCAATACTCAATCCGCAATCATCATACCTCTATCCTCAATCCTCAGACATTAATCCTCAATCTTCAATACTCAATGGTCAATCCTCAGTCCTCAATGCTCAATCGTCAATCCTCAGTCCTCAATCCTCAATCCTCTGTCCTCAGTCCTCAAACCTCAATCCTCAACCCTCAGCCCTCATCCTCAATCCTCAATCCTTATTCCTCAGTCCTCATCCTTCAATCCTCAATACTCAATTTTCAGTCCTCAATCCTCAATCCTCAATCCTCGATCCTCAATCCTAAATCCTCAATCATCAATCCTCAATCTTCAATACTCAATCCTCAATCCTCAATCCTGAATCCTCAATACTAAACCATCAATCCTCAATTCTCAATACTCAATAGAACATCCTGAATTCTCAGGATTCAATACTCAAACCTCAAACCTCGAACCTCAGCCATCATCCTCAATCCTCAATCCTCAATCGCCATTCCTCAACCTTCAATCCTCAACACTCAACTTTCAACCCTCTATCCCCAATCCTCAATCGTCAATCCGCAATCCTCAATCCTCAGTCATCAATCCTCAACCTTCAATACTCAATCCTCAATCCTCAATCCTCAATCCTCAATCCTCAATCCTCATTCCTCAAACCTCAATCCTCAAACCTCAGTCCTCATCCTCAATTCTCAATCCTCAATCCTCAATCCTCAAACCACAATCCTCAACCGTCAGTCCTCGTCCTCAATCCTCAACCCTCAATCCTCAATCCTCAATCTTCAATCATCAATACTCATTCTTCAATCCTCAATCCTCAATCCTCAATCCTCATTCCTCAAACATCAATCCTCCACCCTCAGTCGTTATCCTCAATCCTCAATCCTGAATCCTCAATCCTCAATCCTCAATCTTCAATCCTCAATCCTCAATCCTCAATCCTCAATCCTCATTCTTCAATCCTCAATACCCAATCCTCAATCTTCAATCCTCAATCCTCAATCCTCAATTCTCTATACTCAATCCTCAGGCCTCAGTCCTCAAACCTCAATCCTCAACCCTCAGCCCTCATCCTCAATCCTGAATCCTCAACCTCAATCCTCAATCTTCAATCATCAATACTCAATCTTCAATCCTCAATCCTCAGTCCTCAAACTTCAATTCTGAATCCTCAATCCTGAATCATCAATCTTCAGCCCTCAGACCTCAACAATCAGTTGTCAATCCTCAATCCTCAATAGAATATCCTCAATTCACAGTTTTCAATACTCAATACTCAATCTGCAATCTTCAAATCTCTATCCACAAACATCAATTCTCATCATTCAACTATCAACACTCAGTCCTCAATGTTCAATCCTCAATCCTCAACTCTCAATCTTCAATCCTCAATACTGAATCTTCAATCCTCAATCCTCAATCCTCAATCCTCAATCCTCAGTCCCCAATCCTCAATCCTCAATCCTCAATCTTCATTCGTCAATCCTCAATACCCAATCCTCAATTTTCAATCCTCAACACTCAATCTTCAATCCTCAATCCTCAATCCTCAATCCTCAATCCTCATTCTTCAATCCTCAATACCCAATCCTCAATCTTCAATCCTCAATCCTCAATCCTCAATCCTAATTCCTCAATCCTCATTCTTCAATCCTCAATACTCAATCTTCAATCCTCATTCCTCAATCCTCAATCCTCAATCCTCAATCTTCAATCCTCAAACATCTATCCTCAATTCTCAATCCTCAATCCTCAGTCCTCAGACGTCGAACATCCATCCCCGACCCTTAGCACTCATCCTCAATCCTCATCCCTCAATCCTCAATCCTCAAACCTCAATCCTCAATATTCAATCATCAATACTCAATCTTCAATCCTCAATCCTCAATCCTCAATCCTCAAACCTCAATCCTCAATCCTCAATATTCAATCATCAATACTAAATCTTCAACCCTCAATCTTCAACCCTCAATACTCAATCTTCAATCCTCAATCCTCAATCCTCAATCCTCAATCCTCAATCCTCAATATTCAATCCTCAATACTCAATCTTCAATCCTCAATCCTCAATCCTCTTATATTCAATCCTCAATACTCAATCTTCAATCATCAATACTCAATCTTCAACCCTCAAACTTCAATCCTCAATACTCAATCCTCAATCCTCAATCCGCAATATTCAATCCGCAATATTCAATCTTCAATACTCAATCTTCAATCAGCAATCCTCAATCTTCAATACTCAATCGTCAATCCTTAGTCCTCAATCCTCAATCCTCAATCCTCGTTCCTCAAACCTCAATCCTCAACCCTCAGTCTTCATCCTCAATCCTCAAACCTCAATCCTCAATCCTCAATAATCAATTATCAATCCTCAAACCTCAATCCTTAATCCTCACTCGTCAATCCTAAATACCCAATCCTTAATCTTCAATCCTCAATCCTCAATCCTCAATCCTCAATCCTCATTCCTCAATCCTCAACCCTCAATTCTCAATCATCAATCCTCAATCCTCAATCCACAATCCTCAACCTTGAATACTCAATAATCAATCTCCAATCCTAGATCCTCAATCCTCAATCCTCAATCCTCAATCCTCAATCCTCATTCTTCAATCCTCAATACCCAATCCTCAATCTTCAATCCTCAATCCTCAATACTCAATTCTCAATCCTCAATCCTTAATCCTCAGACCTCAAACGTCAATATTCAACCCTCAGTCCTCGTCCTCAATACACAACCCTCAATCCTCAGTCCTCAATATTCAATCATCAATATTCAATCTTCAATCCTCAATCCTCAATCCTCAATCCTCAATCCTCAATCCTCAATCTTCAACCCTGAATCCTCAATCCTCAATACTCAATCCTCAATCTTCAATCCTCACTACTCAATCTTCAATCCTCAATCCTCAATCCTCAATCCTCAACATTCAATCATCAATACTAAATCTTCAATCCTCAATCCTCAATCCTCAATTCTCAATCCTCAATCCTCAATCCTCAATCCTCAATCCTCAATCCTCAATCCACAATCCTCAACCTTGTATACTCAATAATCAATCTCCAATCCTAGATCCTCAATCCTCAATCCTCAATCCTCAATCCTCAATCTTCAACCCTGAATCCACAATCCTCAATACTCAATCCTCAATCTTCAATCCTCAATACTCAATCTTCAATCCTCAATCCTCAATCGTCAATCCTCAATCCGCAATCTTCAATCCTCAACACTCAATCTTCAATCCTCAATCCTCAATCCTCAGTCCTCAATCCTCATTCTTCAATCCTCAATACCCAATCCTCAATCTTCAATTCTCAATCCTCAATCCTCAATCCTAATTCCTCAATCCTCATTCTTCAATCCTCAATACCCAATCCTCAATTTCAATCCTCAATCCTCAATCCTCATTTCTCAATCCTCAATCCTCAACCCTCAGCCCTCATCCTCCATCCTGAGTACTCAATCCTCTATCCTCAATCTTCAATACTCAATGCTCAATCTTCAATCCTCATTCCACAATCCTCAAACCTCAATCCTCAATCTTCAATCCTCAATACTCAATCTGCAATCCTCAATCCTCAAACCTCTATCCTCAATCCTCATTCCTCAATCCTCAATACCCAATCCTCAATCCTCAATCCTCAATCCTCAATCCTCAATATTCAATCATCAATACTCAATCTTCACTCCTCAATCTTCAATCCTCAATACTCAATCTTCAATCCTCAATCCTCAATCCTCAATCCTCAAACCTCAATCCTCAATCCTCAATATTCAATCATCAATACTCAATCTTCAATCCTCAATTCTCAAACCTCAATCCTCAATCCTCATACTTCAATCCTAAATACTCAATCCTCAATCTTCAATCCTCAATCCTCAATCCTCAATTCTCAATCCTCAATCCTTAATCCCCGGACCTCAAACATCAATATTCAGCCCTGAGTCCTCGCCCACAATCCACAACCCTCAATCAGCTGTCCTCAATATTCAATCATCAATATTCAATCTTCAATCCTCAATCCTCAATCCTCAATCCTCAATCCTCAATCCTCAATCTTCAACCCTGAATCCTCAATCCTCAATACTCAATCCTCAATCTTCAATCCTCAATACTCAATCTTCAATCCTCAATCCTCAATCCTCAATCCTCAATCCACAATCATCAATCCTCAACACTCAATCTTCAATACTCAATCCTCAATCCTCAATCCTCAATCCTCATTCTTCAATCCTCAATACCCAATCCTCAATCTTCAATCCTCAATCCTCAATCCTCAATCCTAATTCCTCAATCCTCATTCTTCAATCCTCAATACCCAATCCTCAATTTCAATCCTCAATCCTCAATCCTCATTTCTCAATCCTCAATCCTCAACCCTCAGCCCTCATCCTCCATCCTCAGTACTCAATACTCTATCCTCAATCTTCAATCCTCAATACTCAATCTTCAATCCTCATTCCTCAATCCTCAATCCTCAATCCTCAATCTTCAATCCTCAATACTCAATCTGCAATCCTCAATCCTCAAACCTCAATCCTCAATCCTCATTCCTCAATCCTCAATACCCAATCCTCAGTCCTCAATCCTCAATCCTCAATCCTCAATCCTCAATACTCAATCTTCAACCCTGAATACTCAATCTTCAATCCTCATTCCTCAATCCTGAATCCTCAATCCTCAATCTTCAATCCTCAATACTCAATCTGCAATCCTCAATCCTCAATCCTCAATCCTCAATCCTCAGGCATCAATACTCAATCTTCAATGCTCAATCCTCAATCCTCAATCCTGAATACTCATTCCCCAACCCTCAGTCCTCATTCCTCAAACCTCAATCCTCAACCCTCAGTCCTCATACTCAATTCTCAATTCTCAATCCTCAATCCTCAATCCTCAATCTTCAATCCTCAATAATCAATCTCCAATCCTCAATCCTCAATCCTCGATCCTCAATCCTCAGGCATCAATACTCAATCTTCAATACTCAATCCTCAATCCTCAATCCTCAATCCTCAATCCTCAATCCTCAATCCTCAATCCTCAATCCTCAATCCTCAATCCACAGTCCTCAAGCTTCTATACTCAATAATCAATCTCCAATCCTAGATCGTCAATCCTCAATCCTCAATCCTCAATCTTCAACCCTGAATCCTCAATCATCAATACTCAATCCTCAATCTTCAATCCTCAATACTCAATCTTCAATCTTCAATCCTCAATCCTCTATCCTCAATCTTCAATCCTCAATACTCAATCTTCAATCCTCATTCCTCAATCCTCAATCCTCAATCCTCAATCTTCAATCCTCAATACTCAATCTTCAATCCTCATTCCTCAATCCTGAATCCTCAATCCTCAATCTTCAATCCTCAATACTCAATCTGCAATCCTCAATCCTCAATCCTCAATCCTCAATCCTCAGGCATCAATACTCAATCTTCAATGCTCAGTCCTCAATCCTCAATCCTGAATACTCATTCCCCAACCCTCAGTCCTCATTCCTCAAACCTCAATCCTCAACCCTCAGTCCTCATACCCAATTCTCAATTCTCAATCCTCAATCCTCAATCCTCAATCTTCAATCCTCAATAATCAATCTCCAATCCTCAATCCTCAATCCTCGATCCTCAATCCTCAGGCATCAATACTCAATCTTCAATACTCAATCCTCAATCCTCAATCCTCAATCCTCAATCCTCAATCCTCAATCCTCAATCCTCAATCCTCAATCCTCAATCCTGAATCCTCAATCCTCAATGTTCAATCCACAATCCTCAACCTTCAATACTCAATAATCAATCTCCAATCCTAGATCCTCAATCCTCAATCCTCAATCCTCATTCCTCAATCCTCAATACCCAATCCTCAATCTTCAATCCTCAAACATCAATCCTCAATTCTCAATCCTCAATCCTCAGTCCTCAGTCGTCGAATCTCAATCCCCGATGCTTAGCACGCATCCTCAATCCTCAGTCCTCAATCCTCAATCCTCAAACCTAAATCCTCTACCGTCAGTCCTCGTCCTCAATCCTCAAACCTCAATCCCCAATCCTCAATATTCAATCAGCAATACTCAATCTTCAATCCTCAATCCTCAATCCTCAATCCTCAATCCTCAATCCTCAATCCTCAATATTCGATCATCAATACTCAATCTTCAACCCTCAATCTTCAATCCTCAATACTCAATCTTCCATCCTCAATCCTCAATCCTCAATCCTCAATCCTCATTCTTCAATCCTCAATACCCAATCCTCAATCTTCAATCATCAATCCTCAATCCTCAATTCTCTATACTCAATCCTCAGACCTCAGTCCTCAAACCTCAATCCTCAACCCTCAGCCCTCATCCTCAATACTGAATCCTCAACCTCAATCCTCAATCTTCAATCATCAATACTCAATCTTCAATCCTCAATCTTCAGTCCTCAAACCTCAATTCTGAATCCTCAATCCTGAATCATCAATCTTCAGCCCTCAGACCTCAACAATCAGTTGTCAATCCTCAACCCTCAATAGAATATCCTCAATTCACAGTTTTCAATACTCGATACTCAATCTGCAATCTTCAAATCTCTATCCACAAACATCAATTCTCATCACTCTACTATCAACACTCAGTCCACAATGTCCAATCCTCAATCCTCAACTCTCAATCTTCAATCCTCAATACTGAATCTTCAATCCTCAATCCTCAATCCTCAATCCTCAATCCTCAGTCCCCAATCCTCAATCCTCAATCCTCAATCCTCATTCCTCAATCCTCAATACCCAATCCTCAATCTTCAACCCTCAATCCTCAATCCTCAATTCTCAATCCTCAATCCTCAGTCCTCAGACCTCAAACCTCAATCCTCAACCCTCAGCCCTCATCGTCAATCCTCAAACCTCAATCCTCAACCCTCAATCGTCAATCCTCAATCCTCAATCTTCAATCCTCAACACTTTATCTTCAATCCTCAATCCTCAATCCTCAATCCTCAATATTCAATCCTCAATACCCAATTTTCAATACTCAATCCGCAATCATCATACCTCTATCCTCAATCCTCAGACATTAATCCTCAATCTTCAATACTCAATGGTCAATCCTCAGTCCTCAATGCTCAATCGTCAATCCTCAGTCCTCAATCCTCAATCCTCTGTCCTCAGTCCTCAAACCTCAATCCTCAACCCTCAGCCCTCATCCTCAATCCTCAATCCTTATTCCTCAGTCCTCATCCTTCAATCCTCAATACTCAATTTTCAGTCCTCAATCCTCAATCCTCAATCCTCGATCCTCAATCCTAAATCCTCAATCATCAATCCTCAATCTTCAATACTCAATCCTCAATCCTCAATCCTGAATCCTCAATACTAAACCATCAATCCTCAATTCTCAATACTCAATAGAACATCCTGAATTCTCAGGATTCAATACTCAAACCTCAAACCTCGAACCTCAGCCATCATCCTCAATCCTCAATCCTCAATCGCCATTCCTCAACCTTCAATCCTCAACACTCAACTTTCAACCCTCTATCCCCAATCCTCAATCGTCAATCCGCAATCCTCAATCCTCAGTCATCAATCCTCAACCTTCAATACTCAATCCTCAATCCTCAATCCTCAATCCTCAATCCTCAATCCTCATTCCTCAAACCTCAATCCTCAAACCTCAGTCCTCATCCTCAATTCTCAATCCTCAATCCTCAATCCTCAAACCACAATCCTCAACCGTCAGTCCTCGTCCTCAATCCTCAACCCTCAATCCTCAATCCTCAATCTTCAATCATCAATACTCATTCTTCAATCCTCAATCCTCAATCCTCAATCCTCATTCCTCAAACATCAATCCTCCACCCTCAGTCGTTATCCTCAATCCTCAATCCTGAATCCTCAATCCTCAATCCTCAATCTTCAATCCTCAATCCTCAATCCTCAATCCTCAATCCTCATTCTTCAATCCTCAATACCCAATCCTCAATCTTCAATCCTCAATCCTCAATCCTCAATTCTCTATACTCAATCCTCAGGCCTCAGTCCTCAAACCTCAATCCTCAACCCTCAGCCCTCATCCTCAATCCTGAATCCTCAACCTCAATCCTCAATCTTCAATCATCAATACTCAATCTTCAATCCTCAATCCTCAGTCCTCAAACTTCAATTCTGAATCCTCAATCCTGAATCATCAATCTTCAGCCCTCAGACCTCAACAATCAGTTGTCAATCCTCAATCCTCAATAGAATATCCTCAATTCACAGTTTTCAATACTCAATACTCAATCTGCAATCTTCAAATCTCTATCCACAAACATCAATTCTCATCATTCAACTATCAACACTCAGTCCTCAATGTTCAATCCTCAATCCTCAACTCTCAATCTTCAATCCTCAATACTGAATCTTCAATCCTCAATCCTCAATCCTCAATCCTCAATCCTCAGTCCCCAATCCTCAATCCTCAATCCTCAATCTTCATTCGTCAATCCTCAATACCCAATCCTCAATTTTCAATCCTCAACACTCAATCTTCAATCCTCAATCCTCAATCCTCAATCCTCAATCCTCATTCTTCAATCCTCAATACCCAATCCTCAATCTTCAATCCTCAATCCTCAATCCTCAATCCTAATTCCTCAATCCTCATTCTTCAATCCTCAATACTCAATCTTCAATCCTCATTCCTCAATCCTCAATCCTCAATCCTCAATCTTCAATCCTCAAACATCTATCCTCAATTCTCAATCCTCAATCCTCAGTCCTCAGACGTCGAACATCCATCCCCGACCCTTAGCACTCATCCTCAATCCTCATCCCTCAATCCTCAATCCTCAAACCTCAATCCTCAATATTCAATCATCAATACTCAATCTTCAATCCTCAATCCTCAATCCTCAATCCTCAAACCTCAATCCTCAATCCTCAATATTCAATCATCAATACTAAATCTTCAACCCTCAATCTTCAACCCTCAATACTCAATCTTCAATCCTCAATCCTCAATCCTCAATCCTCAATCCTCAATCCTCAATATTCAATCCTCAATACTCAATCTTCAATCCTCAATCCTCAATCCTCTTATATTCAATCCTCAATACTCAATCTTCAATCATCAATACTCAATCTTCAACCCTCAATCTTCAATCCTCAATACTCAATCCTCAATCCTCAATCCGCAATATTCAATCCGCAATATTCAATCTTCAATACTCAATCTTCAATCAGCAATCCTCAATCTTCAATACTCAATCGTCAATCCTTAGTCCTCAATCCTCAATCCTCAATCCTCGTTCCTCAAACCTCAATCCTCAACCCTCAGTCTTCATCCTCAATCCTCAAACCTCAATCCTCAATCCTCAATAATCAATTATCAATCCTCAAACCTCAATCCTTAATCCTCACTCGTCAATCCTAAATACCCAATCCTTAATCTTCAATCCTCAATCCTCAATCCTCAATCCTCAATCCTCATTCCTCAATCCTCAACCCTCAATTCTCAATCATCAATCCTCAATCCTCAATCCACAATCCTCAACCTTGAATACTCAATAATCAATCTCCAATCCTAGATCCTCAATCCTCAATCCTCAATCCTCAATCCTCAATCCTCATTCTTCAATCCTCAATACCCAATCCTCAATCTTCAATCCTCAATCCTCAATACTCAATTCTCAATCCTCAATCCTTAATCCTCAGACCTCAAACGTCAATATTCAACCCTCAGTCCTCGTCCTCAATACACAACCCTCAATCCTCAATCCTCAATATTCAATCATCAATATTCAATCTTCAATCCTCAATCCTCAATCCTCAATCCTCAATCCTCAATCCTCAATCTTCAACCCTGAATCCTCAATCCTCAATACTCAATCCTCAATCTTCAATCCTCACTACTCAATCTTCAATCCTCAATCCTCAATCCTCAATCCTCAACATTCAATCATCAATACTAAATCTTCAATCCTCAATCCTCAATCCTCAATTCTCAATCCTCAATCCTCAATCCTCAATCCTCAATCCTCAATCCTCAATCCACAATCCTCAACCTTGTATACTCAATAATCAATCTCCAATCCTAGATCCTCAATCCTCAATCCTCAATCCTCAATCCTCAATCTTCAACCCTGAATCCACAATCCTCAATACCCAATCCTCAATCTTCAATCCTCAATACTCAATCTTCAATCCTCAATCCTCAATCGTCAATCCTCAATCCGCAATCTTCAATCCTCAACACTCAATCTTCAATCCTCAATCCTCAATCCTCAGTCCTCAATCCTCATTCTTCAATCCTCAATACCCAATCCTCAATCTTCAATTCTCAATCCTCAATCCTCAATCCTAATTCCTCAATCCTCATTCTTCAATCCTCAATACCCAATCCTCAATTTCAATCCTCAATCCTCAATCCTCATTTCTCAATCCTCAATCCTCAACCCTCAGCCCTCATCCTCCATCCTGAGTACTCAATCCTCTATCCTCAATCTTCAATACTCAATGCTCAATCTTCAATCCTCATTCCACAATCCTCAAACCTCAATCCTCAATCTTCAATCCTCAATACTCAATCTGCAATCCTCAATCCTCAAACCTCTATCCTCAATCCTCATTCCTCAATCCTCAATACCCAATCCTCAATCCTCAATCCTCAATCCTCAATCCTCAATATTCAATCATCAATACTCAATCTTCACTCCTCAATCTTCAATCCTCAATACTCAATCTTCAATCCTCAATCCTCAATCCTCAATCCTCAAACCTCAATCCTCAATCCTCAATATTCAATCATCAATACTCAATCTTCAATCCTCAATTCTCAAACCTCAATCCTCAATCCTCATACTTCAATCCTAAATACTCAATCCTCAATCTTCAATCCTCAATCCTCAATCCTCAATTCTCAATCCTCAATCCTTAATCCCCGGACCTCAAACATCAATATTCAGCCCTGAGTCCTCGCCCACAATCCACAACCCTCAATCAGCTGTCCTCAATATTCAATCATCAATATTCAATCTTCAATCCTCAATCCTCAATCCTCAATCCTCAATCCTCAATCCTCAATCTTCAACCCTGAATCCTCAATCCTCAATACTCAATCCTCAATCTTCAATCCTCAATACTCAATCTTCAATCCTCAATCCTCAATCCTCAATCCTCAATCCACAATCATCAATCCTCAACACTCGATCTTCAATACTCAATCCTCAATCCTCAATCCTCAATCCTCATTCTTCAATCCTCATTACCCAATCCTCAATCTTCAATCCTCAATCCTCAATCCTCAATCCTAATTCCTCAATCCTCATTCTTCAATCCTCAATACCCAATCCTCAATTTCAATCCTCAATCCTCAATCCTCATTTCTCAATCCTCAATCCTCAACCCTCAGCCCTCATCCTCCATCCTCAGTACTCAATACTCTATCCTCAATCTTCAATCCTCAATACTCAATCTTCAATCCTCATTCCTCAATCCTCAATCCTCAATCCTCAATCTTCAATCCTCAATACTCAATCTGCAATCCTCAATCCTCAAACCTCAATCCTCAATCCTCATTCCTCAATCCTCAATACCCAATCCTCAGTCCTCAATCCTCAATCCTCAATCCTCAATCCTCAATACTCAATCTTCAACCCTGAATAATCAATCTTCAATCCTCATTCCTCAATCCTGAATCCTCAATCCTCAATCTTCAATCCTCAATACTCAATCTGCAATCCTCAATCCTCAATCCTCAATCCTCAATCCTCAGGCATCAATACTCAATCTTCAATGCTCAATCCTCAATCCTCAATCCTGAATACTCATTCCCCAACCCTCAGTCCTCATTCCTCAAACCTCAATCCTCAACCCTCAGTCCTCATACTCAATTCTCAATTCTCAATCCTCAATCCTCAATCCTCAATCTTCAATCCTCAATAATCAATCTCCAATCCTCAATCCTCAATCCTCGATCCTCAATCCTCAGGCATCAATACTCAATCTTCAATACTCAATCCTCAATCCTCAATCCTCAATCCTCAATCCTCAATCCTCAATCCTCAATCCTCAATCCTCAATCCTCAATCCACAATCCTCAAGCTTCTATACTCAATAATCAATCTCCAATCCTCAATACTCAATCTTCAATCTTCAATCCTCAATCCTCTATCCTCAATCTTCAATCCTCAATACTCAATCTTCAATCCTCATTCCTCAATCCTCAATCCTCAATCCTCAATCTTCAATCCTCAATACTCAATCTTCAATCCTCATTCCTCAATCCTGAATCCTCAATCCTCAATCTTCAATCCTCAATACTCAATCTGCAATCCTCAATCCTCAATCCTCAATCCTCAATCCTCAGGCATCAATACTCAATCTTCAATGCTCAATCCTCAATCCTCAATCCTGAATACTCATTCCCCAACCCTCAGTCCTCATTCCTCAAACCTCAATCCTCAACCCTCAGTCCTCATACTCAATTCTCAATTCTCAATCCTCAATCCTCAATCCTCAATCTTCAATCCTCAATAATCAATCTCCAATCCTCAATCCTCAATCCTCGATCCTCAATCCTCAGGCATCAATACTCAATCTTCAATACTCAATCCTCAATCCTCAATCCTCAATCCTCAATCCTCAATCCTCAATCCTCAATCCTCAATCCTCAATCCTCAATCCTGAATCCTCAATCCTCAATGTTCAATCCACAATCCTCAACCTTCAATACTCAATAATCAATCTCCAATCCTAGATCCTCAATCCTCAATCCTCAATCCTCATTCCTCAATCCTCAATACCCAATCCTCAATCTTCAATCCTCAAACATCAATCCTCAATTCTCAATCCTCAATCCTCAGTCCTCAGTCGTCGAATCTCAATCCCCGATGCTTAGCACGCATCCTCAATCCTCAGTCCTCAATCCTCAATCCTCAAACCTAAATCCTCTACCGTCAGTCCTCGTCCTCAATCCTCAAACCTCAATCCCCAATCCTCAATATTCAATCAGCAATACTCAATCTTCAATCCTCAATCCTCAATCCTCAATCCTCAATCCTCAATCCTCAATCCTCAATATTCGATCATCAATACTCAATCTTCAACCCTCAATCTTCAATCCTCAATACTCAATCTTCCATCCTCAATCCTCAATCCTCAACCCTCAGCCCTCATCCTCCATCCTCAGTACTCAATCCTCTATCCTCAATCTTCAATCCTCAATACCCAATCCTCAATCTTCAATCCTCAATCCTCAATCCTCAACCCTCATTCTTCAATCCGCAATACCCAATCCTCAATTTCAATCCTCAATCCTCAATCCTCAATTCTCAATCCTCAATCCTTAATACTCAGACCTCAAACATCAATATTCAACCCTCAGCCCTCGTCCTCAATCCACAACCCTCAATCCTCAGTCCTCAATATTCAATCATCAATATTCAATCTTCAATACTCAATCCTCAATCCTCAATCCTCGATCCTCAATCCTCAATTTTCAACCCTGAATCCTCAATCCTCAATACTCAATCCTCAATCTTCAATCCTCAATACCCAATCTTCAATCCTCAATCCTCAATCCTCAATCCTCAATCCTCAATCTTCAATCCTCAACACTAATCTTCAATTCTCAATCCCCAATCCTCAGTCCTCAATCCTCATTCTTCAATCCTCAATACCCAATCCTCAATCTTCAATCCTCAATCCTCAACCCTCAATCCTAATTCCTCAATCCTCATTCTTCAATCCTCAATACCCAATCCTCAATTTCAATCCTCAATCCGCAATCCTCATTTCTCAATCCTCAATCTTCAACCCTCAGCCCTCATCCTCCATCCTCAGTACTCAATCCTCTATCCTCAATCTTCAATCCTCAATACTCAATCTTCGATCCTCATTCCTCAATCCTCAATCCTCAATCCTCAATCTTCAATCGCCAATACTCAATCTGCAATCCCCAATACTCAAACCTCAATCCTCAATCCTCATTACTCAATCCTCAATACCCAATCCTCAATCCTCAATCCTCAATCCTCAATCCTCAATATTCAATCATCAATACTCAATCTTGAATACTCAATCTTCAATCCTCAATACTCAGCCTTCAATCCTCAATCCTCAATCCTCAATCCTCAATCCTCAATCCTCAGGCATCAATACTCAATCTACAATATTCAATCCACAATCCTCAATCCTCAATCCTCAGGCATCAATACTCAATCTACAATATTCAATCCACAATCCTTAATCCTCAATCCACAATCCTCAACCTTCAATACTCAATACTCAATCTTCAATCCTCAATCCTCAATCCTCAATCCTCAATCCTCAATCCTCAATCCTCAATATTCAATCCTCAATACTCAATCTTCAATCATCAATCCTCAATCCTCAATCCTCAATCCTCAATCCTCAATCCTCAATACTCAATCCTCAATCCTCAATCCTCAATCCTCAATCCTCATTCCTCAATCCTCAATACACAATCCTCAATCTTCAATCCTCAAACATCAATCCTCAATTCTCAATCCTCAATCCTCAGTCCTCAGTCGTCGAATCTCAATCCCCGACGCTTAGCACGCATCCTCAATCCTCAGTCCTCAATCCTCAATCCTCAAACCTAAATCCTCTACCGTCAGTCCTCGTCCTCAATCCTCAAACCTCAATCCCCAATCCTCAATATTCAATCAGCAATACTCAATCTTCAATCCTCAATCCTCAATCCTCAATCCTCAATCCTCAATCCTCAATACTGAATCTTCAATCATCAATCCTCAATCCTCAATTCTCAGTCGTCAATCCTCAGTCATCAATCCTCAATCTTCAATACTCAATCGTCAATCCTTAGTCCTCAATCCTCAATCCTCAATCCTCGTTCCTCAAACCTCAATCCTCAACCCTCAGTCTTCATCCTCAATCCTCAAACCTCAATCCTCAATCCTCAATATTCAATCATCAATACTCAATCTTCAATCCCCAATCCTCAAACCTCAATCCTCAATCCTCATTCTTCAATCCTAAATACCCAATCCTTAATCTTCAATCCTTAATCCTCAATCCTCAATTCTCAATCCTCAATCCTTAATCCTCAGACCTCAAACATCAATATTCAACCCTCAGTCCTCGTCCTCAATCCACAACCCTCAATCCTCAGTCCTCAATATTCAATCATAAATATTCAATCTTCTATCCTCAATCCTCAATCCTCAATCCTCAATCCTCAATCCTCAATCTTCAACCCTGAATCCTCAATCCTCAATACTCAATCCTCCATCTTCAATCCTCAATACTCAATCTTCAATCCTCAATCCTCAATCGTCAATCCTCAATCCTCAATTTTCAATCCTCAACACTCAATCTTCAATCCTCAATCCTCAATCCTCAATCCTCAATCCTCATTCTTCAATCCTCAATACCCAATCCTCAATCTTCAATCCTCAATCCTCAATCCTCAATCCTAATTCCTCAATCCTCATTCTTCAATCGTCAATACTCAATCTTCAATCCTCATTCCTCAATCCTCAATCCTCAATCCTCAATCTTCAATCCTCAAACATCTATCCTCAATTCTCAATCCTCAATCCTCAGTCCTCAGACGTCGAACATCAATCCCCGACCCTTAGCACTCATCCTCAATCCTCATCCCTCAATCCTCAATCCTCAAACCTAAATCCTCTACCGTCAGTCCTCGTCCTCAATCCTCAAACCTCAATCCTCAATATTCAATCATCAATACTCAATCTTCAATCCTCAATCCTCAATCCTCAATCCTCAAACCTCAATCCTCAATCCTCAATATTCAATCATCAATACTAAATCTTCAACCCTCAATCTTCAACCCTCAATACTCAATCTTCAATCCTCAATCCTCAATCCTCAATCCTCAATCCTCAATCCTCAATATTCAATCCTCAATACTCAATCTTCAATCCTCAATCCTCAATCCTCTTATATTCAATCCTCAATACTCAATCTTCAATCATCAATACTCAATCTTCAACCCTCAATCTTCAATCCTCAATACTCAATCCTCAATCCTCAATCCGCAATATTCAATCCGCAATATTCAATCTTCAATACTCAATCTTCAATCAGCAATCCTCAATCTTCAATACTCAATCGTCAATCCTTAGTCCTCAATCCTCAATCCTCAATCCTCGTTCCTCAAACCTCAATCCTCAACCCTCAGTCTTCATCCTCAATCCTCAAACCTCAATCCTCAATCCTCAATAATCAATTATCAATCCTCAAACCTCAATCCTTAATCCTCACTCGTCAATCCTAAATACCCAATCCTTAATCTTCAATCCTCAATCCTCAATCCTCAATCCTCAATCCTCATTCCTCAATCCTCAACCCTCAATTCTCAATCATCAATCCTCAATCCTCAATCCACAATCCTCAACCTTGAATACTCAATAATCAATCTCCAATCCTAGATCCTCAATCCTCAATCCTCAATCCTCAATCCTCAATCCTCATTCTTCAATCCTCAATACCCAATCCTCAATCTTCAATCCTCAATCCTCAATACTCAATTCTCAATCCTCAATCCTTAATCCTCAGACCTCAAACGTCAATATTCAACCCTCAGTCCTCGTCCTCAATACACAACCCTCAATCCTCAGTCCTCAATATTCAATCATCAATATTCAATCTTCAATCCTCAATCCTCAATCCTCAATCCTCAATCCTCAATCCTCAATCTTCAACCCTGAATCCTCAATCCTCAATACTCAATCCTCAATCTTCAATCCTCACTACTCAATCTTCAATCCTCAATCCTCAATCCTCAATCCTCAATCTTCAACCCTGAATCCACAATCCTCAATACTCAATCCTCAATCTTCAATCCTCAATACTCAATCTTCAATCCTCAATCCTCAATCGTCAATCCTCAATCCGCAATCTTCAATCCTCAACACTCAATCTTCAATCCTCAATCCTCAATCCTCAGTCCTCAATCCTCATTCTTCAATCCTCAATACCCAATCCTCAATCTTCAATTCTCAATCCTCAATCCTCAATCCTAATTCCTCAATCCTCATTCTTCAATCCTCAATACCCAATCCTCAATTTCAATCCTCAATCCTCAATCCTCATTTCTCAATCCTCAATCCTCAACCCTCAGCCCTCATCCTCCATCCTGAGTGCTCAATCCTCTATCCTCAATCTTCAATACTCAATGCTCAATCTTCAATCCTCATTCCACAATCCTCAAACCTCAATCCTCAATCTTCAATCCTCAATACTCAATCTGCAATCCTCAATCCTCAAACCTCTATCCTCAATCCTCAATCCTCAATCCTCAATCCTCAATCCTCAATCCTCAATCCTCAATCCTCAATCCTCAATCCTCAATCCTGAATCCTCAATCCTCAATGTTCAATCCACAATCCTCAACCTTCAATACTCAATAATCAATCTCCAATCCTAGATCCTCAATCCTCAATCCTCAATCCTCATTCCTCAATCCTCAATACCCAATCCTCAATCTTCAATCCTCAAACATCAATCCTCAATTCTCAATCCTCAATCCTCAGTCCTCAGTCGTCGAATCTCAATCCCCGATGCTTAGCACGCATCCTCAATCCTCAGTCCTCAATCCTCAATCCTCAAACCTAAATCCTCTACCGTCAGTCCTCGTCCTCAATCCTCAAACCTCAATCCCCAATCCTCAATATTCAATCAGCAATACTCAATCTTCAATCCTCAATCCTCAATCCTCAATCCTCAATCCTCAATCCTCAATCCTCAATATTCGATCATCAATACTCAATCTTCAACCCTCAATCTTCAATCCTCAATACTCAATCTTCCATCCTCAATCCTCAATCCTCAATCCTCAATCCTCATTCTTCAATCCTCAATACCCAATCCTCAATCTTCAATCATCAATCCTCAATCCTCAATTCTCTATACTCAATCCTCAGACCTCAGTCCTCAAACCTCAATCCTCAACCCTCAGCCCTCATCCTCAATACTGAATCCTCAACCTCAATCCTCAATCTTCAATCATCAATACTCAATCTTCAATCCTCAATCTTCAGTCCTCAAACCTCAATTCTGAATCCTCAATCCTGAATCATCAATCTTCAGCCCTCAGACCTCAACAATCAGTTGTCAATCCTCAACCCTCAATAGAATATCCTCAATTCACAGTTTTCAATACTCGATACTCAATCTGCAATCTTCAAATCTCTATCCACAAACATCAATTCTCATCACTCTACTATCAACACTCAGTCCACAATGTCCAATCCTCAATCCTCAACTCTCAATCTTCAATCCTCAATACTGAATCTTCAATCCTCAATCCTCAATCCTCAATCCTCAATCCTCAGTCCCCAATCCTCAATCCTCAATCCTCAATCCTCATTCCTCAATCCTCAATACCCAATCCTCAATCTTCAACCCTCAATCCTCAATCCTCAATTCTCAATCCTCAATCCTCAGTCCTCAGACCTCAAACCTCAATCCTCAACCCTCAGCCCTCATCGTCAATCCTCAAACCTCAATCCTCAACCCTCAATCGTCAATCCTCAATCCTCAATCTTCAATCCTCAACACTTTATCTTCAATCCTCAATCCTCAATCCTCAATCCTCAATATTCAATCCTCAATACCCAATTTTCAATACTCAATCCGCAATCATCATACCTCTATCCTCAATCCTCAGACATTAATCCTCAATCTTCAATACTCAATGGTCAATCCTCAGTCCTCAATGCTCAATCGTCAATCCTCAGTCCTCAATCCTCAATCCTCTGTCCTCAGTCCTCAAACCTCAATCCTCAACCCTCAGCCCTCATCCTCAATCCTCAATCCTTATTCCTCAGTCCTCATCCTTCAATCCTCAATACTCAATTTTCAGTCCTCAATCCTCAATCCTCAATCCTCGATCCTCAATCCTAAATCCTCAATCATCAATCCTCAATCTTCAATACTCAATCCTCAATCCTCAATCCTGAATCCTCAATACTAAACCATCAATCCTCAATTCTCAATACTCAATAGAACATCCTGAATTCTCAGGATTCAATACTCAAACCTCAAACCTCGAACCTCAGCCATCATCCTCAATCCTCAATCCTCAATCGCCATTCCTCAACCTTCAATCCTCAACACTCAACTTTCAACCCTCTATCCCCAATCCTCAATCGTCAATCCGCAATCCTCAATCCTCAGTCATCAATCCTCAACCTTCAATACTCAATCCTCAATCCTCAATCCTCAATCCTCAATCCTCAATCCTCATTCCTCAAACCTCAATCCTCAAACCTCAGTCCTCATCCTCAATTCTCAATCCTCAATCCTCAATCCTCAAACCACAATCCTCAACCGTCAGTCCTCGTCCTCAATCCTCAACCCTCAATCCTCAATCCTCAATCTTCAATCATCAATACTCATTCTTCAATCCTCAATCCTCAATCCTCAATCCTCATTCCTCAAACATCAATCCTCCACCCTCAGTCGTTATCCTCAATCCTCAATCCTGAATCCTCAATCCTCAATCCTCAATCTTCAATCCTCAATCCTCAATCCTCAATCCTCAATCCTCATTCTTCAATCCTCAATACCCAATCCTCAATCTTCAATCCTCAATCCTCAATCCTCAATTCTCTATACTCAATCCTCAGGCCTCAGTCCTCAAACCTCAATCCTCAACCCTCAGCCCTCATCCTCAATCCTGAATCCTCAACCTCAATCCTCAATCTTCAATCATCAATACTCAATCTTCAATCCTCAATCCTCAGTCCTCAAACTTCAATTCTGAATCCTCAATCCTGAATCATCAATCTTCAGCCCTCAGACCTCAACAATCAGTTGTCAATCCTCAATCCTCAATAGAATATCCTCAATTCACAGTTTTCAATACTCAATACTCAATCTGCAATCTTCAAATCTCTATCCACAAACATCAATTCTCATCATTCAACTATCAACACTCAGTCCTCAATGTTCAATCCTCAATCCTCAACTCTCAATCTTCAATCCTCAATACTGAATCTTCAATCCTCAATCCTCAATCCTCAATCCTCAATCCTCAGTCCCCAATCCTCAATCCTCAATCCTCAATCTTCATTCGTCAATCCTCAATACCCAATCCTCAATTTTCAATCCTCAACACTCAATCTTCAATCCTCAATCCTCAATCCTCAATCCTCAATCCTCATTCTTCAATCCTCAATACCCAATCCTCAATCTTCAATCCTCAATCCTCAATCCTCAATCCTAATTCCTCAATCCTCATTCTTCAATCCTCAATACTCAATCTTCAATCCTCATTCCTCAATCCTCAATCCTCAATCCTCAATCTTCAATCCTCAAACATCTATCCTCAATTCTCAATCCTCAATCCTCAGTCCTCAGACGTCGAACATCCATCCCCGACCCTTAGCACTCATCCTCAATCCTCATCCCTCAATCCTCAATCCTCAAACCTCAATCCTCAATATTCAATCATCAATACTCAATCTTCAATCCTCAATCCTCAATCCTCAATCCTCAAACCTCAATCCTCAATCCTCAATATTCAATCATCAATACTAAATCTTCAACCCTCAATCTTCAACCCTCAATACTCAATCTTCAATCCTCAATCCTCAATCCTCAATCCTCAATCCTCAATCCTCAATATTCAATCCTCAATACTCAATCTTCAATCCTCAATCCTCAATCCTCTTATATTCAATCCTCAATACTCAATCTTCAATCATCAATACTCAATCTTCAACCCTCAATCTTCAATCCTCAATACTCAATCCTCAATCCTCAATCCGCAATATTCAATCCGCAATATTCAATCTTCAATACTCAATCTTCAATCAGCAATCCTCAATCTTCAATACTCAATCGTCAATCCTTAGTCCTCAATCCTCAATCCTCAATCCTCGTTCCTCAAACCTCAATCCTCAACCCTCAGTCTTCATCCTCAATCCTCAAACCTCAATCCTCAATCCTCAATAATCAATTATCAATCCTCAAACCTCAATCCTTAATCCTCACTCGTCAATCCTAAATACCCAATCCTTAATCTTCAATCCTCAATCCTCAATCCTCAATCCTCAATCCTCATTCCTCAATCCTCAACCCTCAATTCTCAATCATCAATCCTCAATCCTCAATCCACAATCCTCAACCTTGAATACTCAATAATCAATCTCCAATCCTAGATCCTCAATCCTCAATCCTCAATCCTCAATCCTCAATCCTCATTCTTCAATCCTCAATACCCAATCCTCAATCTTCAATCCTCAATCCTCAATACTCAATTCTCAATCCTCAATCCTTAATCCTCAGACCTCAAACGTCAATATTCAACCCTCAGTCCTCGTCCTCAATACACAACCCTCAATCCTCAATCCTCAATATTCAATCATCAATATTCAATCTTCAATCCTCAATCCTCAATCCTCAATCCTCAATCCTCAATCCTCAATCTTCAACCCTGAATCCTCAATCCTCAATACTCAATCCTCAATCTTCAATCCTCACTACTCAATCTTCAATCCTCAATCCTCAATCCTCAATCCTCAACATTCAATCATCAATACTAAATCTTCAATCCTCAATCCTCAATCCTCAATTCTCAATCCTCAATCCTCAATCCTCAATCCTCAATCCTCAATCCTCAATCCACAATCCTCAACCTTGTATACTCAATAATCAATCTCCAATCCTAGATCCTCAATCCTCAATCCTCAATCCTCAATCCTCAATCTTCAACCCTGAATCCACAATCCTCAATACCCAATCCTCAATCTTCAATCCTCAATACTCAATCTTCAATCCTCAATCCTCAATCGTCAATCCTCAATCCGCAATCTTCAATCCTCAACACTCAATCTTCAATCCTCAATCCTCAATCCTCAGTCCTCAATCCTCATTCTTCAATCCTCAATACCCAATCCTCAATCTTCAATTCTCAATCCTCAATCCTCAATCCTAATTCCTCAATCCTCATTCTTCAATCCTCAATACCCAATCCTCAATTTCAATCCTCAATCCTCAATCCTCATTTCTCAATCCTCAATCCTCAACCCTCAGCCCTCATCCTCCATCCTGAGTACTCAATCCTCTATCCTCAATCTTCAATACTCAATGCTCAATCTTCAATCCTCATTCCACAATCCTCAAACCTCAATCCTCAATCTTCAATCCTCAATACTCAATCTGCAATCCTCAATCCTCAAACCTCTATCCTCAATCCTCATTCCTCAATCCTCAATACCCAATCCTCAATCCTCAATCCTCAATCCTCAATCCTCAATATTCAATCATCAATACTCAATCTTCACTCCTCAATCTTCAATCCTCAATACTCAATCTTCAATCCTCAATCCTCAATCCTCAATCCTCAAACCTCAATCCTCAATCCTCAATATTCAATCATCAATACTCAATCTTCAATCCTCAATTCTCAAACCTCAATCCTCAATCCTCATACTTCAATCCTAAATACTCAATCCTCAATCTTCAATCCTCAATCCTCAATCCTCAATTCTCAATCCTCAATCCTTAATCCCCGGACCTCAAACATCAATATTCAGCCCTGAGTCCTCGCCCACAATCCACAACCCTCAATCAGCTGTCCTCAATATTCAATCATCAATATTCAATCTTCAATCCTCAATCCTCAATCCTCAATCCTCAATCCTCAATCCTCAATCTTCAACCCTGAATCCTCAATCCTCAATACTCAATCCTCAATCTTCAATCCTCAATACTCAATCTTCAATCCTCAATCCTCAATCCTCAATCCTCAATCCACAATCATCAATCCTCAACACTCAATCTTCAATACTCAATCCTCAATCCTCAATCCTCAATCCTCATTCTTCAATCCTCAATACCCAATCCTCAATCTTCAATCCTCAATCCTCAATCCTCAATCCTAATTCCTCAATCCTCATTCTTCAATCCTCAATACCCAATCCTCAATTTCAATCCTCAATCCTCAATCCTCATTTCTCAATCCTCAATCCTCAACCCTCAGCCCTCATCCTCCATCCTCAGTACTCAATACTCTATCCTCAATCTTCAATCCTCAATACTCAATCTTCAATCCTCATTCCTCAATCCTCAATCCTCAATCCTCAATCTTCAATCCTCAATACTCAATCTGCAATCCTCAATCCTCAAACCTCAATCCTCAATCCTCATTCCTCAATCCTCAATACCCAATCCTCAGTCCTCAATCCTCAATCCTCAATCCTCAATCCTCAATACTCAATCTTCAACCCTGAATAATCAATCTTCAATCCTCATTCCTCAATCCTGAATCCTCAATCCTCAATCTTCAATCCTCAATACTCAATCTGCAATCCTCAATCCTCAATCCTCAATCCTCAATCCTCAGGCATCAATACTCAATCTTCAATGCTCAATCCTCAATCCTCAATCCTGAATACTCATTCCCCAACCCTCAGTCCTCATTCCTCAAACCTCAATCCTCAACCCTCAGTCCTCATACTCAATTCTCAATTCTCAATCCTCAATCCTCAATCCTCAATCTTCAATCCTCAATAATCAATCTCCAATCCTCAATCCTCAATCCTCGATCCTCAATCCTCAGGCATCAATACTCAATCTTCAATACTCAATCCTCAATCCTCAATCCTCAATCCTCAATCCTCAATCCTCAATCCTCAATCCTCAATCCTCAATCCTCAATCCACAATCCTCAAGCTTCTATACTCAATAATCAATCTCCAATCCTCAATACTCAATCTTCAATCTTCAATCCTCAATCCTCTATCCTCAATCTTCAATCCTCAATACTCAATCTTCAATCCTCATTCCTCAATCCTCAATCCTCAATCCTCAATCTTCAATCCTCAATACTCAATCTTCAATCCTCATTCCTCAATCCTGAATCCTCAATCCTCAATCTTCAATCCTCAATACTCAATCTGCAATCCTCAATCCTCAATCCTCAATCCTCAATCCTCAGGCATCAATACTCAATCTTCAATGCTCAATCCTCAATCCTCAATCCTGAATACTCATTCCCCAACCCTCAGTCCTCATTCCTCAAACCTCAATCCTCAACCCTCAGTCCTCATACTCAATTCTCAATTCTCAATCCTCAATCCTCAATCCTCAATCTTCAATCCTCAATAATCAATCTCCAATCCTCAATCCTCAATCCTCGATCCTCAATCCTCAGGCATCAATACTCAATCTTCAATACTCAATCCTCAATCCTCAATCCTCAATCCTCAATCCTCAATCCTCAATCCTCAATCCTCAATCCTCAATCCTCAATCCTGAATCCTCAATCCTCAATGTTCAATCCACAATCCTCAACCTTCAATACTCAATAATCAATCTCCAATCCTAGATCCTCAATCCTCAATCCTCAATCCTCATTCCTCAATCCTCAATACCCAATCCTCAATCTTCAATCCTCAAACATCAATCCTCAATTCTCAATCCTCAATCCTCAGTCCTCAGTCGTCGAATCTCAATCCCCGATGCTTAGCACGCATCCTCAATCCTCAGTCCTCAATCCTCAATCCTCAAACCTAAATCCTCTACCGTCAGTCCTCGTCCTCAATCCTCAAACCTCAATCCCCAATCCTCAATATTCAATCAGCAATACTCAATCTTCAATCCTCAATCCTCAATCCTCAATCCTCAATCCTCAATCCTCAATCCTCAATATTCGATCATCAATACTCAATCTTCAACCCTCAATCTTCAATCCTCAATACTCAATCTTCCATCCTCAATCCTCAATCCTCAACCCTCAGCCCTCATCCTCCATCCTCAGTACTCAATCCTCTATCCTCAATCTTCAATCCTCAATACCCAATCCTCAATCTTCAATCCTCAATCCTCAATCCTCAACCCTCATTCTTCAATCCGCAATACCCAATCCTCAATTTCAATCCTCAATCCTCAATCCTCAATTCTCAATCCTCAATCCTTAATACTCAGACCTCAAACATCAATATTCAACCCTCAGCCCTCGTCCTCAATCCACAACCCTCAATCCTCAGTCCTCAATATTCAATCATCAATATTCAATCTTCAATACTCAATCCTCAATCCTCAATCCTCGATCCTCAATCCTCAATTTTCAACCCTGAATCCTCAATCCTCAATACTCAATCCTCAATCTTCAATCCTCAATACCCAATCTTCAATCCTCAATCCTCAATCCTCAATCCTCAATCCTCAATCTTCAATCCTCAACACTAATCTTCAATTCTCAATCCCCAATCCTCAGTCCTCAATCCTCATTCTTCAATCCTCAATACCCAATCCTCAATCTTCAATCCTCAATCCTCAACCCTCAATCCTAATTCCTCAATCCTCATTCTTCAATCCTCAATACCCAATCCTCAATTTCAATCCTCAATCCGCAATCCTCATTTCTCAATCCTCAATCTTCAACCCTCAGCCCTCATCCTCCATCCTCAGTACTCAATCCTCTATCCTCAATCTTCAATCCTCAATACTCAATCTTCGATCCTCATTCCTCAATCCTCAATCCTCAATCCTCAATCTTCAATCGCCAATACTCAATCTGCAATCCCCAATACTCAAACCTCAATCCTCAATCCTCATTACTCAATCCTCAATACCCAATCCTCAATCCTCAATCCTCAATCCTCAATCCTCAATATTCAATCATCAATACTCAATCTTGAATACTCAATCTTCAATCCTCAATACTCAGCCTTCAATCCTCAATCCTCAATCCTCAATCCTCAATCCTCAATCCTCAGGCATCAATACTCAATCTACAATATTCAATCCACAATCCTCAATCCTCAATCCTCAGGCATCAATACTCAATCTACAATATTCAATCCACAATCCTTAATCCTCAATCCACAATCCTCAACCTTCAATACTCAATACTCAATCTTCAATCCTCAATCCTCAATCCTCAATCCTCAATCCTCAATCCTCAATCCTCAATATTCAATCCTCAATACTCAATCTTCAATCATCAATCCTCAATCCTCAATCCTCAATCCTCAATCCTCAATCCTCAATACTCAATCCTCAATCCTCAATCCTCAATCCTCAATCCTCATTCCTCAATCCTCAATACACAATCCTCAATCTTCAATCCTCAAACATCAATCCTCAATTCTCAATCCTCAATCCTCAGTCCTCAGTCGTCGAATCTCAATCCCCGACGCTTAGCACGCATCCTCAATCCTCAGTCCTCAATCCTCAATCCTCAAACCTAAATCCTCTACCGTCAGTCCTCGTCCTCAATCCTCAAACCTCAATCCCCAATCCTCAATATTCAATCAGCAATACTCAATCTTCAATCCTCAATCCTCAATCCTCAATCCTCAATCCTCAATCCTCAATACTGAATCTTCAATCATCAATCCTCAATCCTCAATTCTCAGTCGTCAATCCTCAGTCATCAATCCTCAATCTTCAATACTCAATCGTCAATCCTTAGTCCTCAATCCTCAATCCTCAATCCTCGTTCCTCAAACCTCAATCCTCAACCCTCAGTCTTCATCCTCAATCCTCAAACCTCAATCCTCAATCCTCAATATTCAATCATCAATACTCAATCTTCAATCCCCAATCCTCAAACCTCAATCCTCAATCCTCATTCTTCAATCCTAAATACCCAATCCTTAATCTTCAATCCTTAATCCTCAATCCTCAATTCTCAATCCTCAATCCTTAATCCTCAGACCTCAAACATCAATATTCAACCCTCAGTCCTCGTCCTCAATCCACAACCCTCAATCCTCAGTCCTCAATATTCAATCATAAATATTCAATCTTCTATCCTCAATCCTCAATCCTCAATCCTCAATCCTCAATCCTCAATCTTCAACCCTGAATCCTCAATCCTCAATACTCAATCCTCCATCTTCAATCCTCAATACTCAATCTTCAATCCTCAATCCTCAATCGTCAATCCTCAATCCTCAATTTTCAATCCTCAACACTCAATCTTCAATCCTCAATCCTCAATCCTCAATCCTCAATCCTCATTCTTCAATCCTCAATACCCAATCCTCAATCTTCAATCCTCAATCCTCAATCCTCAATCCTAATTCCTCAATCCTCATTCTTCAATCGTCAATACTCAATCTTCAATCCTCATTCCTCAATCCTCAATCCTCAATCCTCAATCTTCAATCCTCAAACATCTATCCTCAATTCTCAATCCTCAATCCTCAGTCCTCAGACGTCGAACATCAATCCCCGACCCTTAGCACTCATCCTCAATCCTCATCCCTCAATCCTCAATCCTCAAACCTAAATCCTCTACCGTCAGTCCTCGTCCTCAATCCTCAAACCTCAATCCTCAATATTCAATCATCAATACTCAATCTTCAATCCTCAATCCTCAATCCTCAATCCTCAAACCTCAATCCTCAATCCTCAATATTCAATCATCAATACTAAATCTTCAACCCTCAATCTTCAACCCTCAATACTCAATCTTCAATCCTCAATCCTCAATCCTCAATCCTCAATCCTCAATCCTCAATATTCAATCCTCAATACTCAATCTTCAATCCTCAATCCTCAATCCTCTTATATTCAATCCTCAATACTCAATCTTCAATCATCAATACTCAATCTTCAACCCTCAATCTTCAATCCTCAATACTCAATCCTCAATCCTCAATCCGCAATATTCAATCCGCAATATTCAATCTTCAATACTCAATCTTCAATCAGCAATCCTCAATCTTCAATACTCAATCGTCAATCCTTAGTCCTCAATCCTCAATCCTCAATCCTCGTTCCTCAAACCTCAATCCTCAACCCTCAGTCTTCATCCTCAATCCTCAAACCTCAATCCTCAATCCTCAATAATCAATTATCAATCCTCAAACCTCAATCCTTAATCCTCACTCGTCAATCCTAAATACCCAATCCTTAATCTTCAATCCTCAATCCTCAATCCTCAATCCTCAATCCTCATTCCTCAATCCTCAACCCTCAATTCTCAATCATCAATCCTCAATCCTCAATCCACAATCCTCAACCTTGAATACTCAATAATCAATCTCCAATCCTAGATCCTCAATCCTCAATCCTCAATCCTCAATCCTCAATCCTCATTCTTCAATCCTCAATACCCAATCCTCAATCTTCAATCCTCAATCCTCAATACTCAATTCTCAATCCTCAATCCTTAATCCTCAGACCTCAAACGTCAATATTCAACCCTCAGTCCTCGTCCTCAATACACAACCCTCAATCCTCAGTCCTCAATATTCAATCATCAATATTCAATCTTCAATCCTCAATCCTCAATCCTCAATCCTCAATCCTCAATCCTCAATCTTCAACCCTGAATCCTCAATCCTCAATACTCAATCCTCAATCTTCAATCCTCACTACTCAATCTTCAATCCTCAATCCTCAATCCTCAATCCTCAACATTCAATCATCAATACTAAATCTTCAATCCTCAATCCTCAATCCTCAATTCTCAATCCTCAATCCTCAATCCTCAATCCTCAATCCTCAATCCTCAATCCACAATCCTCAACCTTGTATACTCAATAATCAATCTCCAATCCTAGATCCTCAATCCTCAATCCTCAATCCTCAATCCTCAATCTTCAACCCTGAATCCACAATCCTCAATACTCAATCCTCAATCTTCAATCCTCAATACTCAATCTTCAATCCTCAATCCTCAATCGTCAATCCTCAATCCGCAATCTTCAATCCTCAACACTCAATCTTCAATCCTCAATCCTCAATCCTCAGTCCTCAATCCTCATTCTTCAATCCTCAATACCCAATCCTCAATCTTCAATTCTCAATCCTCAATCCTCAATCCTAATTCCTCAATCCTCATTCTTCAATCCTCAATACCCAATCCTCAATTTCAATCCTCAATCCTCAATCCTCATTTCTCAATCCTCAATCCTCAACCCTCAGCCCTCATCCTCCATCCTGAGTGCTCAATCCTCTATCCTCAATCTTCAATACTCAATGCTCAATCTTCAATCCTCATTCCACAATCCTCAAACCTCAATCCTCAATCTTCAATCCTCAATACTCAATCTGCAATCCTCAATCCTCAAACCTCTATCCTCAATCCTCATTCCTCAATCCTCAATACCCAATCCTCAATCCTCAATCCTCAATCCTCAATCCTCAATATTCAATCATCAATACTCAATCTTCACTCCTCAATCTTCAATCCTCAATACTCAATCTTCAATCCTCAATCCTCAATCCTCAATCCTCAAACCTCAATCCTCAATCCTCAATATTCAATCATCAATACTCAATCTTCAATCCTCAATCCTCAAACCTCAATCCTCAATCCTCATACTTCAATCCTAAATACTCAATCCTCAATCTTCAATCCTCAATCCTCAATCCTCAATTCTCAATCCTCAATCCTTAATCCCCGGACCTCAAACATCAATATTCAGCCCTGAGTCCTCGCCCACAATCCACGACCCTCAATCAGCTGTCCTCAATATTCAATCATCAATATTCAATCTTCAATCCTCAATCCTCAATCCTCAATCCTCAATCCTCAATCCTCAATCTTCAACCCTGAATCCTCAATCCTCAATACTCAATCCTCAATCTTCAATCCTCAATACTCAATCTTCAATCCTCAATCCTCAATCCTCAATCCTCAATCCACAATCATCAATCCTCAACACTCAATCTTCAATACTCAATCCTCAATCCTCAATCCTCAATCCTCATTCTTCAATCCTCAATACCCAATCCTCAATCTTCAATCCTCAATCCTCAATCCTCAATCCTAATTCCTCAATCCTCATTCTTCAATCCTCAATACCCAATCCTCAATTTCAATCCTCAATCCTCAATCCTCATTTCTCAATCCTCAATCCTCAACCCTCAGCCCTCATCCTCCATCCTCAGTACTCAATACTCTATCCTCAATCTTCAATCCTCAATACTCAATCTTCAATCCTCATTCCTCAATCCTCAATCCTCAATCCTCAATCTTCAATCCTCAATACTCAATCTGCAATCCTCAATCCTCAAACCTCAATCCTCAATCCTCATTCCTCAATCCTCAATACCCAATCCTCAGTCCTCAATCCTCAATCCTCAATCCTCAATCCTCAATACTCAATCTTCAACCCTGAATACTCAATCTTCAATCCTCATTCCTCAATCCTGAATCCTCAATCCTCAATCTTCAATCCTCAATACTCAATCTGCAATCCTCAATCCTCAATCCTCAATCCTCAATCCTCAGGCATCAATACTCAATCTTCAATGCTCAATCCTCAATCCTCAATCCTGAATACTCATTCCCCAACCCTCAGTCCTCATTCCTCAAACCTCAATCCTCAACCCACAGTCCTCATACTCAATTCTCAATTCTCAATCCTCAATCCTCAATCCTCAATCTTCAATCCTCAATAATCAATCTCCAATCCTCAATCCTCAATCCTCGATCCTCAATCCTCAGGCATCAATACTCAATCTTCAATACTCAATCCTCAATCCTCAATCCTCAATCCTCAATCCTCAATCCTCAATCCTCAATCCTCAATCCTCAATCCTCAATCCACAATCCTCAAGCTTCTATACTCAATAATCAATCTCCAATCCTAGATCGTCAATCCTCAATCCTCAATCCTCAATCTTCAACCCTGAATCCTCAATCATCAATACTCAATCCTCAATCTTCAATCCTCAATACTCAATCTTCAATCTTCAATCCTCAATCCTCTATCCTCAATCTTCAATCCTCAATACTCAATCTTCAATCCTCATTCCTCAATCCTCAATCCTCAATCCTCAATCTTCAATCCTCAATACTCAATCTTCAATCCTCATTCCTCAATCCTGAATCCTCAATCCTCAATCTTCAATCCTCAATACTCAATCTGCAATCCTCAATCCTCAATCCTCAATCCTCAATCCTCAGGCATCAATACTCAATCTTCAATGCTCAATCCTCAATCCTCAATCCTGAATACTCATTCCCCAACCCTCAGTCCTCATTCCTCAAACCTCAATCCTCAACCCTCAGTCCTCATACTCAATTCTCAATTCTCAATCCTCAATCCTCAATCCTCAATCTTCAATCCTCAATAATCAATCTCCAATCCTCAATCCTCAATCCTCGATCCTCAATCCTCAGGCATCAATACTCAATCTTCAATACTCAATCCTCAATCCTCAATCCTCAATCCTCAATCCTCAATCCTCAGTCCTCAATCCTCAATCCTCAATCCTCAATCCTGAATCCTCAATCCTCAATGTTCAATCCACAATCCTCAACCTTCAATACTCAATAATCAATCTCCAATCCTAGATCCTCAATCCTCAATCCTCAATCCTCATTCCTCAATCCTCAATACCCAATCCTCAATCTTCAATCCTCAAACATCAATCCTCAATTCTCAATCCTCAATCCTCAGTCCTCAGTCGTCGAATCTCAATCCCCGATGCTTAGCACTCATCCTCAATCCTCAGTCCTCAATCCTCAATCCTCAAACCTAAATCCTCTACCGTCAGTCCTCGTCCTCAATCCTCAAACCTCAATCCCCAATCCTCAATATTCAATCAGCAATACTCAATCTTCAATCCCCAATCCTCAATCCTCAATCCTCAATCCTCAATCCTCAATCCTCAATCCTCAATATTCGATCATCAATACTCAATCTTCAACCCTCAATCTTCAATCCTCAATACTCAATCTTCCATCCTCAATCCTCAATCCTCAACCCTCAGCCCTCATCCTCCATCCTCAGTACTCAATCCTCTATCCTCAATCTTCAATCCTCAATACCCAATCCTCAATCTTCAATCCTCAATCCTCAATCCTCAACCCTCATTCTTCAATCCGCAATACCCAATCCTCAATTTCAATCCTCAATCCTCAATCCTCAATTCTCAATCCTCAATCCTTAATACTCAGACCTCAAACATCAATATTCAACCCTCAGCCCTCGTCCTCAATCCACAACCCTCAATCCTCAGTCCTCAATATTCAATCATCAATATTCAATCTTCAATACTCAATCCTCAATCCTCAATCCTCGATCCTCAATCCTCAATTTTCAACCCTGAATCCTCAATCCTCAATACTCAATCCTCAATCTTCAATCCTCAATACCCAATCTTCAATCCTCAATCCTCAATCCTCAATCCTCAATCCTCAATCTTCAATCCTCAACACTAATCTTCAATTCTCAATCCCCAATCCTCAGTCCTCAATCCTCATTCTTCAATCCTCAATACCCAATCCTCAATCTTCAATCCTCAATTCTCAACCCTCAATCCTAATTCCTCAATCCTCATTCTTCAATCCTCAATACCCAATCCTCAATTTCAATCCTCAATCCGCAATCCTCATTTCTCAATCCTCAATCTTCAACCCTCAGCCCTCATCCTCCATCCTCAGTACTCAATCCTCTATCCTCAATCTTCAATCCTCAATACTCAATCTTCGATCCTCATTCCTCAATCCTCAATCCTCAATCCTCAACCTTCAATCGCCAATACTCAATCTGCAATCCCCAATACTCAAACCTCAATCCTCAATCCTCATTACTCAATCCTCAATACCCAATCCTCAATCCTCAATCCTCAATCCTCAATCCTCAATCCTCAATCCTCAATCCTCAATCCTCAATCCTCAATCCTCAATCCACAATCCTCAAGCTTCTATACTCAATAATCAATCTCCAATCCTAGATCGTCAATCCTCAATCCTCAATCCTCAATCTTCAACCCTGAATCCTCAATCATCAATACTCAATCCTCAATCTTCAATCCTCAATACTCAATCTTCAATCTTCAATCCTCAATCCTCTATCCTCAATCTTCAATCCTCAATACTCAATCTTCAATCCTCATTCCTCAATCCTCAATCCTCAATCCTCAATCTTCAATCCTCAATACTCAATCTTCAATCCTCATTCCTCAATCCTGAATCCTCAATCCTCAATCTTCAATCCTCAATACTCAATCTGCAATCCTCAATCCTCAATCCTCAATCCTCAATCCTCAGGCATCAATACTCAATCTTCAATGCTCAATCCTCAATCCTCAATCCTGAATACTCATTCCCCAACCCTCAGTCCTCATTCCTCAAACCTCAGTCCTCAACCCTCAGTCCTCATACTCAATTCTCAATTCTCAATCCTCAACCCTCAATCCTCAATCTTCAATCCTCAATAATCAATCTCCAATCCTCAATCCTCAATCCTCGATCCTCAATCCTCAGGCATCAATACTCAATCTTCAATACTCAATCCTCAATCCTCAATCCTCAATCCTCAATCCTCAATCCTCAATCCTCAATCCTCAATGCTCAATCCTCAATCCTGAATCCTCAATCCTCAATGTTCAATCCACAATCCTCAACCTTCAATACTCAATAATCAATCTCCAATCCTAGATCCTCAATCCTCAATCCTCAATCCTCATTCCTCAATCCTCAATACCCAATCCTCAATCTTCAATCCTCAAACATCAATCCTCAATTCTCAATCCTCAATCCTCAGTCCTCAGTCGTCGAATCTCAATCCCCGATGCTTAGCACGCATCCTCAATCCTCAGTCCTCAATCCTCAATCCTCAAACCTAAATCCTCTACCGTCAGTCCTCGTCCTCAATCCTCAAACCTCAATCCCCAATCCTCAATATTCAATCAGCAATACTCAATCTTCAATCCTCAATCCTCAATCCTCAATCCTCAATCCTCAATCCTCAATCCTCAATATTCGATCATCAATACTCAATCTTCAACCCTCAATCTTCAATCCTCAATACTCAATCTTCCATCCTCAATCCTCAATCCTCAACCCTCAGCCCTCATCCTCCATCCTCAGTACTCAATCCTCTATCCTCAATCTTCAATCCTCAATACCCAATCCTCAATCTTCAATCCTCAATCCTCAATCCTCAACCCTCATTCTTCAATCCGCAATACCCAATCCTCAATTTCAATCCTCAATCCTCAATCCTCAATTCTCAATCCTCAATCCTTAATACTCAGACCTCAAACATCAATATTCAACCCTCAGCCCTCGTCCTCAATCCACAACCCTCAATCCTCAGTCCTCAATATTCAATCATCAATATTCAATCTTCAATACTCAATCCTCAATCCTCAATCCTCGATCCTCAATCCTCAATTTTCAACCCTGAATCCTCAATCCTCAATACTCAATCCTCAATCTTCAATCCTCAATACCCAATCTTCAATCCTCAATCCTCAATCCTCAATCCTCAATCCTCAATCTTCAATCCTCAACACTAATCTTCAATTCTCAATCCCCAATCCTCAGTCCTCAATCCTCATTCTTCAATCCTCAATACCCAATCCTCAATCTTCAATCCTCAATCCTCAACCCTCAATCCTAATTCCTCAATCCTCATTCTTCAATCCTCAATACCCAATCCTCAATTTCAATCCTCAATCCGCAATCCTCATTTCTCAATCCTCAATCTTCAACCCTCAGCCCTCATCCTCCATCCTCAGTACTCAATCCTCTATCCTCAATCTTCAATCCTCAATACTCAATCTTCGATCCTCATTCCTCAATCCTCAATCCTCAATCCTCAATCTTCAATCGCCAATACTCAATCTGCAATCCCCAATACTCAAACCTCAATCCTCAATCCTCATTACTCAATCCTCAATACCCAATCCTCAATCCTCAATCCTCAATCCTCAATCCTCAATATTCAATCATCAATACTCAATCTTGAATACTCAATCTTCAATCCTCAATACTCAGCCTTCAATCCTCAATCCTCAATCCTCAATCCTCAATCCTCAATCCTCAGGCATCAATACTCAATCTACAATATTCAATCCACAATCCTCAATCCTCAATCCTCAGGCATCAATACTCAATCTACAATATTCAATCCACAATCCTTAATCCTCAATCCACAATCCTCAACCTTCAATACTCAATACTCAATCTTCAATCCTCAATCCTCAATCCTCAATCCTCAATCCTCAATCCTCAATCCTCAATATTCAATCCTCAATACTCAATCTTCAATCATCAATCCTCAATCCTCAATTCTCAGTCGTCAATCCTCAGTCATCAATCCTCAATCTTCAATACTCAATCGTCAATCCTTAGGCCTCAATCCTCAATCCTCGATCCTCGTTCCTCAAACCTCACTCCTCAACCCTCAGTCTTCATCCTCAATCCTCAAACCTCAATCCTCAACCCTCAATATTCAATCATCAATATTCAATCTTCAATCCTCAATCCTCAAACCTCAATCCTCAATCCTCATTCTTCAACACTAAACACCCAATCCTCAATCCTCAATCCTCAATCCTCAATCCTCAATCCTCAATCTTCAACCCGGAATCCTCAATCCTCAATTTTCAACCCTGAAACCTCAATCCTCAATACTCAATCTTCAATCTTCAATCCTCAATCTTCAATCCTCAATACTCAATCTTCAATCCTCAATCCTCAATCCTCAATCCTCAATATTCAATCATCAATACTCAATCTTCAATCCTCAATCCTCTATCCTCAATTCTCAATCCTCAATCCTCAATCCTCAATCCTCAATCCTCAATCCTCAATCCTCAATCCTCAATCCTCAATCCTCAATCCTGAATCCTCAATCCGCAATATTCAATCCTCAATACTCAATCTTCAATCATCAATCCTCAATCCTCAATTCTCAGTCGTCAATCCTCAGTCATCAATCCTCAATCTTCAATACTCAATCGTCAATCCTTAGTCCTCAATCCTCAATCCTCAATCATCGTTCCTCAAACCTCAATCCTCTACCCTCAGTCTTCATCCTCAATCCTCAAACCTCATTCCTCAATCCTCAATATTCAATCATCAATACTCAATCTTCAATCCCCAATCCTCAAACCTCAATCCTCAATCCTCATTCCTCAATCCTCAATACCCAATCCTCAATTTCTATCCTCAATCCTCAATCCTCATTTCTCATTCCTCAACCCTCAACCCTCAGCCCTCATCCTCCATCCTCAGTACTCAATCCTCTATTCTCAATCTTCAATCGTCAATACTCAATCTTCAATCCTCATTCCTCAATCCTCAATCCTCAATCCTCAATCCTCAATCTTCAATCCTCAAACATCAATCCTCAATTCTCAATCCTCAATCCTCAGCCCTCAGTCGTCGAACCTCAATCACCGACCCTTAGCACTCATCCTCAATCCTCAATACTCAATCTTCAATCCTCATTCCTCAATCCTGAATCGTCAATCCTCAATCTTCAATCCTCAATACTCAATCTGCAATCCTCAATCCTCAATCCTCAATCCTCAATCCTCAGGCATCAATACTCAATCTTCAATGCTCAATCCTCAATCCTCAATCCTGAATACTCATTCCCCAACCCTCAGTCCTCATTCCTCAAACCTCAATCCTCAACCCTCAGTCCTCATACTCAATTCTCAATTCTCAATCCTCAATCCTCAATCCTCAATCTTCAATCCTCAATAATCAATCTCCAATCCTCAATCCTCAATCCTCGATCCTCAATCCTCAGGCATCAATACTCAATCTTCAATACTCAATCCTCAATCCTCAATCCTCAATCCTCAATCCTCAATCCTCAATCCTCAATCCTCAATCCTCAATCCTCAATCCTGAATCCTCAATCCTCAATCTTCAATCCACAATCCTCAACCTTCAATACTCAATAATCAATCTCCAATCCTAGATCCTCAATCCTCAATCCTCAATCCTCATTCCTCAATCCTCAATACCCAATCCTCAATCTTCAATCCTCAAACATCAATCCTCAATTCTCAATCCTCAATCCTCAGTCCTCAGTCGTCGAATCTCAATCCCCGATGCTTAGCACGCATCCTCAATCCTCAGTCCTCAATCCTCAATCCTCAAACCTAAATCCTCTACCGTCAGTCCTCGTCCTCAATCCTCAAAACTCAATCCCCAATCCTCAATATTCAATCAGCAATACTCAATCTTCAATCCTCAATCCTCAATCCTCAATCCTCAATCCTCAATCCTCAATCCTCAATATTCGATCATCAATACTCAATCTTCAACCCTCAATCTTCAATCCTCAATACTCAATCTTCCATCCTCAATCCTCAATCCTCAACCCTCAGCCCTCATCCTCCATCCTCAGTACTCAATCCTCTATCCTCAATCTTCAATCCTCAATACCCAATCCTCAATCTTCAATCCTCAATCCTCAATCCTCAACCCTCATTCTTCAATCCTCAATACCCAATCCTCAATTTCAATCCTCAATCCTCAATCCTCAATTCTCAATCCTCAATCCTTAATACTCAGACCTCAAACATCAATATTCAACCCTCAGCCCTCGTCCTCAATCCACAACCCTCAATCCTCAGTCCTCAATATTCAATCATCAATATTCAATCTTCAATACTCAATCCTCAATCCTCAATCCTCGATCCTCAATCCTCAATTTTCAACCCTGAATCCTCAATCCTCAATACTCAATCCTCAATCTTCAATCCTCAATACCCAATCTTCAATCCTCAATCCTCAATCGTCAATCCTCAATCCTCAATCTTCAATCCTTAACACTAATCTTCAATTCTCAATCCCCAATCCTCAGTCCTCAATCCTCATTCTTCAATCCTCAATACCCAATCCTCAATCTTCAATCCTCAATCCTCAACCCTCAATCCTAATTCCTCAATCCTCATTCTTCAATCCTCAATACCCAATCCTCAATTTCAATCCTCAATCTGCAATCCTCATTTCTCAATCCTCAATCTTCAACCCTCAGCCCTCATCCTCCATCCTCAGTACTCAATCCTCTATCCTCAATCTTCAATCCTCAATACTCAATCTTCGATCCTCATTCCTCAATCCTCAATCCTCAATCCTCAATCTTCAATCGCCAATACTCAATCTGCAATCCCCAATACTCAAACCTCAATCCTCAATCCTCATTACTCAATCCTCAATACCCAATCCTCAATCCTCAATCCTCAATCCTCAATCCTCAATATTCAATCATCAATACTCAATCTTGAATACTCAATCTTCAATCCTCAATACTCAGCCTTCAATCCTCAATCCTCAATCCTCAATCCTCAATCCTCAATCCTCAGGCATCAATACTCAATCTACAATATTCAATCCACAATCCTCGATCCTCAATCCTCAGGCATCAATACTCAATCTACAATATTCAATCCACAATCCTTAATCCTCAATCCACAATCCTCAACCTTCAATACTCAATACTCAATCTTCAATCCTCAATCCTCAATCCTCAATCCTCAATCCTCAATCCTCAATCCTCAATATTCAATCCTCAATACTCAATCTTCAATCATCAATCCTCAATCCTCAATTCTCAGTCGTCAATCCTCAGTCATCAATCCTCAATCTTCAATACTCAATCGTCAATCCTTAGGCCTCAATCCTCAATCCTCGATCCTCGTTCCTCAAACCTCACTCCTCAACCCTCAGTCTTCATCCTCAATCCTCAAACCTCAATCCTCAACCCTCAATATTCAATCATCAATATTCAATCTTCAATCCTCAATCCTCAAACCTCAATCCTCAATCCTCATTCTTCAGCACTAAACACCCAATCCTCAATCCTCAATCCTCAATCCTCAATCCTCAATCCTCAATCTTCAACCCGGAATCCTCAATCCTCAATACTCAATCCTCAATCTTCAATCCTCAATACTCAATCTTCAATCCTCAATCCTCAATCCTCAATCCTCAATCCTCAATCCTCAATCCTCAATCCTCAATCCTGAATCCTCAATCCGCAATATTCAATCCTCAATACTCAATCTTCAATCATCAATCCTCAATCCTCAATTCTCAGTCGTCAATCCTCAGTCATCAATCCTCAATCTTCAATACTCAATCGTCAATCCTTAGTCCTCAATCCTCAATCCTCAATCATCGTTCCTCAAACCTCAATCCTCTACCCTCAGTCTTCATCCTCAATCCTCAAACCTCATTCCTCAATCCTCAATATTCAATCATCAATACTCAATCTTCAATCCCCAATCCTCAAACCTCAATCCTCAATCCTCATTCCTCAATCCTCAATACCCAATCCTCAATTTCTATCCTCAATCCTCAATCCTCATTTCTCATTCCTCAACCCTCAACCCTCAGCCCTCATCCTCCATCCTCAGTACTCAATCCTCTATTCTCAATCTTCAATCGTCAATACTCAATCTTCAATCCTCATTCCTCAATCCTCAATCCTCAATCCTCAATCCTCAATCTTCAATCCTCAAACATCAATCCTCAATTCTCAATCCTCAATCCTCAGCCCTCAGTCGTCGAACCTCAATCACCGACCCTTAGCACTCATCCTCAATCCTCAATACTCAATCTTCAATCCTCATTCCTCAATCCTGAATCGTCAATCCTCAATCTTCAATCCTCAATACTCAATCTGCAATCCTCAATCCTCAATCCTCAATCCTCAATCCTCAGGCATCAATACTCAATCTTCAATGCTCAATCCTCAATCCTCAATCCTGAATACTCATTCCCCAACCCTCAGTCCTCATTCCTCAAACCTCAATCCTCAACCCTCAGTCCTCATACTCAATTCTCAATTCTCAATCCTCAATCCTCAATCCTCAATCTTCAATCCTCAATAATCAATCTCCAATCCTCAATCCTCAATCCTCGATCCTCAATCCTCAGGCATCAATACTCAATCTTCAATACTCAATCCTCAATCCTCAATCCTCAATCCTCAATCCTCAATCCTCAATCCTCAATCCTCAATCCTCAATCCTCAATCCTGAATCCTCAATCCTCAATCTTCAATCCACAATCCTCAACCTTCAATACTCAATAATCAATCTCCAATCCTAGATCCTCAATCCTCAATCCTCAATCCTCATTCCTCAATCCTCAATACCCAATCCTCAATCTTCAATCCTCAAACATCAATCCTCAATTCTCAATCCTCAATCCTCAGTCCTCAGTCGTCGAATCTCAATCCCCGATGCTTAGCACGCATCCTCAATCCTCAGTCCTCAATCCTCAATCCTCAAACCTAAATCCTCTACCGTCAGTCCTCGTCCTCAATCCTCAAAACTCAATCCCCAATCCTCAATATTCAATCAGCAATACTCAATCTTCAATCCTCAATCCTCAATCCTCAATCCTCAATCCTCAATCCTCAATCCTCAATATTCGATCATCAATACTCAATCTTCAACCCTCAATCTTCAATCCTCAATACTCAATCTTCCATCCTCAATCCTCAATCCTCAACCCTCAGCCCTCATCCTCCATCCTCAGTACTCAATCCTCTATCCTCAATCTTCAATCCTCAATACCCAATCCTCAATCTTCAATCCTCAATCCTCAATCCTCAACCCTCATTCTTCAATCCTCAATACCCAATCCTCAATTTCAATCCTCAATCCTCAATCCTCAATTCTCAATCCTCAATCCTTAATACTCAGACCTCAAACATCAATATTCAACCCTCAGCCCTCGTCCTCAATCCACAACCCTCAATCCTCAGTCCTCAATATTCAATCATCAATATTCAATCTTCAATACTCAATCCTCAATCCTCAATCCTCGATCCTCAATCCTCAATTTTCAACCCTGAATCCTCAATCCTCAATACTCAATCCTCAATCTTCAATCCTCAATACCCAATCTTCAATCCTCAATCCTCAATCGTCAATCCTCAATCCTCAATCTTCAATCCTTAACACTAATCTTCAATTCTCAATCCCCAATCCTCAGTCCTCAATCCTCATTCTTCAATCCTCAATACCCAATCCTCAATCTTCAATCCTCAATCCTCAACCCTCAATCCTAATTCCTCAATCCTCATTCTTCAATCCTCAATACCCAATCCTCAATTTCAATCCTCAATCTGCAATCCTCATTTCTCAATCCTCAATCTTCAACCCTCAGCCCTCATCCTCCATCCTCAGTACTCAATCCTCTATCCTCAATCTTCAATCCTCAATACTCAATCTTCGATCCTCATTCCTCAATCCTCAATCCTCAATCCTCAATCTTCAATCGCCAATACTCAATCTGCAATCCCCAATACTCAAACCTCAATCCTCAATCCTCATTACTCAATCCTCAATACCCAATCCTCAATCCTCAATCCTCAATCCTCAATCCTCAATATTCAATCATCAATACTCAATCTTGAATACTCAATCTTCAATCCTCAATACTCAGCCTTCAATCCGCAATCCTCAATCCTCAATCCTCAATCCTCAATCCTCAGGCATCAATACTCAATCTACAATATTCAATCCACAATCCTCGATCCTCAATCCTCAGGCATCAATACTCAATCTACAATATTCAATCCACAATCCTTAATCCTCAATCCACAATCCTCAACCTTCAATACTCAATACTCAATCTTCAATCCTCAATCCTCAATCCTCAATCCTCAATCCTCAATCCTCAATCCTCAATATTCAATCCTCAATACTCAATCTTCAATCATCAATCCTCAATCCTCAATTCTCAGTCGTCAATCCTCAGTCATCAATCCTCAATCTTCAATACTCAATCGTCAATCCTTAGGCCTCAATCCTCAATCCTCGATCCTCGTTCCTCAAACCTCACTCCTCAACCCTCAGTCTTCATCCTCAATCCTCAAACCTCAATCCTCAACCCTCAATATTCAATCATCAATATTCAATCTTCAATCCTCAATCCTCAAACCTCAATCCTCAATCCTCATTCTTCAGCACTAAACACCCAATCCTCAATCCTCAATCCTCAATCCTCAATCCTCAATCCTCAATCTTCAACCCGGAATCCTCAATCCTCAATACTCAATCCTCAATCTTCAATCCTCAATACTCAATCTTCAATCCTCAATCCTCAATCCTCAATCCTCAATATTCAATCATCAATACTCAATCTTCAATCCTCAATCCTCTATCCTCAATTCTCAATCCTCAATCCTCAATCCTCAATCCTCAATCCTCAATCCTCAATCCTCAATCCTCAATCCTCAATCCTCAATCCTCAATCCTCAATCCGCAATATTCAATCCTCAATACTCAATCTTCAATCATCAATCCTCAATCCTCAATTCTCAGTCGTCAATCCTCAGTCATCAATCCTCAATCTTCAATACTCAATCGTCAATCCTTAGGCCTCAATCCTCAATCCTCGATCCTCGTTCCTCAAACCTCACTCCTCAACCCTCAGTCTTCATCCTCAATCCTCAAACCTCAATCCTCAACCCTCAATATTCAATCATCAATATTCAATCTTCAATCCTCAATCCTCAAACCTCAATCCTCAATCCTCATTCTTCAACACTAAACACCCAATCCTCAATCCTCAATCCTCAATCCTCAATCCTCAATCCTCAATCTTCAACCCGGAATCCTCAATCCTCAATACTCAATCCTCAATCTTCAATCCTCAATACTCAATCTTCAATCCTCAATCCTCAATCCTCAATCCTCAATATTCAATCATCAATACTCAATCTTCAATCCTCAATCCTCTATCCTCAATTCTCAATCCTCAATCCTCAATCCTCAATCCTCAATCCTCAATCCTCAATCCTCAATCCTCAATCCTCAATCCTCAATCCTCAATCCTCAATCCGCAATATTCAATCCTCAATACTCAATCTTCAATCATCAATCCTCAATCCTCAATTCTCAGTCGTCAATCCTCAGTCATCAATCCTCAATCTTCAATACTCAATCGTCAATCCTTAGTCCTCAATCCTCAATCCTCAATCATCGTTCCTCAAACCTCAATCCTCTACCCTCAGTCTTCATCCTCAATCCTCAAACCTCATTCCTCAATCCTCAATATTCAATCATCAATACTCAATCTTCAATCCCCAATCCTCAAACCTCAATCCTCAATCCACATTCTTCAATCCTAAATACCCAATCCTTAATCTTCAATCCTCAATCCTCAATCCTCAATTCTCAATCCTCAATCCTTAATCCTCAGACCTCAAACATCAACATTCAACCCTCAGTCCTCGTACTCAATCCACAACCCTCAATCCTCAGTCCTCAATATTCAATCATAAATATTCAATCTTCAATCCTCAATCCTCAATCCTCAATCCTCAATCCTCAATCCTCAGTCTTCAACCCTGAATCCTCAATACTCAATCCTCAATCTTCAATCCTCAATACTCAATCTTCAATCCTCAATCCTCAATCGTCAATCCTCAATCCTCAATTTTGAATCCTCAACACTCAATCTTCAATCCTCAATCCTCAATCCTCAATCCTCAATCCTCATTCTTCAATCCTCAATACCCAATCCTCAATCTTCAGTCCTCAATCCTCAATCCTCAATCCTAATTCCTCAATCCTCATTCTTCAATCCTCAATACCCAATCCTCAATTTCTATCCTCAATCCTCAATCCTCATTTCTCAATCCTCAACCCTCAACCCTCAGCCCTCATCCTCCATCCTCAGTACTCAATCCTCTATTCTCAATCTTCAATCGTCAATACTCAATCTTCAATCCTCATTCCTCAATCCTCAATCCTCAATCCTCAATCTTCAATCCTCAAACATCAATCCTCAATTCTCAATCCTCAATCCTCAGCCCTCAGTCGTCGAACCTCAATCACCGACCCTTAGCACTCATCCTCAATCCTCGTTCCTCAATCCTCAATCCTCAAACCTAAATCCTCTACCGTCAGTCCTCGCCTTCAATCCTCAAACCTCAATCCTCAATCCTCAATATTCAATCATCAATACTCAATCCTCAATCTTCAATCCTCAATACCCAATCTTCAATCCTCATTCCTCAATCCTCAATCATCAATCCTCAATCTTCAATCCTCAACACTAATCTTCAATCCTCAATCCCCAATCCTCAATCCTCAATCCTCATTCTTCAATCCTCAATACCCAATCCTCAATCTTCAATCCTCAGTCCTCAATCCTCAATCCTAATTCCTAAATCCTCATTCTTCAATCCTCAATACCCAATCCTCAATTTCAATCCTCAATCCTCAATCCTCATTTCTCAATCCTCAATCTTCAACCCTCAGCCCTCATCCTCCATCCTCAGTACTCAATCCTCTATCCTCAATCTTGAATCCTCAATACTCAATCTTCGATCCTCATTCCTCAATCCTCAATCCTCAATCCTCAATCTTCAATCGCCAATACTCAATCTGCAATCCCCAATACTCAAACCTCAATCCTCAATCCTCATTACTCAATCCTCAATACCCAATCCTCAATCCTCAATCCTCAATCCTCAATCCTCAATATTCAATCATCAATACTCAATCTTGAATCCTCAATCTTCAATCCTCAATACTCAACCTTCAATCCTCAATCCTCAATCCTCAATCCTCAATCCTCAATCCTCAGGCATCAATACTCAATCTACAATATTCAATCCACAATCCTCAATCCTCAATCCTCAGGCATCAATACTCAATCTACAATATTCAATCCACAATCCTTAATCCTCAATCCACAATCCTCAACCTTCAATACTCAATACTCAATCTTCAATCCTCAACCCTCAATCCTCAGTCCTCAATCCTCAATCCTCAATCCTCAATATTCAATCGTCAATACTCAATCTTCAATCATCAATCCTCAATCCTCAATTCTCAGTCGTCAATCCTCAGTCATCAATCCTCAATCTTCAATACTCAATCGTCAATCCTTAGTCCTCAATCCTCAATCCTCGATCCTCGTTCCTCAAACCTCAATCCTCAACCCTCAGTCTTCACCCTCAATCCTCAAACCTCAATCCTCAACCCTCAGTATTCAATCATCAATACTCAATCTTCAATCCTCAATCCTCAAACATCAATCCTCAATCCTCATTCTTCAATACTAAACACCCAATCCTCAATCCTCAATCCTCAATCCTCAATCCTCAATCCTCAATCTTCAACCCTGAATCCTCAATCCTCAATACTCAATCCTCAATCTTCAATCCTCAATACTCAATCTTCAATCCTCAATCCTCAATCCTCAATCCTCAATATTCAATCATCAATACTGAATCTTCAATCCTCAACCCTCAATCCTGAATTCTCAATCCTCAATCCTCAATCCTCAATCCTCAATCCGCAATCCTCAATCCTCAATCCTCAATCCTCAATCCTCAATCCTCAATCCTCAATCCGCAATATTCAATCCTCAATACTCAATCTTCAATCCTCAATCCTCAATCGTCAATTCTCAGTCGTCAATCCTCAGTCATCAATCCTCAATCTTCAATACTCAATCGTCAATCCTTAGTTCTCAATCCTCAATCCTCAATCATCGTTCCTCAAACCTCAATCCTCAACCCTCAGTCTTCATCCTCAATCCTCAAACCTCAATCCTCAGTCCTCAATATTCAATCATCAATACTCAATCTTCAATCCCCAATCCTCAAACCTCAATCCTCAATCCACATTCTTCAATCCTAAATACCCAATCCTTAATCTTCAATCCTCAATCCTCAATCCTCAATTCTCAATCCTCAATCCTTAATCCTCAGACCTCAAACATCAATATTCAACCCTCAGTCCTCGTCCTCAATCCACAACCCTCAATCCTCAGTCCTCAATATTCAATCATAAATATTCAATCTTCAATCCTCATTCCTCAATCCTCAATCCTCAATCCTCAATCTTCAATCCTCAATACTCAATCTTCAATCCTCATTCCTCAATCCTGAATCCTCAATCCTCAATCTTCAATCCTCAATACTCAATCTGCAATCCTCAATCCTCAATCCTCAATCCTCAATCCTCAGGCATCAATACTCAATCTTCAATGCTCAATCCTCAATCCTCAATCCTGAATACTCATTCCCCAACCCTCAATCCTCATTCCTCAAACCTCAATCCTCAACCCTCAGTCCTCATACTCAATTCTCAATTCTCAATCCTCAATCCTCAATCCTCAATCTTCAAACCTCAATAATCAATCTCCAATCCTCAATCCTCAATCCTCGATCCTCAATCCTCAGGCATCAATACTCAATCTTCAATACTCAATCCTCAATCCTCAATCCTCAATCCTCAATCCTCAATCCTCAATCCTCAATCCTCAATCCTCAGTCCTCAATCCTCAATCCTCAATCCTCAATCTTCAATCCACAATCCTCAACCTTCAATACTCAATAATCAATCTCCAATCCTAGATCCTCAATCCTCAATCCTCAATCCTCATTCCTCAATCCTCAATACCCAATCCTCAATCTTCAATCCTCAAACATCAATCCTCAATTCTCAATCCTCAATCCTCAGTCCTCAGTCGTCGAATCTCAATCCCCGATGCTTAGCACGCATCCTCAATCCTCAGTCCTCAATCCTCAATCCTCAAACCTAAATCCTCTACCGTCAGTCCTCGTCCTCAATCCTCAAACCTCAATCCCCAATCCTCAATATTCAATCAGCAATACTCAATCTTCAATCCTCAATCCTCAATCCTCAATCCTCAATCCTCAATCCTCAATCCTCAATATTCGATCATCAATACTCAATCTTCAACCCTCAATCTTCAATCCTCAATAATCAATCTTCCATCCTCAATCCTCAATCCTCAATCCTCAACCCTCAGCCCTCATCCTCCATCCTCAGTACTCAATCCTCTATCCTCAATCTTCAATCCTCAATACCCAATCCTCAATCTTCAATCCTCAATCCTCAATCCTCAACCCTCATTCTTCAATCCTCAATACCCAATCCTCAATTTCAATCCTCAATCCTCAATCCTCATTTCTCAAACCTCAATCCTCAACCCTCAGCCCTCCATCCTCAGTACTCAATCCTCTATCCTCAATCTTCAATCCTCAATACTCAATCCTCAATTTCCAATCCTCAATCCTCAATCCTCAATTCTCAATCCTCAATCCTTAATCCTCAGACCTCAAACATCAATATTCAACCCTCAGTCCTCGTCCTCAACCACAACCCTCAATCCTCAGTCCTCAATATTCAATCATCAATATTCAATCTTCAATCCTCAATCCTCAATCCTCAATCCTCAACCTTCAATACTCAATAATCAATCTCCAATCCTAGATCCTCAATCCTCAATCCTCAATCCTCATTCCTCAATCCTCAATACCCAATCCTCAATCTTCAATCCTCAAACATCAATCCTCAATTCTCAATCCTCAATCCTCAGTCCTCAGTCGTCGAATCTCAATCCCCGACGCTTAGCACGCATCCTCAATCCTCAGTCCTCAATCCTCAATCCTCAAACCTAAATCCTCTACCGTCAGTCCTCGTCCTCAATCCTCAAACCTCAATCCCCAATCCTCAATATTCAATCAGCAATACTCAATCTTCAATCCTCAATCCTCAATCCTCAATCTTCAATCCTCAATCCTCAATCCTCAATATTCAATCATCAATACTCAATCTTCAACCCTCAATCTTCAATCCTCAATACTCAATCTTCCATCCTCAATCCTCAATCCTCAATCCTCAATCCTCAATCCTCAGGCATCAATACTCAATGTACAATATTCAATCCTCAATCCTTAATCGTCAATACACAATCCTCAACCTTCAATACTCAATACCCAATCCTCAATTTCCAATCCTCAATCCTCAATCCTCAATTCTCAATCCTCAATCCTTAATCCTCAGACCTCAAACATCAATATTCAACCCTCAGTCCTCGTCCTCAACCACAACCCTCAATCCTCAGTCCTCAATATTCAATCATCAATAATCAATCTTCAATCCTCAATCCTCAATCCTCAATCCTCAATCCTCAATCCTCAATTTTCAACCCTGAATCCTCAATCCTCAATACTCAATTCTCTATCTTCAATCCTCAATACTCAATCTTCAATCCTTAATCCTCAATCTGCAATGCCGAATCCCCAGTACTCAATCTTCAATCCTCACTGCTCAATCCTCAATCCTCAATCCTCAGTCCTCAGTCCTCAACCTTCTATCCTCAAACCTCAATCCTCAACCGTCAGTCCTCATTCTCCATCCTCAATCCTCAATCCTCAATCCTCAATCTTCAATCCCCAATACTCAGTCTTCAATCCCCAATCCTCAATCCTCAATCCTCAATCGTCAATCCTCAGGTATCAATACTCAATCTTCAATACTCAATCCTCAATCCTCAATCCTCAATCCTCAATCCTCAACCATCAATCCTCATTCCTCAAACCTCAATCCTCAACCCTCAGTCCTCATCCTCAATTCGCAATTCTCAATCCTCAATCGTCAATCCTCAATCTTCAATCCTCAATAATCAATCTCCGATCCTAGATCCTCAATCCCCAATCTTCAATCGTTAAACCTCAATATTCAATCCTCAATCCCCAGTCATCAATCTTCAATCCTCAATGCTCAATCCTCAATCCTCAATTCTCAATCCTCAGTCCTCAATCCCCAATCCTCAATCCTCTAACCTCAATCCTCAACCGTCAGTCCTCGTCCTCAATCCTCAAACCTCAATCCTCAATCCTCAATATTCAATCGACAATACTCAATCATCAATCCTCAATCCTCAAACCTCAATCCTCAATCCTCATTCTTCAATCCTAAATACCCAATCCTCAATCTTCAATCCTCAATCCTCAATCCTCAATTCTCAATCCTCAATCCTTAATACTCAGACCTCAAACATCAATATTCAACCCTCAGCCCTCGTCCTCAATCCACAACCCTCAATCCTCAGTCCTCAATATTCAATCATCAATATTCAATCTTCAATACTCAATCCTCAATCCTCAATCCACGATCCTCAATCCTCAATTTTCAACCCTGAAACCTCAATCCTCAATACTCAATCCTCAATCTTCAATCCTCAATACCCAATCTTCAATCCTCAATCCTCAATCCTCAATCCTCAATCCTCAATCTTCAATCCTCAACACTAATCTTCAATTCTCAATCCCCAATCCTCAGTCCTCAATCCTCAGGCATCAATACTCAATCTACAATATTCAATCCACAATCCTTAATCCTCAATCCACAATCCTCAACCTTCAATACTCAATACTCAATCTTCAATCCTCAATCCTCAATCCTCAATCCTCAATCCTCAATCCTCAATCCTCAATATTCAATCCTCAATACTCAATCTTCAATCATCAATCCTCAATCCTCAATTCTCAGTCGTCAATCCTCAGTCATCAATCCTCAATCTTCAATACTCAATCGTCAATCCTTAGGCCTCAATCCTCAATCCTCGATCCTCGTTCCTCAAACCTCAATCCTCAACCCTCAGTCTTCATCCTCAATCCTCAAACCTCAAACCTCAACCCTCAATATTCAATCTTCAATCCTCAATCCTCAAACCTCAATCCTCAATCCTCATTCTTCAACACTAAACACCCAATCCTCAATCCTCAATCCTCAATCCTCAATCCTCAATCCTCAATCCTCAATATTCAATCATCAATACTGAATCTTCAATCCTCAATCCTCAATCCTGAATTCTCAATCCTCAATCCTCAATCCTCAATCCTCAATCCGCAATCCTCAATCCTCAATCCTCAATCCTCAATCCTCAATCCTCAATCCTCAATCCGCAATATTCAATCCTCAATACTCAATCTTCAATCATCAATCCTCAATCCTCAATTCTCAGTCGTCAATCCTCAGTCATCAATCCTCAATCTTCAATACTCAATCGTCAATCCTTAGTTCTCAATCCTCAATCCTCAATCATCGTTCCTCAAACCTCAATCCTCAACCCTCAGTCTTCATCCTCAATCCTCAAACCTCAATCCTCAGTCCTCAATATTCAATCATCAATACTCAATCTTCAATCCCCAATCCTCAAACCTCAATCCTCAATCCACATTCTTCAATCCTAAATACCCAATCCTTAATCTTCAATCCTCAATCCTCAATCCTCAATTCTCAATCCTCAATCCTTATTCCTCAGACCTCAAACATCAATATTCAACCCTCAGTCCTCGTCCTCAATCCACAACCCTCAATCCTCAGTCCTCAATATTCAATCATAAATATTCAATCTTCAATCCTCAATCCTCAATCCTCAATCCTCAATCCTCAATCCTCAGTCTTCAACCCTGAATCCTCAATACTCAATCCTCAATCTTCAATCCTCAATACTCAATCTTCAATCCTCAATCCTCAATCGTCAATCCTCAATCCTCAATTTTCAATCCTCAACACTCAATCTTCAATCCTCAATCCTCAATCCTCAATCCTCAATCCTCATTCTTCAATCCTCAATACCCAATCCTCAATCTTCAGTCCTCAATCCTCAGTCCTCAATCCTAATCCCTCAATCCTCATTCTTCAATCCTCAATACCCAATCCTCAATTTCTATCCTCAATCCTCAATCCTCATTTCTCAATCCTCAACCCTCAACCCTCAGCCCTCAACCTCCATCCTCAGTAATCAATCCTCTATCCTCAATCTTCAATCCTCAATACTCAATCTTCAATCCTCATTCCTCAATCCTCAATCCTCAATCCTCAATCTTCAATCCTCAAACATCAATCCTCAATTCTCAATCCTCAATCCTCAGTCCTCAGTCGTCGAACCTCAATCCCCGACCCTTAGCACTCATCCTCAATCCTCATTCCTCAATCCTCAATCCTCAAACCTAAATCCTCTACCGTCAGTCCTCGTCCTCAATCCTCAAACCTCAATCCTCAATCCTCAATATTCAATCATCAATACTCAATCTTCAAACCTCAATCCTCAATCCTCAGTCCTCAATCCTCAATCCTCAATCCTCAATATTCAATTATCAATACTCAATCTTCAACCCTCAATCTTCAATCCTCAATACTCAATCTTCAATCCTCAATCCTCAATCCTCAATCCTCAATCCTCAATCCTCAATATTCAATCCTCAATCCTCAATCCTCAATCCCCAACCTTCAATCCTCAATTCTCAATCTTCAATCCTCGATCCTCAATCCTCAATCCTCAATATTCAATCATCAATACTCAATCTTCAACCCTCAATCTTCAATCCTCAATACTCAATCTTCAATACTCAATCCTCAATCCTCAATCCTCAATCCTCAATTCTCAATCCTCAGGCATCAATACTCAATCTACAATGTTCAATCCTCTGTCCTTAATCCTCAATCCACAATCCTCAACCTTCAATACTCAATACTCAATCTTCAATCCTCAATCCTCAATCCTCAATCCTCAATCCTCAATCCTCAATCCTCAATATTCAATCCTCAATACTCAATCCTCATTTCTCAATCCTCAATCCTCAACCCTCAGCCCTCATCCTCCATCCTCAGTACTCAATCCTCTATCCTCAATCTTCAATCCTCAATACTCAATATTCAATCCTCATTCCTCAATCCTCAATCCTCAATCCTCAATCTTCAATCCTCAATACTCAATCTGCAATCCTCAATCCTTAAACCTCAATCCTCAATTCTCAATCCTCAATCCTCAATACCCAATCCTCAATCCTCAATCCTCAATCCTCAATCCACAATCCTCAACCTTCTATACTCAATAATCAATCTCCAATCCTAGATCGTCAATTCTCAATCATCAATCCTCAATCTTCAACCCTGAATCCTCAATCCTCAATACTCAATACTCAATCTTCAATCCTCAATACTCAATCTTCAATCCTCAATCCTCAATCCTCAATCCTCAGTCCTCAATCTTCAACCCTCAACACTCAACCTTCAATCCTCAATCCTCAATCCTCAATCCACAATCCTCAATCTTCAATCCTCATCACTAATCTTCAATCCTCAATCCTCAATCCTCAATCCTCAATATTCAATCATCAATACTCAATCTTCAATCCTCATTCCTCAATCCCCAATTCTCAATCCTCAATCCTCAATCCTCAGTCCTCATACTCAATTCTCAATTCTCAATCCTCAATCCTCAATCCTCAATCTTCAATCCTCAATAATCAACCTCCAATCCTCAATACTCAATCCTCGATCCTCAATCCTCAGGCATCAATACTCAATCTTCAATACTCAATCCTCAATCCTCAATCCTCAATCCTCAATCCTCAGACCTCAATCCTCAATCCTCAATATTCAGTCATCAATACTCAATCTTCAATCCTCAATCGTCAATCCTCAATTCTCAATCCTCAATCCTCAGTCCTCAGTCGTCGAATCTCAATCCCCGACGCTTAGCACTCATCCTCAATCCTCAGTCCTCAATCCTCAATCCTCAAACCTAAATCCTCTGCCGTCAGTCCTCGTCCTCAATCCTCAAACCTCAATCCTCAATCCTCAATATTCAATCATCAATAATCAATGTTCAATCCTCAATCCTCAAACCTCAATCCTCAATCCTCATTCTTCAATCCTAAATACCCAATCCTCAATCTTCAATCCTCAATCATCAATCCTCAATTCTCAATCCTCAATCCTTAGTCCCCAGACCTCAAACATCAATATTCAACCCTTAGTCCTCGTCCACAATCCACAACCCTCAATCCGCAGTCATCAATATTCAATCATCAATATTCAATCTTCAATCCTCAACCCTCAATCCTCAATCCTCAATCCTCAATCCTCAATCCTCAATCTTCAACCCTGAATCCTCAATCCTCAATACTCAATCCTCAATCCTCAGGCATCAATACTCAATCTACAATATTCAATCCTCAGTCCTTAATCCTCAATCCACAATCCTCAACCTTCAATACTCAATACTCAATCTTCAATCCTCAATCCTCAATCCTCAATCCTCTATCCTCAATCCTCAATCCTCAATATTCAATCCTCAATGCTCAATCTTCAATCATGAATCCTCAATCCTCAATTCTCAGTCGTCAATCCTCAGTCATCAATCCTCAATCTTCAATACTCAATCGTCAATCCTTAGTCCTCAGTCCTCAATCCTCAATCCTCGTTCCTCAAACCTCAAGCCTCAACCCTCAGTCTTCATCCTCAATCCTCAAACCTCAATCCTCAATCCTCAATATTCAATCATCAATAATCAATGTTCAATCCTCAATCCTCAAACCTCAATCCTCAATCCTCATTCTTCAATCCTAAATACCCAATCCTCAATCTTCAATCCTCAATCATCAATCCTCAATTCTCAATCCTCAATCCTTAGTCCCCAGACCTCAAACATCAATATTCAACCCTTAGTCCTCGTCCACAATCCACAACCCTCAATCCGCAGTCATCAATATTCAATCATCAATATTCAAACTTCAATCCTCAACCCTCAATCCTCAATCCTCAATCCTCAATCCTCAATCCTCAATCTTCAACCCTGAATCCTCAATCCTCAATACTCAATCCTCAATCTTCGATCCTCAATACTCAATCTTCAATCCTCAATCCTCAATCCTCAATCCTCAATCCTCAATCTTCAGTCCTCAACGCTCAATCTTCAATTCTCAATCCTCAATCCTTAATACTCAGACCTCAAACATCAATATTCAACCCTCAGCCCTCGTCCTCAATCCACAACCCTCAATCCTCAGTCCTCAATATTCAATCATCAATATTCAATCTTCAATACTCAATCCTCAATCCTCAATCCTCGATCCTCAATCCTCAATTTTCAACACTGAATCCTCAATCCTCAATACTCAATCCTCAATCTTCAATCCTCAATACCCAATCTTCAATCCTCAATCCTCAATCCTCAATCCTCAATCCTCAATCTTCAATCCTCAACACTAATCTTCAATTCTCAATCCCCAATCCTCAGTCCTCAATCCTCATTCTTCAATCCTCAATACCCAATCCTCAATCTTCAATCCTCAATCCTCAACCCTCAATCCTAATTCCTCAATCCTCATTCTTCAATCCTCAATACCCAATCCTCAATTTCAATCCTCAATCCGCAATCCTCATTTCTCAATCCTCAATCTTCAACCCTCAGCCCTCATCCTCCATCCTCAGTACTCAATCCTCTATCCTCAATCTTCAATCCTCAATACTCAATCTTCGATCCTCATTCCTCAATCCTCAATCCTCAATCCTCAATCTTCAATCGCCAATACTCAATCTGCAATCCCCAATACTCAAACCTCAATCCTCAATCCTCATTACTCAATCCTCAATACCCAATCCTCAATCCTCAATCCTCAATCCTCAATCCTCAATATTCAATCATCAATACTCAATCTTGAATACTCAATCTTCAATCCTCAATACTCAGCCTTCAATCCTCAATCCTCAATCCTCAATCCTCAATCCTCAATCCTCAGGCATCAATACTCAATCTACAATATTCAATCCACAATCCTCAATCCTCAATCCTCAGGCATCAATACTCAATCTACAATATTCAATCCACAATCCTTAATCCTCAATCCACAATCCTCAACCTTCAATACTCAATACTCAATCTTCAATCCTCAATCCTCAATCCTCAATCCTCAATCCTCAATCCTCAATCCTCAATATTCAATCCTCAATACTCAATCTTCAATCATCAATCCTCAATCCTCAATTCTCAGTCGTCAATCCTCAGTCATCAATCCTCAATCTTCAATACTCAATCGTCAATCCTTAGGCCTCAATCCTCAATCCTCGATCCTCGTTCCTCAAACCTCACTCCTCAACCCTCAGTCTTCATCCTCAATCCTCAAACCTCAATCCTCAACCCTCAATATTCAATCATCAATATTCAATCTTCAATCCTCAATCCTCAAACCTCAATCCTCAATCCTCATTCTTCAACACTAAACACCCAATCCTCAATCCTCAATCCTCAATCCTCAATCCTCAATCCTCAATCTTCAACCCGGAATCCTCAATCCTCAATACTCAATCCTCAATCTTCAATCCTCAATACTCAATCTTCAATCCTCAATCCTCAATCCTCAATCCTCAATATTCAATCATCAATACTCAATCTTCAATCCTCAATCCTCTATCCTCAATTCTCAATCCTCAATCCTCAATCCTCAATCCTCAATCCTCAATCCTCAATCCTCAATCCTCAATCCTCAATCCTCAATCCTCAATCCTCAATCCTCAATCCGCAATATTCAATCCTCAATACTCAATCTTCAATCATCAATCCTCAATCCTCAATTCTCAGTCGTCAATCCTCAGTCATCAATCCTCAATCTTCAATACTCAATCGTCAATCCTTAGTCCTCAATCCTCAATCCTCAATCATCGTTCCTCAAACCTCAATCCTCTACCCTCAGTCTTCATCCTCAATCCTCAAACCTCATTCCTCAATCCTCAATATTCAATCATCAATACTCAATCTTCAATCCCCAATCCTCAAACCTCAATCCTCAATCCACATTCTTCAATCCTAAATACCCAATCCTTAATCTTCAATCCTCAATCCTCAATCCTCAATTCTCAATCCTCAATCCTTAATCCTCAGACCTCAAACATCAACATTCAACCCTCAGTCCTCGTACTCAATCCACAACCCTCAATCCTCAGTCCTCAATATTCAATCATAAATATTCAATCTTCAATCCTCAATCCTCAATCCTCAATCCTCAATCCTCAATCCTCAGTCTTCAACCCTGAATCCTCAATACTCAATCCTCAATCTTCAATCCTCAATACTCAATCTTCAATCCTCAATCCTCAATCGTCAATCCTCAATCCTCAATTTTGAATCCTCAACACTCAATCTTCAATCCTCAATCCTCAATCCTCAATCCTCAATCCTCATTCTTCAATCCTCAATACCCAATCCTCAATCTTCAGTCCTCAATCCTCAATCCTCAATCCTAATTCCTCAATCCTCATTCTTCAATCCTCAATACCCAATCCTCAATTTCTATCCTCAATCCTCAATCCTCATTTCTCAATCCTCAACCCTCAACTCTCAGCCCTCATCCTCCATCCTCAGTACTCAATCCTCTATTCTCAATCTTCAATCGTCAATACTCAATCTTCAATCCTCATTCCTCAATCCTCAATCCTCAATCCTCAATCCTCAATCTTCAATCCTCAAACATCAATCCTCAATTCTCAATCCTCAATCCTCAGCCCTCAGTCGTCGAACCTCAATCACCGACCCTTAGCACTCATCCTCAATCCTCAATACTCAATCTTCAATCCTCATTCCTCAATCCTGAATCCTCAATCCTCAATCTTCAATCCTCAATACTCAATCTGCAATCCTCAATCCTCAATCCTCAATCCTCAATCCTCAGGCATCAATACTCAATCTTCAATGCTCAATCCTCAATCCTCAATCCTGAATACTCATTCCCCAACCCTCAGTCCTCATTCCTCAAACCTCAATCCTCAACCCTCAGTCCTCATACTCAATTCTCAATTCTCAATCCTCAATCCTCAATCCTCAATCTTCAATCCTCAATAATCAATCTCCAATCCTCAATCCTCAATCCTCGATCCTCAATCCTCAGGCATCAATACTCAATCTTCAATACTCAATCCTCAATCCTCAATCCTCAATCCTCAATCCTCAATCCTCAATCCTCAATCCTCAATCCTCAATCCTCAATCCTGAATCCTCAATCCTCAATCTTCAATCCACAATCCTCAACCTTCAATACTCAATAATCAATCTCCAATCCTAGATCCTCAATCCTCAATCCTCAATCCTCATTCCTCAATCCTCAATACCCAATCCTCAATCTTCAATCCTCAAACATCAATCCTCAATTCTCAATCCTCAATCCTCAGTCCTCAGTCGTCGAATCTCAATCCCCGATGCTTAGCACGCATCCTCAATCCTCAGTCCTCAATCCTCAATCCTCAAACCTAAATCCTCTACCGTCAGTCCTCGTCCTCAATCCTCAAACCTCAATCCCCAATCCTCAATATTCAATCAGCAATACTCAATCTTCAATCCTCAATCCTCAATCCTCAATCCTCAATCCTCAATCCTCAATCCTCAATATTCGATCATCAATACTCAATCTTCAACCCTCAATCTTCAATCCTCAATACTCAGTCTTCCATCCTCAATCCTCAATCCTCAACCCTCAGCCCTCATCCTCCATCCTCAGTACTCAATCCTCTATCCTCAATCTTCAATCCTCAATACCCAATCCTCAATCTTCAATCCTCAATCCTCAATCCTCAACCCTCATTCTTCAATCCTCAATACCCAATCCTCAATTTCAATCCTCAATCCTCAATCCTCAATTCTCAATCCTCAATCCTTAATACTCAGACCTCAAACATCAATATTCAACCCTCAGCCCTCGTCCTCAATCCACAACCCTCAATCCTCAGTCCTCAATATTCAATCATCAATATTCAATCTTCAATACTCAATCCTCAATCCTCAATCCTCGATCCTCAATCCTCAATTTTCAACCCTGAATCCTCAATCCTCAATACTCAATCCTCAATCTTCAATCCTCAATACCCAATCTTCAATCCTCAATCCTCAATCCTCAATCCTCAATCCTCAATCTTCAATCCTCAACACTAATCTTCAATTCTCAATCCCCAATCCTCAGTCCTCAATCCTCATTCTTCAATCCTCAATACCCAATCCTCAATCTTCAATCCTCAATCCTCAACCCTCAATCCTAATTCCTCAATCCTCATTCTTCAATCCTCAATACCCAATCCTCAATTTCAATCCTCAATCTGCAATCCTCATTTCTCAATCCTCAATCTTCAACCCTCAGCCCTCATCCTCCATCCTCAGTACTCAATCCTCTATCCTCAATCTTCAATCCTCAATACTCAATCTTCGATCCTCATTCCTCAATCCTCAATCCTCAATCCTCAATCTTCAATCGCCAATACTCAATCTGCAATCCCCAATACTCAAACCTCAATCCTCAATCCTCATTACTCAATCCTCAATACCCAATCCTCAATCCTCAATCCTCAATCCTCAATCCTCAATATTCAATCATCAATACTCAATCTTGAATACTCAATCTTCAATCCTCAATACTCAGCCTTCAATCCTCAATCCTCAATCCTCAATCCTCAATCCTCAATCCTCAGGCATCAATACTCAATCTACAATATTCAATCCACAATCCTCGATCCTCAATCCTCAGGCATCAATACTCAATCTACAATATTCAATCCACAATCCTTAATCCTCAATCCACAATCCTCAACCTTCAATACTCAATACTCAATCTTCAATCCTCAATCCTCAATCCTCAATCCTCAATCCTCAATCCTCAATCCTCAATATTCAATCCTCAATACTCAATCTTCAATCATCAATCCTCAATCCTCAATTCTCAGTCGTCAATCCTCAGTCATCAATCCTCAATCTTCAATACTCAATCGTCAATCCTTAGGCCTCAATCCTCAATCCTCGATCCTCGTTCCTCAAACCTCACTCCTCAACCCTCAGTCTTCATCCTCAATCCTCAAACCTCAATCCTCAACCCTCAATATTCAATCATCAATATTCAATCTTCAATCCTCAATCCTCAAACCTCAATCCTCAATCCTCATTCTTCAACACTAAACACCCAATCCTCAATCCTCAATCCTCAATCCTCAATCCTCAATCCTCAATCTTCAACCCGGAATCCTCAATCCTCAATACTCAATCCTCAATCTTCAATCCTCAATACTCAATCTTCAATCCTCAATCCTCAATCCTCAATCCTCAATATTCAATCATCAATACTCAATCTTCAATCCTCAATCCTCTATCCTCAATTCTCAATCCTCAATCCTCAATCCTCAATCCTCAATCCTCAATCCTCAATCCTCAATCCTCAATCCTCAATCCTCAATCCTCAATCCTCAATCCGCAATATTCAATCCTCAATACTCAATCTTCAATCATCAATCCTCAATCCTCAATTCTCAGTCGTCAATCCTCAGTCATCAATCCTCAATCTTCAATACTCAATCGTCAATCCTTAGTCCTCAATCCTCAATCCTCAATCATCGTTCCTCAAACCTCAATCCTCTACCCTCAGTCTTCATCCTCAATCCTCAAACCTCATTCCTCAATCCTCAATATTCAATCATCAATACTCAATCTTCAATCCCCAATCCTCAAACCTCAATCCTCAATCCACATTCTTCAATCCTAAATACCCAATCCTTAATCTTCAATCCTCAATCCTCAATCCTCAATTCTCAATCCTCAATCCTTAATCCTCAGACCTCAAACATCAACATTCAACCCTCAGTCCTCGTACTCAATCCACAACCCTCAATCCTCAGTCCTCAATATTCAATCATAAATATTCAATCTTCAATCCTCAATCCTCAATCCTCAATCCTCAATCCTCAATCCTCAGTCTTCAACCCAGAATCCTCAATACTCAATCCTCAATCTTCAATCCTCAATACTCAATCTTCAATCCTCAATCCTCAATCGTCAATCCTCAATCCTCAATTTTGAATCCTCAACACTCAATCTTCAATCCTCAATCCTCAATCCTCAATCCTCAATCCTCATTCTTCAATCCTCAATACCCAATCCTCAATCTTCAGTCCTCAATCCTCAATCCTCAATCCTAATTCCTCAATCCTCATTCTTCAATCCTCAATACCCAATCCTCAATTTCTATCCTCAATCCTCAATCCTCATTTCTCAATCCTCAACCCTCAACCCTCAGCCCTCATCCTCCATCCTCAGTACTCAATCCTCAATCCTCAATCTTCAATCCTCAATACTCAATCTTCAATCCTCAATCCTCAATCGTCAATCCTCAATCCTCAATTTTGAATCCTCAACACTCAATCTTCAATCCTCAATCCTCAATCCTCAATCCTCAATCCTCATTCTTCAATCCTCAATACCCAATCCTCAATCTTCAGTCCTCAATCCTCAATCCTCAAACCTCAATCCTCAATCCTCAATATTCAATCATCAATACTCAATCCTCAATCTTCAATCCTCAATACCCAATCTTCAATCCTCATTCCTCAATCCTCAATCATCAATCCTCAATCTTCAATCCTCAACACTAATCTTCAATCCTCAATCCCCAATCCTCAATCCTCAATCCTCATTCTTCAATCCTCAATACCCAATCCTCAATCTTCAATCCTCAGTCCTCAATCCTCAATCCTAATTCCTAAATCCTCATTCTTCAATGCTCAATACCCAATCCTCAATTTCAATCCTCAATCCTCAATCCTCATTTCTCAATCCTCAATCTTCAACCCTCAGCCCTCATCCTCCATCCTCAGTACTCAATCCTCTATCCTCAATCTTGAATCCTCAATACTCAATCTTCGATCCTCATTCCTCAATCCTCAATCCTCAATCCTCAATCTTCAATCGCCAATACTCAATCTGCAATCCCCAATACTCAAACCTCAATCCTCAATCCTCATTACTCAATCCTCAATACCCAATCCTCAATCCTCAATCCTCAATCCTCAATCCTCAATATTCAATCATCAATACTCAATCTTGAATCCTCAATCTTCAATCCTCAATACTCAACCTTCAATCCTCAATCCTCAATCCTCAATCCTCAATCCTCAATCCTCAGGCATCAATACTCAATCTACAATATTCAATCCACAATCCTCAATCCTCAATCCTCAGGCATCAATACTCAATCTACAATATTCAATCCACAATCCTTAATCCTCAATCCACAATCCTCAACCTTCAATACTCAATACTCAATCTTCAATCCTCAACCCTCAATCCTCAGTCCTCAATCCTCAATCCTCAATCCTCAATATTCAATCGTCAATACTCAATCTTCAATCATCAATCCTCAATCCTCAATTCTCAGTCGTCAATCCTCAGTCATGAATCCTCAATCTTCAATACTCAATCGTCAATCCTTAGTCCTCAATCCTCAATCCTCGATCCTCGTTCCTCAAACCTCAATCCTCAACCCTCAGTCTTCACCCTCAATCCTCAAACCTCAATCCTCAACCCTCAATATTCAATCATCAATACTCAATCTTCAATCCTCAATCCTCAAACCTCAATCCTCAATCCTCATTCTTCAATACTAAACACCCAATCCTCAATCCTCAATCCTCAATCCTCAATCCTCAATCCTCAATCCTCAATCTTCAACCCTGAATCCTCAATCCTCAATACTCAATCCTCAATCTTCAATCCTCAATACTCAATCTTCAATCCTCAATCCTCAATCCTCAATCCTCAATATTCAATCATCAATACTGAATCTTCAATCCTCAACCCTCAATCCTGAATTCTCAATCCTCAATCCTCAATCCTCAATCCTCAATCCGCAATCCTCAATCCTCAATCCTCAATCCTCAATCCTCAATCCTCAATCCTCAATCCGCAATATTCAATCCTCAATACTCAATCTTCAATCCTCAATCCTCAATCCTCAATTCTCAGTCGTCAATCCTCAGTCATCAATCCTCAATCTTCAATACTCAATCGTCAATCCTTAGTTCTCAATCCTCAATCCTCAATCATCGTTCCTCAAACCTCAATCCTCAACCCTCAGTCTTCATCCTCAATCCTCAAACCTCAATCCTCAGTCCTCAATATTCAATCATCAATACTCAATCTTCAATCCCCAATCCTCAAACCTCAATCCTCAATCCACATTCATCAATCCTAAATACCCAATCCTTAATCTTCAATCCTCAATCCTCAATCCTCAATTCTCAATCCTCAATCCTTAATCCTCAGACCTCAAACATCAATATTCAACCCTCAGTCCTCGTCCTCAATCCACAACCCTCAATCCTCAGTCCTCAATATTCAATCATAAATATTCAATCTTCAATCCTCATTCCTCAATCCTCAATCCTCAATCCTCAATCTTCAATCCTCAATACTCAATCTTCAATCCTCATTCCTCAATCCTGAATCCTCAATCCTCAATCTTCAATCCTCAATCCTCAAACCTCAATCCTCAATACTCATTCTTCAATCCTCAACACTCAATCTTCAATCCTCAATCCTCAATCCTCAATCCTCAATCCTCATACTTCAATCCTCAATACCCAATCCTCAATGTTCAATCCTCAATCCTCAATCCTCAATCCTAATCCCTCAATCCTGATTCTTCAGTCCTCAATACCCAATCCTCAATTTCAATGCTCAATCCTCAATCCTCATTTCTCAATCCTCAATCCTCAACCCTTAGCCCTCATCCTCCATCCTCAGTACTCAATCCTCTATCCTCAATCTTCAATCCTCAATACTCAATCCTCATTCCTCAATCCTCAATACCCAATCCTCAATCCTCAATTCTCAATCCTCAATCCTCAATATTCAATCATCAATACACAATCTTCAATCCTCAATCTTTAATCCTCAATCCTCAATCCTCAATCCTCAATCCTCAGGCATCAATACTCAATCTACAATGTTCAATCCTCAATCCTTAATCCTCAATCCACAATCCTCAACCTTCAATACTCAATATTCAATCTTCAATCCTCAATCCTCAATCCTCAATCCTCAATCCTCAATCCTCAATCCTCAATATTCAATCCTCAATACTCAATCTTCAATCATCAATCCTCAATCCTCAATTCTCAGTCGTCAATCCTCAGTCATCAATCCTCAATCTTCAATACTCAATCGTCAATCCTTAGTCCTCAATCCTCAATCCTCAATCCTCGTTCCTCAAACCTCAATCCTCAACCCTGAGTCTTCATCCTCAATCCTCAAACCTCAATCCTCAATCCTCAATGTTCAAACATCAATACTCAATCTTCAATCCTCAATCCTCAAACCTCAATCCTCAATCCTCATTCTTCAATCCTAAATACCCAATCCTCAATCTTCAATCCTCAATCCTCAATACTCAATTCTCAATCCTCAATCCTTAATCCTCAGACCACAAACATCAATATTCAACCCCCAGTCCACGTCCTCAATCCACAACCCTCAATCCTCAGTTCTCAATATTCAATCATCAATATTCAATCTTCAATCCTCAATCCTCAATCCTCAATCCTCAATCCTCAATCCTCAATCTTCAACCCTGAATCCTTAATCCTCAATACTCAATCCTCAATCTTCAATCCTCAATACTCAATCTTCAATCCTCAATCCTCAATCCTCAATCCTCAATCCTCAATCTTCAACTCTCAACACTCAATCTTCAATCCTCAATCCTCAATCCTCAATACTCAATTCTCAATCTTCAATCCTCAACACTAATCTTCAATCCTCAATCCTCGATCCTCAATCCTCAATCCTCATTCTTCAATCCTCAATACCCAATCCTCAATCTTCAATCCTCAATCCTCAATCCTCAATCCTAATCCCTCAATCCTCATTCTTCAATCCTCAATACCCAATCCTCAATTTCAATTCTCAATCCCCAATCCTCAACCCTCAGCACTCATCCTCCATCCTCAATCCTCAATCCTCAATACTCAATCCTCAATCCTCAATCTTCAATCCTCAATTCTCAATCTTCAATCCTCGATCCTCAATCCTCAATCCTCAATATTCAATCATCAATACTCAATCTTCAACCCTCAATCTTCAATCCTCAATACTCAATCTTCAATCCTCAATCCTCAATCCTCAATCCTCAATCCTCAATCCTCAATCCTCAGGCATCAATACTCAATCTACAATATTCAATCCTCAGTCCTTAATCCTCAATCCACAATCCTCAACCTTCAATACTCAATACTCAATCTTCAATCCTCAATCCTCAATCGTCAATCCTCTATCCTCAATCCTCAATCCTCAATATTCAATCCTCAATGCTCAATCTTCAATCATGAATCCTCAATCCTCAATTCTCAGTCGTCAATCCTCAGTCATCAATCCTCAATCTTCAATACTCAATCGTCAATCCTTAGTCCTCAGTCCTCAATCCTCAATCCTCGTTCCTCAAACCTCAAGCCTCAACCCTCAGTCTTCATCCTCAATCCTCAAACCTCAATCCTCAAACCTCAATATTCAATCATCAATAATCAATGTTCAATCCTCAATCCTCAAACCTCAATCCTCAATCCTCATTCTTCAATCCTAAATACCCAATCCTCAATCTTCAATCCTCAATCATCAATCCTCAATTCTCAATCCTCAATCCTTAGTCCCCAGACCTCAAACATCAATATTCAACCCTTAGTCCTCGTTCACAATCCACAACCCTCAATCCGCAGTCATCAATATTCAATCATCAATATTCAATCTTCAATCCTCAACCCTCAATCCTCAATCCTCAATCCTCAATCCTCAATCCTCAATCTTCAACCCTGAATCCTCAATCCTCAATACTCAATCCTCAATCTTCGATCCTCAATACTCAATCTTCAATCCTCAATCCTCAATCCTCAATCCTCAATCCTCAATCTTCAGTCCTCAACGCTCAATCTTCAATCCTCAATCCTCAATCCTCAATCCTCAATCCTCATTCTTCAATCCTCAATACCCGATCCTCAATCTTCAATCCTCAATCCTCAATCCACAATTCTAATTCCCCAATCCTCATTCTTCAATCCTCAATACCCAATCCTCAATTTCAATCCTCAATCCTCAATCCTCATTTCTCAATCCTCAATCCTCAACCCTCAGCCCTCATCCTCCATCCTCAGTACTCAATCCTCTATCCTCAATCTTCAATCCTCAATACTCAATATTCAATCCTCATTCCTCAATCCTCAATCCTCAATCCTCAATCTTCAATCCTCAATACTCAATCTGCAATCCTCAATCCTTAAACCTCAATCCTCAATTCTCAATCCTCAATCCTCAATACCCAATCCTCAATCCTCAATCCTCAATCCTCAATCCACAATCCTCAACCTTCTATACTCAATAATCAATCTCCAATCCTAGATCGTCAATTCTCAATCCTCAATCCTCAATCTTCAACCCTGAATCCTCAATCCTCAATACTCAATACTCAATCTTCAATCCTCAATACTCAATCTTCAATCCTCAATCCTCAATCCTCAATCCTCAGTCCTCAATCTTCAACCCTCAACACTCAACCTTCAATCCTCAATCCTCAATCCTCAATCCACAATCCTCAACCTTCAATCCTCATCACTAATCTTCAATCCTCAATCCTCAATCCTCAATCCTCAATATTCAATCATCAATACTCAATCTTCAATCCTCATTCCTCAATCCCCAATTCTCAATCCTCAATCCTCAATCCTCAGTCCTCATACTCAATTCTCAATTCTCAATCCTCAATCCTCAATCCTCAATCTTCAATCCTCAATAATCAACCTCCAATCCTCAATACTCAATCCTCGATCCTCAATCCTCAGGCATCAATACTCAATCTTCAATACTCAATCCTCAATCCTCAATCCTCAATCCTCAATCCTCAGACCTCAATCCTCAATCCTCAATATTCAGTCATCAATACTCAATCTTCAATCCTCAATCGTCAATCCTCAATTCTCAATCCTCAATCCTCAGTCCTCAGTCGTCGAATCTCAATCCCCGACGCTTAGCACTCATCCTCAATCCTCAGTCCTCAATCCTCAATCCTCAAACCTAAATCCTCTGCCGTCAGTCCTCGTCCTCAATCCTCAAACCTCAATCCTCAATCCTCAATATTCAATCATCAATAATCAATGTTCAATCCTCAATCCTCAAACCTCAATCCTCAATCCTCATTCTTCAATCCTAAATACCCAATCCTCAATCTTCAATCCTCAATCATCAATCCTCAATTCTCAATCCTCAATCCTTAGTCCCCAGACCTCAAACATCAATATTCAACCCTTAGTCCTCGTCCACAATCCACAACCCTCAATCCGCAGTCATCAATATTCAATCATCAATATTCAATCTTCAATCCTCAACCCTCAATCCTCAATCCTCAATCCTCAATCCTCAATCCTCAATCTTCAACCCTGAATCCTCAATCCTCAATACTCAATCCTCAATCCTCAGGCATCAATACTCAATCTACAATATTCAATCCTCAGTCCTTAATCCTCAATCCACAATCCTCAACCTTCAATACTCAATACTCAATCTTCAATCCTCAATCCTCAATCCTCAATCCTCTATCCTCAATCCTCAATCCTCAATATTCAATCCTCAATGCTCAATCTTCAATCATGAATCCTCAATCCTCAATTCTCAGTCGTCAATCCTCAGTCATCAATCCTCAATCTTCAATACTCAATCGTCAATCCTTAGTCCTCAGTCCTCAATCCTCAATCCTCGTTCCTCAAACCTCAAGCCTCAACCCTCAGTCTTCATCCTCAATCCTCAAACCTCAATCCTCAATCCTCAATATTCAATCATCAATAATCAATGTTCAATCCTCAATCCTCAAACCTCAATCCTCAATCCTCATTCTTCAATCCTAAATACCCAATCCTCAATCTTCAATCCTCAATCATCAATCCTCAATTCTCAATCCTCAATCCTTAGTCCCCAGACCTCAAACATCAATATTCAACCCTTAGTCCTCGTCCACAATCCACAACCCTCAATCCGCAGTCATCAATATTCAATCATCAATATTCAATCTTCAATCCTGAACCCTCAATCCTCATTCTTCAATCCTCAATACCCGATCCTCAATCTTCAATCCTCAATCCTCAATCCACAATTCTAATTCCCCAATCCTCATTCTTCAATCCTCAATACCCAATCCTCAATTTCAATCCTCAATCCTCATTTCTCAATCCTCAATCCTCAACCCTCAGCCCTCATCCTCCATCCTCAGTACTCAATCCTCTATCCTCAATCTTCAATCCTCAATACTCAATATTCAATCCTCATTCCTCAATCCTCAATCCTCAATCCTCAATCTTCAATCCTCAATACTCAATCTGCAATCCTCAATCCTTAAACCTCAATCCTCAATTCTCAATCCTCAATCCTCAATACCCAATCCTCAATCCTCAATCCTCAATCCTCAATCCACAATCCTCAACCTTCTATACTCAATAATCAATCTCCAATCCTAGATCGTCAATTCTCAATCCTCAATCCTCAATCTTCAACCCTGAATCCTCAATCCTCAATACTCAATACTCAATCTTCGATCCTCAATACTCAATCTTCAATCCTCAATCCTCAATCCTCAATCCTCAATCCTCAATCTTCAGTCCTCAACGCTCAATCTTCAATCCTCAATCCTCAATCCTCAATCCTCAATCCTCATTCTTCAATCCTCAATACCCGATCCTCAATCTTCAATCCTCAATCCTCAATCCACAATTCTAATTCCCCAATCCTCATTCTTCAATCCTCAATACCCAATCCTCAATTTCAATCCTCAATCCTCAATCCTCATTTCTCAATCCTCAATCCTCAACCCTCAGCCCTCATCCTCCATCCTCAGTACTCAATCCTCTATCCTCAATCTTCAATCCTCAATACTCAATATTCAATCCTCATTCCTCAATCCTCAATCCTCAATCCTCAATCTTCAATCCTCAATACTCAATCTGCAATCCTCAATCCTTAAACCTCAATCCTCAATTCTCAATCCTCAATCCTCAATACCCAATCCTCAATCCTCAATCCTCAATCCTCAATCCACAATCCTCAATCTTCAATCCTCATCACTAATCTTCAATCCTGAATCCTCAATCCTCAATCCTCAATATTCAATCATCAATACTCAATCTTCAATCCTCATTCCTCAATCCCCAATTCTCAATCCTCAATCCTCAATCCTCAGTCCTCATACTCAATTCTCAATTCTCAATCCTCAATCCTCAATCCTCAATCTTCAATCCTCAATAATCAATCTCCAATCCTCAATACTCAATCCTCGATCCTCAATCCTCAGGCATCAATACTCAATCTTCAATACTCAATCCTCAATCCTCAATCCTCAATCCTCAATCCTCAGACCTCAATCCTCAATCCTCAATATTCAGTCATCAATACTCAATCTTCAATCCTCAATCGTCAATCCTCAATTCTCAATCCTCAATCCTCAGTCCTCAGTCGTCGAATCTCAATCCCCGACGCTTAGCACTCATCCTCAATCCTCAGTCCTCAATCCTCAATCCTCAAACCTAAATCCTCTGCCGTCAGTCCTCGTCCTCAATCCTCAAACCTCAATCCTCAATCCTCAATATTCAATCATCAATACTCGATCTTCAATCCTCAATCCTCAATCCTCAATCCTCAATCCTCAATCCTCAATCCTCAATCCTCAATATTCAATCATCAATACTCAATCTTCAACCCTCAATCTTCAATCCTCAATACTCAATCTTCAATCCTCAATCCTCAATCCTCAATCCTCAATCCTCAGGCATCAATACTCAATCTACAATATTCAATCCTCTATCCTTAATCCTCAATCCACAATCCTCAACCTTCAATACTCAATACTCAATCTTCAATCCTGAATCCTCATTCCTCAATCCTCAATCCGCAATATGCAGTCCTCAATACTCAATCTTCAATCATCAATCCTCAATCCTCAATTCTCAGTCGTCAATCCTCAGTCATCAATCCTCAATCTTCAATACTCAATCGTCAATCCTTAGTCCTCAATCCTCAATCCTCAATCCTCGTTCCTCAAACCTCAATCCTCAACCCTCAGTCTTCATCCTCAATCCTCAAACCCCAATACTCAATCCTCAATATTCAATCATCAATACTCAATCTTCAATCCCCAATCCTCAAACCTCAATCCTCAATCCTCATTGTTCAATCCTAAATAGCCAATCCTTAATCTGCAATCCTCAATCCTCAATCCTCAATTCTCAATCCTCAATCCTTAATCCTCAGACCTCAAACATCAATATTCAACCCTCAGTCCTCGTCCTCAATCCACAACACTCAATCCTCAGTCCTCAATATTCAATCATAAATATTCAACCTTGAATCCTCAATCCTCATTCTTCAATCCTCAATACCCAATCCTCAATCTTCAATCCTCAATCCTCAATGCTCAATCCTAATTCCTCAATCCTCATTCTTCAATCCTAAATACCCAATCCTCAATTTCAATCCTCAATCCTCAACCCTCATTTCTCAATCCTCAATCCTCAACCCTCAGCCCTCATCCTCCATCCTCAGTACTCAATCCTCTATCCTCAATCTTCAATCCTCAATACTCAATCTTCAATCCTCATTCCTCAATCCTCAATCCTCAATCCTCAATCTTCAATCCTCAATACTCAATCTGCAAACCTCAATCCTCAAACCTCAATCCTCAATCCTCATTCCTCAATCCTCAATACCCAATCCTCAATCCTCAATTCTCAATCCTCAATCCTCAATATTCAATCATCAATACTCAATCTTCAATCCTCAATCTTCAATCCTCAATACTCAATCTTCAATCCTCAATCCTCTATCCTCAATCCTCAATCCTCAATCCTCAGGCATCAATACTCAATCTACAATATTCAATCCTCAATCCTTAATCCTCAATCCACGATCCTCAACCTTCAATACTCAATACTCAATCTTCAACCCTCAATCCTCAATCCTCAATCCTCAATCCTCAATCCTCAATCCTCAATCCTCAATATTCAATCCTCAATACTCATTCTTCAATCATCATCCTCAATCCTCAATTCTCAGTCGTCAATCCTCAATCCTCAATCCTCATTCTTCAATCCTCTATACCCAATCCTCAATCTTCAATCCTCAAACGTCAATCCTCAATTCTCAATCCTCAATCCTCAGTCCTCAGTCGTCGAACCTCAATACCCGACCCTTAGCACTCATCCTAAATCCTCAGTCCTCAATCCTCAATCCTCAAACCTAAATCCTTTACCGTCAGTCCTCGTCCTCAATCCTCAAACCTCAATCCTCAATCCTCAATATTCAATCATCAATACTCAATCTTCAATCCTCAATCCTCAATCCTCAATCCTCAATCCTCAATCCACAATCCTCAACCTTGAATACTCAATAATCAATCTCCAATCCTACATCCTCAATCCTCAATCCTCAATCCTCAATCCTCAATCCTCAATCCTCATTCTTCAATCCTCAATACCCAATCCTCAATCTTCAATCCTCAAACATCAATCCTCAATTCTCAATCCTCAATCCTCAGTCGTCAGTCGTCGAAACTCAATCCCCGACGCTTAGCACTCATCCTCAATCCTCAGTCCTCAATCCTCAATCCTCAAACCTAAATCCTCTACCGTCAGTCCTCGTCCTCAATCCTCAAACCTCAATCCTCTATCCTCAATATTCAATCATCAATACTCAATCTTCAATCCTCAATCCTCAATCCTCAATCCTCAAACCTCAATCCTCAATCCTGAATCCTCATTCCCCAACCCTCAATCCTCATTCTTCAAACCTCAATCCTCAACCCTCAGTCCTCATACTCAATTCTCAATTCTCAATCCTCAATCCTCAATCCTCAATCTTCAATCCTCAATAATCAATCTCCAATCCTCAATCCTCAATCCTCGATCCTCAATCCTCAGGCATCAATACTCAATCTTCAATACTCAATCCTCAATCCTCAATCCTCAATCCTCAATCCTCAATCCTCAATCCTCAATATTCAATCATCAATACTCAATCTTCAACCCTCAATCTTCAAACCTCAATACTCAATCTTCCATCCTCAATCCTCAATCCTCAATCCTCAATTCTCAATCCTCAGGCATAAATACTCAATCTACAATATTCAATCCTCAATCCTTAATCCTCAATCCACAATCCTCAACCTTCAATACTCAATACTCAATCTTCAATCCTCAATCCTCAATCCTCAATCCTCAATCCTCAATCCTCAATCCGCAATATTCAATCCTCAATACTCAATCTTCAATCATCAATCCTCAATCCTCAATTCTCAGTCGTCAATCCTCAGTCATCAATCCTCAATCTTCAATACTCAATCGTCAATCCTTAGTCCTCAATCCTCATTCCTCAATCCTCGTTCCTCAAACCTCAATCCTCAACCCTCAGTCTTCATCCTCAACCCTCAAACCTCAATCCTCAATCCTCAATATTCAATCATCAATACTCAATCTTCAATCCCCAATCCTCAAACCTCAATCCTCAATCCTCACTCTTCAATCCTAAATACCCAATCCTTAATCTTCAATCCTTAATCCTCAATCCTCAATTCTCAATCCTCAATCCTTAATCCTCAGACCTCAAACATCAATATTCAACCCTCAGTCCTCGTCCTCAATCCACAACCCTCAATCCTCAGTCCTCAATATTCAATCATAAATATTCAATCTTCAATCATCAATCCTCAATCCTCAATCCTGAATCCTCAATCCTCAACCTTCAACCCTGGATCCTCAATCCTCAATACTCAATCCTCCATCTTCAATCCTCAATACTCAATCTTCAATCCTCAATCCTCAATCGTCAATCCTCAATCCTCAATTTTCAATCCTCAATACTCAATCTTCAATCCTCATTCCTCAATCCTCAATCCTCAATCCTCAATCTTCAATCCTCAAACATCTATCCTCAATTCTCAATCCTCAATCCTCAGTCCTCAGTCGTCGAACATCAATCCCCGACCCTTAGCACTCATCCTCAATCCTCATCCCTCAATCCACAATCCTCAACCTTCAATACTCAATAATTAATCTCCAATCCTAGATCCTCAATCCTCAATCCTCAATCCTCATTCCTCAATCCTCATTACCCAATCCTCAATCTTCAATCCTCAAACATCAATCCTCAATTCTCAATCCTCAATCCTCAGTCCTCAGTCGTCGAATCTCAATCCCCGACGCTTGGCACGCATCCTCAATCCTCAGTCCTCAATCCTCAATCCTCAAACCTAAATCCTCTACCGTCAGTCCTCGTCCTCAATCCTCAAACCTCAATCCCCAATCCTCAATATTCAATCAGCAATACTCAATCTTCAATCCTCAATCCTCAATCCTCAATCCTCAATCCTCAATCCTCAATCCTCAATATTCAATCATCAATACTCAATCTTCAATCCTCAATACTCAATCCTCCATCCTCAATCCTCAATCCTCAATCCTCAATCCTCAATCCTCAGGCATCAATACTCAATCTACAATATTCAATCCTCAATCCATAATCCTCAATCCACAATCCTCAACCTTCAATACTCAATACTCAATCTTCAATCCTCAATCCTCAATCCTCAATCCTCAATCCTCAATCCTCAATCCTCAATCCTCAATCCGCAATATTCAATCCTCAATACTCAATCTTCAATCATCAATCCTCAATCCTCAATTCTCAGTCGTCAATCCTCAGTCATCAATCCTCAATCTTCAATACTCAGTCGTCAATCCTTAGTCCTCAATCCTCAATCCTCAATCGTCGTTCCTCAAACCTCAATCCCCAACCCTCAGTCTTCATCCTCAAACCTCAAACCTCAATCCTCAATCCTCATATTCAATACTCAATCTTCAATCCCCAATCAAACTCAATCCTCAATCCTCATTCTTCAATCCTAAATACCCAATCCTTAATCTTCAATCCTTAATCCTCAATTCTCAATTCTCAATCCTCAATCCTTAATCCTCAGACCTCAAACATCAATATTCAACCCTCAGTCCTCGTCCTCAATCCCTCAATCCTCAGTCCTCAATATTCAATCATAAATATTCAATCTTCAATCCTCAATCCTCAATCCTCAATCCTCAATCGTCAATCTCAATCTCAATCTTCAACCCTGAATCCTCAATCCTCAATACTCAATCCTCCATCTTCAATCCTCAATACTCAATCTTCAATCCTCAATCCTCAATCGTCAATCCTCAGTCCTCAATTTTCAATCCTCAACACTCTATCTTCAATCCTCAATCCTCAATCCTCAATCCTCAATCCTCATTCTTCAATCCTCAATACCCAATCCTCAATCTTCAATCCTCAATCCTCAATCCTCAATCCTAATTCCTCAATCCTCATTCTTCAATCCTCAATACCCAATCCTCAATTTCAATCCTCAATCCTCAACCCTCAGCCCTCATCCTCCATCATCAGTACTCAATCCTCTATCGTCAATCTTCAATCCTCAATACTCAAACATCAATCCTCATTCCTCAATCCTCAATCCTCAATCCTCAATCTTCAATCCTCAAACATCTATCCTCAATTCTCAATCCTCAATCCTCAGTCCTCAGTCGTCGAACATCAATCCCCGACCCTTAGCACTCATCCTCAATCCTCAGCCTCAATCCACAATCCTCAAACCTAAATCCTCTATCGTCAGTCCTCGTCCTCAATCCTCAAACCTCAATCCACAATCCTCAATATTCAATCATCAATTCTCAATCTTCAATCCTCAATCCTCAATCCTCAATCCGCAATCCTCAATCCTCAATCCTCAATCCCCAATCCCCAGTACTCAATCTTCAATCCTCAATGCTCAATCCTCAATCCTCAATCCTCAGTCCTCAGACCTCAATCTTCAATCCTCAAACCTCAATCCTCAACCGTCAGTCCTCATTCTCCAACCTCAATCCTCAATCCTCAATCCTCAATCTTCAATCCCCAATACTCAATCTTCAATCCTCAATCCTCAATACTCAATCCTCAATCCTCAAGCCTCAGGCATCAATACTCAATCTTGAATACTCAATCCTCAATCCTCAATCCTCAATCCACAATCCTCAATACTCAATCTTCAATTATCAATCCTCAATACTCAATTCTCAGTCGTCAATCCTCAGTCATCAATCCTCAATCTTCAATACTCAATCGTCAATCCTTAGTCCTCAATCCTCAATCCTCAATCATCGTTCCTCAAACCTCTATCCTCAACCCTCAGTCTTCATCCTCAATCCTCAAACCTCAATCCTCAATCCTCAATATTCAATCATCAATACTCAATCTTCAATCCACAATCCTCAAACCACAATCCTCAATCCACATTCTTCAATCCTAAATACCCAATCCTTAATCTTCAATCCTCAATCCTCAATCCTCAATGCTCAATCCTCAATCCTTAATCCTCAGACCTCAAACATCAATATTCAACCCTCAGTCCTCGTCCTCAATCCACAACCCTCAATCCTCAGTCCTCAATATTCAATCATAAATATTCAATCTTCAATGCTCAATCCTCAATCCTCAATCCTCAATCCTCAATCCTCAGTCTTCAACCCTGTATCCTCAATACTCAATCCTCAATCTTCAATCCTCAATACTCAATCTTCAATCCTCAATCCTCAATCGTCAATCCTCAATCCTCAATTTTCAATCCTCAACACTCAATCTTCAATCCTCAATCCTCAATCCTCAATCCTAATTCCTCAATCCTGATTCTTCAGTCCTCAATACCCAATCCTCAATTTCAATGCTCAATCCTCAATCCTCATTTCTCAATCCTCAATCCTCAACCCTTAGCCCTCATCCTCTATCCTCAGTACTCAATCCTCTATCCTCAATCTTCAATCCTCAATACTCAATCCTCAATCCTCATTCCTCAAATCCTCAATCCTCAATCCTCAATCTTCAATGCTCAATACTCAATCTGCAATCCTCAATCCTCAAACCTCAATCCTCAATCCTCATTCCTCAATCCTCAATACCCAATCCTCAATCCTCAATCCTCAATCCTCAATCCTCAATATTCAATCATCAATACTCAATCTTCAATCCTCAATCTTTAATCCTCAATACTCAATCTTCAATCCTCAATCCTCATTCCTCAATCCTCAATCCTGAATCCTCAGGCATCAATACTCAATCTACAATGTTCAATCCTCAATCCTTAATCCTCAATCCACAATCCTCAACCTTCAATACTCAATATTCAATCTTCAATCCTCAATCCTCAATCCTCAATCCTCAATCCTCAATATTCAATCCTCAATACTCAATCTTCAATCATCAATCCTCAATCCTCAATTCTCAGTCGTCAATCCTCAGTCATCAATCCTCAATCTTCAATACTCAATCGTCAATCCTTAGTCCTCAATCCTCAATCCTCAATCCTCGTTCCTCAAACCTCAATCCTCAACCCTCAGTCTTCATCCTCAATCCTCAAACCTCAATCCTCAATCCTCAATATTCAAACATCAATACTCAATCTTCAATCCTCAATCCTCAAACCTCAATCCTCAATCCTCATTCTTCAATCCTAAATACCCAATCCTCAATCTTCAATCCTCAATCCTCAATACTCAATTCTCAATCCTCAATCCTTAATCCTCAGACCACAAACATCAATATTCAACCCCCAGTCCTCGTCCTCAATCCACAACCCTCAATCCTCAGTTCTCAATATTCAATCATCAATATTCAATCTTCAATCCTCAATCCTCAATCCTCAATCCTCAATCCTCAATCCTCAATCTTCAACCCTGAATCCTCAATCCTCAATACTCAATCCTCAATCTTCAATCCTCAATACTCAATCTTCAATCCTCAATCCTCAATCCTCAATCCTCAATCCTCAATCCTCAATCCTCAATCTTCAACCCTCAACACTCAATCTTCAATCCTCAATCCTCAATCCTCAATACTCAATCCTCAATCTTCAATCCTCAACACTAATCTTCAATCCTCAATCCTCAATCCTCAATCCTCAATCATCATTCTTCAATCCTCAATACCCAATCCTCTATCTTCAATCCTCAATCCTCAATCCTCAATCCTAATCCCTCAATCCTCATTCTTCAATCCTCAATACCCAATCCTCAATTTCAATTCTCAATCCTCAATCCTCATTTCTCAATCCTCAATCCTCAACCCTCAGCACTCATCCTCCATCCTCAATCCTCAATCCTCAATACTCAATCCTCAATCCTCAATCTTCAATCCTCAATTCTCAATCCTCAATACTCAATATTCAATCCTCATTCCTCAATCCTCAATCCTCAATCCTCAATCTTCAATCCTCAATACTCAATCTGCAATCCTCAATCCTTAAACCTCAATCCTCAATTCTCAATCCTCAATCCTCAATACCCAATCCTCAATCCTCAATCCTCAATCCTCAATCCACAATCCTCAACCTTCTATACTCAATAATCAATCTCCAATCCTAGATCGTCAATTCTCAATCCTCAATCCTCAATCTTCAACCCTGAATCCTCAATCCTCAATACTCAATACTCAATCTTCAATCCTCAATACTCAATCTTCAATCCTCAATCCTCAATCCTCAATCCTCAGTCCTCAATCTTCAACCCTCAACACTCAACCTTCAATCCTCAATCCTCAATCCTCAATCCACAATCCTCAATCTTCAATCCTCATCACTAATCTTCAATCCTCAATCCTCAATCCTCAATCCTCAATATTCAATCATCAATACTCAATCTTCAATCCTCATTCCTCAATCCCCAATTCTCAATCCTCAATCCTCAATCCTCAGTCCTCATACTCAATTCTCAATTCTCAATCCTCAATCCTCAATCCTCAATCTTCAATCCTCAATAATCAACCTCCAATCCTCAATACTCAATCCTCGATCCTCAATCCTCAGGCATCAATACTCAATCTTCAATACTCAATCCTCAATCCTCAATCCTCAATCCTCAATCCTCAGACCTCAATCCTCAATCCTCAATATTCAGTCATCAATACTCAATCTTCAATCCTCAATCGTCAATCCTCAATTCTCAATCCTCAATCCTCAGTCCTCAGTCGTCGAATCTCAATCCCCGACGCTTAGCACTCATCCTCAATCCTCAGTCCTCAATCCTCAATCCTCAAACCTAAATCCTCTGCCGTCAGTCCTCGTCCTCAATCCTCAAACCTCAATCCTCAATCCTCAATATTCAATCATCAATAATCAATGTTCAATCCTCAATCCTCAAACCTCAATCCTCAATCCTCATTCTTCAATCCTAAATACCCAATCCTCAATCTTCAATCCTCAATCATCAATCCTCAATTCTCAATCCTCAATCCTTAGTCCCCAGACCTCAAACATCAATATTCAACCCTTAGTCCTCGTCCACAATCCACAACCCTCAATCCGCAGTCATCAATATTCAATCATCAATATTCAATCTTCAATCCTCAACCCTCAATCCTCAATCCTCAATCCTCAATCCTCAATCCTCAATCTTCAACCCTGAATCCTCAATCCTCAATACTCAATCCTCAATCCTCAGGCATCAATACTCAATCTACAATATTCAATCCTCAGTCCTTAATCCTCAATCCACAATCCTCAACCTTCAATACTCAATACTCAATCTTCAATCCTCAATCCTCAATCCTCAATCCTCTATCCTCAATCCTCAATCCTCAATATTCAATCCTCAATGCTCAATCTTCAATCATGAATCCTCAATCCTCAATTCTCAGTCGTCAATCCTCAGTCATCAATCCTCAATCTTCAATACTCAATCGTCAATCCTTAGTCCTCAGTCCTCAATCCTCAATCCTCGTTCCTCAAACCTCAAGCCTCAACCCTCAGTCTTCATCCTCAATCCTCAAACCTCAATCCTCAATCCTCAATATTCAATCATCAATAATCAATGTTCAATCCTCAATCCTCAAACCTCAATCCTCAATCCTCATTCTTCAATCCTAAATACCCAATCCTCAATCTTCAATCCTCAATCATCAATCCTCAATTCTCAATCCTCAATCCTTAGTCCCCAGACCTCAAACATCAATATTCAACCCTTAGTCCTCGTCCACAATCCACAACCCTCAATCCGCAGTCATCAATATTCAATCATCAATATTCAATCTTCAATCCTGAACCCTCAATCCTCATTCTTCAATACTCAATACCCGATCCTCAATCTTCAATCCTCAATCCTCAATCCACAATTCTAATTCCCCAATCCTCATTCTTCAATCCTCAATACCCAATCCTCAATTTCAATCCTCAATCCTCATTTCTCAATCCTCAATCCTCAACCCTCAGCCCTCATCCTCCATCCTCAGTACTCAATCCTCTATCCTCAATCTTCAATCCTCAATACTCAATATTCAATCCTCATTCCTCAATCCTCAATCCTCAATCCTCAATCTTCAATCCTCAATACTCAATCTGCAATCCTCAATCCTTAAACCTCAATCCTCAATTCTCAATCCTCAATCCTCAATACCCAATCCTCAATCCTCAATCCTCAATCCTCAATCCACAATCCTCAACCTTCTATACTCAATAATCAATCTCCAATCCTAGATCGTCAATTCTCAATCCTCAATCCTCAATCTTCAACCCTGAATCCTCAATCCTCAATACTCAATACTCAATCTTCGATCCTCAATACTCAATCTTCAATCCTCAATCCTCAATCCTCAATCCTCAATCCTCAATCTTCAGTCCTCAACGCTCAATCTTCAATCCTCAATCCTCAATCCTCAATCCTCAATCCTCATTCTTCAATCCTCAATACCCGATCCTCAATCTTCAATCCTCAATCCTCAATCCACAATTCTAATTCCCCAATCCTCATTCTTCAATCCTCAATACCCAATCCTCAATTTCAATCCTCAATCCTCAATCCTCATTTCTCAATCCTCAATCCTCAACCCTCAGCCCTCATCCTCCATCCTCAGTACTCAATCCTCTATCCTCAATCTTCAATCCTCAATACTCAATATTCAATCCTCATTCCTCAATCCTCAATCCTCAATCCTCAATCTTCAATCCTCAATACTCAATCTGCAATCCTCAATCCTTAAACCTCAATCCTCAATTCTCAATCCTCAATCCTCAATACCCAATCCTCAATCCTCAATCCTCAATCCTCAATCCACAATCCTCAACCTTCTATACTCAATAATCAATCTCCAATCCTAGATCGTCAATTCTCAATCCTCAATCCTCAATCTTCAACCCTGAATCCTCAATCCTCAATACTCAATACTCAATCTTCAATCCTCAATACTCAATCTTCAATCCTCAATCCTCAATCCTCAATCCTCAGTCCTCAATCTTCAACCCTCAACACTCAACCTTCAATCCTCAATCCTCAATCCTCAATCCACAATCCTCAATCTTCAATCCTCATCACTAATCTTCAATCCTGAATCCTCAATCCTCAATCCTCAATATTCAATCATCAATACTCAATCTTCAATCCTCATTCCTCAATCCCCAATTCTCAATCCTCAATCCTCAATCCTCAGTCCTCATACTCAATTCTCAATTCTCAATCCTCAATCCTCAATCCTCAATCTTCAATCCTCAATAATCAATCTCCAATCCTCAATACTCAATCCTCGATCCTCAATCCTCAGGCATCAATACTCAATCTTCAATACTCAATCCTCAATCCTCAATCCTCAATCCTCAATCCTCAGACCTCAATCCTCAATCCTCAATATTCAGTCATCAATACTCAATCTTCAATCCTCAATCGTCAATCCTCAATTCTCAATCCTCAATCCTCAGTCCTCAGTCGTCGAATCTCAATCCCCGACGCTTAGCACTCATCCTCAATCCTCAGTCCTCAATCCTCAATCCTCAAACCTAAATCCTCTGCCGTCAGTCCTCGTCCTCAATCCTCAAACCTCAATCCTCAATCCTCAATATTCAATCATCAATACTCGATCTTCAATCCTCAATCCTCAATCCTCAATCCTCAATCCTCAATCCTCAATCCTCAATCCTCAATATTCAATCATCAATACTCAATCTTCAACCCTCAATCTTCAATCCTCAATACTCAATCTTCAATCCTCAATCCTCAATCCTCAATCCTCAATCCTCAGGCATCAATACTCAATCTACAATATTCAATCCTCTATCCTTAATCCTCAATCCACAATCCTCAACCTTCAATACTCAATACTCAATCTTCAATCCTGAATCCTCATTCCTCAATCCTCAATCCGCAATATGCAGTCCTCAATACTCAATCTTCAATCATCAATCCTCAATCCTCAATTCTCAGTCGTCAATCCTCAGTCATCAATCCTCAATCTTCAATACTCAATCGTCAATCCTTAGTCCTCAATCCTCAATCCTCAATCCTCGTTCCTCAAACCTCAATCCTCAACCCTCAGTCTTCATCCTCAATCCTCAAACCCCAATACTCAATCCTCAATATTCAATCATCAATACTCAACCTTCAATCCCCAATCCTCAAACCTCAATCCTCAATCCTCATTGTTCAATCCTAAATAGCCAATCCTTAATCTGCAATCCTCAATCCTCAATCCTCAATTCTCAATCCTCAATCCTTAATCCTCAGACCTCAAACATCAATATTCAACCCTCAGTCCTCGTCCTCAATCCACAACACTCAATCCTCAGTCCTCAATATTCAATCATAAATATTCAACCTTGAATCCTCAATCCTCATTCTTCAATCCTCAATACCCAATCCTCAATCTTCAATCCTCAATCCTCAATGCTCAATCCTAATTCCTCAATCCTCATTCTTCAATCCTAAATACCCAATCCTCAATTTCAATCCTCAATCCTCAACCCTCATTTCTCAATCCTCAATCCTCAACCCTCAGCCCTCATCCTCCATCCTCAGTACTCAATCCTCTATCCTCAATCTTCAATCCTCAATACTCAATCTTCAATCCTCATTCCTCAATCCTCAATCCTCAATCCTCAATCTTCAATCCTCAATACTCAATCTGCAAACCTCAATCCTCAAACCTCAATCCTCAATCCTCATTCCTCAATCCTCAATACCCAATCCTCAATCCTCAATTCTCAATCCTCAATCCTCAATATTCAATCATCAATACTCAATCTTCAATCCTCAATCTTCAATCCTCAATACTCAATCTTCAATCCTCAATCCTCTATCCTCAATCCTCAATCCTCAATCCTCAGACATCAATACTCAATCTACAATATTCAATCCTCAATCCTTAATCCTCAATCCACGATCCTCAACCTTCAATACTCAATACTCAATCTTCAACCCTCAATCCTCAATCCTCAATCCTCAATCCTCAATCCTCAATCCTCAATCCTCAATATTCAATCCTCAATACTCATTCTTCAATCATCATCCTCAATCCTCAATTCTCAGTCGTCAATCCTCAATCCTCAATCCTCATTCTTCAATCCTCTATACCCAATCCTCAATCTTCAATCCTCAAACGTCAATCCTCAATTCTCAATCCTCAATCCTCAGTCCTCAGTCGTCGAACCTCAATACCCGACCCTTAGCACTCATCCTAAATCCTCAGTCCTCAATCCTCAATCCTCAAACCTAAATCCTTTACCGTCAGTCCTCGTCCTCAATCCTCAAACCTCAATCCTCAATCCTCAATATTCAATCATCAATACTCAATCTTCAATCCTCAATCCTCAATCCTCAATCCTCAATCCTCAATCCACAATCCTCAACCTTGAATACTCAATAATCAATCTCCAATCCTACATCCTCAATCCTCAATCCTCAATCCTCAATCCTCAATCCTCAATCCTCATTCTTCAATCCTCAATACCCAATCCTCAATCTTCAATCCTCAAACATCAATCCTCAATTCTCAATCCTCAATCCTCAGTCGTCAGTCGTCGAAACTCAATCCCCGACGCTTAGCACTCATCCTCAATCCTCAGTCCTCAATCCTCAATCCTCAAACCTAAATCCTCTACCGTCAGTCCTCGTCCTCAATCCTCAAACCTCAATCCTCTATCCTCAATATTCAATCATCAATACTCAATCTTCAATCCTCAATCCTCAATCCTCAATCCTCAAACCTCAATCCTCAATCCTGAATCCTCATTCCCCAACCCTCAATCCTCATTCTTCAAACCTCAATCCTCAACCCTCAGTCCTCATACTCAATTCTCAATTCTCAATCCTCAATCCTCAATCCTCAATCTTCAATCCTCAATAATCAATCTCCAATCCTCAATCCTCAATCCTCGATCCTCAATCCTCAGGCATCAATACTCAATCTTCAATACTCAATCCTCAATCCTCAATCCTCAATCCTCAATCCTCAATCCTCAATCCTCAATATTCAATCATCAATACTCAATCTTCAACCCTCAATCTTCAAACCTCAATACTCAATCTTCCATCCTCAATCCTCAATCCTCAATCCTCAATTCTCAATCCTCAGGCATAAATACTCAATCTACAATATTCAATCCTCAATCCTTAATCCTCAATCCACAATCCTCAACCTTCAATACTCAATACTCAATCTTCAATCCTCAATCCTCAATCCTCAATCCTCAATCCTCAATCCTCAATCCGCAATATTCAATCCTCAATACTCAATCTTCAATCATCAATCATCAATCCTCAATTCTCAGTCGTCAATCCTCAGTCATCAATCCTCAATCTTCAATACTCAATCGTCAATCCTTAGTCCTCAATCCTCATTCCTCAATCCTCGTTCCTCAAACCTCAATCCTCAACCCTCAGTCTTCATCCTCAACCCTCAAACCTCAATCCTCAATCCTCAATATTCAATCATCAATACTCAATCTTCAATCCCCAATCCTCAAACCTCAATCCTCAATCCTCACTCTTCAATCCTAAATACCCAATCCTTAATCTTCAATCCTTAATCCTCAATCCTCAATTCTCAATCCTCAATCCTTAATCCTCAGACCTCAAACATCAATATTCAACCCTCAGTCCTCGTCCTCAATCCACAACCCTCAATCCTCAGTCCTCAATATTCAATCATAAATATTCAATCTTCAATCATCAATCCTCAATCCTCAATCCTGAATCCTCAATCCTCAACCTTCAACCCTGGATCCTCAATCCTCAATACTCAATCCTCCATCTTCAATCCTCAATACTCAATCTTCAATCCTCAATCCTCAATCGTCAATCCTCAATCCTCAATTTTCAATCCTCAATACTCAATCTTCAATCCTCATTCCTCAATCCTCAATCCTCAATCCTCAATCTTCAATCCTCAAACATCTATCCTCAATTCTCAATCCTCAATCCTCAGTCCTCAGTCGTCGAACATCAATCCCCGACCCTTAGCACTCATCCTCAATCCTCATCCCTCAATCCACAATCCTCAACCTTCAATACTCAATAATTAATCTCCAATCCTAGATCCTCAATCCTCAATCCTCAATCCTCATTCCTCAATCCTCATTACCCAATCCTCAATCTTCAATCCTCAAACATCAATCCTCAATTCTCAATCCTCAATCCTCAGTCCTCAGTCGTCGAATCTCAATCCCCGACGCTTGGCACGCATCCTCAATCCTCAGTCCTCAATCCTCAATCCTCAAACCTAAATCCTCTACCGTCAGTCCTCGTCCTCAATCCTCAAACCTCAATCCCCAATCCTCAATATTCAATCAGCAATACTCAATCTTCAATCCTCAATCCTCAATCCTCAATCCTCAATCCTCAATCCTCAATCCTCAATATTCAATCATCAATACTCAATCTTCAATCCTCAATACTCAATCCTCCATCCTCAATCCTCAATCCTCAATCCTCAATCCTCAATCCTCAGGCATCAATACTCAATCTACAATATTCAATCCTCAATCCATAATCCTCAATCCACAATCCTCAACCTTCAATACTCAATACTCAATCTTCAATCCTCAATCCTCAATCCTCAATCCTCAATCCTCAATCCTCAATCCTCAATCCTCAATCCGCAATATTCAATCCTCAATACTCAATCTTCAATCATCAATCCTCAATCCTCAATTCTCAGTCGTCAATCCTCAGTCATCAATCCTCAATCTTCAATACTCAGTCGTCAATCCTTAGTCCTCAATCCTCAATCCTCAATCGTCGTTCCTCAAACCTCAATCCCCAACCCTCAGTCTTCATCCTCAAACCTCAAACCTCAATCCTCAATCCTCAATATTCAATCATCAATACTCAATCTTCAATCCCCAATCCTCAAACCTCAATCCTCAATCCTCATTCTTCAATCCTAAATACCCAATCCTTAATCTTCAATCCTTAATCCTCAATTCTCAATTCTCAATCCTCAATCCTTAATCCTCAGACCTCAAACATCAATATTCAACCCTCAGTCCTCGTCCTCAATCCACAACCCTCAATCCTCAGTCCTCAATATTCAATCATAAATATTCAATCTTCAATCCTCAATCCTCAATCCTCAATCCTCAATCGTCAATCCTCAATCTTCAACCCTGAATCCTCAATCCTCAATACTCAATCCTCCATCTTCAATCCTCAATACTCAATCTTCAATCCTCAATCCTCAATCGTCAATCCTCAGTCCTCAATTTTCAATCCTCAACACTCTATCTTCAATCCTCAATCCTCAATCCTCAATCCTCAATCCTCATTCTTCAATCCTCAATACCCAATCCTCAATCTTCAATCCTCAATCCTCAATCCTCAATCCTAATTCCTCAATCCTCATTCTTCAATCCTCAATACCCAATCCTCAATTTCAATCCTCAATCCTCAACCCTCAGCCCTCATCCTCCATCATCAGTACTCAATCCTCTATCGTCAATCTTCAATCCTCAATACTCAAACATCAATCCTCATTCCTCAATCCTCAATCCTCAATCCTCAATCTTCAATCCTCAAACATCTATCCTCAATTCTCAATCCTCAATCCTCAGTCCTCAGTCGTCGAACATCAATCCCCGACCCTTAGCACTCATCCTCAATCCTCAGCCCTCAATCCACAATCCTCAAACCTAAATCCTCTATCGTCAGTCCTCGTCCTCAATCCTCAAACCTCAATCCACAATCCTCAATATTCAATCATCAATTCTCAATCTTCAATCCTCAATCCTCAATCCTCAATCCGCAATCCTCAATCCTCAATCCTCAATCCTCGATCCTCAATCCGCAGTATTCAATCCTCAATACTCAATCTTCAATCATCAATCCTCAATCCTCAATTTCAATCCTCAATCCTCAATCCTCATTTCTCAATCCTCAATCCTCATCCCTCAGCCCTCATCCTCCATCCTCAGTACTCAATCCTCTATCCTCAATCTTCAATCCTCAATACTCAATCTTCAATCCTCATTCCTCAATCCTCAATCCTCAATCCTCAATCTTCAATCCTCAAACATCTATCCTCAAATCTCAATCCTCAATCCTCAGTCCTCAGTCGTCGAACATCAATCCCCGACCCTTAGCACTCATCCTCAATCCTCAGCCCTCAATCCACAATCCTCAAACCTAAATCCTCTACCGTCAGTCCTCGTCCTCAATCCTCAAACCTCAATCCACAATCCTCAATATTCAATCATCAATTCTCAATCTTCAATCCTCAATCCTCAATCCTCAATCCTCAATCCTCAATCCTCAATCCTCAATATTCAATCAGCAATACTCAATCTTTAACCCTCAATCTTCAATCCTCAATACTCAATCTTCAATCCTCAATCCTCAATCCACAATCGTCAACCTTCAATACTCAATACTAAATCTTCAATCCTCAATCCTCAATCCTCAATCCTCAATCCTCAATCCTCAATCCTCAACCCTCAATCCTCATTCCTCAAACCTCAATCCTCAAACCTCAGTCCTCATACTCAATTCTCAATTCTCAATCCTCAATTCTCAATCCTCAATCTTCAGTCCTCAATAATCAATCTCCAATTCTAGATCCTCAATCCCCAATCTTCAATCCTTAATCCTCAGTCTTCAATCCCCAATCCCCAGTACTCAATCTTCAATCCTCAATGCTCAATCCTCAATCCTCAATCCTCAGTCCTCAGACCTCAATCTTCAATCCTCAAACCTCAATCCTCAACCGTCAGTCCTCATTCTCCAACCTCAATCCTCAATCCTCAATCCTCAATCTTCAATCCCCAATACTCAATCTTCAATCCTCAATCCTCAATACTCAATCCTCAATCCTCAAGCCTCAGGCATCAATACTCAATCTTGAATACTCAATCCTCAATCCTCAATCCTCAATCCTCAATCCTCAACCATCAATCCTCATTCCTCAAACCTCAATCCTCAACCCTCAGTCCTCATCCTCAATTCTCAATTCTCAATCCTCAATCCTCAATCCTCAATCTTCAATCCTCAATAATCAATCTTCGATCCTAGGTCCTCAATCCCCAACATTCAATCGTTAATCCTCAATCTTCAATCCTCAATCCCCAGTCATCAATCTTCAATCCTCAATGCTCAATCCACAATCCTCAATCCTCAATCCTCAATCCTCAATTTTCAACCCTGAATCCTCAATCCTCAATACTCAATCCTCTATCTTCAATCCTCAATACTCAATCTTCAATCCTTAATCCTCAATCTGCAATCCCGAATCCCCAGTACTCGCTCTTCAATCCTCAATGCTCAATCCTCAATCCTCAATCCTCAGTCCTCAGTCCTCAATCTTCAATCCTCAACCGTCAGTCCTCATTCTCCATCCTCAGTACTCAATCCTCTATCCTCAATCTTCAATCCTCAATACTCAATCTTCGATCCTCAATCCTCAAACCTCAATCCTCAATCCTCATTCTTCAATACTAAACACCCAATCCTCAATCCTCAATCATCAATCCTCAATCCTCAATCCTCAATCTTCAACCCTGAATCCTCAATCCTCAATACTCAATCCTCAATCTTCAATCCTCAATACTCAATCTTCAATCCTCAATCCTCAATCCTCAATCCTCAATATTCAATCATCAATACTCAATCTTCAATCCTCAATCCTCAATCCTCAATTCTCAATCCTCAATCCTCAATCCTCAATCCTTAATCCTCAATCCTCAATCCTCAATCCTCAATCCTCAATCCTCAATCCTCAATCCTCAATCCGCAATATTCAATCCTCAATACTCAATCTTCAATCATCAATCCTCAATACTCAATTCTCAGTCGTCAATCCTCAGTCATCAATCCTCAATCTTCAATACTCAATCGTCAATCCTTAGTCCTCAATCCTCAATCCTCAATCATCGTTCCTCAAACCTCTATCCTCAACCCTCAGTCTTCATCCTCAATCCTCAAACCTCAATCCTCAATCCTCAATATTCAATCATCAATACTCAATCTTCAATCCACAATCCTCAAACCACAATCCTCAATCCACATTCTTCAATCCTAAATACCCAATCCTTAATCTTCAATCCTCAATCCTCAATCCTCAATGCTCAATCCTCAATCCTTAATCCTCAGACCTCAAACATCAATATTCAACCCTCAGTCCTCGTCCTCAATCCACAACCCTCAATCCTCAGTCCTCAATATTCAATCATAAATATTCAATCTTCAATGCTCAATCCTCAATCCTCAATCCTCAATCCTCAATCCTCAGTCTTCAACCCTGTATCCTCAATACTCAATCCTCAATCTTCAATCCTCAATACTCAATCTTCAATCCTCAATCCTCAATCGTCAATCCTCAATCCTCAATTTTCAATCCTCAACACTCAATCTTCAATCCTCAATCCTCAATCCTCAATCCTAATTCCTCAATCCTGATTCTTCAGTCCTCAATACCCAATCCTCAATTTCAATGCTCAATCCTCAATCCTCATTTCTCAATCCTCAATCCTCAACCCTTAGCCCTCATCCTCTATCCTCAGTACTCAATCCTCTATCCTCAATCTTCAATCCTCAATACTCAATCCTCAATCCTCATTCCTCAAATCCTCAATCCTCAATCCTCAATCTTCAATGCTCAATACTCAATCTGCAATCCTCAATCCTCAAACCTCAATCCTCAATCCTCATTCCTCAATCCTCAATACCCAATCCTCAATCCTCAATCCTCAATCCTCAATCCTCAATATTCAATCATCAATACTCAATCTTCAATCCTCAATCTTTAATCCTCAATACTCAATCTTCAATCCTCAATCCTCATTCCTCAATCCTCAATCCTGAATCCTCAGGCATCAATACTCAATCTACAATGTTCAATCCTCAATCCTTAATCCTCAATCCACAATCCTCAACCTTCAATACTCAATATTCAATCTTCAATCCTCAATCCTCAATCCTCAATCCTCAATCCTCAATATTCAATCCTCAATACTCAATCTTCAATCATCAATCCTCAATCCTCAATTCTCAGTCGTCAATCCTCAGTCATCAATCCTCAATCTTCAATACTCAATCGTCAATCCTTAGTCCTCAATCCTCAATCCTCAATCCTCGTTCCTCAAACCTCAATCCTCAACCCTCAGTCTTCATCCTCAATCCTCAAACCTCAATCCTCAATCCTCAATATTCAAACATCAATACTCAATCTTCAATCCTCAATCCTCAAACCTCAATCCTCAATCCTCATTCTTCAATCCTAAATACCCAATCCTCAATCTTCAATCCTCAATCCTCAATACTCAATTCTCAATCCTCAATCCTTAATCCTCAGACCACAAACATCAATATTCAACCCCCAGTCCTCGTCCTCAATCCACAACCCTCAATCCTCAGTTCTCAATATTCAATCATCAATATTCAATCTTCAATCCTCAATCCTCAATCCTCAATCCTCAATCCTCAATCCTCAATCTTCAACCCTGAATCCTCAATCCTCAATACTCAATCCTCAATCTTCAATCCTCAATACTCAATCTTCAATCCTCAATCCTCAATCCTCAATCCTCAATCCTCAATCCTCAATCCTCAATCTTCAACCCTCAACACTCAATCTTCAATCCTCAATCCTCAATCCTCAATACTCAATCCTCAATCTTCAATCCTCAACACTAATCTTCAATCCTCAATCCTCAATCCTCAATCCTCAATCATCATTCTTCAATCCTCAATACCCAATCCTCTATCTTCAATCCTCAATCCTCAATCCTCAATCCTAATCCCTCAATCCTCATTCTTCAATCCTCAATACCCAATCCTCAATTTCAATTCTCAATCCTCAATCCTCATTTCTCAATCCTCAATCCTCAACCCTCAGCACTCATCCTCCATCCTCAATCCTCAATCCTCAATACTCAATCCTCAATCCTCAATCTTCAATCCTCAATTCTCAATCTTCAATCCTCGATCCTCAAACCTCAATCCTCAATATTCAATCATCAATACTCAATCTTCAACCCTCAATCTTCAATCCTCAATACTCAATCTTCAATCCTCAATCCTCAATCCTCAATCCTCAATCCTCAATCCTCAATCCTCAGGCATCAATGCTCAATCTACAATATTCAATCCTCAGTCCTTAATCCTCAATCCACAATCCTCAACATTCAATACTCAATACTCAATCTTCAATCCTCAATCCTCAATCCTCAATCCTCTATCCTCAATCCTCAATCCTCAATATTCAATCCTCAATGCTCAATCTTCAATCATGAATCCTCAATCCTCAATTCTCAGTCGTCAATCCTCAGTCATCAATCCTCAATCTTCAATACTCAATCGTCAATCCTTAGTCCTCAATCCTCAATCCTCAATCCTCGTTCCTCAAACCTCAATCCTCAACCCTCAGTCTTCATCCTCAATCCTCAAACCTCAATCCTCAATCCTCAATATTCAATCATCAATAATCAATCTTCAATCCTCAATCCTCAAACCTCAATCCTCAATCCTCATTCTTCAATCCTAAATACCCAATCCTCAATCTTCAATCCTCAATCCTCGATCCTCAATTCTCAATCCTCAATCCTTAGTCCCCAGACCTCAAACATCAATATTCGACCCTTAGTCCTCGTCCACAATCCACAACCCTCAATCCGCAGTCATCAATATTCAATCATCAATATTCAATCTTCAATCCTCAATCCTCAATCCTCAATCCTCAATCCTCAATCCTCAATCCTCAATCTTCAACCCTGAATCCTCAATCCTCAATACTCAATCCTCAATCTTCAATCCTCAATAATCAATCTTCGATCCTAGGTCCTCAATCCCCAACCTTCAATCGTTAATCCTCAATCTTCAATCCTCAATCCCCAGTCATCAATCTTCAATCCTCAATGCTCAATCCACAATCCTCAATCCTCAATCCTCAATCCTCAATTTTCAACCCTGAATCCTCAATCCTCAATACTCAATCCTCTATCTTCAATCCTCAATACTCAATCTTCAATCCTTAATCCTTAATCTGCAATCCCGAATCCCCAGGACTCGCTCTTCAATCCTCAATGCTCAATCCTCAATCCTCAATCCTCAGTCCTCAGTCCTCAATCTTCAATCCTCAACCGTCAGTCCTCATTCTCCATCCTCAGTACTCAATCCTCTATCCTCAATCTTCGATCCTCAATACTCAATCTTCGATCCTCAATCCTCAAACCTCAATCCTCAATCCTCATTCTTCAATACTAAACACCCAATCCTCAATCCTCAATCATCAATCCTCAATCCTCAATCCTCAATCTTCAACCCTGAATCCTCAATCCTCAATACTCAATCCTCAATCTTCAAGCCTCAATACTCAATCTTCAATCCTCAATCCTCAATCCTCAATCCTCAATATTCAATCATCAATACTCAATCTTCAATCCTCAATCCTCAATCCTCAATTCTCAATCCTCAATCCTCAATCCTCAATCCTTAATCCTCAATCCTCAATCCTCAATCCTCAATCCTCAATCCTCAATCCTCAATCCTCAATCCGCAATATTCAATCCTCAATACTCAATCTTCAATCATCAATCCTCAATCCTCAATTCTCAGTCGTCAATCCTCAGTCATCAATCCTCAATCTTCAATACTCAATCGTCAATCCTTAGTCCTCAATCCTCAATCCTCAATCATCGTTCCTCAAACCTCTATCCTCAACCCTCAGTCTTCATCCTCAATCCTCAAACCTCAATCCTCAATCCTCAATATTCAATCATCAATACTCAATCTTCAATCCACAATCCTCAAACCACAATCCTCAATCCACATTCTTCAATCCTAAATACCCAATCCTTAATCTTCAATCCTCAATCCTCAATCCTCAATTCTCAATCCTCAATCCTTAATCCTCAGACCTCAAACATCAATATTCAACCCTCAGTCCTCGTCCTCAATCCACAACCCTCAATCCTCAGTCCTCAATATTCAATCATAAATATTCAATCTTCAATGCTCAATCCTCAATCCTCAATCCTCAGTCTTCAACCCTGTATCCTCAATACTCAATCCTCAATCTTCAATCCTCAATACTCAATCTTCAATCCTCAATCCTCAATCGTCAATCCTCAATCCTCAATTTTCAATCCTCAACACTCAATCTTCAATCCTCAATCCTCAATCCTCAATCCTAATTCCTCAATCCTGATTCTTCAGTCCTCAATACCCAATCCTCAATTTCAATGCTCAATCCTCAATCCTCATTTCTCAATCCTCAGTCCTCAACCCTTAGCCCTCATCCTCCATCCTCAGTACTCAATCCTCTATCCTCAATCTTCAATCCTCAATACTCAATCCTCAATCCTCATTCCTCAAATCCTCAATCCTCAATCCTCAATCTTCAATGCTCAATACTCAATCTGCAATCCTCAATCCTCAAACCTCAATCCTCAATCCTCATTCCTCAATCCTCAATACCCAATCCTCAATCCTCAATCCTCAATCCTCAATCCTCAATATTCAATCATCAATACTCAATCTTCAATCCTCAATCTTTAATCCTCAATACTCAATCTTCAATCCTCAATCCTCAATCCTCAATCCTCAATCCTGAATCCTCAGGCATCAATACTCAATCTACAATGTTCAATCCTCAATCCTTAATCCTCAATCCACAATCCTCAACCTTCAATACTCAATATTCAATCTTCAATCCTCAATCCTCAATCCTCAATCCTCAATCCTCAATATTCAATCCTCAATACTCAATCTTCAATCATCAATCCTCAATCCTCAATTCTCAGTCGTCAATCCTCAGTCATCAATCCTCAATCTTCAATACTCAATCGTCAATCCTTAGTCCTCAATCCTCAATCCTCAATCCTCGTTCCTCAAACCTCAATCCTCAACCCTCAGTCTTCATCCTCAATCCTCAAACCTCAATCCTCAATCCTCAATATTCAAACATCAATACTCAATCTTCAATCCTCAATCCTCAAACCTCAATCCTCAATCCTCATTCTTCAATCCTAAATACCCAATCCTCAATCTTCAATCCTCAATCCTCAATACCCAATTCTCAATCCTCAATCCTTAATCCTCAGACCACAAACATCAATATTCAACCCCCAGTCCTCGTCCTCAATCCACAACCCTCAATCCTCAGTTCTCAATATTCAATCATCAATATTCAATCTTCAATCCTCAATCCTCAATCCTCAATCCTCAATCCTCAATCCTCAATCTTCAACCCTGAATCCTCAATCCTCAATACTCAATCCTCAATCTTCAATCCTCAATACTCAATCTTCAATCCTCAATCCTCAATCCTCAATCCTCAATCCTCAATCCTCAATCCTCAATCTTCAACCCTCAACACTCAATCTTCAATCCTCAAACCTCAATCCTCAATACTCAATCCTCAATCTTCAATCCTCAACACTAATCTTCAATCCTCAATCCTCAATCCTCAATCCTCAATCCTCATTCTTCAATCCTCAATACCCAATCCTCTATCTTCAATCCTCAATCCTCAATCCTCAATCCTAATCCCTCAATCCTCATTCTTCAATCCTCAATACCCAATCCTCAATTTCAATTCTCAATCCTCAATCCTCATTTCTCAATCCTCAATCCTCAACCCTCAGCACTCATCCTCCATCCTCAATCCTCAATCCTCAATACTCAATCCTCAATCCTCAATCTTCAATCCTCAATTCTCAATCTTCAATCCTCGATCCTCAAACCTCAATCCTCAATATTCAATCATCAATACTCAATCTTCAACCCTCAATCTTCAATCCTCAATACTCAATCTTCAATCCTCAATCCTCAATCCTCAATCCTCAATCCTCAATCCTCAATCCTCAGGCATCAATGCTCAATCTACAATATTCAATCCTCAGTCCTTAATCCTCAATCCACAATCCTCAACATTCAATACTCAATACTCAATCTTCAATCCTCAATCCTCAATCCTCAATCCTCTATCCTCAATCCTCAATCCTCAATATTCAATCCTCAATGCTCAATCTTCAATCATGAATCCTCAATCCTCAATTCTCAGTCGTCAATCCTCAGTCATCAATCCTCAATCTTCAATACTCAATCGTCAATCCTTAGTCCTCAATCCTCAATCCTCAATCCTCGTTCCTCAAACCTCAATCCTCAACCCTCAGTCTTCATCCTCAATCCTCAAACCTCAATCCTCAATCCTCAATATTCAATCATCAATAATCAATCTTCAATCCTCAATCCTCAAACCTCAATCCTCAATCCTCATTCTTCAATCCTAAATACCCAATCCTCAATCTTCAATCCTCAATCCTCGATCCTCAATTCTCAATCCTCAATCCTTAGTCCCCAGACCTCAAACATCAATATTCGACCCTTAGTCCTCGTCCACAATCCACAACCCTCAATCCGCAGTCATCAATATTCAATCATCAATATTCAATCTTCAATCCTCAATCCTCAATCCTCAATCCTCAATCCTCAATCCTCAATCCTCAATCTTCAACCCTGAATCCTCAATCCTCAATACTCAATCCTCAATCTTCGATCCTCAATACTCAATCTTCAATCCTCAATCCTCAATCCTCAATCCTCAATCCTCAATCTTCAGTCCTCAAAGCTCAATCTTCAATCCTCAATCCTCAATCCTCAATCCTCAATCCTCATTCTTCAATCCTCAATACCCGATCCTCAACCTTCAATCCTCAATCCTCAATCCTCAATTCTAATTCCCCAATCCTCATTCTTCAATCCTCAATACCCAATCCTCAATTTCAATCCTCAATCCTCAATCCTCATTTCTCAATCCTCAATCCTCAACCCTCAGCCCTCATCCTCCATCCTCAGTACTCAATCCTCTATCCTCAATCTTCAATCCTCAATACTCAATATTCAATCCTCATTCCTCAATCCTCAATCCTCAATCCTCAATCCTCAATACTCAATCTTCAATCCTCAATCCTCAATCCTCAATCCTCAATATTCAATCATCAATACTCAATCTTCAATCCTCATTCCTCAATCCCCAATTCTCAATCCTCAATCCTCAATCCTCAGTCCTCATACTCAATTCTCAATTCTCAATCCTCAACCCTCAATCCTCAATCTTCAATCCTCAATAATCAATCTCCAATCCTCAATCCTCAATCCTCGATCCTCAATCCTCAGGCATCAATACTCAATCTTCAATACTCAATCCTCAATCCTCAATCCTCAATCCTCAATCCTCAGACCTCAATCTTCAATCCTCAATATTCAATCATCAATACTCAATCTTCAATCCTCAATCGTCAATCCTCAGTCCTCAATTTTCAATCCTCAACACTCAATCTTCAATCCTCAATCCTCAATCCTCAATCCTCAATCCTCATTCTTCAATCCTCAATACCCAATCCTCAATCTTCAATGCTCAATCCTCAATCCTCAATCCTAATTCCTCAATCCTCATTCTTCAATCCTCAATACCCAATCCTCAATTTCAATCCTCAATCCTCAATCCTCATTTCTCAATCCTCAATCCTCAACCCTCAGCCCTCATCCTCCATCCTCAGTACTCAATCCTCTATCCTCAATCTTCAATCCTCAATACTCAATCTTCAATCCTCATTCCTCAATCCTCAATCCTCAATCCTCAATCTTCAATCCTCAAACGTCTATCCTCAATTCTCAATCCTCAATCCTCAGTCCTCAGTCGTCGAACATCAATCCCCGACCCTTAGCACTCATCCTCAATCCTCAGCCCTCAATCCACAATCCTCAAACCTAAATCCTCTATCGTCAGTCCTCGTCCTCAATCCTCAAACCTCAATCCACAATCCTCAATATTCAATCATCAATTCTCAATCTTCAATCCTCAATCCTCAATCCTCAATCCTCAATCCTCAATCCTCAATCCTCAATCCTCAATCCTCAATCCGCAATATTCAATCCTCAATACTCAATCTTCAATCATCAATCCTCAATCCACAATTTCAATCCTCAATCCTCAATCCTCATTTCTCAATCCTCAATCCTCAACCCTCAGCCCTCATCCTCCATCCTCAGTACTCAATCCTCTATCCTCAATCTTCAATCCTCAATACTCAATCTTCAATCCTCATTCCTCAATCCTCAATCCTCAATCCTCAATCTTCAATCATCAAACATCTATCCTCAATTCTCAATCCTCAATCCTCAGTCCTCAGTCGTCGAACATCAATCCCCGACCCTTAGCACTCATCCTCAATCCTCAGCCCTCAATCCACAATCCTCAAACCTAAATCCTCTACCGTCAGTCCTCGTCCTCAATCCTCAAACCTCAATCCACAATCCTCAATATTCAATCATCAATTCTCAATCTTCAATCCTCAATCCTCAATCCTCAATCCTCAATCCTCAATCCTCAATCCTCAATATTCAATCATCAATACTCAATCTTTAACCCTCAATCTTCAATCCTCAATACTCAATCTTCAATCCTCAATCCTCAATCCACAATCGTCAACCTTCAATACTCAATACTCAATCTTCAATCCTCAATCCTCAATCCTCAATCCTCAATCCTCAATCCTCAATCCTCAACGTTCAATCCTCATTCCTCAAACCTCAATCCTCAAACCTCAGTCCTCATACTCAATTCTCAATTCTCAATCCTCAATTCTCAATCCTCAATCTTCAGTCCTCAATAATCAATCTCCAATTCTAGATCCTCAATCCCCAATCTTGAATCCTTAATCCTCAATCTTCAATCCCCAATCCCCAGTACTCAATCTTCAATCCTCAATGCTCAATCCTCAATCCTCAACCCTCAGTCCTCAGACCTCAATCTTCAATCCTCAAACCTCAATCCTCAACCGTCAGTCCTCATTCTCCAACCTCAATCCTCAATCCTCAATCCTCAATCTTCAATCCCCAATACTCAATCCTCAATCCTCAATCCTCAATCCTCAATACCCAATCCTCAATCTTCAATCCTCAATCCTCAATCCTCAATCCTAATTCCTCAATCCTCATTCTTCAATCCTCAATACCCAATCCTCAATTTCAATCCTCAATCCTCAATCCTCATTTCTCAATCCTCAATCCTCAACCCTCAGCCCTCATCCTCCATCCTCAGTACTCAATCCTCTATCCTCAATCTTCAATCCTCAATACACAATCTTCAATCCTCATTCCTCAATCCTCAATCCTCAATCCTCAATCCTCAATCTTCAACCCTGAATCCTCAATCCTCAATACTCAATCCTCAATCTTCAATCCTCAATACTCAATCTTCAATCCTCAATCCTCAATCCTCAATCCTCAATATTCAATCATCAATACTCAATCTTCAATCCTCAATCCTCAATCCTCAATTCTCAATCCTCAATCCTCAATCCTCAATCCTTAATCCTCAATCCTCAATCCTCAATCCTCAATCCTCAATCCTCAATCCTCAATCCTCAATCCGCAATATTCAATCCTCAATACTCAATCTTCAATCATCAATCCTCAATCCTCAATTCTCAGTCGTCAATCCTCAGTCATCAATCCTCAATCTTCAATACTCAATCGTCAATCCTTAGTCCTCAATCCTCAATCCTCAATCATCGTTCCTCAAACCTCAATCCTCAACCCTCAGTCTTCATCCTCAATCCTCAAACCTCAATCCTCAATCCTCAATATTCAATCATCAATCCTCAATATTCAATCATCAATACTCAATCTTCAATCCTCAATCCTCAATCCTCAATTCTCAATCCTCAATCCTCAATCCTCAATCCTTAATCCTCAATCCTCAATCCTCAATCCTCAATCCTCAATCCTCAATCCTCAATCCTCAATCGTCAATCCGCAATATTCAATCCTCAATACTCAATCTTCAATCATCGATCCTCAATCCTCAATTCTCAGTCGTCAATCCTCAGTCATCAATCCTCAATCTTCAATACTCAATCGTCAATCCTTAGTCCTCAATCCTCAATCCTCAATCATCGTTCCTCAAACCTCAATCCTCAACCCTCAGTCTTCATCCTCAATCCTCAAACCTCAATCCTCAATCCTCAATATTCAATCATCAATACTCAATCTTCAATCCACAATCCTCAAACCTCAATCCTCAATCCACATTCTTCAATCCTAAATACCCAATCCTTAATCTTCAATCCTCAATCCTCAATCCTCAATTCTCAATCCTCAATCCTTAATCCTCAGACCTCAAACATCAATATTCAACCCTCAGTCCTCGTCCTCAATCCACAACCCTCAATCCTCAGTCCTCAATATTCAATCATAAATATTCAATCTTCAATCCTCAATCCTCAATCCTCAATCCTCAATCCTCAATCCTCAGCCTTCAACCCTGAATCCTCAATACTCAATCCTCAATCTTCAATCCTCAATACTCAATCTTCAATCCTCAATCCTCAATCGTCAATCCTCAATCCTCAATTTTCAATCCTCAACACTCAATCTTCAATCCTCAATCCTCAATCCTCAATCCTCAATCCTCATTCTTCAATCCTCAATACCCAATCCTCAATTTTCAGTCCTCAATCCTCAATCCTCAATCCTAATTCCTCAATCCTCATTCTTCAATCCTCAATACGCAATCCTCAATTTCTATCCTCAATCCTCAATCCTCATTTCTCAATCCTCAACCCTCAACCCTCAGCCCTCATCCTCCATCCTCAGTACTCAATCCTCTATCCTCAATCTTCAATCCTCAATACTCAATCTTCAATCCTCATTCCTCAATCCTCAATCCTCAATCCTCAATCTTCAATCCTCAAACATCAATCCTCAACTCTCAATCCTCAATCCTCAGTCCTCATTCCCCAACCCTCAATCCTCATTCCTCAAACCTCAGCCCTCAACCCTCAGTCCTCATACTCAATTCTCAATTCTCAATCCTCAATCCTCAATCCTCAATCTTCAATCCTCAATAATCAATCTCCAATCCTCAATCCTCAATTCTCGATCCTCAATCCTCAGGCATCAGTACTCAATCTTCAATACTCAACCGTCAATCCTCACTCCTCAATCCTCAATCCTCAAACCTCAATCCTCAATCCTCAATATTCAATCATCAATACTCAATCTTCAATCCGCAATCCTCAATCCTCAATCCTCAACCCTCAATCCTCATTCCTCAAACCTCAATCCTCATTCCTCAAACCTCAATCCTCAACCCTCAGTCCTCATACTCAATTCTCAATTCTCAATCCTCAATTCTCAATCCTCAATCTTCAGTCCTCAATAATCAATCTCCAATTCTAGATCCTCAATCCCCAATCTTCAATCCTTAATCCTCAATCTTCAATCCCCAATCCCCAGTACTCAATCTTCAATCCTCAATGCTCAATCCTCAATCCTCAATCCTCAGTCCTCAGACCTCAATCTTCAATCCTCAAACCTCAATCCTCAACCGTCAGTCCTCATTCTCCAACCTCAATCCTCAATCCTCAATCCTCAATCCTCAATCCTCAATCCTCAATCTTCAACCCTGAATCCTCAATCCTCAATACTCAATCCTCAATCTTCAATCCTCAATACTCAATCTTCAATCCTCAATCCTCAATCCTCAATCCTCAGTATTCAATCATCAATACTCAATCTTCAATCCTCAATCCTCAATCCTCAATTCTCAATCCTCAATCCTCAATCCTCAATCCTTAATCCTCAATCCTCAATCCTCAATCCTCAATCCTCAATCCTCAATCCTCAATCCTCAATCCGCAATATTCAATCCTCAATACTCAATCTTCAATCATCAATCCTCAATCCTCAATTCTCAGTCGTCAATCCTCAGTCATCAATCCTCAATCTTCAATACTCAATCGTCAATCCTTAGTCCTCAATCCTCAATCCTCAATCATCGTTCCTCAAACCTCTATCCTCAACCCTCAGTCTTCATCCTCAATCCTCAAACCTCAATCCTCAATCCTCAATATTCAATCATCAATACTCAATCTTCAATCCACAATCCTCAAACCACAATCCTCAATCCACATTCTTCAATCCTAAATACCCAATCCTTAATCTTCAATCCTCAATCCTCAATCCTCAATTCTCAATCCTCAATCCTTAATCCTCAGACCTCAAACATCAATATTCAACCCTCAGTCCTCGTCCTCAATCCACAACCCTCAATCCTCAGTCCTCAATATTCAATCATAAATATTCAATCTTCAATGCTCAATCCTCAATCCTCAATCCTCAATCCTCAATCCTCAGTCTTCAACCCTGTATCCTCAATACTCAATCCTCAATCTTCAATCCTCAATACTCAATCTTCAATCCTCAATCCTCAATCGTCAATCCTCAATCCTCAATTTTCAATCCTCAACACTCAATCTTCAATCCTCAATCCTCAAACCTCAATCCTAATTCCTCAATCCTGATTCTTCAGTCCTCAATACCCAATCCTCAATTTCAATGCTCAATCCTCAATCCTCATTTCTCAATCCTCAATCCTCAACCCTTAGCCCTCATCCTCCATCCTCAGTACTCAATCCTCTATTGTCAATCTTCAATCCTCAATACTCAATCCTCAATCCTCATTCCTCAATCCTCAATCCTCAATACTCAATCTTCAATCCTCAATCCTCAATCCTCAATCCTCAATATTCAATCATCAATACTCAATCTTCAATCCTCATTCCTCAATCCCCAATTCTCAATCCTCAATCCTCAATCCTCAGTCCTCATACTCAATTCTCAATTCTCAATCCTCAACCCTCAATCCTCAATCTTCAATCCTCAATAATCAATCTCCAATCCTCAATCCTCAATCCTCGATCCTCAATCCTCAGGCATCAATACTCAATCTTCAATACTCAATCCTCAATCCTCAATCCTCAATCCTCAATCCTCAGACCTCAATCTTCAATCCTCAATATTCAATCATCAATACTCAATCTTCAATCCTCAATCGTCAATCCTCAGTCCTCAATTTTCAATCCTCAACACTCAATCTCCAATCCTCAATCCTCAATCCTCAATCCTCAATCCTCATTCTTCAATCCTCAATACCCAATCCTCAATCTTCAATCCTCAATCCTCAATCCTCAATCCTAATTCCTCAATCCTCATTCTTCAATCCTCAATACCCAATCCTCAATTTCAATCCTCAATCCTCAATCTTCATTTCTCAATCCTCAATCCTCAACCCTCAGCCCTCATCCTCCATCCTCAGTACTCAATCCTCTATCCTCAATCTTCAATCCTCAATACTCAATCTTCAATCCTCATTCCTCAATCCTCAATCCTCAATCCTCAATCTTCAATCCTCAAACATCTATCCTCAATTCTCAATCCTCAATCCTCAGTCCTCAGTCGTCGAACATCAATCCCCGACCCTTAGCACTCATCCTCAATCCTCAGCCCTCAATCCACAATCCTCAAACCTAAATCCTCTATCGTCAGTCCTCGTCCTCAATCCTCAAACCTCAATCCACAATCCTCAATATTCAATCATCAATTCTCAATCTTCAATCCTCAATCCTCAATCCTCAATCCTCAATCCTCAATCCTCAATCCTCAATCCTCAATCCTCAATCCGCAATATTCAATCCTCAATACTCAATCTTCAATCATCAATCCTCAATCCACAATTTCAATCCTCAATCCTCAATCCTCATTTCTCAATCCTCAATCCTCAACCCTCAGCCCTCATCCTCCATCCTCAGTACTCAATCCTCTATCCTCAATCTTCAATCCTCAATACTCAATCTTCAATCCTCATTCCTCAATCCTCAATCCTCAATCCTCAATCTTCAATCATCAAACATCTATCCTCAATTCTCAATCCTCAATCCTCAGTCCTCAGTCGTCGAACATCAATCCCCGACCCTTAGCACTCATCCTCAATCCTCAGCCCTCAATCCACAATCCTCAAACCTAAATCCTCTACCGTCAGTCCTCGTCCTCAATCCTCAAACCTCAATCCACAATCCTCAATATTCAATCATCAATTCTCAATCTTCAATCCTCAATCCTCAATCCTCAATCCTCAATCCTCAATCCTCAATCCTCAATATTCAATCATCAATACTCAATCTTTAACCCTCAATCTTCAATCCTCAATACTCAATCTTCAATCCTCAATCCTCAATCCACAATGGTCAACCTTCAATACTCAATACTCAATCTTCAATCCTCAATCCTCAATCCTCAATCCTCAATCCTCAATCCTCAATCCTCAACGTTCAATCCTCATTCCTCAAACCTCAATCCTCAAACCTCAGTCCTCATACTCAATTCTCAATTCTCAATCCTCAATTCTCAATCCTCAATCTTCAGTCCTCAATAATCAATCTCCAATTCTAGATCCTCAATCCCCAATCTTCAATCCTTAATCCTCAATCTTCAATCCCCAATCCCCAGTACTCAATCTTCAATCCTCAATGCTCAATCCTCAATCCTCAACCCTCAGTCCTCAGACCTCAATCTTCAATCCTCAAACCTCAATCCTCAACCGTCAGTCCTCATTCTCCAACCTCAATCCTCAATCCTCAATCTTCAATCCCCAATACTCAATCCTCAATCCTCAATCCTCAATCCTCAATACCCAATCCTCAATCTTCAATCCTCAATCCTCAATCCTCAATCCTAATTCCTCAATCCTCATTCTTCAATCCTCAATACCCAATCCTCAATTTCAATCCTCAATCCTCAATCCTCATTTCTCAATCCTCAATCCTCAACCCTCAGCCCTCATCCTCCATCCTCAGTACTCAATCCTCTATCCTCAATCTTCAATCCTCAATACACAATCTTCAATCCTCATTCCTCAATCCTCAATCCTCAATCCTCAATCTTCAATCCTCAAACATCTATCCTCAATTCTCAATCCTCAATCCTCAGTCCTCAGTCGTCGAACATCAATCCCCGACCCTTAGCACTCATCCTCAATCCTCAGCCCTCAATCCACAATCCTCAAACCTAAATCCTCTATCGTCAGTCCTCGTCCTCAATCCTCAAACCTCAATCCACAATCCTCAATATTCAATCATCAATTCTCAATCTTCAATCCTCAATCCTCAATCCTCAATCCTCAATCCTCAATCCTCAATCCTCAATATTCAATCATCAATACTCAATCTTTAACCCTCAATCTTCAATCCTCAATACTCAACCTTCAATCCTCAATCCTCAATCCACAATCGTCAACCTTCAATACTCAATACTCAATCTTCAATCCTCAATCCTCAATCCTCAATCCTCAATCCTCAATCCTCAATCCTCAACCCTCAATCCTCATTCCTCAAACCTCAATCCTCAAACCTCAGTCCTCATACTCAATTCTCAATTCTCAATCCTCAATTCTCAATTCTCAATCTTCAGTCCTCAATAATCAATCTCCAATTCTAGATCCTCAATCCCCAATCTTCAATCCTTAATCCTCAATCTTCAATCCCCAATCCCCAGTACTCAATCTTCAATCCTCAATGCTCAATCCTCAATCCTCAATCCTCAGTCCTCAGACCTCAATCTTCAATCCTCAAACCTCAATCCTCAACCGTCAGTCCTCATTCTCCAACCTCAATCCTCAATCCTCAATCCTCAATCTTCAATCCCCAATACTCAATCTTCAATCCTCAATCCTCAATACTCAATCCTCAATCCTCAAGCCTCAGGCATCAATACTCAATCTTGAATACTCAATCCTCAATCCTCAATCCTCAATCCTCAATCCTCAACCATCAATCCTCATTCCTCAAACCTCAATCCTCAACCCTCAGTCCTCATCCTCAATTCTCAATTCTCAATTCTCAATCCTCAATCCTCAATCCTCAATCTTCAATCCTCAATAATCAATCTCCGATCCTAGGTCCTCAATCCCCAACCTTCAATCGTTAATCCTCAATCTTCAATCCTCAATCCCCAGTCATCAATCTTCAATCCTCAATGCTCAATCCTCAATCCTCAATCCTCAATCCTCAATCCTCAATTTTCAACCCTGAATCCTCAATCCTCAATACTCAATCCTCTATCTTCAATCCTCAATACTCAATCTTCAATCCTTAATCCTCAATCTGCAATCCCGAATCCCCAGTACTCGATCTTCAATCCTCAATGCTCAATCCTCAATCCTCAATCCTCAGTCCTCAGTCCTCAATCTTCAATCCTCAAACCTCAATCCTCAACCGTCAGTCCTCATTCTCCATCCTCAGTACTCAATCCTCTATCCTCAATCTTCAATCCTCAATACTCAATCTTCGATCCTCAATCCTCAAACCTCAATCCTCAATCCTCATTCTTCAATACTAAACACCCAATCCTCAATCCTCAATCATTAATCCTCAATCCTCAATCCTCAATCTTCAACCCTGAATCCTCAATCCTCAATACTCAATCCTCAATCTTCAATCCTCAATACTCAATCTTCAATCCTCAATCCTCAATCCTCAATCCTCAATATTCAATCATCAATACTCAATCTTCAATCCTCAATCCTCAATCCTCAATTCTCAATCCTCAATCCTCAATCCTCAATCCTTAATCCTCAATCCTCAATCCTCAATCCTCAATCCTCAATCCTCAATCCTCAATCCTCAATCCGCAATATTCAATCCTCAATACTCAATCTTCAATCATCAATCCTCAATCCTCAATTCTCAGTCGTCAATCCTCAGTCATCAATCCTCAATCTTCAATACTCAATCGTCAATCCTTAGTCCTCAATCCTCAATCCTCAATCATCGTTCCTCAAACCTCAATCCTCAACCCTCAGTCTTCATCCTCAATCCTCAAACCTCAATCCTCAATCCTCAATATTCAATCATCAATACTCAATCTTCAATCCACAATCCTCAAACCTCAATCCTCAATCTTCAATCCTCAAACATCTATCCTCAATTCTCAATCCTCAATCCTCAGTCCTCAGTCGTCGAACATCAATCCCCGACCCTTAGCACTCATCCTCAATCCTCATCCCTCAATCCTCAATCCTCAAACCTAAATCTTCTACCGTCAGTCCTCGTCCTCAATCCTCAAACCTCAATCCTCAATCCTCAATATTCAATCATCAATTCTCAATCTTCAATCCTCAATCCTCAATCCTCAATCCTCAATCCTCAATCCTCAATCCTCAATATTCAATCATCAATACTCAATCTTTAACCCTCAATCTTCAATCCTCAATACTCAATCTTCAATCCTCAATCCGCAATCCACAATCCTCAACCTTCAGTACTCAATCCTCAATCCTCAATCCTCAATCGTCAATCCGCAATATTCAATCCTCAATACTCAATCTTCAATCATCGATCCTCAATCCTCAATTCTCAGTCGTCAATCCTCAGTCATCAATCCTCAATCTTCAATACTCAATCGTCAATCCTTAGTCCTCAATCCTCAATCCTCAATCATCGTTCCTCAAACCTCAATCCTCAACCCTCAGTCTTCATCCTCAATCCTCAAACCTCAATCCTCAATCCTCAATATTCAATCATCAATACTCAATCTTCAATCCACAATCCTCAAACCTCAATCCTCAATCCACATTCTTCAATCCTAAATACCCAATCCTTAATCTTCAATCCTCAATCCTCAATCCTCAATTCTCAATCCTCAATCCTTAATCCTCAGACCTCAAACATCAATATTCAACCCTCAGTCCTCGTCCTCAATCCACAACCCTCAATCCTCAGTCCTCAATATTCAATCATAAATATTCAATCTTCAATCCTCAATCCTCAATCCTCAATCCTCAATCCTCAATCCTCAGCCTTCAACCCTGAATCCTCAATACTCAATCCTCAATCTTCAATCCTCAATACTCAATCTTCAATCCTCAATCCTCAATCGTCAATCCTCAATCCTCAATTTTCAATCCTCAACACTCAATCTTCAATCCTCAATCCTCAATCCTCAATCCTCAATCCTCATTCTTCAATCCTCAATACCCAATCCTCAATTTTCAGTCCTCAATCCTCAATCCTCAATCCTAATTCCTCAATCCTCATTCTTCAATCCTCAATACGCAATCCTCAATTTCTATCCTCAATCCTCAATCCTCATTTCTCAATCCTCAACCCTCAACCCTCAGCCCTCATCCTCCATCCTCAGTACTCAATCCTCTATCCTCAATCTTCAATCCTCAATACTCAATCTTCAATCCTCATTCCTCAATCCTCAATCCTCAATCCTCAATCTTCAATCCTCAAACATCAATCCTCAACTCTCAATCCTCAATCCTCAGTCCTCATTCCCCAACCCTCAATCCTCATTCCTCAAACCTCAGCCCTCAACCCTCAGTCCTCATACTCAATTCTCAATTCTCAATCCTCAATCCTCAATCCTCAATCTTCAATCCTCAATAATCAATCTCCAATCCTCAATCCTCAATTCTCGATCCTCAATCCTCAGGCATCAGTACTCAATCTTCAATACTCAACCGTCAATCCTCACTCCTCAATCCTCAATCCTCAAACCTCAATCCTCAATCCTCAATATTCAATCATCAATACTCAATCTTCAATCCGCAATCCTCAATCCTCAATCCTCAACCCTCAATCCTCATTCCTCAAACCTCAATCCTCAACCCTCAGTCCTCATACTCAATTCTCAATTCTCAATCCTCAATTCTCAATCCTCAATCTTCAGTCCTCAATAATCAATCTCCAATTCTAGATCCTCAATCCCCAATCTTCAATCCTTAATCCTCAATCTTCAATCCCCAATCCCCAGTACTCAATCTTCAATCCTCAATGCTCAATCCTCAATCCTCAATCCTCAGTCCTCAGACCTCAATCTTCAATCCTCAAACCTCAATCCTCAACCGTCAGTCCTCATTCTCCAACCTCAATCCTCAATCCTCAATCCTCAATCCTCAATCCTCAATCCTCAATCTTCAACCCTGAATCCTCAATCCTCAATACTCAATCCTCAATCTTCAATCCTCAATACTCAATCTTCAATCCTCAATCCTCAATCCTCAATCCTCAATATTCAATCATCAATACTCAATCTTCAATCCTCAATCCTCAATCCTCAATTCTCAATCCTCAATCCTCAATCCTCAATCCCTAATCCTCAATCCTCAATCCTCAATCCTCAATCCTCAATCCTCAATCCTCAATCGTCAATCCGCAATATTCAATCCTCAATACTCAATCTTCAATCATCAATCCTCAATCCTCAATTCTCAGTCGTCAATCCTCAGTCATCAATCCTCAATCTTCAATACTCAATCGTCAATCCTTAGTCCTCAATCCTCAATCCTCAATCATCGTTCCTCAAACCTCAATCCTCAACCCTCAGTCTTCATCCTCAATCCTCAAACCTCAATCCTCAATCCTCAATATTCAATCATCAATACTCAATCTTCAATCCACAATCCTCAAACCTCAATCCTCAATCCACATTCTTCAATCCTAAATACCCAATCCTTAATCTTCAATCCTCAATTCTCAATCCTCAATTCTCAATCCTCAATCCTTAATCCTCAGACCTCAAACATCAATATTCAACCCTCAGTCCTCGTCCTCAATCCACAACCCTCAATCCTCAGTCCTCAATATTCAATCATAAATATTCAATCTTCAATCCTCAATCCTCAATCCTCAATCCTCAATCCTCAATCCTCAGCCTTCAACCCTGAATCCTCAATACTCAATCCTCAATCTTCAATCCTCAATACTCAATCTTCAATCCTCAATCCTCAATCGTCAATCCTCAATCCTCAATTTTCAATCCTCAACACTCAATCTTCAATCCTCAATCCTCAATCCTCAATCCTCAATCCTCATTCTTCAATCCTCAATACCCAATCCTCAATTTTCAGTCCTCAATCCTCAATCCTCAATCCTAATTCCTCAATCCTCATTCTTCAATCCTCAATACGCAATCCTCAATTTCTATCCTCAATCCTCAATCCTCATTTCTCAATCCTCAACCCTCAACCCTCAGCCCTCATCCTCCATCCTCAGTACTCAATCCTCTATCCTCAATATTCAATCCTCAATACTCAATCTTCAATCCTCATTCCTCAATCCTCAATCCTCAATCCTCAATCTTCAATCCTCAAACATCAATCCTCAACTCTCAATCCTCAATCCTCAGTCCTCAGTCGTCGAACCTCAATCCCCGACCCTTAGCACTCATCCTCAATCCTCGTTCCCCAATCCTCAATCCTCAAACCTAAATCCTCTACCGTCAGTCCTCGTCCTCAATCCTCAAACCTCAATCCTCAATCCTCAATATTCAATCATCAATACTCAATCCTCAATCTTCAATCCTCAATACCCAATCTTCAATCCTCAATCCTCAATCCTCAATCCACAATCCTCAATCTTCAATCCTCAACACTAATCTTCAATCCTCAATCCCCAATCCTCAATCCTCAATCCTCATTCTTCAATCCTCAATACCCAATCCTCAATTTCAATCCTCAATCCTCAATCCTCATTTCTCAATCCTCAATCTTCAACCCTCAGCCCTCATCCTCCATCCTCAGTACTCAATCCTCTATCCTCAATCTTCAATCCTCAATACTCAATCTTCGATCCTCATTCCTCAATCCTCAATCCTCAATCCTCAGTCTTCAATCGCCAATACACAATCTGCAATCCCCAATACTCAAACCTCAATCCTCAATCCTCATTACTCAATCCTCAATACCCTATCCTCAATCCTCAATCCTCAATCCTCAATCCTCAATATTCAATCATCAATACTCAATCTTGAATCCTCAATCTTCAATCCTCAATACTCAACCTTCAATCCTCAATCCTCAATCCTCAATCCTCAATCCTCAATCCTCAGGCATCAATACTCAATCTACAATATTCAATCCACAATCCTCAATCCTCAATCCTCAGGCATCAATACTCAATCTACAATATTCAATCCACGATCCTTAATCCTCAATCCACAATCCTCAACCTTCAATACTCAATACTCAATCTTCAATCCTCAATCCTCGATCCTCAATCCTCAATCCTCAATCCTCAATCCTCATTATTCAATCCTGAATACTCAATCTTCAATCCTCAATCCTCAATCGTCAATCCTCAATCCTCAATTTTCAATCCTCAACACTCAATCTTCAATCCTCAATCCTCAATCCTCAATCCTCAGTCTTCAACCCTGAATCCTCAATACTCAATCCTCAATCTTCAATCCTCAATCCTCAATCCTCAATCCTCAATCCTCAATCCTGAATCCTCATTCCCCAACCCTCAATCCTCATTCTTCAAACCTCAATCCTCAACCCTCAGTCCTCATACTCAATTCTCAATTCTCAATCCTCAATCCTCAATACTCAATCTTCAATCCTCAATAATCAATCTCCAATCCTCAATCCTCAATCCTCGATCCTCAATCCTCAGGCATCAATACTCAATCTTCAATACTCAATCCTCAATCCTCAATCCTCTATCCTCAATCCTCAAACCTCAATCCTCAATCCTCAATATTCAATCATCAATACTCAATCTTCAATCCTCAATCCTCAATCCTCAATCCTCAATCCTCAATCCTCAATCCTCAATCCTCAATCCTCAATCCTCAATCCTCAATCCTCAATCCACAATCCTCAACCTTCAATACTCAATAATCAATCTCCAATCCTAGATCCTCAATCCTCAATCCTCAATCCTCATTCCTCAATCCTCAATACCCAATCCTCAATCTTCAATCCTCAAACATCAATCCTCAATTCTCAATCCTCAATTCTCAGTCCTCAGTCGTCGAACATCAATCCCCGACCCTTAGCACTCATCCTCAATCCTCATCCCGCAATCCACAATCCTCAACCTTCAATACTCAATAATCAATCTCCAATCCTAGATCCTCAATCCTCAATCCTCAATCCTCATTCCTCAATCCTCAATACCCAATCCTCAATCTTCAATCCTCAAACATCAATCCTCAATTCTCAATCCTCAATCCTCAGTCCTCAGTCGTCGAATCTCAATCCCCGACGCTTAGCACGCATCCTCAATCCTCAGTCCTCAATCCTCAATCCTCAAACCTAAATCCTCTACCGTCAGTCCTCGTCCTCAATCCTCAAACCTCAATCCCCAATCCTCAATATTCAATCAGCAATACTCAATCTTCAATCCTCAATCCTCAATCCTCAATCCTCAATCCTCAATCCTCAATCCTCAATATTCAATCATCAATACTCAATCTTCAACCCTCAATCTTCAATCCTCAATACTCAATCTTCCATCCTCAATCCTCAATCCTCAATCCTCAATCCTCAATCCTCAGGCATCAATACTCAATCTACAATATTCAATCCTCAATCCTTAATCCTCAATCCACAATCCTCAACCTTCAATACTCAATACTCAATCTACAATCCTCAATCCTCAATCCTCAACCCTCAATCCTCAATCCTCAATCCGCAATATTCAATCCTCAATACTCAATCTTCAATCATCAATCCTCAATCCTCAATTCTCAGTCGTCAATCCTCAGTCATCAATCCTCAATCTTCAATACTCAATCGTCAATCCTTAGTCCTCAATCCTCAATCCTCAATCCTCGTTCCCCAAACCTCAATCCTCAACCCTCAGTCTTCATCCTCAATCCTCAAACCTCAATCCTCAATCCTCAATATTCAATCATCAATACTCAATCTTCAATCCCCAATCCTCAAACCTCAATCCTCAATCCTCATTCTTCAATCCTAAATACCCAATCCTTAATCTTCAATCCTTAATCCTCAATTCTCAATTCTCAATCCTCAATCCTTAATCCTCAGACCTCAAACATCAACATTCAACCCTCAGTCCTCGTCCTCAATCCACAACCCTCAATCCTCAGTCCTCAATATTCAATCATAAATATTCAATCTTCAATCCTCAATCCTCAATCCTCAATCCTCAATCCTCAATCTTCAACCCTGAATCCTCAATCCTCAATACTCAATCCTCCATCTTCAATCCTCAATACTCAATCTTCAATCCTCAATCCTCAATCGTCAACCCTCAATCCTCAATTTTCAATCCTCAACACTCAATCTTCAATCCTCAATCCTCAATCCTCAATCCTCAATCCTCATTCTTCAATCCTCAATACCCAATCCTCAATCTTCAATCCTCAATCCTCAATCCTCAATCCTAATTCCTCAATCCTCATTCTTCAATCCTCAATACCCAATCCTCAATTTCAATCCTCAATCCTCAATCCTCATTTCTCAATCCTCAATCCTCAACCCTCAGCCCTCATCCTCCATCCTCAGTACTCAATCCTCTATCCTCTATCTTCAATCCTCAATACTCAATCTTCAATCATCATTCCTCAATCCTCAATCCTCAATCCTCAATCTTCAATCCTCAAACATCTATCCTCAATTCTCAATCCTCAATCCTCAGTCCTCAGTCGTCGAACATCAATCCCCGACCCTTAGCACTCATCCTCAATCCTCATCCCTCAATCCTCAGTCCTCAAACCTAAATCCTCTACCGTCAGTCCTCGTCCTCAATCCTCAAACCTCAATCCTCAATCCTCAATATTCAATCATCAATTCTCAATCTTCAATCCTCAATCCTCAATCCTCAATCCTCAATTCTCAATCCTCAATCCTCAATATTCAATCATCAATACTCAATCTTTAACCCTCAATCTTCAATCCTCAATACTCAATCTTCAATCCTCAATCCGCAATCCACAATCCTCAACCTTCAGTACTCAATACTCAATCTTCAATCCTCAATCCTCAATCCTCAATCCTCAATCCTCAATCCTCAATCCTCAACCCTCAGGCATCAATACTCAATCTTCAATGCTCAATCCTCAATCCTCAATCCTCAATCCTCATTCCCCAACCCTCAATCCTCATTCCTCAAACCTCAGCCCTCAACCCTCAGTCCTCATACTCAATTCTCAATTCTCAATCCTCAATCCTCAATCCTCAATCTTCAATCCTCAATAATCAATCTCCAATCCTCAATCCTCAATTCTCGATACTCAATCCTCAGGCATCAATACTCAATCTTCAATACTCAACCCTCAATCCTCACTCCTCAATCCTCAATCCTCAACCCTCAATCCTCATTCCTCAAACCTCAATCCTCAACCCTCAGTCCTCATACTCAATTCTCAATTCTGAATCCTCAATTCTCAATCCTCAATCTTCAGTCCTCAATAATTAATCTCCAATTCTAGATCCTCAATCCCCAATCTTCAATCCTTAATCCTCAATCTTCAATCCCCAATCCCCAGTACTCAATCTTCAATCCTCAATGCTCAATCCTCAATCCTCAATCCTCAGTCCTCAGACCTCAATCTACAATCCTCGAACCTCAATCCTCAACCGTCAGTCCTCATTCTCCAACCTCAATCCTCAATCCTCAATCCTCAATCCTCAATCCTCAATCGTCAATCCGCAATATTCAATCCTCAATACTCAATCTTCAATCATCAATCCTCAATCCTCAATTCTCAGTCGTCAATCCTCAGTCATCAATCCTCAATCTTCAATACTCAATCGTCAATCCTTAGTCCTCAATCCTCAATCCTCAATCATCGTTCCTCAAACCTCAATCCTCAACCCTCAGTCTTCATCCTCAATCCTCAAACCTCAATCCTCAATCCTCAATATTCAATCATCAATACTCAATCTTCAATCCACAATCCTCAAACCTCAATCCTCAATCCACATTCTTCAATCCTAAATACCCAATCCTTAATCTTCAATCCTCAATCCTCAATCCTCAATTCTCAATCCTCAATCCTTAATCCTCAGACCTCAAACATCAATATTCAACCCTCAGTCCTCGTCCTCAATCCACAACCCTCAATCCTCAGTCCTCAATATTCAATCATAAATATTCAATCTTCAATCCTCAATCCTCAATCCTCAATCCTCAATCCTCAATCCTCAGTCTTCAACCCTGAATCCTCAATACTCAATCCTCAATCTTCAATCCTCAATACTCAATCTTCAATACTCAATCCTCAATCGTCAATCCTCAATCCTCAATTTTCAATCCTCAACACTCAATCTTCAATCCTCAGTACTCAATCCTCTATCCTCAATCTTCAATCCTCAATACTCAATCTTCGATCCTCATTCCTCAATCCTCAATCCTCAATCCTCAATCTTCAATCGCCAATACTCAATCTGCAATCCCCAATACTCAAACCTCAATCCTCAATCCTCATTACTCAATCCTCAATACCCTATCCTCAATCCTCAATCCTCAATCCTCAATCCTCAATATTCAATCATCAATACTCAATCTTGAATCCTCAATCTTCAATCCTCAATACTCAACCTTCAATCCTCAATCCTCAATCCTCAATCCTCAATCCTCAATCCTCAGGCATCAATACTCAATCTACAATATTCAATCCACAATCCTCAATACTCAATCCTCAGGCATCAATACTCAATCTACAATATTCAATCCACAATCCTTAATCCTCAATCCACAATCCTCAACTTTCAATACTCAATCCTCAATCCTCATTTCTCAATCCTCAACCCTCAACCCTCAGCCCTCAACCTCCATCCTCAGTACTCAATCCTCTATCCTCAATCTTCAATCCTCAATACTCAATCTTCAATCCTCATACCTCAATCCTCAGTCCTCAATCCTCAATCTTCAATCCTCAAACATCAATCCTCAATTCTCAATCCTCAATCCTCAGTCCTCAGTCGTCGAACGTCAGTCCCCGACCCTTAGCACTCATCCTCAATCCTCATTCCTCAATCCTCAATCCTCAAACCTAAATCCTCTACCGTCAGTCCTCGTCCTCAAACCTCAAACCTCAATCCTCAATCCTCAATATTCAATCATCAATACTCAATCTTCAATCCTCAATCCTCAATCCTCAGTCCTCAATCCTCAATCCTCAATCCTCAATATTCAATCATCAATACTCAATCTTCAACCCTCAGTCTTCAATCCTCAATACTCAGTCTTCAATCCTCAATCCTCAATCCTCAATCCTCAATCCTCAATCCTCAATATTCAATCCTCAATACTCAATCTTCAATCCTCAATCCTCAATCCTCAATATTCAATCCTCAATACTCAATCTTCAATCATCAATCCTCAATCCCCAATTCTCTGTCGTCAATCCTCAGTCATCAATCCTCAATCTTCAATACTCAATCGTCAATCCTTAGCCCTCAATCCTCAATCCTCAATCCTCGTTCCTCAAACCTCAATCCTCAACCCTCAGTCTTCATCCTCAACCCTCAAACCTCAATCCTCAATCCTCAATATTCAACCATCAGCCCTCATCCTCCATCCTCAATCCTCAATCCTCAATCCCCAACCTTCAATCCTCAATTCTCAATATTCAATCCTCGATCCCCAATCCTCAATCCTCAATATTCAATCATCAATACTCAATCTTCAACCCTCAATCTTCAATCCTCAATACTCAATCTTCAATACTCAATCCTCAATCCTCAATCCTCAATCCTCAATTCTCAATCCTCAGGCATCAATACTCAATCTACAATGTTCAATCCTCAGTCCTTTATCCTCAATCCACAATCCTCAACCTTCAATACTCAATACTCAATCTTCAATCCTCAATCCTCAATCCTCAATCCTCAATCCTCAATATTCAATCATCAATACTCAATCTTCAATCCTCAATCCTCAAACCTCAATCCTCAATCCTCATTCTTCAATCCTCAACACTCAATCTTCAATCCTCAATCCTCAATCCTCAATCCTCAATCCTCAATCCTCAATCCTCAATATTCAATCATCAATACTCAATCTTCAATCCTCAATCCTCAAACCTCAATCCTCAATCCTCATTCTTCAATCCTCAACACTCAATCTTCAATCCGCAATCCTCAATCCTCAATCCTCAATCCTCATTCTTCAATCCTCAATACCCAATCCTCAATGTTCAATCCTCAATCCTCAATCCTCAATCCTAATTCCTCAATCCTGATTCTTCAGTCCACAATACCCAATCCTCAATCTTCAATCCTCAATCCTCAATCCTCAGTCCTAATCCCTCAATCCTCATTCTTCAATCCTCAATACCCAATCCTCAATTTCAATTCTCAATCCTCAATCCTCATTTCTCAATCCTCAATCCTCAACCCTCAGCACTCATCCTCCATCCTCAATCCTCAATCCTCAATACTCAATCCTCAATCCTCAATCTTCAATCCTCAATTCTCAATCTTCAATCCTCGATCCTCAATCCTCAATCCTCAGTATTCAATCATCAATACTCAATCTTCAACCCTCAATCTTCAATCCTCAATACTCAATCTTCAATCCTCAATCCTCAATCCTCAATCCTCAATCCTCAATCCTCAACCCTCAGGCATCAATACTCAATCTACAATATTCAATACTCAATCTTCAATCCTCAATCCACAATCCTCAACCTTCAATACTCAATACTCAATCTTCAATCCTCAAGCCTCAATCCTCAATCCTCTATCCTCAATCCTCAATCCTCAATATTCAATCCTCAATGCTCAATCTTCAATCATGAATCCTCAATCCTCAATTCTCAGTCGTCAATCCTCAGTCATCAATCCTCAATCTTCAATACCCAATCGTCAATCCTTAGACCTCAATCCTCAATCCTCAATCCTCGTTCCTCAAACCTCAATCCTCAACCCTCAGTCTTCATCCTCAATCCTCAAACCTCAATCCTCAATCCTCAATATTCAATCATCAATACTCAATCTTCAGTCCTCAATCCTCAAACCTCAATCCTCAATCCTCATTCTTCAATCCTAAATACCCAATCCTCAATCCTCAATCCTCAATCCTCAATCTTCAGTCCTCAACCCTCAGTCTTCATCCTCAATCCTCAAACCTCAATCCTCAATCCTCATTCTTCAATCCTAAATACCCAATCCTCAATCTTCAATCCTCAATCCTCAATCCTCAATTCTCAATCCTCAATCCTTAGTCCCCAGTCCTCAAACATCAATATTCAACCCTTAGTCCTCGTCCACAATCCACAACCCTCAATCCGCAGTCATCAATATTCAATCATCAATATTCAATCTTCAATCCTCAATCCTCAATCCTCAATCCTCAATCCTCAATCCTCAATCCTCAATCTTCTACCCTGAATCCTCAATCCTCAATACTCAATCCTCAATCTTCGATCCTCAATACTCAATCTTCAATCCTCAATCCTCAATCCTCAATCCTCAATCCTCAATCTTCAGTCCTCAACACTCAATCTGCAATCCTCAATCCTCAATCCTCAATCCTCAATCCTCATTCTTCAATCCTCAATACCCGATCCTCAATCTTCAATCCTCAATCCTCAATCCTCAATTCTAATTCATCAATCCTCATTCTTCAATCCTCAATACCCAATCCTCAATTTCAATCCTCAATCCTCAATCCTCATTTCTCAATCCTCAATCCTCAACCCTCAGCCCTCATCCTCCATCCTCAGTACTCAATCCTCTATCCTCAATCTTCAATCCTCAATACTCAATCTTCAATCCTCATTCCTCAATCCTCAATCCTCAATCCTCAATCTTCAATACTCAATACTCAATTCTCAGTCGTCAATCCTCAGTCATCAATCCTCAATCTTCAATACTCAATCGTCAATCCTTAGTCCTCAATCCTCAATCCTCAATCATCGTTCCTCAAACCTCTATCCTCAACCCTCAGTCTTCATCCTCAATCCTCAAACCTCAATCCTCAATCCTCAATATTCAATCATCAATACTCAATCTTCAATCCACAATCCTCAAACCACAATCCTCAATCCACATTCTTCAATCCTAAATACCCAATCCTTAATCTTCAATCCTCAATCCTCAATCCTCAATTCTCAATCCTCAATCCTTAATCCTCAGACCTCAAACATCAATATTCAACCCTCAGTCCTCGTCCTCAATCCACAACCCTCAATCCTCAGTCCTCAATATTCAATCATAAATATTCAATCTTCAATGCTCAATCCTCAATCCTCAATCCTCAGTCTTCAACCCTGTATCCTCAATACTCAATCCTCAATCTTCAATCCTCAATACTCAATCTTCAATCCTCAATCCTCAATCGTCAATCCTCAATCCTCAATTTTCAATCCTCAACACTCAATCTTCAATCCTCAATCCTCAATCCTCAATCCTAATTCCTCAATCCTGATTCTTCAGTCCTCAATACCCAATCCTCAATTTCAATGCTCAATCCTCAATCCTCATTTCTCAATCCTCAGTCCTCAACCCTTAGCCCTCATCCTCCATCCTCAGTACTCAATCCTCTATCCTCAATCTTCAATCCTCAATACTCAATCCTCAATCCTCATTCCTCAAATCCTCAATCCTCAATCCTCAATCTTCAATGCTCAATACTCAATCTGCAATCCTCAATCCTCAAACCTCAATCCTCAATCCTCATTCCTCAATCCTCAATACCCAATCCTCAATCCTCAATCCTCAATCCTCAATCCTCAATATTCAATCATCAATACTCAATCTTCAATCCTCAATCTTTAATCCTCAATACTCAATCTTCAATCCTCAATCCTCAATCCTCAATCCTCAATCCTGAATCCTCAGGCATCAATACTCAATCTACAATGTTCAATCCTCAATCCTTAATCCTCAATCCACAATCCTCAACCTTCAATACTCAATATTCAATCTTCAATCCTCAATCCTCAATCCTCAATCCTCAATCCTCAATATTCAATCCTCAATACTCAATCTTCAATCATCAATCCTCAATCCTCAATTCTCAGTCGTCAATCCTCAGTCATCAATCCTCAATCTTCAATACTCAATCGTCAATCCTTAGTCCTCAATCCTCAATCCTCAATCCTCGTTCCTCAAACCTCAATCCTCAACCCTCAGTCTTCATCCTCAATCCTCAAACCTCAATCCTCAATCCTCAATATTCAAACATCAATACTCAATCTTCAATCCTCAATCCTCAAACCTCAATCCTCAATCCTCATTCTTCAATCCTAAATACCCAATCCTCAATCTTCAATCCTCAATCCTCAATACCCAATTCTCAATCCTCAATCCTTAATCCTCAGACCACAAACATCAATATTCAACCCCCAGTCCTCGTCCTCAATCCACAACCCTCAATCCTCAGTTCTCAATATTCAATCATCAATATTCAATCTTCAATCCTCAATCCTCAATCCTCAATCCTCAATCCTCAATCCTCAATCTTCAACCCTGAATCCTCAATCCTCAATACTCAATCCTCAATCTTCAATCCTCAATACTCAATCTTCAATCCTCAATCCTCAATCCTCAATCCTCAATCCTCAATCCTCAATCCTCAATCTTCAACCCTCAACACTCAATCTTCAATCCTCAATCCTCAATCCTCAATACTCAATCCTCAATCTTCAATCCTCAACACTAATCTTCAATCCTCAATCCTCAATCCTCAATCCTCAATCCTCATTCTTCAATCCTCAATACCCAATCCTCTATCTTCAATCCTCAATCCTCAATCCTCAATCCTAATCCCTCAATCCTCATTCTTCAATCCTCAATACCCAATCCTCAATTTCAATTCTCAATCCTCAATCCTCATTTCTCAATCCTCAATCCTCAACCCTCAGCACTCATCCTCCATCCTCAATCCTCAATCCTCAATACTCAATCCTCAATCCTCAATCTTCAATCCTCAATTCTCAATCTTCAATCCTCGATCCTCAAACCTCAATCCTCAATATTCAATCATCAATACTCAATCTTCAACCCTCAATCTTCAATCCTCAATACTCAATCTTCAATCCTCAATCCTCAATCCTCAATCCTCAATCCTCAATCCTCAATCCTCAGGCATCAATGCTCAATCTACAATATTCAATCCTCAGTCCTTAATCCTCAATCCACAATCCTCAACATTCAATACTCAATACTCAATCTTCAATCCTCAATCCTCAATCCTCAATCCTCTATCCTCAATCCTCAATCCTCAATATTCAATCCTCAATGCTCAATCTTCAATCATGAATCCTCAATCCTCAATTCTCAGTCGTCAATCCTCAGTCATCAATCCTCAATCTTCAATACTCAATCGTCAATCCTTAGTCCTCAATCCTCAATCCTCAATCCTCGTTCCTCAAACCTCAATCCTCAACCCTCAGTCTTCATCCTCAATCCTCAAACCTCAATCCTCAATCCTCAATATTCAATCATCAATAATCAATCTTCAATCCTCAATCCTCAAACCTCAATCCTCAATCCTCATTCTTCAATCCTAAATACCCAATCCTCAATCTTCAATCCTCAATCCTCGATCCTCAATTCTCAATCCTCAATCCTTAGTCCCCAGACCTCAAACATCAATATTCGACCCTTAGTCCTCGTCCACAATCCACAACCCTCAATCCGCAGTCATCAATATTCAATCATCAATATTCAATCTTCAATCCTCAATCCTCAATCCTCAATCCTCAATCCTCAATCCTCAATCCTCAATCTTCAACCCTGAATCCTCAATCCTCAATACTCAATCCTCAATCTTCGATCCTCAATACTCAATCTTCAATCCTCAATCCTCAATCCTCAATCCTCAATCCTCAATCTTCAGTCCTCAAAGCTCAATCTTCAATCCTCAATCCTCAATCCTCAATCCTCAATCCTCATTCTTCAATCCTCAATACCCGATCCTCAACCTTCAATCCTCAATCCTCAATCCTCAATTCTAATTCCCCAATCCTCATTCTTCAATCCTCAATACCCAATCCTCAATTTCAATCCTCAATCCTCAATCCTCATTTCTCAATCCTCAATCCTCAACCCTCAGCCCTCATCCTCCATCCTCAGTACTCAATCCTCTATCCTCAATCTTCAATCCTCAATACTCAATATTCAATCCTCATTCCTCAATCCTCAATCCTCAATCCTCAATCCTCAATACTCAATCTTCAATCCTCAATCCTCAATCCTCAATCCTCAATATTCAATCATCAATACTCAATCTTCAATCCTCATTCCTCAATCCCCAATTCTCAATCCTCAATCCTCAATCCTCAGTCCTCATACTCAATTCTCAATTCTCAATCCTCAACCCTCAATCCTCAATCTTCAATCCTCAATAATCAATCTCCAATCCTCAATCCTCAATCCTCGATCCTCAATCCTCAGGCATCAATACTCAATCTTCAATACTCAATCCTCAATCCTCAATCCTCAATCCTCAATCCTCAGACCTCAATCTTCAATCCTCAATATTCAATCATCAATACTCAATCTTCAATCCTCAATCGTCAATCCTCAGTCCTCAATTTTCAATCCTCAACACTCAATCTTCAATCCTCAATCCTCAATCCTCAATCCTCAATCCTCATTCTTCAATCCTCAATACCCAATCCTCAATCTTCAATGCTCAATCCTCAATCCTCAATCCTAATTCCTCAATCCTCATTCTTCAATCCTCAATACCCAATCCTCAATTTCAATCCTCAATCCTCAATCCTCATTTCTCAATCCTCAATCCTCAACCCTCAGCCCTCATCCTCCATCCTCAGTACTCAATCCTCTATCCTCAATCTTCAATCCTCAATACTCAATCTTCAATCCTCATTCCTCAATCCTCAATCCTCAATCCTCAATCTTCAATCCTCAAACGTCTATCCTCAATTCTCAATCCTCAATCCTCAGTCCTCAGTCGTCGAACATCAATCCCCGACCCTTAGCACTCATCCTCAATCCTCAGCCCTCAATCCACAATCCTCAAACCTAAATCCTCTATCGTCAGTCCTCGTCCTCAATCCTCAAACCTCAATCCACAATCCTCAATATTCAATCATCAATTCTCAATCTTCAATCCTCAATCCTCAATCCTCAATCCTCAATCCTCAATCCTCAATCCTCAATCCTCAATCCTCAATCCGCAATATTCAATCCTCAATACTCAATCTTCAATCATCAATCCTCAATCCACAATTTCAATCCTCAATCCTCAATCCTCATTTCTCAATCCTCAATCCTCAACCCTCAGCCCTCATCCTCCATCCTCAGTACTCAATCCTCTATCCTCAATCTTCAATCCTCAATACTCAATCTTCAATCCTCATTCCTCAATCCTCAATCCTCAATCCTCAATCTTCAATCATCAAACATCTATCCTCAATTCTCAATCCTCAATCCTCAGTCCTCAGTCGTCGAACATCAATCCCCGACCCTTAGCACTCATCCTCAATCCTCAGCCCTCAATCCACAATCCTCAAACCTAAATCCTCTACCGTCAGTCCTCGTCCTCAATCCTCAAACCTCAATCCACAATCCTCAATATTCAATCATCAATTCTCAATCTTCAATCCTCAATCCTCAATCCTCAATCCTCAATCCTCAATCCTCAATCCTCAATATTCAATCATCAATACTCAATCTTTAACCCTCAATCTTCAATCCTCAATACTCAATCTTCAATCCTCAATCCTCAATCCACAATCGTCAACCTTCAATACTCAATACTCAATCTTCAATCCTCAATCCTCAATCCTCAATCCTCAATCCTCAATCCTCAATCCTCAACGTTCAATCCTCATTCCTCAAACCTCAATCCTCAAACCTCAGTCCTCATACTCAATTCTCAATTCTCAATCCTCAATTCTCAATCCTCAATCTTCAGTCCTCAATAATCAATCTCCAATTCTAGATCCTCAATCCCCAATCTTGAATCCTTAATCCTCAATCTTCAATCCCCAATCCCCAGTACTCAATCTTCAATCCTCAATGCTCAATCCTCAATCCTCAACCCTCAGTCCTCAGACCTCAATCTTCAATCCTCAAACCTCAATCCTCAACCGTCAGTCCTCATTCTCCAACCTCAATCCTCAATCCTCAATCCTCAATCTTCAATCCCCAATACTCAATCCTCAATCCTCAATCCTCAATCCTCAATACCCAATCCTCAATCTTCAATCCTCAATCCTCAATCCTCAATCCTAATTCCTCAATCCTCATTCTTCAATCCTCAATACCCAATCCTCAATTTCAATCCTCAATCCTCAATCCTCATTTCTCAATCCTCAATCCTCAACCCTCAGCCCTCATCCTCCATCCTCAGTACTCAATCCTCTATCCTCAATCTTCAATCCTCAATACACAATCTTCAATCCTCATTCCTCAATCCTCAATCCTCAATCCTCAATCCTCAATCTTCAACCCTGAATCCTCAATCCTCAATACTCAATCCTCAATCTTCAATCCTCAATACTCAATCTTCAATCCTCAATCCTCAATCCTCAATCCTCAATATTCAATCATCAATACTCAATCTTCAATCCTCAATCCTCAATCCTCAATTCTCAATCCTCAATCCTCAATCCTCAATCCTTAATCCTCAATCCTCAATCCTCAATCCTCAATCCTCAATCCTCAATCCTCAATCCTCAATCCGCAATATTCAATCCTCAATACTCAATCTTCAATCATCAATCCTCAATCCTCAATTCTCAGTCGTCAATCCTCAGTCATCAATCCTCAATCTTCAATACTCAATCGTCAATCCTTAGTCCTCAATCCTCAATCCTCAATCATCGTTCCTCAAACCTCAATCCTCAACCCTCAGTCTTCATCCTCAATCCTCAAACCTCAATCCTCAATCCTCAATATTCAATCATCAATCCTCAATATTCAATCATCAATACTCAATCTTCAATCCTCAATCCTCAATCCTCAATTCTCAATCCTCAATCCTCAATCCTCAATCCTTAATCCTCAATCCTCAATCCTCAATCCTCAATCCTCAATCCTCAATCCTCAATCCTCAATCGTCAATCCGCAATATTCAATCCTCAATACTCAATCTTCAATCATCGATCCTCAATCCTCAATTCTCAGTCGTCAATCCTCAGTCATCAATCCTCAATCTTCAATACTCAATCGTCAATCCTTAGTCCTCAATCCTCAATCCTCAATCATCGTTCCTCAAACCTCAATCCTCAACCCTCAGTCTTCATCCTCAATCCTCAAACCTCAATCCTCAATCCTCAATATTCAATCATCAATACTCAATCTTCAATCCACAATCCTCAAACCTCAATCCTCAATCCACATTCTTCAATCCTAAATACCCAATCCTTAATCTTCAATCCTCAATCCTCAATCCTCAATTCTCAATCCTCAATCCTTAATCCTCAGACCTCAAACATCAATATTCAACCCTCAGTCCTCGTCCTCAATCCACAACCCTCAATCCTCAGTCCTCAATATTCAATCATAAATATTCAATCTTCAATCCTCAATCCTCAATCCTCAATCCTCAATCCTCAATCCTCAGCCTTCAACCCTGAATCCTCAATACTCAATCCTCAATCTTCAATCCTCAATACTCAATCTTCAATCCTCAATCCTCAATCGTCAATCCTCAATCCTCAATTTTCAATCCTCAACACTCAATCTTCAATCCTCAATCCTCAATCCTCAATCCTCAATCCTCATTCTTCAATCCTCAATACCCAATCCTCAATTTTCAGTCCTCAATCCTCAATCCTCAATCCTAATTCCTCAATCCTCATTCTTCAATCCTCAATACGCAATCCTCAATTTCTATCCTCAATCCTCAATCCTCATTTCTCAATCCTCAACCCTCAACCCTCAGCCCTCATCCTCCATCCTCAGTACTCAATCCTCTATCCTCAATCTTCAATCCTCAATACTCAATCTTCAATCCTCATTCCTCAATCCTCAATCCTCAATCCTCAATCTTCAATCCTCAAACATCAATCCTCAACTCTCAATCCTCAATCCTCAGTCCTCATTCCCCAACCCTCAATCCTCATTCCTCAAACCTCAGCCCTCAACCCTCAGTCCTCATACTCAATTCTCAATTCTCAATCCTCAATCCTCAATCCTCAATCTTCAATCCTCAATAATCAATCTCCAATCCTCAATCCTCAATTCTCGATCCTCAATCCTCAGGCATCAGTACTCAATCTTCAATACTCAACCGTCAATCCTCACTCCTCAATCCTCAATCCTCAAACCTCAATCCTCAATCCTCAATATTCAATCATCAATACTCAATCTTCAATCCGCAATCCTCAATCCTCAATCCTCAACCCTCAATCCTCATTCCTCAAACCTCAATCCTCAACCCTCAGTCCTCATACTCAATTCTCAATTCTCAATCCTCAATTCTCAATCCTCAATCTTCAGTCCTCAATAATCAATCTCCAATTCTAGATCCTCAATCCCCAATCTTCAATCCTTAATCCTCAATCTTCAATCCCCAATCCCCAGTACTCAATCTTCAATCCTCAATGCTCAATCCTCAATCCTCAATCCTCAGTCCTCAGACCTCAATCTTCAATCCTCAAACCTCAATCCTCAACCGTCAGTCCTCATTCTCCAACCTCAATCCTCAATCCTCAATCCTCAATCCTCAATCCTCAATCCTCAATCTTCAACCCTGAATCCTCAATCCTCAATACTCAATCCTCAATCTTCAATCCTCAATACTCAATCTTCAATCCTCAATCCTCAATCCTCAATCCTCAGTATTCAATCATCAATACTCAATCTTCAATCCTCAATCCTCAATCCTCAATTCTCAATCCTCAATCCTCAATCCTCAATCCTTAATCCTCAATCCTCAATCCTCAATCCTCAATCCTCAATCCTCAATCCTCAATCCTCAATCCGCAATATTCAATCCTCAATACTCAATCTTCAATCATCAATCCTCAATCCTCAATTCTCAGTCGTCAATCCTCAGTCATCAATCCTCAATCTTCAATACTCAATCGTCAATCCTTAGTCCTCAATCCTCAATCCTCAATCATCGTTCCTCAAACCTCTATCCTCAACCCTCAGTCTTCATCCTCAATCCTCAAACCTCAATCCTCAATCCTCAATATTCAATCATCAATACTCAATCTTCAATCCACAATCCTCAAACCACAATCCTCAATCCACATTCTTCAATCCTAAATACCCAATCCTTAATCTTCAATCCTCAATCCTCAATCCTCAATTCTCAATCCTCAATCCTTAATCCTCAGACCTCAAACATCAATATTCAACCCTCAGTCCTCGTCCTCAATCCACAACCCTCAATCCTCAGTCCTCAATATTCAATCATAAATATTCAATCTTCAATGCTCAATCCTCAATCCTCAATCCTCAATCCTCAATCCTCAGTCTTCAACCCTGTATCCTCAATACTCAATCCTCAATCTTCAATCCTCAATACTCAATCTTCAATCCTCAATCCTCAATCGTCAATCCTCAATCCTCAATTTTCAATCCTCAACACTCAATCTTCAATCCTCAATCCTCAAACCTCAATCCTAATTCCTCAATCCTGATTCTTCAGTCCTCAATACCCAATCCTCAATTTCAATGCTCAATCCTCAATCCTCATTTCTCAATCCTCAATCCTCAACCCTTAGCCCTCATCCTCCATCCTCAGTACTCAATCCTCTATTGTCAATCTTCAATCCTCAATACTCAATCCTCAATCCTCATTCCTCAATCCTCAATCCTCAATACTCAATCTTCAATCCTCAATCCTCAATCCTCAATCCTCAATATTCAATCATCAATACTCAATCTTCAATCCTCATTCCTCAATCCCCAATTCTCAATCCTCAATCCTCAATCCTCAGTCCTCATACTCAATTCTCAATTCTCAATCCTCAACCCTCAATCCTCAATCTTCAATCCTCAATAATCAATCTCCAATCCTCAATCCTCAATCCTCGATCCTCAATCCTCAGGCATCAATACTCAATCTTCAATACTCAATCCTCAATCCTCAATCCTCAATCCTCAATCCTCAGACCTCAATCTTCAATCCTCAATATTCAATCATCAATACTCAATCTTCAATCCTCAATCGTCAATCCTCAGTCCTCAATTTTCAATCCTCAACACTCAATCTTCAATCCTCAATCCTCAATCCTCAATCCTCAATCCTCATTCTTCAATCCTCAATACCCAATCCTCAATCTTCAATCCTCAATCCTCAATCCTCAATCCTAATTCCTCAATCCTCATTCTTCAATCCTCAATACCCAATCCTCAATTTCAATCCTCAATCCTCAATCTTCATTTCTCAATCCTCAATCCTCAACCCTCAGCCCTCATCCTCCATCCTCAGTACTCAATCCTCTATCCTCAATCTTCAATCCTCAATACTCAATCTTCAATCCTCATTCCTCAATCCTCAATCCTCAATCCTCAATCTTCAATCCTCAAACATCTATCCTCAATTCTCAATCCTCAATCCTCAGTCCTCAGTCGTCGAACATCAATCCCCGACCCTTAGCACTCATCCTCAATCCTCAGCCCTCAATCCACAATCCTCAAACCTAAATCCTCTATCGTCAGTCCTCGTCCTCAATCCTCAAACCTCAATCCACAATCCTCAATATTCAATCATCAATTCTCAATCTTCAATCCTCAATCCTCAATCCTCAATCCTCAATCCTCAATCCTCAATCCTCAATCCTCAATCCTCAATCCGCAATATTCAATCCTCAATACTCAATCTTCAATCATCAATCCTCAATCCACAATTTCAATCCTCAATCCTCAATCCTCATTTCTCAATCCTCAATCCTCAACCCTCAGCCCTCATCCTCCATCCTCAGTACTCAATCCTCTATCCTCAATCTTCAATCCTCAATACTCAATCTTCAATCCTCATTCCTCAATCCTCAATCCTCAATCCTCAATCTTCAATCATCAAACATCTATCCTCAATTCTCAATCCTCAATCCTCAGTCCTCAGTCGTCGAACATCAATCCCCGACCCTTAGCACTCATCCTCAATCCTCAGCCCTCAATCCACAATCCTCAAACCTAAATCCTCTACCGTCAGTCCTCGTCCTCAATCCTCAAACCTCAATCCACAATCCTCAATATTCAATCATCAATTCTCAATCTTCAATCCTCAATCCTCAATCCTCAATCCTCAATCCTCAATCCTCAATCCTCAATATTCAATCATCAATACTCAATCTTTAACCCTCAATCTTCAATCCTCAATACTCAATCTTCAATCCTCAATCCTCAATCCACAATGGTCAACCTTCAATACTCAATACTCAATCTTCAATCCTCAATCCTCAATCCTCAATCCTCAATCCTCAATCCTCAATCCTCAACGTTCAATCCTCATTCCTCAAACCTCAATCCTCAAACCTCAGTCCTCATACTCAATTCTCAATTCTCAATCCTCAATTCTCAATCCTCAATCTTCAGTCCTCAATAATCAATCTCCAATTCTAGATCCTCAATCCCCAATCTTCAATCCTTAATCCTCAATCTTCAATCCCCAATCCCCAGTACTCAATCTTCAATCCTCAATGCTCAATCCTCAATCCTCAACCCTCAGTCCTCAGACCTCAATCTTCAATCCTCAAACCTCAATCCTCAACCGTCAGTCCTCATTCTCCAACCTCAATCCTCAATCCTCAATCTTCAATCCCCAATACTCAATCCTCAATCCTCAATCCTCAATCCTCAATACCCAATCCTCAATCTTCAATCCTCAATCCTCAATCCTCAATCCTAATTCCTCAATCCTCATTCTTCAATCCTCAATACCCAATCCTCAATTTCAATCCTCAATCCTCAATCCTCATTTCTCAATCCTCAATCCTCAACCCTCAGCCCTCATCCTCCATCCTCAGTACTCAATCCTCTATCCTCAATCTTCAATCCTCAATACACAATCTTCAATCCTCATTCCTCAATCCTCAATCCTCAATCCTCAATCTTCAATCCTCAAACATCTATCCTCAATTCTCAATCCTCAATCCTCAGTCCTCAGTCGTCGAACATCAATCCCCGACCCTTAGCACTCATCCTCAATCCTCAGCCCTCAATCCACAATCCTCAAACCTAAATCCTCTATCGTCAGTCCTCGTCCTCAATCCTCAAACCTCAATCCACAATCCTCAATATTCAATCATCAATTCTCAATCTTCAATCCTCAATCCTCAATCCTCAATCCTCAATCCTCAATCCTCAATCCTCAATATTCAATCATCAATACTCAATCTTTAACCCTCAATCTTCAATCCTCAATACTCAATCTTCAATCCTCAATCCTCAATCCACAATCGTCAACCTTCAATACTCAATACTCAATCTTCAATCCTCAATCCTCAATCCTCAATCCTCAATCCTCAATCCTCAATCCTCAACCCTCAATCCTCATTCCTCAAACCTCAATCCTCAAACCTCAGTCCTCATACTCAATTCTCAATTCTCAATCCTCAATTCTCAATTCTCAATCTTCAGTCCTCAATAATCAATCTCCAATTCTAGATCCTCAATCCCCAATCTTCAATCCTTAATCCTCAATCTTCAATCCCCAATCCCCAGTACTCAATCTTCAATCCTCAATGCTCAATCCTCAATCCTCAATCCTCAGTCCTCAGACCTCAATCTTCAATCCTCAAACCTCAATCCTCAACCGTCAGTCCTCATTCTCCAACCTCAATCCTCAATCCTCAATCCTCAATCTTCAATCCCCAATACTCAATCTTCAATCCTCAATCCTCAATACTCAATCCTCAATCCTCAAGCCTCAGGCATCAATACTCAATCTTGAATACTCAATCCTCAATCCTCAATCCTCAATCCTCAATCCTCAACCATCAATCCTCATTCCTCAAACCTCAATCCTCAACCCTCAGTCCTCATCCTCAATTCTCAATTCTCAATTCTCAATCCTCAATCCTCAATCCTCAATCTTCAATCCTCAATAATCAATCTCCGATCCTAGGTCCTCAATCCCCAACCTTCAATCGTTAATCCTCAATCTTCAATCCTCAATCCCCAGTCATCAATCTTCAATCCTCAATGCTCAATCCTCAATCCTCAATCCTCAATCCTCAATCCTCAATTTTCAACCCTGAATCCTCAATCCTCAATACTCAATCCTCTATCTTCAATCCTCAATACTCAATCTTCAATCCTTAATCCTCAATCTGCAATCCCGAATCCCCAGTACTCGATCTTCAATCCTCAATGCTCAATCCTCAATCCTCAATCCTCAGTCCTCAGTCCTCAATCTTCAATCCTCAAACCTCAATCCTCAACCGTCAGTCCTCATTCTCCATCCTCAGTACTCAATCCTCTATCCTCAATCTTCAATCCTCAATACTCAATCTTCGATCCTCAATCCTCAAACCTCAATCCTCAATCCTCATTCTTCAATACTAAACACCCAATCCTCAATCCTCAATCATTAATCCTCAATCCTCAATCCTCAATCTTCAACCCTGAATCCTCAATCCTCAATACTCAATCCTCAATCTTCAATCCTCAATACTCAATCTTCAATCCTCAATCCTCAATCCTCAATCCTCAATATTCAATCATCAATACTCAATCTTCAATCCTCAATCCTCAATCCTCAATTCTCAATCCTCAATCCTCAATCCTCAATCCTTAATCCTCAATCCTCAATCCTCAATCCTCAATCCTCAATCCTCAATCCTCAATCCTCAATCCGCAATATTCAATCCTCAATACTCAATCTTCAATCATCAATCCTCAATCCTCAATTCTCAGTCGTCAATCCTCAGTCATCAATCCTCAATCTTCAATACTCAATCGTCAATCCTTAGTCCTCAATCCTCAATCCTCAATCATCGTTCCTCAAACCTCAATCCTCAACCCTCAGTCTTCATCCTCAATCCTCAAACCTCAATCCTCAATCCTCAATATTCAATCATCAATACTCAATCTTCAATCCACAATCCTCAAACCTCAATCCTCAATCTTCAATCCTCAAACATCTATCCTCAATTCTCAATCCTCAATCCTCAGTCCTCAGTCGTCGAACATCAATCCCCGACCCTTAGCACTCATCCTCAATCCTCATCCCTCAATCCTCAATCCTCAAACCTAAATCTTCTACCGTCAGTCCTCGTCCTCAATCCTCAAACCTCAATCCTCAATCCTCAATATTCAATCATCAATTCTCAATCTTCAATCCTCAATCCTCAATCCTCAATCCTCAATCCTCAATCCTCAATCCTCAATATTCAATCATCAATACTCAATCTTTAACCCTCAATCTTCAATCCTCAATACTCAATCTTCAATCCTCAATCCGCAATCCACAATCCTCAACCTTCAGTACTCAATCCTCAATCCTCAATCCTCAATCGTCAATCCGCAATATTCAATCCTCAATACTCAATCTTCAATCATCGATCCTCAATCCTCAATTCTCAGTCGTCAATCCTCAGTCATCAATCCTCAATCTTCAATACTCAATCGTCAATCCTTAGTCCTCAATCCTCAATCCTCAATCATCGTTCCTCAAACCTCAATCCTCAACCCTCAGTCTTCATCCTCAATCCTCAAACCTCAATCCTCAATCCTCAATATTCAATCATCAATACTCAATCTTCAATCCACAATCCTCAAACCTCAATCCTCAATCCACATTCTTCAATCCTAAATACCCAATCCTTAATCTTCAATCCTCAATCCTCAATCCTCAATTCTCAATCCTCAATCCTTAATCCTCAGACCTCAAACATCAATATTCAACCCTCAGTCCTCGTCCTCAATCCACAACCCTCAATCCTCAGTCCTCAATATTCAATCATAAATATTCAATCTTCAATCCTCAATCCTCAATCCTCAATCCTCAATCCTCAATCCTCAGCCTTCAACCCTGAATCCTCAATACTCAATCCTCAATCTTCAATCCTCAATACTCAATCTTCAATCCTCAATCCTCAATCGTCAATCCTCAATCCTCAATTTTCAATCCTCAACACTCAATCTTCAATCCTCAATCCTCAATCCTCAATCCTCAATCCTCATTCTTCAATCCTCAATACCCAATCCTCAATTTTCAGTCCTCAATCCTCAATCCTCAATCCTAATTCCTCAATCCTCATTCTTCAATCCTCAATACGCAATCCTCAATTTCTATCCTCAATCCTCAATCCTCATTTCTCAATCCTCAACCCTCAACCCTCAGCCCTCATCCTCCATCCTCAGTACTCAATCCTCTATCCTCAATCTTCAATCCTCAATACTCAATCTTCAATCCTCATTCCTCAATCCTCAATCCTCAATCCTCAATCTTCAATCCTCAAACATCAATCCTCAACTCTCAATCCTCAATCCTCAGTCCTCATTCCCCAACCCTCAATCCTCATTCCTCAAACCTCAGCCCTCAACCCTCAGTCCTCATACTCAATTCTCAATTCTCAATCCTCAATCCTCAATCCTCAATCTTCAATCCTCAATAATCAATCTCCAATCCTCAATCCTCAATTCTCGATCCTCAATCCTCAGGCATCAGTACTCAATCTTCAATACTCAACCGTCAATCCTCACTCCTCAATCCTCAATCCTCAAACCTCAATCCTCAATCCTCAATATTCAATCATCAATACTCAATCTTCAATCCGCAATCCTCAATCCTCAATCCTCAACCCTCAATCCTCATTCCTCAAACCTCAATCCTCAACCCTCAGTCCTCATACTCAATTCTCAATTCTCAATCCTCAATTCTCAATCCTCAATCTTCAGTCCTCAATAATCAATCTCCAATTCTAGATCCTCAATCCCCAATCTTCAATCCTTAATCCTCAATCTTCAATCCCCAATCCCCAGTACTCAATCTTCAATCCTCAATGCTCAATCCTCAATCCTCAATCCTCAGTCCTCAGACCTCAATCTTCAATCCTCAAACCTCAATCCTCAACCGTCAGTCCTCATTCTCCAACCTCAATCCTCAATCCTCAATCCTCAATCCTCAATCCTCAATCCTCAATCTTCAACCCTGAATCCTCAATCCTCAATACTCAATCCTCAATCTTCAATCCTCAATACTCAATCTTCAATCCTCAATCCTCAATCCTCAATCCTCAATATTCAATCATCAATACTCAATCTTCAATCCTCAATCCTCAATCCTCAATTCTCAATCCTCAATCCTCAATCCTCAATCCCTAATCCTCAATCCTCAATCCTCAATCCTCAATCCTCAATCCTCAATCCTCAATCGTCAATCCGCAATATTCAATCCTCAATACTCAATCTTCAATCATCAATCCTCAATCCTCAATTCTCAGTCGTCAATCCTCAGTCATCAATCCTCAATCTTCAATACTCAATCGTCAATCCTTAGTCCTCAATCCTCAATCCTCAATCATCGTTCCTCAAACCTCAATCCTCAACCCTCAGTCTTCATCCTCAATCCTCAAACCTCAATCCTCAATCCTCAATATTCAATCATCAATACTCAATCTTCAATCCACAATCCTCAAACCTCAATCCTCAATCCACATTCTTCAATCCTAAATACCCAATCCTTAATCTTCAATCCTCAATTCTCAATCCTCAATTCTCAATCCTCAATCCTTAATCCTCAGACCTCAAACATCAATATTCAACCCTCAGTCCTCGTCCTCAATCCACAACCCTCAATCCTCAGTCCTCAATATTCAATCATAAATATTCAATCTTCAATCCTCAATCCTCAATCCTCAATCCTCAATCCTCAATCCTCAGCCTTCAACCCTGAATCCTCAATACTCAATCCTCAATCTTCAATCCTCAATACTCAATCTTCAATCCTCAATCCTCAATCGTCAATCCTCAATCCTCAATTTTCAATCCTCAACACTCAATCTTCAATCCTCAATCCTCAATCCTCAATCCTCAATCCTCATTCTTCAATCCTCAATACCCAATCCTCAATTTTCAGTCCTCAATCCTCAATCCTCAATCCTAATTCCTCAATCCTCATTCTTCAATCCTCAATACGCAATCCTCAATTTCTATCCTCAATCCTCAATCCTCATTTCTCAATCCTCAACCCTCAACCCTCAGCCCTCATCCTCCATCCTCAGTACTCAATCCTCTATCCTCAATATTCAATCCTCAATACTCAATCTTCAATCCTCATTCCTCAATCCTCAATCCTCAATCCTCAATCTTCAATCCTCAAACATCAATCCTCAACTCTCAATCCTCAATCCTCAGTCCTCAGTCGTCGAACCTCAATCCCCGACCCTTAGCACTCATCCTCAATCCTCGTTCCCCAATCCTCAATCCTCAAACCTAAATCCTCTACCGTCAGTCCTCGTCCTCAATCCTCAAACCTCAATCCTCAATCCTCAATATTCAATCATCAATACTCAATCCTCAATCTTCAATCCTCAATACCCAATCTTCAATCCTCAATCCTCAATCCTCAATCCACAATCCTCAATCTTCAATCCTCAACACTAATCTTCAATCCTCAATCCCCAATCCTCAATCCTCAATCCTCATTCTTCAATCCTCAATACCCAATCCTCAATTTCAATCCTCAATCCTCAATCCTCATTTCTCAATCCTCAATCTTCAACCCTCAGCCCTCATCCTCCATCCTCAGTACTCAATCCTCTATCCTCAATCTTCAATCCTCAATACTCAATCTTCGATCCTCATTCCTCAATCCTCAATCCTCAATCCTCAGTCTTCAATCGCCAATACACAATCTGCAATCCCCAATACTCAAACCTCAATCCTCAATCCTCATTACTCAATCCTCAATACCCTATCCTCAATCCTCAATCCTCAGTCCTCAATCCTCAATATTCAATCATCAATACTCAATCTTGAATCCTCAATCTTCAATCCTCAATACTCAACCTTCAATCCTCAATCCTCAATCCTCAATCCTCAATCCTCAATCCTCAGGCATCAATACTCAATCTACAATATTCAATCCACAATCCTCAATCCTCAATCCTCAGGCATCAATACTCAATCTACAATATTCAATCCACGATCCTTAATCCTCAATCCACAATCCTCAACCTTCAATACTCAATACTCAATCTTCAATCCTCAATCCTCGATCCTCAATCCTCAATCCTCAATCCTCAATCCTCATTATTCAATCCTGAATACTCAATCTTCAATCCTCAATCCTCAATCGTCAATCCTCAATCCTCAATTTTCAATCCTCAACACTCAATCTTCAATCCTCAATCCTCAATCCTCAATCCTCAGTCTTCAACCCTGAATCCTCAATACTCAATCCTCAATCTTCAATCCTCAATCCTCAATCCTCAATCCTCAATCCTCAATCCTGAATCCTCATTCCCCAACCCTCAATCCTCATTCTTCAAACCTCAATCCTCAACCCTCAGTCCTCATACTCAATTCTCAATTCTCAATCCTCAATCCTCAATACTCAATCTTCAATCCTCAATAATCAATCTCCAATCCTCAATCCTCAATCCTCGATCCTCAATCCTCAGGCATCAATACTCAATCTTCAATACTCAATCCTCAATCCTCAATCCTCTATCCTCAATCCTCAAACCTCAATCCTCAATCCTCAATATTCAATCATCAATACTCAATCTTCAATCCTCAATCCTCAATCCTCAATCCTCAATCCTCAATCCTCAATCCTCAATCCTCAATCCTCAATCCTCAATCCTCAATCCTCAATCCTCAATCCACAATCCTCAACCTTCAATACTCAATAATCAATCTCCAATCCTAGATCCTCAATCCTCAATCCTCAATCCTCATTCCTCAATCCTCAATACCCAATCCTCAATCTTCAATCCTCAAACATCAATCCTCAATTCTCAATCCTCAATTCTCAGTCCTCAGTCGTCGAACATCAATCCCCGACCCTTAGCACTCATCCTCAATCCTCATCCCGCAATCCACAATCCTCAACCTTCAATACTCAATAATCAATCTCCAATCCTAGATCCTCAATCCTCAATCCTCAATCCTCATTCCTCAATCCTCAATACCCAATCCTCAATCTTCAATCCTCAAACATCAATCCTCAATTCTCAATCCTCAATCCTCAGTCCTCAGTCGTCGAATCTCAATCCCCGACGCTTAGCACGCATCCTCAATCCTCAGTCCTCAATCCTCAATCCTCAAACCTAAATCCTCTACCGTCAGTCCTCGTCCTCAATCCTCAAACCTCAATCCCCAATCCTCAATATTCAATCAGCAATACTCAATCTTCAATCCTCAATCCTCAATCCTCAATCCTCAATCCTCAATCCTCAATCCTCAATATTCAATCATCAATACTCAATCTTCAACCCTCAATCTTCAATCCTCAATACTCAATCTTCCATCCTCAATCCTCAATCCTCAATCCTCAATCCTCAATCCTCAGGCATCAGTACTCAATCTACAATATTCAATCCTCAATCCTTAATCCTCAATCCACAATCCTCAACCTTCAATACTCAATACTCAATCTACAATCCTCAATCCTCAATCCTCAACCCTCAATCCTCAATCCTCAATCCGCAATATTCAATCCTCAATACTCAATCTTCAATCATCAATCCTCAATCCTCAATTCTCAGTCGTCAATCCTCAGTCATCAATCCTCAATCTTCAATACTCAATCGTCAATCCTTAGTCCTCAATCCTCAATCCTCAATCCTCGTTCCCCAAACCTCAATCCTCAACCCTCAGTCTTCATCCTCAATCCTCAAACCTCAATCCTCAATCCTCAATATTCAATCATCAATACTCAATCTTCAATCCCCAATCCTCAAACCTCAATCCTCAATCCTCATTCTTCAATCCTAAATACCCAATCCTTAATCTTCAATCCTTAATCCTCAATTCTCAATTCTCAATCCTCAATCCTTAATCCTCAGACCTCAAACATCAACATTCAACCCTCAGTCCTCGTCCTCAATCCACAACCCTCAATCCTCAGTCCTCAATATTCAATCATAAATATTCAATCTTCAATCCTCAATCCTCAATCCTCAATCCTCAATCCTCAATCTTCAACCCTGAATCCTCAATCCTCAATACTCAATCCTCCATCTTCAATCCTCAATACTCAATCTTCAATCCTCAATCCTCAATCGTCAACCCTCAATCCTCAATTTTCAATCCTCAACACTCAATCTTCAATCCTCAATCCTCAATCCTCAATCCTCAATCCTCATTCTTCAATCCTCAATACCCAATCCTCAATCTTCAATCCTCAATCCTCAATCCTCAATCCTAATTCCTCAATCCTCATTCTTCAATCCTCAATACCCAATCCTCAATTTCAATCCTCAATCCTCAATCCTCATTTCTCAATCCTCAATCCTCAACCCTCAGCCCTCATCCTCCATCCTCAGTACTCAATCCTCTATCCTCTATCTTCAATCCTCAATACTCAATCTTCAATCATCATTCCTCAATCCTCAATCCTCAATCCTCAATCTTCAATCCTCAAACATCTATCCTCAATTCTCAATCCTCAATCCTCAGTCCTCAGTCGTCGAACATCAATCCCCGACCCTTAGCACTCATCCTCAATCCTCATCCCTCAATCCTCAGTCCTCAAACCTAAATCCTCTACCGTCAGTCCTCGTCCTCAATCCTCAAACCTCAATCCTCAATCCTCAATATTCAATCATCAATTCTCAATCTTCAATCCTCAATCCTCAATCCTCAATCCTCAATTCTCAATCCTCAATCCTCAATATTCAATCATCAATACTCAATCTTTAACCCTCAATCTTCAATCCTCAATACTCAATCTTCAATCCTCAATCCGCAATCCACAATCCTCAACCTTCAGTACTCAATACTCAATCTTCAATCCTCAATCCTCAATCCTCAATCCTCAATCCTCAATCCTCAATCCTCAACCCTCAGGCATCAATACTCAATCTTCAATGCTCAATCCTCAATCCTCAATCCTCAATCCTCATTCCCCAACCCTCAATCCTCATTCCTCAAACCTCAGCCCTCAACCCTCAGTCCTCATACTCAATTCTCAATTCTCAATCCTCAATCCTCAATCCTCAATCTTCAATCCTCAATAATCAATCTCCAATCCTCAATCCTCAATTCTCGATACTCAATCCTCAGGCATCAATACTCAATCTTCAATACTCAACCCTCAATCCTCACTCCTCAATCCTCAATCCTCAACCCTCAATCCTCATTCCTCAAACCTCAATCCTCAACCCTCAGTCCTCATACTCAATTCTCAATTCTGAATCCTCAATTCTCAATCCTCAATCTTCAGTCCTCAATAATTAATCTCCAATTCTAGATCCTCAATCCCCAATCTTCAATCCTTAATCCTCAATCTTCAATCCCCAATCCCCAGTACTCAATCTTCAATCCTCAATGCTCAATCCTCAATCCTCAATCCTCAGTCCTCAGACCTCAATCTACAATCCTCGAACCTCAATCCTCAACCGTCAGTCCTCATTCTCCAACCTCAATCCTCAATCCTCAATCCTCAATCCTCAATCCTCAATCGTCAATCCGCAATATTCAATCCTCAATACTCAATCTTCAATCATCAATCCTCAATCCTCAATTCTCAGTCGTCAATCCTCAGTCATCAATCCTCAATCTTCAATACTCAATCGTCAATCCTTAGTCCTCAATCCTCAATCCTCAATCATCGTTCCTCAAACCTCAATCCTCAACCCTCAGTCTTCATCCTCAATCCTCAAACCTCAATCCTCAATCCTCAATATTCAATCATCAATACTCAATCTTCAATCCACAATCCTCAAACCTCAATCCTCAATCCACATTCTTCAATCCTAAATACCCAATCCTTAATCTTCAATCCTCAATCCTCAATCCTCAATTCTCAATCCTCAATCCTTAATCCTCAGACCTCAAACATCAATATTCAACCCTCAGTCCTCGTCCTCAATCCACAACCCTCAATCCTCAGTCCTCAATATTCAATCATAAATATTCAATCTTCAATCCTCAATCCTCAATCCTCAATCCTCAATCCTCAATCCTCAGTCTTCAACCCTGAATCCTCAATACTCAATCCTCAATCTTCAATCCTCAATACTCAATCTTCAATACTCAATCCTCAATCGTCAATCCTCAATCCTCAATTTTCAATCCTCAACACTCAATCTTCAATCCTCAGTACTCAATCCTCTATCCTCAATCTTCAATCCTCAATACTCAATCTTCGATCCTCATTCCTCAATCCTCAATCCTCAATCCTCAATCTTCAATCGCCAATACTCAATCTGCAATCCCCAATACTCAAACCTCAATCCTCAATCCTCATTACTCAATCCTCAATACCCTATCCTCAATCCTCAATCCTCAATCCTCAATCCTCAATATTCAATCATCAATACTCAATCTTGAATCCTCAATCTTCAATCCTCAATACTCAACCTTCAATCCTCAATCCTCAATCCTCAATCCTCAATCCTCAATCCTCAGGCATCAATACTCAATCTACAATATTCAATCCACAATCCTCAATACTCAATCCTCAGGCATCAATACTCAATCTACAATATTCAATCCACAATCCTTAATCCTCAATCCACAATCCTCAACTTTCAATACTCAATCCTCAATCCTCATTTCTCAATCCTCAACCCTCAACCCTCAGCCCTCAACCTCCATCCTCAGTACTCAATCCTCTATCCTCAATCTTCAATCCTCAATACTCAATCTTCAATCCTCATACCTCAATCCTCAGTCCTCAATCCTCAATCTTCAATCCTCAAACATCAATCCTCAATTCTCAATCCTCAATCCTCAGTCCTCAGTCGTCGAACGTCAGTCCCCGACCCTTAGCACTCATCCTCAATCCTCATTCCTCAATCCTCAATCCTCAAACCTAAATCCTCTACCGTCAGTCCTCGTCCTCAAACCTCAAACCTCAATCCTCAATCCTCAATATTCAATCATCAATACTCAATCTTCAATCCTCAATCCTCAATCCTCAGTCCTCAATCCTCAATCCTCAATCCTCAATATTCAATCATCAATACTCAATCTTCAACCCTCAGTCTTCAATCCTCAATACTCAGTCTTCAATCCTCAATCCTCAATCCTCAATCCTCAATCCTCAATCCTCAATATTCAATCCTCAATACTCAATCTTCAATCCTCAATCCTCAATCCTCAATATTCAATCCTCAATACTCAATCTTCAATCATCAATCCTCAATCCCCAATTCTCTGTCGTCAATCCTCAGTCATCAATCCTCAATCTTCAATACTCAATCGTCAATCCTTAGCCCTCAATCCTCAATCCTCAATCCTCGTTCCTCAAACCTCAATCCTCAACCCTCAGTCTTCATCCTCAACCCTCAAACCTCAATCCTCAATCCTCAATATTCAACCATCAGCCCTCATCCTCCATCCTCAATCCTCAATCCTCAATCCCCAACCTTCAATCCTCAATTCTCAATATTCAATCCTCGATCCCCAATCCTCAATCCTCAATATTCAATCATCAACCCTCAATCTTCAATCCTCAATACTCAATCTTCAATACTCAATCCTCAATCCTCAATCCTCAATCCTCAATTCTCAATCCTCAGGCATCAATACTCAATCTACAATGTTCAATCCTCAGTCCTTTATCCTCAATCCACAATCCTCAACCTTCAATACTCAATACTCAATCTTCAATCCTCAATCCTCAATCCTCAATCCTCAATCCTCAATATTCAATCATCAATACTCAATCTTCAATCCTCAATCCTCAAACCTCAATCCTCAATCCTCATTCTTCAATCCTCAACACTCAATCTTCAATCCTCAATCCTCAATCCTCAATCCTCAATCCTCAATCCTCAATCCTCAATATTCAATCATCAATACTCAATCTTCAATCCTCAATCCTCAAACCTCAATCCTCAATCCTCATTCTTCAATCCTCAACACTCAATCTTCAATCCGCAATCCTCAATCCTCAATCCTCAATCCTCATTCTTCAATCCTCAATACCCAATCCTCAATGTTCAATCCTCAATCCTCAATCCTCAATCCTAATTCCTCAATCCTGATTCTTCAGTCCACAATACCCAATCCTCAATCTTCAATCCTCAATCCTCAATCCTCAGTCCTAATCCCTCAATCCTCATTCTTCAATCCTCAATACCCAATCCTCAATTTCAATTCTCAATCCTCAATCCTCATTTCTCAATCCTCAATCCTCAACCCTCAGCACTCATCCTCCATCCTCAATCCTCAATCCTCAATACTCAATCCTCAATCCTCAATCTTCAATCCTCAATTCTCAATCTTCAATCCTCGATCCTCAATCCTCAATCCTCAGTATTCAATCATCAATACTCAATCTTCAACCCTCAATCTTCAATCCTCAATACTCAATCTTCAATCCTCAATCCTCAATCCTCAATCCTCAATCCTCAATCCTCAACCCTCAGGCATCAATACTCAATCTACAATATTCAATACTCAATCTTCAATCCTCAATCCACAATCCTCAACCTTCAATACTCAATACTCAATCTTCAATCCTCAAGCCTCAATCCTCAATCCTCTATCCTCAATCCTCAATCCTCAATATTCAATCCTCAATGCTCAATCTTCAATCATGAATCCTCAATCCTCAATTCTCAGTCGTCAATCCTCAGTCATCAATCCTCAATCTTCAATACCCAATCGTCAATCCTTAGACCTCAATCCTCAATCCTCAATCCTCGTTCCTCAAACCTCAATCCTCAACCCTCAGTCTTCATCCTCAATCCTCAAACCTCAATCCTCAATCCTCAATATTCAATCATCAATACTCAATCTTCAGTCCTCAATCCTCAAACCTCAATCCTCAATCCTCATTCTTCAATCCTAAATACCCAATCCTCAATCCTCAATCCTCAATCCTCAATCTTCAGTCCTCAACCCTCAGTCTTCATCCTCAATCCTCAAACCTCAATCCTCAATCCTCATTCTTCAATCCTAAATACCCAATCCTCAATCTTCAATCCTCAATCCTCAATCCTCAATTCTCAATCCTCAATCCTTAGTCCCCAGTCCTCAAACATCAATATTCAACCCTTAGTCCTCGTCCACAATCCACAACCCTCAATCCGCAGTCATCAATATTCAATCATCAATATTCAATCTTCAATCCTCAATCCTCAATCCTCAATCCTCAATCCTCAATCCTCAATCCTCAATCTTCTACCCTGAATCCTCAATCCTCAATACTCAATCCTCAATCTTCGATCCTCAATACTCAATCTTCAATCCTCAATCCTCAATCCTCAATCCTCAATCCTCAATCTTCAGTCCTCAACACTCAATCTGCAATCCTCAATCCTCAATCCTCAATCCTCAATCCTCATTCTTCAATCCTCAATACCCGATCCTCAATCTTCAATCCTCAATCCTCAATCCTCAATTCTAATTCATCAATCCTCATTCTTCAATCCTCAATACCCAATCCTCAATTTCAATCCTCAATCCTCAATCCTCATTTCTCAATCCTCAATCCTCAACCCTCAGCCCTCATCCTCCATCCTCAGTACTCAATCCTCTATCCTCAATCTTCAATCCTCAATACTCAATCTTCAATCCTCATTCCTCAATCCTCAATCCTCAATCCTCAATCTTCAATACTCAATACTCAATCTGCAATCCACAATCCTTAAACCTCAATCCTCAATCCTCATTCCTCAATCCTCAATACCCAATCCTCAATCCTCAATCCTCAATCCTCAATCCTCAATCCTCAATCTTCAACCCTGAATCCTCAATCCTCAATACTCAATCCTCAATCTTCAATCCTCAATACTCAATCTTCAATCCTCAATCCTCAATCCTCAATCCTCGATATTCAATCATCAATACTCAATCTTCAATCCTCAATCCTCAATCCTCAATTCTCAATCCTCAATCCTCAATCCTCAATCCACAATCCTCAACCTTCTATACTCAATAATCAATCTCCAATCCTAGATCGTCAATCCTCAATCCTCAATCCTCAATCTTCAACCCTGAATCCTCAATCCTCAATACTCAATACTCAATCTTCAATCCTCAATACTCAATCTTCAATCCTCAATCCACAATCCTCAATCCTCAGTCCTCAATCTTCAACCCTCAACACTCAACCTTCAATCCTCAATCCTCAATCCTCAATCCTCAATCCTCAATCTTCAATCCTCATCACTAATCTTCAATCCTCAATCCTCAATCCTCAATCCTCAATCCTCAATCCTCATTCTTCAATCCTCAATACCCAATCCTCAATCTTCAATCCTCAATCCTCAATCCTCAATCCTCAATCTTCAACCCTGAATCCTCAATCCTCAATACTCAATCCTCAATCTTCAATCCTCAATACTCAATCTTCAATCCTCAATCCTCAATCCTCAATCCTCAATATTCAATCATCAATACTCAATCTTCAATCCTCAATCCTCAATCCTCAATTCTCAATCCCCAATCCTCAATCCTCAATCCTCAATCCTCAATCCTCAATCCTCAATCCACAATCCTCAACCTTCTATACTCAATAATCAATCTCCAATCCTAGATCGTCAATCCTCAATACTCAATCCTCAATCTTCAACCCTGAATCCTCAATCCTCAATACTCAATACTCAATCTTCAATCCTCAATACTCAATCTTCAATCCTCAATCCACAATCCTCAATCCTCAGTCCTCAATCTTCAACCCTCAACACTCAACCTTCAATCCTCAATCCTCAATCCTCAATCCTCAATCCTCAATCTTCAATCCTCATCACTAATCTTCAATCCTCAATCCTCAATCCTCAATCCTCAATCCTCAATCCTCATTCTTCAATCCTCAATACCCAATCCTCAATCTTCAATCCTCGATCCTCAAACCTCAATCCTAATTCCTCAATCCTCATTCCTCAATCCTCAATACCCAATCCTCAATTTCAATCCTCAATCCTCAATCCTCATTTCTCAATCCTCAATCCTCAACCCTCAGCCCTCATCCTCCATCCTCAATCCTCAATCCTCAATCCTCAATCTTCAATCCTCAATTCTCAATCTTCAATCCTCGATCCTCAATCATCAATCCTCAATCCTCAATCCTCAGGCATCAATACTCAATCTTCAATGCTCAATCCTCAATCCTCAATCCTCAATCCTCATTCCCCAACCCTCAATCCTCATTCCTCAAAGCTCAATCCTCAACCCTCAGTCCTCATACTCAATTCTCAATTCTCAATCCTCAATCCTCAATCCTCAATCTTCAATCCTCAATAATCAATCTCCAATCCTAAATACTCTATCCTCGATCCTCAATCCTTAGGCATCAATACTCAATCTTCAATACTCAATCCTCAATCCTCAATCCTCAATCCTCAATCCTCAAACCTCAATCCTCAATCCTCAATATTCAATCATCAATACTCAATCTTCAATCCTCAATCCTCAATCCTCAATCCTCAATCCTCAATCCTCAATCCTCAATCCTCAATCCTCAATCCTCAATCCTCAATCCTCAATTCTCAATCCTCAATCCTCAGACCTCAGTCGTCGAATCTCAATCCCCGACGCTTAGCACTCATCCTCAATCCTCAGTCCTCAATCCTCAATCCTCAAACCTAAATCCTCTACCGTCAGTCCTCGTCCTCAATCCTCAAACCTCAATCCTCAATCCTCAATATTCAATCATCAATACTCAATCTTCAATCCTCATTCCTCAATCCCCAATTCTCAATCCTCAATCCTCAATCCTCAATCCTCAGTCCTCATACTCAATTCTCAATTCTCAATCCTCAATCCTCAATCCTCAATCTTCAATCCTCAATAATCAATCTCCAATCCTCAATCCTCAATCCTCGATCCTCAATCCTCAGGCATCAATACTCAATCTTCAATACTCAATCCTCAATCCTCAATCCTCAATCCTCAATCCTCAGACCTCAATCCTCAATCCTCAATATTCAATCATCAATACTCAATCTTCAATCCTCAATCGTCAATCCTCAACTCTCAATCCTCAATCCTCAGTCCTCAGTCGTCGAATCTCAATCCCCGACGCTTAGTACTCATCCTCAATCCGCAGTCCTCAATCCTCAATCCTCAAACCTAAATCCTCTGCCGTCAGTCCTCGTCCTCAATCTTCAAACCTCAATACTCAATCTTCAACCCTCAACACTCAATCTTCGATCCTCGATCCTCAATCCTCAATCCTCAATCCTCAGTCTTCAATCCTCAACACCAATCTTCAATCCTCAATCCCCAATCCTCAATCCTCAATTCTCATTCTTCAATCCTCAATACCCAATCCTCAATCTTCAATCCTCAATCGTCAATCCTCAATCCTAATTCCTCAATCCTCATTCTTCAAACCTCAATACCCAATCCTCAATTTCAATCCTCAATCCTCAATCCTCACTTCTCAATACTCAATCCTCAACCCTCAGCCCTCATCCTCCATCCTCAATCCTCAATCCTCAATCCTCAATCCTAATTCCTCAATCCTCATTCTACAATCCTCAATACCCAATCCTCAATTTCAATCCTCAATCCTCAATCCTCAATCCTCATTTCTCAATCCTCAATCCTCAACCCTCAGCTCTCATCCTCCATCCTCTGTACTCAATCCTCTATCCTCAATCTTCAATCCTCAATACTCAATCTTCAATCCTCATCCCTCAATCCTCAATCCTCAATCCTCAATCTTCAATCCTCAATACTCAATCTGCAATCCTCAATCCTCAAACCTCAATCCTCAATCCTCATTCCACAATCCTCAATACCCAATCCTCAATCCTCAATCCTCAATCCTCAATCCTCAATATTCAATCATCAATACTCAATCTTCAATCCTCAATCTTCAATCCTCTATACTCAATATTCAATCCTCAATCCTCAACCCTCAATCCTCAATCCTCAATCGTCAGGCAACAATACACAATCTACAATATTCAATCCTCAATCCTTATTCCTCAATCCACAATCCTCAACCTTCAATACTCAATACTCAATCTTCAATCCTCAATTCTCAATCCTCAATCCTCAATCCTCAATCCTCAATATTCAATCCTCAATACTCAATCTTCAGTCATCATCCTCAATCCTCAATTCTCAGTCGTCAATCCTCAGTCATCAATCCTCAATATTCAATACTCAATCGTCAATCCTTAGTCCTCAATCCTCAATACCAAATCCCCAATGTTCAATCCTCAATCCTCAATCCTCAATTCTCAACCCTCAATCCTCAATCCCCAGACCTCAAACATCAATACTCAACCCTCAGTCCTCGTCCTCAATCCACAACACTCAATCCTCAATCCTCAATCTTCAATCATTAATATTCAATCTTCAGTCCTCAATACTCAATCCTCAATCCTCAATCCTCAATCCTCAATGTTCAATCCGCAATACCCAATCCTCAATCTTCAATCCTCAATCCACAATCCTCATTCCTCAATTCTCATTACTCAGTCCTCAATTCTCAGTCCTCAAACCTCAATCCTGAATCCACAATCCTGAATCCCCAATCTTCAGACCTCAGTCCACAACAATCAGTCGTCAATCCTCAGTCCTCAATAGAATATCATCAATTCACACATTTCAATACTCAATACTCAATCTGCAATCTTCAAATCTCTATCCACAAACATCAATTCTCATCACTCAACCCTCAACACTCAGTCCCCAATCCTCAATCTTCAATCATCAATCCTCAATCCTCAATTCTCAATCGTCAATCCTCAGTCCTCAGACCTCAAACCTCAATCCTCAACTCTCAGCCCTCATCCTCAATCCTCAATCCTCTATCTTCAATCCTCAATACTCAATCCTCAAGCCTCAGTCCTCAATCCTCAATCCTCAATCCTCAGTCCTCAAACCTCAATCCTCAACACTCAATTCTCAATCCTCAATCTGCAATCCTCAATCCTCATTGCACAATCCCCAATCCTCAATCCTCAGGCATCAATACTCAATCTTCAATACTCAATCGTCGATCCTCAATCCTCAATCCTCAATCCTCAACCCTCAATCCTCATTCCTCAAACCTCAATCCTCAATCCTCAGTCCTCATACTCAATTCTCAATTCTCAATCCTCAATCCTCAATCCTCAATCTTCAATCCTCAATAATCAACCTCCAATCCTAGATCCTCAATCCCCAATCTTCAATCCTTAATCCTCAATCTTCAATCCTTAATTCTCAATCGTCAATCTTCAATCCTCAATACTCAATCTTCAATCCTCAATCCTCAATCCTCCATCCTCAATCTTCAACCCTGAATCCTCAATCCTGAATACTCAATCCTCAATCTTCAATCCTCAATACTCAATCTTCAATCCTCAATCCTCAATCCTCAATACTCAATCCTCAATCTTCAATCCTCATCACTCAATCTTCAATCCTCAATCCTCAATCCTCAATCCTCAATCCTCAATATTCAATCATCAATTCTCAATCCTCAATCCTCAATCCTCAATCCTCAATCCTCAATCTTCAACCCTGAATCCTCAATCCTGAATACTCAATCCTCAATCTTCAATCCTCAATACTCAATCTTCAATCCTCAATCCTCAATCCTCAATCCTCAATCCTCAATCTTCAATCCTCAACACTCAATCTTCAATCCTCAATCCTCAATCCTCAATCCTAATTCCTCAATCCTCATTCTTCAATCCTCAATACCCAATCCTCAATTTCAATCCTCAATCCTCAATCCTCATTTTTCAATCCTCAATCCTCAACCCTCAGCCCTCAGCCTCCATCCTCAATACTCAATACTCAATCCTCAATCTTCAATCCTCAATTCTCAATCTTCAATCCTCGATCCTCAATCATCAATCCTCAATCCTCAATCCTCAGGCATCAATTCTCAATCTTCAATGCTCAATCCTCAATCCTCAATCCTCAATCCTCATTCCTCAATTCTCAATACCCAATCATCAATCCTCAATCCTCAATCATCAATCCTCAATATTCAATCATCAATACTCAATCTTCAATCCCCAATCATCAATCCTCAATACTCAATCTTCAATCCTCAATCCTCAATCCTCAATCCTCAATCCTCAATCCACAGGCACCAATACTCAATCTACAATATTCAGTCCTCAATCCTTAATACTCAATACACAATCCTCAACCTTCAATACTCAATACTCAATCTTCAATCCTCAATCCTCAATCCTCAATCCTCAATCCTCAATCCTCAATATTCAATCCTCAATACTCAATATTCAATCATCAATCCTCAATCCTCAATTCTCAGTCGTCAATCCTCAGTCACCAATCCTCAATCTTCAATACTCAATCGCCAATCCTTAGTCCTCAATCCTCAATCCTCAATCCTCGTTCCTCAAACCTCAATCCTCAACCCTCAGTCTTCATCCTCAATCCTCAAATCTCAATCCTCAATCCTCAATATTCAATCATCAATCTTCAATCCTCAATCCTCAAACCTCAATCCTTAATATTCAATCACCAATACTCAATCTTCAATCCTCAAACCTCAATCCTCAATTCTCAATCCTCAATCCTCAATCCTCAATCCTCAATCCTCAATCCTCAATCCTCAATCCACAATCCTCAACCTTCTATACTCAATAATCAATCTCCGATACTAGATCCTCAATCCTCAATCCTCAATCCTCAATCTTCAACTCCGAATCCTCAATCCTCAATACTCAATCCTCAATCTTCAATCCTCAATACTCAATCTTCAGTCCTCAATCCTCAATCCTCAATCCTCAATACTCAATCTTCAACCCTCAACACTCAATCTTCGATCCTCGATCCTCAATCCTCAATCCTCAATCCTCAATCTTCAATCCTCAACACCAATCTTCAATCCTCAATCCTCAATCCTCAATCCTCAATTCTCATTCTTCAATCCTCAATACCCAATCCTCAATCTTCAATCCTCAATCGTCAATCCTCAATCCTAATTCCTCAATCCTCATTCTTCAATCCTCAATACCCAATCCTCAATTTCAATCCTCAATCCTCAATCTTCAATCCTCAATTCTCAATCTTCAATACTCATTCCTCAATCCTGAATCCTCAATGCTCAATCTTCAATCCTCAATACTCAATCTGCAATCCTCAATCCTCAAACCTCAATCCTCAATCCTCATTCCTCAATCCTCAATACCCAATCCTCAATCTTCAATCCTCAATCCTCAATCCTCAATTCTCAATCCTCAATCCTTAATCCTCAGACCTCAAACATCAATATTCAACCCTCAGTCCTCGTCCTCAAACCACAACCCTCAATCCTCAGTCCTCAATATTCAATCATCAATATTCAATCTTCAATCCTCAATCCTCAATCCTCAATCCTCAATCCTCAATCCTCAATCCTCAATCCTCAATCATCAGGCATCAATATTCAATCTACAATATTCAGTCCTCAATCCTTAATACTCAATCCACAATCCTCAACCTTCAATACTCAATACTCAATCTTCAATCCTCAATCCTCAATCCTCAATCCTCAATCCTCAATCCTCAATATTCAATCCTCAATACTCAATATTCAATCATCAATCCTCAATCCTCAATTCTCAGTCGTCAATCCTCAGTCACGAATCCTCAATCTTCAATACTCAATCGCCAATCCTTAGTCCTCAATCCTCAATCCTCAATCCTCGTTCCTCAAACCTCAATCCTCAACCCTCAGTCTTCATCCTCAATCCTCAAATCTCAATCCTCAATCCTCAATATTCAATCATCAATACTCAATCTTCAATCCTCAATCCTCAAACCTCAATCCTCAATCCTCAATCCTCAATCCTCAATCCTCAATCTTCAATCCTCAATCCTCAATCCTCAACACTCAATCCTCATTCCTCAAACCTCAATCCTCAACCCCCAGTCCTCATACTCAATTCTCAATTCTCAATCCTCAATCCTCAATCCTCAATCTTCAATCCTCAATAATCAACCACAAATCCTAGATCCTCAATCCCCAATCTTCAATCCTTAATCCTCAATCTTCAATCCTTAATTCTCAATCGTCAATCTTCAATCCTCAGTACTCAATCCTCAATTCTCAATCCTCAATCCTCAGTCCTCTGTCCTCAAACCTCAATCCTCTACCCTCAGCCCTCATCCTCCATCCTCAACCCTCAATCATCAATCCTCAATCTTATATCCTCAATATTCAATCTTCAATCCTCAATCCTCAATCCTCAATCCTCAATCCTCAATCCTCAGTACTCAATCCTCAATCCTCAACCTTCAATCCTCAATACTCAATCTTCAATCCTCAATCCTCAATCCTCAATCCTCAATCCTCAATCTTCAATCCTCAATCCTCAATCCTCAATCTTCAATCCTCAATTCTCAATCTTCAATACTCATTCCTCAATCCTGAATCCTCAATGCTCAATCTTCAATCCTCAATACTCAATCTGCAATCCTCAATCCTCAAACCTCAATCCTCAATCCTCATTCCTCAATCCTCAATACCCAATCCTCAATCTTCAATCCTCAATCCTCAATCCTCAATTCTTAATCCTCAATCCTTAATCCTCAGACCTCAAACATCAATATTCAACCCTCAGTCCTCGTCCTCAAACCACAACCCTCAATCCTCAGTCCTCAATATTCAATCATCAATATTCAATCTTCAATCCTCAATCCTCAATCCTCAATCCTCAATCCTCAATCCTCAATCCTCAATCCTCAATCATCAGGCACCAATATTCAATCTACAATATTCAGTCCTCAATCCTTAATACTCAATCCACAATCCTCAACCTTCAATACTCAATACTCAATCTTCAATCCTCAATCCTCAATCCTCAATCCTCAATCCTCAATCCTCAATATTCAATCCTCAATACTCAATATTCAATCATCAATCCTCAATCCTCAATTCTCAGTCGTCAATCCTCAGTCACCAATCCTCAATCTTCAATACTCAATCGCCAATCCTTAGTCCTCAATCCTCAATCCTCAATCCTCGTTCCTCAAACCTCAATCCTCAACCCTCAGTCTTCATCCTCAATCCTCAAATCTCAATCCTCAATCCTCAATATTCAATCATCAATACTCAATCTTCAATCCTCAATCCTCAAACCTCAATCCTCAATCCTCATTCTTCAATCCTAAATACCCAATCCTCAATCTTCAATCCTCAATCCTCAATACTCAATTCTCAATCCTCAATCCTTAATCCTCAGACCTCAAACATCAATATTCAACCCTCAGTCCTCGTCCTCAATCCACAACCCTCAATCCTCAGTCCTCAATATTCAATCATCAATCTTCAATCCTCAATCCTCAAACCTCAATCCTTAATATTCAATCACCAATACTCAATCTTCAATCCTCAAACCTCAATCCTCAATTCTCAATCCTCAATCCTCAAACCTCAATCCTCAATTCTCAATCCTCAATCCTCAATCCACAATCCTCAACCTTCTATACTCAATAATCAATCTCCAATCCTAGATCCTCAATCCTCAATCCTCAATCCTCAATCTTCAACCCCGAATCCTCAATCCTCAATACTCAATCCTCAATCTTCAATCCTCAATACTCAATCTTCAGTCCTCAATCCTCAATCCTCAATCCTCAATACTCAATCTTCAACCCTCAACACTCAATCTTCGATCCTCGATCCTCAATCCTCAATCCTCAATCCTCAATCTTCAATCCTCAACACCAATCTTCAATCCTCAATCCTCAATCCTCAATCCTCAATTCTCATTCTTCAATCCTCAATACCCAATCCTCAATCTTCAATCCTCAATCGTCAATCCTCAATCCTAATTCCTCAATCCTCATTCTTCAATCCTCAATACCCAATCCTCAATTTCAATCCTCAATCCTCAATCCTCAATCCTCATTTCTCAATCCTCAATCCTCAACCCTCAGCCCTCATCCTCCATCCTCTGTACTCAATCCTCTATCCTCAATCTTCAATCCTCAATACTCAATCTTCAATCCTCATCCCTCAATCCTCAATCCTCAATCCTCAATCTTCAATCCTCAATACTCAATCTGCAATCCTCAATCCTCAAACCTCAATCCTCAATCCTCATTCCACAATTCTCAATACCCAATCCTCAATCCTCAATCCTCAATCCTCAATCCTCCATATTCAATCATTAATACTCAATCTTCAATCCTCAATCTTCAATCCTCTATACTCAATATTCAATCCTCAATCCTCTATCCACAATCCTCAATCCTCAATCGTCAGGCAACAATACACAATCTACAATATTCAATCCTCAATCCTTATTCCTCAATCCACAATCCTCAACCTTCAATACTCAATACTCAATCTTCAATCCTCAATTCTCAATCCTCAATCCTCAATCCTCAATCCTCAATCTTCAATCCTCAATCCTCAATCCTCAATTCTCAACCCTCAATCCTTAATCCTCAGACCTCAAACATCAATATTCAACCCTCAGTCCTCGTCCTCAATCCACAACCCTCAATCCTCAGTCCTTAATATTCAATCATCAATATTGAATCTTCAATCCTCAATCCTGAATCCTCAATCCTCAATTCTGAATCCTCAATCTTCAATCCTCAATCCTCAATCCCTAATCCTCAATCCTCAGGCATCAATACTCAATCTTCAATCCTCAATGCTCAATCCTCAATCCTCAATCCTCAGTCCTCAATCCCCAATCCTCTATCCTCAAAGCTCAATCCTCATTCTTCAATCCTCAATACCCAATCCTCAATCTTCAATCCTCAATCATCAATCCTCAATTCTCAATCCTCAATCCTCAATCCCCAGACCTCAAACATCAATACTCAACCCTCAGTCCTCGTCGTCAATCCACAACACTCAATCCTCAATCCTCAATCTTCAATCATCAATATTCAATCTTCAGTCCTCAATCCTCAATCCTCAATCCTCAATCCTCAATCCTCAATGTTCAATCAGCAATACCCAATCCTCAATCTTCAATCCTCAATCCACAATCCTCATTCCTCAATCCTCAATACTCAGTCCTCAATTCTCAGTCCTCAAACCTCAATCCTGAATGCACAATCCTGAATCCCCAATCTTCAGACCTCAGTCCTCAACAATCAGTCGTCAATTCTCAGTCCTCAATAGAATATCATCAATTCACACATTTCAATACTCAATACTCAATCTGCAATCTTCAAATCTCTATCCACAAACATCAATTCTCATCACTCAACCCTCAACACTCAGTCCCCAATCCTCAATCCTCAATCCTCAATCCTCAATCCTCAATTCTCAATCGTCAATCCTCAGTCCTCAGACCTCAAACCTCAATCCTCAACTCTCAGCCCTCATCCTCAATCCTCAATCCTCAATCTTCAATCCTCAATCCTCAATCCTCAAGCCTCAGTCCTCAATCCTCAATCCTCAATCCTAATTCCTCAATCCTCATTCTTCAATCGTCAATACCCAATCCTCAATTTCAATCCTCAATCCTCAATCCTCAATCCTCAATCCTCAGGCATCAATACTCAATCTACAATATTCAATCCTCAATCCTTAATACTCAATCCACAATCCTCAACCTTCAATACTCAATACTCGATCTTCAATCCTCAATCCTCAATCCTCAATCCTCAATCCTCAATCCTCAATCCTCAATCCTCAATATTCAATCCTCAATACTCAATCTTCAATCATCATCCTCAATCCTCAATTCTCAGTCGTCAATCCTCAATCCTGAATCCTCAATCCCCATTCTTCAATCCTCAATACCCAATCCTCAATCTTCAATCCTCAAACGTCAATCCTCAATTCTCAATTCTCAATCCTCAGTCCTCAGTCGTCGAACCTCAATCCCCGACCCTTAGCACTCATCCTCTATCCTCAGTCCTCAATCCTCAATCCTCAAGCCTAAACCCTCTACCGTCAGTCCTCGTCCTCAATCCTCAAACCTCAATCCTCAATCCTCAATATTCAATCATCAATACTCAATCTTCAATCCTCAATCCTCAATCCTCAATCCTCAATCCTCAATCCTCAATCCTCAATCCTCAATATTCAATCATCAATACTCAATCTTCAACCCTCAATCTTCAATCCTCAATACTCAACCTTCAATCCTCAATCCTCAATCCTCAATCCTCAATCCTCAATCCTCAATCCTCAGGCATCAATACTCAATCTACAATATTCAATCCTCAATCCTTAATCCTCAATCCGCAATTCTCAACCTTCAATACTCAATACCCAATCTTCAATCCTCAATCCTCAATCCTCAATCCTCAATCCTCAATCCTCAATCCTCAATATTCAATCCTCAATACTCAATCTTCAATCATCAATCCTCAATCTTCAATCCTCAATCCTCAATCCTCAATCCACAATCCTCAATCCTCAATCCTCAATCCTCAATCCTCAATCCTCAATCCTCAATCGTCAATCCTCAGGCATCAATACTCAATCTTCAATAATCAATCCTCAATCCTCAATCCTCAATCCTGAATCCTCAAACCTCAATCCTCATTCCTCAAACCTCAATCCTCAACCCTCAGTTCTCATACTCAATTCTCAATCCTCAATCCTCAATCCTCAATCCTCAATCCTCAATCTTCAGTCCTCAATAATCAATCTCCAATTCTAGATCCTCAATCCCTAATCTTCAATCCTTAATCCTCAATCTTCAATCCCCAATCCCCAGTACTCAATCTTCAATCCTCAATGCTCAAACCTCAACCCTCAACCGTCAGTCCTCATTCTCCATCCTCAATCCTCAATCCTCAATACTCAACCTTCAATCCTCAATCCTCAATCCTCAATCCTCAATCCTCAATCCTCAATCCTCAGGCATCAATACTCAATCTACAATATTCAATCCTCAATCCTTAATCCTCAATCCACAATTCTTAACCTTCAATACTCAGGCATCAATACTCAATCTACAATATTCAATCCTCAATCCTTAATCCACAATCCACAATCCTCAACCTTCAATACCCAATACTCAATCTTCAACCCTCAATCCTCAATCCTCAATCCTCAATCCTCAATCCTCAATATTCAATCCTCAATACTCAATCTTCAATCATCACCCTCAATCCTCAATCCTCATTCTTCAATCCTCAATACCCAATCCTCAATCTTCAATCCACAAACATCAATCCTCAATTCTCAATCCTCAATCCTCAGTCCTCAGTCGTCGAACCTCAATCCCCGACCCTTAGCACTCATCCTCAATCCTCAGTCCTCAATCCTCAATCCTCAAACCTAAATCCTCTACCGTCAGTCCTCGTCCTCAATCCTCAATTCTCAGTCGTCAATACTCAATCTACAATATTCAATCCTCAATCCTTAATCCTCAATCCACAATTCTCAACCTTCAATACTCAATACCCAATCTTCAATCCTCAATCCTCAATCCTCAATCCTCAATCCTCAATCCTCAATCCTCAATATTCAATCCTCAATACTCAATCTTCAATCATCAATCCTCAATCTTCAATCCTCAATCCTCAATCCTCAATCCACAATCCTCAATCCTCAATCCTCAATCCTCAATCCTCAATCCTCAATCCTCAATCGTCAATCCTCAGGCATCAATACTCAATCTTCAATAATCAATCCTCAATCCTCAATCCTCAATCCTCAATCCTCAAACCTCAATCCTCATTCCTCAAACCTCAATCCTCAACCCTCAGTTCTCATACTCAATTCTCAATCCTCAATCCTCAATCCTCAATCCTCAATCCTCAATCTTCAGTCCTCAATAATCAATCTCCAATTCTAGATCCTCAATCCCTAATCTTCAATCCTTAATCCTCAATCTTCAATCCCCAATCCCCAGTACTCAATCTTCAATCCTCAATGCTCAAACCTCAACCCTCAACCGTCAGTCCTCATTCTCCATCCTCAATCCTCAATCCTCAATACTCAACCTTCAATCCTCAATCCTCAATCCTCAATCCTCAATCCTCAATCCTCAATCCTCAGGCATCAATACTCAATCTACAATATTCAATCCTCAATCCTTAATCCTCAATCCACAATTCTCAACCTTCAATACTCAGGCATCAATACTCAATCTACAATATTCAATCCTCAATCCTTAATCCACAATCCACAATCCTCAACCTTCAATACCCAATACTCAATCTTCAACCCTCAATCCTCAATCCTCAATCCTCAATCCTCAATCCTCAATATTCAATCCTCAATACTCAATCTTCAATCATCACCCTCAATCCTCAATCCTCATTCTTCAATCCTCAATACCCAATCCTCAATCTTCAATCCACAAACATCAATCCTCAATTCTCAATCCTCAATCCTCAGTCCTCAGTCGTCGAACCTCAATCCCCGACCCTTAGCACTCATCCTCAATCCTCAGTCCTCAATCCTCAATCCTCAAACCTAAATCCTCTACCGTCAGTCCTCGTCCTCAATCCTCAATTCTCAGTCGTCAATCCTCAGTCATGAATCCTCAATCGTCAATACTCAATCGTCAATCCTTAGTCCTCAATCCTCAATCCTCAACCCTCGTTCCTCAAACCTCAATCCTCAACCCTCAGTCTCCATCCTCAATCATCAAACCTCAATCCTCAATCCTCAATATTCAATCATCAATACTCAATCTTCAATCCTCAATCCTCAAACCTCAATCCTCAATCCTCATTCTTCAATCCTAAATACCCAATCCTCAATCTTCAATCCTCAATCCCCAATCCTCAATTCTCAATCCTCAATCCTTAATCCCCAGACCTCAAACATCAATATTCAACCCTGAGTCCTCGTCCACAATCCACAACCCTCAATCCTCAGTCCTCAATATTCAATCATCAATATTCAATCTTCAATCCTCAATCCTCAATCCTCAATCCTCAATCCTCAATCTTCAATCTTCAACCCTGAATCCTCAATCCTCAATACTCAATCCTCAATCTTCAATCCTCAATACTCAATCTTCAATCCTCAATCATCAATCCTCAATCCTCAATCCTCAATCTTCAATCCTCAACACTCAATCTTCAATCCTCAATCCTCAATCCTCAATCCTCAATCCTCAATCTTCAATCCTCAATAATCAACCACAAATCCTAGATCCTCAATCCCCAATCTTCAATCCTTAATCCTCAATCTTCAATCCTTAATTCTCAATCGTCAATCTTCAATCCTCAGTACTCAATCCTCAATTCTCAATCCTCAATCCTCAGTCCTCTGTCCTCAAACCTCAATCCTCTACCCTCAGCCCTCATCCTCCATCCTCAACCCTCAATCATCAATCCTCAATCTTATATCCTCAATATTCAATCTTCAATCCTCAATCCTCAATCCTCAATCCTCAATCCTCAATCCTCAGTACTCAATCCTCAATCCTCAACCTTCAATCCTCAATACTCAATCTTCAATCCTCAATCCTCAATCCTCAATCCTCAATCCTCAATCTTCAATCCTCAATCCTCAATCCTCAATCTTCAATCCTCAATTCTCAATCTTCAATACTCATTCCTCAATCCTGAATCCTCAATGCTCAATCTTCAATCCTCAATACTCAATCTGCAATCCTCAATCCTCAAACCTCAATCCTCAATCCTCATTCCTCAATCCTCAATACCCAATCCTCAATCTTCAATCCTCAATCCTCAATCCTCAATTCTTAATCCTCAATCCTTAATCCTCAGACCTCAAACATCAATATTCAACCCTCAGTCCTCGTCCTCAAACCACAACCCTCAATCCTCAGTCCTCAATATTCAATCATCAATATTCAATCTTCAATCCTCAATCCTCAATCCTCAATCCTCAATCCTCAATCCTCAATCCTCAATCCTCAATCATCAGGCACCAATATTCAATCTACAATATTCAGTCCTCAATCCTTAATACTCAATCCACAATCCTCAACCTTCAATACTCAATACTCAATCTTCAATCCTCAATCCTCAATCCTCAATCCTCAATCCTCAATCCTCAATATTCAATCCTCAATACTCAATATTCAATCATCAATCCTCAATCCTCAATTCTCAGTCGTCAATCCTCAGTCACCAATCCTCAATCTTCAATACTCAATCGCCAATCCTTAGTCCTCAATCCTCAATCCTCAATCCTCGTTCCTCAAACCTCAATCCTCAACCCTCAGTCTTCATCCTCAATCCTCAAATCTCAATCCTCAATCCTCAATATTCAATCATCAATACTCAATCTTCAATCCTCAATCCTCAAACCTCAATCCTCAATCCTCATTCTTCAATCCTAAATACCCAATCCTCAATCTTCAATCCTCAATCCTCAATACTCAATTCTCAATCCTCAATCCTTAATCCTCAGACCTCAAACATCAATATTCAACCCTCAGTCCTCGTCCTCAATCCACAACCCTCAATCCTCAGTCCTCAATATTCAATCATCAATCTTCAATCCTCAATCCTCAAACCTCAATCCTTAATATTCAATCACCAATACTCAATCTTCAATCCTCAAACCTCAATCCTCAATTCTCAATCCTCAATCCTCAAACCTCAATCCTCAATTCTCAATCCTCAATCCTCAATCCACAATCCTCAACCTTCTATACTCAATAATCAATCTCCAATCCTAGATCCTCAATCCTCAATCCTCAATCCTCAATCTTCAACCCCGAATCCTCAATCCTCAATACTCAATCCTCAATCTTCAATCCTCAATACTCAATCTTCAGTCCTCAATCCTCAATCCTCAATCCTCAATACTCAATCTTCAACCCTCAACACTCAATCTTCGATCCTCGATCCTCAATCCTCAATCCTCAATCCTCAATCTTCAATCCTCAACACCAATCTTCAATCCTCAATCCTCAATCCTCAATCCTCAATTCTCATTCTTCAATCCTCAATACCCAATCCTCAATCTTCAATCCTCAATCGTCAATCCTCAATCCTAATTCCTCAATCCTCATTCTTCAATCCTCAATACCCAATCCTCAATTTCAATCCTCAATCCTCAATCCTCAATCCTCATTTCTCAATCCTCAATCCTCAACCCTCAGCCCTCATCCTCCATCCTCTGTACTCAATCCTCTATCCTCAATCTTCAATCCTCAATACTCAATCTTCAATCCTCATCCCTCAATCCTCAATCCTCAATCCTCAATCTTCAATCCTCAATACTCAATCTGCAATCCTCAATCCTCAAACCTCAATCCTCAATCCTCATTCCACAATTCTCAATACCCAATCCTCAATCCTCAATCCTCAATCCTCAATCCTCCATATTCAATCATTAATACTCAATCTTCAATCCTCAATCTTCAATCCTCTATACTCAATATTCAATCCTCAATCCTCTATCCACAATCCTCAATCCTCAATCGTCAGGCAACAATACACAATCTACAATATTCAATCCTCAATCCTTATTCCTCAATCCACAATCCTCAACCTTCAATACTCAATACTCAATCTTCAATCCTCAATTCTCAATCCTCAATCCTCAATCCTCAATCCTCAATCTTCAATCCTCAATCCTCAATCCTCAATTCTCAACCCTCAATCCTTAATCCTCAGACCTCAAACATCAATATTCAACCCTCAGTCCTCGTCCTCAATCCACAACCCTCAATCCTCAGTCCTTAATATTCAATCATCAATATTGAATCTTCAATCCTCAATCCTGAATCCTCAATCCTCAATTCTGAATCCTCAATCTTCAATCCTCAATCCTCAATCCCTAATCCTCAATCCTCAGGCATCAATACTCAATCTTCAATCCTCAATGCTCAATCCTCAATCCTCAATCCTCAGTCCTCAATCCCCAATCCTCTATCCTCAAAGCTCAATCCTCATTCTTCAATCCTCAATACCCAATCCTCAATCTTCAATCCTCAATCATCAATCCTCAATTCTCAATCCTCAATCCTCAATCCCCAGACCTCAAACATCAATACTCAACCCTCAGTCCTCGTCGTCAATCCACAACACTCAATCCTCAATCCTCAATCTTCAATCATCAATATTCAATCTTCAGTCCTCAATCCTCAATCCTCAATCCTCAATCCTCAATCCTCAATGTTCAATCAGCAATACCCAATCCTCAATCTTCAATCCTCAATCCACAATCCTCATTCCTCAATCCTCAATACTCAGTCCTCAATTCTCAGTCCTCAAACCTCAATCCTGAATGCACAATCCTGAATCCCCAATCTTCAGACCTCAGTCCTCAACAATCAGTCGTCAATTCTCAGTCCTCAATAGAATATCATCAATTCACACATTTCAATACTCAATACTCAATCTGCAATCTTCAAATCTCTATCCACAAACATCAATTCTCATCACTCAACCCTCAACACTCAGTCCCCAATCCTCAATCCTCAATCCTCAATCCTCAATCCTCAATTCTCAATCGTCAATCCTCAGTCCTCAGACCTCAAACCTCAATCCTCAACTCTCAGCCCTCATCCTCAATCCTCAATCCTCAATCTTCAATCCTCAATCCTCAATCCTCAAGCCTCAGTCCTCAATCCTCAATCCTCAATCCTAATTCCTCAATCCTCATTCTTCAATCGTCAATACCCAATCCTCAATTTCAATCCTCAATCCTCAATCCTCAATCCTCAATCCTCAGGCATCAATACTCAATCTACAATATTCAATCCTCAATCCTTAATACTCAATCCACAATCCTCAACCTTCAATACTCAATACTCGATCTTCAATCCTCAATCCTCAATCCTCAATCCTCAATCCTCAATCCTCAATCCTCAATCCTCAATATTCAATCCTCAATACTCAATCTTCAATCATCATCCTCAATCCTCAATTCTCAGTCGTCAATCCTCAATCCTGAATCCTCAATCCCCATTCTTCAATCCTCAATACCCAATCCTCAATCTTCAATCCTCAAACGTCAATCCTCAATTCTCAATTCTCAATCCTCAGTCCTCAGTCGTCGAACCTCAATCCCCGACCCTTAGCACTCATCCTCTATCCTCAGTCCTCAATCCTCAATCCTCAAGCCTAAACCCTCTACCGTCAGTCCTCGTCCTCAATCCTCAAACCTCAATCCTCAATCCTCAATATTCAATCATCAATACTCAATCTTCAATCCTCAATCCTCAATCCTCAATCCTCAATCCTCAATCCTCAATCCTCAATCCTCAATATTCAATCATCAATACTCAATCTTCAACCCTCAATCTTCAATCCTCAATACTCAACCTTCAATCCTCAATCCTCAATCCTCAATCCTCAATCCTCAATCCTCAATCCTCAGGCATCAATACTCAATCTACAATATTCAATCCTCAATCCTTAATCCTCAATCCGCAATTCTCAACCTTCAATACTCAATACCCAATCTTCAATCCTCAATCCTCAATCCTCAATCCTCAATCCTCAATCCTCAATCCTCAATATTCAATCCTCAATACTCAATCTTCAATCATCAATCCTCAATCTTCAATCCTCAATCCTCAATCCTCAATCCACAATCCTCAATCCTCAATCCTCAATCCTCAATCCTCAATCCTCAATCCTCAATCGTCAATCCTCAGGCATCAATACTCAATCTTCAATAATCAATCCTCAATCCTCAATCCTCAATCCTGAATCCTCAAACCTCAATCCTCATTCCTCAAACCTCAATCCTCAACCCTCAGTTCTCATACTCAATTCTCAATCCTCAATCCTCAATCCTCAATCCTCAATCCTCAATCTTCAGTCCTCAATAATCAATCTCCAATTCTAGATCCTCAATCCCTAATCTTCAATCCTTAATCCTCAATCTTCAATCCCCAATCCCCAGTACTCAATCTTCAATCCTCAATGCTCAAACCTCAACCCTCAACCGTCAGTCCTCATTCTCCATCCTCAATCCTCAATCCTCAATACTCAACCTTCAATCCTCAATCCTCAATCCTCAATCCTCAATCCTCAATCCTCAATCCTCAGGCATCAATACTCAATCTACAATATTCAATCCTCAATCCTTAATCCTCAATCCACAATTCTTAACCTTCAATACTCAGGCATCAATACTCAATCTACAATATTCAATCCTCAATCCTTAATCCACAATCCACAATCCTCAACCTTCAATACCCAATACTCAATCTTCAACCCTCAATCCTCAATCCTCAATCCTCAATCCTCAATCCTCAATATTCAATCCTCAATACTCAATCTTCAATCATCACCCTCAATCCTCAATCCTCATTCTTCAATCCTCAATACCCAATCCTCAATCTTCAATCCACAAACATCAATCCTCAATTCTCAATCCTCAATCCTCAGTCCTCAGTCGTCGAACCTCAATCCCCGACCCTTAGCACTCATCCTCAATCCTCAGTCCTCAATCCTCAATCCTCAAACCTAAATCCTCTACCGTCAGTCCTCGTCCTCAATCCTCAATTCTCAGTCGTCAATACTCAATCTACAATATTCAATCCTCAATCCTTAATCCTCAATCCACAATTCTCAACCTTCAATACTCAATACCCAATCTTCAATCCTCAATCCTCAATCCTCAATCCTCAATCCTCAATCCTCAATCCTCAATATTCAATCCTCAATACTCAATCTTCAATCATCAATCCTCAATCTTCAATCCTCAATCCTCAATCCTCAATCCACAATCCTCAATCCTCAATCCTCAATCCTCAATCCTCAATCCTCAATCCTCAATCGTCAATCCTCAGGCATCAATACTCAATCTTCAATAATCAATCCTCAATCCTCAATCCTCAATCCTCAATCCTCAAACCTCAATCCTCATTCCTCAAACCTCAATCCTCAACCCTCAGTTCTCATACTCAATTCTCAATCCTCAATCCTCAATCCTCAATCCTCAATCCTCAATCTTCAGTCCTCAATAATCAATCTCCAATTCTAGATCCTCAATCCCTAATCTTCAATCCTTAATCCTCAATCTTCAATCCCCAATCCCCAGTACTCAATCTTCAATCCTCAATGCTCAAACCTCAACCCTCAACCGTCAGTCCTCATTCTCCATCCTCAATCCTCAATCCTCAATACTCAACCTTCAATCCTCAATCCTCAATCCTCAATCCTCAATCCTCAATCCTCAATCCTCAGGCATCAATACTCAATCTACAATATTCAATCCTCAATCCTTAATCCTCAATCCACAATTCTCAACCTTCAATACTCAGGCATCAATACTCAATCTACAATATTCAATCCTCAATCCTTAATCCACAATCCACAATCCTCAACCTTCAATACCCAATACTCAATCTTCAACCCTCAATCCTCAATCCTCAATCCTCAATCCTCAATCCTCAATATTCAATCCTCAATACTCAATCTTCAATCATCACCCTCAATCCTCAATCCTCATTCTTCAATCCTCAATACCCAATCCTCAATCTTCAATCCACAAACATCAATCCTCAATTCTCAATCCTCAATCCTCAGTCCTCAGTCGTCGAACCTCAATCCCCGACCCTTAGCACTCATCCTCAATCCTCAGTCCTCAATCCTCAATCCTCAAACCTAAATCCTCTACCGTCAGTCCTCGTCCTCAATCCTCAATTCTCAGTCGTCAATCCTCAGTCATGAATCCTCAATCGTCAATACTCAATCGTCAATCCTTAGTCCTCAATCCTCAATCCTCAACCCTCGTTCCTCAAACCTCAATCCTCAACCCTCAGTCTCCATCCTCAATCATCAAACCTCAATCCTCAATCCTCAATATTCAATCATCAATACTCAATCTTCAATCCTCAATCCTCAAACCTCAATCCTCAATCCTCATTCTTCAATCCTAAATACCCAATCCTCAATCTTCAATCCTCAATCCCCAATCCTCAATTCTCAATCCTCAATCCTTAATCCCCAGACCTCAAACATCAATATTCAACCCTGAGTCCTCGTCCACAATCCACAACCCTCAATCCTCAGTCCTCAATATTCAATCATCAATATTCAATCTTCAATCCTCAATCCTCAATCCTCAATCCTCAATCCTCAATCTTCAATCTTCAACCCTGAATCCTCAATCCTCAATACTCAATCCTCAATCTTCAATCCTCAATACTCAATCTTCAATCCTCAATCATCAATCCTCAATCCTCAATCCTCAATCTTCAATCCTCAACACTCAATCTTCAATCCTCAATCCTCAATCCTCAATCCTCAATCCTCATTCTTCAATGCTCAATACCCAATCCACAGTCTTCAATCCTCAATCCTCAATCCTCAATCCTAATTCCTCAATCCTCATTCTTCAATCCTCAATACCCAATCCTCAATTTCAATCCTCAGTCCTCAATCCTCATTTCTCAATCCTCAATCCTCAACCCTTAGCCCTCATCCTCCATCCTCAGTACTCAATCCTCTATCCTCAACCTTCAATCCCCAATACTCAATCTTCAATCCTCATTCCTCAATCCTCAATCCTCAATCCTCAATCTTCAATCCTCAATACTCAATCTGCAATCCTCAATCCTCAAACCTCAATCCTCAATCCTCATTCCTCAATCCTCAATACCCAATCCTCAATCCTCAATCCTCAATCCTCAATCCTCAATATTCAATCATCAATACTCAATCTTCAATCATCAATCTTCAATCCTCAATACTCAATCTTCAATCCTCAATCCTCAAGCCTCAATCCTCAATCCTCAATCCTCAGGCATCAATACTCAATCTACAATATTCAATCCTCAATCCTTAATCCGCAATCCACAATCCTCAACCTTCAATACTAAATACTCAATCTTCAATCCTCAATCCTCAATCCTCAATCCTCAATCCTCAATCCTCAATCCTCAATATTCAATCCTCAATACTCAATCTTCAATCATCAATCCTCAATCCTCAATTCTCAGTCGTCAATCCTCAGTCATCAATCCTCAATCTTCAATACTCAATCGTCAATCCTTAGTCCTAAATCCTCAATCCTCAATCCTCGTTCCTCAAACCTCAATCCTCAACCCTCAGTCTTCATCCTCAATCCTCAAACTTCAATCCTCGATCCTCAATATTCAATCATCAATACTCAATCTTCAATCCTCAATCCTCAATCCTCAATCCTCAATCCTCAATCCTCAATCCTCAATCCTCAATCCTCAATCCTCAATCCTCAATCCTCAATCCTCAATCCTCAATCCTCAATCCTTAATCCTCAATCCTCAACCTTCAATACTCAATAATCAATCTCCAATCCTAGATCCTCAATCCTCGATCCTCAATCCTCATTCTTCAATCCTCAATACCCAATCCTCAGTCTTCAATCCTCAAACATCAATCCTCAATTCTCAATCCTCAATCCTCAATCCTCAATCCTCAATCCTCAATCCTCAGGCATCAATACTCAATCTACAATATTCAATCCTCTATCCTTAATCCTCAATCCACAATCCTCAACATTCAATACTCAATACTCAATCTTCAACCCTCAATCCTCAATCCTCAATCGTCAATCCTCAATCCTCAATATTCAATCCTCAATACTCAATCTTCAATCATCATCCTCAATCCTCAATTCTCAGTCGTCAATCCTCAATCCTCAATCCTCATTCTTCAATCCTCAATACCCAATCCTCAATCTTCAATCCTCAAACATCAATCCTCAATTCTCAATCCTCAATCCTCAGTCCTCAGTCGTCGAACCTCAATCCCCGACCCTTAGCACTCATCCTCAATCCTCAGTCCTCAATCCTCAATCCTCAAACCTAAATCCTCTACCGTCAGTCCTCGTCCTGAATCCTCAAACCTCAATCCTCAATCCTCAATATTCAATCATCAATACTCAATCTTCAACCCTCAATCTTCAATCCTCAATCCTCAATCCTCAATCCTCAATCCTCAATCCTCAATATTCAATCATCAATACTCAATCTTCAACCCTCAATCTTCAATCCTCAGTACTCAACCTTCAATCCTCAATCCTCAATCCTCAATCCTCAATCCTCAATCCCCAATCCTCAGGCATCAATACTCAATCTACAATATTCTATCCTCAGTCCTTAATCCTCAATCCACAATCCTCAAACTTCAATACTCAATACTCAATCTTCAATACTCAATCCTCAATCCTCAATCCTCAATCCTCAATCCTCAATCCTCAATATTCAATCCTCTATACTCAATGTTCAATCATCAATCCTCAATCCTCAATTCTCAGTCGTCAATCCTCAGTCATCAATCCTCAATCGTCAATACTCAATCGTCAATCCTTAGTCCTCAATCCTCAATCCTCAATCCTCGTTCCTCAAACCTCAATCCTCAACCCTCAGTCTCCATCCTCAATCCTCAAACCTCAATCCTCATTCCTCAATATTCAATCATCAATACTCAATCTTCAATCCTCAATCTTCAATCCTCAATCCTCTATCCTCAATTCTCAATCCTCAATCCTTAATCCCCAGACCTCAAACATCAATATTCAACCCTGAGTCCTCGTCCACAATCCACAACCCTCAATCCTCAGTCCTCAATATTCAATCATCAATATTCAATCTTCAATCCTCAATCCTCAATCCTCAATCCTCAATCCTCAATCTTCAAACTTCAACCCTGAATCCTCAATCCTCAATACTCAATCCTCAATCTTCAATCCACAATACTCAATCTTCAATCCTCAATCATCAATCCTCAATCCTCAATCCTCAATCTTCAATCCTCAACACTCAATCTTCAATCCTCAATCCTCAATCCTCAATCCTCAATCCTCATTCTTCAATCCTCAATACCCAATCCACAGTCTTCAATCCTCAATCCTCAATCCTCAATCCTAATTCCTCAATCCTCATTCTTCAATCCTCAATACCCAATCCTCAATTTCAATCCTCAGTCCTCAATCCTCATTTCTCAATCCTCAATCCTCAACCCTTAGCCCTCATCCTCCATCCTCAGTACTCAATCCTCTATCCTCAATCTTCAATCCCCAATACTCAATCTTCAATCCTCATTCCTCAATCCTCAATCCTCAATCCTCAATCTTCAATCCTCAATACTCAATCTGCAATCCTCAATCCTCAAACCTCAATCCTCAATCCTCATTCCTCAATCCTCAATACCCAATCCTCAATCCTCAATCCTCAATCCTCAATGCTCAATATTCAATCATCAATACTCAATCTTCAATCATCAATCTTCAATCCTCAATACTCAATCTTCAATCCTCAATCCTCAATCCTCAATCCTCAGGCATCAATACTCAATCTACAATATTCAATCCTCAATCCTTAATCCGCAATCCACAATCCTCAACCTTCAATACTAAATACTCAATCTTCAATCCTCAATCCTCAATCCTCAATCCTCAATTCTCAATCCTCAATCCTCAATATTCAATCCTCAATACTCAATCTTCAATCATCAATCCTCAATCATCAATTCTCAGTCGTCAATCCTCAGTCATCAATCCTCAATCTTCAATACTCAATCGTCAATCCTTAGTCCTCAATCCTCAATCCTCAATCCTCGTTCTTCAAGCCTCAATCCTCAACCCTCAGTCTTCATCCTCAATCCTCAAACTTCAATCCTCAATCCTCAATATTCAATCATCAATACTCAATCTTCAATCCTCAATCCTCAAACCTCAATCCTCAGTCCTCATTCTTCAATCCTAAATACCCAATCCCCAATCTTCAATCCTCAATGCTCAATACTCAATTCTCAATCCACAATCCTTAATCCTCAGACCTCAAACATCAATATTCAACCCTCAGACCTCGTCCACAATCCACAACCCTCAATCCTCAGTTCTCAATATTCAGTCATCAATATTCAATGTTCAATCCTCAATCCTCAATCCTCAATCATCAATCCTCAATCCTCAGTCTTCAACCCTGAATCCTCAATCCTCAATACTCAACCCTCAGTCTCCATCCTCAATCCTCAAACCTCAATCCTCAATCCTCAATCCTCAATATTCAATCATCAATACTCAATCTTCAATCATCAATCTTCAATCCTCAATACTCAATCTTCAATCCTCAATCCTCAAGCCTCAATCCTCAATCCTCAATCCTCAGGCATCAATACTCAATCTACAATATTCAATCCTCAATCCTTAATCCGCAATCCACAATCCTCAGCCTTCAATACTAAATACTCAATCTTCAATCCTCAATCCTCAATCCTCAATCCTCAATCCTCAATCCTCAATATTCAATCCTCAATACTCAATCTTCAATCATCAATCCTCAATCCTCAATTCTCAGTCGTCAATCCTCAGTCATCAATCCTCAATCTTCAATACTCAATCGTCAATCCTTAGTCCTCAATCCTCAATCCTCAATCCTCGTACCTCAAACCTCAATCCTCAACCCTCAGTCTCCATCCTCAATCCTCAAACCTCAATCCTCAATCCTCAACATTCAATCATCAATACTCAATCTTCAATCCTCAATCCTCAAACCTCAATCCTCAATCCTCATTCTTCAATCCTAAATACCCAATCCTCAATCTTCAATCCTCAATCCTCAATCCTCAAGTCTCAATCCTCAATCCTTAATCCCCAGACCTCAAACATCAATATTCAACCCTGAGTCCTCGTCCACAATCCACAACCCTCAATCCTCAGTCCTCAATATTCAATCATCAATATTCAATTTTCAATCCTCAATCCTCAATCCTCAATCCTCAATCCTCAATCTTCAACCTTCAACCCTGAATCCTCAATCCTCAATACTCATACCTCAATCTTCAATCCTCAATACTCAATCTTCAATCCTCAATCATCAATCCTCAATCCTCAATCCTCAATCTTCAATCCTCAACACTCAATCTTCAATCCTCAATCCTCAATCCTCAATCCTCAATCCTCATTCTTCAACCCTCAATACCCAATCCACAGTCTTCAATCCTCAATCCTCAATCCTCAATCCTAATTCCTCAATCCTCATTCTTCAATCCTCAGTACCCAATCCTCAATTTCAATCCTCAATCCTCAATCCTCATTTCTCAATCCTCAATCCTCAACCCTTAGCCCTCATCCTCCATCCTCAGTACTCAATCCTCTATCCTCAATCTTCAAACCCCAATACTCAATCTTCAATCCTCATTCCTCAATCCTCAATCCTCAATCCTCAATCTTCAATCCTCAATACTCAATCTGCAATCCTCAATCCTCAAACCTCAATCCTCAATCCTCATTCCTCAATCCTCAATACCCAATCCTCAATCCTCAATCCACAATCCTCAATCCTCAATATTCAATCATCAATACTCAATCTTCAATCATCAATCTTCAATCCTCAATACTCAATCTTCAATCTTCAATCCTCAATCCTCAATCCTCAATCCTCAATCCTCAGGCATCAATACTCAATCTACAATATTCAATCCTCAATCCTTAATCCGCAATCCACAATCCTCAACCTTCAATACTAAATACTCAATCTTCAATCCTCAATCCTCAATCCTCAATCCTCAATCCTCAATCCTCAATCCTCAATATTCAATCCTCAATACTCAATCTTCAATCATCAATCCTCAATCCTCAATTCTCAGTCGTCAATCCTCAGTCATCAATCCTCAATCTTCAATACTCAATCGTCAATCCTTAGTCCTCAATCCTCAATCCTCAATCCTCGTTCCTCAAACCTCAATCCTCAACCCTCAGTCTTCATCCTCAATCCTCAAACTTCAATCCTCAATCCTCAATATTCAATCATCAATACTCAATCTTCAATCCTCAATCCTCAAACCTCAATCCTCAGTCCTCATTCTTCAATCCTAAATACCCAATCCTCAATCTTCAATCCTCAATGCTCAATCCTGAATCCTCAATCCTCAATCTTCAACCCTGAATACTCAATCCTCAATACTCAATCCTCAATCTTCAATCCTCAATACTCAATCTTCAATCCTCAATCCTCAATCCTCAATCCTCGATCCTCAATCCTCAACCCTCAATCCTCAATCCTCAGGCATCAATACTCAATCTACAATATTCAATCCTCAATCCTTAATCCGCAATCCACAATCCTCAACCTTCAATACTAAATACTCAATCTTCAATCCTCAATCCTCAATCCTCAATCCTCAATCCTCAATCCTCAATCCTCAATATTCAATCCTCAATACTCAATCTTCAATCATCAATCCTCAATCCTCAATTCTCAGTCGTCAATCCTCAGTCATCAATCCTCAATCTTCAATACTCAATCGTCAATCCTTAGTCCTCAATCCTCAATCCTCAATCCTCGTTCCTCAAGCCTCAATCCTCAACCCTCAGTCTTCATCCTCAATCCTCAAACTTCAATCCTCAATCCTGAATATTCAATCATCAATACTCAATCTTCAATCCTCAATCCTCAAACCTCAATCCTCAGTCCTCATTCTTCAATCCTAAATACCCAATCCTCAATCTTCAATCCTCAATGCTCAATACTCAATTCTCAATCCTCAATCCTTAATCCTCAGACCTCAAACATCAATATTCAACCCTCAGACCTCGTCCACAATCCACAACCCTCAATCCTCAGTTCTCAATATTCAATCATCAATATTCAATGTTCAATCCTCAATCTTCAATCCTCAATCATCAATCCTCAATCCTCAGTCTTCAACCCTGAATCCTCAATCCTCAATACTCAACCCTCAGTCTCCATCCTCAATCCTCAAACCTCAATCCTCAATCCTCAATATTCAATCATCAATACTCAATCTTCAATCCTCAATCCTCAAACCTCAATCCTCAATACTCATTCTTCAATCCTAAATACCCAATCCTCAATCTTCAATCCTCAATCCTCAATCCTCAATTCTCAATCCTCAATCCTTAATCCCCAGACCTCAAGCATCAATATTCAACCCTGAGTCCTCGTCCACAATCCACAACACTCAATCCTCAGTCCTCAATATTCAATCATCAATATTCAATCTTCAATCCTCAATCCTCAATCCTCAATCCTCAATCCTCAATCTTCAAACTTCAACCCTGAATCCTCAATCCTCAATACTCAATCCTCAATCTTCAATCCACAATACTCAATCTTCAATCCTCAATCATCAATCCTCAATCCTCAATCCTCAATCTTCAATCCTCAACACTCAATCTTCAATCCTCAATCCTCAATCCTCAATCCTCAATCCTCATTCTTCAATCCTCAATACCCAATCCACAGTCTTCAATCCTCAATCCTCAATCCTCAATCCTAATTCCTCAATCCTCATTCTTCAATCCTCAATACCCAATCCTCAATTTCAATCCTCAGTCCTCAATCCTCATTTCTCAATCCTCAATCCTCAACCCTTAGCCCTCATCCTCCATCCTCAGTACTCAATCCTCTATCCTCAATCTTCAATCCCCAATACTCAATCTTCAATCCTCATTCCTCAATCCTCAATCCTCAATCCTCAATCTTCAATCCTCAATACTCAATCTGCAATCCTCAATCCTCAAACCTCAATCCTCAATCCTCATTCCTCAATCCTCAATACCCAATCCTCAATCCTCAATCCTCAATCCTCAATGCTCAATATTCAATCATCAATACTCAATCTTCAATCATCAATCTTCAATCCTCAATACTCAATCATCAATCCTCAATCCTCAATCCTCAATCCTCAGGCATCAATACTCAATCTACAATATTCAATCCTCAATCCTTAATCCGCAATCCACAATCCTCAACCTTCAATACTAAATACTCAATCTTCAATCCTCAATCCTCAATCCTCAATCCTCAATTCTCAATCCTCAATCCTCAATATTCAATCCTCAATACTCAATCTTCAATCATCAATCCTCAATCATCAATTCTCAGTCGTCAATCCTCAGTCATCAATCCTCAATCTTCAATACTCAATCGTCAATCCTTAGTCCTCAATCCTTAATCCTCAATCCTCGTTCTTCAAGCCTCAATCCTCCACCCTCAGTCTTCATCCTCAATCCTCAAACTTCAATCCTCAATCCTCAATATTCAATCATCAATACTCAATCTTCAATCCTCAATCCTCAAACCTCAATCCTCAGTCCTCATTCTTCAATCCTAAATACCCAATCCCCAATCTTCAATCCTCAATGCACAATACTCAATTCTCAATCCACAATCCTTAATCCTCAGACCTCAAACATCAATATTCAACCCTCAGACCTCGTCCACAATCCACAACCCTCAATCCTCAGTTCTCAATATTCAGTCATCAATATTCAATGTTCAATCCTGAATCCTCAATCCTCAATCATCAATCCTCAATCCTCAGTCTTCAACCCTGAATCCTCAATCCTCAATACTCAACCCTCAGTCTCCATCCTCAATCCTCAAACCTCAATCCTCAATCCTCAATATTCAATCATCAATACTCAATCTTCAATCCTCAATCCTCAAACCTCAATCCTCAATCCTCATTCTTCAATCCTAAATACCCAATCCTCAATCTTCAATCCTCAATCCTCAATCCTCAATTCTCAATCCTCAATCCTTAATCCCCAGACCTCAAACAACAATATTCAACCCTGAGTCCTCGTCCACAATCCACAACACTCAATCCTCAGTCCTCAATATTCAATCATCAATATTCAATCTTCAATCCTCAGTCCTCAATCCTCAATCCTCAATCCTCAATCTTCAATCTTCAACCCTGAATCCTCAATCCTCAATACTCAATCCTCAATCTTCAATCCTCAATACTCAATCTTCAATCCTCAATCATCAATCCTCAATCCTCAATCCTCAATCTTCAATCCTCAACACTCAATCTTCAATCCTCAATCCCCAATCCTCAATCCTCAATCCTCATTCTTCAATCCTCAATACCCAATCCACAGTCTTCAATCCTCAATCCTCAATCCTCAATCCTAATTCCTCAATCCTCATTCTTCAATCCTCAATACCCAATCCTCAATTTCAATCCTCAATCCTCAATCCACATTTCTCAATCCTCAATCCTCAACCCTTAGCCCTCATCCTCCATCCTCAGTACTCAATCGTCTATCCTCAATCTTCAATCCCCAATACTCAATCTTCAATCCTCATTCCTCAATCCTCAATCCTCAATCCTCAATCTTCAACCCTCAATACTCAATCTGCAATCCTCAATCCTCAAACCTCAATCCTCAATCCTCATTCCTCAATCCTCAATACCCAATCCTCAATCCTCAATCCTCAATCCTCAATCCTCAATCCTCAATCCTCAATATTCAATCATCAATACTCAATCTTCAATCATCAATCTTCAATCCTCAATACTCAATCTTCAATCCTCAATCCTCAAGCCTCAATCCTCAATCCTCAATCCTCAGGCATCAATACTCAATCTACAATATTCAATCCTCAATCCTTAATCCGCAATCCACAATCCTCAGCCTTCAATACTAAATACTCAATCTTCAATCCTCAATCCTCAATCCTCAATCCTCAATCCTCAATCCTCAATATTCAATCCTCAATACTCAATCTTCAATCATCAATCCTCAATCCTCAATTCTCAGTCGTCAATCCTCAGTCATCAATCCTCAATCTTCAGTACTCAATCGTCAATCCTTAGTCCTCAATCCTCAATCCTCAATCCTCGTTCCTCAAACCTCAATCCTCAACCCTCAGTCTCCATCCTCAATCCTCAGACCTCAATCCTCAATCCTCAATATTCAATCATCAATACTCAATCTTCAATCCTCAATCCTCAAACCTCAATCCTCAATCCTCATTCTTCAATCCTAAATACCCAATCCTCAATCTTCAATCCTCAATCCTCAATCCTCAAGTCTCAATCCTCAATCCTTAATCCCCAGACCTCAAACATCAATATTCAACCCTGAGTCCTCGTCCACAATCCACAACCCTCAATCCTCAGTCCTCAATATTCAATCATCAATATTCAATTTTCAATCCTCAATCCTCAATCCTCAATCCTCAATCCTCAATCTTCAATCTTCAACCCTGAATCCTCAATCCTCAATACTCATACCTCAATCTTCAATCCTCAATACTCAATCTTCAATCCTCAATCATCAATCCTCAATCCTCAATCCTCAATCTTCAATCCTCAACACTCAATCTTCAATCCTCAATCCTCAATCCTCAATCCTCAATCCTCATTCTTCAACCCTCAATACCCAATCCACAGTCTTCAATCCTCAATCCTCAATCCTCAATCCTAATTCCTCAATCCTCATTCTTCAATCCTCAGTACCCAATCCTCAATTTCAATCCTCAATCCTCAATCCTCATTTCTCAATCCTCAATCCTCAACCCTTAGCCCTCATCCTCCATCCTCAGTACTCAATCCTCTATCCTCAATCTTCAATCCCCAATACTCAATCTTCAATCCTCATTCCTCAATCCTCAACCCTCAATCCTCAATCCTCAGGCATCAATACTCAATCTACAATATTCAATCCTCAATCCTTAATCCGCAATCCACAATCCTCAACCTTCAATACTAAATACTCAATCTTCAATCCTCAATCCTCAATCCTCAATCCTCAATATTCAATCCTCAATACTCAATCTTCAATCATCAATCCTCAATCCTCAATTCTCAGTCGTCAATCCTCAGTCATCAATCCTCAATCTTCAATACTCAATCGTCAATCCTTAGTCCTCAATCCTCAATCCTCAATCCTCGTTCCTCAAGCCTCAATCCTCAACCCTCAGTCTTCATCCTCAATACTCAAACTTCAATCCTCAATCCTGAATATTCAATCATCAATACTCAATCTTCAATCCTCAATCCTCAAACCTCAATCCTCAGTCCTCATTCTTCAATCCTAAATACCCAATCCTCAATCTTCAATCCTCAATGCTCAATACTCAATTCTCAATCCTCAATCCTTAATCCTCAGACCTCAAACATCAATATTCAACCCTCAGACCTCGTCCACAATCCACAACCCTCAATCCTCAGTTCTCAATATTCAATCATCAATATTCAATGTTCAATCCTCAATCTTCAATCCTCAATCATCAATCCTCAATCCTCAGTCTTCAACCCTGAATCCTCAATCCTCAATACTCAACCCTCAGTCTCCATCCTCAATCCTCAAACCTCAATCCTCAATCCTCAATATTCAATCATCAATACTCAATCTTCAATCCTCAATCCTCAAACCTCAATCCTCAATACTCATTCTTCAATCCTAAATACCCAATCCTCAATCTTCAATCCTCAATCCTCAATCCTCAATTCTCAATCCTCAATCCTTAATCCCCAGACCTCAAGCATCAATATTCAATCCTGAGTCCTCGTCCACAATCCACAACACTCAATCCTCAGTCCTCAATATTCAATCATCAATATTCAATCTTCAATCCTCAATCCTCAATCCTCAATCCTCAATCCTCAATCTTCAATCTTCAACCCTGAATCCTCAATCCTCAATACTCAATCCTCAATCTTCAATCCTCAATACTCAATCTTCAATCCTCAATCATCAATCCTCAATCCTCAATCCTCAATCTTCAATCCTCAACACTCAATCTTCAATCCTCAATCCTCAATCCTCAATCCTCAATCCTCATTCTTCAATCCTCAATACCTAATCCACAGTCTTCAATCCTCAATCCTCAATCCTCAATCCTAATTCCTCAATCTTCATTCTTCAATCCTCAATACCCAATCCTCAATTTCAATCCTCAATCCTCAATCCTCATTTCTCAATCCTCAATCCTCAACCCTTAGCCCTCATCCTCCATCCTCAGTACTCAATCCTCAATCCTCATTCCTCAATCCTCAATACCCAATCCTCAATCCTCAATCCTCAATCCTCAATCCTCAATCCTCAATATTCAATCATCAATACTCAATCTTCAATCATCAATCTTCAATCCTCAATACTCAATCTTCAATCCTCAATCCTCAAGCCTGAATCCTCAATCCTCAATCCTCAGGCATCAATACTCAATCTACAATATTCAATCCTCGATCCTTAATCCGCAATCCACAATCCTCAACCTTCAATACTAAATACTCAATCTACAATCCTCAATCCTCAATCCTCAATCCTCAATCCTCAATCCTCAATCCTCAATATTCAATCCTCAATACTCAATCTTCAATCATCAATCCTCAATCCTCAATTCTCAGTCGTCAATCCTCAGTCATCAATCCTCAATCTTCAATACTCAATCGTCAATCCTTAGTCCTCAATCCTCAATCCTCAATCCTCGTTCCTCAAACCTCAATCCTCAACCCTCAGCCTTCATCCTCAATCCTCAAACTTCAATCCTCAATCCTCAATATTCAATCATCAATACTCAATCTTCAATCCTCAATCCTCAATCCTCAATCCTCAATCCTCAATCCTCAATCCTCAATCCTCAATCCTCAATCCTCAATCCTCAACCTTCAATACTCAATAATCAATCTCCAATCCTAGATCCTCAATCCTCGATCCTCAATCCTCATTCTTCAATCCTCAATACCCAATCCTCAGTCTTCAATCCTCAAACATCAATCCTCAATTCTCAATCCTCAATCCTCAATCCGCAATCCTCAGGCATGAATACTCAATCTACAATATTCAATCCTCAATCCTTAATCCTCAATCCACAATCCTCAACATTCAATACTCAATACTCAATCTTCAACCCTCAATCCTCAATCCTCAATCCTCAATCCTCAATCCTCAATATTCAATCCTCAATACTCAATCTTCAATCATCATCCTCAATCCTCAATTCTCAGTCGTCAATCCTCAATCCTCAATCCTCATTCTTCAATCCTCAATACCCAATCCTCAATCTTCAATCCTCAAACATCAATCCTCAATTCTCAATCCTCAATCCTCAATCCTCAATCCTCAAACCTAAATCCTCTACCGTCAGTCCTCGTCCTCAATCCTCAAACCTCAATCCTCAATCCTCAATATTCAATCATCAATACTCAATCTTCAACCCTCAATCCTCAATCCTCAATCCTCAATCCTCAATCCTCAATCCTCAATATTCAATCATCAATACTCAATCTTCAACCCTCAATCTTCAATCCTCAGTACTCAATCTTCAATCCTCAATCCTCAATCCTCAATCCTCAATCCTCAATCCTCAATCCTCAATCCTCAGGCATCAATACTCAATCTACAATATTCAATCCTCAGTCCTTAATCCTCAATCCACAATCCTCAAACTTCAATACTCAATACTCAATCTTCAATCCTCAATCCTCAAGCCTCAATCCTCAATCCTCAATCCTCAATCCTCAATATTCAATCCTCTATACTCAATGTTCAATCATCAATCCTCAATCCTCAATTCTCAGTCGTCAATTCTCAGTCATCAATCCTCAATCGTCAATACTCAATCGTCAATCCTTAGTCCTCAATCCTCAATCCTCAATCCTCGTTCCTCAAACCTCAATCCTCAACCCTCAGTCTCCATCCTCAATCCTCAAACTTCAATCCTCAATCCTCAATATTCAATCATCAATACTCAATCTTCAATCCTCAATCCTCAAACCTCAATCCTCAATCCTCATTCTTCAATCCTAAATACCCAATCCTCAATCTTCAATCCTCAATCCTCAATCCTCAATTCTCAATCGTCAATCCTTAATCCCCAGACCTCAAACATCGATATTCAACCCTGAGTCCTCGTCCACAATCCACAACCCTCAATCCTCAGTCCTCAATATTCAATCATCAATATTCAATCTTCAATCCTCAATCCTCAATCCTCAATCCTCAATCCTCAATCTTCAATCTTCAACCCTGAATCCTCAATCCTCAATACTCAATCCTCAATCTTCAATCCACAATACTCAATCTTCAATCCTCAATCATCAATCCTCAATCCTCAATCCTCAATCCTCAATCCTCATTCTTCAATCCTCAATACCTAATCCACAGTCTTCAATCCTCAATCCTCAATCCTCAATCCTAATTCCTCAATCTTCATTCTTCAATCCTCAATACCCAATCCTCAATTTCAATCCTCAATCCTCAATCCTCAACCCTTAGCCCTCATCCTCCATCCTCAGTACTCAATCCTCTATCCTCAATCTTCAATCCCCAATACTCAATCTTCAATCCTCATTCCTCAATCCTCAATCCTCAATCCTCAATCTTCAATCCTCAATACTCAATCTGCAATCCTCAATCCTCAAACCTCAATCCTCAATCCTCATTCCTCAATCCTCAATACCCAATCCTCAATCCTCAATCCTCAATCCTCAATCCTCAATCCTCACTATTCAATCATCAATACTCAATCTTCAATCATCAATGTTCAATCCTCAATACTCAATCTTCAATCCTCAATCCTCAAGCCTCAATCCTCAATCCTCAATCCTCAGGCATCAATACTCAATCTACAATATTCAATCCTCAATCCTTAATCCGCAATCCACAATCCTCAACCTTCAATACTAAATACTCGATCTTCAATCCTCAATCCTCAATCCTCAATCCTCAATCCTCAATCCTCAATCCTCAATATTCAATCCTCAATACTCAATCTTCAATCATCAATCCTCAATCCTCAATTCTCAGTCGTCAATCCTCAGTCATCAATCCTCAATCTTCAATACTCAATCGTCAATCCTTAGTCCTCAATCCTCAATCCTCAATCCTCGTTCCTCAAACCTCAATCCTCAACCCTCAGCCTTCATCCTCAATCCTCAAACTTCAATCCTCAATCCTCAATATTCAATCATCAATACTCAATCTTCAATCCTCAATCCTCAATCCTCAATCCTCAATCCTCAATCCTCAATCCTCAATCCTCAATCCTCAATCCTCAATCCTCAATCCTCAACCTTCAATACTCAATAATCAATCTCCAATCCTAGATCCTCAATCCTCGATCCTCAATCCTCATTCTTCAATCCTCAATACCCAATCCTCAGTCTTCAATCCTCAAACATCAATCCTCAATTCTCAATCCTCAATCCTCAATCCGCAATCCTCAGGCATCAATACTCAATCTACAATATTCAATCCTCAATCCTTAATCCTCAATCCACAATCCTCAACATTCAATACTCAATACTCAATCTTCAACCCTCAATCCTCAATCCTCAATCCTCAATCCTCAATATTCAATCCTCAATACTCAATCTTCAATCATCATCCTCAATCCTCAATTCTCAGTCGTCAATCCTCAATCCTCAATCCTCATTCTTCAATCCTCAATACCCAATCCTCAATCTTCAATCCTCAAACATCAATCCTCAATTCTCAATCCTCAATCCTCAGTCCTCAGTCGGCGAACCTCAATCCCCGACCCTTAGCACTCATCCTCAATCCTCAGTCCTCAATCCTCAATCCTCAAACCTAAATCCTCTACCGTCAGTCCTCGTCCTCAATCCTCAAACCTCAATCCTCAATCCTCAATATTCAATCATCAATACTCAATCTTCAACCCTCAATCCTCAATCCTCAATCCTCAATTCTCAGTCGTCAATCCTCAGTCATCAATCCTCAATCTTCAACCCTCAATCTTCAATCCTCAGTACTCAATCTTCAATCCTCAATCCTCAATCCTCAATCCTCAATCCTCAATCCTCAATCCTCAGGCATCAATACTCAATCTACAATATTCAATCCTCAGTCCTTAATCCTCAATCCACAATCCTCAAACATCAATACTCAATACTCAATCTTCAATGCTCAATCCTCAATCCTCAATCCTCAATCCTCAATCCTCAATCCTCAATATTCAATCCTCTATACTCAATGTTCAATCATCAATCCTCAATCCTCAATTCTCAGTCGTCAATCCTCAGTCATCAATCCTCAATCGTCAATACTCAATCGTCAATCCTTAGTCCTCAATCCTCAATCCTCAATCCTCGTTCCTCAAACCTCAATCCTCAACCCTCAGTCTCCATCCTCAATCCTCAAACCTCAATCCTCAATCCTCAATATTCAATCATCAATACTCAATCTTCAATCCTCAATCCTCAAACCTCAATCCTCAATCCTCATTCTTCAATCCTAAATACCCAATCCTCAATCTTCAATCCTCAATCCTCAATCCTCAATTCTCAATCCTCAATCCTTAATCCCCAGACCTCAAACATCAATATTCAACCCTGAGTCCTCGTCCACAATCCACAACCCTCAATCCTCAGTCCTCAATATTCAATCATCAATATTCAATCATCAATCCTCAATCCTCAATCCTCAATCCTCAATCCTCAATCTTCAATCTTCAACCCTGAATCCTCAATCCTCAATACTCAATCCTCAATCTTCAATCCACAATACTCAATCTTCAATCCTCAATCATCAATCCTCAATCCTCAATCCTCAATCTTCAATCCTCAACACTCAATCTTCAATCCTCAATCCTCAATCCTCAATCCTCAATCCTCATTCTTCAATCCTCAATACCCAATCCACAGTCTTCAATCCTCAATCCTCAATCCTCAATCCTAATTCCTCAATCCTCATTCTTCAATCCTCAATACCCAATCCTCAATTTCAATCCTCAGTCCTCAATCCTCATTTCTCAATCCTCAATCCTCAACCCTTAGCCCTCATCCTCCATCCTCAGTACTCAATCCTCTATACTCAATCTTCAATCCCCAATACTCAATCTTCAATCCTCATTCCTCAATCCTCAATCCTCAATCCTCAATCTTCAATCCTCAATACTCAAACTGCAATCCTCAATCCTCAAACCTCAATCCTCAATCCTCATTCCTGAATCCTCAATACCCAATCCTCAATCCTCAATCCTCAATCCTCAATCCTCAATATTCAATCATCAATACTCAATCTTCAATCATCAATCTTCAATCCTCAATACTCAATATTCAATCCTCAATCCTCAATCCTCAATCCTCAATCCTCAATCCTCAGGCATCAATACTCAATCTACAATATTCAATCCTCAATCCTTAATCCGCAATCCACAATCCTCAACCTTCAATACTAAATACTCAATCTTCAATCCTCAATCCTCAATCCCCAATCCTCAATCCTCAATCCTCAATCCTCAATATTCAATCCTCAATACTCAATCTTCAATCATCAATCCTCAATCCTCAATTCTCAGTCGTCAATCCTCAGTCATCAATCCTCAATCTTCAATACTCAATCGTCAATCCATAGTCCTCAATCCTCAATCCTCAATCCTCGTTCTTCAAGCCTCAATCCTCAACCCTCAGTCTTCATCCTCAATCCTCAAACTTCAATCCTCAATCCTCAATATTCAATCATCAATACTCAATCTTCAATCCTCAATCCTCAAACCTCAATCCTCAGTCCTCATTCTTCAATCCTAAATACCCAATCCTCAATCTTCAATCCTCAATGCTCAATACTCAATTCTCAATCCTCAATCCTTAATCCTCAGACCTCAATCCTCAATCCTCATTCCTCAATCCTCAATACCCAATCCTCAATCCTCAATCCACAATCCTCAATCCTCAATATTCAATCATCAATACTCAATCTTCAATCATCAATCTTCAATCCTCAATACTCAATCTTCAATCTTCAATCCTCAATCCTCAATCCTCAATCCTCAATCCTCAGGCATCAATACTCAATCTACAATATTCAATCCTCAATCCTTAATCCGCAATCCACAATCCTCAACCTTCAATACTAAATACTCAATCTTCAATCCTCAATCCTCAATCCTCAATCCTCAATCCTCAATCCTCAATCCTCAATATTCAATCCTCAATACTCAATCTTCAATCATCAATCCTCAATCCTCAATTCTCAGTCGTCAATCCTCAGTCATCAATCCTCAATCTTCAATACTCAATCGTCAATCCTTAGTCCTCAATCCTCAATCCTCAATCCTCGTTCCTCAAACCTCAATCCTCAACCCTCAGTCTTCATCCTCAATCCTCAAACTTCAATCCTCAATCCTCAATATTCAATCATCAATACTCAATCTTCAATCCTCAATCCTCAAACCTCAATCCTCAGTCCTCATTCTTCAATCCTAAATACCCAATCCTCAATCTTCAATCCTCAATGCTCAATCCTGAATCCTCAATCCTCAATCTTCAACCCTGAATCCTCAATCCTCAATACTCAATCCTCAATCTTCAATCCTCAATACTCAATCTTCAATCCTCAATCCTCAATCCTCAATCCTCGATCCTCAATCCTCAACCCTCAATCCTCAATCCTCAGGCATCAATACTCAATCTACAATATTCAATCCTCAATCCTTAATCCGCAATCCACAATCCTCAACCTTCAATACTAAATACTCAATCTTCAATCCTCAATCCTCAATCCTCAATCCTCAATCCTCAATCCTCAATCCTCAATATTCAATCCTCAATACTCAATCTTCAATCATCAATCCTCAATCCTCAATTCTCAGTCGTCAATCCTCAGTCATCAATCCTCAATCTTCAATACTCAATCGTCAATCCTTAGTCCTCAATCCTCAATCCTCAATCCTCGTTCCTCAAGCCTCAATCCTCAACCCTCAGTCTTCATCCTCAATCCTCAAACTTCAATCCTCAATCCTGAATATTCAATCATCAATACTCAATCTTCAATCCTCAATCCTCAAACCTCAATCCTCAGTCCTCATTCTTCAATCCTAAATACCCAATCCTCAATCTTCAATCCTCAATGCTCAATACTCAATTCTCAATCCTCAATCCTTAATCCTCAGACCTCAAACATCAATACTCAACCCTCAGACCTCGTCCACAATCCACAACCCTCAATCCTCAGTTCTCAATATTCAATCATCAATATTCAATGTTCAATCCTCAATCTTCAATCCTCAATCATCAATCCTCAATCCTCAGTCTTCAACCCTGAATCCTCAATCCTCAATACTCAACCCTCAGTCTCCATCCTCAATCCTCAAACCTCAATCCTCAATCCTCAATATTCAATCATCAATACTCAATCTTCAATCCTCAATCCTCAAACCTCAATCCTCAATCCTCATTCTTCAATCCTAAATACCCAATCCTCAATCTTCAATCCTCAATCCTCAATCCTCAATTCTCAATCCTCAATCCTTAATCCCCAGACCTCAAGCATCAATATTCAACCCTGAGTCCTCGTCCACAATCCACAACACTCAATCCTCAGTCCTCAATATTCAATCATCAATATTCAATCTTCAATCCTCAATCCTCAATCCTCAATCCTCAATCCTCAATCTTCAATCTTCAACCCTGAATCCTCAATCCTCAATACTCAATCCTCAATCTTCAATCCTCAATACTCAATCTTCAATCCTCAATCATCAATCCTCAATCCTCAATCCTCAATCTTCAATCCTCAACACTCAATCTTCAATCCTCAATCCTCAATCCTCAATCCTCAATCCTCATTCTTCAATACTCAATACCTAATCCACAGTCTTCAATCCTCAATCCTCAATCCTCAATCCTAATTCCTCAATCTTCATTCTTCAATCCTCAATACCCAATCCTCAATTTCAATCCTCAATCCTCAATCCTCATTTCTCAATCCTCAATCCTCAACCCTTAACCCTCATCCTCCATCCTCAGTACTCAATCCTCTATCCTCAATCTTCAATCCCCAATACTCAATCTTCAATCCTCATTCCTCAATCCTCAATCCTCAATCCTCAATCTTCAATCCTCAATACTCAATCTGCAATCCTCAATCCTCAAACCTCAATCCTCAATCCTCATTCCTCAATCCTCAATACCCAATCCTCAATCCTCAATCCTCAATCCTCAATCCTCAATCCTCAATATTCAATCATCAATACTCAATCTTCAATCATCAATCTTCAATCCTCAATACTCAATCTTCAATCCTCAATTCTCAAGCCTCAATCCTCAATCCTCAATCCTCAGGCATCAATACTCAATCTACAATATTCAATCCTCAATCCTTAATCCGCAATCCACAATCCTCAACCTTCAATACTAAATACTCAATCTTCAATCCTCAATCCTCAATCCTCAATCCTCAATCCTCAATCCTCAATCCTCAATATTCAATCCTCAATACTCAATCTTCAATCATCAATCCTCAATCCTCAATTCTCAGTCGTCAATCCTCAGTCATCAATCCTCAATCTTCAATACTCAATCGTCAATCCTTAGTCCTCAATCCTCAATCCTCAATCCTCGTTCCTCAAACCTCAATCCTCAACCCTCAGCCTTCATCCTCAATCCTCAAACTTCAATCCTCAATCCTCAATATTCAATCATCAATACTCAATCTTCAATCCTCAATCCTCAATCCTCAATCCTCAATCCTCAATCCTCAATCCTCAATCCTCAATCCTCAATCCTCAATCCTCAACCTTCAATACTCAATAATCAATCTCCAATCCTAGATCCTCAATCCTCGATCCTCAATCCTCATTCTTCAATCCTCAATACCCAATGCTCAGTCTTCAATCCTCAAACATCAATCCTCAATTCTCAATCCTCAATCCTCAATCCGCAATCCTCAGACATCAATACTCAATCTACAATATTCAATCCTCAATCCTTAATCCTCAATCCACAATCCTCAACATTCAATACTCAATACTCAATCTTCAACCCTCAATCCTCAATCCTCAATCCTCAATCCTCAATCCTCAAACCTAAATCCTCTACCGTCAGTCCTCGTCCTCAATCCTCAAACCTCAATCCTCAATCCTCAATATTCAATCATCAATACTCAATCTTCAACCCTCAATCCTCAATCCTCAATCCTCAATCCTCAATCCTCAATCCTCAATATTCAATCATCAATACTCAATTTTCAACCCTCAATCTTCAATCCTCAGTACTCAATCTTCAATCCTCAATCCTCAATACTCAATCCTCAATCCTCAATCCTCAATCCTCAGGCATCAATACTCAATCTACAATATTCAATCCTCAGTCCTTAATCCTCAATCCACAATCCTCAAACTTCAATACTCAATACTCAATCTTCAATCCTCAATCCTCAATCCTCAATCCTCAATCCTCAATCCTCAATCCTCAATATTCAATCCTCTATACTCAATGTTCAATCATCAATCCTCAATCCTCAATTCTCAGTCGTCAATCCTCAGTCATCAATCCTCAATCGTCAATACTCAATCGTCAATCCTTAGTCCTCAATCCTCAATCCTCAATCCTCGTTCCTCAAACCTCAATCCTCAACCCTCAGTCTCCATCCTCAATCCTCAAACCTCAATCCTCAATCCTCAATATTCAATCATCAATACTCAATCTTCAATCCTCAATCCTCAAACCTCAATCCTCAATCCTCATTCTTCAATCCTAAATACCCAATCCTCAATCTTCAATCCTCAATCCTCAATCCTCAATTCTCAATCCTCAATCCTTAATCCCCAGACCTCAAACATCAATATTCAACCCTGAGTCCTCGTCCACAATCCACAACCCTCAATCCTCAGTCCTCAATATTCAATCATCAATATTCAATCTTCAATCCTCAATCATCAATCCTCAATCCTCAATCCTCAATCTTCAATCTTCAACCCTGAATCCTCAATCCTCAATACTCAATCCTCAATCTTCAATCCACAATACTCAATCTTCAATCCTCAATCATCAATCCTCAATCCTCAATCCTCAATCCTCAATCCTCATTCTTCAATCCTCAATACCTAATCCACAGTCTTCAATCCTCAATCCTCAATCCTCAATCCTAATTCCTCAATCTTCATTCTTCAATCCTCAATACCCAATCCTCAATTTCAATCCTCAATCCTCAATCCTCATTTCTCAATCCTCAATCCTCAACCCTTAGCCCTCATCCTCCATCCTCAGTACTCAATCCTCTATCCTCAATCTTCAATCCCCAATACTCAATCTTCAATCCTCATTCCTCAATCCTCAATCCTCAATCCTCAATCTTCAATCCTCAATACTCAATCTGCAATCCTCAATCCTCAAACCTCAATCCTCAATCCTCATTCCTCAATCCTCAATACCCAATCCTCAATCCTCAATCCTCAATCCTCAATCCTCAATCCTCAATATTCAATCATCAATACTCAATCTTCAATCATCAATCTTCAATCCTCAATACTCAATCTTCAATCCTCAATCCTCAAGCCTCAATCCTCAATCGTCAATCCTCAGGCATCAATACTCAATCTACAATATTCAATCCTCAATCCTTAATCCGCAATCCACAATCCTCAACCTTCAATACTAAATACTCAATCTTCAATCCTCAATCCTCAATCCTCAATCCTCAATCCTCAATCCTCAATCCTCAATATTCAATCCTCAATACTCAATCTTCAATCATCAATCCTCAATCCTCAATTCTCAGTCGTCAATCCTCAGTCATCAATCCTCAATCTTCAATACTCAATCGTCAATCCTTAGTCCTCAATCCTCAATCCTCAATCCTCGTTCCTCAAACCTCAATCCTCAACCCTCAGCCTTCATCCTCAATCCTCAAACTTCAATCCTCAATCCTCAATATTCAATCATCAATACTCAATCTTCAATCCTCAATCCTCAATCCTCAATCCTCAATCCTCAATCCTCAATCCTCAATCCTCAATCCTCAATCCTCAATCCTCAATCCTCAACCTTCAATACTCAATAATCAATCTCCAATCCTAGATCCTCAATCCTCGATCCTCAATCCTCATTCTTCAATCCTCAATACCCAATCCTCAGTCTTCAATCCTCAAACATCAATCCTCAATTCTCAATTCTCAATCCTCAATCCGCAATCCTCAGGCATCAATACTCAATCTACAATATTCAATCCTCAATCCTTAATCCTCAATCCACAATCCTCAACATTCCATACTCATTACTCAATCTTCAACCCTCAATCCTCAATCCTCAATCCTCAATCCTCAATCCTCAATATTCAATCCTCAATACTCAATCTTCAATCATCATCCTCAATCCTCAATTCTCAGTCGTCAATCCTCAATCCTCAATCCTCATTCTTCAATCCTCAATACCCAATCCTCAATCTTCAATCCTCAAACATCAATCCTCAATTCTCAATCCTCAATCCTCAGTCCTCAGTCGTCGAACCTCAATCCCCGACCCTTAGCACTCATCCTCAATCCTCAGTCCTCAATCCTCAATCCGCAAACCTAAATCCTCTACCGTCAGTCCTCGTCCTCAATCCTCAAACCCCAATCCTCAATCCTCAATATTCAATCATCAATACTCAATCTTCAACCCTCAATCCTCAATCCTCAATCCTCAATCCTCAATCCTCAATCCTCAATATTCAATCATCAATACTCAATCTTCAACCCTCAATCTTCAATCCTCAGTACTCAATCTTCAATCCTCAATCCTCAATCCTCAATCCTCAATCCTCAATCCTCAATCCTCAGGCATCAATACTCAATCTACAATATTCAATCCTCAGTCCTTAATCCTCAATCCACAATCCTCAAACTTCAATACTCAATACTCAATCTTCAATCCTCAATCCTCAATCCTCAATCCTCAATCCTCAATCCTCAATCCTCAATATTCAATCCTCTATACTCAATGTTCAATCATCAATCCTCAATCCTCAATTCTCAGTCGTCAATCCTCAGTCATCAATCCTCAATCGTCAATACTCAATCGTCAATCCTTAGTCCTCAATCCTCAATCCTCAATCCTCGTTCCTCAAACCTCAATCCTCAACCCTCAGTCTCCATCCTCAATCCTCAAACCTCAATCCTCAATCCTCGATATTCAATCATCAATACTCAATCTTCAATCCTCAATCCTCAAACCTCAATCCTCAATCCTCATTCTTCAATCCTAAATACCCAATCCTCAATCTTCAATCCTCAATCCTCAATCCTCAATTCTCAATCCTCAATCCTTAATCCCCAGACCTCAAACATCAATATTCAACCCTGAGTCCTCGTCCACAATCCACAACCCTCAATCCTCAGTCCTCAATATTCAATCATCAATATTCAATCTTCAATCCTCAATCCTCAATCCTCAATCCTCAATCCTCAATCTTCAATCTTCAACCCTGAATCCTCAATCCTCAATACTCAATCCTCAATCTTCAATCCACAATACTCAATCTTCAATCCTCAATCATCAATCCTCAATCCTCAATCCTCAATCTTCAATCCTCAACACTCAATCTTCAATCCTCAATCCTCAATCCTCAATCCTCAATCCTCATTCTTCAATCCTCAATACCCAATCCACAGTCTTCAATCCTCAATCCTCAATCCTCAATCCTAATTCCTCAATCCTCATTCTTCAATCCTCAATACCCAATCCTCAATTTCAATCCTCAGTCCTCAATCCTCATTTCTCAATCCTCAATCCTCAACCCTTAGCCCTCATCCTCCATCCTCAGTACTCAATCCTCTATCCTCAATCTTCAATCCCCAATACTCAATCTTCAATCCTCATTCCTCATTCCTGAATCCTCAATCCTCAATCCTCAATCTTCAATCCTCAATACTCAAACTGCAATCCTCAATCCTCAAACCTCAATCCTCAATCCTCATTCCTCAATCCTCAATACCCAATCCTCAATCCTCAATCCTCAATCCTCAATCCACAATATTCAATCATCAATACTCAATCTTCAATGAGCAATCTTCAATCCTCAATACTCAATATTCAATCCTCAATCCTGAATCCTCAATCCTCAATCCTCAACCCTCAGGCATCAATACTCAATCTACAATATTCAATCCTCAATCCTTAATCCGCAATCCACAATCCTCAGCCTTCAATACTAAATACTCAATCTTCAATCCTCAATCCTCAATCCTCAATCCTCAATCCTCAATCCTCAATCCTCAATATTCAATCCTCAATACTCAATCTTAAAATCATCAATCCTCAATCCTCAATTCTCTGTCGTCAATCCTCAGTCATCAATCCTCAATCTTCAATACTCAATCGTCAATCCATAGTCCTCAATCCTCAATCCTCAATCCTCGTTCTTCAAGCCTCAATCCTCAACCCTCAGTCTTCATCCTCAATCCTCAAACTTCAATCCTCAATCCTCAATATTCAATCATCAATACTCAATCTTCAATCCTCAATCCTCAAACCTCAATCCTCAGTCCTCATTCTTCAATCCTAAATACCCAATCCTCAATCTTCAATCCTCAATGCTCAATACTCAATTCTCAATCCTCAATCCTTAATCCTCAGACCTCAAACATCAATATTCAACCCTCAGACCTCGTCCACAATCCACAACCCTCAATCCTCAGTTCTCAATATTCAATCATCAATATTCAATGTTCAATCCTCAATCCTCAATCCTCAATCATCAATCCTCAATCCTCAGACTTCAACCCTGAATCCTCAATCCTCAATACTCAACCCTCAGTCTCCATCCTCAATCCTCAAACCTCAATCCTCAATCCTCAATATTCAATCATCAATACTCAATCTTCAATCCTCAATCCTCAAACCTCAACCCTCAATCCTCATTCTTCAATCCTAAATACCCAATCCTCAATCTTCAACCCTCAATCCTCAATCCTCAATTCTCAATCCTCAATCCTTAATCCCCAGACCTCAAACATCAATATTCAACCCTGAGTCCTCGTCCACAATCCACAACACTCAATCCTCAGTCCTCAATATTCATTCATCAATATTCAATCTTCAATCCTCAATCCTCAATCCTCAATCCTCAATCCTCAATCTTCAATCTTCAACCCTGAATCCTCAATCCTCAATACTCAATCCTCAATCTTCAATCCTCAATACTCAATCTTCAATCCTCAATCATCAATCCTCAATCATCAATCCTCAATCCTCAATCCTCAATCTTCAATCTTCAACACTCAATCTTCAATCCTCAATCCTCAATCCTCAATCCTCAATCCTCATTCTTCAACCCTCAATACCCAATCCACAGTCTTCAATCCTCAATCCTCAATCCTCAATCCTAATTCCTCAATCCTCATTCTTCAATCCTCAATACCCAATCCTCAATTTCAATCCTCAATCCTCAATCCTCATTTCTCAATCCTCAATCCTCAACCCTTAGCCCTCATCCTCCATCCTCAGTACTCAATCCTCTATCCTCAATCTTCAATCCCCAATACTCAATCTTCAATCCTCATTCCTCAATCCTCAATCCTCAATCCTCAATCTTCAATCCTCAATACTCAATCTGCAATCCTCAATCCTCAAACCTCAATCCTCAATCCTCATTCCTCAATCCTCAATACCCAATCCTCAATCCTCAATCCTCAATCCTCAATCCTCAATCCTCAATATTCAATCATCAATACTCAATCTTCAATCATCAATCTTCAATCCTCAATACTCAATCTTCAATCCTCAATCCTCAAGCCTCAATCCTCAATCCTCAATCCTCAACCCTCAGTCTCCATCCTCAATCCTCAAACCTCAATCCTCAATCCTCAATATTCAATCATCAATACTCAATCTTCAATCCTCAATCCTCAAACCTCAATCCTCAATCCTCATTCTTCAATCATAAATACCCAATCCTCAATCTTCAATCCTCAATCCTCAATCCTCAATTCTCAATCCTCAATCCTTAATCCCCAGACCTCAAGCATCAATATTCAACCCTGAGTCCTCGTCCACAATCCACAACACTCAATCCTCAGTCCTCAATATTCAATCATCAATATTCAATCTTCAATCCTCAATCCTCAATCCTCAATCCTCAATCCTCAATCTTCAATCTTCAACCCTGAATCCTCAATCCTCAATACTCAATCCTCAATCTTCAATCCTCAATACTCAATCTTCAATCCTCAATCATCAATCCTCAATCCTCAATCCTCAATCTTCAATCCTCAACACTCAATCTTCAATCCTCAATCCTCAATCCTCAATCCTCAATCCTCATTCTTCAATACTCAATACCTAATCCACAGTCTTCAATCCTCAATCCTCAATCCTCAATCCTAATTCCTCAATCTTCATTCTTCAATCCTCAATACCCAATCCTCAATTTCAATCCTCAATCCTCAATCCTCATTTCTCAATCCTCAATCCTCAACCCTTAGCCCTCATCCTCCATCCTCAGTACTCAATCCTCTATCCTCAATCTTCAATCCCCAATACTCAATCTTCAATCCTCATTCCTCAATCCTCAATCCTCAATCCTCAATCTTCAATCCTCAATACTCAATCTGCAATCCTCAATCCTCAAACCTCAATCCTCAATCCTCATTCCTCAATCCTCAATACCCAATCCTCAATCCTCAATCCTCAATCCTCAATCCTCAATCCTCAATATTCAATCATCAATACTCAATCTTCAATCATCAATCTTCAATCCTCAATACTCAATCTTCAATCCTCAATCCTCAAGCCTCAATCCTCAATCCTCAATCCTCAGGCATCAATACTCAATCTACAATATTCAATCCTCAATCCTTAATCCGCAATCCACAATCCTCAACCTTCAATACTAAATACTCAATCTTCAATCCTCAATCCTCAATCCTCAATCCTCAATCCTCAATCCTCAATCCTCAATATTCAATCCTCAATACTCAATCTTCAATCATCAATCCTCAATCCTCAATTCTCAGTCGTCAATCCTCAGTCATCAATCCTCAATCTTCAATACTCAATCGTCAATCCTTAGTCCTCAATCCTCAATCCTCAATCCTCGTTCCTCAAACCTCAATCCTCAACCCTCAGCCTTCATCCTCAATCCTCAAACTTCAATCCTCAATTCTCAATATTCAATCATCAATACTCAATCTTCAATCCTCAATCCTCAATCCTCAATCCTCAATCCTCAATCCTCAATCCTCAATCCTCAATCCTCAATCCTCAATCCTCAACCTTCAATACTCAATAATCAATCTCCAATCCTAGATCCTCAATCCTCGATCCTCAATCCTCATTCTTCAATCCTCAATACCCAATGCTCAGTCTTCAATCCTCAAACATCAATCCTCAATTCTCAATCCTCAATCCTCAATCCGCAATCCTCAGACATCAATACTCAATCTACAATATTCAATCCTCAATCCTTAATCCTCAATCCACAATCCTCAACATTCAATACTCAATACTCAATCTTCAACCCTCAATCCTCAATCCTCAATCCTCAATCCTCAATCCTCAATATTCAATCGTCAATACTCAATCTTCAATCATCATCCTCAATCCTCAATTCTCAGTCGTCAATCCTCAATCCTCAATCCTCATTCTTCAATCCTCAATACCCAATCCTCAATCTTCAATCCTCAAACATCAATCCTCAATTCTCAATCCTCAATCCTCAGTCCTCAGTCGTCGAACCTCAATCCCCGACCCTTAGCACTCATCCTCAATCCTCAGTCCTCAATCCTCAATCCTCAAACCTAAATCCTCTACCGTCAGTCCTCGTCCTCAATCCTCAAACCTCAATCCTCAATCCTCAATATTCAATCATCAATACTCAATCTTCAACCCTCAATCCTCAATCCTCAATCCTCAATCCTCAATCCTCAATCCTCAATATTCAATCATCAATACCCAATCTTCAACCCTCAATCTTCAATCCTCAGTACTCAATCTTCAATCCTCAATCCTCAATACTCAATCCTCAATCCTCAATCCTCAATCCTCAGGCATCAATACTCAATCTACAATATTCAATCCTCAGTCCTTAATCCTCAATCCACAATCCTCAAACTTCAATACTCAATACTCAATCTTCAATCCTCAATCCTCAATCCTCAATCCTCAATCCTCAATCCTCAATCCTCAATATTCAATCCTCTATACTCAATGTTCAATCATCAATCCTCAATCCTCAATTCTCAGTCGTCAATCCTCAGTCATCAATCCTCAATCGTCAATACTCAATCGTCAATCCTTAGTCCTCAATCCTCAATCCTCAATCCTCGTTCCTCAAACCTCAATCCTCAACCCTCAGTCTCCATCCTCAATCCTCAAACCTCAATCCTCAATCCTCAATATTCAATCATCAATACTCAATCTTCAATCCTCAATCCTCAAACCTCAATCCTCAATCCTCATTCTTCAATCCTAAATACCCAATCCTCAATCTTCAATCCTCAATCCTCAATCCTCAATTCTCAATCCTCAATCCTTAATCCCCAGACCTCAAACATCAATATTCAACCCTGAGTCCTCGTCCACAATCCACAACCCTCAATCCTCAGTCCTCAATATTCAATCATCAATATTCAATCTTCAGTCCTCAATCATCAATCCTCAATCCTCAATCCTCAATCTTCAATCTTCAACCCTGAATCCTCAATCCTCAATACTCAATCCTCAATCTTCAATCCACAATACTCAATCTTCAATCCTCAATCATCAATCCTCAATCCTCAATCCTCAATCCTCAATCCTCATTCTTCAATCCTCAATACCTAATCCACAGTCTTCAATCCTCAATCCTCAATCCTCAATCCTAATTCCTCAATCTTCATTCTTCAATCCTCAATACCCAATCCTCAATTTCAATCCTCAATCCTCAATCCTCATTTCTCAATCCTCAATCCTCAACCCTTAGCCCTCATCCTCCATCCTCAGTACTCAATCCTCTATCCTCAATCTTCAATCCCCAATACTCAATCTTCAATCCTCATTCCTCAATCCTCAATCCTCAATCCTCAATCTTCAATCCTCAATACTCAATCTGCAATCCTCAATCCTCAAACCTCAATCCTCAATCCTCATTCCTCAATCCTCAATACCCAATCCTCAATCCTCAATCCTCAATCCTCAATCCTCAATCCTCAATATTCAATCATCAATACTCAATCTTCAATCATCAATCTTCAATCCTCAATACTCAATCTTCAATCCTCAATCCTCAAGCCTCAATCCTCAATCCTCAATCCTCAGGCATCAATACTCAATCTACAATATTCAATCCTCAATCCTTAATCCGCAATCCACAATCCTCAACCTTCAATACTAAATACTCAATCTTCAATCCTCAATCCTCAATCCTCAATCCTCAATCCTCAATCCTCAATCCTCAATATTCAATCCTCAATACTCAATCTTCAATCATCAATCCTCAATCCTCAATTCTCAGTCGTCAATCCTCAGTCATCAATCCTCAATCTTCAATACTCAATCGTCAATCCTTAGTCCTCAATCCTCAATCCTCAATCCTCGTTCCTCAAACCTCAATCCTCAACCCTCAGCCTTCATCCTCAATCCTCAAACTTCAATCCTCAATCCTCAATATTCAATCATCAATACTCAATCTTCAATCCTCAATCCTCAATCCTCAATCCTCAATCCTCAATCCTCAATCCTCAATCCTCAATCCTCAATCCTCAATCCTCAATCCTCAACCTTCAATACTCAATAATCAATCTCCAATCCTAGATCCTCAATCCTCGATCCTCAATCCTCATTCTTCAATCCTCAATACCCAATCCTCAGTCTTCAATCCTCAAACATCAATCCTCAATTCTCAATTCTCAATCCTCAATCCGCAATCCTCAGGCATCAATACTCAATCTACAATATTCAATCCTCAATCCTTAATCCTCAATCCACAATCCTCAACATTCAATACTCAATACTCAATCTTCAACCCTCAATCCTCAATCCTCAATCCTCAATCCTCAATCCTCAATATTCAATCCTCAATACTCAATCTTCAATCACCATCCTCAATCCTCAATTCTCAGTCGTCAATCCTCAATCCTCAATCCTCATTCTTCAATCCTCAATACCCAATCCTCAATCTTCAATCCTCAAACATCAATCCTCAATTCTCAATCCTCAATCCTCAGTCCTCAGTCGTCGAACCTCAATCCCCGACCCTTAGCACTCATCCTCAATCCTCAGTCCTCAATCCTCAATCCTCAAACCTAAATCCTCTACCGTCAGTCCTCGTCCTCAATCCTCAAACCCCAATCCTCAATCCTCAATATTCAATCATCAATACTCAATCTTCAACCCTCAATCCTCAATCCTCAATCCTCAATCCTCAATCCTCAATCCTCAATACTCAATCATCAATACTCAATCTTCAACCCTCAATCTTCAATCCTCAGTACTCAATCTTCAATCCTCAATCCTCAATCCTCAATCCTCAATCCTCAATCCTCAATCCTCAGGCATCAATACTCAATCTACAATATTCAATCCTCAGTCCTTAATCCTCAATCCACAATCCTCAAACTTCAATACTCAATACTCAATCTTCAATCCTCAATCCTCAATCCTCAATCCTCAATCCTCAATCCTCAATCCTCAATATTCAATCCTCTATACTCAATGTTCAATCATCAATCCTCAATCCACAATACTCAATCTTCAATCCTCAATCATCAATCCTCAATCCTCAATCCTCAATCCTCAATCCTCATTCTTCAATCCTCAATACCTAATCCACAGTCTTCAATCCTCAATCCTCAATCCTCAATCCTAATTCCTCAATCTTCATTCTTCAATCCTCAATACCCAATCCTCAATTTCAATCCTCAATCCTCAATCCTCATTTCTCAATCCTCAATCCTCAACCCTTAGCCCTCATCCTCCATCCTCAGTACTCAATCCTCTATCCTCAATCTTCAATCCCCAATACTCAATCTTCAATCCTCATTCCTCAATCCTCAATCCTCAATCCTCAATCTTCAATCCTCAATACTCAATCTGCAATCCTCAATCCTCAAACCTCAATCCTCAATCCTCATTCCTCAATCCTCAATACCCAATCCTCAATCCTCAATCCTCAATCCTCAATCCTCAATCCTCAATATTCAATCATCAATACTCAATCTTCAATCATCAATCTTCAATCCTCAATACTCAATCTTCAATCCTCAATCCTCAAGCCTCAATCCTCAATCCTCAATCCTCAGGCATCAATACTCAATCTACAATATTCAATCCTCAATCCTTAATCCGCAATCCACAATCCTCAACCTTCAATACTAAATACTCAATCTTCAATCCTCAATCCTCAATCCTCAATCCTCAATCCTCAATCCTCAATCCTCAATATTCAATCCTCAATACTCAATCTTCAATCATCAATCCTCAATCCTCAATTCTCAGTCGTCAATCCTCAGTCATCAATCCTCAATCTTCAATACTCAATCGTCAATCCTTAGTCCTCAATCCTCAATCCTCAATCCTCGTTCCTCAAACCTCAATCCTCAACCCTCAGCCTTCATCCTCAATCCTCAAACTTCAATCCTCAATCCTCAATATTCAATCATCAATACTCAATCTTCAATCCTCAATCCTCAATCCTCAATCCTCAATCCTCAATCCTCAATCCTCAATCCTCAATCCTCAATCCTCAATCCTCAATCCTCAACCTTCAATACTCAATAATCAATCTCCAATCCTAGATCCTCAATCCTCGATCCTCAATCCTCATTCTTCAATCCTCAATACCCAATCCTCAGTCTTCAATCCTCAAACATCAATCCTCAATTCTCAATTCTCAATCCTCAATCCGCAATCCTCAGGCATCAATACTCAATCTACAATATTCAATCCTCAATCCTTAATCCTCAATCCACAATCCTCAACATTCAATACTCAATACTCAATCTTCAACCCTCAATCCTCAATCCTCAATCCTCAATCCTCAATCCTCAATATTCAATCCTCAATACTCAATCTTCAATCATCATCCTCAATCCTCAATTCTCAGTCGTCAATCCTCAATCCTCAATCCTCATTCTTCAATCCTCAATACCCAATCCTCAATCTTCAATCCTCAAACATCAATCCTCAATTCTCAATCCTCAATCCTCAGTCCTCAGTCGTCGAACCTCAATCCCCGACCCTTAGCACTCATCCTCAATCCTCAGTCCTCAATCCTCAATCCTCAAACCTAAATCCTCTACCGTCAGTCCTCGTCCTCAATCCTCAAACCCCAATCCTCAATCCTCAATATTCAATCATCAATACTCAATCTTCAACCCTCAATCCTCAATCCTCAATCCTCAATCCTCAATCCTCAATCCTCAATACTCAATCATCAATACTCAATCTTCAACCCTCAATCTTCAATCCTCAGTACTCAATCTTCAATCCTCAATCCTCAATCCTCAATCCTCAATCCTCAATCCTCAATCCTCAGGCATCAATACTCAATCTACAATATTCAATCCTCAGTCCTTAATCCTCAATCCACAATCCTCAAACTTCAATACTCAATACTCAATCTTCAATCCTCAATCCTCAATCCTCAATCCTCAATCCTCAATCCTCAATCCTCAATATTCAATCCTCTATACTCAATGTTCAATCATCAATCCTCAATCCTCAATTCTCAGTCGTCAATCCTCAGTCATCAATCCTCAATCGTCAATACTCAATCGTCAATCCTTAGTCCTCAATCCTCAATCCTCAATCCTCGTTCCTCAAACCTCAATCCTCAACCCTCAGTCTCCATCCTCAATCCTCAAACCTCAATCCTCAATCCTCAATATTCAATCATCAATACTCAATCTTCAATCCTCAATCCTCAAACCTCAATCCTCAATCCTCATTCTTCAATCCTAAATACCCAATCCTCAATCTTCAATCCTCAATCCTCAATCCTCAATTCTCAATCCTCAATCCTTAATCCCCAGACCTCAAACATCAATATTCAACCCTGAGTCCTCGTCCACAATCCACAACCCTCAATCCTCAGTCCTCAATATTCAATCATCAATATTCAATCTTCAATCCTCAATACTCAATCCTCAATCCTCAATCCTCAATCTTCAATCTTCAACCCTGAATCCTCAATCCTCAATACTCAATCCTCAATCTTCAATCCACAATACTCAATCTTCAATCCTCAATCATCAATCCTCAATCCTCAATCCTCAATCTTCAATCCTCAACACTCAATCTTCAATCCTCAATCCTCAATCCTCAATCCTCAATCCTCATTCTTCAATCCTCAATACCCAATCCTCAATTTCAATCCTCAGTCCTCAATCCTCATTTCTCAATCCTCAATCCTCAACCCTTAGCCCTCATCCTCCATCCTCAGTACTCAATCCTCTATCCTCAATCTTCAATCCCCAATACTCAATCTTCAATCCTCATTCCTCATTCCTGAATCCTCAATCCTCAATCCTCAATCTTCAATCCTCAATACTCAAACTGCAATCCTCAATCCTCAAACCTCAATCCTCAATCCTCATTCCTCAATCCTCAATACCCAATCCTCAATCCTCAATCCTCAATCCTCAATCCACAATATTCAATCATCAATACTCAATCTTCAATGATCAATCTTCAATCCTCAATACTCAATATTCAATCCTCAATCCTCAATCCTCAATCCTCAATCCTCAATCCTCAGGCATCAATACTCAATCTACAATATTCAATCCTCAATCCTTAATCCGCAATCCACAATCCTCAACCTTCAATACTAAATACTCAATCTTCAATCCTCAATCCTCAATCCTCAATCCTCAATCCTCAATCCTCAATCCTCAATATTCAATCCTCAATACTCAATCTTCAATCATCAATCCTCAATCCTCAATTCTCTGTCGTCAATCCTCAGTCATCAATCCTCAATCTTCAATACTCAATCGTCAATCCATAGTCCTCAATCCTCAATCCTCAATCCTCGTTCTTCAAGCCTCAATCCTCAACCCTCAGTCTTCATCCTCAATCCTCAAACTTCAATCCTCAATCCTCAATATTCAATCATCAATACTCAATCTTCAATCCTCAATCCTCAAACCTCAATCCTCAGTCCTCATTCTTCAATCCTAAATACCCAATCCTCAATCTTCAATCCTCAATGCTCAATACTCAATTCTCAATCCTCAATCCTTAATCCTCAGACCTCAAACATCAATATTCAACCCTCAGACCTCGTCCACAATCCACAACCCTCAATCCTCAGTTCTCAATATTCAATCATCAATATTCAATGTTCAATCCTCAATCCTCAATCCTCAATCATCAATCCTCAATCCTCAGACTTCAACCCTGAATCCTCAATCCTCAATACTCAACCCTCAGTCTCCATCCTCAATCCTCAAACCTCAATCCTCAATCCTCAATATTCAATCATCAATACTCAATCTTCAATCCTCAATCCTCAAACCTCAACCCTCAATCCTCATTCTTCAATCCTAAATACCCAATCCTCAATCTTCAACCCTCAATCCTCAATCCTCAATTCTCAATCCTCAATCCTTAATCCCCAGACCTCAAACATCAATATTCAACCCTGAGTCCTCGTCCACAATCCACAACACTCAATCCTCAGTCCTCAATATTCATTCATCAATATTCAATCTCCAATCCTCAATCCTCAATCCTCAATCCTCAATCCTCAATCTTCAATCTTCAACCCTGAATCCTCAATCCTCAATACTCAATCCTCAATCTTCAATCCTCAATACTCAATCTTCAATCCTCAATCATCAATCCTCAATCCTCAATCCTCAATCTTCAATCTTCAACACTCAATCTTCAATCCTCAATCCTCAATCCTCAATCCTCAATCCTCATTCTTCAACCCTCAATACCCAATCCACAGTCTTCAATCCTCAATCCTCAATCCTCAATCCTAATTCCTCAATCCTCATTCTTCAATCCTCAATACCCAATCCTCAATTTCAATCCTCAATCCTCAATCCTCATTTCTCAATCCTCAATCCTCAACCCTTAGCCCTCATCCTCCATCCTCAGTACTCAATCCTCTATCCTCAATCTTCAATCCCCAATACTCAATCTTCAATCCTCATTCCTCAATCCTCAATCCTCAATCCTCAATCTTCAATCCTCAATACTCAATCTGCAATCCTCAATCCTCAAACCTCAATCCTCAATCCTCATTCCTCAATCCTCAATACCCAATCCTCAATCCTCAATCCTCAATCCTCAATCCTCAATCCTCAATATTCAATCATCAATACTCAATCTTCAATCATCAATCTTCAATCCTCAATACTCAATCTTCAATCCTCAATCCTCAAGCCTCAATCCTCAATCCTCAATCCTCAGGCATCAATACTCAATCTACAATATTCAATCCTCAATCCTTAATCCGCAATCCACAATCCTCAACCTTCAATACTAAATACTCAATCTTCAATCCTCAATCCTCAATCCTCAATCCTCAATCCTCAATCCTCAATCCTCAATATTCAATCCTCAATACTCAATCTTCAATCATCAATCCTCAATCCTCAATTCTCAGTCGTCAATCCTCAGTCATCAATCCTCAATCTTCAATACTCAATCGTCAATCCTTAGTCCTCAATCCTCAATCCTCAATCCTCGTTCCTCAAACCTCAATCCTCAACCCTCAGTCTTCATCCTCAATCCTCAAACTTCAATCCTCAATCCTCAATATTCAATCATCAATACTCAATCTTCAATCCTCAATCCTCAATCCTCAATCCTCAATCCTCAATCCTCAATCCTCAATCCTCAATCCTCAATCCTCAATCCTCAATCCTCAATCCTCAATCCTCAACCTTCAATACTCAATAATCAATCTCCAATCCTAGATCCTCAATCCTCGATCCTCAATCCTCATTCCTCAATCCTCAATACCCAATCCTCAGTCTTCAATCCTCAAACATCAATCCTCAATTCTCAATCCTCAATCCTCAATCCTCAATCCTCAATCCTCAATCCTCAGGCATCAATACTCAATCTACAATATTCAATCCTCAATCCTTAATCCTCAATCCACAATCCTCAACATTCAATACACAATACTCAATCTTCAACCCTCAATCCTCAATCCTCAATCCTCAATCCTCAATCCTCAATATTCAATCCTCAATACTCAATCTTCAATCATCATCCTCAATCCTCAATTCTCAGTCGTCAATCCTCAATCCTCAATCCTCATTCTTCAATCCTCAATACCCAATCCTCAATCTTCAATCCTCAAACATCAATCCTCAATTCTCAATCCTCAATCCTCAGTACTCTGTCGTCGAACCTCAATCACCGACCCTTAGCACTCATCCTCAATCCTCAGTCCTCAATCCTCAATCCTCAAACCTAAATCCTCTACCGTCAGTCCTCGTCCTCAATCCTCAAACCTCAATCCTCAATCCTCAATATTCAATCATCAATACTCAATCTTCAACCCTCAATCCTCAATCCTCAATCCTCAATCCTCAATCCTCAATCCTCAATCCTCAATCCTCAATATTCAATCATCAATACTCAATCTTCAACACTCAATCTTCAATCCTCAGTACTCAATCTTCAATCCTCAATCCTGAATCCTCAATCCTCAATCCTCAATCCTCAATCCTCAGGCATCAATGCTCAATCTACAATATTCAATCCTCAGTCCTTAATCCTCAATCCACAATCCTCAAACTTCAATACTCAATACTCAATCTTCAATCCTCAATCCTCAATCCCCAATCCTCAATCCTCAATCCTCAATCCTCAATATTCAAACCTCTATACTCAATGTTCAATCATCAATCCTCAATCCTCAATTCTCAGTCGTCAATCCTCAGTCATCAATCCTCAATCGTCAATACTCAATCGTCAATCCTTAGTCCTCAATCCTCAATCCTCAATCCTCGTTCCTCAAACCTCAATCCTCAACCATCAGTCTCCATCCTCAATCCTCAAACCTCAATCCTCAATCCTCAATATTCAATCATCAATACTCAATCTTCAATCCTCAATCCTCAAACCTCAATCCTCAATCCTCATTCTTCAATTCCAAATACCCAATCCTCAATCTTCAATCCTCAATCCTCACTCGTCAAGTCTCAATCCTCAATCCTTAATCCCCAGACCTCAAACACCAATATTCAGCCCTGAGTCCTCGTCCACAGTCCACAACCCTCAATCCTCAGTCCTCATTATTCAATCATCAATATTCAATCTTCAATCCTCAATCCTCAATCCTCAATCCTCAATCCTCAATCTTCAATCTTCAACCCTGAATCCTCAATCCTCAATACTCAATCCTCAATCTTCAATCCTCAATACTCAATCTTCAATCCTCAATCATCAATCCTCAATCCTCAATCCTCAATCTTCAATCCTCAACACTCAATCTTCAATCCTCAATCCTCAATCCTCAATCATCAATCCTCATTCTTCAACCCTCAATACCCAATCCACAGTCTTCAATCCTCAATCCTCAATCTTCAATCCTAATTCCTCAATCCTCATTCTTCAATCCTCAATACCCAATCCTCAATTTCAATCCTCAATCCTCAATCCTCATTTCTGAATCCTCAATCCTCAACCCTTAGCCCTCATCCTCCATCCTCAGTACTCAATCCTCTATCCTCAATCTTCAATCCCCAATACTCAATCTTCAATCCTCATTCCTCAATCCTCAATCCTCAATCCTCAATCTTCAATCCTCAATACTCAATCTGCAATCGTCAATCCTCAAACCTCAATCCTCAATCCTCATTCCTCAATCCTCAATACCCAATCCTCAATCCTCAATCCTCAATCCTCAATCCTCAATATTCAATCATCAATACTCAATCTTCAATCATCAATCTTCAATCCTCAATACTCAATCTTCAATCTTCAATCCTCAATCCTCAATCCTCAATCCTCAATCCTCAGGCATCAATACTCAATCTACAATATTCAATCCTCAATCCTTAATCCGCAATCCACAATCCTCCACCTTCAATACTAAATACTCAATCTTCAATCCTCAATCCTCAATACTCAATCCTCAATCCTCAATCCTCAATCCTCAATACTCAATCTTCAATCATCAATCCTCAAACCTCAATTCTCAGTCGTCAATCCTCAGTCATCAATCCTCAATCTTCAATACTCAATCGTCAATCCTTAGTCCTCAATCCTCAATCCTCAATCCTCGTTCCTCAAACCTCAATCCTCAACCCTCAGTCTTCATCCTCAATCCTCAAACTTCAATCCTCAATCCTCAATATTCAATCATCAATACTCAATCTTCAATCCTCAATCCTCAAACCTCAATCCTCAGTCCTCATTCTTCAATCCTAAATACCCAATCCTCAATCTTCAATCCTCAATGCTCAATCCTGAATCCTCATTCCTCAATCTTCAACCCTGAATCCTCAATCCTCAATACTCAATCCTCAATCTTCAATCCTCAATACTCAATCTTCAATCCTCAATCCTCAATCCTCAATCCTCAATCCTCAATCTTCAATCCTCAACACTCAATCTTCAATCCTCAATCCTCAATCCTCAATCCTCAATCCCCATTCTTCAATCCTCAATACCCAATCCTCAATCTTCAATCCTCAATCCTCAATCCTCAATCCCAACTCCTCAATCCTCATTCTTCAATCCTCAATACCCAATCCTCAATTTCAATCCTCAATCCTCAATCCTCATTTCTCAATCCTCAATCCTCAACCCTCAGCCCTCATCCTCCATCCTCAGTACTCAATCCTATATCCTCAATCTTCAATCCTCAATACCCAATCTTCAATCCTCATTCCTCAATCCTCAATCCTCAATCCTCAATCTTCAATACTCAATACTCAATCTGCAATCCTCAATCCTCAAACCTCAATCCTCAATCCTCATTCCTCAATCCTCAATACCCAATCCTCAATCCTCAATCCTCAATCCTCAATCCTCAATCCTCAATCTTCATCCTCAATCCTCAAACTTCAATCCTCAATCCTCAATATTCAATCATCAATACTCAATCTTCAATCCTCAATCCTCAAACCTCAATCCTCAGTCCTCATTCTTCAATCCTAAATACCCAATCCTCAATCTTCAATCCTCAATGCTCAATACTCAATTCTCAATCCTCAATCCTTAATCCTCAGACCTCAAACATCAATATTCAACCCTCAGACCTCGTCCACAATCCACAACCCTCAATCCTCAGTTCTCAATATTCAATCATCAATATTCAATGTTCAATCCTCAATCCTCAATCCTCAATCATCAATCCTCAATCCTCAGACTTCAACCCTGAATCCTCAATCCTCAATACTCAACCCTCAGTCTCCATCCTCAATCCTCAAACCTCAATCCTCAATCCTCAATATTCAATCATCAATACTCAATCTTCAATCCTCAATCCTCAAACCTCAACCCTCAATCCTCATTCTTCAATCCTAAATACCCAATCCTCAATCTTCAACCCTCAATCCTCAATCCTCAATTCTCAATCCTCAATCCTTAATCCCCAGACCTCAAACATCAATATTCAACCCTGAGTCCTCGTCCACAATCCACAACACTCAATCCTCAGTCCTCAATATTCATTCATCAATATTCAATCTTCAATCCTCAATCCTCAATCCTCAATCCTCAATCCTCAATCTTCAATCTTCAACCCTGAATCCTCAATCCTCAATACTCAATCCTCAATCTTCAATCCTCAATACTCAATCTTCAATCCTCAATCATCAATCCTCAATCCTCAATCCTCAATCTTCAATCTTCAACACTCAATCTTCAATCCTCAATCCTCAATCCTCAATCCTCAATACTCATTCTTCAACCCTCAATACCCAATCCACAGTCTTCAATCCTCAATCCTCAATCCTCAATCCTAATTCCTCAATCCTCATTCTTCAATCCTCAATACCCAATCCTCAATTTCAATCCTCAATCCTCAATCCTCATTTCTCAATCCTCAATCCTCAATCCTCAATCCTCAATCCTCAATATTCAATCATCAATACTCAATCTTCAACCCTCAATCTTCAATCCTCAGTACTCAATCTTCAATCCTCAATCCTGAATCCTCAATCCTCAATCCTCAATCCTCAATCCTCAGGCATCAATGCTCAATCTACAATATTCAATCCTCAGTCCTTAATCCTCAATCCACAATCCTCAAACTTCAATACTCAATACTCAATCTTCAATCCTCAATCCTCAATTCCCAATCCTCAATCCTCAATCCCCAATCCTCAATATTCAAACCTCTATACTCAATGTTCAATCATCAATCCTCAATATTCAATCATCAATACTCAATCTTCAATCCTCAATCCTCAAACCTCAATCCTCAGTCCTCATTCTTCAATCCTAAATACCCAATCCTCAATCTTCAATCCTCAATGCTCAATCCTGAATCCTCATTCCTCAATCTTCAACCCTGAATCCTCAATCCTCAATACTCAATCCTCAATCTTCAATCCTCAATACTCAATCTTCAATCCTCAATCCTCAATCCTCAATCCTCAATCCTCAATCTTCAATCCTCAACACTCAATCTTCAATCCTCAATCCTCAATCCTCAATCCTCAATCCCCATTCTTCAATCCTCAATACCCAATCCTCAATCTTCAATCCTCAATCCTCAATCCTCAATCCCAACTCCTCAATCCTCATTCTTCAATCCTCAATACCCAATCCTCAATTTCAATCCTCAATCCTCAATCCTCATTTCTCAATCCTCAATCCTCAACCCTCAGCCCTCATCCTCCATCCTCAGTACTCAATCCTATATCCTCAATCTTCAATCCTCAATACCCAATCTTCAATCCTCATTCCTCAATCCTCAATCCTCAATCCTCAATCTTCAATACTCAATACTCAATCTGCAATCCTCAATCCTCAAACCTCAATCCTCAATCCTCATTCCTCAATCCTCAATACCCAATCCTCAATCCTCAATCCTCAATCCTCAATCCTCAATCCTCAATCTTCAACCCTGAATCCTCAATCCTCAATCCACAATCCTCAACCTTCTATACTCAATAATCAATCTCCAATCCTAGATCGTCAATCCTCAATACTCAATCCTCAATCTTCAACCCTGAATCCTCAATCCTCAATACTCAATCCTCAATCTTCAATCCTCAATACTCAATCCTAAATCCTCAGTCCTCAATCTTCAACCCTCAACACTCAATCTTCAATCCACAATCCTCAATCCTCAATCCTCAATCCTCAATCTTCAATCTTCAATACTCAATCTTCAATCCTCAATCCTCTAGCCTCAATCCTCAATCCTCAATCCTCAGGCATCAATACTCAATCTACAATATTCAATCCTCAATCCTTAATCCGCAATCCACAATCCTCAACCTTCAATACTAAATACTCAATCTTCAATCCTCAATCCTCAATCCTCAATCCTCAATCCTCAATCCTCAATCCTCAATATTCAATCCTCAATACTCAATCTTCAATCATCAATCCTCAATCCTCAATTCTCAGTCGTCAATCCTCAGTCATCAATCCTCAATCTTCAATACTCAATCGTCAATCCTTAGTCCTCAATCCTCAATCCTCAATCCTCGTTCCTCAAACCTCAATCCTCAACCCTCAGCCTTCATCCTCAATCCTCAAACTTCAATCCTCAATCCTCAATATTCAATCATCAATACTCAATCTTCAATCCTCAATCCTCAATCCTCAATCCTCAATCCTCAATCCTCAATCCTCAATCCTCAATCCTCAATCCTCAATCCTCAATCCTCAACCTTCAATACTCAATAATCAATCTCCAATCCTAGATCCTCAATCCTCGATCCTCAATCCTCATTCTTCAATCCTCAATCCTCAGGCATCAATACTCAATCTACAATATTCAATCCTCAATCCTTAATCCGCAATCCACAATCCTCAAGCTTCAATACTAAATACTCAATCTTCAATCCTCAATCCTCAATCCCCAATCCTCAATCCTCAATCCTCAATATTCAATCTTCAATACTCAATCTTCAATCATCAATCCTCAATCCTCAATTCTCAGTCGTCAATCCTCAGTCATCAATCCTCAATCTTCAATACTCAATCGTCAATCCTTAGTCCTCAATCCTCAATCCTCAATCCTCGTTCCTCAAACCTCAATCCTCAACCCTCAGTCTTCATCCTCAATCCTCAAACTTCAATCCTCAATCCTCAATATTCAATTATCAATACTCAATCTTCAATCCTCAATCCTCAACCCTCAATCCTCAATCCTCAATCCTCAATCCTCAATCCTCAATCCTCAATCCTCAATCCTCAATCCTCAATCCTCAATCCTCAATCCTCGACCTTCAATACTCAATAATCAATCTCCAATCCTAGATCCTCAATCCTCGATCCTCAATCCTCATTCTTCAATCCTCAATCCTCAATCCTCAATATTCAATCCTCAATACTCAATCTTCAATCATCATCCTCAATCCTCAATTCTCAGTCGTCAATCCTCAATCCTCAATCCTCATTCTTCAATCCTCAATACCCAATCCTCAATCTTCAATCCTCAAACATCAATCCTCAATTCTCAATCCTCAATCCTCAGTCCTGAGTCGTCGAACCTCAATCCCCGACCCTTAGCACTCATTCTCAATCCTCAGTCCTCAATCCTCAATCCTCAATCCTCAATCCTCATTCTTCAACCCTCAATACCCAATCCACAGTCTTCAATCCTCAATCCTCAATCCTCAATCCTAATTCCTCAATCCTCATTCTTCAATCCTCAATACCCAATCCTCAATTTCAATCCTCAATCCTCAATCCTCATTTCTCAATCCTCAATCCTCAACCCTTAGCCCTCATCCTCCATCCTCAGTACTCAATCCTCTATCCTCAATCCTCAATCCTCAATCCTCAATCCTCAATATTCAATCATCAACACTCAATCTTCAATCATCAATCTTCAATCCTCAATACTCAATCTTCAATCTTCAATCCTCAATCCTCAATCCTCAATCCTCAACCCTCAGGCATCAATACTCAGTCTACAATATTCAATCCTCAATCCTTAATCCGCAATCCACAATCCTCAACCATCAATACTAAATACTCAATCTTCAATCCTCAATCCTCAATCCTCAATCCTCAATCCTCAATCCTCAATCCTCAATATTCAATCCTCAATACTCAATCTTCAATCATCAATCCTCAATCCTCAATTCTCAGTCGTCAATCCTCAGTCATCAATCCTCAATCTTCAATACTCAATCGTCAATCCTTAGTCCTCAATCCTCAATCCTCAATCCTCGTTCCTCAAACCTCAATCCTCAACCCTCAGTCTTCATCCTCAATCCTCAAACTTCAATCCTCAATCCTCAATATTCAATCATCAATACTCAATCTTCAATCCTCAATCCTCAAACCTCAATCCTCAGTCCTCATTCTTCAATCCTAAATACCCAATCCTCAATCTTCAATCCTCAATGCTCAATACTCAATTCTCAATCCTCAATCCTTAATCCTCAGACCTCAAACATCAATATTCAACCCTCAGACCTCGTCCACAATCCACAACCCTCAATCCTCAGTTCTCAATATTCAATCATCAATATTCAATGTTCAATCCTCAATCTTCAATCCTCAATCATCAATCCTCAATCCTCAGTCTTCAACCCTGAATCCTCAATCCTCAATACTCAACCCTCAGTCTCCATCCTCAACCCTCAAACCTCAATCCTCAATCCTCAATATTCAATCATCAATACTCAATCTTCAATCCTCAATCCTCAAACCTCAATCCTCAATCCTCATTCTTCAATCCTAAATACCCAATCCTCAATCTTCAATCCTCAATCCTCAATCCTCAATTCTCAATCCTCAATCCTTAATCCCCAGACCTCAAGCATCAATATTCAACCCTGAGTCCTCGTCCACAATCCACAACACTCAATCCTCAGTCCTCAATATTCAATCATCAATATTCAATCTTCCAATCCTCAATCCTCAATCCTCAATCCTCAATCCTCAATCTTCAATCTTCAACCCTGAATCCTCAATCCTCAATACTCAATCCTCAATCTTCAATCCTCAATACTCAATCTTCAATCCTCAATCATCAATCCTCAATCCTCAATCCTCAATCTTCAATCCTCAACACTCAATCTTCAATCCTCAATCCTCAATCCTCAATCCTCAATCCTCATTCTTCAATACTCAATACCTAATCCACAGTCTTCAATCCTCAATCCTCAATCCTCAATCCTAATTCCTCAATCTTCATTCTTCAATCCTCAATACCCAATACTCAATTTCAATCCTCAATCCTCAATCCTCATTTCTCAATCCTCAATCCTCAACCCTTAGCCCTCATCCTCCATCCTCAGTACTCAATCCTCTATCCTCAATCTTCAATCCCCAATACTCAATCTTCAATCCTCATTCCTCAATCCTCAATCCTCAATCCTCAATCTTCAATCCTCAATACTCAATCTGCAATCCTCAATCCTCAAACCTCAATCCTCAATCCTCATTCCTCAATCCTCAATACCCAATCCTCAATCCTCAATCCTCAATCCTCAATCCTCAATCCTCAATATTCAATCATCAATACTCAATCTTCAATCATCAATCTTCAATCCTCAATACTCAATCTTCAATCCTCAATCCTCAAGCCTCAATCCTCAATCCTCAATCCTCAGGCATCAATACTCAATCTACAATATTCAATCCTCAATCCTTAATCCGCAATCCACAATACTCAACCTTCAATACTAAATACTCAATCTTCAATCCTCAATCCTCAATCCTCAATCCTCAATCCTCAATCCTCAATCCTCAATATTCAATCCTCAATACTCAATCTTCAATCATCAATCCTCAATCCTCAATTCTCAGTCGTCAATCCTCAGTCATCAATCCTCAATCTTCAATACTCAATCGTCAATCCTTAGTCCTCAATCCTCAATCCTCAATCCTCGTTCCTCAAACCTCAATCCTCAACCCTCAGCCTTCATCCTCAATCCTCAAACTTCAATCCTCAATCCTCAATATTCAATCATCAATACTCAATCTTCAATCCTCAATCCTCAATCCTCAATCCTCAATCCTCAATCCTCAATCCTCAATCCTCAATCCTCAATCCTCAATCCTCAACCTTCAATACTCAATAATCAATCTCCAATCCTAGATCCTCAATCCTCGATCCTCAATCCTCATTCTTCAATCCTCAATACCCAATGCTCACTCTTCAATCCTCAAACATCAATCCTCAATTCTCAATCCTCAATCCTCAATCCGCAATCCTCAGACATCAATACTCAATCTACAATATTCAATCCTCAATCCTTAATCCTCAATCCACAATCCTCAACATTCAATACTCAATACTCAATCTTCAACCCTCAATCCTCAATCCTCAATCCTCAATCCTCAATCCTCAATATTCAATCCTCAATACTCAATCTTCAATCATCATCCTCAATCCTCAATTCTCAGTCGTCAATCCTCAATCCTCAATCCTCATTCTTCAATCCTCAATACCCAATCCTCAATCTTCAATCCTCAAACATCAATCCTCAATTCTCAATCCTCAATCCTCAGTCCTCAGTCGTCGAACCTCAATCCCCGACCCTTAGCACTCATCCTCAATCCTCAGTCCTCAATCCTCAATCCTCAAACCTAAATCCTCTACCGTCAGTCCTCGTCCTCAATCCTCAAACCTCAATCCTCAATCCTCAATATTCAATCATCAATACTCAATCTTCAACCCTCAATCCTCAATCCTCAATCCTCAATCCTCAATCCTCAATCCTCAATATTCAATCATCAATACTCAATCTTCAACCCTCAATCTTCAATCCTCAGTACTCAATCTTCAATCCTCAATCCTCAATACTCAATCCTCAATCCTCAATCCTCAATCCTCAGGCATCAATACTCAATCTACAATATTCAATCCTCAGTCCTTAATCCTCAATCCACAATCCTCAAACTTCAATACTCAATACTCAATCTTCAATCCTCAATCCTCAATCCTCAATCCTCAATCCTCAATCCTCAATCCTCAATATTCAATCCTCTATACTCAATGTTCAATCATCAATCCTCAATCCTCAATTCTCAGTCGTCAATCCTCAGTCATCAATCCTCAATCGTCAATACTCAATCGTCAATCCTTAGTCCTCAATCCTCAATCCTCAATCCTCGTTCCTCAAACCTCAATCCTCAACCCTCAGTCTCCATCCTCAATCCTCAAACCTCAATCCTCAATCCTCAATATTCAATCATCAATACTCAATCTTCAATCCTCAATCCTCAAACCTCAATCCTCAATCCTCATTCTTCAATCCTAAATACCCAATCCTCAATCTTCAATCCTCAATCCTCAATCCTCAATTCTCAATCCTCAATCCTTAATCCCCAGACCTCAAACATCAATATCCAACCCTGAGTCCTCGTCCACAATCCACAACCCTCAATCCTCAGTCCTCAATATTCAATCATCAATATTCAATCTTCAATCCTCAATCATCAATCCTCAATCCTCAATCCTCAATCTTCAATCTTCAACCCTGAATCCTCAATCCTCAATACTCAATCCTCAATCTTCAATCCACAATACTCAATCTTCAATCCTCAATCATCAATCCTCAATCCTCAATCCTCAATCCTCAATCCTCATTCTTCAATCCTCAATACCTAATCCACAGTCTTCAATCCTCAATCCTCAATCCTCAATCCTAATTCCTCAATCTTCATTCTTCAATCCTCAATACCCAATCCTCAATTTCAATCCTCAATCCTCAATCCTCATTTCTCAATCCTCAATCCTCAACCCTTAGCCCTCATCCTCCATCCTCAGTACTCAATCCTCTATCCTCAATCTTCAATCCCCAATACTCAATCTTCAATCCTCATTCCTCAATCCTCAATCCTCAATCCTCAATCTTCAATCCTCAATACTCAATCTGCAATCCTCAATCCTCAAACCTCAATCCTCAATCCTCATTCCTCAATCCTCAATACCCAATCCTCAATCCTCAATCCTCAATCCTCAATCCTCAATCCTCAATATTCAATCATCAATACTCAATCTTCAATCATCAATCTTCAATCCTCAATACTCAATCTTCAATCCTCAATCCTCAAGCCTCAATCCTCAATCCTCAATCCTCAGGCATCAATACTCAATCTACAATATTCAATCCTCAATCCTTAATCCGCAATCCACAATCCTCAACCTTCAATACTAAATACTCAATCTTCAATCCTCAATCCTCAATCCTCAATCCTCAATCCTCAATCCTCAATCCTCAATATTCAATCCTCAATACTCAATCTTCAATCATCAATCCTCAATCCTCAATTCTCAGTCGTCAATCCTCAGTCATCAATCCTCAATCTTCAATACTCAATCGTCAATCCTTAGTCCTCAATCCTCAATCCTCAATCCTCGTTCCTCAAACCTCAATCCTCAACCCTCAGCCTTCATCCTCAATCCTCAAACTTCAATCCTCAATCCTCAATATTCAATCATCAATACTCAATCTTCAATCCTCAATCCTCAATCCTCAATCCTCAATCCTCAATCCTCAATCCTCAATCCTCAATCCTCAATCCTCAATCCTCAATCCTCAACCTTCAATACTCAATAATCAATCTCCAATCCTAGATCCTCAATCCTCGATCCTCAATCCTCATTCTTCAATCCTCAATACCCAATCCTCAGTCTTCAATCCTCAAACATCAATCCTCAATTCTCAATCCTCAATCCTCAATCCGCAATCCTCAGGCATCAATACTCAATCTACAATATTCAATCCTCAATCCTTAATCCTCAATCCACAATCCTCAACATTCAATACTCAATACTCAATCTTCAACCCTCAATCCTCAATCCTCAATCCTCAATCCTCAATCCTCAATATTCAATCCTCAATACTCAATCTTCAATCATCATCCTCAATCCTCAATTCTCAGTCGTCAATCCTCAATCCTCAATCCTCATTCTTCAATCCTCAATACCCAATCCTCAATCTTCAATCCTCAAACATCAATCCTCAATTCTCAATCCTCAATCCTCAGTCCTCAGTCGTCGAACCTCAATCCCCGACCCTTAGCACTCATCCTCAATCCTCAGTCCTCAATCCTCAATCCTCAAACCTAAATCCTCTACCGTCAGTCCTCGTCCTCAATCCTCAAACCCCAATCCTCAATCCTCAATATTCAATCATCAATACTCAATCTTCAACCCTCAATCCTCAATCCTCAATCCTCAATCCTCAATCCTCAATCCTCAATATTCAATCATCAATACTCAATCTTCAACCCTCAATCTTCAATCCTCAGTACTCAATCTTCAATCCTCAATCCTCAATCCTCAATCCTCAATCCTCAATCCTCAATCCTCAGGCATCAATACTCAATCTACAATATTCAATCCTCAGTCGTTAATCCTCAATCCACAATCCTCAAACTTCAATACTCAATACTCAATCTTCAATCCTCAATCCTCAATCCTCAATCCTCAATCCTCAATCCTCAATCCTCAATATTCAATCCTCAATACTCAATCTTCAATCATCAATCCTCAATCCTCAATTCTCTGTCGTCAATCCTCAGTCATCAATCCTCAATCTTCAATACTCAATCGTCAATCCATAGTCCTCAATCCTCAATCCTCAATCCTCGTTCTTCAAGCCTCAATCCTCAACCCTCAGTCTTCATCCTCAATCCTCAAACTTCAATCCTCAATCCTCAATATTCAATCATCAATACTCAATCTTCAATCCTCAATCCTCAAACCTCAATCCTCAGTCCTCATTCTTCAATCCTAAATACCCAATCCTCAATCTTCAATCCTCAATGCTCAATACTCAATTCTCAATCCTCAATCCTTAATCCTCAGACCTCAAACATCAATATTCAACCCTCAGACCTCGTCCACAATCCACAACCCTCAATCCTCAGTTCTCAATATTCAATCATCAATATTCAATGTTCAATCCTCAATCCTCAATCCTCAATCATCAATCCTCAATCCTCAGACTTCAACCCTGAATCCTCAATCCTCAATACTCAATCCTCAATCTTCAATCCTCAATACTCAATCTTCAATCCTCAATCATCAATCCTCAATCCTCAATCCTCAATCTTCAATCTTCAACACTCAATCTTCAATCCTCAATCCTCAATCCTCAATCCTCAATCCTCATTCTTCAACCCTCAATACCCAATCCACAGTCTTCAATCCTCAATCCTCAATCCTCAATCCTAATTCCTCAATCCTCATTCTTCAATCCTCAATACCCAATCCTCAATTTCAATCCTCAATCCTCAATCCTCATTTCTCAATCCTCAATCCTCAACCCTTAGCCCTCATCCTCCATCCTCAGTACTCAATCCTCTATCCTCAATCTTCAATCCCCAATACTCAATCTTCAATCCTCATTCCTCAATCCTCAATCCTCAATCCTCAATCTTCAATCCTCAATACTCAATCTGCAATCCTCAATCCTCAAACCTCAATCCTCAATCCTCATTCCACAATCCTCAATACCCAATCCTCAATCCTCAATCCTCAATCCTCAATCCTCAATCCTCAATCCTCAATCCTCAATCCTCAATATTCAATCCTCAATACTCAATCTTCAATCATCAATCCTCAATCCTCAATTCTCAGTCGTCAATCCTCAGTCATCAATCCTCAATCTTCAATACTCAATCGTCAATCCTTAGTCCTCAATCCTCAATCCTCAATCCTCGTTCCTCAAACCTCAATCCTCAACCCTCAGTCTTCATCCTCAATCCTCAAACTTCAATCCTCAATCCTCAATATTCAATCATCAATACTCAATCTTCAATCCTCAATCCTCAAACCTTAATCCTCAGTCCTCATTCTTCAATCCTAAATACCCAATCCTCAATCTTCAATCCTCAATGCTCAATCCTGAATCCGCAATCCTCAATCTTCAACCCTGAATCCTCAATCCTCAATACTCAATCCTCAATCTTCAATCCTCAATACCCAATCTTCAATCCTCAATCCTCAATCCTCAATCCTCAATCCTCAATCTTCAATCCTCAACACTCAATCTTCAATCCTCAATCCTCAATCCTCAATCCTCAATCCCCATTCTTCAATCCTCAATACCCAATCCTCAATCTTCAATCCTTAATCCTCAATCCTCAATCCCAACTCCTCAATCCTCATTCTTCAATCCTCAATACCCAATCCTCAATTTCAATCCTCAATCCTCAATCCTCATTTCTCAATCCTCAATCCTCAACCCTCAGCCCTCATCCTCCATCCTCAATCCTCAATCCTCAATCCTCAATCTTCAATCCTCAACACTCAATCTTCAATACTCAATCCTCAATCCTCATTCTTCAACCCTCAATACCCAATCCACAGTCTTCAATCCTCAATCCTCAATCCTCAATCCTAATTCCTCAATCCTCATTCTTCAATCCTCAATACCCAATCCTCAATTTCAATCCTCAATCCTCAACCCTCATTTCTCAATCCTCAATCCTAAACCCTTAGCCCTCATCCTCCATCCTCAGTACTCAATCCTCTATCCTCAATCTTCAATCCCCAATACTCAATCTTCAATCCTCATTCCTCAATCCTCAATCCTCAATCCTCAATCTTCAATCCTCAATACTCAATCTGCAATCCTCAATCCTCAAACCTCAATCCTCAATCCTCATTCCTCAACCCTCAATACCCAATCCTCAATCCTCAATCCTCAATCCTCAATCCTCAATATTCAATCATCAATACTCAATCTTCAATCATCAATCTTCAATCCTCAATACACAATCTTCAATCTTCAATCCTCAATCCTCAATCCTCAATCCTCAATCCTCAGGCATCAATACTCAGTCTACAATATTCAATCCTCAATCCTTAATCCGCAATCCACAATCCTCAACCATCAATACTAAATACTCAATCTTCAATCCTCAATCCTCAATCCTCAATCCTCAATCCTCAATCCTCAATCCTCAATATTCAATCCTCAATACTCAACCTTCAATCATCAATCCTCAATCCTCAATTCTCAGTCGTCAATCCTCAGTCATCAATCCTCAATCTTCAATACTCAATCGTCAATCCTTAGTCCTCAATCCTCAATCCTTAATCCTCGTTCCTCAGACTTCAATCCTCAACCCTCAGTCTTCATCCTCAATCCTCAAACTTCAATCCTCAATCCTCAATATTCAATCATCAATACTCAATCTTCAATCCTCAATCCTCAAACCTCAATCCTCAGTCCTCATTCTTCAATCCTAAATACCCAATCCTCAATCTTCAATCCTCAATGCTCAATCCTGAATCCTCAATCCTCAATCTTCAACCCTGAATCCTCAATCCTCAATACTCAATCCTCAATCTTCAATCCTCAATACTCAATCTTCAATCCTCAATCCTCAATCCTCAATCCTCAATCCTCAATCTTCAATCCTCAACACTCAATCTTCAATCCTCAATCCTCAATCCTCAATCCTCAATCCCCATTCTTCAATCCTCAATACCCAATCCTCAATCTTCAATCCTCAATCCTCAATCCTCAATCCCAACTCCTCAATCCTCATTCTTCAATCCTCAATACCCAATCCTCAATTTCAATCCTCAATCCTCAATCCTCATTTCTCAATCCTCAATCCTCAACCCTCAGCCCTCATCCTCCATCCTCAGTACTCAATCCTCTATCCTCAATCTTCAATCCTCAATACCCAATCTACAATCCTCATTCCTCAATCCTCAATCCTCAATCCTCAATCTTCAATCCTCAATACTCAATCTGCAATCCTCATTCCTCAAACCTCAATCCTCAATCCTCATTCCTCAATCCTCAATACCCAATCCTCAATCCTCAATCCTCAATCCTCAATCCTCAATCTTCAACCCTGAAACCTCAATCCTCAATCCACAATCCTCAACCTTCTATACTCAATAATCAATCTCCAATCCTAGATCGTCAATCCTCAATACTCAATCCTCAATCTTCAACCCTGAATCCTCAATCCTCAATACTCAATCCTCAATCTTCAATCCTCAATACTCAATCCTAAATCCTCAGTCCTCAATCTTCAACCCTCAACACTCAATCTTCAATCCACAATCCTCAATCCTCAATCCACAATCCTCAATCTTCAATCCTCATCACTAATCTTCAATCTTCAATCCTCAATCCTCAATCCTCAATCCTCATTCTTCAGTCCTCAATACCCAATCCTCAATCTTCAATCCTCGATCCTCAATCCTCAATCCTAATTCCTCAATCCTCATTGTTCAATCCTCAATACCCAATCCTCAATTTCAATCCTCAATCCTCAATCCTCATTTCTCAATCCTCAATCCTCAACCCTCAGCCCTCATCCTCCATCCTCAATCCTCAATCCCCAATCCTCAATCTTCAATCCTCAATTCTCAGTCTTCAATCCTCGATCCTCAATCATCAATCCTCAATCCTCAATCCTCAGGCATCAATACTCAATCTTCAATGCTCAATCCTCAATCGTCAATCCTCAATCCTCATTCCCCAACCCTCAATCCTCATTCCTCACACCTCAACCCTCAACCCTCAGTCCTCATACTCAATTCTCAATTCTCAATCCTCAATCCTCAATCCTCAATCTTCAATCTTCAATAGTCAATCTCCAATCCTCAATCCTCAATCCTCGATCCTCAATCCTCAGGCATCAATACTCAATCTTCAATACTCAACCCTCAATCCTCAATCATCAATCCTCAATCCTCAAACCTCAATCCTCAATCCTCAATATTCAATCATCAATACTCAATCTTCAATCCTCAATCCTCAATCCTCAATCCTCAATCCTCAATCCTCAATCCTCAATCCTCAATCCTCAATCCTCAATCCTCAATCCTCAATCCTCAATCCTCAATCCTCAACCTTCAATACTCAATATTCAATCTCCAATCCTAGATCCTCAATCCTCGATCCTCAATCCTCATTCTTCAATCCTCAATACCCAATCCTCAGTCTTCAATCCTCAAACATCAATCCTCAATTCTCAATCCTCAATCCTCAATCTTCAATCCTCAACACTCAATCTTCAATCCTCAATCCTCAATCCTCAATCCTCAATCCTCATTCTTCAATCCTCAATACCCAATCCACAGTCTTCAATCCTCAATCCTCAATCCTCAATCCTAATTCCTCAATCCTCATTCTTCAATCCTCAATACCCAATCCTCAATTTCAATCCTCAATCCTCAATCCTCATTCTTCAATCCTCAATACTCAATCCTCAATCCTCAATCCTCAATCTTCAATCCTCAATACTCAATCTGCAATCCTCAATCCTCAAACCTCAATCCTCAATCCTCATTCCACAATCCTCAATACCCAATCCTCAATCCTCAATCCTCAATCCTCAATCCTCAATATTCAATCATCAATACTCAATCTTCAATCCTCAATCTTCAATCCTCAATACTCAATATTCAATCCACAATCCTCAATCCTCAATCCTCAATCCTCACTCCTCAGTCATCAATACTCAATCTACAATATTCAATCCTCAATCCTTAATCCTCAATCCACAATCCTAAACCTTCAATACTCAATACTCAATCTTCAATCCTCAATTCTCAATCCTCAATCCTCAATCCTCAATCCTCAATATTCAATCCTCACTACTCAATCTTCAATCATCATCCTCAATCCTCAATTCTCAGTCGTCAATCCTCAGTCATCAATCCTCAACATTCAATACTCAATCGTCAATCCTTAGTCCTCAATCCTCAATCCTCAATCCTCGTTCCTCAAACCTCAATCCTCAACCCTCAGTCTTCATCCTCAATCCTCAAACCTCAATCCTCAATCCTCAGTATTCAGTCATCAATACTCAATCTTCAATCCTCAATCCTCAAACCTCAATCCTCAATCCTCATTCTTCAATCCTAAATACCCAATCCTCAATCTTCAATCCTCAATCCTCAATCCTCAATACTCAATCCTCATTCTTCAATCCTCAATACCCAATCCTCAATCTTCAATCCTCAATCGTCAATTCTCAATCCTAACTCCTCAATCCTCATTCTTCAATCCTCAATACCCAATCCCCAATTTCAATCCTCAATCTTCAATCCTCATTTCTCAATCCTCAATCCTCAACCCTCAGCACTCATCCTCCATCCTCAGTACTCAATCCTCTATCCTCAATCTTCAATCCTCAATACTCAATCTTCAATCCTCATCCCTCAATCCTCAATCCTCAATCCTCAATCTTCAATCCTCAATACTCAATCTGCAATCCTCAATCCTCAAACCTCAATACTCAATCCTCATTCCTCAATCCTCAATACCCAATCCTCAATCCTCAATCCTCAATCCTCAATCCACAGGCATCAATACTCAATCTACAATATTCAATCCTCAATCCTTAATCCTCAATCCACAATCCTCAACCTTCAATACTCAATACTCAATCTTCAATCCTCAATCCTCAATCCTCAATCCTCAATCCTCAATCCTCAATATTCAATCCTCAATACTCAATCTTCAATCATCAATCCTCAATCCTCAATTCTCAGTCGTCAATCCTCAGTCACCAATCCTCAATCTTCAATACTCAATCGTCAATCCTTAGCCCTCAATCCTCAATCCTCATTCCTCGTTCCTCAAACCTCAATACTCAACCTTCAATCCTCAATACTCAATCTTCAATCCTCAATCCTCAATCCTCAATCTTCAATCCTCAATACTCAATCTGCAATCCTCAATCCTCAAACCTCAATCCTCAACCCTCATTCTTCAATCCTCAATGCCCAATCCTCAATCTTCAATCCTCAATCCTCAATCCTCAATTCTCAACCCTCAAATCCTTAATCCTCAGACCTCAAACATCAATATTCAACCCTCAGTCCTCGTCCTCAATCCACAACCCTCAATCCTCAGTCCTCATTATTCAATCATCAATATTCAATCTTCAATCCTCAATCCTCAATCCTCAATCCTCAATTCTGAATCCTCAATCTTCAATCCTCAATACTCTATCCTCAATACTCAATCCTCAATCTTCAATCCTGAATACCCACTCCTCAATCTTCAATCCTCAATCCTCAATCCTCAATATTCAATCCTCAATACTCAATCTTCAATCATCAATCCTCAATCCTCAATCCACAGTCGTCAATCCTCAGTCACCAATCCTCAATCTTCAATACTCATTCTTCAATCCTAAATACCCAATCCTCAATCTTCAATCCTCAATCCTCAATACTCAATTCTCAATCCTCAATCCTTAATCCTCGGACCTCAAACATCAATATTCAACCCTCAGTCCTCGTCTTCAATCCACAACCCTCAATCCTCAGCCCTAATATTCAATCATCGATATTCAATCTTCAATCCTCAATCCTCAATCCTCAATCCTCAATCCTCAATCTTCAACCCTGGATACTCAATCCTCAATACTCGATCCTCAATCTTCAATCCTCAATACTCAATCTTCAATCCTCTATCCTCAAACCTCAATCCTCAATATTCAATCATCAATACTCAATCTTCAATCCTCAATCCTCAATCCTCAATTCTCAATCCTCAATCCTCAATCCTCAATCCTCAGGCATCAATACTCAATCTTCAATGCTCAATCCTCAATCCTCAATCATCAATCCTCATTTCTCAATCCTCAATACCCAATCATCAATCCTCAATCCTCAATCCTCAATCCTCAATATTCAATCATCAATACTCAATCTTCAATCCCCAATCATCAATCCTCAATCCTCAATTCTGAATCCTTAATCTTCAATCCTCAATCCTCAATCCTCAATACTCAATCCTCAATCTTCAATCCTGAATACCCACTCCTCAATCTTCAATCCTCAATCCTCAATCCTCAATCCTAATCCCTCAATCCTCATTCTTCAATCATCAATACCCAATCCGCAATTTCAATCCTCAATCCTCAATCCTCAATTCTCAATCCTCAATCCCCAGTCCTCAGTCCTCAAACCGCAATCCTCAACCCTCAGCCCTCATCCTCCATCCTCAATCCTCAATCCTCAATCCTCAATCTACAATCCTCAATCCTAATTCCTCAATCCTCATTCTTCACTCATCAATACCCAATCCTCAATTACAATCCTCAATCCTCAATCCTCAATTCTCAATCCTCAATACTCAGTCCTCAGTCCTCAAACCGCAATCCTCAACCCTCAGCCCTCATCCTCCATTCTCAATCCTCAATCCTCAATCCTTAATCTTCAATCCTCAATTCTCAATCTTCAATCCTCATTCCTCAATCCTCAATCCTCAATGCTCAATCTTCAATCCCCAATACTCAATCTGCAATCCTCAATCCTCAAACCTCAATCCTCAATCCTCATTCCTCAATCCTCAATACCCAATCCTCAATCTTCAATCCTCAATCCTCAATCCTCAATTCTCAATCCTCAATCCTTAATCCTCAGACCTCAAACATCAATATTCAACCCTCAGTCCACGTCCTTAATCCACAACCCTCAATCCTCAGTCCTCAATATTCAATCATCAATATTCAATCTCCAATCCTCAATCCGCAATCCTCAATCCACAATCCTCAATCCTCAATCTTTCAATCCTCAAACCTCAATCCTCAATACCCAATCCTCAATCTTCAATCCTTAATACTTAATCCTCAATCCTCAATACTCTATCCTCAATCCTCAATCCTCAATCCTCAATTCCTCAATCCTCAATCCTCATTCTTCAATCCTCAATACCCAATCCTCAATCTTCAATCCTCAATCCTCAGTCCTCAATCCTCAATCCTCAATCCTCATTCTTCAATCCTCAATACCCAGTCCTCAATCTTCATCCCTCAATCCTCAATCCTCAATTCTCAATCGTCAATCCTCAGTCCTCTGTCCTAAAACCTCAATTCTCAATCCTCAGCCCTCATCCTCAATCCTCAATCGTCAACCCTCAATCCTCAGCCCTCAGTCCTCAAACCTCAATCCTCATTCCTCAATCCCCATTCCTCAATCCTCAATCCTCAATCATCAATCCTCAATCTCCAATACTCATTCCTCAATCCTCAATCCCCAATCCTCAATCCTCAATCATCAATCCTCAATCTTCAATACTCAATCCTCAATCCTCAACCCTCAATCCTCAATCCTCAGACCTCAAGTATCAATACTCAACCCTCAGTCCTCGTCCTCAATACACAACCCTCAATCATCAATCCTCAATCTTCATTCATCAATATTCAACCTTCAATCCTCAATCCTCAATCCTCAATCCTCAATCCTCAATGTTCAATCCGCAATACCCAATCCTCAATCTTCAATCCTCAATCCTCAATCCTCAATCCTCAATTCTCAATACTCAGTCCTCAATTATCAGTCCTCAAACCTCAATCCTGAATCCACAATCCTGAATCCCCAATCTTCAGACCTCAGTCCTCAACAATCAGTCGTCAATTCTCAGTCCTCAATAGAATATCATCAATTCACACATTTCAATACTCAATACTCAATCTGCAATCTTCAAATCTCTATCCACAAACATCAATTCTCATCACTCAACCCTCAACACTCAGTCCCCAATCCTCAATCTTCGATACTCAATCCTCAATCCTCAATTCTCAATCCTCAATCCTCAGTCCTCAGTCCTCAGACCTCAAACCTCAATCCTCAACTCTCAGCCCTCATCCTCAATCCTGAATCCTCAATCTTCCATCCTCAATCCTCATTCCTCAAGCCTCAATCCTCAATCCTCAATACTCAATCCTCAGTCCTCAAACGTCAATCCTCAACACTCAATTCTCAATCCTCAATCTTCAATCCTCAATCCTCAATCCACAATCACCAATCCTCAATCCTCAGGCATCAATACTCAATCTTCAATACTCAATCCTCGATCGTCAATCCTCAATCCTCAATCGTCAACCCTCAATCCTCATTCCTCAAACCTCAATCCTCAACCCTCAGTCCTCATCCTCAATTCTCAATTCTCAATCCTCAATCCTCAATCCTCAATCTTCAATCCTCAATAATCAACCTCAAATCCTAGATCCTCAATCCCCAATCTTCAATCCTTAATCCTCAACCTTCAATCCTTAATTCTCAATCGTCAATCTTCAATCCTCAGCACTCAATCTTCAATCCTCAATCCTCAATCCTCAATCCTCAATCCTCATTCTTCAATACTCAATACCCAATCCTCAATCTTCAATCCTCAATCCTCAATCCTCAATTCTCAATCCTCAATCCTCAGTCCTCTGTCCTCAAACCTCAATCCTCTACCCTCAGTCCTCATCCTCCATCCTCAATCCTCAATAATCAATCCTCAATCTTATATCCTCAATATTCAATCTTCAATCCTCAATCCTCAATTCTCAATCCTCAATCCTCAATCCTCAATCCTCAGTACTCAATCCTCAATCCTCAACCTTCAATCCTCAATACTCAATCTTCAATCCTCAATCCTCAATCATCAATCCTCAATCCTCAATCTTCAATCCTCAATCCTCAATCCTCAATCCACAATCTTCAATCCTCAATACACAATCTGCAATCCTCAATCCTCAAACCTCAATTCTCAATCATCATTCTTCAATCCTCAGTGCCCAATCCTCAATCTTCAATCCTCAATCCTCAATCCTCAATTCTCAACCCTCAATCCTTAATCCTCAGACCTCAAACATCAATATTCAACCCTCAGTCCTCGTCCTCAATCCACAACCCTCAATCCTCAGTCCTCAATATTCAATCATCAATATTCAATCTTCAATCCTCAATACTCAATCCTCAATCCTCAATTCTGAATCCTCAATCTTCAATCCTCAATCCTCAATAATCAATACTCAATCCTCAATCTTCAATCCTGAATACCCACTCCTCAATCTTTAATCCTCAATCCTCAATACTCTATCCTAATTCCTCAATCCTCATTCTTCAATCATCAATACCCAATCCTCAATTTCAATCCGCAATCCTCAATCCTCAATTCTCAATCCTCAATCCTCAGTCATCAGTCCTCAAACCGCAATCATCAACCCTCAGCCCTCATCCTCCATCCTCAATCCTCAATCCTCAATCCTCAATCTTCAGTCCTCAATTCTCAATCTTCAATCCTCGATGCTGAATCATCAATACTCAATCCTCAATCCTCAGGCGTCAATACTCAATCTTCAATACTCAATCCTCAATCCTCAATCCTCAATCCTCAATCCTCAATCCTCAGGCATCAATACTCAATCTTCAATACTCAATCCTCAATCCTCAATCCTCAATCCTCAATCCTCAATCCTCAACCATCAATCCTCATTCCTCAAACCTCAATCCTCATCCCTCAGTCCTCATCCTCAATTCTCAATTCTCAATCCTCAATCCTCAATCCTCAATCCTCAATCCTCAATCCTCAATCCTCAGGCATCAATACTCAATCTTCAATACTCAATCCTCAATCCTCAATCCTCAATCCTCAATCCTCAATACTCAATCCTCAATAATCAATCTCCGATCCTAGATCCTCAATCCCCAATCTTCAGTCGTTAATCCTCAATATTCAATCCTCAATCCCCAGTCATCAATCTTCAATTCTCAATGCTCAATCCTCAATCCTCAATCCTCAGTCCTCAATCCCCAATCCTCAATCCTCAAACCTCAATCCTCAACCGTCAGTCCTCGTCCACAATCTTCAAACCTCAATCCTCAATCCTCAATATTCAATCATCAATACTCAATCTTCAATCCTCAATCCTCAAACCTCAATCCTCAAACCTCAATCCTCTACCGTCAGTCCTCGTCCTCAATCCTCAAACCTCAATCCTCAATCCTCAATATTCAATCATCAATACTCAAAATTCAATCCTCGATCCTCAAACCTCAATCCTCAATCCTCATTCTTCAATCCTAAATACCCAATCCTCAATTTCCAATCCTCAATCCTCAATCCTCAATTCTCAATCCTCAATCCTTAATCCTCAGAACTCAAACATCAATATTCAACCCTCAGTCCTCGTCCTCAATCCACAACCCTCAATCCTCAGTCCTCAATATTCAATCATCAATATTCAATCTTCAATCCTCAATACTCAATCCTCAATCCTCAATTCTGAATCCTCAATCTTCAATCCTCAATCCTCAATCCTCAATACTCAATCCTCAATCTTCAATCCTGAATACCCACTCCTCAATCTTCAATCCTCAATCCTCAATACTCAATCCTAATTCCTCAATCCTCATTCTTCAATCATCAATACCCAATCCTCAATTTCAATCCTCAATCCTCAATCCTCAATTCTCAATCCTCAATCCTCAGTCATCAGTCCTCAAACCGCAATCATCAACCCTCAGCCCTCATCCTCCATCCTCAGTCCTCAATCGTCAATCCTCTATCCTCAACCCTCAATCCTCATTCCTCAAACCTCAACCCTCAACCCTCAGTTCTCATTCTCAGTTCTCAATCCTCAATCCTCAATCCTCAATCCTCAATCCTCAATCTTCAATCCTCAATTCTCAATCTTCAATCCTCGATCCTGAATCATCAATTCTCAATCCTCAATCCTCAATCCTCAATCTTCAATCCTCAATAATCAACGTCCAATCCTAGATCCTCAATCCCCAATCTTCAATCCTTAATACTCAATCTTCAATCCTTAATTCTCAATCGTCAATCTTCAATCCTCATTACTCAATCTTCAATCCTCAATCCTCAATCCTCAATCCTCAATCCTTAATCCTCAATCGTCAATCTTCAATCCTCAATACTCAATCTTCAATCCTCAATCCTCAATCCTCAATCCTCAATCCTCATTCTTCAATACTCAACACCCAATCCTCAATCTTCAATCCTCAATCCTCAATCCTCAATTCACAATCCTCAATCCTCAGTCCTCTGTCCTCAAACCTCAATCCTCTACCCTCAGCCCTCATCCTCCATCCTCAGTCCTCAATCGTCAATCCTCAATCCTCAACCCTCAATCCTCATTCCTCAAACCTCAACCCTCAACCCTCAGTTCTCATTCTCAGTTCTCAATCCTCAATCCTCGATCCTCAATCCTCAATCTTCAATCCTCAATAATCAATCTCCAATTCTAGATCCTCAATCCCCAATCTTCAATCCTTAATCCTCAATCTTCAATCCCCAATCCCCAGTACTCAATCTTCAATCCTCAATGCTCAATCCTCAATCCTGAATATTCAATCATCAATACTCAATATTCAATCCTCGATCCTCAAACCTCAATCCTCAATCCTCATTCTTCAATCCTAAATACCCAATCCTCAATTTCCAATCCTCAATCCTCAATCCTCAATTCTCAATCCTCAATCGTTAATCCTCAGAACTCAAACATCAATATTCAACCCTCAGTCCTCGTCCTCAATCCACAACCCTCAATCCTCAGTCCTCAATATTCAACCCTCAATCCTCAATCCTCAATACTCAATCCTGAATCCTCAGGCATCAATACTCAATCTTCAATACTCAATCCTCAATCCTCAATCCTCAATCGTCAATCCTCAATCCTCAAGCGTCAATCCATAATCCTGAATCGTCAACCCTCAATCCTCAGTCCTCAAACCTCAATCCCTAATCCTCAATCCTGAATCCTCAATCTTCAGCCCTCAGTCCTCTTAAATCAATTGTCAATCCTGAGTCCTCAATAGAATATCCTCAATTCACAGTTTTCAATACTCAATCCCCATTCTTCACTCTTCAAATCTCAATCCACAAATATCAATTCTCATTACTAAACCATCAACACTCAGTCCTCAATCTTCAATCCTCAATCCTCAATCCTCAACCTTCAATCCTCAATAATGAATCTTCAATCATCAATCCTCAATCCTCAATCCTCAATCCTCAATCCTGAATATTCAATCCTCAGTCCCCAATCCTCAATCTTCAATCCTCAGTCCTCAATCCTCAATCCTCAATTCTCAATACTCAATCCTCAGTCCTCAAACCCCAACGCTCAATCCTCAATCCTCTATCATCAATCCTCAATCTTCAATACTCAATACTCAATCCTCAATCCTCAATCCTCAATCCTCAATCCTCAATCCTCATTCTTCAGTCCTCAATACCCAATCCTCAATCTTCAATCCTCAATCCTCAATCCTCAATTCTCAATCCTCAGTCCTCAATCCCCAGACCTCAAACATCAATACTCAACCCTCAGTCCTCGTCCTCAATCCACAACACTGAATCCCCAATCCTCAATCTTCAATCATCAATATTCAATCTTCATCCTCAATCCTCAATCCTCAATCCTCAATCCTCAATCCTCAATGTTCAATACGCAATACCCAATCCTCAATCTTCAATCCTCAATCCTCAATCCTCAATCCTCAATTCTCAATACTCAGTCCTCAATCCTCATCCTCAATTCTCAATTCTCAATCCTCAATACTCAATCTTCAATCTTCAATCCTCGATAGTCAATATCCGATCCTAGATGCTCAATCCCCAATCTTCAATCGTTAATTCTCAATCTTCAATCCTCAATCCCCAGTCATCAATCTTCAATCCTCAATGCTCAATCCTCAATCCTCAATCCTCAGTCCACAATCCCCAATCCTCAATCCTCAAACCTCAATCCTCAACCGTCAGTCCGCATCCTCAATCCTCAAACCTCAATCCTCAATCCTCAATATTCAATCATCAATACTCAATATTCAATCCTCAATCCTCAAACCTCAATCCTCAATCCTCAATCCTCAATCCTCAATCCTCAATCCCCAGTCCTCAAACCTCAATCCTCAACCCTCAGTCCTCATACTCAATTCTCAATTCTCAATCCTCAATCCTCAATCCTCAATCTTCAATCCTCAATAATCAATCTCCGATACTAGGTCCTCAATCCCCAACCTTCAATCGTTAATCCTCAATCTTCAATCCTCAATCCCCAGTCATCAATCTTCAATCCTCAATGCTCAATCCTCAATCCTCAATCCTCAGTCCACAATCCCCAATCCTCAATCCTCAAACCTCAATCCTCAACCGTCAGTCCTCGTCCTCAATCCTCAAACCTCAATCCTCAATCCTCAATATTCAATCATCAATACTCAATATTCAATCCTCAATCCTCAAACCTCAATCCTCAATCCTCAATCCTCAATCCTCAATCCTCAATCCCCAGTCCTCAAACCTCAATCCTCAACCCTCAGTCCTCATACTCAATTCTCAATTCTCAATCCTCAATCCTCAATCCTCAATCTTCAATCCTCAATAATCAATCTCCGATACTAGGTCCTCAATCCCCAACCTTCAATCGTTAATCCTCAATCTTCAATCCTCAATCCCCAGTCATCAATCTTCAATCCTCAATGCTCAATCCTCAATCCTCAATCCTCAGTCCACAATCCCCAATCCTCAATCCTCAAACCTCAATCCTCAACCGTCAGTCCTCGTCCTCAATCCTCAAACCTCAATCCTCAATCCTCAATATTCAATCATCAATACTCAATCTTCAATCCTCAATCCTCAAACCTCAATCCTCAATCCTCAATCGTCAATCCCCAGTCCTCAAACCTCAATCCTCAACCCTCAGTCCTCATACTCAATTCTCAATTCTCAATCCTCAATCCTCAATCCTCAATCTTCAATCCTCAATAATCAATCTCCGATACTAAGTCCTCAATCCCCAACCTTCAATCATTAATCCTCAATCTTCAATCCTCAATCCCCAGTCATCAATCTTCAATCCTCAATGCTCAATCCTCAATCATCAATCCTCAGTCCTCAATCCCCAATCCTCAATCCTCAAACCTCAATCCTCAACCGTCAGTCCTCGTCCTCAATCCTCAAACCTCAATCCTCAATCCTCAATATTCAATTATCAATACTCAATCTTCAATCCTCAATCCTCAAACCTCAATCCTCAATCCTCATTCTTCAATCCTAAATACCCAATCCTCAATTTCCAATTCTCAATCCTCAATTCTCAATCCTCAATCCTTAATCCTCAGACCTCAAACATCAATAGTCGACACTCAGTCCTCGTCCTCAATCCACAACCCTCAACCCTCAGTCCTCAATATACAATCATCAATTTTCAATCTTCAGTCCTCGATCCTCAATCCTCAATCCTCAATCCTCAATCCTCAATGTTCAATCCGCAATACCCAATCCTCAATCTTCAATCCTCAATCCTCATTCCTCAAACCTCAATCCTCAACCCTCAGTCCTCATCCTCAATTCTCAATTCTCAATTCTCAATCCTCAATCCTCAATCCTCAATCTTCAATCCTCAATAATCAACCTCCAATCCTAGATCCTCAATCCCCAATCTTCAATCCTTAATCCACAATCTTAAATCTTTAATTCTCAATCGTCAATCTTCAATCCTCAATACTCAATCTTCAATCCTCAATCCTCAGACCTCAAACATCAATATTCAACCCTCAGTCCTCGTCCTCAATCCACAACCCTAAATCCTCAGTCCTCAATATTCAATCATCAATATTCAATCTTCAATCCTCAATCCTCAATCCTCAATCCTCAATCCTCAATCCTCAATCTTCAACCCTGAATCCTCATTCCTCAATACTCAATCCTCAATCTTCTATCCCCAATACTCAGTCTTCAATCCTCAATCCTCAATCCTCAATCCTCAATCCTCAATCTTCAATCCTCAACACTCAATCTTCAATCCTCAATCCTCAATCCTCAATCCTCAATCCTCAATCCTCAATCCTAATTCCTCAATCCTCAATACCCAATCCTCAATCTTCAATCCTCAATCCTCAATCCTCAATCCTAATTCCTCAATCCTCTTTCTTCAATCCTCAATACCCAATCCTCAATTTCAATCCTCAATCCTCAATCCTCATTTCTCAATCCTCAACCTCAACCCTCAGCCCTCATCCTCCATCCTCAGTACTCAATCCTCTATCCTCAATCTTCAATCCTCAATACCCAATCTTCAATCCTCATTCCTCAATCCTCAATCCTCAATCCTCAATCTTCAATCCTCAATACTCAATCTGCAATCCTCAGTCCTCAAACCTCAATCCTCAATCCTCATTCCTCAATCCTCAATACCCAATCCTCAATCCTCAATCCTCAATCCTCAATCCTCAATATTCAATCATCAATACTCAATCTTCAATCCTCAATCTTCAATCCTCAATAACCAATCTTAAATCCTCAATCCTCAATCCTCAATCCTCAATCCTCAATTCCCAGGCATCAATACTCAATCTACAATATTCAATCCTCAATCCTTAATCCTCAATCCACAATCCTCAACCTTCAATACTCAATACTCAATCTTCAATCCTCAATCCCCAATCCTCAATCCTCAATCCTCAATCCTCAATATACAATCCTCAATACTCAATCTTCAATCATCATCCTCAATCCTCAATTCTCAGTCGTCAATCATCAGTCATCAATCCTCAATCTTCAATACTCAATCGTCAATCCTTAGCCCTCAATCCTCAATCCTCAATCCTCGTTCCTCAAACCTCAATCCTCAACCCTCAGTCTTCATCCTCAATCCTCAAACCTCAATCCTCAATCCTCAATATTCAATCATCAATACTCAATTTTCAGTCCTCAATCCTCAAACCTCAGTCCTCAATCCTCATTCTTCAATCCTAAATGCCCAATCCTCAATCTTCAATCCTCAATCCTCAATCCTCAATCCTCAATCCTCAATTCTCAACCCTCAATCCTTAATCCTCAGACCTCAAACATCAATATTCAACCCTCAGTCCTCGTCCTCAATCCACAACCCTCAATCCTCAGTCCTCAATATTCAATCATCAATATTCAATCTTCAATCCTCAATACTCAATCCTCAATCCTCAATTCTGAATCCTCAATCTTCAATCCTCAATCCTCAATAATCAATACTCAATCCTCAATCTTCAATCCTGAATACCCACTCCTCAATCTTTAATCCTCAATCCTCAATACTCTATCCTAATTCCTCAATCCTCATTCTTCAATCATCAATACCCAATCCTCAATTTCAATCCGCAATCCTCAATCCTCAATTCTCAATCCTCAATCCTCAGTCATCAGTCCTCAAACCGCAATCATCAACCCTCAGCCCTCATCCTCCATCCTCAATCCTCAATCCTCAATCCTCAATCTTCAGTCCTCAATTCTCAATCTTCAATCCTCGATGCTGAATCATCAATACTCAATCCTCAATCCTCAGGCGTCAATACTCAATCTTCAATACTCAATCCTCAATCCTCAATCCTCAATCCTCAATCCTCAATCCTCAATCCTCAATCCTCAATCCTCAATCCTCAGGCATCAATACTCAATCTTCAATACTCAATCCTCAATCCTCAATCCTCAATCCTCAATCCTCAACCATCAATCCTCATTCCTCAAACCTCAATCCTCATCCCTCAGTCCTCATCCTCAATTCTCAATTCTCAATCCTCAATCCTCAATCCTCAATCCTCAATCCTCAATCCTCAATCCTCAGGCATCAATACTCAATCTTCAATACTCAATCCTCAATCCTCAATCCTCAATCCTCAATCCTCAATTCTCAATCCTCAATAATTAATCTCCGATCCTAGATCCTCAATCCCCAATCTTCAGTCGTTAATCCTCAATATTCAATCCTCAATCCCCAGTCATCAATCTTCAATTCTCAATGCTCAATCCTCAATCCTCAATCCTCAGTCCTCAATCCCCAATCCTCAATCCTCAAACCTCAATCCTCAACCGTCAGTCCTCGTCCACAATCTTCAAACCTCAATCCTCAATCCTCAATATTCAATCATCAATACTCAATCTTCAATCCTCAATCCTCAAACCTCAATCCTCAAACCTCAATCCTCTACCGTCAGTCCTCGTCCTCAATCCTCAAACCTCAATCCTCAATCCTCAATATTCAATCATCAATACTCAAAATTCAATCCTCGATCCTCAAACCTCAATCCTCAATCCTCATTCTTCAATCCTAAATACCCAATCCTCAATTTCCAATCCTCAGTCCTCAATCCTCAATTCTCAATCCTCAATCCTTAATCCTCAGAACTCAAACATCAATATTCAACCCTCAGTCCTCGTCCTCAATCCACAACCCTCAATCCTCAGTCCTCAATATTCAATCATCAATATTCAATCTTCAATCCTCAATACTCAATCCTCAATCCTCAATTCTGAATCCTCAATCTTCAATCCTCAATCCTCAATCCTCAATACTCAATCCTCAATCTTCAATCCTGAATACCCACTCCTCAATCTTCAATCCTCAATCCTCAATACTCAATCCTAATTCCTCAATCCTCATTCTTCAATCATCAATACCCAATCCTCAATTTCAATTCTCAATCCTCAATCCTCAATTCTCAATCCTCAATCCTCAGTCATCAGTCCTCAAACCGCAATCATCAACCCTCAGCCCTCATCCTCCATCCTCAGTCCTCAATCGTCAATCCTCAATCCTCAACCCTCAATCCTCATTCCTCAAACCTCAACCCTCAACCCTCAGTTCTCATTCTCAGTTCTCAATCCTCAATCCTCAATCCTCAATCCTCAATCCTCAATCTTCAATCCTCAATTCTCAATCTTCAATCCTCGATCCTGAATCATCAATACTCAATCCTCAATCCTCAATCCTCAATCTTCAATCCTCAATAATCAACGTCCAATCCTAGATCCTCAATCCCCAATCTTCAATCCTTAATACTCAATCTTCAATCCTTAATTCTCAATCGTCAATCTTCAATCCTCATTACTCAATCTTCAATCCTCAATCCTCAATCCTCAATCCTCAATCCTTAATCCTCAATCGTCAATCTTCAATCCTCAATACTCAATCTTCAATCCTCAATCCTCAATCCTCAATCCTCAATCCTCATTCTTCAATACTCAACACCCAATCCTCAATCTTCAATCCTCAATCCTCAATCCTCAATTCACAATCCTCAATCCTCAGTCCTCTGTCCTCAAACCTCAATCCTCTACCCTCAGCCCTCATCCTCCATCCTCAGTCCTCAATCGTCAATCCTCAATCCTCAACCCTCAATCCTCATTCCTCAAACCTCAACCCTCAACCCTCAGTTCTCATTCTCAGTTCTCAATCCTCAATCCTCGATCCTCAATCCTCAATCTTCAATCCTCAATAATCAATCTCCAATTCTAGATCCTCAATCCCCAATCTTCAATCCTTAATCCTCAATCTTCAATCCCCAATCCCCAGTACTCAATCTTCAATCCTCAATGCTCAATCCTCAATCCTCAATCCTCAGACCTCAGTCCTCAATCTTCAATCCTCAAACCTCAATCCTCAACCGTCAGTCCTCATTCTCCATCCTCAATCCTCAATCCTCAATCCTGAATATTCAATCATCAATACTCAATATTCAATCCTCGATCCTCAAACCTCAATCCTCAATCCTCATTCTTCAATCCTAAATACCCAATCCTCAATTTCCAATCCTCAATCCTCAATCCTCAATTCTCAATCCTCAATCGTTAATCCTCAGAACTCAAACATCAATATTCAACCCTCAGTCCTCGTCCTCAATCCACAACCCTCAATCCTCAGTCCTCAATATTCAACCCTCAATCCTCAATCCTCAATACTCAATCCTGAATCCTCAGGCATCAATACTCAATCTTCAATACTCAATCCTCAATCCTCAATCCTCAATCGTCAATCCTCAATCCTCAAGCGTCAATCCATAATCCTGAATCGTCAACCCTCAATCCTCAGTCCTCAAACCTCAATCCCTAATCCTCAATCCTGAATCCTCAATCTTCAGCCCTCAGTCCTCTTAAATCAATTGTCAATCCTGAGTCCTCAATAGAATATCCTCAATTCACAGTTTTCAATACTCAATCCCCATTCTTCACTCTTCAAATCTCAATCCACAAATATCAATTCTCATCACTAAACCATCAACACTCAGTCCTCAATCTTCAATCCTCAATCCTCAATCCTCAACCTTCAATCCTCAATAATGAATCTTCAATCATCAATCCTCAATCCTCAATCCTCAATCCTCAATCCTGAATATTCAATCCTCAGTCCCCAATCCTCAATCTTCAATCCTCAGTCCTCAATCCTCAATCCTCCATTCTCAATACTCAATCCTCAGTCCTCAAACCCCAACGCTCAATCCTCAATCCTCTATCATCAATCCTCAATCTTCAATACTCAATACTCAATCCTCAATCCTCAATCCTCAATCCTCAATCCTCAATCCTCATTCTTCAGTCCTCAATACCCAATCCTCAATCTTCAATCCTCAATCCTCAATCCTCAATTCTCAATCCTCAGTCCTCAATCCCCAGACCTCAAACATCAATACTCAACCCTCAGTCCTCGTCCTCAATCCACAACACTGAATCCCCAATCCTCAATCTTCAATCATCAATATTCAATCTTCATCCTCAATCCTCAATCCTCAATCCTCAATCCTCAATCCTCAATGTTCAATACGCAATACCCAATCCTCAATCTTCAATCCTCAATCCTCAATCCTCAATCCTCAATTCTCAATACTCAGTCCTCAATCCTCATCCTCAATTCTCAATTCTCAATCCTCAATACTCAATCTTCAATCTTCAATCCTCGATAGTCAATATCCGATCCTAGATGCTCAATCCCCAATCTTCAATCGTTAATTCTCAATCTTCAATCCTCAATCCCCAGTCATCAATCTTCAATCCTCAATGCTCAATCCTCAATCCTCAATCCTCAGTCCACAATCCCCAATCCTCAATCCTCAAACCTCAATCCTCAACCGTCAGTCCGCATCCTCAATCCTCAAACCTCAATCCTCAATCCTCAATATTCAATCATCAATACTCAATATTCAATCCTCAATCCTCAAACCTCAATCCTCAATCCTCAATCCTCAATCCTCAATCCTCAATCCCCAGTCCTCAAACCTCAATCCTCAACCCTCAGTCCTCATACTCAATTCTCAATTCTCAATCCTCAATCCTCAATCCTCAATCTTCAATCCTCAATAATCAATCTCCGATACTAGGTCCTCAATCCCCAACCTTCAATCGTTAATCCTCAATCTTCAATCCTCAATCCCCAGTCATCAATCTTCAATCCTCAATGCTCAATCCTCAATCCTCAATCCTCAGTCCACAATCCCCAATCCTCAATCCTCAAACCTCAATCCTCAACCGTCAGTCCTCGTCCTCAATCCTCAAACCTCAATCCTCAATCCTCAATATTCAATCATCAATACTCAATCTTCAATCCTCAATCCTCAAACCTCAATCCTCAATCCTCAATCGTCAATCCCCAGTCCTCAAACCTCAATCCTCAACCCTCAGTCCTCATACTCAATTCTCAATTCTCAATCCTCAATCCTCAATCCTCAATCTTCAATCCTCAATAATCAATCTCCGATACTAAGTCCTCAATCCCCAACCTTCAATCATTAATCCTCAATCTTCAATCCTCAATCCCCAGTCATCAATCTTCAATCCTCAATGCTCAATCCTCAATCATCAATCCTCAGTCCTCAATCCCCAATCCTCAATCCTCAAACCTCAATCCTCAACCGTCAGTCCTCGTCCTCAATCCTCAAACCTCAATCCTCAATCCTCAATATTCAATTATCAATACTCAATCTTCAATCCTCAATCCTCAAACCTCAATCCTCAATCCTCATTCTTCAATCCTAAATACCCAATCCTCAATTTCCAATTCTCAATCCTCAATTCTCAATCCTCAATCCTTAATCCTCAGACCTCAAACATCAATAGTCGACACTCAGTCCTCGTCCTCAATCCACAACCCTCAACCCTCAGTCCTCAATATTCAATCATCAATTTTCAATCTTCAGTCCTCGATCCTCAATCCTCAATCCTCAATCCTCAATCCTCAATGTTCAATCCGCAATACCCAATCCTCAATCTTCAATCCTCAATCCTCATTCCTCAAACCTCAATCCTCAACCCTCAGTCCTCATCCTCAATTCTCAATTCTCAATTCTCAATCCTCAATCCTCAATCCTCAATCTTCAATCCTCAATAATCAACCTCCAATCCTAGATCCTCAATCCCCAATCTTCAATCCTTAATCCACAATCTTAAATCTTTAATTCTCAATCGTCAATCTTCAATCCTCAATACTCAATCTTCAATCCTCAATCCTCAGACCTCAAACATCAATATTCAACCCTCAGTCCTCGTCCTCAATCCACAACCCTAAATCCTCAGTCCTCAATATTCAATCATCAATATTCAATCTTCAATCCTCAATCCTCAATCCTCAATCCTCAATCCTCAATCCTCAATCTTCAACCCTGAATCCTCATTCCTCAATACTCAATCCTCAATCTTCTATCCTCAATACTTAGTCTTCAATCCTCAATCCTCAATCCTCAATCCTCAATCCTCAATCTTCAATCCTCAACACTCAATCTTCAATCCTCAATCCTCAATCCTCAATCCTCAATCCTCAATCCTCAATCCTAATTCCTCAATCCTCAATACCCAATCCTCAATCTTCAATCCTCAATCCTCAATCCTCAATCCTAATTCCTCAATCCTCTTTCTTCAATCCTCAATACCCAATCCTCAATTTCAATCCTCAATCCTCAATCCTCATTTCTCAATCCTCAACCTCAACCCTCAGCCCTCATCCTCCATCCTCAGTACTCAATCCTCTATCCTCAATCTTCAATCCTCAATACCCAATCTTCAATCCTCATTCCTCAATCCTCAATCCTCAATCCTCAATCTTCAATCCTCAATACTCAATCTGCAATCCTCAGTCCTCAAACCTCAATCCTCAATCCTCATTCCTCAATCCTCAATACCCAATCCTCAATCCTCAATCCTCAATCCTCAATCCTCAATATTCAATCATCAATACTCAATCTTCAATCCTCAATCTTCAATCCTCAATAACCAATCTTAAATCCTCAATCCTCAATCCTCAATCCTCAATCCTCAATTCCCAGGCATCAATACTCAATCTACAATATTCAATCCTCAATCCTTAATCCTCAATCCACAATCCTCAACCTTCAATACTCAATACTCAATCTTCAATCCTCAATCCCCAATCCTCAATCCTCAATCCTCAATCCTCAATATACAATCCTCAATACTCAATCTTCAATCATCATCCTCAATCCTCAATTCTCAGTCGTCAATCATCAGTCATCAATCCTCAATCTTCAATACTCAATCGTCAATCCTTAGCCCTCAATCCTCAATCCTCAATCCTCGTTCCTCAAACCTCAATCCTCAACCCTCAGTCTTCATCCTCAATCCTCAAACCTCAATCCTCAATCCTCAATATTCAATCATCAATACTCAATTTTCAGTCCTCAATCCTCAAACCTCAGTCCTCAATCCTCATTCTTCAATCCTAAATGCCCAATCCTCAATCTTCAATCCTCAATCCTCAATCCTCAATTCTCAATACTCAATCCTTAATCCTTAGACCTCAAACATCAATATTCAACCCACAGTCCTCGTCCTCAATCCACAACCCTCAATCCTCAGTCCTCAATATTCAATCATCAATATTCAATCTTCAATCCTCAATCCTCAATCCTCAATCCTCAATCCTCAATCCTCAATCTTCAACCCTGAATCCTCAATCCTCAATGCTCAATCCTCAATCTTCAATCCTCAATACTCAATCTTCAATCCTCAGTCCTCAATCCTCAATCCTCAATCCTCAATCTTCAATCCTCAACACTCAATCTTCAATCCTCAATCCTCAATCCTCAATCCTCAATACTCAATCCTCAGGCATCAATACTCAATCTGCAGTACTCAATCCTCAATCCTCAATCCTCAATCCTCAATCCTCAACCATCAATCCTCATTCCTCAAGCCTCAATCCTCAACCCTCAGTCCTCATCCTCAATTCTCAATTCTCAATCCTCAATACTCAATCTTCAATCTTCAATCCTCGATAGTCAATATCCGATCCTAGATGCTCAATCCCCAATCTTCAATCGTTAATTCTCAATCTTCAATCCTCAATCCCCAGTCATCAATCTTCAATCCTAAATGCTCAATCCTCAATCCTCAATCCTCAGTCCACAATCCCCAATCCTCAATCCTCAAACCTCAATCCTCAACCGTCAGTCCGCATCCTCAATCCTCAAACCTCAATCCTCAATCCTCAATATTCAATCATCAATACTCAATCTTCAATCCTCAATCCTCAAACCTCAATCCGCAATCCTCAATCCTCAATCCTCAATCCTCAATCCCCAGTCCTCAAACCTCAATCCTCAACCCTCAGTCCTCATACTCAATTCTCAATTCTCAATCCTCAATCCTCAATCCTCAATCTTCAATCCTCAATAATCAATCTCCGATACTAGGTCCTCAATCCCCAACCTTCAATCGTTAATCCTCAATCTTCAATCCTCAATCCCCAGTCATCAATCTTCAATCCTCAATGCTCAATCCTCAATCCTCAATCCTCAGTCCACAATCCCCAATCCTCAATCCTCAAACCTCAATCCTCAACCGTCAGTCCTCTTCCTCAATCCTCAAACCTCAATCCTCAATCCTCAATATTCAATCATCAATACTCAATCTTCAATCCTCAATCCTCAAACCTCAATCCTCAATCCTCAATCCTCAATCCTCAATCGTCAATCCCCAGTCCTCAAACCTCAATCCTCAACCCTCAGTCCTCATACTCAATTCTCAATTCTCAATTCTCAATCCTCAATCCTCAATCCTCAATCTTCAATCCTCAATAATCAATCTCCGATACTAGGTCCTCAATCCCCAACCTTCAATCATTAATCCTCAATCTTCAATCCTCAATCCCCAGTCATCAATCTTCAATCCTCAATGCTCAATCCTCAATCATCAATCCTCAGTCCTCAATCCCCAATCCTCAATCCTCAAACCTCAATCCTCAACCGTCAGTCCTCGTCCTCAATCCTCAAACCTCAATCCTCAATCCTCAATATTCAATTATCAATACTCAATCTTCAATCCTCAATCCTCAAACCTCAATCCTCAATCCTCATTCTTCAATCCTAAATACCCAATCCTCAATTTCCAATTCTCAATCCTCAATTCTCAATCCTCAATCCTTAATCCTCAGACCTCAAACATCAATAGTCGACACTCAGTCCTCGTCCTCAATCCACAACCCTCAACCCTCAGTCCTCAATATTCAATCATCAATTTTCAATCTTCAGTCCTCGATCCTCAATCCTCAATCCTCAATCCTCAATCCTCAATGTTCAATCCGCAATACCCAATCCTCAATCTTCAATCCTCAATCCTCATTCCTCAAACCTCAATCCTCAACCCTCAGTCCTCATCCTCAATTCTCAATTCTCAATTCTCAATCCTCAATCCTCAATCCTCAATCTTCAATCCTCAATAATCAACCTCCAATCCTAGATCCTCAATCCCCAATCTTCAATCCTTAATCCTCAATCTTAAATCTTTAATTCTCAATCGTCAATCTTCAATCCTCAATACTCAATCTTCAATCCTCAATCCTCAATCCTCAATCCTCAATCCTTAATCCTCAATCGTCAATCTTCAATCCTCAATACTCAATGTTCAATCCTCAATCCTCAATCCTCAATCCTCAAACCTCTATCCTCATTCTTCAATACTCAATACCCAATCCTCAATCTTCAATCCTCAATCCCCATTTCCCAAACCTCAATCCTCAACCCTCAGCCCTCATACTCAAATCTCAATTCTCAATCCTCAATCATCAATACTCAATCTCCAATCCTCAATCCTCAATCCTCAATCCTCAGTACTCAATCCTCAATCCTCAGCCTTCAATCCTCAATACTCAATCTTCAATCCTCAATCCTCAATCCTCAATCCTCAATAATCAATCTTCAATCCTCAATCCTCAATCCTCAATCTTCAATCCTCAATACTCAATCTGCAATCCTCAATCCTCAAACCTCAATCCTCAATCCTCATTCTTCAATCCTCAATGCCCAATCCTCAATCCTCAATCCTCAATCCTCAATCCTCAATTCTCGACCCTCAAACCTTAATCCTCAGACCTCAAACATCAATATTCAACCCTCAGGCCACGTCCTCAATCCACAACCCTCAATCCACAGTCCTCAATATTCAATCATCAATATTCAATCTTCAATCCTCAATCCTCTATCCTCAATCCTCAATTCTGAATCCTCAATCTTCAATCCTCAATCCTCAATCCTCAATACTCAATCCTCAATCTTCAATCCTGAATACCCACTCCTCAATCTTCAATCCTCAGTCCTCAATCCTCAATCCTAATTCCTCAATCCTCATTCTTCAATCATCAATACCCAATCCTCAATTTCAATACTCAATCCAGAATCCTCAATTCTCAATCCTCAATCCTCAGTCCTCAGTCCTCAAACCGCAATCCTCAACCCTCAGCCCTCATCCTCCATCCTCAATCCTCAATCCTCAATCCTCAATCCTCAATCTTCAATCCTCAATTCTCAATCCTAAATCCCCAACCCTCAATCCTCATTACTCAAACCTCAATCCACAACCCTCAGTTCTCATACTCAATTCTCAATTCTCAATCCTCAATCCTCAATCCTCAATCTTCAATCCTCAATAATCAATCTCCAATTCTAGATCCTCAATCCCCAATCTTCAATCCTTAATCCTCAATATTCAACCCCAATCCCCAGTACTCAATCTTCAGTCCTCAATGCTCAATCCTCAATCCTCACTCCTCAGTCCTCAGCCCTCAATCTTCAATCCTCAAACCTCAATCCTCAACCGTCAGTCCTCATTCTCCATCCTCAATCCTCAATCCTCAATCATCAATCTTCAATCCCCAATACTCAATCTTCAATCCTCAATCCTCAATCCTCAATCCTCAATCCTCACTCCTCAGTCCTCAGCCCTCAATCTTCAATCCTCAAACCTCAATCCTCAACCGTCAGTCCTCATTCTCCATCCTCAATCCTCAATCCTCAATCATCAATCTTCAATCCCCAATACTCAATCTTCAATCCTCAATTCTCAATTCTCAATCCTCAATCCTCAATCCTCAGTCTTCAATCCTCAATAGTCAATATCCGATCCTAGATGCTCAATCCCCAATCTTCAATCGTTAATTCTCAATCTTCAATCCTCAATCCCCAGTCATCAATCTTCAATCCTCAATGCTCAATCCTCAATCCTCAATCCTCAGTCCACAATCCCCAATCCTCAATCCTCAAACCTCAATCCTCAACCGTCAGTCCTCGTCCTCAATCCTGAAACCTCAATCCTCAATCCTCAATATTCAATCATCAACACTCAATCTTCAATCCTCATTCCTCAAACCTCAATCCTCAATCCTCAATCCTCAATCCTCAATCGTCAATCCCCAGTCCTCAAACCTCAATCCTCAACCCTCAGTCCTCATACTCAATTCTCAATTCTCAATCCTCAATCCTCAATCCTCAATCTTCAATCCTCAATAATCAATCTCCGATACTAGGTCCTCAATCCCCAACCTTCAATCGTTAATCCTCAATCTTCAATCCTCAATCCCCAGTCATCAATCTTCAATCCTCAATGCTCAATCCTCAATCCTCAATCCTCAGTCCTCAATCCCCAATCCTCAATCCTCAAACCTCAAACCTCAACCGTCAGTCCTCCTCCTCAATCCTCAAACCTCAATCCTCAATCCTCAATCCTCAATCCTCAATGCTCAATATTGAATCATCAATACTCAATCTTCAATCATCAATCTTCAATCCTCAATACTCAATCTTCAATCCTCAATCCTCAATCCTCAATCCTCAGGCATCAATACTCAATCTACAATATTCAATCCTCAATCCTTAATCCGCAATCCACAATCCTCAACCTTCAATACTAAATACTCAATCTTCAATCCTCAATCCTCAATCCTCAATCCTCAATCCTCAATCCTCAATCCTCAATATTCAATCCTCAATACTCAATCTTCAATCATCAATCCTCAATCCTCAATTCTCAGTCGTCAATCCTCAGTCATCAATCCTCAATCTTCAATACTCAATCGTCAATCCTTAGTCCTCAATCCTCAATCCTCAATCCTCGTTCTTCAAGCCTCAATCCTCAACCCTCAGTCTTCATCCTCAATCCTCAAACTTCAATCCTCAATCCTCAATATTCAATCATCAATACTCAATCTTCAATCCTCAATCCTCAAACCTCAATCCTCAGTCCTCATTCTTCAATCCTAAATACCCAATCCCCAATCTTCAATCCTCAATGCTCAATACTCAATTCTCAATCCTCAATCCTTAATCCTCAGACCTCAAACATCAATATTCAACCCTCGGACCTCGTCCACAATCCACAACCCTCAATCCTCAGTTCTCAATATTCAGTCATCAATATTCAATGTTCAATCCTCAATCCTCAATCCTCAATCATCAATCCTCAATCCTCAGTCTTCAACCCTGAATCCTCAATCCTCAATACTCAACCCTCAGTCTCCATCCTCAATCCTCAAACCTCAATCCTCAATCCTCAATATTCAATCATCAATACTCAATCTTCAATCCTCAATCCTCAAACCTCAATCCTCAATCCTCATTCTTCAATCCTAAATACCCAATCCTCAATCTTCAATCCTCAATCCTCAATCCTCAATTCTCAATCCTCAATCCTTAATCCCCAGACCTCAAACATCAATATTCAACCCTGAGTCCTCGTCCACAATCCACAACACTCAATCCTCAGTCCTCAATATTCAATCATCAATATTCAATCTTCAATCCTCAATCCTCAATCCTCAATCCTCAATCCTCAATCTTCAATCTTCAACCCTGAATCCTCAATCCTCAATACTCAATCCTCAATCTTCAATCCTCAATACTCAATCTTCAATCCTCAATCATCAATCCTCAATCCTCAATCCTCAATCTTCAATCCTCAATACTCAATCTTCAATCCTCAATCCTCAATCCTCAATCCTCAATCCTCATTCTTCAATCCTCAATACCCAATCCACAGTCTTCAATCCTCAATCCTCAATCCTCAATCCTAATTCCTCAATCCTCATTCTTCAATCCTCAATACCCAATCCTCAATTTCAATCCTCAATCCTCAATCCTCATTTCTCAATCCTCAATCCTCAACCCTTAGCCCTCATCCTCCATCCTCAGTACTCAATCCTCTATCCTCAATCTTCAATCCCCAATACTCAATCTTCAATCCTCATTCCTCAATCCTCAATCCTCAATCCTCAATCTTCAACCCTCAATACTCAATCTGCAATCCTCAATCCTCAAACCTCAATCCTCAATCCTCATTCCTCAATCCTCAATACCCAATCCTCAATCCTCAATCCTCAATCCTCAATCCTCAATCCTCAATCCTCAATATTCAATCATCAATACTCAATCTTCAATCATCAATCTTCAATCCTCAATACTCAATCTTCAATCCTCAATCCTCAACCCTCAATCCTCAATCCTCAATCCTCAGGCATCAATACTCAATCTACAATATTCAATCCTCAATCCTTAATCCGCAATCCACAATCCTCAGCCTTCAATACTAAATACTCAATCTTCAATCCTCAATCCTCAATCCTCAATCCTCAATCCTCAATCCTCAATCCTCAATATTCAATCCTCAATACTCAATCTTCAATCATCAATCCTCAATCCTCAATTCTCAGTCGTCAATCCTCAGTCATCAATCCTCAATCTTCAATACTCAATCGTCAATCCTTAGTCCTCAATCCTCAATCCTCAATCCTCGTTCCTCAAACCTCAATCCTCAACCCTCAGTCTCCATCCTCAATCCTCAAACCTCAATCCTCAATCCTCAATATTCAATCATCAATACTCAATCTTCAATCCTCAATCCTCAAACCTCAATCCTCAATCCTCATTCTTCAATTCTAAATACCCAATCCTCAATCTTCAATCCTCAATCCTCAATCCTCAAGTCTCAATCCTCAATCCTTAATCCCCAGACCTCAAACATCAATATTCAACCCTGAGTCCTCGTCCACAATCCACAACCCTCAATCCTCAGTCCTCAATATTCAATCATCAATATTCAATCTTCAATCCTCAATCCTCAATCCTCAATCCTCAATCCTCAATCTTCAATCTTCAACCCTGAATCCTCAATCCTCAATACTCATACCTCAATCTTCAATCCTCAATACTCAATCTTCAATCCTCAATCATCAATCCTCAATCCTCAATCCTCAATCTTCAATCCTCAACACTCAATCTTCAATCCTCAATCCTCAATCCTCAATCCTCAATCCTCATTCTTCAACCCTCAATCTTCAATCCTCAGTACTCAATCTTCAATCCTCAATCCTCAATCCTCAATCCTCAATCCTCAATCCTCAATCCTCAGGCATCAATACTCAATCTACAATATTCAATCCTCAGTCCTTAATCCTCAATCCACAATCCTCAAACTTCAATACCCAATACTCAATCTTCAATCCTCAATCCTCAATCCTCAATCCTCAATCCTCAATCCTCAATCCTCAATATTCAATCCTCTATACTCAATGTTCAATCATCAATCCTCAATCCTCAATTCTCTGTCGTCAATCCTCAGTCATCAATCCTCAATCGTCAATACTCAATCGTCAATCCTTAGTCCTCAATCCTCAATCCTCAATCCTCGTTCCTCAAACCTCAATCCTCAACCCTCAGTCTCCATCCTCAATCCTCAAACCTCAATCCTCAATCCTCAATATTCAATCATCAATACTCAATCTTCAATCCTCAATCCTCAAACCTCAATCCTCAATCCTCATTCTTCAATCCTAAATACCCAATCCTCAATCTTCAATCCTCAATCCTCAATCATCAATTCTCAATCCTCAATCCTTAATCCCCAGACCTCAAACATCAATATTCAACCCTGAGTCCTCGTCCACAATCCACAACCCTCAATCCTCAGTCCTCAATATTCAATCATCAATATTCAATCTTCAATCCTCAATCCTCAATCCTCAATCCTCAATCCTCAATCTTCAATCTTCAACCCTGAATCCTCAATCCTCAATACTCAATCCTCAATCTTCAATCCTCAATACTCAATCTTCAATCCTCAATCATCAATCCTCAATCCTCAATCCTCAATCTTCAATCCTCAACACTCAATCTTCAATCCTCAATCCTCAATCCTCAATCCTCAATCCTCATTCTTCAACCCTCAATACCCAATCCACAGTCTTCAATCCTCAATCCTCAATCCTCAATCCTAATTCCTCAATCCTCATTCTTCAGTCCTCAATACCCAATCCTCAATTTCAATCCTCAATCCTCAATCCTCATTTCTCAATCCTCAATCCTCAACCCTTAGCCCTCATCCTCCATCCTCAGTACTCAATCCTCTATCCTCAATCTTCAATCCCCAATACTCAATCTTCAATCCTCATTCCTCAATCCTCAATCCTCAATCCTCAATCTTCAATCCTCAATACTCAATCTGCAATCCTCAATCCTCAAACCTCAATCCTCAATCCTCATTCCTCAATCCTCAATACCCAATCCTCAATCCTCAATCCTCAATCCTCAATCCTCAATCCTCAATATTCAATCATCAATACTCAATCTTCAATCATCAATCTTCAATCCTCAATCCTCAATCCTCAATCCTCAATCCTCAATCCTCAATCCTCAATATTCAATCCTCAATACTCAATCTTCAATCATCAATCCTCAATCCTCAATTCTCAGTCGTCAATCCTCAGTCATCAATCCTCAATCTTCAATACTCAATCGTCAATCCTTAGTCCTCAATCCTCAATCCTCAATCCTCGTTCCTCAAACCTCAATCCTCAACCCTCAGTCTTCATCCTCAATCCTCAAACTTCAATCCTCAATCCTCAATATTCAATCATCAATACTCAATCTTCAATCCTCAATCCTCAATCCTCAATCCTCAATCCTCAATCCTCAATCCTCAATCCTCAATCCTCAATCCTCAATCCTCAATCCTCAATCCTCAATCCTCAATCCTCAATCCTCAACCTTCAATACTCAATAATCAATCTCCAATCCTAGATCCTCAATCCTCGATCCTCAATCCTCATTCTTCAATCCTCAATACCCAATCCTCAGTCTTCAATCCTCAAACATCAATCCTCAATTCTCAATCCTCAATCCTCAATCCTCAATCCTCAATCCTCAATCCTCAGGCATCAATACTCAATCTACAATATTCAATCCTCAATCCTTAATCCTCAATCCACAATCCTCAACATTCAATACTCAATACTCAATCTTCAACCCTCAATCCTCAATCCTCAATCCTCAATCCTCAATCCTCAATATTCAATCCTCAATACTCAATCTTCAATCATCATCCTCAATTCTCAGTCGTCAATCCTCAATCCTCAATCCTCATTCTTCAATCCTCAATACCCAATCCTCAATCTTCAATCCTCAAACATCAATCCTCAATTCTCAATCCTCAATCCTCAGTCCTCAGTCGTCGAACCTCAATCCCCGACCCTTAGCACTCATCCTCAATCCTCAGTCCTCAATCCTCAATCCTCAAACCTAAATCCTCTACCGTCAGTCCTCGTTCTCAATCCTCAAACCTCAATCCTCAATCCTCAATATTCAATCATCAATACTCAATCTTCAACCCTCAATCCTCAATCCTCAATCCTCAATCCTCAATCCTCAATCCTCAATATTCAATCATCAATACTCAATCTTCAACCCTCAATCTTCAATCCTCAGTACTCAATCTTCAATCCTCAATCCTGAATCCTCAATCCTCAATCCTCAATCCTCAATCCTCAGGCATCAATGCTCAATCTACAATATTCAATCCTCAGTCCTTAATCCTCAATCCACAATCCTCAAACTTCAATACTCAATACTCAATCTTCAATCCTCAATCCTCAATCCCCAATCCTCAATCCTCAATCCTCAATCCTCAATATTCAAACCTCTATACTCAATGTTCAATCATCAATACTCAATCCTCAATTCTCAGTCGTCAATCCTCAGTCATCAATCCTCAATCGTCAATACTCAATCGTCAATCCTTAGTCCTCAATCCTCAATCCTCAATCCTCGTTCCTCAAACCTCAATCCTCAACCATCAGTCTCCATCCTCAATCCTCAAACCTCAATCCTCAATCCTCAATATTCAATCATCAATACTCAATCTTCAATCCTCAATCCTCAAACCTCAATCCTCAATCCTCATTCTTCAATTCCAAATACCCAATCCTCAATCTTCAATCCTCAATCCTCACTCGTCAAGTCTCAATCCTCAATCCTTAATCCCCAGACCTCAAACACCAATATTCAACCCTGAGTCCTCGTCCACAGTCCACAACCCTCAATCCTCAGTCCTCATTATTCAATCATCAATATTCAATCTTCAATCCTCAATCCTCAATCCTCAATCCTCAATCCTCAATCTTCAATCTTCAACCCTGAATCCTCAATCCTCAATACTCAATCCTCAATCTTCAATCCTCAATACTCAATCTTCAATCCTCAATCATCAATCCTCAATCCTCAATCCTCAATCTTCAATCCTCAACACTCAATCTTCAATCCTCAATCCTCAATCCTCAATCATCAATCCTCATTCTTCAACCCTCAATACCCAATCCACAGACTTCAATCCTCAATCCTCAATCCTCAATCCTAATTCCTCAATCCTCATTCTTCAATCCTCAATACCCAATCCTCAATTTCAATCCTCAATCCTCAATCCTCATTTCTCAATCCTCAATCCTCAACCCTTAGCCCTCATCCTCCATCCTCAGTACTCAATCCTCTATCCTCAATCTTCAATCCCCAATACTCAATCTTCAATCCTCATTCCTCAATCCTCAATCCTCAATCCTCAATCTTCAATCCTCAATACTCAATCTGCAATCGTCAATCCTCAAACCTCAATCCTCAATCCTCATTCCTCAATCCTCAATACCCAATCCTCAATCCTCAATCCTCAATCCTCAATCCTCAATATTCAATCATCAATACTCAATCGTCAATCATCAATCTTCAATCCTCAATACTCAATCTTCAATCTTCAATCCTCAATCCTCAATCCTCAATCCTCAATCCTCAGGCATCAATACTCAATCTACAATATTCAATCCTCAATCCTTAATCCGCAATCCACAATCCTCAACCTTCAATACTAAATACTCAATCTTCAATCCTCAATCCTCAATCCTCAATCCTCAATCCTCAATCCTCAATCCTCAATATTCAATCCTCAATACTCAATCTTCAATCATCAATCCTCAAACCTCAATTCTCAGTCGTCAATCCTCAGTCATCAATCCTCAATCTTCAATACTCAATCGTCAATCCTTAGTCCTCAATCCTCAATCCTCAATCCTCGTTCCTCAAACCTCAATCCTCAACCCTCAGTCTTCATCCTCAATCCTCAAACTTCAATCCTCAATCCTCAATATTCAATCATCAATACTCAATCTTCAATCCTCAATCCTCAAACCTCAATCCTCAGTCCTCATTCTTCAATCCTGAATACCCAATCCTCAATCTTCAATCCTCAATGCTCAATCCTGAATCCTCATTCCTCAATCTTCAACCCTGAATCCTCAATCCTCAATACTCAATCCTCAATCTTCAATCCTCAATACTCAATCTTCAATCCTCAATCCTCAATCCTCAATCCTCAATCCTCAATCTTCAATCCTCAACACTCAATCTTCAATCCTCAATCCTCAATCCTCAATCCTCAATCCCCATTCTTCAATCCTCAATACCCAATCCTCAATCTTCAATCCTCAATCCTCAATCCTCAATCCCAACTCCTCAATCCTCATTCTTCAATCCTCAATACCCAATCCTCAATTTCAATCCTCAATCCTCAATCCTCATTTCCCAATCCTCAATCCTCAACCCTCAGCCCTCATCCTCCATCCTCAGTACTCAATCCTCTATCCTCAATCTTCAATCCTCAATACCCAATCTTCAATCCTCATTCCTCAATCCTCAATCCTCAATCCTCAATCTTCAATACTCAATACTCAATCTGCAATCCTCAATCCTCAAACCTCAATCCTCAATCCTCATTCCTCAATCCTCAATACCCAATCCTCAATCCTCAATCCTCAATCCTCAATCCTCAATCCTCAATCTTCAACCCTGAATCCTCAATCCTCAATCCACAATCCTCAACCTTCTATACTCAATAATCAATCTCCAATCCTAGATCGTCAATCCTCAATACTCAATCCTCAATCTTCAACCCTGAATCCTCAATCCTCAATACTCAATCCTCAATCTTCAATCCTCAATACTCAATCCTAAATCCTCAGTCCTCAATCTTCAACCCTCAACACTCAATCTTCAATCCACAATCCTCAGTCCTCAATCCTCAATCCTCAATCTTCAATCCTCATCACTAATCTTCAATCCTCAATCCTCAATCCTCAATCCTCAATCCTCATTCCTCAATCCTCAATACCCAATCCTCAATCCCCAATCCTCAATCCTCAATCCTCAATCCTCAATATTCAATCATCAATACTCAATCTACAATCATCAATCTTCAATCCTCAATACTCAATCTTCAATCCTCAATCCTCAAGCCTCAATCCTCAATCCTCAATCCTCAGGCATCAATACTCAATCTACAATATTCAATCCTCAATCCTTAATCCGCAATCCACAATCCTCAAGCTTCAATACTAAATACTCAATCTTCAATCCTCAATCCTCAATCCTCAATCCTCAATCCTCAATCCTCAATATTCAATCTTCAATACTCAATCTTCAATCATCAATCCTCAATCCTCAATCCTCAATCCTCAATCCTCAATCCTCAATCCTCAATCCTCAATCCTCGACCTTCAATACTCAATAATCAATCTCCAATCCTAGATCCTCAATCCTCGATCCTCAATCCTCATTCTTCAATCCTCAATCCTCAATCCTCAATATTCAATCCTCAATACTCAATCTTCAATCATCATCCTCAATCCTCAATTCTCAGTCGTCAATCCTCAATCCTCAATCCTCATTCTTCAATCCTCAATACCCAATCCTCAATCTTCAATCCTCAAACATCAATCCTCAACTCTCAATCCTCAATCCTCAGTCCTGAGTCGTCGAACCTCAATCCCCGACCCTTAGTACTCATCCTCAATCCTCAGTCCTCAATCCTCAATCCTCAATCCTCAATCCTCATTCTTCAACCCTCAATACCCAATCCACAGTCTTCAATCCTCAATCCTCAATCCTCAATCCTAATTCCTCAATCCTCATTCTTCAATCCTCAATACCCAATCCTCAATTTCAATCCTCAATCCTCAATCCTCAATATTCAATCATCAATACTCAATCTTCAATCATCAATCTTTAATCCTCAATACTCAATCTTCAATCTTCAATCCTCAATCCTCAACCCTCAATCCTCAATCCTCAGGCATCAATACTCAGTCTACAATATTCAATCCTCAATCCTTAATCCGCAATCCACAATCCTCAACCATCAATACTAAATACTCAATCTTCAATCCTCAATCCTCAATCCTCAATCCTCAGTCCTCAATCCTCAATCCTCAATATTCAATCCTCAATACTCAATCTTCAATCATCAATCCTCAATCCTCAATTCTCAGTCGTCAATCCTCAGTCATCAATCCTCAATCTTCAATACTCAATCGTCAATCCTTAGTCCTCAATCCTCAATCCTCAATCCTCGTTCCTCAAACCTCAATCCTCAACCCTCAGTCTTCATCCTCAATCCTCAAACTTCAATCCTCAATCCTCAATATTCAATCATCAATACTCAATCTTCAATCCTCAATCCTCAATCCTCAATCCTCAATCCTCAATCCTCAATCCTCAATCCTCAATCCTCAATCCTCAATCCTCAATCCTCAATCCTCAATCCTCAATCCTCAATCCTCAACCTTCAATACACAATAATCAATCTCCAATCCTAGATCCTCAATCCTCGATCCTCAATCCTTATTCTTCAATCCTCAATACCCAATCCTCAGTCTTCAATCCTCAAACATCAATCCTCAATTCTCAATCCTCAATCCTCAATCCTCAATCCTCAATCCTCAATCCTCAGGCATCAATACTCAATCTACAATATTCAATCCTCAATCCTTAATCCTCAATCCACAATCCTCAACATTCAATACTCAATACTCAATCTTCAACCCTCAATCCTCAATCCTCAATCCTCAATCCTCAATCCTCAATCCTCAATATTCAATCCTCAATACTCAATCTTCAATCATCATCCTCAATCCTCAATTCTCAGTCGTCAATCCTCAATCCTCAATCCTCATTCTTCAATCCTCAATACCCAATCCTCAATCTTCAATCCTCAAACATCAATCCTCAATTCTCAATCCTCAATCCTCAGTCCTCAGTCGTCGAACCTCAATCCCCGACCCTTAGCACTCATCCTCAATCCTCAGTCCTCAATCCTCAATCCTCAAACCTAAATCCTCTACCGTCAGTCCTCGTCCTCAATCCTCAAACCTCAATCCTCAATCCTCAATATTCAATCATCAGTACTCAATCTTCAACCCTCAATCCTCAATCCTCAATCCTCAATCCTCAATCCTCAATCCTCAATATTCAATCATCAATACTCAATCTTCAACCCTCAATCTTCAATCCTCAGTACTCAATCTTCAATCCTCAATCCTCAATCCTCAATCCTCAATACTCAATCCTCAGGCATCAATGCTCAATCTACAATATTCAATCCTCAGTCCTTAATCCTCAATCCACAATCCTCAAACTTCAATACTCAATACTCAATCTTCAATCCTCAATCCTCAATCCTCAATCCTCAATCCTCAATTCTCAATCCTCAATATTCAATCCTCTATACTCAATGTTCAATCATCAATCCTCAATCCTCAATTCTCAGTAGTCAATCCTCAGTCATCAATCCTCAATCGTCAATACTCAATCGTCAATCCTTAGTCCTCAATCCTCAATCCTCAATCCTCGTTCCTCAAACCTCAATCCTCAACCCTCAGTCTCCATCCTCAATCCTCAAACCTCAATCCTCAATCCTCAATATTCAATCATCAATACTCAATCTTCAATCCTCAATCCTCAAACCTCAATCCTCAATCCTCATTCTTCAATTCCAAATACCCAATCCTCAATCTTCAATCCTCAATCCTCAATCCTCAAGTCTCAATCCTCAATCCTTAATCCCCAGACCTCAAACATCAATATTCAACCCTGAGTCCTCGTCCACAGTCCACAACCCTCAATCCTCAGTCCTCATTATTCAATCATCAATATTCAATCTTCAATCCTCAATCCTCAATCCTCAATCCTCAATCCTCAATCTTCAATCTTCAACCCTGAATCCTCAATCCTCAATACTCAATCCTCAATCTTCAATTCTCAATACTCAATCTTCAATCCTCAATCATCAATCCTCAATCCTCAATCCTCAATCTTCAATCCTCAACACTCAATCTTCAATCCTCAATCCTCAATCCTCAATCATCAATCCTCATTCTTCAACCCTCAATACCCAATCCACAGTCTTCAATCCTCAATCCTCAATCCTCAATCCTCGTTCCTCAAACCTCAATACTCAACCCTCAGTCTCCATCCTCAATCCTCAAACCTCAATCCTAAATCCTCAATATTCAATCATCAATACTCAATCTTCAATCCTCAATCCTCAAACCTCAATCCTCAATCCTCATTCTTCAATTCCAAATACCCAATCCTCAATCTTCAATCCTCAATCCTCAATCCTCAAGTCTCAATCCTCAATCCTTAATCCCCAGACCTCAAACATCAATATTCAACCCTGAGTCCTCGTCCACAGTCCACAACCCTCAATCCTCAGTCCTCATTATTCAATCATCAATATTCAATCTTCAATCCTCAATCCTCAATCCTCAATCCTCAATCCTCAATCTTCAATCTTCAACCCTGAATCCTCAATCCTCAATACTCAATCCTCAATCTTCAATTCTCAATACTCAATCTTCAATCCTCAATCATCATTCCTCAATCCTCAATCCTCAATCTTCAATCCTCAACACTCAATCTTCAATCCTCAATCCTCAATCCTCAATCATCAATCCTCATTCTTCAACACTCAATACCCAATCCACAGTCTTCAATCCTCAATCCTCAATCCTCAATCCTAATTCCTCAATCCTCATTCTTCAATCCTCAATACCCAATCCTCAATTTCAATGCTCAATCCTCAATCCTCATTTCTCAATCCTCAATCCTCAACCCTTAGCCCTCATTCTCCATCCTCAGTACTCAATCCTCTATCCTCAATCTTCAATCCCCAATACTCAATCTTCAATCCTCATTCCTCAATCCTCAATCCTCAATCCTCAATCTTCAATCCTCAATACTCAATCTGCAATCGTCAATCCTCAAACCTCAATCGTCAGTCCTCATTCCTCAATCCTCAATACCCAATCCTCAATCCTCAATCCTCAATCCTCAATCCTCAATATTCAATCATCAATACTCAATCTTCAATCATCAGTCTTCAATCCTCAATACTCAATCTTCAATCTTCAATCCTCAATCCTCAATCCTCAATCCTCAATCCTCAGGCATCAATACTCAATCTACAATATTCATTCCTCAATCCTTAACCCGCAATCCACAATCCTCAACCTTCAATACTAAATACTCAATCTTCAATCCTCAATCCTCAATCCTCAATCCTCAATCCTCAATCCTCAATCCTCAATCCTCAATATTCAATCCTCAATACTCAATCTTCAATCATCAATCCTCAAACCTCAATTCTCAGTCGTCAATCCTCAGTCATCAATCCTCAATCTTCAATACTCAATCGTCAATCCTTAGCCCTCAATCCTCAATCCTCAATCCTCGTTCCTCAAACCTCAATCCTCAACCCTCAGTCTTCATCCTCAATCCTCAAACTTCAATCCTCAATCCTCAATATTCAATCATCAATACTCAATCTTCAATACTCAATCCTCAAACCTCAATCCTCAGTCCTCATTCTTCAATCCTAAATACCCAATCCTCAATCTTCAATCCTCAATGCTCAATCCTGAATCCTCATTCCTCAATCTTCAACCCTGAATCCTCAATCCTCAATACTCAATCCTCAATCTTCAATCCTCAATACTCAATCTTCGATCCTCAATACCCAATCCTCAATTTCAATCCTCAATCCTCAATCCTCATTTCTCAATCCTCAATCCTCAACCCTCAGCCCTCATCCTCCATCCTCAGTACTCAATCCTCTATCCTCAATCTTCAATCCTCAATACCCAATCTTCAATCCTCATTCCTCAATCCTCAATCCTCAATCCTCAATCTTCAATCCTCAATACTCAATCTGCAATCCTCAATCCTCAAACCTCAATCCTCAATCCTCATTCCTCAATCCTCAATACCCAATCCTCAATCCTCAATCCTCAATCCTCAATCCTCAATCCTCAATCTTCAACCCTGAATCCTCAATCCTCAATCCACTATCCTCAACCTTCTATACTCAATAATCAATCTCCAATCCTAGATCGTCAATCCTCAATACTCAATCCTCAATCTTCAATCCTCAATACCCAATCCTCAGTCTTCAATCCTCAAACATCAATCCTCAATTCTCAATCCTCAATCCTCAATCCTCAATCCTCAATCCTCAATCCTCAGGCATCAATACTCAATCTACAATATTCAATCCTCAATCCTTAATCCTCAATCCACAATCCTCAACATTCAATACTCAATACTCAATCTTCAACCCTCAATCCTCAATCCTCAATCCTCAATCCTCAATCCTCAATCCTCAATATTCAATCCTCAATACTCAATCTTCAATCATCATCCTCAATCCTCAATTCTCAGTCGTCAATCCTCAATCCTCAATCCTCATTCTTCAATCCTCAATACCCAATCCTCAATCTTCAATCCTCAAACATCAATCCTCAATTCTCAATCCTCAATCCTCAGTCCTCAGTCGTCGAACCTCAATCCCCGACCCTTAGCACTCATCCTCAATCCTCAGTCCTCAATCCTCAATCCTCAAACCTAAATCCTCTACCGTCAGTCCTCGTCCTCAATCCTCAAACCTCAATCCTCAATCCTCAATATTCAATCATCAGTACTCAATCTTCAACCCTCAATCCTCAATCCTCAATCCTCAATCCTCAATCCTCAATCCTCAATATTCAATCATCAATACTCAATCTTCAACCCTCAATCTTCAATCCTCAGTACTCAATCTTCAATCCTCAATCCTCAATCCTCAATCCTCAATACTCAATCCTCAGGCATCAATGCTCAATCTACAATATTCAATCCTCAGTCCTTAATCCTCAATCCACAATCCTCAAACTTCAATACTCAATACTCAATCTTCAATCCTCAATCCTCAATCCTCAATCCTCAATCCTCAATTCTCAATCCTCAATATTCAATCCTCTATACTCAATGTTCAATCATCAATCCTCAATCCTCAATTCTCAGTAGTCAATCCTCAGTCATCAATCCTCAATCGTCAATACTCAATCGTCAATCCTTAGTCCTCAATCCTCAATCCTCAATCCTCGTTCCTCAAACCTCAATCCTCAACCCTCAGTCTCCATCCTCAATCCTCAAACCTCAATCCTCAATCCTCAATATTCAATCATCAATACTCAATCTTCAATCCTCAATCCTCAAACCTCAATCCTCAATCCTCATTCTTCAATTCCAAATACCCAATCCTCAATCTTCAATCCTCAATCCTCAATCCTCAAGTCTCAATCCTCAATCCTTAATCCCCAGACCTCAAACATCAATATTCAACCCTGAGTCCTCGTCCACAGTCCACAACCCTCAATCCTCAGTCCTCATTATTCAATCATCAATATTCAATCTTCAATCCTCAATCCTCAATCCTCAATCCTCAATCCTCAATCTTCAATCTTCAACCCTGAATCCTCAATCCTCAATACTCAATCCTCAAGCTTCAATTCTCAATACTCAATCTTCAATCCTCAATCATCAATCCTCAATCCTCAATCCTCAATCTTCAATCCTCAACACTCAATCTTCAATCCTCAATCCTCAATCCTCAATCATCAATCCTCATTCTTCAACCCTCAATACCCAATCCACAGTCTTCAATCCTCAATCCTCAATCCTCAATCCTCGTTCCTCAAACCTCAATACTCAACCCTCAGTCTCCATCCTCAGTCCTCAAACCTCAATCCTAAATCCTCAATATTCAATCATCAATACTCAATCTTCAATCCTCAATCCTCAAACCTCAATCCTCAATCCTCATTCTTCAATTCCAAATACCCAATCCTCAATCTTCAATCCTCAATCCTCAATCCTCAAGTCTCAATCCTCAATCCTTAATCCCCAGACCTCAAACATCAATATTCAACCCTGAGTCCTCGTCCACAGTCCACAACCCTCAATCCTCAGTCCTCATTATTCAATCATCAATATTCAATCTTCAATCCTCAATCCTCAATCCTCAATCCTCAATCCTCAATCTTCAATCTTCAACCCTGAATCCTCAATCCTCAATACTCAATCCTCAATCTTCAATTCTCAATACTCAATCTTCAATCCTCAATCATCATTCCTCAATCCTCAATCCTCAATCTTCAATCCTCAACACTCAATCTTCAATCCTCAATCCTCAATCCTCAATCATCAATCCTCATTCTTCAACACTCAATACCCAATCCACAGTCTTCAATCCTCAATCCTCAATCCTCAATCCTAATTCCTCAATCCTCATTCTTCAATCCTCAATACCCAATCCTCAATTTCAATGCTCAATCCTCAATCCTCATTTCTCAATCCTCAATCCTCAACCCTTAGCCCTCATTCTCCATCCTCAGTACTCAATCCTCTATCCTCAATCTTCAATCCCCAATACTCAATCTTCAATCCTCATTCCTCAATCCTCAATCCTCAATCCTCAATCTTCAATCCTCAATACTCAATCTGCAATCGTCAATCCTCAAACCTCAATCGTCAGTCCTCATTCCTCAATCCTCAATACCCAATCCTCAATCCTCAATCCTCAATCCTCAATCCTCAATATTCAATCATCAATACTCAATCTTCAATCATCAGTCTTCAATCCTCAATACTCAATCTTCAATCTTCAATCCTCAATCCTCAATCCTCAATCCTCAATCCTCAGGCATCAATACTCAATCTACAATATTCATTCCTCAATCCTTAACCCGCAATCCACAATCCTCAACCTTCAATACTAAATACTCAATCTTCAATCCTCAATCCTCAATCCTCAATCCTCAATCCTCAATCCTCAATCCTCAATCCTCAATATTCAATCCTCAATACTCAATCTTCAATCATCAATCCTCAAACCTCAATTCTCAGTCGTCAATCCTCAGTCATCAATCCTCAATCTTCAATACTCAATCGTCAATCCTTAGCCCTCAATCCTCAATCCTCAATCCTCGTTCCTCAAACCTCAATCCTCAACCCTCAGTCTTCATCCTCAATCCTCAAACTTCAATCCTCAATCCTCTATATTCAATCATCAATACTCAATCTTCAATACTCAATCCTCAAACCTCAATCCTCAGTCCTCATTCTTCAATCCTAAATACCCAATCCTCAATCTTCAATCCTCAATGCTCAATCCTGAATCCTCATTCCTCAATCTTCAACCCTGAATCCTCAATCCTCAATACTCAATCCTCAATCTTCAATCCTCAATACTCAATCTTCGATCCTCAATACCCAATCCTCAATTTCAATCCTCAATCCTCAATCCTCATTTCTCAATCCTCAATCCTCAACCCTCAGCCCTCATCCTCCATCCTCAGTACTCAATCCTCTATCCTCAATCTTCAATCCTCAATACCCAATCTTCAATCCTCATTCCTCAATCCTCAATCCTCAATCCTCAATCTTCAATCCTCAATACTCAATCTGCAATCCTCAATCCTCAAACCTCAATCCTCAATCCTCATTCCTCAATCCTCAATACCCAATCCTCAATCCTCAATCCTCAATCCTCAATCCTCAATCCTCAATCTTCAACCCTGAATCCTCAATCCTCAATCCACTATCCTCAACCTTCTATACTCAATAATCAATCTCCAATCCTAGATCGTCAATCCTCAATACTCAATCCTCAATCTTCAACCCTGAATCCTCAATCCTCAATACTCAATCCTCAATCTTTAATCCTCAATACTCAATCTTCAATCCTCAATCATCAATCCTCAATCCTCAATCCTCGATCCTCAATCTTCAATCCTCAACACTCAATCTTCAATACTCAATCCTCAATCCTCAATCCTCAATCCTCATTCTTCAACCCTCAATACCCAATCCACAGTCTTCAATCCTCAATCCTCAATCCTCAATCCTAATTCCTCAATCCTCATTCTTCAATCCTCAATACCCAATCCTCAATTTCAATCCTCAATCCTCAACCCTCATTTCTCAATCCTCAATCCTCAACCCTTAGCCCTCATCCTCCATCCTCAGTACTCAATCCTCTATCCTCAATCTTCAATCCCCAATACTCAATCTTCAATCCTCATTCCTCAATCCTCAATCCTCGTTCCTCAAACCTCAATACTCAACCCTCAGTCTCCATCCTCAATCCTCAAACCTCAATCCTAAATCCTCAATATTCAATCATCAATACTCAATCTTCAATCCTCAATCCTCAAACCTCAATCCTCAATCCTCATTCTTCAATTCCAAATACCCAATCCTCAATCTTCAATCCTCAATCCTCAATCCTCAAGTCTCAATCCTCAATCCTTAATCCCCAGACCTCAAACATCAATATTCAACCCTGAGTCCTCGTCCACAGTCCACAACCCTCAATCCTCAGTCCTCATTATTCAATCATCAATATTCAATCTTCAATCCTCAATCCTCAATCCTCAATCCTCAATCCTCAATCTTCAATCTTCAACCCTGAATCCTCAATCCTCAATACTCAATCCTCAATCTTCAATTCTCAATACTCAATCTTCAATCCTCAATCATCATTCCTCAATCCTCAATCCTCAACCTTCAATCCTCAACACTCAATCTTCAATCCTCAATCCTCAATCCTCAATCATCAATCCTCATTCTTCAACCCTCAATACCCAATCCACAGTCTTCAATCCTCAATCCTCAATCCTCAATCCTAATTCCTCAATCCTCATTCTTCAATCCTCAATACCCAATCCTCAATTTCAATGCTCAATCCTCAATCCTCATTTCTCAATCCTCAATCCTCAACCCTTAGCCCTCATCCTCCATCCTCAGTACTCAATCCTCTATCCTCAATCTTCAATCCCCAATACTCAATCTTCAATCCTCATTCCTCAATCCTCAATCCTCAATCCTCAATCTTCAATCCTCAATACTCAATCTGCAATCGTCAATCCTCAAACCTCAATCGTCAGTCCTCATTCCTCAATCCTCAATACCCAATCCTCAATCCTCAATCCTCAATCCTCAATCCTCAATATTCAATCATCAATACTCAATCTTCAATCATCAGTCTTCAATCCTCAATACTCAATCTTCAATCTTCAATCCTCAATCCTCAATCCTCAATCCTCAATCCTCAGGCATCAATACTCAATCTACAATATTCATTCCTCAATCCTTAACCCGCAATCCACAATCCTCAACCTTCAATACTAAATACTCAATCTTCAATCCTCAATCCTCAATCCTCAATCCTCAATCCTCAATCCTCAATCCTCAATCCTCAATATTCAATCCTCAATACTCAATCTTCAATCATCAATCCTCAAACCTCAATTCTCAGTCGTCAATCCTCAGTCATCAATCCTCAATCTTCAATACTCAATCGTCAATCCTTAGCCCTCAATCCTCAATCCTCAATCCTCGTTCCTCAAACCTCAATCCTCAACCCTCAGTCTTCATCCTCAATCCTCAAACTTCAATCCTCAATCCTCAATATTCAATCATCAATACTCAATCTTCTATACTCAATCCTCAAACCTCAATCCTCAGTCCTCATTCTTCAATCCTAAATACCCAATCCTCAATCTTCAATCCTCAATGCTCAATCCTGAATCCTCATTCCTCAATCTTCAACCCTGAATCCTCAATCCTCAATACTCAATCCTCAATCTTCAATCCTCAATACTCAATCTTCGATCCTCAATACCCAATCCTCAATTTCAATCCTCAATCCTCAATCCTCATTTCTCAATCCTCAATCCTCAACCCTCAGCCCTCATCCTCCATCCTCAGTACTCAATCCTCTATCCTCAATCTTCAATCCTCAATACCCAATCTTCAATCCTCATTCCTCAATCCTCAATCCTCAATCCTCAATCTTCAATCCTCAATACTCAATCTGCAATCCTCAATCCTCAAACCTCAATCCTCAATCCTCATTCCTCAATCCTCAATACCCAATCCTCAATCCTCAATCCTCAATCCTCAATCCTCAATCCTCAATCTTCAACCCTGAATCCTCAATCCTCAATCCACTATCCTCAACCTTCTATACTCAATAATCAATCTCCAATCCTAGATCGTCAATCCTCAATACTCAATCCTCAATCTTCAACCCTGAATCCTCAATCCTCAATACTCAATCCTCAATCTTTAATCCTCAATACTCAATCTTCAATCCTCAATCATCAATCCTCAATCCTCAATCCTCGATCCTCAATCTTCAATCCTCAACACTCAATCTTCAATACTCAATCCTCAATCCTCAATCCTCAATCCTCATTCTTCAACCCTCAATACCCAATCCACAGTCTTCAATCCTCAATCCTCAATCCTCAATCCTAATTCCTCAATCCTCATTCTTCAATCCTCAATACCCAATCCTCAATTTCAATCCTCAATCCTCAACCCTCATTTCTCAATCCTCAATCCTCAACCCTTAGCCCTCATCCTCCATCCTCAGTACTCAATCCTCTATCCTCAATCTTCAATCACCAATACTCAATCTTCAATCCTCATTCCTCAATCCTCAATCCTCAATCCTCAATCTTCAATCCTCAATACTCAATCTGCAATCCTCATTCCTCAATCCTCAATCCTCAATCCTCAATCTTCAATCCTCAATACTCAATCTGCAATCCTCAATCCTCAAACCTCAATCCTCAATCCTCATTCCTCAATCCTCAATACCCAATCCTCAATCCTCAATCCTCAATCCTCAATCCTCAATCCTCAATCCTCAATCTTCAACCCTGAATCCTCAATCCTCAATCCACGATCCTCAACCTTCTATACTCAATAATCAATCTCCAATCCTAGATCGTCAATCCTCAATACTCAATCCTCAATCTTCAACCCTGAATCCTCAATCCTCAATACTCAATCCTCAATCTTCAATCCTCAATACTCAATCCTAAATCCTCAGTCCTCAATCTTCAACCCTCATCACTAATCTTCAATCTTCAATCCTCAATCCTCAATCCTCAATCCTCATTCTTCAATCCTCAATACCCAATCCTCAATCTTCAATCCTCGATCCTCAATCCTCAATCCTAATTCCTCAATCCTCATTGTTCAATCCTCAATACCCAATCCTCAATTTCAATCCTCAATCCTCAGCCCTCATTTCTCAATCCTCAATCCTCAACCCTCAGCCCTCATCCTCCATCCTCAATCCTCAATCCCCAATCCTCAATCTTCAATCCTCAATTCTCAGTCTTCAATCCTCGATCCTCAATCATCAATCCTCAATCCTCAATCCTCAGGCATCAATACTCAATCTTCAATGCTCAATCCTCAATCCTCAATCCTCAATCCTCATTCCCCAACCCTCAATCCTCATTCCTCACACCTCAATCCTCAACCCTCAGTCCTCATACTCAATTCTCAATTCTCAATCCTCAATCCTCAATCCTCAATCTTCAATCTTCAATAATCAATCTCCAATCCTCAATCCTCAATCCTCGATCCTCAATCCTCAGGCATCAATACTCAATCTTCAATACTCAACCCTCAATCCTCAATCCTCAATCCTCAATCCTCAAACCTCAATCCTCAATCCTCAATATTCAATCATCAATACTCAATCTTCAATCCTCAATCCTCAATCCTCAATCCTCAATCCTCAATCCTCAATCCTCAATCCTCAATCCTCAGGCATCAATACTCAATCTACAATATTCAATCCTCAGTGCTTAATCCTCAATCCACAATCCTCAAACTTCAATACTCAATACTCAATTTTCAATCCTCAATCCTCAATCCTCAATCCTCAATCCTCAATCCTCAATCCTCAATATTCAATCCTCTATACTCAATGTTCAATCATCAATCCTCAATCCTCAATTCTCAGTCGTCAATCCTCAGTCATCAATCCTTAATCGTCAATACTCAATCGTCAATCCTTAGTCCTCAATCCTCAATCCTCAATCCTCGTTCCTCAAACCTCAATCCTCAACCCTCAGTCTCCATCCTCAATCCTCAAACCTCAATCCTCAATCCTCAATATTCAATCATCAATACTCAATCTTCAATCCTCAATCCTCAAACCTCAATCCTCAATCCTCATTCTTCAATTCTAAATACCCAATCCTGAATCTTCAATCCTCAATCCTCAATCCTCAAGTCTCAATCCTCAATCCTTAATCCCCAGACCTCAAACATCAATATTCAACCCTGAGTCCTCGTCCACAATCCACAACCCTCAATCCTCAGTCCTCAATATTCAATCATCAATATTCAATCTTCAATCCTCAATCCTCAATCCTCAATCCTCAATCCTCAATCTTCAGTCTTCAACCCTGAATCCTCAATCCTCAGTACTGAATCCTCAATCTTCAATCCTCAATACTCAATCTTCAATCCTCAATCATCAATCCTCAATCCTCAATCCTCAATCCTCAATCTTCAATCCTCAACACTCAATCTTCAATACTCAATCCTCAATCCTCAATACTCAATCCTCATTCTTCAACCCTCAATACCCAATCCACAGTCTTCAATCCTCAATCCTCAATCCTCAATCCTAATTCCTCAATCCTCATTCTTCAATCCTCAATACCCAATCCTCAATTTCAATCCTCAATCCTCAACCCTCATTTCTCAATCCTCAATCCTCAACCCTTAGCCCTCATCCTCCATCCTCAGTACTCAATCCTCTATCCTCAATCTTCAATCCCCAATACTCAATCTTCAATCCTCATTCCTCAATCCTCAATCCTCAATCCTCAATCTTCAATCCTCAATACTCAATCTGCAATCCTCAATCCTCAAACCTCAATCCTCAATCCTCATTCCTCAACCCTCAATACCCAATCCTCAATCCTCAATCCTCAATCCTCAATCCTCAATATTCAATCATCAATACTCAATCTTCAATCATCAATCTTCAATCCTCAATACACTATCTTCAATCTTCAATCCTCAATCCTCAATCCTCAATCCTCAATCCTCAGGCATCAATACTCAGTCTACAATATTCAATCCTCAATCCTTAATCCGCAATCCACAATCCTCAACCATCAATACTAAATACTCAATCTTCAATCCTCAATCCTCAATCCTCAAACCTCAATCCTCAATCCTCAATCCTCAATATTCAATCCTCAATACTCAACCTTCAATCATCAATCCTCAATCCTCAATTCTCAGTCGTCAATCCTCAGTCATCAATCCTCAATCTTCAATACTCAATCGTCAATCCTTAGTCCTCAATCCTCAATCCTTAATCCTCGTTCCTCAAACTTCAATCCTCAACCCTCAGTCTTCATCCTCAATCCTCAAACTTCAATCCACAATCCTCAATATTCAATCATCAATACTCAATCTTCAATCCTCAATCCTCAAACCTCAATCCTCAGTCCTCATTCTTCAATCCTAAATACCCAATCCTCAATCTTCAATCCTCAATGCTCAATCCTGAATCCTCAATCCTCAATCTTCAACCCTGAATCCTCAATCCTCAATACTCAATCCTCAATCTTCAATCCTCAATACTCAACCTTCAATCCTCAATCCTCAATCCTCAATCCTCAATCCTCAATCTTCAATCCTCAACACTCAATCTTCAATCCTCAATCCTCAATCCTCAATCCTCAATCCCCATTCTTCAATCCTCAATACCCAATCCTCAATCTTCAATCCTCAATCCTCAATCCTCAATCCCAACTCCTCAATCCTCATTCTTCAATCCTCAATACCCAATCCTCAATTTCAATCCTCAATCCTCAATCCTCATTTCTCAATCCTCAATCCTCAACCCTCAGCCCTCATCCTCCATCCTCAGTACTCAATCCTCTATCCTCAATCTTCAATCCTCAATACCCAATCTACAATCCTCATTCCTCAATCCTCAATCCTCAATCCTCAATCTTCAATCCTCAATACTCAATCTGCAATCCTCAATCCTCAAACCTCAATCCTCAATCCTCATTCCTCAATCCTCAATACCCAATCCTCAATCCTCAATCCTCAATCCTCAATCCTCAATCCTCAATCTTCAACCCTGAATCCTCAATCCTCAATCCACAATCCTCAACCTTCTATACTCAATAATCAATCTCCAATCCTAGATCGTCAATCCTCAATACTCAATCCTCAATCTTGTAACCCTGAATCCTCAATCCTCAATACTCAATCCTCAATCTTCAATCCTCAATACTCAATCCTAAATCCTCAGTCCTCAATCTTCAACCCTCAACACTCAATCTTCAATCCACAATCCTCAATCCTCAATCCACAATCCTCAATCTTCAATCCTCATCACTAATCTTCAATCTTCAATCCTCAATCCTCAATCCTCAATCCTCATTCTTCAGTCCTCAATACCCAATCCTCAATCTTCAATCCTCGATCCTCAATCCTCAATCCTAATTCCTCAATCCTCATTGTTCAATCCTCAATACCCAATCCTCAATTTCAATCCTCAATCCTCAATCCTCATTTCTCAATCCTCAATCCTCAACCCTCAGCCCTCATCCTCCATCCTCAATCCTCAATCCCCAATCCTCAATCTTCAATCCTCAATTCTCAGTCTTCAATCCTCGATCCTCAATCATCAATCCTCAATCCTCAATCCTCAGGCATCAATACTCAATCTTCAATGCTCAATCCTCAATCGTCAATCCTCAATCCTCATTCCCCAACCCTCAATCCTCATTCCTCACACCTCAATCCTCAACCCTCAGTCCTCATACTCAATTCTCAATTCTCAATCCTCAATCCTCAATCCTCAATCTTCAATCTTCAATAATCAATCTCCAATCCTCAATCCTCAATCCTCGATCCTCAATCCTCAGGCATCAATACTCAATCTTCAATACTCAACCCTCAATCCTCAATCCTCAATCCTCAATCCTCAAACCTCAATCCTCAATCCTCAAACCTCAATCCTCAATCCTCAATATTCAATCATCAATACTCAATCTTCAATCCTCAATCCTCAATCCTCAATCCTGAATCCTCAATCCTCAATCCTCAATCCTCAATCCTCAATCCTCAATCCTCAATCCTCAATCCTCAATCCTCAACCTTCAATACTCAATATTCAATCTCCAATCCTAGATCCTCAATCCTCGATCCTCAATCCTCATTCTTCAATCCTCAATACCCAATCCTCAGTCTTCAATCCTCAAACATCAATCCTCAATTCTCAATCCTCAATCCTCAATCCTCAATCCTCAATCCTCAGTATTCAATCATCAATACTCAATCTTCAACACTCAATCTTCAATCCTCAATACTCAATCTTCAATCCATCAATATTCAATCCTCAATCCTCAACCCTCAATCCTCAGGCATCAATACTCAATCTACAATATTCAATCCTCAATCCTTAATCCTCAATCCACAATCCTCAACCTTCAATACTCAATACTCAATCGTCAATCCTCAATCCTCAACCCTCAATCCTCAATCCTCAATCCTCAATCCGCAATATTCAATCCTCAATACTCAATCTTCAGTCAGCAATCCTCAATCCTCAATTCTCAGTCGTCAATCCTCAGTCACCAATCCTCAATCTTCAATACTCAATCGTCAATCCTTAGTCCTCAATCCTCAATCCTCAATCCTCGTTCCTCAAACCTCAATCCTCAACCCTCAGTCTTCATCCTCAATCCTCAAACCTCAATCCTCAATACTCAGTATTCAATCATCAATACTCAATCTTCAATCCCCAATTCTCAAACCTCAATCCTCAATCCTCATTCTTCAGTGCTCAATACCCAATCCTCAATCTTCAATCCTCAATACTCAATCTTCAATCCTCATTCCTCAATCCTCAATCCTCAATCCTCAATCTTTAATCCTCAATCCTCAATCTTCAATCCTCAATTCTCAGTCTTCAATCCTCGATCCTCAATCATCAATCCTCAATCCTCAATCCTCAATCCTCAATATTCAATCATCAATACTCAATCTTCAACCCTCAATCTTCAATCCTCAATTCTCAATCGTCAATCCTCAATCCTCAATCCTCAATCCTCAATCCTCAATCCTCAATCCTCAATCCTCAACCTTCAATACTCAATAATCAATCTCCAATCCTAGATCCTCAATCCTCGATCCTCAATCCTCATTCTTCAATCCTCAATACCCAATCCTCAGTCTTCAATCCTCAAACATCAATCCTCAATTCTCAATCCTCAATCCTCAATCCTCAATCCTCAATCCTCAATCCTCAGGCATCAATACTCAATCTACAATATTCAATCCTCAATCCTTAATCCTCAATCCACAATCCTCGACCTTCAATACTCAATACTCAATCTTCAACCCTCAATCCTCAATCCTCAATCCTCAATCCTCAATCCTCAATATTCAATCCTCAATACTCAACCTTCAATCATCATCCTCAATCCTCAATTCTCAGTCGTCAATCCTCAATCCTCAATCCTCATTCTTCAATCCTCAATACCCAATCCTCAATCTTCAATCCTCAAACATCAATCCTCAATTCTCAATCCGCAATCCTCAGTCCTCAGTCGTCGAACCTCAATCACCGACCCTTAGCACTCATCCACAATCCTCAGTCCTCAATCCTCAATCCTCAAACCTAAATCCTCTACCGCCAGTCCTCGTCCTCAATCCTCAAACCTCAATCCTCAATCCTCAATATTCAGTCATCAATACTCAATCTTCAATCCTCAATCCTCAATCCTCAATTCTCAATCCTCAATCCTCAACCCTCAGCCCTCATCCTCCATCCTCAGTACTCAATCCTCTATCCTCAATCTTCAATCCTCAATACCCAATCTACAATCCTCATTCCTCAATCCTCAATCCTCAATCCTCAATCTTCAATCCTCAATACTCAATCTGCAATCCTCAATCCTCAAACCTCAATCCTCAATCCTCATTCCTCAATCCTCAATACCCAATCCTCAATCCTCAATCCTCAATCCTCAATCCTCAATCCTCAATCTTCAACCCTGAATCCTCAATCCTCAATCCACAATCCTCAACCTTCTATACTCAATAATCAATCTCCAATCCTAGATCGTCAATCCTCAATACTCAATCCTCAATCTTGTAACCCTGAATCCTCAATCCTCAATACTCAATCCTCAATCTTCAATCCTCAATACTCAATCCTAAATCCTCAGTCCTCAATCTTCAACCCTCAACACTCAATCTTCAATCCACAATCCTCAATCCTCAATCCTCAATCCACAATCCTCAATCTTCAATCCTCATCACTAATCTTCAATCTTCAATCCTCAATCCTCAATCCTCAATCCTCATTCTTCAGTCCTCAATACCCAATCCTCAATCTTCAATCCTCGATCCTCAATCCTCAATCCTAATTCCTTAATCCTCATTGTTCAATCCTCAATACCCAATCCTCAATTTCAATCCTCAATCCTCAATCCTCATTTCTCAATCCTCAATCCTCAACCCTCAGCCCTCATCCTCCATCCTCAATCCTCAATCCCCAATCCTCAATCTTCAATCCTCAATTCTCAGTCTTCAATCCTCGATCCTCAATCATCAATCCTCAATCCTCAATCCTCAGGCATCAATACTCAATCTTCAATGCTCAATCCTCAATCGTCAATCCTCAATCCTCATTCCCCAACCCTCAATCCTCATTCCTCACACCTCAATCCTCAACCCTCAGTCCTCATACTCAATTCTCAATTCTCAATCCTCAATCCTCAATCCTCAATCTTCAATCTTCAATAATCAATCTCCAATCCTCAATCCTCAATCCTCGATCCTCAATCCTCAGGCATCAATACTCAATCTTCAATACTCAACCCTCAATCCTCAATCCTCAATCCTCAATCCTCAAACCTCAATCCTCAATCCTCAAACCTCAATCCTCAATCCTCAATATTCAATCATCAATACTCAATCTTCAATCCTCAATCCTCAATCCTCAATCCTGAATCCTCAATCCTCAATCCTCAATCCTCAATCCTCAATCCTCAATCCTCAATCCTCAATCCTCAATCCTCAATCCTCAACCTTCAATACTCAATATTCAATCTCCAATCCTAGATCCTCAATCCTCGATCCTCAATCCTCATTCTTCAATCCTCAATACCCAATCCTCAGTCTTCAATCCTCAAACATCAATCCTCAATTCTCAATCCTCAATCCTCAATCCTCAATCCTCAATCCTCAATCCTCAGTATTCAATCATCAATACTCAATCTTCAACACTCAATCTTCAATCCTCAATACTCAATCTTCAATCCATCAATATTCAATCCTCAATCCTCAACCCTCAATCCTCAGGCATCAATACTCAATCTACAATATTCAATCCTCAATCCTTAATCCTCAATCCACAATCCTCAACCTTCAATACTCAATACTCAATCGTCAATCCTCAATCCTCAACCCTCAATCCTCAATCCTCAATCCTCAATCCGCAATATTCAATCCTCAATACTCAATCTTCAGTCAGCAATTCTCAATCCTCAATTCTCAGTCGTCAATCCTCAGTCATCAATCCTCAATCTTCAATACTCAATCGGCAATCCTTAGTCCTCAATCCTCAATCCTCAATCCTCGTTCCTCAAACCTCAATCCTCAACCCTCAGTCTTCATCCTCAATCCTCAAACCTCAATCCTCAATACTCAGTATTCAATCATCAATACTCAATCTTCAATCCCCAATTCTCAAACCTCAATCCTCAATCCTCATTCTTCAGTGCTCAATACCCAATCCTCAATCTTCAATCCTCAATACTCAATCTTCAATCCTCATTCCTCAATCCTCAATCCTCAATCCTCAATCTTTAATCCTCAATCCTCAATCTTCAATCCTCAATTCTCAGTCTTCAATCCTCGATCCTCAATCATCAATCCTCAATCCTCAATCCTCAATCCTCAATATTCAATCATCAATACTCAATCTTCAACCCTCAATCTTCAATCCTCAATTCTCAATCGTCAATCCTCAATCCTCAATCCTCAATCCTCAATCCTCAATCCTCAATCCTCAATCCTCAACCTTCAATACTCAATAATCAATCTCCAATCCTAGATCCTCAATCCTCGATCCTCAATCCTCATTCTTCAATCCTCAATACCCAATCCTCAGTCTTCAATCCTCAAACATCAATCCTCAATTCTCAATCCTCAATCCTCAATCCTCAATCCTCAATCCTCAATCCTCAGGCATCAATACTCAATCTACAATATTCAATCCTCAATCCTTAATCCTCAATCCTCAATACTCAATCCTCAATGTTCAATCCTCAATACTCAATCTTCAATCCTCAATCCTCAATCCTGAATCCTCAATCCTCAATCTTCAACCCTCAACACTCAATCTTCGATCCTCAATCCTCAATCCTCAATCCTCAATCCTCAATCTTCAATCCTCAACACTAATCTTCAATCCTCAATCCTCAATCCTCAATCCTCAATCCTCATTCTTCAATCCTCAATACCCAATCCTCAATCTTCAATCCTCAATCCTCAATCCTCAATCCTAATTCCTCGATCCTCATTCTTCAATCCTCAATACTCAATCCTCAATCCTCAATCCTCAATCTTCAATCCTCAATACTCAATCTGCAATCCTCAATCCTCAAACCTCAATCCTCAATCCTCATTCCACAATCCTCAATACCCAATCCTCAATCCTCAATCCTCAATCCTCAATCCTCAATATTCAATCATCAATACTCAATCTTCAATCCTCAATCTTCAATCCTCAATACTCAATATTCAATCCTCAATCCTCAATCCTCAATCCTCAATCCTCACTCCTCAGGCATCAATACTCAATCTACAATATTCAATCCTCAATCCTTAATCCTCAATCCACAATCCTCAACCTTCAATACTCAATACTCAATCTTCAATCCTCAATTCTCAATCCTCAATCCTCAATCCTCAATCCTCAATATACAATCCTCACTACTCAATCTTCAATCATCATCCTCAATCCTCAATTCTCAGTCGTCAATCCTCAGTCATCAATCCTCAACATTCAATACTCAATCGTCAATCCTTAGTCCTCAATCCTCAATCCTCAATCCTCGTTCCTCAAACCTCAATCCTCAACCCTCAGTCTTCATACTCAATCCTCAAACCTCAATCCTCAATCCTCAGTATTCAGTCATCAATACTCAATCTTCAATCCTCAATCCTCAAACCTCAATCCTCAATCCTCATTCTTCAATCCTAAATACCCAATCCTCAATCTTCAATCCTCAATCCTCAATCCTCAATTCTCAATCCTCAATGCTTAATCCTCAGACCTCAGACATCAATATTCAACCCTCAGACCTCGTCCTCAATCTACAACCCTCAATCCTCAGTCCTCAATATTCAATCATCAATATTCAATCTTCAATCCTCAATCCTCAATCCTCAATCCTCAATTCTGAATCCTCAATCTTCAATCCTCAATCCTCAATCCTCAATACTCAATCCTCAATCCTCAGTCTTCAATCCTCGATCCTGAATCATCAATACTCAATCCTCAATCCTCAGGCATCAATACTCAATCTTCAATACTCAATCCTCAATCTTCAATCCTCAATCCTCAATACTCAATTCTCAATCCTCAATCCTTAATCCTCAGACCTCAAACATCAATATTCAACCCTCAGTCCTCGTCCTCAATCCACAACCCTCAATCCTCAGTCCTCAATATTCAGTCATCAATATTCAATCTTCAATCCTCAATCCTAAATCCTCAATCCTCAATCCTCAATCCTCAATCTTCAACCCTGAATACTCAATCCTCAATACTCAATCCTCAATCTTCAATCCTCAATACTCAATCTTCAATCATCTATCCTCAAACCTCAATCCTCAATATTCAATCATAAATACTCACTCTTCAATCCTCAATCCTCAATCCTCAATTCTCAATCCTCAATCCTCAATCCTCAATCCTCAATCCTCATTCTTCAATCCTCAATACCCAATCCTCAATCTTCAATCCTCAATCGTCAATCCTCAATCCTAATTCCTCAATCCTCATTCTTCAATCCTCAATACCCAATTCTCAATTTCAATCATCAATCCTCAATCCTCACTTCTCAATCCTCAATCCTCAACCCTCAGCCCTCACCCTCCATCATCAATCCTCAATCCTCAATTCTCAATCCTAACACCTCAATCCTCATTCTTCAATCCTCAATACCCAATCCCCAATTTCAATCCTCAATCCTCAATCCTCATTTCTCAATCCTCAATCCTCAACCCTCAGCACTCATCCTCCATCCTCAGTACTCAATCCTCTATCCTCAATCTTCAATCCTCAATACTCAATCTTCAATCCTCATCCCTCAATCCTCAATCCTCAATCCTCAATCTTCAATCCTCAATACTCAATCTGCAATCCTCAATCCTCAAACCTCAATCCTCAATCCTCATTCCTCAATCCTCAATACCCAATCCTCAATCCTCAATCCTCAATCCTCAATCCTCAATATTCAATCATCAATACTCAATCTTCAATCCTCAATCTTCAATCCTCAATACTTTATCTTCAATCCTCAGTCCTCAATCCTCAATCCTCAATCCTCAATCCACAGGCATCAATACTCAATCTACAATATTCAATCCTCAATCCTTAATCCTCAATCCACAATCCTCAACCTTCAATACTCAATACTCAATCTTCAATCCTCAATCCTCAATCCTCAATCCTCAATCCTCAATCCTCAATATTCAATCCTCAATACTCAATCTTCAATCATCAATCCTCAATCCTCAATTCTCAGTCGTCAATCCTCAGTCACCAATCCTCAATCTTCAATACTCAATCGTCAATCCTTAGCCCTCAATCCTCAATCCTCATTCCTCGATCCTCAAACCTCAATCCTCAACCCTCAGTCTTCATCCTCAATCCTCGAACCTCAATCCTCCATCCTCAATATTCAATCATCAATACTCAATCTTCAATCCTCAATCCTCAAACCTCAATCCTCAATCCTCATTTTTCAATCCTAACTGCCCAATCCTCAATCTTCAATCCTCAATCCTCAATACTCAATTCTCAATCCTCAATCCTTAACCCTCAGACCTCAAACATCAATATTCAACCCTCAGTCCTCGTCCTCAATCCACAACCCTCAATCCTCAGTCCTCAATATTCAATCATCAATATTCAATCTTCAATCCTCAATCCTCAATCCTCAATCCTCAATCCTCAATCCTCAATCTTCAACCCTGAATACTCAATCCTCAATACTCAATCCTCAATCTTCAACCCTCAATACTCAATCTTCAATCCTCTATCCTCAAACCTCAACCCTCAATATTCAATCATAAATACTCACTCTTCAATCCTCAATCCTCAATCCTCAATTCTCAATCCTCAATCCTCAATCCTCAATCCTCAATCCTCATTCTTCAATCCTCAATACCCAATCCTCAATCTTCAATCATCAATCGTCAATCCTCAATCCTAATTCCTCAATCCTCATTCTTCAATCCTCAATACCCAATTCTCAGTTTCAATCCTCAATCCTCAATCCTCACTTCTCAATCCTCAATCCTCAACCCTCAGCCCTCACCCTCCATCATCAATCCTCAATCCTCAATCCTCAATCCTAACTCCTCAATCCTCATTCTTCAATCCTCAATACCCAATCCTCAATTTCAATCCTCAATCCTCAATCCTCATTTCTCAATCCTCTATCCTCAATCTTCAATCCTCAATACTCAATCTTCAATCCTCATCCCTCAATCCTCAATCCTCAATCCTCAATCTTCAATCCTCAATACTCAATCTGCAATCCTCAATCCTCAAACCTCAATCCTCAATCCTCATTCCTCAATCCTCAATACCCAATCCTCAATCCTCAATCCTCAATCCCCAATCCTCAATATTCAATCATCAATACTCAATCTTCAATCCTCAATCTTCAATCCTCAATACTTTATCTTCAATCCTCAATCCTCAATCCTCAATCCTCAATCCTCAATCCTCAGGCATCAATACTCAATATACAATATTCAATCCTCAATCCTTAATCCTCAGTCCACAATCCTCAACCTTCAATACTCAATACTCAATCTTCAATCCTCAATTCTCAATCCTCAATCCTCAATCCTCAATCCTCAATATTCAATCCTCAATACTCAATCTTCAATCATCATCCTCAATCCTCAATTCTCAGTCGTCAATCCTCAGTCATCAATCCTCAATATTCAATACTCAATCGTCAATCCTTAGTCCTCAATCCTCAATCCTCAATCCTCGTTCCTCAAACCTCAATCCTCAACCCTCAGTCTTCATTCTCAATCCTCAAACCTCAATCCTCAATCCTCAATATTCAGTCATCAATACTCAATCTTCATTCCTCAATCCTCAGTACTCAATCCTCAATACTCAACCTTCAATCCTCAATACTCAATCTTCAATCCTCAATCCTCAATCCTCAATCTTCAATCCTCAATACTCAATCTGCAATCCTCGATCCTCAAACCTCAATCCTCAACCCTCATTCTTCAATCCTCAATGCCCAATCCTCAATCTTCAATCCTCAATCCTCAATCCTCAATTCTCAACCCTCAAATCCTTAATCCTCAGACCTCAAACATCAATATTCAACCCTCAGTCCTCGTCCTCAATCCACAACCCTCAATCCTCAGTCCTCATTATTCAATCATCAATATTCAATCTTCAATCCTCAATCCTCAATCCTCAATCCTCAATTCTGAATCCTCAATCTTCAATCCTCAATACTCTATCCTCAATACTCAATCCTCAATCTTCAATCCTGAATACCCACTCCTCAATCTTCAATCCTCAATCCTCAATCCTCAATATTCAATCCTCAATACTCAATCTTCAATCATCAATCCTCAATCCTCAATCCACAGTCGTCAATCCTCAGTCACCAAAGCTCAATCTTCAATACTCATTCTTCAATCCTAAATACCCAATCCTCAATCTTCAATCCTCAATCCTCAATACACAATTCTCAATCCTCAATCCTTAATCCTCGGACCTCAAACATCAATATTCAACCCTCAGTCCTCGTCTTCAATCCACAACCCTCAATCCTCAGCCCTAATATTCAATCATCGATATTCAATCTTCAATCCTCAATCCTCAATCCTCAATCCTCAATCCTCAATCTTCAACCCTGGATACTCAATCCTCAATACTCAATCCTCAATCTTCAATCCTCAATACTCAGTCTTCAATCCTCTATCCTCAAACCTCAATCCTCAATATTCAATCATCAATACTCAATCTTCAATCCTCAATCCTCAATCCTCAATTCTCAATCCTCAATCCTCAATCCTCAATCCTCAGGCATCAATACTCAATCTTCAATGCTCAATCCTCAATCCTCAATCATCAATCCTCATTCCTCAATCCTCAATACCCAATCATCAATCCTCAATCCTCAATCCTCAATCCTCAATATTCAATCATCAATACTCAATCTTCAATCCCCAATCATCAATCCTCAATCCTCAATTCTGAATCCTCAATCTTCAATCCTCAATCCTCAATCCTCAATACTCAATCCTCAATCTTCAATCCTGAATACACACTCCTCTATCTTCAATCCTCAATCCTCAATCGTCAACCCTCAATCCTCATTCCTCAAACCTCAATCCTCAACCCTCAGTCCTTATCCTCAATTCTCAATTCTCAATCCTCAATCCTCAATCCTCAATATTCAATCCTCAATAATCAACCTCAAATCCTAGATCCTCAATCCCCAATCTTCAATCCTTAATCCTCAACCTTCAATCCTTAATTCTCAATCGTCAATCTTCAATCCTCAATACTCAATCTTCAATCCTCAATCCTCAATCCTCAATCATCAATCCTTAATCCTCAATCGTCAATCTTCAATCCTCAACACTCAATCTTCAATCCTCAATCCTCAATCCTCAATCCTCAATCCTCATTCTTCAATACTCAATACCCAATCCTCAATCTTCAATCCTCAATCCTCAATCCTCAATTCTCAATCCTCAATCCTCAGTCCTCTGTCCTCAAACCTCAATCCTCTACCCTCAGTCCTCATCCTCCATCCTCAATCCTCAATAATCAATCCTCAATCTTATATCCTCAATATTCAATCTTCAATCCTCAATCCTCAATCCTCAATCCTCAATCCTCAATCCTCAATCCTCAGTACTCAATGCTCAATCCTCAACCTTCAATCCTCAATACTCAATCTTCAATCCTCAATCCTCAATCATCAATCCTCAATCCTCAATCTTCAATCCTCAATCCTCAATCCTCAATCCACAATCTTCAATCCTCAATACACAATCTGCAACCCTCAATCCTCAAACCTCAATCCTCAATCATCATTCTTCAATCCTCAATGCCCAATCCTCAATCTTCAATCCTCAATCCTCTATCCTCAATTCTCAACCCTCAATCCTTAATCCTCAGACCTCAAACATCAATATTCAACCCTCAGTCCTCGTCCTCAATCCACAACCCTCAATCCTCAGTCCTCAATATTCAATCATCAATATTCAATCTTCAATCCTCAATACTCAATCCTCAATCCTCAATTCTGAATCCTCAATCTTCAATCCTCAATCCTCAATAATCAATACTCAATCCTCAATCTTCAATCCTGAATACCCACTCCTCAATCTTTAATCCTCAATCCTCAATACTCTATCCTAATTCCTCAATCCTCATTCTTCAATCATCAATACCCAATCCTCAATTTCAATCCTCAATCCTCAATCCTCAATTCTCAATCCTCAATCCTCAGTCATCAGTCCTCAAACCGCAATCATCAACCCTCAGCCCTCATCCTCCATCCTCAATCCTCAATCCTCAATCCTCAATCTTCAGTCCTCAATTCTCAATCTTCAATCCTCGATCCTGAATCATCAATAATCAATCCTCAATCCTCAGGCATCAATACTCAATCTTCAATACTCAATCCTCAATCCTCAATCCTCAATCGTCAATCCTCAATCCTCAACCCTCAATCCTCATTCCTCAACCCTCAATCCTCAACCCTCCGTCCTCATACTCAATTCTCAATTCTCAATCCTCAATCCTCAATTCTGAATCCTCAATCCTCAGTCCTCAGTCCTCAAACCGCAACCCTCAACCCTCAGGCCTCATCCTCCATCCTCAATCCTCAATCCTCAATCCTGAATCTTCAATCCTCAATTCTCAAACTTCAATCCTCGATCCTGAATCATCAATCCACAATCCTCAATGCTCAGGCTTCAACACTCAATCTTCAATACTCAATCCTCAATCCTCAATCCTCAATCCTCAATCCTCAATCCTCAATCCTCAACCCTCAATCCTGATTCCTCAAGCCTCAATCCTCAACCCTCAGTCCTCATACTCAATTCTGAATTGTCAATCCTCAATCCTCAATCCTCAATCTTCAATCCTCAATAATCAATCTCTAATTCTAGATCCTCAATCCCCAATCTTCGATCCTTAATCCTCAATCTTCTATCCCGCATCCCCTGTACTCAATCTTCAATCCTCAATGCTCAATCCTCAGTCCTCAATCCTCAGTCCTCAGTCCTCAATCTTCAATCCTCAAACCTCAATCCTCAACCGTCAGTCCTCATTCTCCATCCTCAATCCTCAATCCTCAATCCTCAATCTTCAATCCCCACTACTCAATCTTCAATCCTCAATCCTCAATCCTCAATCCTCAATCCTCAATCCTCAGGCATCAATACTCAATCTTCAATCCTCAATACTCAATCCTCAATCTTCAATCCTGAATACCCACTCCTCAATCTTCAATCCTCAATCCTCAATACTCAATCCTAATTCCTCAATCCTCATTCTTCAATCATCAATACCCAATCCTCAATTTCAATCCTCAATCCTCAATCCTCAATTCTCAATCCTCAATCCTCAGTCATCAGTCCTCAAACCGCAATCATCAACCCTCAGCCCTCATCCTCCATCCTCAATCCTCAATCCTCAATCCTCAATCTTCAATCCTCAATTCTCAATCTTCAATCCTCGATCCTGAATCATCAATACTCAATCCTCAATCCTCAATCCTCAATCTTCAATCCTCAATAATCAACGTCCAATCCTAGATCCTCAATCCCCAATATTCAATCCTTAATACTCAATCTTCAATCCTTAATTCTCAATCGTCAATCTTCAATCCTCATTACTCAATCTTCAATCCTCAATCCTCAATCCTCAATCCTCAATCCTTAATCCTCAATCGTCTATCTTCAATCCTCAATACTCAATCTTCAATCCTCAATCCTCAATCCTCAATCCTCAATCCTCATTCTTCAATACTCAACACCCAATCCTCAATCTTCAATCCTCAATCCTCAATCCTCAATTCACAATCCTCAATCCTCAGTCCTCTGTCCTCAAACCTCAATCCTCTACCCTCAGCCCTCATCCTCCATCCTCAGTCCTCAATCGTCAATCCTCAATCCTCAACCCTCAATCCTCATTCCTCAAACCTCAACCCTCAACCCTCAGTTCTCATTCTCAGTTCTCAATCCTCAATCCTCGATCCTCAATCCTCAATCTTCAATCCTCAATAATCAATCTCCAATTCTAGATCCTCAATCCCCAATCTTCAATCCTTAATCCTCAATCTTCAATCCCCAATCCCCAGTACTCAATCTTCAATCCTCAATGCTCAATCCTCAATCCTCAATCCTCAGACCTCAGTCCTCAATCTTCAATCCTCAAACCTCAATCCTCAACCGTCAGTCCTCATTCTCCATCCTCAATCCTCAATCCTCAATCCTGAATATTCAATCATCAATACTCAATATTCAATCCTCGAACCTCAAACCTCAATCCTCAATCCTCATTCTTCAATCCTAAATACCCAATCCTCAATTTCCAATCCTCAATCCTCAATCCTCAATTCTCAATCCTCAATCCTTAATCCTCAGAACTCAAACATCAATATTCAACCCTCAGTCCTCGTCCTCAATCCACAACCCTCAATCCTCAGTCCTCAATATTCAACCCTCAATCCTCAATCCTCAATACTCAATCCTGAATCCTCAGGCATCAATACTCAATCTTCAATACTCAATCCTCAATCCTCAATCCTCAATCGTCAATCCTCAATCCTCAAGCGTCAATCCATAATCCTGAATCGTCAACCCTCAATCCTCAGTCCTCAAACCTCAATCCCTAATCCTCAATCCTGAATCCTCAATCTTCAGCCCTCAGTCCTCTTAAATCAATTGTCAATCCTGAGTCCTCAATAGAATATCCTCAATTCACAGTTTTCAATACTCAATCCCCATTCTTCACTCTTCAAATCTCAATCCACAAATATCAATTCTCATCACTAAACCATCAACACTCAGTCCTCAATCTTCAATCCTCAATCCTCAATCCTCAACCTTCAATCCTCAATAATGAATCTTCAATCATCAATCCTCAATCCTCAATCCTCAATCCTCAATCCTGAATATTCAATCCTCAGTCCCCAATCCTCAATCTTCAATCCTCAGTCCTCAATCCTCAATCCTCAATTCTCAATACTCAATCCTCAGTCCTCAAACCCCAACGCTCAATCCTCAACCCTCTATCATCAATCCTCAATCTTCAATACTCAATACTCAATCCTCAATCCTCAATCCTCAATCCTCAATCCTCAATCCTCATTCTTCAGTCCTCAATACCCAATCCTCAATCTTCAATCCTCAATCCTCAATCCTCAATTCTCAATCCTCAGTCCTCAATCCCCAGACCTCAAACATCAATACTCAACCCTCAGTCCTCGTCCTCAATCCACAACACTGAATCCCCAATCCTCAATCTTCAATCATCAATATTCAATCTTCAGTCCTCAATCCTCAATCCTCAATCCTCAATCCTCAATCCTCAATGTTCAATACGCAATACCCAATCCTCAATCTTCAATCCTCAATCCTCAATCCTCAATCCTCAATTCTCAATACTCAGTCCTCAATCCTCATCCTCAATTCTCAATTCTCAATCCTCAATACTCAATCTTCAATCTTCAATCCTCGATAGTCAATATCCGATCCTAGATGCTCAATCCCCAATCTTCAATCGTTAATTCTCAATCTTCAATCCTCAATCCCCAGTCATCAATCTTCAATCCTCAATGCTCAATCCTCAATCCTCAATCCTCAGTCCACAATCCCCAATCCTCAATCCTCAAACCTCAATCCTCAACCGTCAGTCCGCATCCTCAATCCTCAAACCTCAATCCTCAATCCTCAATATTCAATCATCAATACTCAATATTCAATCCTCAATCCTCAAACCTCAATCCTCAATCCTCAATCCTCAATCCTCAATCCTCAATCCTCAATCCCCAGTCCTCAAACCTCAATCCTCAACCCTCAGTCCTCATACTCAATTCTCAATTCTCAATCCTCAATCCTCAATCCTCAATCTTCAATCCTCAATAATCAATCTCCGATACTAGGTCCTCAATCCCCAACCTTCAATCGTTAATCCTCAATCTTCAATCCTCAATCCCCAGTCATCAATCTTCAATCCTCAATGCTCAATCCTCAATCCTCAATCCTCAGTCCACAATCCCCAATCCTCAATCCTCAAACCTCAATCCTCAACCGTCAGTCCTCGTCCTCAATCCTCAAACCTCAATCCTCAATCCTCAATATTCAATCATCAATACTCAATCTTCAATCCTCAATCCTCAAACCTCAATCCTCAATCCTCAATCGTCAATCCCCAGTCCTCAAACCTCAATCCTCAACCCTCAGTCCTCATACTCAATTCTCAATTCTCAATCCTCAATCCTCAATCCTCAATCTTCAGTCCTCAATAATCAATCTCCGATACTAGGTCCTCAATCCCCAACCTTCAATCATTAATCCTCAATCTTCAATCCTCAATCCCCAGTCATCAATCTTCAATCCTCAATGCTCAATCCTCAATCATCAATCCTCAGTCCTCAATCCCCAATCCTCAATCCTCAAACCTCAATCATCAACCGTCAGTCCTCGTCCTCAATCCTCAATCCTTAATCCTCAGACCTCAAACATCAATAGTCGACACTCAGTCCTCGTCCTCAATCCACAACCCTCAACCTTCAGTCCTCAATATTCAATCATCAATTTTCAATCTTCAGTCCTCGATCCTCAATCCTCAATCCTCAATCCTCAATCCTCAATGTTCAATCCGCAATACCCAATCCTCAATCTTCAATCCTCAATCCTCATTCCTCAAACCTCAATCCTCAACCCTCAGTCCTCATCCTCAATTCTCAATTCTCAATTCTCAATCCTCAATCCTCAATCCTCAATCTTCAATCCTCAATAATCAACCTCCAATCCTAGATCCTCAATCCCCAATCTTCAATCCTTAATCCACAATCTTAAATCTTTAATTCTCAATCGTCAATCTTCAATCCTCAATACTCAATCTTCAATCCTCAATCCTCAGACCTCAAACATCAATATTCAACCCTCAGTCCTCGTCCTCAATCCACAACCCTAAATCCTCAGTCCTCAATATTCAATCATCAATATTCAATCTTCAATCCTCAATCCTCAATCCTCAATCCTCAATCCTCAATCCTCAATCTTCAACCCTGAATCCTCATTCCTCAATACTCAATCCTCAATATTCTATCATCAATACTCAGTCTTCAATCCTCAATCCTCAATCCTCAATCCTCAATCCTCAATCTTCAATCCTCAACACTCAATCTTCAATCCTCAATCCTCAATCCTCAATCCTCAATCCTAATTCCTCAATCCTCAATACCCAATCCTCAATCTTCAATCCTCAATCCTCAATCCTCAATCCTAATTCCTCAATCCTCTTTCTTCAATCCTCAATACCCAATCCTCAATTTCAATCCTCAATCCTCAATCCTCATTTCTCAATCCTCAACCTCAACCCTCAGCCCTCATCCTCCATCCTCAGTACTCAATCCTCTATCCTCAATCTTCAATCCTCAATACCCAATCTTCAATCCTCATTCCTCAATCCTCAATCCTCAATCCTCAATCCTCAATCCTCAATCCTCAATCCTCAATCCTCAATCCTCAATCCACAATCCTCAACCTTCAATACTCAATAATCAATCTCCAATCCTAGATCCTCAATCCTCAATCCCCAATCTTCAATCCTTAATCCTCAATATTCAATCCCCAATCCCCAGTACTCAATCTTCAATCCTCAATGCTCAATCCTCAATCCTCAATCCTCGGTCCTCAGCACTCAATCTTCAATCCTCAAACCTCAATCCTCAACCGTCAGTCCTCACTCTCCATCCTCTATCCTCAATCCTCAATCCTCAATCTTCAATCCCCAATACTCAATCTTCAATCCTCAATCCTCAATCCTCAATCCTCAATACTCAATCCTCAGGCATCAATACTCAATCTGCAGTACTCAATCCTCAATCCTCAATCCTCAATCCTCAATCCTCAACCATCAATCCTCATTCCTCAAGCCTCAATCCTCAACCCTCAGTCCTCATCCTCAATTCTCAATTCTCAATCCTCAATACTCAATCTTCAATCTTCAATCCTCGATAGTCAATATCCGATCCTAGATGCTCAATCCCCAATCTTCAATCGTTAATTCTCAATCTTCAATCCTCAATCCCCAGTCATCAATCTTCAATCCTAAATGCTCAATCCTCAATCCTCAATCCTCAGTCCACAATCCCCAATCCTCAATCCTCAAACCTCAATCCTCAACCGTCAGTCCGCATCCTCAATCCTCAAACCTCAATCCTCAATCCTCAATATTCAATCATCAATACTCAATCTTCAATCCTCAATCCTCAAACCTCAATCCTCAATCCTCAATCCTCAATCCTCAATCCTCAATCCCCAGTCCTCAAACCTCAATCCTCAACCCTCAGTCCTCATACTCAATTCTCAATTCTCAATCCTCAATCCTCAATCCTCAATCTTCAATCCTCAATAGTCAATATCCGATCCTAGATGCTCAATCCCCAATCTTCAATCGTTAATTCTCAATCTTCAATCCTCAATCCCCAGTCATCAATCTTCAATCCTCAATGCTCAATCCTCAATCCTCAATCCTCAGTCCACAATCCCCAATCCTCAATCCTCAAACCTCAATCCTCAACCGTCAGTCCTCGTCCTCAATCCTGAAACCTCAATCCTCAATCCTCAATATTCAATCATCAACACTCAATCTTCAATCCTCATTCCTCAAACCTCAATCCTCAATCCTCAATCCTCAATCCTCAATCGTCAATCCCCAGTCCTCAAACCTCAATCCTCAACCCTCAGTCCTCATACTCAATTCTCAATTCTCAATCCTCAATCCTCAATCCTCAATCTTCAATCCTCAATAATCAATCTCCGATACTAGGTCCTCAATCCCCAACCTTCAATCGTTAATCCTCAATCTTCAATCCTCAATCCCCAGTCATCAATCTTCAATCCTCAATGCTCAATCCTCAATCCTCAATCCTCAGTCCTCAATCCCCAATCCTCAATCCTCAAACCTCAAACCTCAACCGTCAGTCCTCGTCCTCAATCCTCAAACCTCAATCCTCAATCCTCAATATTCAATCATCAATACTCAATCTTCAATCCTCAATCCTCAAACCTCAATCCTCAATCCTCATTCTTCAATCCTAAATACCCAATCATCAATTTCCAATCCTCAATCCTCAATCCTCAATTCTCAATCCTCAATCCTTAATCCTCAGACCTCAAACATCAATAGTCGACACTCAGTCCTCGTCCTCAATCCACAACCCTCAACCCTCAGTCCTCAATATTCAATCATCAATATTCAATCTTCAATCCTCAATCCTCAATCCTCAATCCTCAACCCTCAATCCACAATCTTCAACCCTGAATACTCAATCCTCAATACCCAGTCCTCAATCTTCAATCCTCAATACTCAATCTTCAATCCTCAATCCTCAATCCTCAATCCTCAATCCTCAATCCTCAATCCTCATTCTTCAATCCTCAATACCCAATCCTCAACCTTCAATCCTCAATCCTCAATCCTCAATCCTAATTCCTCAATCCTCATTCTTCAATGTTCAATCCGCAATACCCAATCCTCAATCTTCAATCCTCAATCCTCAATCCTCAATCCTCAATTCTCAATACTCAGTCCTCAATTCTCAGTCCTCAAACCTCAATCCTGAATCCACAATCCTGAATCCTCAATCTTCAGACCTCAGTCCTCAACAATCAGTCGTCAATTCTCAGTCCTCCATAGAATATCATCAATTCACACATTTCAATACTCAATACTCAATCTGCAATCTTCAAATATCTATCCACAAACATCAATTCTCATCACTCGACACTCAACACTCAGTCCCCAATCCTCAATCTTCAATCCTCAATCCTGAATCCTCAATTCTCAATCCTCAATCCTCAGTCCTCAGACCTCAAACCTCAATTCTCAACTCTCAGCCCTCATCCTCAATCCTCAATCCTCAATCCTCAATCCTCAATCCTCAATGTTCAATCCTCAATACCCTATCCTCAATCGTCAATCCTCAATCCTCAAGCGTCAATCCTCAATCCTGAATCCTCAACCCTCAATCCTCAGTCCTCAAACCTCAATCCCTAATCCTCAATCCTGAATCCTCAATCTTCAGCCCTCAGTCCTCTTAAATCAATTGTCAGTCCTCAGTCCTCAATAGAGTATCCTCAATTCACAGTTTTCAATACTCAATCCCCATTCTTCACTCTTCAAATCTCAGTCCACAAATATCAATTCTCATCACTAAACCATCAACACTCTGTCCTCAATCTTCAATCCTCAATCTTCAATCCTCAACATTCAATCATCAATAATGAATCTTCAATCATCAATCCTCAATCCTCAATCCTCAATCCTCAATCCTGAATATTCAATCCTCAGTCCCCAATCCTCAATCTTCAATCCTCAGTCCTCAATCCTCAATCCTCAATTCTCAATACTCAGTCCTCAGTCCTCAAACCTCAGCGCTCAATCCTCAATCCTCTATCATCAATCCTCAATCTTCAATACTCAATACTCAATCCTCAATCCTCAATCCTCAATCCTCAATCATCAATCCTCAATCTTCAATACTCAATCCTCAACCCCAATGCTCAATACTCAACCATCAACCCTCAATTCTCAATACTCAATAGAATATCCTGAATTCTCAGGATTCAATACTCAAACCTCAAACCTCAGCCCTCAGCCCTCATCCTCCATCTTCAACCCTCTATCCTCAATCCTCAATCTTCAATCCTCAATACTCAATCTTCAATCCTCAATCCTCAATCCTCAATCCTCATTCTTCAATCCTCAATACCCAATCCTCAATCTTCAATCCTCAATCCTCAATCCTCAATTCTCAATCCTCAATCCTCGATCCTCAATACTCAATCATCAATCCTCAATCCTCAATCCTCAATCCTCAGTACTTAATCCTCTATCCTCAATCTTCAATTCTCAATACTCAATCTTCAATCCTCATTCCTCAATCCTCAATCCTCAATCCTCAATTTTCAATCCTCAATACTCAATCTGCAATCCTCAATCCTCAGTCCTCAATCCTCAATCCGCAATCCTCATTCTTCAATCCTCAATACCCAGTCCTCAATCTTCAATCCTCAATCCTCAATCCTCAATTCTCAATCGTCAATCCTCAATCCCAAGACCTCAAACATCAATACTCAACCCTCAGTCCTCGTCCTCAATCCACAACCCTCAATCTTCAATCCTCAATACTCAATCTTCGATCCTCAATCCTCAATCCTCAATCCTGAATCCTCATACTTCAATACTCAATACCCAATCCTCAATCTTCAATCCTCAATCCTCAATCCTCAATTCTCAATCCTCAATCCTCAGTCCTCTGTCCTCAAACCTCAATCCTCTACCCTCAGCCCTCATCCTCCGTCCTCAATCCTCAATCATCAATCCTCAATCTTATATCCTCAATATTCAATCTTCAATCCTCAATCCTCAATCCTCAATCCTCAGTGATCAATACTCAATCTTCAATACTCAACCCTCAATCCTCAATCCTCAATCCTCAATCCTCAATCCTCAATCTTCAATCCTCAATCCTCAATCCTCAATCTTCAATCCTCAATACTCAATCTGCAATCCTCAATCCTCAAACCTCAATCCTCAATCCTCATTCTTCAATCCTCAATGCCCAATCCTCAATCCTCAATCCTCAATCCTCAATCCTCAATTCTCAACCCTCAATCCTTAATCCTCAGACCTCAAACATCAGTATTCAACCCTCAGTCCACGTCCTCAATCCACAACCCTCAATACTCAGTCCTCAATATTCAATCATCAATATTCAATCTTCAATCCTCAATCCTCAATCCTCAATCCTCAATTCTGAATCCTCAATCTTCAATCCTCAATCCTCAATCCTCAATACTCAATCCTCAATCTTCAATCCTGAATACCCACTCCTCAATCTTCAATCCTCCATCCTCAATCCCCAATCCTAATTCCTCAATCCTCATTCTTCAATCATCAATACGCAATCCTCAATTTCAATCCTCAATCCTCAATCCTCAATTCTCAATTCTCAATCCTCAATCCTCAATCCTCAATCTTCAATCCTCAATAATCAACCTCCAATTCTAGATCCTCAATCCCCAATCTTCAATCCTTAATCCTCAATATTCAATCCCCAATCCCCAGTACTCAATCTTCAATCCTAAATGTTCAATCCTCAATCCTCAATCCTCAGTCCTCAGCCCTCAACCTTCAATCCTCAAACCTCAATCCTCAACCGTCAGTCCTCCTTCTCCATCCTCAATCCTCAATCCTCAATCCTCTATCTTCAATCCCCAATACTCAATCTTCAATCCTCAATCCTCAATCCTCAATCCTCAATCCTCAATCCTCAGGCATCAATACTCAATCTGCAGTACTCAATCCTCAATCCTCAATCCTCAATCCTCAATCCTCAACCATCAATCCTCATTCCTCAAACCTCAATCCTCAACCCTCAGTCCTCATCCTCAATTCTCAATTCTCAATCCTCAATCCTCAATCCTCAATCTTCAATCCTCAATAGTCAATATCCGATCCTTGATGCTCAATCCCCAATCTTCAATCGTTAATTCTCAATCTTCAATCCTCAATCCCCAGTCATCAATCTTCAATCCTCAATGCTCAATCCTCAATCCTCAATCCTCAGTCCACAATCCCCAATTCTCAATCCTCAAACCTCAATCCTCAACCGTCAGTCCTCGTCCTCAATCCTCAAACCTCAATCCTCAATCCTCAATATTCAATCATCAATACTCAATCTTCAGTCCTCAATCCTCAAACTTCAATCCTCCATCCTCAATCCTCAATCCTCAATCCTCAATCCCCAGTCCTCAAACCTCAATCCTCAACCCTCAGTCCTCATACTCAATTCTCAATTCTCAATCCTCAATCCTCAATCCTCAATCTTCAATCCTCAATATTCAATCTCCGATACTAGGTACTCAATCCCCAACCTTCAATCGTTAATCCTCAATCTTCAATCCTCAATCCCCAGTCATCAATCTTCAATCCTCAATGCTCAATCCTCAATCCTCAATCCTCAGACCTCAATCCCCAATCCTCAATCCTCAAACCTCAATCCTCAACCGTCAGTCCTCGTCCTCAATCCTCAAACCTCAATCCTCAATCCTCAATATTCAATCATCAATACTCAATCTTCAATCCTCAATCCTCAAACCTCAATCCTCAATCCTCATTCTTCAATCCTAAATACCCAATCCTCAATTTCCAATCCTCAATCCTCAATCCTCAATCTTCAATCATCAATATTCAATCTTCAGTCCTCAATCCTCAATCCTCAATCCTCAATCCTCAATCCTCAATCCTCAATCCTCAGGCATCAATACTCAATCTACAATATTCAATCCTCAATCCTCAATCCTCAATCCTCAATCCTCAATCCTCAATCCGCAATATTCAATCCTCAATACTCAATCTTCAATCATCAATCCTCAATCCTCAATTCTCAGTCGTCAATCCTCAGTCATCAATCCTCAATCTTCAATACTCAATCGTCAATCCTTAGTCCTCAATCCTCAATCCTCAATCCTCGTTCCTCAATCCTCAATCCTCAACCCTCAGTCTTCATCCTCAATCCTCAAACCTCAATCCTCAATACTCAATATTCAGTCATCAATACTCAATCTTCAATCCTCAATCCTCAAACGTCAATCCTCAATCCTCATTCTTCAATCCTAAATACCCAATCCTCAATCTTCAATCCTCAATCATCAATCCTCAATTCTCAATCCTCAATCATTTATCCTCGGACCTCAAACATCAATATTCAACCCTCAGTCCTCGTCCTCAATACACAACCCTCAATCCTCAGTCCTCAATATTCAATCATCAATATTCAATCTTCAATCCTCAATCCTCAATCCTCAATCCTCAATCCTCAATCCTCAATCTTCAACCCTGAATCCTCAATCCTCAATACTCAATCCTCAATCTTCAATCCTCAATACTCAAACATCAATCCTCAATCCTCAATCCTCAATCCTCAATCCTCAATCTTCAATCCTCAACACTCAATCTTCAATCCTCAATCCTCAATCCTCAATCCTCAATCCTCATTCTTCAATCCTAAATACCCAATCCTCAATCTTCAATCCTCAATCCTCAATCCTCAATCCTAATTCCTCAATCCTCATTCTTCAATCCTCAATACCCTATCCTCAATTTCAATCATCAATCCTCAACCCTCATTTCTCAATCCTCAGTCCTCAACCCTCAGCCCTCATCCTCCGTCCTCAGTACACAATCCTCTATCCTCAATCTTCAATCCTCAATACTCAATCTTCAATCCTCATTCCTCAATCCTCAATCCTCAATCCTCAATCTTCAATCCTCAACACTCAATCTGCAATCCTCAATCCTCAAACATCAATCCTCAATCCTCATTCCTCAATCCTCAATACCCAATCCTCAATCCTCAATCCTCAATCCTCAATCCTCAATCCTCAATATTCCATCATCAACACTCAATCTTCAATCCTCAATCTTCAACCCTCGGTACTCAATCTTCTATCCTCAATCCTCAATCCTCAATCCTCAATCCTCAATCCTCAATCCTCAGGCATCAATACTCAATCTACAATATTCAATCCTCAATCCTTAACCCTCAATCCACAATTCTCAACTTTCAATACTCAATACTCAATCTTCAATTCTCAATCCTCAATCCTCAATCCTCAATCCTCAATCCTCAATCCTCAAACCTCAATCCTCAACCGTCAGTCCTCGTCCTCGATCCTCAATCCTCAATCCTCAATCCTCAATCTTCAATCCTCAATTCTCAATCCTAAATCCCCAACCCTCAATCCTCATTCCTCAAACCTCAATCCACAACCCTCAGTACTCATACTCAATTCTCAATTCTCAATCCTCAATCCTCAATCCTCAATCTTCAATCCTCAATAATCAATCTCCAATTCTAGATCCTCAATCCCCAATCTTCAATCCTTAATCCTCAATATTCAATCCCCAATCCCCAGTACTCAATCTTCAATCCTAAATGCTCAATCCTCAATCCTCAATCCTCAGTCCTCAGCCCTCAACCTTCAATCCTCAAACCTCAATCCTCAACCGTCAGTCCTCCTTCTCCATCCTCAATCCTCAATCCTCAATCCTCTATCTTCAATCCCCAATACTCAATCTTCAATCCTCAATCCTCAATCCTCAATCCTCAATCCTCAATCCTCAGGCATCAATACTCAATCTGCAGTACTCAATCCTCAATCCTCAATCCTCAATCCTCAATCCTCAACCATCAATCCTCATTCCTCAAACCTCAATCCTCAACCCTCAGTCCTCATCCTCAATTCTCAATTCTCAATCCTCAATCCTCAATCCTCAATCTTCAATCCTCAATAGTCAATATCCGATCCTTGATGCTCAATCCCCAATCTTCAATCGTTAATTCTCAATCTTCAATCCTCAATCCCCAGTCATCAATCTTCAATCCTCAATGCTCAATCCTCAATCCTCAATCCTCAGTCCACAGTCCCCAATTCTCAATCCTCAAACCTCAATCCTCAACCGTCAGTCCTCGTCCTCAATCCTCAAACCTCAATCCTCAATCCTCAATATTCAATCATCAATACTCAATGTTCAATCCTCAATCCTCAAACCTCAATCCTCCATCCTCAATCCTCCATCCTCAATCCTCAATCCCCAGTCCTCAAACCTCAATCCTCAACCCTCAGTCCTCATACTCAATTCTCAATTCTCAATCCTCAATCCTCAATCCTCAATCTTCAATCCTCAATAATCAATCTCCGATACTAGGTCCTCAATCCCCAACCTTCAATCGTTAATCCTCAATCTTCAATCCTCAATCCCCAGTCATCAATCTTCAATCCTCAATGCTCAATCCTCAATCCTCAATCCTCAGTCCTCAATCCCCAATCCTCAATCCTCAAACCTCAATCCTCAACCGTCAGTCCTCGTCCTCAATCCTCAAACCTCAATCCTCAATCCTCAATATTGAATCATCAATACTCAATCTTCAATCCTCAATCCTCAAACCTCAATCCTCAATCCTCATTCTTCAATCCTAAATACCCAATCCTCAATTTCCAATCCTCAATCCTCAATCCTCAATCTTCAATCATCAATATTCAATCTTCAGTCCTCAATCCTCAATCCTCAATCCTCAATCCTCAATCCTCAATGTTCAATCCGCAATACCCAATCCTCAATCTTCAATCCTCAATCCTCATTCCTCAAACCTCAATCCTCAACCTTCAGTCCTCATCCTCAATTCTCAATTCTCAATTCTCAATCCTCAATCCTCAATCCTCAATCTTCAATCCTCAATAATCAACCTCCAATCCTAGATCCTCAATCCCCAATCTTCAATCCATAATCCTCAATCTTAAATCTTTAATTCTCAATCGTCAATCTTCAATCCTCAACACTCAATCTTCAATCCTCAATCCTCAATCCTCAATCCTCAATCCTTAATCCTCAATCGTCAATCTTCAATCCTCAATACTCAATCTTCAATCCTCAATCCTCAATCCTCAATCCTCATTCTTCAATACTCAATACCCAATCCTCAATCTTCAATCCTCAATCCTCAATCCTCAATTCTCAATCCTCAATCCTCAGTCCTCTGTCCTCAAACCTCAATCCTCTACCCTCAGCCCTCATCCTCCATCCTCAATCCTCAATCATCAATCCTCAATCTTATATCCTCAATATTCAATCTTCAATCCTCAATCCTCAGTCCTCAATCCTCAGTGATCAATACTCAATCTTCAATACTCAACCCTCAATCCTCAATCCTCAATCCTCAATCCTCAATCCTCAATCCTCAATCCACAATCCCCATTTCCCAAACCTCAATCCTCAACCCTCAGCCCTCATACTCAAATCTCAATTCTCAATCCTCAATCATCAATACTCAATCTTCAATCCTCAATCCTCAATCCTCAATCCTCAATCCTCAATTCTCAATCCTCAATCTTGAATCCTCAATCCTCAATCCTCAATACTCAATCCTCAATCTTCAATCCTCAATACCCACTCCTCAATCTTCAATCCTAAATCCTCAATCCTCAATCCTAATTCCTCAATCCTCATTCTTCAATCCTCAATACCCAATCCTTAATTTCAATCCTCAATCCTCAATCCTCAATTCCCAATACTCAATCCTCAGTCCTCAGTCCTCAAACCGCAATCCTCAGTCCTCAGTCGTCGAACCTCAATCCACGACGCTTAGCACTCACCCTCAATCCTCAGTCCTCAATCCTCAATCCTCAAACCTAAATCCTCTACCGTCAGTCCTCGTCCTCAATCCTCAAACCTCAATCCTCAATCCTCAATATTCAATCATCAATACTCAATCTCCAATCCTAGATCCTCAATCCTCAATCCTCAATCCTCAATCCTCAATCCTCATTCTTCAATCCTCAATACCCAATCCTCAATCTTCAATCCTCAAACATCAATCCTCAATTCTCAATCCTCAATCCTCAGTCCACAGTCGTCGAACCTCAATCCCCGACGCTTAGCACTCATCCTCAGTCCTCAGTCCTCAATCCTCAATCCTCAAACCTAAATCCTCTACCGTCAGTCCTCGTCCACAATCCTCAAACCTAAATCCTCTACCGTCAGTCCTCGTCCACAATCCTCAAACCTCAATCCTCAATACTCAATATTCAGTCATCAATACTCAATCTTCAATCCTCAATCCTCAAACGTCAATCCTCAATCCTCATTCTTCAATCCTAAATACCCAATCCTCAATCTACAATCCTCAATCCTCAATCCTCAATTCTCAATCCTCAATCCTTAATCCTCGGACCTCAAACATCAATATTCAACCCTCAGTCCTCGTCCTCAATACACAACCCTCAATCCTCAGTCCTCAATATTCAATCATCAATATTCAATCTTCAATCCTCAATCCTCAATCCTCAATCCTCAATCCTCAATCCTCAATCTTCAACCCTGAATCCTCAATCCTCAATACTCAATCCTCAATCTTCAATCCTCAATACTCAATCATCAATCCTCAATCCTCAATCCTCAATCCTCAATCCTCAATCTTCAATCCTCAACACTCAATCTTCAATCCTCAATCCTCAATCCTCAATCCTCAATCCTGATTCTTCAATCCTAAATACCCAATCCTCAATCTTCAATCCTCAATCCTCAATCCTCAATCCTAATTCCTCAATCCTCATTCTTCAATCCTCAATACCCTATCCTCAATTTCAATCATCAATCCTCAACCCTCATTTCTCAATCCTCAGTCCTCAACCCTCAGCCCTCATCCTCCGTCCTCAGTACACAATCCTCTATCCTCAATCTTCAATCCTCAATACTCAATCTTCAATCCTCATTCCTCAATCCTCAATCCTCAATCCTCAATCTTCAATCCTCAACACTCAATCTGCAATCCTCAATCCTCAAACATCAATCCTCAATCCTCATTCCTCAATCCTCAATACCCAATCCTCAATCCTCAATCCTCAATCCGCAATCCTCAATCCTCAATATTCCATTATCAACACTCAATCTTCAATCCTCAATCTTCAACCCTCGGTACTCAATCTTCAATCCTCAATCCTCAATCCTCAATCCTCAATCCTCAATCCTCAGGCATCAATACTCAATCTACAATATTCAATCCTCAATCCTTAACCCTCAATCGACAATCCTCAACCTTCAATACTCAATACTCAATCTTCAATTCTCAATCCTCAATCCTCAATCCTCAATCCTCAATCCTCAATCCTCAAACCTCAATCCTCAACCGTCAGTCCTCGTCCTCGATCCTCAGACCTCAATCCTCAATCCTCAATATTCAATCATCAATACTCAATCTTCAATCCTCAATCCTCAAACCTCAATCCTCAATCCTCATTCTTCAATCCTAAATACCCAATCCTCAATTTCCAATCCTCAATCCTCAATCCTCAATTCTCAATCCTCAATCCTTAATCCTCAGACCTCAAACATCAATAGTCGACACTCAGTCCTCGTCCTCAATCCACAACCCTCAATCCTCAGTCCTCAATATTCAATCATCAATATTCAATCTTCAATCCTCAATCCTCAATCCTCAGTCCTCAGTCCTCAATCCTCAATATTCAATCATCAATACTCAATCTTCAACACTCAATCTTCAATCCTCAATACTCAATCTTCAATCCTCAATCCTCAATCCTCAATCCTCAATCCTCAATCCACAATCCTCAATCCTCAGGCATCAATACTCAATCTACAATATTCAATCCTCAATCCTCAATCCTCAATCCTCAATCCTCAATCCGCAATATTCAATCCTCAATACTCAATCTTCAATCATCAATCCTCAATCCTCAATTCTCAGTCGTCAATCCTCAGTCATCAATCCTCAATCCTCAATCCTCAATCCTCAATCCTCAATCCTCATTCTTCAATCCTCAATACCCAATCCGCAATATTCAATCCTCAAACATCAATCCTCAATTCTCAGTCCTCAATCCTCAGTCCTCAGTCGTCGAACCTCAATCCCCGACGCTTAGCACACATCCTCAATCCTCAGTCCTCAATCCTCAATCCTCAAACCTAAATCCTCTACCGTCAGTCCTCGTCCACAATCCTCAAACCTCAATCCTCAATCCTCAATATTCAATCATCAATACTCAATCTTGGATCCTCAATCCTCAATCCTCAATCCTCAGTCCTCAATCCTCAATCCTCAATATTCAATCATCAATACTCAATCTTCAACACTCAATCTTCAATCCTCAATACTCAATCTTCAATCCTCAATCCTCAATCCTCAATCCTCAATCCTCAATGCACAATCCTCAATCCTCAGGCATCAATACTCAATCTACAATATTCAATCCTCAATCCTCAATCCTCAATCCTCAATCCTCAATCAGCAATATTCAATCCTCAATACTCAATCTTCAATCATCAATCCTCAATCCTCAATTCTCAGTCGTCAATCCTCAGTCGTCAATCCTCAATCTTCAATACTCAATCGTCAATCCTTAGTCCTCAATCCTCAATCCTCAATCCTCGTTCCTCAATCCTCAATCCTCAACCCTCAGTCTTCATCCTCAATCCTCAAACCTCAATCCTCAATACTCAATATTCAGTCATCAATACTCAATCTTCAATCCTCAATCCTCAAACGTCAATCCTCAATCCTCATTCTTCAATCCTAAATACCCAATCCTCAATCTTCAATCCTAAATCCTCAATCCTCAATTCTCAATCCTCAATCCTTAATCCTCGGACCTCAAACATCAATATTCAACCCTCAGTCCTCGTCCTCAATACACAACCCTCAATTCTCAGTCCTCAATATTCAATCATCAATATTCAATCTTCAATCCTCAATCCTCAATCCTCAATCCTCAATCCTCAATCCTCAATCTTCAACCCTGAATCCTCAATCCTCAATACTCAATCCTCAATCTTCAATCCTCAATACTCAATCTTCAATCCTCAATCCTCAATCCTCAATCCTAATTCCTCAATCCTCATTCTTCAATCCTCAATACCCAATCCTCAATTTCAGTCCTCAATCCTCAATCTTCAATTATCAATACCCAACCTGCAATCCTCAATACTCAAACCTCAATCCTCAATCCTCATTCTTCAATCCTCAATACCCAATCCTCAATCTTCAATCCTCAATCCTCAATCTTCAATTCTCAACCCTCAATCCTTAATCCTCAGACCTCAAACATCAATATTCAACCCTCAGTCCTCGTCCTCAATCCTCAACCCTCAATCCTCAGTCCTCAATATTCAATCATCAATATTCAATCTTCAATCCTCAATCCTCAATCCTCAATCCTCAATTCTCAATCCTTAATCTTGAATCCTCAATCCTCAATCCTCAATACTCAATCCTCAATCTTCAATCCTCAATACCCACTCCTAAATCTTCAATCCTAAATCCTCAATCCTCAATCCTAATTCCTCAATCCTCATTCTTCAATCCTCAATACCCAGTCCTTGATTTCAATCCTCAATCCTCAATCCTCAATTCTCAATACTCAATCCTCAGTCCTCAGTCCTCAAACCGCAATCCTCAGTCCTCAGTCGTCGAACCTCAATCCACGACGCTTAGCACTCACCCTCAATCCTCAGTCCTCAATCCTCAATCCTCAAACCTAAATCCTCTACCGTCAGTCCTCGTCCTCAATCCTCAAACCTCAATCCTCAATCCTCAATATTCAATCATCAATACTCAATCTCCAATCCTAGATCCTCAATCCTCAATCCTCAATCCTCAATCCTCAATCCTCATTCTTCAATCCTCAATACCCAATCCTCAATCTTCAATCCTCAAACATCAATCCTCAATTCTCAATCCTCAATCCTCAGTCCACAGTCGTCGAACCTCAATCCCCGACGCTTAGCACTCATCCTCAATCCTCAGTCCTCAATCCTCAATCCTCAAACCTAAATCCTCTACCGTCAGTCCTCGTCCACAATCCTCAAACCTCAATCCTCAATCCTCAATATTCAATCATCAATACTCAATCTTCAATCCTCAATCCTCAATCCTCAATCCTCAGTCCTCAATCATCAATCCTCAATCATCAATCATCAATACTCAATCTTCAACACTCAATCTTCAATCCTCAATACTCAATCTTCAATCCTCAATCCTCAATCCTCAATCTTCAATCCTCAATCCTCAATCCTCAATCCTCAGGCATCAATACTCAATCTACAATATTCAATCCTCAATCCTCAATCCTCAATCCTCAATCCGCAATATTCAATCCTCAATACTCAATCTTCAATCATCAATCCTCAATCCTCAATTCTCAGTCGTCAATCCTCAGTCATCAATCCTCAATCTTCAACACTCAATCGTCAATCCTTAGTCCTCAATCCTCAATCCTCAATCCTCGTTCCTCAATCCTCAATCCTCAACCCTCAGTCTTCATCCTCAATCCTCAAACCTCAAACCTCAATACTCAATATTCAGTCATCAATACTCAATCTTCAATCCTCAATCCTCAAACATCAATCCTCAATCCTCATTCTTCAATCCTAAATACCCAATCCTCAATCTTCAATCCTCAATCCTCAATCCTCAATTCTCAATCCTCAATCCTTAATCCTCGGACCTCAAACATCAATATTCAACCCTCAGTCCTCGTCCTCAATACACAACCCTCAATCCTCAGTCCTCAATATTCAATCATCAATATTCAATCTTCAATCCTCAATCCTCAATCCTCAATCCTCAATCCTCAATCCTCAATCTTCAACCCTGAATCCTCAATCCTCAATACTCAATCCTCAATCTTCAATCCTCAATACTCAATCATCAATCCTCAATCCTCAATCCTCAATCCTCAATCCTCAATCTTCAATCCTCAACACTCAATCTTCAATCCTCAATCCTCAATCCTCAATCCTCAATCCTCAATCCTTAATCCTCAGACTTCAAACATCAATATTCAACCCTCAGTCCTCGTCCTCAATCCACAACCCTCAATCCTCAGTCCTCAATATTCAATCATCAATATTCAATCTTTAATCCTCAATCCTCAATCCTCAATCCTCAATCCTCAATCCTCAATCCTCAGGCATCAATACTCAATCTTCAATACTCAATCCTCAATCCTCAATCCTCAATCCTCAATCCTCAACCATCAATCCTCATCCCTCAAACCTCAATCCTCATCCCTCAGTCCTCATCCTCAATTCTCAATTCCCAATCCTCAATCCTCAATCCTCAATCTTCAATCCTCAATAATCAATATCCGATCCTAGATCCTCAGTCCCCAATCTTCAATCGTCAATCCTTAATCTTCAATCCTCAATCCCCAGTCATCAATCTTCAATCCTTAATGCTCAATCCTCAATCCTCAATCCTCAGTCATCAATCCCCAATCCTCAATCCTCAATCCTCAAACCTCAATCCTCTACCGTCAGTCATCGTCCTCAATCCTCAAACCTCAACCCTCAATCCTCAATATTCAATCATCAATACTCAAAATTCAATCCTCGATCCTCAAACCTCAATCCTCAATCCTCATTCTTCAATCCTAAATACCCAATCCTCAATTTCCAATCCTCAATCCTCAATCCTCAACTCTCAATCCTCAATCCCTAATCCTCAGAACTCAAACATCAATATTCAACCCTCAGTCCTCGTCCTCAATCCACAACCCTCAATCCTCAGTCCTCAATATTCAATCATCAATATTCAATCTTCAATCCTCAATACTCAATCCTCAATCCTCAATTCTGAATCCTCAATCTTCAATCCTCAATCCTCAATCCTCAATACTCAATCCTCAATCTTCAATCCTGAATACCCACTCCTCAATCTTCAATCATCAATCCTCAATACTCAATCCTAATTCCTCAATCCTCATTCTTCAATCATCAATACCCAATCCTCAATTTCAATCCTCAATCCTCAATCCTCAATTCTCAATCCTCAATCCTCAGTCATCAGTCCTCAAACCGCAATCATCAACCCTCAGCCCTCATCCTCCATCCTCAATCCTCAATCCTCAATCCTCAATCTTCAATCCTCAATTCTCAATCTTCAATCCTCGATCCTGAATCATCAATACTCAATCCTCAATCGTCAGGCATCAATACTCAATCTTCAATACTCAATCCTCAATCCTCAATCCTCAATCCTCAATCGTCAATCCTCATTCCTCAAACCTCGATCCTCATTCCTCAACCCTCAATCCTCAACCCTCCGTCCTCATACTCAATTCTCAATTCTCAATCCTCAATCCTCAATCCTCAATCTTCAATCCTCAATAATCAACGTCCAATCCTAGATCCTCAATCCCCAATCTTCAATCCTTAATACTCAATCTTCAATCCTTAATTCTCAATCGTCAATCTTCAATCCTCATTACTCAATCTTCAATCCTCAATCCTCAATCCTCAATCCTCAATCCTTAATCCTCAATCGTCAATCTTCAATCCTCAATACTCAATCTTCAATCCTCAATCCTCAATCCTCAATCCTCAATCCTCATTCTCCAATACTCAACACCCAATCCTCAATCTTCAATCCTCAATCCTCAATCCTCAATTCACAATCCTCAATCCGCAGTCCTCTGTCCTCAAACCTCAATCCTCTACCCTCAGCCCTCATCCTCCATCCTCAGTCCTCAATCGTCAATCCTCAATCCTCAACCCTCAATCCTCATTCCTCAAACCTCAACCCTCAACCCTCAGTTCTCATTATCAGTTCTCAATTCTCAATCCTCAATCCTCAATCCTCAATCTTCAATCCTCAATAATCAATCTCCAATTCTAGATCCTCAATCCCCAATCTTCAATCCTTAATCCTCAATCTTCAATCCCCAATCCCCAGTACTCAATCTTCAATCCTCAATGCTCAATCCTCAATCCTCAATCCTCAGACCTCAGTCCTCAATCTTCAATCCTCAAACCTCAATCCTCAACCGTCAGTCCTCATTCTCCATCCTCAATCCTCAATCCTCAATCCTCAATATTCAATCATCAATACTCAATATTCAATCCTCGATCCTCAAACCTCAATCCTCAATCCTCATTCTTCAATCCTAAATACCCAATCCTCAATTTCCAATCCTCAATCCTCAATCCTCAATTCTCAACCCTCAATCCTTAATCCTCAGAACTCAAACATCAATATTCAACCCTCAGTCCTCGTCCTCAATCCACAACCCTCAATCCTCAGTCCTCAATATTCAACCCTCAATCCTCAATCCTCAATACTCAATCCTGAATCCTCAGGCATCAATACTCAATCTTCAATACTCAATCCTCAATCCTCAATCCTCAATCGTCAATCCTCAATCCTCAAGCGTCAATCCATAATCCTGAATCGTCAACCCTCAATCCTCAGTCCTCAAACCTCAATCCCTAATCCTCAATCCTGAGTCCTCAATCTTCAGCCCTCAGTCCTCTTAAATCAATTGTCAATCCTCAGTCCTCAATAGAATATCATCAATTCACAGTTTTCAATACTCAATCCCCATTCTTCACTCTTCAAATCTCAATCCACAAATATCAATTCTCATCACTAAACCATCAACACTCAGTCCTCAATCTTCAATCCTCAATCCTCAATCCTCAACCTTCAATCCTCAATAATGAATCTTCAATCATCAATCCTCAATCCTCAATCCTCAATCCTCAATCCTGAATATTCAATCCTCAGTCCCCAATCCTCAATCTTCAATCCTCAGTCCTCAATCCTCAATCCTCAATTCTCAATACTCAATCCTCAGTCCTCAAACCCCAACGCTCAATCCTCAATCCTCTATCATCAATCCTCAATCTTCAATACTCAATACTCAATCCTCAATCCTCAATCCTCAATCCTCAATCCTCAATCCTCATTCTTCAGTCCTCAATACCCAATCCTCAATTTTCAATCCTCAATCCTCAATCCTCAATTCTCAATCCTCAGTCCTCAATCCCCAGACCTCAAACATCAATACTCAACCCTCAGTCCTCGTCCTCAATCCACAACACTGAATCCCCAATCCTCAATCTTCAATCATCAATATTCAATCTTCAGTCCTCAATCCTCAATCCTCAATCCTCAATCCTCAATCCTCAATGTTCAATACGCAATACCCAATCCTCAATCTTCAATCCTCAATCCTCAATCCTCAATCCTCAATTCTCAATACTCAGTCCTCAATCCTCAATCCTCAATCCTCATTCTTCAATCCTCAATACCCAGTCCTCAATCTTCATCCCTCAATCCTCAATCCTCAATTCTCAATCGTCAATCCTCAGTCCTCTGTCCTAAAACCTCATATCTCAATCCTCAGCCCTCACCCTCAATCCTCAATCGTCAACCCTCAATCCTCAGCCCTCAGTCCTCAAACCTCAATCCTCATTCCTCAATCCCCATTCCTCAATCCTCAATCCTCAATCATGAATCCTCAATCTCCAATACTCATTCCTCAATCCTCAATCCCCAATCCTCAATCCTCAATCATCAATCCTCAATCTTCAATACTCAATCCTCAATCCTCAACCCTCAATCCTCAATCCTCAGACCTCAAGTATCAATACTCAACCCTCAGTCCTCGTCCTCAATACACAACCCTCAATCATCAATCCTCAATCTTCATTCATCAATATTCAACCTTCAATCCTCAATCCTCAATCCTCAATCCTCAATCCTCAATGTTCAATCCGCAATACCCAATCCTCAATCTTCAATCCTCAATCCTCAATCCTCAATCCTCAATTCTCAATACTCAGTCCTCAATTCTCAGTCCTCAAACCTCAATCCTGAATCCACAATCCTGAATCCCCAATCTTCAGACCTCAGTCCTCAACAATCAGTCGTCAATTCCCAGTCCTCAATAGAATATCATCAATTCACACATTTCAATACTCAATACTCAATCTGCAATCTTCAAATCTCTATCCACAAACATCAATTCTCATCACTCAACCCTCAACACTCAGTCCCCAATCCTCAATCTTCAATACTCAATCCTCAATCCTCAATTCTCAATCCTCAATCCTCAGTCCTCAGTCCTCAGACCTCAAACCTCAATCCTCAACTCTCAGCCCTCATCCTCAATCCTGAATCCTCAATCTTCCATCCTCAATCCTCAATCCTCAAGCCTCAATCCTCAATCCTCAATCCTCAATCCTCAGTCCTCAAACCTCAATACTCAACACTCAATTCTCAATCCTCAATCTTCAATCCTCAATCCTCAATCCACAACCACCAATCCTCAATCCTCAGGCATCAATACTCAATCTTCAATACTCAATCCTCGATCCTCAATCCTCAATCCTCAATCGTCAACCCTCAATCCTCATTCCTCAAACCTCAATCCTCAACCCTCAGGCCTCATCCTCACTTCTCAATTCTCAATCCTCAATCCTCAATCCTCAATCTTCAATCCTCAATAATCAACCTCAAATCCTAGATCCTCAATCCCCAATCTTCAATCCTTAATCCTCAACCTTCAATCCTTAATTCTCAATCGTCAATATTCAATCCTCAATACTCAATCTTCAATCCTCAATCCTCAATCCTCAATCATCAATCCTTAATCCTCAATCGTCAATCTTCAATCCTCAACACTCAATCTTCAATCCTCAATCCTCAATTCTCAATCCTCAATCCTCATTCTTCAATACTCAATACCCAATCCTTAATCTTCAATCCTCAATCCTCAATCCTCAATTCTCAATCTTATATCCTCAATATTCAATCTTCAATCCTCAATCCTAAATCCTCAATCCTCAATCCTCAATCCTCAATCCTCAATCCTCAATCCTCAGTACTCAATCCTCAATCCTCAACCTTCAATCCTCAATACTTAATCTTCAATCCTCAATCCTCAATCCTCAATCCTCAATCCTCAATCTTCGTTCCTCAATCCTCAATCCTCAATCCTCAATCCTTAATCCTCAATCGTCAATCTTCAATACTCAATACTCAATCTTCAATCCTCAATCCTCAATCCTCAATCCTCAATCCTCATTCTTCAATACTCAATACCCAATCCTCAATCTTCAATCCTCAATCCTCAATCCTCAATTCACAATCTCCAATCCTCAGTCCTCTGTCCTCAAACCTCAATCCTCTACCCTCAGCCCTCATCCTCCATCCTCAGTCCTCAATCGTCAATCCTCAATCTTATATCCTCAATATTCAATCTTCAATCCTCAATCCTCAATCCTCAATCCTCAATCCTCAATCCTCAATCCTCAGTACTCAATCCTCAATCCTCAACCTTCAATCCTCAATACTTAATCTTCCATCCTCAATCCTCAATCCTCAATCCTCAATCCTCAATCTTCGTTCCTCAATCCTCAATCCTCAATCTTCAATCCTCAAACCTCAATCCTCAATCCTCAATTCTGAATCCTCAATCTTCAATCCTCAATCCTCAATCCTCAATACTCAATCCTCAATCTTCAATTCTGAATACCCACTCCTCAATCTTCAATCCTCAATCCTCAATCCTCAACCCTCAATCCTCATTCCTCAAACCTCAACCCTCAACCCTCAGTTCTCATACTCAGTTCTCAATTCTCAATCCTCAATCCTCAATCCTCAATCTTCAATCCTCAATAATCAATCTCCAATTCTACATCCTCAATCCCCAATCTTCAATCCTTAATCCTCAATCTTCAATCCCCAATCCCCAGTACTCAATCTTCAATCCTCAATGCTCAATCCTCAATCCTCAATCCTCAGACCTCAGTCCTCAACCTTCAATCCTCAAACCTCAATACTCAACCGTCAGTCCTCATTCTCCATCCTCAATCCTCAATCCTCAATCCTCAATATTCAATCATCAATACTCAATCTTCAATCCTCGATCCTCAAACCTCAATCCTCAATCCTCATTCTTCAATCCTAAATACCCAGTCCTCAATTTCCAATCCTCAATCCTCAATCCTCAATTCTCAATCCTCAATCCTTAATCCTCAGAACTCAAACATCAATATTCAACCCTCAGTCCTGGTCCTCAATCCACAACTCTCAATCCTCAGTCCTCAATATTCAACCCTCAGTCCTCGTCCTCAATCCACAACCCTCAATCCTCAGTCCTCAATATTCAATCATCAATATTCAATCTTCAATCCTCAATCCTCAATCCTCAATCCTCAATCCTCAATCCTCAATCTTCAACCCTGAATCCTCAATCCTCAATACTCAGTCCTCAATCTTCAATCCTCAATACTCAATCATCAATCCCCAATCCTCAATCCTCAATCCTCAATCCTCAATCTTCAATCCTCAACACTAATCTTCAATCCTCAATCCTCAATCCTCAATCCTCAATCCTCATTCTTCAATCCTCAATACCCAATCCTCAATCTTCAATCCTCAATCCTCAATCCTCAATCCTAATTCCTCAATCCTCATTCTTCAATCCTCAATACCCAATCCTCAATCTTCAATCCTCAATCCTCAATCCTCAATTCTCAACCCTCAATCCTTAATCCGCAGACCTCAAGCATCAATATTCAACCCTCAGACCTCGTCCTCAATCCACAACCCCCAATCCTCAGTCCTCAATATTCAATCATCAATATTCAATCTTCAATCCTCAATCCTCAATCCTCAATCCTCAATTCTCAATCCTCAATCTTCAATCCTCAACCCTCAATCCTCAATACTCAATCCTCAATCTTCAATCCTCAATACCCACTCCTGAATCTTCAATCCTCAATCCTCAATCCTCAATCCTAATTCCTCAATCCTCATTCTTCAATCCTCAATACCCAATCCTCAATTTCAATCCTCAATCCTCAATTCTGAATCCTCAATCCTCAGTCCTCAGTCCTCAAACCGCAATCCTCAACCCTCAGCCCTCATCCTCCATCCTCAATCCTCAATCCTCAATCCTCAATCTTCAATCCTCAATTCTGAATCTTCAATCCTCGATCCTGAATCATCAATCCGCAATCCTCAATCCTCAGGCTTCAACACTCAATCTTCAATACTCAATCCTCAATCCTCAATCCTCAATCCTCAATCCTCAATCCTCAATCCTCAACCCTCAATCCTGATTCCTCAAACCTCAATCCTCAACCCTCAGTCCTCATACTCAATTCTGAATTGTCAATCCTCAATCCTCAATCCTCAATCTTCAATCCTCAATAATCAATCTCTAATTCTAGATCCTCAATCCCCAATCTTCGATCCTTAATCCTCAATCTTCTATCCCGCATCCCCTGTACTGAATCTTCAATCCTCAATGCTCAATCCTCAATCCTCAATCCTCAGTCCTCAGTCCTCAATCTTCAATCCTCAAACCTCAATCCTCAACCGTCAGTCCTCATTCTCCATCCTCAATCCTCAATCCTCAATCCTCAATCTTCAATCCCCACTACTCAATCTTCAATCCTCAATCCTCAATCCTCAATCCTCAATCCTCAATCCTCAGGCATCAATACTCAATCTTCAATACTCAATCCTCAATCCTCAATACTCAATCCTCAATAATCAATCTCCGATCCTAGATCCTCATTCCCCAATCTTCAGTCGTTAATCCTCAATATTCAATCCTCAATCCCCAGTCATCAATCTTCAATTCTCAATGCTCAATCCTCAATCCTCAATCCTCAGTCCTCAATCCCCAATCCTCAATCCTCAAACCTCAATCCTCAACCGTCAGCCCTCGTCCACAATCTTCAAACCTCAATCCTCAATCCTCAATATTCAATCATCAATACTCAATCTTCAATCCTCAATCCTCAAACCTCAATCCTCAATCCTCATTCTTCAATCCTAAATACCCAATCCTCAATCTTCAATCCTCAATCCTCAATCCTCAATTCTCAATCCTCAATCCTTAATCCTCAGACTTCAAACATCAATATTCAACCCTCAGTCCTCGTCCTCAATCCACAACCCTCAATCCTCAGTCCTCAATATTCAATCATCAATATTCAATCTTCAATCCTCAATCCTCAATCCTCAATCCTCAATCCTCAATTCTCAATCCTCAGGCATCAATACTCAATCTTCAATACTCAATCCTCAATCCTCAATCCTCAATCCTCAATCCTCAACCATCAATCCTCATCCCTCAAACCTCAATCCTCATCCCTCAGTCCTCATCCTCAATTCTCAATTCCCAATCCTCAATCCTCAATCCTCAATCTTCAATCCTCAATAATCAATATCCGATCCTAGATCCTCAGTCCCCAATCTTCAATCGTCAATCCTTAATCTTCAATCCTCAATCCCCAGTCATCAATCTTCAATCCTTAATGCTCAATCCTCAATCCTCAATCCTCAGTCATCAATCCCCAATCCTCAATCCTCAAACCTCAATCCTCTACCGTCAGTCCTCGTCCTCAATCCTCAAACCTCAATCCTCAATCCTCAATATTCAATCATCAATACTCAAAATTCAATCCTCGATCCTCAAACCTCAATCCTCAATCCTCATTCTTCAATCCTAAATACCCAATCCTCAATTTCCAATCCTCAATCCTCAATCCTCAATTCTCAATCCTCAATCCCTAATCCTCAGAACTCAAACATCAATATTCAACCCTCAGTCCTCGTCCTCAATCCACAACCCTCAATCCTCAGTCCTCAATATTCAATCATCAATATTCAATCTTCAATCCTCAATACTCAATCCTCAATCCTCAATTCTGAATCCTCAATCTTCAATCCTCAATCCTCAATCCTCAATACTCAATCCTCAATCTTCAATCCTGAATACCCACTGCTCAATCTTCAATCCTCAATCCTCAATACTCAATCCTAATTCCTCAATCCTCATTCTTCAATCATCAATACCCAATCCTCAATTTCAATCCTCAATCCTCAATCCTCAATTCTCAATCCTCAATCCTCAGTCATCAGTCCTCAAACCGCAATCATCAACCCTCAGCCCTCATCCTCCATCCTCAATCCTCAATCCTCAATCCTCAATCTTCAATCCTCAATTCTCAATCTTCAATCCTCGATCCTGAATCATCAATACTCAATCCTCAATCGTCAGGCATCAATACTCAATCTTCAATACTCAATCCTCAATCCTCAATCCTCAATCGTCAACCCTCATTCCTCAAACCTCAATCCTCATTCCTCAACCCTCAATCCTCAATCCTCCGTCCTCATACTCAATTCTCAATTCTCAATCCTCAATCCTCAATCCTCAATCTTCAATCCTCAATAATCAACGTCCAATCCTAGATCCTCAATCCCCAATCTTCAATCCTTAATCCTCAATCTTCAATCCCCAATCCCCAGTACTCAATCTTCAATCCTCAATGCTCAATTCTCAATCCTCAATCCTCAGACCTCAGTCCTCAACCTTCAATCCTCAAACCTCAATCCTCAACCGTCAGTCCTCATTCTCCATCCTCAATCCTCAATCCTCAATCCTCAATATTCAATCATCAATACTCAATCTTCAATCCTCGATCCTCAAACCTCAATCCTCAATCCTCATTCTTCAATCCTAAATACCCAGTCCTCAATTTCCAATCCTCAATCCTCAATCCTCAATTCTCAATCCTCAATCCTTAATCCACAGAACGCAAACATCAATATTCAACCCTCAGTCCTGGTCCTCAATCCACAACCCTCAATCCTCAGTCCTCAATATTCAACCCTCAGTCCTCGTCCTCAATCCACAACCCTCAATCCTCAGTCCTCAATATTCAATCATCAATATTCAATCTTCAATCCTCAATCCTCAATCCTCAATCCTCAATCCTCAATCCTCAATCTTCAACCCTGAATCCTCAATCCTCAATACTCAGTCCTCAATCTTCAATCCTCAATACTCAATCATCAATCCCCAATCCTCAATCCTCAATCCTCAATCCTCAATCTTCAATCCTCGACACTAATCTTCAATCCTCAATCCTCAATCCTCAATCCTCAATCCTCATTCTTCAATCCTCAATACCCAATCCTCAATCTTCAATCCTCAATCCTCAATCCTCAATCCTAATTCCTCAATCCTCATTCTTCAATCCTCAATACCCAATCCTCAATCTTCAATCCTCAATCCTCAATCCTCAATTCTCAACCCTCAATCCTTAATCCGCAGACCTCAAGCATCAATATTCAACCCTCAGACCTCGTCCTCAATCCACAACCCCCAATGCTCAGTCCTCAATATTCAATCATCAATATTCAATCTTCAATCCTCAATCCTCAATCCTCAATCCTCAATTCTCAATCCTCAATCTTCAATCCTCAACCCTCAATCCTCAATACTCAATCCTCAATCTTCAATCCTCAATACCCACTCCTGAATCTTCAATCCTCAATCCTCAATCCTCAATCCTAATTCCTCAATCCTCATTCTTCAATCCTCAATACCCAATCCTCAATTTCAATCCTCAATCCTCAATTCTGAATCCTCAATCCTCAGTCCTCAGTCCTCAAACCGCAATCCTCAACCCTCAGCCCTCATCCTCCATCCTCAATCCTCAATCCTCAATCCTCAATCTTCAATCCTCAATTCTCAATCTTCAATCCTCGATCCTGAATCATCAATCCACAATCCTCAATCCTCAGGCTTCAACACTCAATCTTCAATACTCAATCCTCAATCCTCAATCCTCAATCCTCAATCCTCAATCCTCAATCCTCAACCCTCAATCCTGATTCCTCAAACCTCAATCCTCAACCCTCAGTCCTCATACTCAATTCTGAATTGTCAATCCTCAATCCTCAATCCTCAATCTTCAATCCTCAATAATCAATCTCTAATTCTAGATCCTCAATCCCCAATCTTCGATCCTTAATCCTCAATCTTCTATCCCGCATCGCCTGTACTCAATCTTCAATCCTCAATGCTCAATCCTCAATCCTCAATCCTCAGTCCTCAGTCCTCAATCTTCAATCCTCAAACCTCAATCCTCAACCGTCAGTCCTCATTCTCCATCCTCAATCCTCAATCCTCAATCCTCAATCTTCAATCCCCACTACTCAATCTTCAATCCTCAATCCTCAATACTCAATCCTCAATCCTCAATCCTCAGGCATCAATACTCAATCTTCAATACTCAATCCTCAATCCTCAATCCTCAATCCTCAATACTCAATCCTCAATAATCAATCTCCGATCCTAGATCCTCATTCCCCAACCTTCAGTCGTTAATCCTCAATATTCAATCCTCAATCCCCAGTCATCAATCTTCAATTCTCAATGCTCAATCCTCAATCCTCAATCCTCAGTCCTCAATCCCCAATCCTCAATCCTCAAACCTCAATCCTCAACCGTCAGTCCTCGTCCACAATCTTCAAACCTCAATCCTCAATCCTCAATATTCAATCATCAATACTCAATCTTCAATCCTCAATCCTCAAACCTCAATCCTCAATCCTCATTCTTCAATCCTAAATACCCAATGCTCAATCTTCAATCCTCAATCCTCAATCCTCAATTCTCAATCCTCAATCCTTAATCCGCAGACCTCAAGCATCAATATTCAACCCTCAGACCTCGTCCTCAATCCACAACCCTCAATCCTCAGTCCTCAATATTCAATCATCAATATTCAATCTTCAATCCTCAATCCTCAATCCTCAATCCTCAATCCTCAATTCTCAATCCTCAGGCATCAATACTCAATCTTCAATACTCAATCCTCAATCCTCAATCCTCAATCCTCAATCCTCAACCATCAATCCTCATCCCTCAAACCTCAATCCTCATCCCTCAGTCCTCATCCTCAATTCTCAATTCCCAATCCTCAATCCTCAATCCTCAATCTTCAATCCTCAATAATCAATATCCGATCCTAGATCCTCAGTCCCCAATCTTCAATCGTCAATCCTTAATCTTCAATCCTCAATCCCCAGTCATCAATCTTCAATCCTTAATGCTCAATCCTCAATCCTCAATCCTCAGTCATCAATCCCCAATCCTCAATCCTCAAACCTCAATCCTCTACCGTCAGTCCTCGTCCTCAATCCTCAAACCTCAATCCTCAATCCTCAATATTCAATCATCAATACTCAAAATTCAATCCTCGATCCTCAAACCACAATCCTCAATCCTCATTCTTCAATCCTAAATACCCAATCCTCAATTTCCAATCCTCAATCCTCAATCCTCAATTCTCAATCCTCAATCCCTAATCCTCAGAACTCAAACATCAATATTCAACCCTCAGTCCTCGTCCTCAATCCACAACCCTCAATCCTCAGTCCTCAATATTCAATCATCAATATTCAATCTTCAATCCTCAATACTCAATCCTCAATCCTCAATTCTGAATCCTCAATCTTCAATCCTCAATCCTCAATCCTCAATACTCAATCCTCAATCTTCAATCCGGAATACCCACTCCTCAATCTTCAATCCTCAATCCTCAATACTCAATCCTAATTCCTCAATCCTCATTCTTCAATCATCAATACCCAATCCTCAATTTCAATCCTCAATCCTGAATCCTCAATTCTCAATCCTCAATCCTCAGTCATCAGTCCTCAAACCGCAATCATCAACCCTCAGCCCTCATCCTCCATCCTCAATCCTCAATCCTCAATCCTCAATCTTCAATCCTCAATTCTCAATCTTCAATCCTCGATCCTGAATCATCAATACTCAATCCTCAACCCTCAATCCTGATTCCTCAAACCTCAATCCTCAACCCTCAGTCCTCATACTTCATTCTGAATTGTCAATCCTCAATCCTCAATCCTCAATCTTCAATCCTCAATAATCAATCTCTAATTCTAGATCCTCAATCCCCAATCTTCGATCCTTAATCCTCAATCTTCTATCCCGCATCCCCTGTACTCAATCTTCAATCCTCAATGCTCAATCCTCAATCCTCAATCCTCAGTCCTCAGTCCTCAATCTTCAATCCTCAAACCTCAATCCTCAACCGTCAGTCCTCATTCTCCATCCTCAATCCTCAATCCTCAATCCTCAATCTTCAATCCCCACTACTCAATCTTCAATCCTCAATCCTCAATCCTCAATCCTCAATCCTCAATCCTCAGGCATCAATACTCAATCTTCAATACTCAATCCTCAATCCTCAATCCTCAATCCTCAATACTCAATCCTCAATAATCAATCTCCGATCCTAGATCCTCATTCCCCAATCTTCAGTCGTTAATCCTCAATATTCAATCCTCAATCCCCAGCCATCAATCTTCAATTCTCAATGCTCAATCCTCAATCCTCAATCCTCAGTCCTCAATCCCCAATCCTCAATCCTCAAACCTCAATCCTCAACCGTCAGTCCTCGTCCACAATCTTCAAACCTCAATCCTCAATCCTCAATATTCAATCATCAATACTCAATCTTCAATCCTCAATCCTCAAACCTCAATCCTCAATCCTCATTCTTCAATCCTAAATACCCAATCCTCAATCTTCAATCCTCAATCCTCAATCCTCAATTCTCAATCCTCAATCCTTAATCCTCAGACTTCAAACATCAATATTCAACCCTCAGTCCTCGTCCTCAATCCACAACCCTCAATCCTCAGTCCTCAATATTCAATCATCAATATTCAATCTTCAATCCTCAATCCTCAATCCTCAATCCTCAATCCTCAATTCTCAATCCTCAGGCATCAATACTCAATCTTCAATACTCAATCCTCAATCCTCAATCCTCAATCCTCAATCCTCAACCATCAATCCTCATCCCTCAAACCTCAATCCTCATCCCTCAGTCCTCATCCTCAATTCTCAATTCCCAATCCTCAATCCTCAATCCTCAATCTTCAATCCTCAATAATCAATATCCGATCCTAGATCCTCAGTCCCCAATCTTCAATCGTCAACCCTTAATCTTCAATCCTCAATCCCCAGTCATCAATCTTCAATCCTTAATGCTCAATCCTCAATCCTCAATCCTCAGTCATCAATCCCCAATCCTCAATCCTCAAACCTCAATCCTCTACCGTCAGTCCTCGTCCTCAATCCTCAAACCTCAATCCTCAATCCTCAATATTCAATCATCAATACTCAAAATTCAATCCTCGATCCTCAAACCTCAATCCTCAATCCTCATTCTTCAATCCTAAATACCCAATCCTCAATTTCCAATCCTCAATCCTCAATCCTCAATTCTCAATCCTCAATCCCTAATCCTCAGAACTCAAACATCAATATTCAACCCTCAGTCCTCGTCCTCAATCCACAACCCTCAATCCTCAGTCCTCAATATTCAATCATCAATATTCAATCTTCAATCCTCAATACTCAATCCTCAATCCTCAATTCTGAATCCTCAATCTTCAATCCTCAATCCTCAATCCTCAATACTCAATCCTCAATCTTCAATCCGGAATACCCACTCCTCAATCTTCAATCCTCAATCCTCAATACTCAATCCTAATTCCTCAATCCTCATTCTTCAATCATCAATACCCAATCCTCAATTTCAATCCTCAATCCTCAATCCTCAATTCTCAATCCTCAATCCTCAGTCATCAGTCCTCAAACCGCAATCATCAACCCTCAGCCCTCATCCTCCATCCTCAATCCTCAATCGTCAATCCTCAATCTTCAATCCTCAATTCTCAATCTTCAATCCTCGATCCTGAATCATCAATACTCAATCCTCAATCGTCAGGCGTCAATACTCAATCTTCAATACTCAATCCTCAATCCTCAATCCTCAATCGTCAACACTCATTCCTCAAACCTCAATCCTCATTCCTCAACCCTCAATCCTCAATCCTCAATTCTCAATCCTCAGGCATCAATACTCAACCTTCAATACTCAATCCTCAATCCTCAATCCTCAATCCTCAATCCTCAGGCATCAATACTCAATCTTCAATACTCAATCCTCAATCCTCAATCCTCAATCCTCAATCCTCAACCATCAATCCTCATCCCTCAAACCTCAATCCTCATCCCTCAGTCCTCATCCTCAATTCTCAATTCCCAATCCTCAATCCTCAATCCTCAATCCTCAATCCTCAATCCTCAATCCTCAACCATCAATCCTCATCCCTCAAACCTCAATCCTCATCCCTCAGTCCTCATCCTCAATTCTCAATTCCCAATCCTCAATCCTCAATCCTCAATCTTCAATCCTCAATAATCAATATCCGATCCTAGATCCTCAGTCCCCAATCTTCAATCGTCAATCCTTAATCTTCAATCCTCAATCCCCAGTCATCAATCTTCAATCCTTAATGCTCAATCCTCAATCCTCAATCCTCAGTCATCAATCCCCAATCCTCAATCCTCAAACCTCAATCCTCTACCGTCAGTCCTCGTCCTCAATCCTCAAACCTCAATCCTCAATCCTCAATATTCAATCATCAATACTCAAAATTCAATCCTCGATCCTCAAACCTCAATCCTCAATCCTCATTCTTCAATCCTAAATACCCAATCCTCAATTTCCAATCCTCAATCCTCAATCCTCAATTCTCAATCCTCAATCCCTAATCCTCAGAACTCAAACATCAATATTCAACCCTCAGTCCTCGTCCTCAATCCACAACCCTCAATCCTCAGTCCTCAATATTCAATCATCAATATTCAATCTTCAATCCTCAATACTCAATCCTCAATCCTCAATTCTGAATCCTCAATCTTCAATCCTCAATCCTCAATCCTCAATACTCAATCCTCAATCTTCAATCCGGAATACCCACTCCTCAATCTTCAATCCTCAATCCTCAATACTCAATCCTAATTCCTCAATCCTCATTCTTCAATCATCAATACCCAATCCTCAATTTCAATCCTCAATCCTCAATCCTCAATTCTCAATCCTCAATCCTCAGTCATCAGTCCTCAAACCGCAATCATCAACCCTCAGCCCTCATCCTCCATCCTCAATCCTCAATCCTCAATCCTCAATCTTCAATCCTCAATTCTCAATCTTCAATCCTCGATCCTGAATCATCAATACTCAATCCTCAATCGTCAGGCATCAATACTCAATCTTCAATACTCAATCCTCAATCCTCAATCCTCAATCGTCAACCCTCATTCCTCAAACCTCAATCCTCATTCCTCAACCCTCAATCCTCAACCCTCCGTCCTCATACTCAATTCTCAATTCTCAATCCTCAATCCTCAATCCTCAATCTTCAATCCTCAATAATCAACGTCCAATCCTAGATCCTCAATCCCCAATCTTCAATCCTTAATACTCAATCTTCAATCCTTAATTCTCAATCGTCAATCTTCAATCCTCATTACTCAATCTTCAATCCTCAATCCTCAATCCTCAATCCTCAATCCTTAATCCTCAATCGTCAGTCTTCAATCCTCAATACTCAATCTTCAATCCTCAATCCTCAATCCTCAATCCTCAATCCTCATTCTCCAATACTCAACACCCAATCCTCAATCTTCAATCCTCAATCCTCAATCCTCAATTCATAATCCTCAATCCGCAGTCCTCTGTCCTCAAACCTCAATCCTCTACCCTCAGCCCTCATCCTCCATCCTCAGTCCTCAATCGTCAATCCTCAATCCTCAACCCTCAATCCTCATTCCTCAAACCTCAACCCTCAACCCTCAGTTCTCATTCTCAGTTCTCAATTCTCAATCCTCAATCCTCAATCCTCAATCTTCAATCCTCAATAATCAATCTCCAATTCTATATCCTCAATCCCCAATCTTCAATCCTTAATCCTCAATCTTCAATCCCCAATCCCCAGTACTCAATCTTCAATCCTCAATGCTCAATCCTCAATCCTCAATCCTCAGACCTCAGTCCTCAATCTTCAATCCTCAAACCTCAATCCTCAACCGTCAGTCCTCATTCTCCATCCTCAATCCTCAATCCTCAATCCTCAATATTCAATCATCAATACTCAATATTCAATCCTCGATCCTCAAACCTCAATCCTCAATCCTCATTCTTCAATCCTAAATACCCAATCCTCAATTTCCAATCCTCAATCCTCAATCCTCAATTCTCAACCCTCAATCCTTAATCCTCAGAACTCAAACATCAATATTCAACCCTCAGTCCTCAACCTCAATCCACAACCCTCAATCCTCAGTCCTCAATATTCAACCCTCAATCCTCAATCCTCAATACTCAATCCTGAATCCTCAGGCATCAATACTCAATCTTCAATACTCAATCCTCAATCCTCAATCCTCAATCGTCAATCCTCAATCCTCAAGCGTCAATCCATAATCCTGAATCGTCAACCCTCAATCCTCAGTCCTCAAACCTCAATCCCTAATCCTCAATCCTGAGTCCTCAATCTTCAGCCCTCAGTCCTCTTAAATCAATTGTCAATCCTCAGTCCTCAATAGAATATCCTCAATTCACAGTTTTCAATACTCAATCCCCATTCCTCACTCTTCAAATCTCAATCCACAAATATCGATTCTCATCACTAAACCATCAACACTCAGTCCTCAATCTTCAATCCTCAATCCTCAATCCTCAACCTTCAATCCTCAATAATGAATCTTCAATCATCAATCCTCAATCCTCAATCCTCAATCCTCAATCCTGAATATTCAATCCTCAGTCCCCAATCCTCAATCTTCAATCCTCAGTCCTCAATCCTCAATCCTCAATTCTCAATACTCAATCCTCAGTCCTCAAACCCCAACGCTCAATCCTCAATCCTCTATCATCAATCCTCAATCTTCAATACTCAATACTCAATCCTCAATCCTCAATCCTCAATCCTCAATCCTCAATCCTCATTCTTCAGTCCTCAATACCCAATCCTCAATTTTCAATCCTCAATCCTCAATCCTCAATTCTCAATCCTCAGTCCTCAATCCCCAGACCTCAAACATCAATACTCAACCCTCAGTCCTCGTCCTCAATCCACAACACTGAATCCCCAATCCTCAATCTTCAATCATCAATATTCAATCTTCAGTCCTCAATCCTCAATCCTCAATCCTCAATCCTCAATCCTCAGTGTTCAATACGCAATACCCAATCCTCAATCTTCAATCCTCAATCCTTAATCCTCAATCCTCAATTCTCAATACTCAGTCCTCAATCCTCAATCCTCAATCCTCATTCTTCAACCCTCAATACCCAGTCCTCAATCTTCATCCCTCAATCCTCAATCCTCAATTCTCAATCGTCAATCCTCAGTCCTCTGTCCTAAAACCTCATATCTCAATCCTCAGCCCTCATCCTCAATCCTCAATCGTCAACCCTCAATCCTCAGCCCTCAGTCCTCAAACCTCAATCCTCATTCCTCAATCCCCATTCCTCAATCCTCAATCCTCAATCATGAATCCTCAATCTCCAATACTCATTCCTCAATCCTCAATCCCCAATCCTCAATCCTCAATCATCAATCCTCAATCTTCAATACTCAATCTTCAATCCTCAACCCTCAATCTTCAATCCTCAGACCTCAAGTATCAATACTCAACCCTCAGTCCTCGTCCTCAATACACAACCCTCAATCATCAATCCTCAATCTTCATTCATCAATATTCAACCTTCAATCCTCAATCCTCAATCCTCAATCCTCAATCCTCAATGTTCAATCCGCAATACCCAATCCTCAATCTTCAATCCTCAATCCTCAATCCTCAATCCTCAATTCTCAATACTCAGTCCTCAATTCTCAGTCCTCAAACCTCAATCCTGAATCCACAATCCTGAATCCCCAATCTTCAGACCTCAGTCCTCAACAATCAGTCGTCAATTCCCAGTCCTCAATAGAATATCATCAATTCACACATTTCAATACTCAATACTCAATCTGCAATCTTCAAATCTCTATCCACAAACATCAATTCTCATCACTCAACCCTCAACACTCAGTCCCCAATCCTCAATCTTCAATACTCAATCCTCAATCCTCAATTCTCAATCCTCAATCCTCAGTCCTCAGTCCTCAGACCTCAAACCTCAATCCTCAACTCTCAGCCCTCATCCTCAATCCTGAATCCTCAATCTTCCATCCTCAATCCTCAATCCTCAATCTTCAATCCTCAATCCTCAATCCACAACCACCAATCCTCAATCCTCAGGCATCAATACTCAATCTTCAATACTCAATCCTCGATCCTCAATCCTCAATCCTCAATCGTCAACCCTCAATCCTCATTCCTCAAACCTCAATCCTCAACCCTCAGGCCTCATCCTCAATTCTCAATTCTCAATCCTCAATCCTCAATCCTCAATCTTCAATCCTCAATAATCAACCTCAAATCCTAGATCCTCAATCCCCAATCTTCAATCCTTAATCCTCAACCTTCAATCCTTAATTCTCAATCGTCAATCTTCAATCCTCAATACTCAATCCTCAATGCTCAATTCTCAATCTTATATCCTCAATATTCAATCTTCAATCCTCAATCCTAAATCCTCAATCCTCAATCCTCAATCCTCAATCCTCAGTACTCAATCCTCAATCCTCAACCTTCAATCCTCAATACTCAATCTTCAATCCTCAATCCTCAATCCTCAATCCTCAATCCTCAATCTTCAATCCTCAATCCTCAATCCTCAATACACAATCTTCAATCCTCAATACTCAATCTGCAATCCTCAATCCTCAAACCTCAATACTCAATCATCATTCTTCAATCCTCAATGCCCAATCCTCAATCTTCAATCCTCAATCCTCAATCCTCAATTCTCAACCCTCAATCCTTAATCCTCAGACCTCAAACATCAATATTCAACCCTCAGTCCTCGTCCTCAATCCACAACCCTCAATCCTCAGTCCTCAATATTCAATCATCAATATTCAATCTTCAATCCTCAATCCTCAATCCTCAATCCTCAATTCTGAATCCTCAATCTTCAATCCTCAATCCTCAATCCTCAATACTCAATCCCCAAACTTCAATCCTGAATACCCACTCCTCAATCTTCAATCCTCAATCCTCAATACTCAATCCTAATTCCTCAATCCTCATTCTTCAATCATCAATACCCAATCCTCAGTTTCAATCCTCAATCCTCAATCCTCAATTCTCAATCCTCAATCCTCAGTCATCAGTCCTCAAACCGCAATCATCAACCCTCAGCCCTCATCCTCCATCCTCAATCCTCAATCCTCAATCCTCAATCTTCAATCCTCAATTCTCAATCTTCAATCCTCGATCCTGAATCATCAATACTCAATCCTCAATCCTCAGGCATCAATACTCAATCTTCAATACTCAATCCTCAATACTCAATCCTCAATCCTCAATCCTCAATCCTCAACCCTCAATCCTCATTCCTCAACCCTCAATCCTCAACCCTCCGTCCTCATACTCAATTCTCAATTCTCAATCCTCAATCCTCAATCCTCAATCTTCAATCCTCAATAATCAACGTCCAATCCTAGATCCTCAATCCCCAATCTTCAATCCTTAATCCTCAATCTTCAATCCTTAATTCTCAATCGTCAATCTTCAATCCTCATTACTCAATCTTCAATCCTCAATCCTCAATCCTCAATCCTCAATCCCTAATCCTCAATCATCAATCTTCAATCCTCAATACTCAATCTTCAATCCTCAATCCTCAATCCTCAATCCTCAATCCTCAATCCTCATTCTTCAATACTCAATACCCAATCCTCAATCTTCAATCCTCAATCCTCAATCCTCAATTCACAATCCTCAATCCTCAGTCCTCTGTCCTCAAACCTCAATCCTCTACCCTCAGCCCTCATCCTCCATCCTCAGTCCTCAATCGTCAATCCTCAATCTTATATCCTCAATATTCAATCTTCAATCCTCAACCCTCAATCCTCAATCCTCAATCCTCAATCCTCAATCCTCAGTACTCAATCCTCAATCCTCAACCTTCAATCCTCAATACTTAATCTTCAATCCTCAATCCTCAATCCTCAATCCTCAATCCTCAAACTTCGTTCCTCAATCCTCAATCCTCAATCTTCAATCCTCAATACTCAATCTGCAATCCTCAATCCTCAAACCTCAATCCTCAATCCTCATTCTTCAATCCTCAGTGCCCAATCCTCAATTTTCAATCCTCAATCCTCAATCCTCAATTCTCAACCCTCAATCCTTAATCCTCAGACCACAAACGTCAATATTCAACCCTCAGTCCTCGTCCTCAATCCACAACCCTCAATCCTCAGTCCTCAATATTCAATCATCAATATTCAATCTTCAATCCTCAATCCTCAATCCTCAATCCTCAACTCTGAATCCTCAATCTTCAATCCTCAATCCTCAATCCTCAATCCTCAATACTCAATCCTCAATATTCAATCCTGAATACCCACTCCTCAATCTTCAATCCTCAATCCTCAATACTCAATCCTAATTCCTCAATCCTCATTCTTCAATCATCAATACCCAATCCTCAATTTCAATCCTCAATCCTCAATCCTCAATTCTCAATCCTCAATCCTCGGTCATCAGTCCTCAAACCGCAATCATCAACCCTCAGCCCTCATCCTCCATCCTCAATCCTCAATCCTCAATCCTCAATCTTCAATCCTCAATTCTCAATCTTCAATCCTCGATCCTGAATCATCAATACTCAATCCTCAATCCTCAGGCATCAATACTCAATCTTCAATACTCAATCCTCAATCCTCAATCCTCAATCCTCAATCCTCAATCCTCAACCCTCAATCCTCATTCCTCAACCCTCAATCCTCAACCCTCAGTCCTCTGTCCTCAAACCTCAATCCTCTACCCTCAGCCCTCATCCTCCATCCTCAGTCCTCAATCGTCAATCCTCAATCTTATATCCTCAATATTCAATCTTCAATCCTCAATCCTCAATCCTCAATCCTCAATCCTCAATCCTCAATCCTCAGTACTCAATCCTCAATCCTCAGCCTTCAATCCTCAATACTTAATCTTCAATCCTCAATTCTCAATCCTCAATCCTCAATCCTCAATCTTCGTTCCTCAATCCTCAATCCTCAATCCTCAATCCTTAATCCTCAATCGTCAATCTTCAATCCTCAATACTCAATCTTCAATCCTCAATCCTCAATCCTCAACCCTCAATCCTCATTCTTCAATACTCAATACCCAATCCTCAATCTTCAATCCTCAATCCTCAATCCTCAATTCACAATCCTCAATCCTCAGTCCTCTGTCCTCAAACCTCAATCCTCTACCCTCAGCCCTCATCCTCCATCCTCAGTCCTCAATCGTCAATCCTCAATCTTATATCCTCAATATTCAATCTTCAATCCTCAATCCTCAATCCTCAATCCTCAATCCTCAATCCTCAATCCTCAGTACTCAATCCTCAATCCTCAACCTTCAATCCTCAATACTTAATCTTCCATCCTCAATCCTCAATCCTTAATCCTCAATCCTCAATCTTCGTTCCTCAATCCTCAATCCTCAATCTTCAATCCTCAAACCTCAATCCTCAATCCTCAATTCTGAATCCTCAATCTTCAATCCTCAATCCTCAATCCTCAATACTCAATCCTCAATCTTCAATTCTGAATACCCACTCCTCAATCTTCAATCCTCAATCCTCAATCCTCAATCCTAATTCCTCAATCCTCATTCTTCAATCATCAATACCCAATCCTCAATTTCAATAATCAATCCTCAATCCTCAATTCTCAATCCTCAATCCTCAGTCCTCAGTCCTCAAACCGCAATCCTCAACCCTCAGCCCTCATCCTCCATCCTCAATCCTCAATCCTCAATCCTCAATCTTCAATCCTCAATTCTTAATCTTCAATCCTCGATCCTGAATCATCAATACTCAATCCTCAATCCTCAGGCATCAATACTCAATCTTCAATACTCAATCCTCAACCCTCAATCCTCAATCCTCAATCCTCAATCCTCAACCCTCAATCCTCATTCCTCAACCCTCAATCCTCAACCCTCCGTCCTCATACTCAATTCTCAATTCTCAATCCTCAATCCTCAATCCTCAATCTTCAATCCTCAATAATCAACGTCCAATCCTAGATCCTCAATCCCCAATCTTCAATCCTTAATCCTCAATCTTCAATCCTTAATTCTCAATCGTCAATCTTCAATCCTCATTACTCAATCTTCAATCCTCAATCCTCAATCCTCAATCCTCAATCCCTAATCCTCAATCATCAATCTTCAATCCTCAATACTCAATCTTCAATCCTCAATCCTCAATCCTCAATCCTCAATCCTCAATCCTCATTCTTCAATACTCAATACCCAATCCTCAATCTTCAATCCTCAATCCTCAATCCTCAATTCACAATCCTCAATCCTCAGTCCTCTGTCCTCAAACCTCAATCCTCTACCCTCAGCCCTCATCCTCCATCCTCAGTCCTCAATCGTCAATCCTCAATCTTATATCCTCAATATTCAATCTTCAATCCTCAACCCTCAATCCTCAATCCTCAATCCTCAATCCTCAATCCTCAGTACTCAATCCTCAATCCTCAACCTTCAATCCTCAATACTTAATCTTCAATCCTCAATCCTCAATCCTCAATCCTCAATCCTCAAACTTCGTTCCTCAATCCTCAATCCTCAATCTTCAATCCTCAATACTCAATCTGCAATCCTCAATCCTCAAACCTCAATCCTCAATCCTCATTCTTCAATCCTCAGTGCCCAATCCTCAATTTTCAATCCTCAATCCTCAATCCTCAATTCTCAACCCTCAATCCTTAATCCTCAGACCACAAACGTCAATATTCAACCCTCAGTCCTCGTCCTCAATCCACAACCCTCAATCCTCAGTCCTCAATATTCAATCATCAATATTCAATCTTCAATCCTCAATCCTCAATCCTCAATCCTCAACTCTGAATCCTCAATCTTCAATCCTCAATCCTCAATCCTCAATCCTCAATACTCAATCCTCAATATTCAATCCTGAATACCCACTCCTCAATCTTCAATCCTCAATCCTCAATACTCAATCCTAATTCCTCAATCCTCATTCTTCAATCATCAATACCCAATCCTCAATTTCAATCCTCAATCCTCAATCCTCAATTCTCAATCCTCAATCCTCGGTCATCAGTCCTCAAACCGCAATCATCAACCCTCAGCCCTCATCCTCCATCCTCAATCCTCAATCCTCAATCCTCAATCTTCAATCCTCAATTCTCAATCTTCAATCCTCGATCCTGAATCATCAATACTCAATCCTCAATCCTCAGGCATCAATACTCAATCTTCAATACTCAATCCTCAATCCTCAATCCTCAATCCTCAATCCTCAATCCTCAACCCTCAATCCTCATTCCTCAACCCTCAATCCTCAACCCTCAGTCCTCTGTCCTCAAACCTCAATCCTCTACCCTCAGCCCTCATCCTCCATCCTCAGTCCTCAATCGTCAATCCTCAATCTTATATCCTCAATATTCAATCTTCAATCCTCAATCCTCAATCCTCAATCCTCAATCCTCAATCCTCAATCCTCAGTACTCAATCCTCAATCCTCAGCCTTCAATCCTCAATACTTAATCTTCAATCCTCAATTCTCAATCCTCAATCCTCAATCCTCAATCTTCGTTCCTCAATCCTCAATCCTCAATCCTCAATCCTTAATCCTCAATCGTCAATCTTCAATCCTCAATACTCAATCTTCAATCCTCAATCCTCAATCCTCAACCCTCAATCCTCATTCTTCAATACTCAATACCCAATCCTCAATCTTCAATCCTCAATCCTCAATCCTCAATTCACAATCCTCAATCCTCAGTCCTCTGTCCTCAAACCTCAATCCTCTACCCTCAGCCCTCATCCTCCATCCTCAGTCCTCAATCGTCAATCCTCAATCTTATATCCTCAATATTCAATCTTCAATCCTCAATCCTCAATCCTCAATCCTCAATCCTCAATCCTCAATCCTCAGTACTCAATCCTCAATCCTCAACCTTCAATCCTCAATACTTAATCTTCCATCCTCAATCCTCAATCCTTAATCCTCAATCCTCAATCTTCGTTCCTCAATCCTCAATCCTCAATCTTCAATCCTCAAACCTCAATCCTCAATCCTCAATTCTGAATCCTCAATCTTCAATCCTCAATCCTCAATCCTCAATACTCAATCCTCAATCTTCAATTCTGAATACCCACTCCTCAATCTTCAATCCTCAATCCTCAATCCTCAATCCTAATTCCTCAATCCTCATTCTTCAATCATCAATACCCAATCCTCAATTTCAATAATCAATCCTCAATCCTCAATTCTCAATCCTCAATCCTCAGTCCTCAGTCCTCAAACCGCAATCCTCAACCCTCAGCCCTCATCCTCCATCCTCAATCCTCAATCCTCAATCCTCAATCTTCAATCCTCAATTCTTAATCTTCAATCCTCGATCCTGAATCATCAATACTCAATCCTCAATCCTCAGGCATCAATACTCAATCTTCAATACTCAATCCTCAACCCTCAATCCTCAATCCTCAATCCTCAACCCTCAATCCTCATTCCTCAAACCTCAACCCTCAACCCTCAGTTCTCATACTCAGTTCTCAATTCTCAATCCTCAATCCTCAATCCTCAATCTTCAATCCTCAATAATCAATCTCCAATTCTAGATCCTCAATCCCCAATCTTCAATCCTTATTCCTCAATCTTCAATCCCCAATCCCCAGTACTCAATCTTCAATCCTCAATGCTCAATCCTCAATCCTCAATCCTCAGACCTCAGTCCTCAACCTTCAATCCTCAAACCTCAATCCTCATCCGTCAGTCCTCATTCTCCATCCTCAATCCTCAATCCTCAATCCTCAATATTCAATCATCAATACTCAATCTTCAATCCTCGATCCTCAAACCTCAATCCTCAATCCTCATTCTTCAATCCTAAATACCCAGTCCTCAATTTCCAATCCTCAATCCTCAATCCTCAATTCTCAATCCTCAATCCTTAATCCTCAGAACTCAAACATCAATATTCAACCCTCAGTCCTGGTCCTCAATCCACAACACTCAATCCTCAGTCCTCAATATTCAACCCTCAGTCCTCGTCCTCAATCCACAACCCTCAATCCTCAGTCCTCAATATTCAATCATCAATATTCAATCTTCAATCCTCAATCCTCAATCCTCAATCCTCAATCCTCAATCCTCAATCTTCAACCCTGAATCCTCAATCCTCAATACTCAGTCCTCAATCTTTAATCCTCAATACTCAATCATCAATCCCCAATCCTCAATCCTCAATCCTCAATCCTCAATCTTCAATCCTCAACACTAATCTTCAATCCTCAATCCTCAATCCTCAATCCTCAATCCTCATTCTTCAATCCTCAATACCCAATCCTCAATCTTCAATCCTCAATCCTCAATCCTCAATCCTAATTCCTCAATCCTCATTCTTCAATCCTCAATACCCAATCCTCAATCTTCAATCCTCAATCCTCAATCCTCAATTCTCAACCCTCAATCCTTAATCCGCAGACCTCAAGCATCAATATTCAACCCTCAGACCTCGTCCTCAATCCACAACCCCCAATCCTCAGTCCTCAATATTCAATCATCAATATTCAATCTTCAATCCTCAATCCTCAATCCTCAATCCTCAATTCTCAATCCTCAATCTTCAATCCTCAACCCTCAATCCTCAATACTCAATCCTCAATCTTCAATCCTCAATACCCACTCCTGAATCTTCAATCCTCAATCCTCAATCCTCAATCCTAATTCCTCAATCCTCATTCTTCAATCCTCAATACCCAATCCTCAATTTCAATCCTCAATCCTCAATTCTGAATCCTCAATCCTCAGTCCTCAGTCCTCAAACCGCAATCCTCAACCCTCAGCCCTCATCCTCCATCCTCAATCCTCAATCCTCAATCCTCAATCTTCAATCCTCAATTCTCAATCTTCAATCCTCGATCCTGAATCATCAATCCACAATCCTCAATCCTCAGGCTTCAACACTCAATCTTCAATACTCAATCCTCAATCCTCAATCCTCAATCCTCAATCCTCAATCCTCAACCCTCAATCCTGATTCCTCAAACCTCAATCCTCAACCCTCAGTCCTCATACTCAATTCTGAATTGTCAATCCTCAATCCTCAATCCTCAATCTTCAATCCTCAATAATCAATCTCTAATTCTAGATCCTCAATCCCCAATCTTCGATCCTTAATCCTCAATCTTCTATCCCGCATCCCCTGTACTCAATCTTCAATCCTCAATGCTCAATCCTCAATCCTCAATCCTCAGTCCTCAGTCCTCAATCTTCAATCCTCAAACCTCAATCCTCAACCGTCAGTCCTCATTCTCCATCCTCAATCCTCAATCCTCAATCCTCAATGTTCAATCCCCACTACTCAATCTTCAATCCTCAATCCTCAATCCTCAATCCTCAATCCTCAATCCTCAGGCATCAATACTCAATCTTCAATACTCAATCCTCAATCCTCAATCCTCAATCCTCAATCCTCAATCCTGAATATTCAATCCTCAATAATCAATCTCCGATCCTAGATCCTCAATCCCCAATCTTCAATCGTTAATCCTCAATATTCAATCCTCAATCCCCAGTCATCAATCTTCAATCCTCAATGCTCAATCCTCAATCCTCAATCCTCAATCCTCAATCCTTAATCCTCAATCGTCAATCTTCAATCCTCAATACTCAATCTTCAATCCTCAATCCTCAATCCTCAATCCTCAATCCTCATTCTTCAATACTCAATACCCAATCCTCAATCTTCAATCCTCAATCCTCAATCCTCAATTCACAATCCTCAATCCTCAGTCCTCTGTCCTCAAACCTCAATCCTCTACCCTCAGCCCTCATCCTCCATCATCAGTCCTCAATCGTCAATCCTCAATCTTATATCCTCAATATTCAATCTTCAATCCTCAATCCTCTATCCTCAATCCTCAATCCTCTATCCTCAATCCTCAGTACTCAATCCTCAATCCTCAACCTTCAATCCTCAATACTTAATCGTCAATCCTCAATCCTCAATCCTCAATCCTCAATCCTCAATCTTCGTTCCTCAATCCTCAATCCTCAATCTTCAATCCTCAAACCTCAATCCTCAATCCTCAATTCTGAATCCTCAATCTTCAATCCTCAATCCTCAATCCTCAATACTCAATCCTCAATCTTCAATTCTGAATACCCACTCCTCAATCTTCAATCCTCAATCCTCAATCCTCAATCCTAATTCCTCAATCCTCATTCTTCAATCATCAATACCCAATCCTCAATTTCAATAATCAATCCTCAATCCTCAGTCCTCAGTCCTCAAACCGCAATCCTCAACCCTCAGCCCTCATCCTCCATCCTCAATCCTCAATCCTCAATCCTCAATCTTCAATCCTCAATTCTTAATCTTCAATCCTCGATCCTGAATTATCAATACTCAATCCTCAATCATCAGGCATCAATACTCAATCTTCAATACTCAATCCTCAATCCTCAATCCTCAATCCTCAATCCTCAACCCTCAATCCTCATTCCTCAAACCTCAACCCTCAACCCTCAGTTCTCTTACTCAGTTCTCAATTCTCAATCCTCAATCCTCAATCCTCAATCTTCAATCCTCAATAATCAATCTCCAATTCTAGATCCTCAATCCCCAATCTTCAATCCTTAATCCTCAATCTTCAATCCCCAATCCCCAGTACTCAATCTTCAATCCTCAATGCTCAATCCTCAATCCTCAATCCTCAGACCTCAGTCCTCAATCTTCAATCCTCAAACCTCAATCCTCAACCGTCAGTCCTCATTCTCCATCCTCAATCCTCAATCCTCAATCCTCAATATTCAATCATCAATACTCAATCTTCAATCCTCGATCCTCAAACCTCAATCCTCAATCCTCATTCTTCAATCCTAAATACCCAATCCTCAATTTCCAATCCTCAATCCTCAATCCTCAATTCTCAATCCTCAATCCATAATCCTCAGAACTCAAACATCAATATTCAACCCTCAGTTCTCGTCCTCAATCCACAACCCTCAATCCTCAGTCCTCAATATTCAACCCTCAGTCCTCGTCCTCAATCCACAACCCTCAATCCTCAGTCCTCAATATTCAATCATCATTATTCAATCTTCAATCCTCAATCCTCAATCCTCAATCCTCAATCCTCAATCCTCAATCTTCAACCCTGAATCCTCAATCCTCAATACTCAGTCCTCAATCTTCAATCCTCAATACTCAATCATCAATCCCCAATCCTCAATCCTCAATCCTCAATCCTCAATCTTCAATCCTCAACACTAATCTTCAATCCTCAATCCTCAATCCTCAATCCTCAATCCTCATTCTTCAATCCTCAATACCCAATCCTCAATCTTCAATCCTCAATCCTCAATCCTCAATCCTAATTCCTCAATCCTCATTCATCAATCCTCAATACCCAATCCTCAATCTTCAATCCTCAATCCTCAATCCTCAATTCTCAACCCTCAATCCTTAATCCGCAGACCTCAAGCATCAATATTCAACCCTCAGACCTCGTCCTCAATCCACAACCCTCAATCCTCAGTCCTCAATATTCAATCATCAATATTCAATCTTCAATCCTCAATCCTCAATCCTCAATCCTCAATTCTCAATCCTCAATCTTCAATCCTCAACCCTCAATCCTCAATACTCAATCCTCAATCTTCAATCCTCAATACCCACTCCTGAATCTTCAATCCTCAATCCTCAATCCTCAATCCTAATTCCTCAATCCTCATTCTTCAATCCTCAATACCCAATACTCAATTTCAATCCTCAATCCTCAATCCTCAATTCTGAATTCTCAATCCTCAGTCCTCAGTCCTCAAACCGCAATCCTCAACCCTCAGCCCTCATCCTCCATCCTCAATCCTCAATCCTCAATCCTCAATCTTCAATCCCCAATTCTCAATCTTCAATCCTCGATCCTGAATCATCAATCCACAATCCTCAATCCTCAGGCTTCAACACTCAATCTTCAATCCTCAATCCTCAATCCTCAATCCTCAATCCTCAATCCTCAGTCCTCAATCCTGAACCCTCAATCCTGATTCCTCAAACCTCAATCCTCAACCCTCAGTCCTCATACTCAATTCTGAATTGTCAATCCTCAATCCTCAATCCTCAATCTTCAATCCTCAATAATCAATCTCTAATTCTAGATCCTCAATCCCCAATCTTCGATCCTTAATCCTCAATCTTCTATCCCGCATCCCCTGTACTCAATCTTCAATCCTCAATGCTCAATCCTCAATCCTCAATCCTCAGTCCTCAGTCCTCAATCTTCACTCCTCAAACCTCAATCCTCAACCGTCAGTCCTCATTCTCCATCCTCAATCCTCAATCCTCAATCCTCAATCTTCAATCCCCACTACTCAATCTTCAATCCTCAATCCTCAATCCTCAATCCTCAATCCTCAATCCTCAGGCATCAATACTCAATCTTCAATACTCAATCCTCAATCCTCAATCCTCAATCCTCAATCCTGAATATTCAATCCTCAATAATCAATCTCCGATCCTAGATCCTCAATCCCCAATCTTCAATCGTTAATCCTCAATATTCAATCCTCAATCCCCAGTCATCAATCTTCAATCCTCAATGCTCAATCCTCAATCCTCAATCCTCAGCCCTCAATCCCCAATCCTCAATCCTCAAACCTCAATCCTCAACCGTTAGTCCTCGTCCTCAATCCTCAAACCTCAATCCTCAATCCTCAATATTCAATCATCAATACTCAATCTTCAATCCTCAATCCTCAAACCTCAATCCTCAAACCTCAATCCTCAATCCTCATTCTTCAATCCTAAATACCCAATCCTCAATCTTCAATCCTCAATCCTCAATCCTCAATTCTCAATCCTCAATCCTTATTCCTCAGACCTCAAACATCAATGTTCAACCCTCAGTCCTCGTCTTCAATCCACAACCCTCAATCCTCAGTCCTCAATATTCAATCATCAACATTCAATCTTCAATCCTCAATCCTCAATCCTCAATCCTCAATCCTCAATCCTCAATCCTCAATCCTCAGGCATCAATACTCAATCTTCAATACTCAATCCTCAATCCTCAATCCTCAATCCTCAATCCTCAACCATCAATCCTCATTCCTCAAACCTCAATCCTCATCCCTCAGTCCTCATCCTCAATTCTCAATTCTCAATCCTCAATCCTCAATCCTCAATCCTCAATCATCAATCCTCAATCCTCAGGCATCAATACTCAATCTTCAATACGCAGTCCTCAATCCTCAATCCTCAATCCTCATTCCTCAATACTCAATCCTCAATAATCAATCTCCGATCCTAGATCCTCAATCCCCAATCTTCAGTCGTTAATCCTCAATATTCAATCCTCAATCCCCAGTCATCAATCTTCAATTCTCAATGCTCAATCCTCAATCCTCAATCCTCAGTCCTCAATCCCCAATCCTCAATCCTCAAACCTCAATCCTCAACCGTCAGTCCTCGTCCTCAATCTTCAAACCTCAATCCTCAATCCTCAATATTCAATCATCAATCCTCAATCTTCAATCCTCAATCCTCAAACCTCAATCCTCAATCCTCATTCTTCAATCCTAAATACCAAATCCTCAATCTTCAATCCTCAATCCTCAATCCTCAATTCTCAATCCTCAATCCTTAATCCTCAGACCTCAAACATCAATATTCATCCCTCAGTCCTCATCCTCAATTCTCAATTCCCAATCCTCAATCCTCAATCCTCAATCTTCAATCCTCAATAATCAATATCCGATCCTAGATCCTCAGTCCCCAATCTTCAATCGTCAATCCTCAATCTTCAATCCTCAATCCCCAGACATCAATCTTCAATCCTTAATGCTCAATCCTCAATCCTCAATCCTCAGTCATCAATCCCCAATCCTCAATCCTCAAACCTCAATCCTCTACCGTCAGTCCTCTTCCTCAATCTTCAAACCTCAATCCTCAATCCTCAATATTCAATCATCAATACTCAATCTTCAATCCTCAATCCTCAAACCTCAATCCTCAATCCTCATTCTTCAATCCTAAATACCAAATCCTCAATCTTCAATCCTCAATCCTCAATCCTCAATTCTCAATCCTCAATCCTTAATCCTCAGACCTCAAACATCAATATTCAACCCTCAGTCCTCGTCCTCAATCCACAACCCTAAATCCTCAGTCCTCAATATTCAATCATCAATATTCAATCTTCAATCCTCAATCCTCAATCCTCAATCCTCAATCCTCAATTCTCAATCCTCAGGCATCAATACTCAATCTTCAATACTCAGTCCTCAATCCTCAATCGTCAATCCTCAATCCTCAACCATCAATCCTCATTCATCAAACCTCAATCCTCATCCCTCAGTCCTCATCCTCAATTCTCAATTCCCAATCCTCAATCCTCAATCCTCAATCTTCAATCCTCAATAATCAATATCCGATCCTAGATCCTCAGTCCCCAATCTTCAATCGTCAATCCTCAATCTTCAATCCTCAATCCCCAGACATCAATCTTCAATCCTTAATGCTCAATCCTCAATCCTCAATCCTCAGTCATCAATCCCCAATCCTCAATCCTCAAACCTCAATCCTCTACCGTCAGTCCTCTTCCTCAATCTTCAAACCTCAATCCTCAATCCTCAATATTCAATCATCAATACTCAATCTTCAATCCTCAATCCTCAAACCTCAATCCTCAATCCTCATTCTTCAATCCTAAATACCCAATCCTCAATCTTCAATCCTCAATCCTCAATACTCAATTCTAAAATCCTCAATCCTTAATCCTCAGACCTCAAACATCAATATTCAACCCTCAGTCCTCGTCCTCAATCCACAACCCTAAATCCTCAGTCCTCAATATTCAATCATCAATATTCAATCTTCAATCCTCAATCCTCAATCCTCAATCCTCAATCCTCAATACTCAATCTTCAACCCTGAATCCTCATTCCTCAATACTCAATCCTCAATCTTCTATCCTCAATACTCAGTCTTCAATCCTCAATCCTCAATCCTCAATCCTCAATCCTCAATCTTCAATCCTCAACACTCAATCTTCAATCCTCAATCCTCAATCCTCAATCCTCAATCCTAATTCCTCAATCCTCAATACCCAATCCTCAATCTTCAATCCTCAATCCTCAATCCTCAATCCTAATTCCTCAATCCTCTTTCTTCAATCCTCAATACCCAATCCTCAATTTCAATCCTCAATCCTCAATCCTCATTTCTCAATCCTCAACCTCAACCCTCAGCCCTCATCCTCCATCCTCAGTACTCAATCCTCTATCCTCAATCTTCAATCCTCAATACCCAATCTTCAATCCTCATTCCTCAATCCTCAATCCTCAATCCTCAATCTTCAATCCTCAGTACTCAATCTGCAATCCTCAATCCTCAAACCTCAATCCTCAATCCTCATTCCTCAATCCTCAATACCCAATCCTCAATCTTCAATCCTCAATCCTCAATCCTCAATTCTCAATCCTCAATCCTTAATCCTCAGACCTCAAACATCAATATTCAACCCTCACTCCTCGTCCTCAATCCACAACCCTCAATCCTCAGTCGTCAATATTCAATCATCAATATTCAATCTTCAATCCTCAATCCTCAATCCTCAATCCTCAATCTTCAATCCTCAAACCTCAATCCTCAATACTAAGTCCTCAATCTTCAATCCTCAATACTCAATCCTCAATCCTCAATACTCAATCTTCAATCCTCAATCCTCAATCCTCAATCCTGAATCCTCATTCTTCAATCCTCAATACCCAATCCACAATCTTCAATCCTCAATCCTCAGTCCTCAATCCTCAATCCTCAATCCTCATTCTTCAATCCTCAATACCCAATCGTCAATCTTCAATTCTCAATCCTCAATCCTCAATTCTCAATCGACAATCCTCAGTCCTCTGTCCTCAAACCTCAATCCTCAACCCTCAGCCCTCATCCTCAATCCTCAATCGTCAATCCTCAATCCTCAGCCCTCAGTCCTCAAACCTCAATGCTCAATCCTCAATCCCCATTCCTCAATCCTCAATCCTCAATCCTCAATCCCCAATCCTCAATCCTCAGGCATCAATACTCAATCTTCAGTACTCAATCCTCAATCCTCAATTATCAATCCTCAATCCTCAACCCTCAATCCTTATTCCTCAAACCTCAATCCTCAACACTCAGTCCTCATCCTCAATTCTCAATCCTCAATCCTCAATCCTCAATCCTCAATCTTCAATCCTCAATAATCAACCTCCAATCCTAGATCCTCAATCCCCAATCTTCAATCCTTAATCCTCAATCTTCAATCCTCAATCCTCAATCCTCAATCCTCAATATTCAATCATCAATACTCAATCTTCAATCCTCAATCCTCAAACCTCAATCCTCAATCCTCATTCTTCAATCCTAAATACCGAATCCTCAATCTTCAGTCCTCAATCCTCAATCCTCAATTCTCAATCCTCAATCCTTGATCCTCAGACCTCAAACATCAATATTCAACCCTCAGTCCTCGTCCTCAATCCACAACCCTCAATCCTCAGTCCTCAATATTCGATGATCAATATTCAATCTTCAATCCTCAATCCTCAATCCTCAATCCTCAATCCTCAATCCTCAATCCTCAATCCTCAATCTTCAACCCTGAATCCTCAATCCTCAATACTCAATCCTCAATCTTCAATCCTCAATACTCAATCTTCAATCCTCAATCCTCAATCCTCAATCCTCAATCCTCAATCTTCAATCCTCAACACTCAATCTTCAATACTCAATCCTCAATCCTCAATCCTCAATCCTGATTCTTCAACCCTCAATACCCAATCCTCAATTTCAATCCTCAATCCTCAATACTCAATCTGCAATCCCCAATCCTCAAACCGCAATCCTCAATCCTCATTCTTCAATCCTCAATGCCCAATCCTCAATCTTCAATACTCAATCCTCAATTCTCAATTCTCAACCCTCAATCCTTAACCCTCAGACCTCAAACATCAATATTCAACCCTCAGTCCTCGTCCTCAATCCACAACCCTCAAGCCTCAGTCCTCAATATTCAATCATCAATATTCAATCTTCAATCCTCAATCCTCAATTCTCAATCCTCAATTCTGAATCCTCAATCTTCAATCCTCAATCCTCAGTCCTCAATACTCAATCCTCAATCTTCAATCCTCAATACCCACTCCTCAATCTTCAATCCTCAATCCTCAATCCTCAATCCTAATTCCTCAATCCTCATTCTTCAATCACCAATACCCAATCCTCAATTTCAATCCTCAATCCTCAATCCTCAATTCTCAATCCTCAATCCTCAATCCTCATACCTCAAACCTCAATCCTCAACCCTCAGTCCTCATCCTCAATTCTCAATTCTCAATCCTCAATCCTCAATCCTCAATCTTCAATCCTCAATAATCAATATCCGATCCTAGATCCTCAATCCCCAATCTTCAATCGTTAATGCTCAATCTTCAATCCTCAATCCTCATTCTTCAATCCTCAATACCCAATCCTCAATATAAATCCTCAATCCTCAATCCTCATTTCTCAATCCTCAATCCTCAACCCTCAGCCCTCATCCTCCATCCTCAATCCTCAATCCTCAATCCTCAATCCTCATTCCCCAACCCTCAGCCCTCATTCCTCAAACCTCAATCCTCAACCCTCAGTCCTCATACTCAATTCTCAATTCTCAATTCTCAATACTCAATCCTCAATCTTCAATCCTCAATAATCAACCTCCAATCCTCAATCCTCAATCCTCGATCCTCAATCCTCAGGCATCAATACTCAATCTTCAATACTCAATCCTCAACCCTCAATCCTCAATCCTTAATACTCAAACCTCAATCCTCAATCCTCAATATTCAATCATCAATACTCAATCTTCAATCCTCAATCCTCAATCCTCAATCCTCAATCCTCAGTCGTCAATCCCCAATCCTCAATCCTCAAACCTCAATCCTCAACCGTCCGTCCTCGTCCTCAATCCTCAAACCTCAATCCTCAATCCTCAATCCTCATTCTTCAATCCTAAATACCCAATCCTCAATCTTCAATCCTCAATCATCAATCCTCAATTCTCAATCCTCAATCCTTAATCCTCAGACCTCAAACATCAATATTAAACCCTCTGTCCTCGTCCTCAATCCACAAGCCACAATCCTCAGTCCTCAATATTCAATCATCAATATTCAATCTTCAATCCTCAATCCTCAATCCTCAATCCTCATTCCTCAATCCTCAATCTTCAACCCTGAATCCTCAATCCTCAATACTCAATCCTCAATCTTCAATCCTCAATACTCAATCTTCAATCCTCAATCCTCAATGCTCAATGCTCAATCCTCAATACTCAATCTTCAATCCTCAACACTCAATCTTCAACCCTAAATCCTCAATCCTCAATCCTAAATCCTCATTCTTCAATCCTCAATACCCAATCCCCAATCTTCAATCCTCAATCCTCAATCCTCAATCCTAATTCCTCAATCCTCATTCTTCAGTCCTCAATACCCAATATTCAATTTCAATCCTCAATCCTCAATCCTCATTTCTCAATCCCCAATCCTTAACCCTCAGCCCTCATCCTCCATCCTCAGTACTCAATCCTCTATCCTCAATCTTCAATCCTCAATACTCAATCTTCAATCCTCATTCCTCAATCCTCAATCCTCAATCCTCAATCCTCAATCCTCAATCTTCAATACTCAATCGTCAATCCTTAGTCCTCAATCCTCAATCCTCAATCCTCGTTCCTCAAACCACAATCCTCAACCCTCAGTCTTCATCCTCAATCCTCAAACCTCAATCCTCAATCCTCAATATTCAAACATCAATACTCAATCTTCAATCCTCAATCCTCAAACCTCAATCCTCAATCCTCATTCTTCAATCCTAAATACCCAATCCTCAATCTTCAATCCTCAATCCTCAATCCTCAATTCTCAATCCTCAATCCTTGATCCTCAGACCTCAAACATCAATATTCAACCCTCAGTCCTCGTCCTCAATCCACAACCCTCAATCCTCAGTCCTCAATATGCAATCATCGATATTCAATCTTCAATCCTCAATCCTCAATCCTCAATCCTCAATCCTCAATCTTCAACCCTGAATCCTCAATCCTCAATACTCAATCCTCAATCTTCAATCCTCAATACTCAATCTTCAATCCTCAATCCTCAATCCTCAATCCTCATCCTCAATCTTCAATCCTCAATACTCAATCTTCAATACTCAATCCTCAATCCTCAATCCTCAATCCTGATTCTTCAATCCTCAATACCCAATCCTCAATCTTCAATCCTCAATCCTCAATCCTCAATCCTAATTCCTCAATCCTCATTCTTCAATCCTCAATACCCAATCCTCAATATAAATCCTCAATCCTCAATCCTCATTTCTCAATCCTCAATCCTCAACCCTCAGCCCTCATCCTCCATCCTCAATCCTCAATCCTCAAGCCTCAATCCTCATTCCCCAACCCTCAGTCCTCATTCCTCAAACCTCAATCCTCAACCCTCAGTCCTCATACTCAATTCTCAATTCTCAATTCTCAATACTCAATCCTCGATCTTCAATCCTCAATAATCAATCTCCAATCCTCAATCCTCAATCCTCGATCCTCAATCCTCAGGCATCAATACTCAATCTTCAATACTCAATCCTCAACCCTCAATCCTCAATCCTCAATCCTCAAACCTCAATCCTCAATCCTGAATATTCAATCATCAATACTCAATCTTCAATCCTCAATCCTCAATCCTCAATCCTCAATCCTCAATCCTCAATCCTCAATCCTCAATCCTCAATCCTCAATCCTCAATCCTCAATCCACAATCTTCAACCTTCAATACTCAATAATCAATCTCCAATCCTAGATCCTCAATCCTCAATCCTCAATTCTCAATTCTCAAACCTCATTCCTTAATCCTCAGACCTCAAACATCAATATTCAACCCTCAGTCCTCGTCCTCAATCCACAACCCTCAATCCTCAGTCCTCAAACCTCAATCCTCAACCCTCAGTCCTTATCCTCAATTCTCAATTCTCAATCCTCAGTCCTCAATCCTCAATCTTCAGTCCTCAACCTTCAATCCTCAATACTCAATCTTCAATCCTCAATCCTCAATCCTCAATCCTCAGTACTCAATCCTCAATCCTCAACCTTCAATCCTCAATACTCAATCTTCAATCCTCAATACTCAATCCTCAATCCTCAATACTCAATCTTCAATCCTCAATCCTGAATCCTCAATCTTCAATCCTCAATACTCAATCTGCAATCCTCAATCCTCAAACCTCAATCCTCAATCCTCATTCTTCAATCCTCAATGCCCAATCCTCAATCTTCAATCCTCAATCCTCAATTCTCAATTCTCAACCCTCAATCCTTAATCCTCAGACCTCAAACATCAATATTCAACCCTCAGTCCTCGTCCTCAATCCACAACCCTCAATCCTCAGTCCTCAATATTCAATCATCAATATTCAATCTTCAATCCTCAATCCTCAATCCTCAATCCTCAGTTCTGAACCCTCAATCTTCAATCCACAATCCTCAATCCTCAATACTCAATCCTCAATCTTCAATCCTCAATACCCACTCCTCAATCTTCAATCCTCAATCCTCAATCCTCAATCCTAATTCCTGAATCCTCATTCTTCAATCATCAATACCCAATCCTCAATTTCAATCCTCAATCCTCAATCCTCAATTCTCAATCCTCAGTCCTCAATCCTCATTCCTCAAACCTCAATCCTCAACCCTCAGTCCTCATCCTCAATTCTCAATTCTCAATCCTCAATACTCAATCCTCAATCTTCAATCCTCAATAATCAATATCCGATCCTAGATCCTCAATCCCCAATCTTCAATCGTTAATGCTCAATCTTCAATCCTCAATCCCCAGTCATCAATCTTCAATCCTCAATGCTCAATCCTGAATCCTCAATCCTCAGTCCTCAATCCCCAATCCTCAATCCTCAAACCTCAATCCTCAACCGTCAGTTCACGTCCTCAATCCTCAAACCTCAATCCTCAATCCTCAATCCTCATTCTTCAATCCTAAATACCCAATCCTCAATCTTCAATCCTCAATCCTCAATCCTCAATTCGCAATCCGCAATCCTTAATCCTCAGACCTCAAACATCAATATTAAACCCTCAGTCCTCGTCCTCAATCCACAAGCCTCAATCCTCAGACCTCAATATTCAATCCTCAATCTTCAATCCTCAATACTCAATCTTCAATCCTCAATCCTCAATCCTCAATCCTCAATACTCAATCTTCAATCCTCAACACTCAATCTTCAATCCTCAATCCTCAATCCTCAATCCTCAATCCTCATACTTTAATCCTCAATACCCAATCCTCAATCTTCAATCCTCAATCCTCAATCCTCAATCCTAATTCCTCATTCCTCATTCTTCAATCCTCAATACCCAATCCTCAATTTCAATCCTCAATCCTCAATCTTCATTTCTCAATCCTCAATCCTTAACCCTCAGCCCTCATCCTCCATCCTCAGTACTCAATCCTCTATCCTCAATCTTCAATCCTCAATACTCAATCTTCAATCCTCATTCCTCAATCCTCAATCCTCAATCCTCAATATTCAATCCTCAATACTCAATCTTCAATCATCATGCTCAATCCTCAATTCTCAGTCGTCAATCCTCAGTCATCAATCCTCAATCTTCAATACTCAATCGTCAATCCTTAGTCCTCAATCCTCAATACTCAATCCTCAACCTTCAATCCTCAATACTCAATCTTCAATCCTCAATCCTCAATCCACAATCCTCAATCCTCAATCTTCAATCCTCAACACTCAATCTTCAATACTCAATCCTCAATCCTCAATCCTCAATCCTGATTCTTCGAACCTCAATACCCAATCCTCAATCCTCAATTCTGAACCCTCAACCTTCAATCCTCAATCCTCAATCCTCAATACTCAATCCTCAATCTTCAATCCTCAATACCCACTCCTCAATCTTCAATACTCAATCCTCAATCCTCAATCCTAATTCCTCAATCCTCATTCTTCAATCATCAATACCCAATCCTCAATTTCAATCCTCAATCCTCAATCCTCAACTCTCAATCCTCAGTCCTCAATCCTCATTCCTCTAACCTCAATCCTCAACCCTCAGTCCTCATCCTCAATTCTCAATTCTCAATCCTCAATCCTCAATCCTCAATCTTCAATCCTCAATAATCAATATCCGATCCTAGATCCTCAATCCCCAATCTTCAATCGTTAATGCTCAATCTTCAATCCTCAATCCCCAGTCATCAATCTTCAATCCTCAATGCTCAATCCTCAATCCTCAATCCTCAGTCCTCAATCCCCAAACCTCAATCCTCAAACCTCAATTCTCAACCGTCAGTCCTCGTCCTCAATCCTCAAACCTCAATCCTCAATCCTCAATCCTCATTCTACAATCCTAAATACCCAATCCTCAATCTTCAATCCTCAATCCTCAATCCTCAATTCTCAATCCTCAATCCTTAATCCTCAGACCTCAAACATCAATATTAAACCCTCAGTCCTCGTCCTCAATATACAAGCCTCAATCCTCAGTCCTCAATATTCAATCATCAATATTCAATCTTCAATCCTCAATCCTCAATCCTCAATCCTCAATACTCAATCCTCAATCTTCAACCCTGAATACTCAATCCTCAATACTCAATCCTGAATCTTCAATCCTCAATACTCAATCTTCAATCCTCAATCCTCAATCCTCAATCCTCAATACTCAATCTTCAATCCTCAACACTCAATCTTCAATCCTCAATCCTCAATCCTCAATCCTCAATCCTCATTCTTCAATCCTCAATACCCAATCCTCAATCTTCAATCCTCAATCCTCAATCCTCAATCCTAATTCCTCATTCCTCATTCTTCAATCCTCAATACCCAATCCTCAATTTCAATCCTCAATCCTCAATCCTCATTTCTCAATCCTCAATCCTTAACCCTCAGCCCTCATCCTCCATCCTCAGTACTCAATCCTCTATCCTCAATCTTCAATCCTCAATCCTCAATATTCAATCCTCAATTCTCAACCCTCAATCCTTAATCCTCAGACCTCAAACATCAATATTCAACCCTCAGTCCTCGTCCTCAATCCACAACCCTCAATCCACAGTCCTCAATATTCAATCATCAATATTCAATCTTCAATACTCAATCCTCAATCCTCAATCCTCAATTCTGAACCCTCAATCTTCAATCCTCAATCCTCAATCCTCAATACTCAATCCTCAATCTTCAATCCTCAATACCCACTCCTCAATCTTCAATCCTCAATCCTCAATCCTCAATCCTAATTCCTCAAACCTCATTCTTCAATCATCAATACCCAATCCTCAATTTCAATCCTCAATCCTCAATCCTCAATTCTCAATCCTCAGTCCTCAATCCTCATTCCTCAAACCTCAATCCTCAACCCTCAGTCCTCATCCTCAATTCTCAATTCTCAATCCTCAATCCTCAATCCTCAATCTTCAATCCTCAATAATCAATATCCGATCCTAGATCCTCAATCCCCAATCTTCAATCGTTAATGCTCAATCTTCAATCCTCAATCCCCAGTCATCAATCTTCAATCCTCAATGCTCAATCCTGAATCCTCAATCCTCAGTCCTCAATCCCCAATCCTCAATCCTCAAACCTCAATCCTCAACCGTCAGTCCTCGTCCTCAATCCTCAAACCTCAATCCTCAATCCTCAATCCTCATTCTTCAATCCTAAATACCCAATCCTCAATCTTCAATCCTCAATCCTCAATCCTCAATTCGCAATCCTCAATCCTTAATCCTCAGACCTCAAACATCAATATTAAACCCTCAGTCCTCGTCCTCAATCCACAAACCTCAATCCTCAGTCCTCAATATTCAATCATCAATATTCAATCTTCAATCCTCAATCCTCAATCCTCAATCCTCAATCCTCAATCCTCAATCTTCAACCCTGAATCCTCAATCCTCAATACTCAATCCTCAATCTTCAATCCTCAATACTCAGTCTTCAATCCTCAATCCTCAATCCTCAATCCTCAATACTCAATCTTCAATCCTCAACACTCAATCTTCAATCCTCAATCCTCAATCCTCAATCCTCAATCCTCATACTTCAATCCTCAATACCCAATCCTCAATCTTCAATCCTCAATCCTCAATCCTCAATCCTAATTCCTCATTCCTCATTCTTCAATCCTCAATACCCAATCCTCAATTTCAATCCTCAATCCTCAATCCTCATTTCTCAATCCTCAATCCTTAACCCTCAGCCCTCATCCTCCATCCTCAGTACTCAATCCTCTATCCTCAATCTTCAATCCTCAATACTCAATCTTCAATCCTCATTCCTCAATCCTCAATCCTCAATCCTCAATATTCAATCCTCAATACTCAATCTACAATCATCATCCTCAATCCTCAATTCTCAGTCGTCAATCCTCAGTCATCAATCCTCAATCTTCAATACTCAATCGTCAATCCTTAGACTTCAATCCTCAATCCTCAATCCTCGTTCCTCAAACCACAATCCTCAACCCTCAGTCTTCATCCTCAATCCTCAAACCTCAATCCTCAATCCTCAATCCTCAATCTTCAACCCTGAATCCGCATTCCTCAATCCTCAAACCTCAATCCTCAATCCTCATTCTTCAATCCTAAATACCCAATCCTCAATCTTCAATCCTCAATCCTCAATCCTCAATTCTCAATCCTCAATCCTTGATCCTCAGACCTCAAACATCAATATTCAACCCTCAGTCCTCGTCCTCAATCCACAACCCTCAAGCCTCAGTCCTCAATATTCAATCATCAATATTCAATCTTCAATCCTCAATCCTCAATTCTCAATCCTCAATTCTGAATCCTCAATCTTCAATCCTCAATCCTCAGTCCTCAATACTCAATCCTCAATCTTCAATCCTCAATACCCACTCCTCAATCTTCAATCCTCAATCCTCAATCCTCAATCCTAATTCCTCAATCCTCATTCTTCAATCACCAATACCCAATCCTCAATTTCAATCCTCAATCCTCAATCCTCAATTCTCAATCCTCAATCCTCAATCCTCATACCTCAAACCTCAATCCTCAACCCTCAGTCCTCATCCTCAATTCTCAATTCTCAATCCTCAATCCTCAATCCTCAATCTTCAATCCTCAATAATCAATATCCGATCCTAGATCCTCAATCCCCAATCTTCAATCGTTAATGCTCAATCTTCAATCCTCAATCCTCATTCTTCAATCCTCAATACCCAATCCTCAATATAAATCCTCAATCCTCAATCCTCATTTCTCAATCCTCAATCCTCAACCCTCAGCCCTCATCCTCCATCCTCAATCCTCAATCCTCAATCCTCAATCCTCATTCCCCAACCCTCAGCCCTCATTCCTCAAACCTCAATCCTCAACCCTCAGTCCTCATACTCAATTCTCAATTCTCAATTCTCAATACTCAATCCTCAATCTTCAATCCTCAATAATCAACCTCCAATCCTCAATCCTCAATCCTCGATCCTCAATCCTCAGGCATCAATACTCAATCTTCAATACTCAATCCTCAACCCTCAATCCTCAATCCTCAATACTCAAACCTCAATCCTCAATCCTCAATATTCAATCATCAATACTCAATCTTCAATCCTCAATCCTCAATCCTCAATCCTCAATCCTCAGTCGTCAATCCCCAATCCTCAATCCTCAAACCTCAATCCTCAACCGTCCGTCCTCGTCCTCAATCCTCAAACCTCAATCCTCAATCCTCAATCCTCATTCTTCAATCCTAAATACCCAATCCTCAATCTTCAATCCTCAATCATCAATCCTCAATTCTCAATCCTCAATCCTTAATCCTCAGACCTCAAACATCAATATTAAACCCTCTGTCCTCGTCCTCAATCCACAAGCCACAATCCTCAGTCCTCAATATTCAATCATCAATATTCAATCTTCAATCCTCAATCCTCAATCCTCAATCCTCATTCCTCAATCCTCAATCTTCAACCCTGAATCCTCAATCCTCAATACTCAATCCTCAATCTTCAATCCTCAATACTCAATCTTCAATCCTCAATCCTCAATGCTCAATGCTCAATCCTCAATACTCAATCTTCAATCCTCAACACTCAATCTTCAACCCTAAATCCTCAATCCTCAATCCTAAATCCTCATTCTTCAATCCTCAATACCCAATCCCCAATCTTCAATCCTCAATCCTCAATCCTCAATCCTAATTCCTCAATCCTCATTCTTCAGTCCTCAATACCCAATCCTCAATTTCAATCCTCAATCCTCAATCCTCATTTCTCAATCCCCAATCCTTAACCCTCAGCCCTCATCCTCCATCCTCAGTACTCAATCCTCTATCCTCAATCTTCAATCCTCAATACTCAATCTTCAATCCTCATTCCTCAATCCTCAATCCTCAATCCTCAATCCTCAATCCTCAATCTTCAATACTCAATCGTCAATCCTTAGTCCTCAATCCTCAATCCTCAATCCTCGTTCCTCAAACCACAATCCTCAACCCTCAGTCTTCATCCTCAATCCTCAAACCTCAATCCTCAATCCTCAATATTCAAACATCAATACTCAATCTTCAATCCTCAATCCTCAAACCTCAATCCTCAATCCTCATTCTTCAATCCTAAATACCCAATCCTCAATCTTCAATCCTCAATCCTCAATCCTCAATTCTCAATCCTCAATCCTTGATCCTCAGACCTCAAACATCAATATTCAACCCTCAGTCCTCGTCCTCAATCCACAACCCTCAATCCTCAGTCCTCAATATGCAATCATCGATATTCAATCTTCAATCCTCAATCCTCAATCCTCAATCCTCAATCCTCAATCTTCAACCCTGAATCCTCAATCCTCAATACTCAATCCTCAATCTTCAATCCTCAATACTCAATCTTCAATCCTCAATCCTCAATCCTCAATCCTCATCCTCAATCTTCAATCCTCAATACTCAATCTTCAATACTCAATCCTCAATCCTCAATCCTCAATCCTCATTCTTCAATCCTCAATACCCAATCCTCAATCTTCAATCCTCAATCCTCAATCCTCAATCCTAATTCCTCAATCCTCATTCTTCAATCCTCAATACCCAATCCTCAATATAAATCCTCAATCCTCAATCCTCATTTCTCAATCCTCAATCCTCAACCCTCAGCCCTCATCCTCCATCCTCAATCCTCAATCCTCAAGCCTCAATCCTCATTCCCCAACCCTCAGTCCTCATTCCTCAAACCTCAATCCTCAACCCTCAGTCCTCATACTCAATTCTCAATTCTCAATTCTCAATACTCAATCCTCGATCTTCAATCCTCAATAATCAATCTCCAATCCTCAATCCTCAATCCTCGATCCTCAATCCTCAGGCATCAATACTCAATCTTCAATACTCAATCCTCAACCCTCAATCCTCAATCCTCAATCCTCAAACCTCAATCCTCAATCCTGAATATTCAATCATCAATACTCAATCTTCAATCCTCAATCCTCAATCCTCAATCCTCAATCCTCAATCCTCAATCCTCAATCCTCAATCCTCAATCCTCAATCCTCAATCCTCAATCCACAATCTTCAACCTTCAATACTCAATAATCAATCTCCAATCCTAGATCCTCAATCCTCAATCCTCAATTCTCAATTCTCAAACCTCATTCCTTAATCCTCAGACCTCAAACATCAATATTCAACCCTCAGTCCTCGTCCTCAATCCACAACCCTCAATCCTCAGTCCTCAAACCTCAATCCTCAACCCTCAGTCCTTATCCTCAATTCTCAATTCTCAATCCTCAGTCCTCAATCCTCAATCTTCAGTCCTCAACCTTCAATCCTCAATACTCAATCTTCAATCCTCAATCCTCAATCCTCAATCCTCAGTACTCAATCCTCAATCCTCAACCTTCAATCCTCAATACTCAATCTTCAATCCTCAATACTCAATCCTCAATCCTCAATACTCAATCTTCAATCCTCAATCCTGAATCCTCAATCTTCAATCCTCAATACTCAATCTGCAATCCTCAATCCTCAAACCTCAATCCTCAATCCTCATTCTTCAATCCTCAATGCCCAATCCTCAATCTTCAATCCTCAATCCTCAATTCTCAATTCTCAACCCTCAATCCTTAATCCTCAGACCTCAAACATCAATATTCAACCCTCAGTCCTCGTCCTCAATCCACAACCCTCAATCCTCAGTCCTCAATATTCAATCATCAATATTCAATCTTCAATCCTCAATCCTCAATCCTCAATCCTCAGTTCTGAACCCTCAATCTTCAATCCACAATCCTCAATCCTCAATACTCAATCCTCAATCTTCAATCCTCAATACCCACTCCTCAATCTTCAATCCTCAATCCTCAATCCTCAATCCTAATTCCTGAATCCTCATTCTTCAATCATCAATACCCAATCCTCAATTTCAATCCTCAATCCTCAATCCTCAATTCTCAATCCTCAGTCCTCAATCCTCATTCCTCAAACCTCAATCCTCAACCCTCAGTCCTCATCCTCAATTCTCAATTCTCAATCCTCAATCCTCAATCCTCAATCTTCAATCCTCAATAATCAATATCCGATCCTAGATCCTCAATCCCCAATCTTCAATCGTTAATGCTCAATCTTCAATCCTCAATCCCCAGTCATCAATCTTCAATCCTCAATGCTCAATCCTGAATCCTCAATCCTCAGTCCTCAATCCCCAATCCTCAATCCTCAAACCTCAATCCTCAACCGTCAGTCCACGTCCTCAATCCTCAAACCTCAATCCTCAATCCTCAATCCTCATTCTTCAATCCTAAATACCCAATCCTCAATCTTCAATCCTCAATCCTCAATCCTCAATTCGCAATCCGCAATCCTTAATCCTCAGACCTCAAACATCAATATTAAACCCTCAGTCCTCGTCCTCAATCCACAAGCCTCAATCCTCAGACCTCAATATTCAATCCTCAATCTTCAATCCTCAATACTCAATCTTCAATCCTCAATCCTCAATCCTCAATCCTCAATACTCAATCTTCAATCCTCAACACTCAATCTTCAATCCTCAATCCTCAATCCTCAATCCTCAATCCTCATACTTTAATCCTCAATACCCAATCCTCAATCTTCAATCCTCAATCCTCAATCCTCAATCCTAATTCCTCATTCCTCATTCTTCAATCCTCAATACCCAATCCTCAATTTCAATCCTCAATCCTCAATCTTCATTTCTCAATCCTCAATCCTTAACCCTCAGCCCTCATCCTCCATCCTCAGTACTCAATCCTCTATCCTCAATCTTCAATCCTCAATACTCAATCTTCAATCCTCATTCCTCAATCCTCAATCCTCAATCCTCAATATTCAATCCTCAATACTCAATCTTCAATCATCATGCTCAATCCTCAATTCTCAGTCGTCAATCCTCAGTCATCAATCCTCAATCTTCAATACTCAATCGTCAATCCTTAGTCCTCAATCCTCAATACTCAATCCTCAACCTTCAATCCTCAATACTCAATCTTCAATCCTCAATCCTCAATCCACAATCCTCAATCCTCAATCTTCAATCCTCAACACTCAATCTTCAATACTCAATCCTCAATCCTCAATCCTCAATCCTGATTCTTCGAACCTCAATACCCAATCCTCAATCCTCAATTCTGAACCCTCAACCTTCAATCCTCAATCCTCAATCCTCAATACTCAATCCTCAATCTTCAATCCTCAATACCCACTCCTCAATCTTCAATACTCAATCCTCAATCCTCAATCCTAATTCCTCAATCCTCATTCTTCAATCATCAATACCCAATCCTCAATTTCAATCCTCAATCCTCAATCCTCAACTCTCAATCCTCAGTCCTCAATCCTCATTCCTCTAACCTCAATCCTCAACCCTCAGTCCTCATCCTCAATTCTCAATTCTCAATCCTCAATCCTCAATCCTCAATCTTCAATCCTCAATAATCAATATCCGATCCTAGATCCTCAATCCCCAATCTTCAATCGTTAATGCTCAATCTTCAATCCTCAATCCCCAGTCATCAATCTTCAATCCTCAATGCTCAATCCTCAATCCTCAATCCTCAGTCCTCAATCCCCAAACCTCAATCCTCAAACCTCAATTCTCAACCGTCAGTCCTCGTCCTCAATCCTCAAACCTCAATCCTCAATCCTCAATCCTCATTCTACAATCCTAAATACCCAATCCTCAATCTTCAATCCTCAATCCTCAATCCTCAATTCTCAATCCTCAATCCTTAATCCTCAGACCTCAAACATCAATATTAAACCCTCAGTCCTCGTCCTCAATATACAAGCCTCAATCCTCAGTCCTCAATATTCAATCATCAATATTCAATCTTCAATCCTCAATCCTCAATCCTCAATCCTCAATACTCAATCCTCAATCTTCAACCCTGAATACTCAATCCTCAATACTCAATCCTGAATCTTCAATCCTCAATACTCAATCTTCAATCCTCAATCCTCAATCCTCAATCCTCAATACTCAATCTTCAATCCTCAACACTCAATCTTCAATCCTCAATCCTCAATCCTCAATCCTCAATCCTCATTCTTCAATCCTCAATACCCAATCCTCAATCTTCAATCCTCAATCCTCAATCCTCAATCCTAATTCCTCATTCCTCATTCTTCAATCCTCAATACCCAATCCTCAATTTCAATCCTCAATCCTCAATCCTCATTTCTCAATCCTCAATCCTTAACCCTCAGCCCTCATCCTCCATCCTCAGTACTCAATCCTCTATCCTCAATCTTCAATCCTCAATCCTCAATATTCAATCCTCAATTCTCAACCCTCAATCCTTAATCCTCAGACCTCAAACATCAATATTCAACCCTCAGTCCTCGTCCTCAATCCACAACCCTCAATCCACAGTCCTCAATATTCAATCATCAATATTCAATCTTCAATACTCAATCCTCAATCCTCAATCCTCAATTCTGAACCCTCAATCTTCAATCCTCAATCCTCAATCCTCAATACTCAATCCTCAATCTTCAATCCTCAATACCCACTCCTCAATCTTCAATCCTCAATCCTCAATCCTCAATCCTAATTCCTCAAACCTCATTCTTCAATCATCAATACCCAATCCTCAATTTCAATCCTCAATCCTCAATCCTCAATTCTCAATCCTCAGTCCTCAATCCTCATTCCTCAAACCTCAATCCTCAACCCTCAGTCCTCATCCTCAATTCTCAATTCTCAATCCTCAATCCTCAATCCTCAATCTTCAATCCTCAATAATCAATATCCGATCCTAGATCCTCAATCCCCAATCTTCAATCGTTAATGCTCAATCTTCAATCCTCAATCCCCAGTCATCAATCTTCAATCCTCAATGCTCAATCCTGAATCCTCAATCCTCAGTCCTCAATCCCCAATCCTCAATCCTCAAACCTCAATCCTCAACCGTCAGTCCTCGTCCTCAATCCTCAAACCTCAATCCTCAATCCTCAATCCTCATTCTTCAATCCTAAATACCCAATCCTCAATCTTCAATCCTCAATCCTCAATCCTCAATTCGCAATCCTCAATCCTTAATCCTCAGACCTCAAACATCAATATTAAACCCTCAGTCCTCGTCCTCAATCCACAAACCTCAATCCTCAGTCCTCAATATTCAATCATCAATATTCAATCTTCAATCCTCAATCCTCAATCCTCAATCCTCAATCCTCAATCCTCAATCTTCAACCCTGAATCCTCAATCCTCAATACTCAATCCTCAATCTTCAATCCTCAATACTCAGTCTTCAATCCTCAATCCTCAATCCTCAATCCTCAATACTCAATCTTCAATCCTCAACACTCAATCTTCAATCCTCAATCCTCAATCCTCAATCCTCAATCCTCATACTTCAATCCGCAATACCCAATCCTCAATCTTCAATCCTCAATCCTCAATCCTCAATCCTAATTCCTCATTCCTCATTCTTCAATCCTCAATACCCAATCCTCAATTTCAATCCTCAATCCTCAATCCTCATTTCTCAATCCTCAATCCTTAACCCTCAGCCCTCATCCTCCATCCTCAGTACTCAATCCTCTATCCTCAATCTTCAATCCTCAATACTCAATCTTCAATCCTCATTCCTCAATCCTCAATCCTCAATCCTCAATATTCAATCCTCAATACTCAATCTACAATCATCATCCTCAATCCTCAATTCTCAGTCGTCAATCCTCAGTCATCAATCCTCAATCTTCAATACTCAATCGTCAATCCTTAGACTTCAATCCTCAATCCTCAATCCTCGTTCCTCAAACCACAATCCTCAACCCTCAGTCTTCATCCTCAATCCTCAAACCTCAATCCTCAATCCTCAATCCTCAATCTTCAACCCTGAATCCGCATTCCTCAATCCTCAAACCTCAATCCTCAATCCTCATTCTTCAATCCTAAATACCCAATCCTCAATCTTCAATCCTCAATCCTCAATCCTCAATTCTCAATCCTCAATCCTTGATCCTCAGACCTCAAACATCAATATTCAACCCTCAGTCCTCGTCCTCAATCCACAACCCTCAATCCTCAGTCCTCAATATTCAATCATCGATATTCAATCTTCAATCCTCAATCCTCAATCCTCAATCCTCAATCCTCAATCCTCAATCTTCAACCCTGAATCCTCAATCCTCAATACTCAATCCTCAATCTTCAATCCTCAATACTCAATCTTCAATCCTCAATCCTCAATCCTCAATCCTCATCCTCAATCTTCAATCCTCAACACTCAATCTTCAATACTCAATCCTCAATCCTCAATCCTCAATCCTGATTCTTCAATCCTCAATACCCAATCCTCAATCTTCATTCCTCAATCCTCAATCCTCAATCCTAATTCCTCAATCCTCATTCTTCAATCCTCAATACCCAATCCTCAATATAAATCCTCAATCCTCAATCCCCATTTCTCAATCCTCAACCCTCAACCCTCAGCCCTCATCCTCCATCCTCAATCCTCAATCCTCAATCCTCAATCCTCATTCCCCAACCCTCAGTCCTCATTCCTCAAACATCAATCCTCAACCCTCAGTCCTCATACTCAATTCTCAATTCTCAATTCTCAATACTCAATCCTCAATCTTCAATCCTCAATAATCAATCTCCAATCCTCAATTCTCAATCCTCGATCCTCAATCCTCAGGCATCAATACTCAACCTTCAATACTCAATCCTCAACCCTCAATCCTCAATCCTCAATACTCAAACCTCAATCCTCAATCCTGAATATTCAATCATCAATACTCAACCTTCAATCCTCAATCCTCAATCCTCAATCCTCAATCCTCAATCCTCAATCCTCAATCCTCAATCCTCAATCCTCAATCCTCAATCCTCAATCCTCAATCCACAATCTTCAACCTTCAATACTCAATAATCAATCTCCAATCCTAGATCCTCAATCCTCAATCCTCAATTCTCAATTCTCAACCCTCATTCCTTAATCCTCTGACCTCAAACATCAATATTCAACCCTCAGTCCTCGTCCTCAATCCACAACCCTCAATCCTCAGTCCTCAATATTCAATCATCAATATTCAATCTTCAATCCTCAATCCTCAATCCTCAATCCTCAATTCTGAACCCTCAATCTTCAATCCTCAATCCTCAATCCTCAATACTCAATCCTCAATCTTCAATCCTCAATACCCACTCCTCAATCTTCAATCCTCAATCCTCAATCATAATTCCTCAATCCTCATTCTTCAATCATCAATACCCAATCCTCAATTTCAATCCTCAATCCTCAATCCTCAATTCTCAATCCTCAGTCCTCAATCCTCATTCCTCAAACCTCAATCCTCAACCCTCAGTCCTCATCCTCAATTCTCAATTCTCAATCCTCAATCCTCAATCCTCAATCTTCAGTCCTCAACCTTCAATCCTCAATACTCAATCTTCAATCCTCAATCCTCAATCCTCAATCCTCAGTACTCAATCCTCAATCCTCAACCTTCAATCCTCAATACTCAATCTTCAATCCTCAATACTCAATCCTCAATCCTCAATACTCAATCTTCAATCCTCAATCCTGAATCCTCAATCTTCAATCCTCAATACTCAATCTGCAATCCTCAATCCTCAAACCTCAATCCTCAATCCTCATTCTTCAATCCTCAATGCCCAATCCTCAATCCTCAATCCTCAATTCTCAATTCTCAATTCTCAACCCTCAATCCTTAATCCTCAGACCTCAAACATCAATATTCAACCCTCAGTCCTCGTCCTCAATCCAGAACCCTCAATCCTCAGTCCTCAATATTCAATCATCAATATTCAATCTTCAATCCTCAATCCTCAATCCTCAATCCTCAGTTCTGAACCCTCAATCTTCAATCCACAATCCTCAATCCTCAATACTCAATCCTCAATCTTCAATCCTCAATACCCACTCCTCAATCTTCAATCCTCAATCCTCAATCCTCAATCCTAATTCCTGAATCCTCATACTTCAATCATCAATACACAATCCTCAATTTCAATCCTCAATCCTCAATCCTCAATTCTCAATCCTCAGTCCTCAATCCTCATTCCTCAAACCTCAATCCTCAACCCTCAGACCTCATCCTCAATTCTCAATTCTCAATCCTCAATCCTCAATCCTCAATCTTCAATCCTCAATAATCAATATCCGATCCTAGATCCTCAATCCCCAATCTTCAATCGTTAATGCTCAATCTTCAATCCTCAATCCCCAGTCATCAATCTTCAATCCTCAATGCTCAATCCTGAATCCTCAATCCTCAGTCCTCAATCCCCAATCCTCAATCCTCAAACCTCAATCCTCAACCGTCAGTCCTCGTCCTCAATCCTCAAACCTCAATCCTCAATCCTCAATCCTCATTCTTCAATCCTAAATACCCAATCCTCAATCTTCAATCCTCAATCCTCAATCCTCAATTCTCAATCCTCAATCCTTAATCCTCAGACCTCAAACATCAATGTTAAACCCTCAGTCCTCGTCCTCAATATACAAGCCTCAATCCTCAGTCCTCAATATTCAATCATCAATATTCAATCTTCAATCCTCAATCCTCAATCCTCAGTCCTCAATCCTCAATCCTCAATCTTCAACCCTGAATACTCAATCCTCAATACTCAATCGTGAATCTTCAATCCTCAATATTCAATCTTCAATCCTCAATCCTCAATCCTCAATCCTCAATACTCAATCTTCAATCCTCAACACTCAATCTTCAATCCTCAATCCTCAATCCTCAATCCTCAATCCTCATTCTTCAATCCTCAATACCCAATCCCCAATATTCAATCCTCAATCCTCAATCCTCAATCCTAATTCCTCATTCCTCATTCTTCAATCCTGAATATCCAATCCTCAATCCTCATTCTTCAATCCTCAATACCCAATCCTCAATCTTCAATTCTCAATCCTCAATCCTCAATTCTCAATCGACAATCCTCAGTCCTCTGTCCTCAAACCTCAATCCTCAACCCTCAGCCCTCATCCTCAATCCTCAATCGTCAATCCTCAATCCTGAGCCCTCAGTCCTCAAACCTCAATGCTCAATCCTCAATCCCCATTCCTCAATCCTCAATCCTCAATCCTCAATCCCCAATCCTCAATCCTCAGGCATCAATACTCAATCTTCAGTACTCAATCCTCTATCCTCAATTATCAATCCTCAATCCTCAACCCTCAATCCTCATTCCTCAAACCTCAATCCTCAACACTCAGTCCTCATCCTCAATTCTCAATCCTCAATCCTCAATCCTCAATCCTCAATCTTCAATCCTCAATAATCAACCTCCAATCCTAGATCCTCAATCCCCAATCTTCAATCCTTAATCCTCAATCTTCAATCCTCAATCCTCAATCCTCAATATTCAATCACCAGTACTCAATCTTCAATCCTCAATCCTCAAACCTCAATCCTCAATCCTCATTCTTCAATCCTAAATACCCAATCCTCAATCTTCAGTCCTCAATCCTCAATCCTCAATTCTCAATCCTCAATCCTTGATCCTCAGACCTCAAACATCAATATTCAACCCTCAGACCTCGTCCTCAATCCACAACCCTCAATCCTCAGTCCTCAATATTCGATCATCAATATTCAATCTTCAATCCTCAATCCTCAATCCTCAATCCTCAATCCTCAATCTTCAACCCTGTATCCTCAATCCTCAATACTCAATCCTCAATCTTCAATCCTCAATACTCAATCTTCAATCCTCAATCCTCAATCCTCAATCCTCAATCCTCAATCTTCAATCCTCAACACTCAATCTTCAATACTCAATCCTCAATCCTCAATCCTCAATCCTGATTCTTCAACCCTCAATACCCAATCCTCAATTTCTATCCTCAATCCTCAATACTCAATCTGCAATCCCCAATCCTCAAACCGCAATCCTCAATCCTCATTCTTCAATCCTCAATGCCCAATCCTCAAACTTCAATACTCAATCCTCAGTTCTCAATTCTCAACCCCCAATCCTTAATCCTCAGACCTCAAACATCAATATTCAACCCTCAGTCCTCGTCCTCAATCCACAACCCTCAATCCTCAGTCCTCAATATTCAATCATCAATATTCAATCTTCAATCCTCAATCATCAATTCTCAATCCTCAATTCTGAATCCTCAATCTTCAATCCTCAATCCTCAGTCCTCAATACTCAATTCTCAATCTTCAATCCTCAATACCCACTCCTCAATCTTCAATCCTCAATCCTCAATCCTCAATCCTAATTCCTCAATCCTCATTCTTCAATCACCAATACCCAATCCTCAATTTCAATCCTCAATCCTCAATCCTCAACTCTCAATCCTCAATCCTCAATCCTCATTCCTCAAAGCTCAATCCTCAACCCTCAGTCCTCATCCTCAATTCTCAATTCTCAATCCTCAATCCTCAATCCTCAATCTTCAATCCTCAATAATCAATATCCGATCCTAGATCCTCAATCACCAATCTTCAATCGTTAATGCTCAACCTTCAATCCTCAATCCCCAGTCATCAATCTTCAATCCTCAATGCTCAATCCTCAATCCTCAATCCTCAATATTCAATCCTCAATACTCAATCTTCAATCATCATCCTCAATCCTCAATTCTCAGTCGTCAATCCTCAGTCATCAACCCTCAATCTTCAATACTCAATCGTCAATCCTTAGTCCTCAATCCTCAATCCTCAATCCTCGTTCCTCAAACCACAATCCTCAACCCTCAGTCTTCATCCTCAATCCTCAAACCTCAATCCTCGATCCTCAATATTCAAACATCAATGCTCAATCTTCAATCCTCAATCCTCAAACCTCAATCCTCAATCCTCATTCTTCAATCCTAAATACCCAATCCTCAATCTTCAATCCTCAATCCTCAATCCTCAAGTCTCAATCCTCAATCCTTGATCCTCAGACCTCAAACATCAATATTCAACCCTCAGTCCTCGTCCTCAATCCACAACCCTCAATCCTCAGTCCTCAATATTCAATCATCGATATTCAATCTTCAATCCTCAATCCTCAATCCTCAATCCTCAATCCTCAATCCTCAATCTTCAACTCTGAATCCTCAATCCTCAATACTCAATCCTCAACCTTCAATCCTCAATACTCAATCTTCAATCCTCAATCCTCAATCCTCAATCCTCAATCCTCAATCTTCAATCCTCAACACTCAATCTTCAATACTCAATCGTTAATCCTCAATCCTCAATCCTGATTCTTCAAACCTCAATACCCAATCCGCAATCCTCAATTCTGAACACTCAACCTTCAATCCTCAATCCTCAATCCCCAATACTCAATCCTCAATCTTCAATCCTCAATACCCACTCCTCAATCTTCAATACTCAATCCTCAATCCTCAATCCTAATTCCTCAATCCTCATTCTTCAATCATCAATACCCAATCCTCAATTTCAATCCTCAATCCTCAATCCTCAATTCTCAATCCTCAGTCCTCAATCCTCATTCCTCAAACCTCAATCCTCAACCCTCAGTCCTCATCCTCAATTCTCAATTCTCAATCCTCAATCCTCAATCCTCAATCTTCAATCCTCAATAATCAATATCCGATCCTAGATCCTCAATCCCCAATCTTCAATCGTTAATGCTCAATCTTCAATCCTCAATCCCCAGTCATCAATCTTCAATCCTCAATGCTCAATCCTCAATCCTCAATCCTCAGTCCTCAATCCCCAATCCTCAATCCTCAAACCTCAATTCTCAACCGTCAGTCCTCGTCCTCAATCCTCAAACCTCAATCCTCAATCCTCAATCCTCATTCTTCAATCCTAAATACCCAATCCTCAATCCTCAATCCTCAATACTCAATCTTCAATCCTCAACACTCAATCTTCAATCCTCAATCCTCAATCCTCAATCCTCAATCCTCATTCTTCAATCCTCAATACCCAATCCTCAATCTTCAATCCTCAATCCTCAATCCTCAATCCTAATTCCTCATTCCTCATTCTTCAATCCTCAATACCCAATCCTCAATTTCAATCCTCAATCCTCAATCCTCATTTCTCAATCCTCAATCCTTAACCCTCAGCGCTCATCCTACATCCTCAGTACTCAATCCTCTGTTCTCAATCTTCAATCCTCAATACTTAATCTTCAATCCTCATTCCTCAATCCTCAATCCTCAATCCTCAATATTCAATCCTCAATTCTCAACCCTCAATCCTTAATCCTCAGACCTCAAACATCAATATTCAACCCTCAGTCCTCGTCCTCAATCCACAACCCTCAATCCTCAGTCCTCAATATTCAATCATCAATATTCAATCTTCAATCCTCAATACCCAATCCTCAATCCTCAATTCTGAACCCTCAACCTTCAATCCTCAATCCTCAATCCTCAATACTCAATCCCCAATCATCAATCCTCAATACCCACTCCTCAATCTTCAATACTCAATCCTCAATCCTCAATCCTAATTCCTCAATCCTCATTCTTCAATCATCAATACCCAATCCTCAATTTCAATCCTCAATCCTCAATCCTCAATTCTCAATCCTCAGTCCTCAATCCTCGTTCCTCAAACCTCAATCCTCAACCCTCAGTCCTCATCCTCAATTCTCAATTCTCAATCCTCAATCCTCAATCCTCAATCCTCAATCTTCAATCCTCAATAATCAATATCCGATCCTAGATCCTCAATCCCCAATCTTCAATCGTTAATGCTCAATCTTCAATCCTCAATCCCCAGTCATCAATCTTCAATCCTCAATGCTCAATCCTCAATCCTCAATCCTCAGACCTCAATCCCCAATCCTCAATCCTCAAACCTCAATTCTCAACCGTCAGTCCTCGTCCTCAATCCTCAAACCTCAATCCTCAATCCTCAATCCTCATTCTTCAATCCTAAATACCCAATCCTCAATCTTCAATCCTCAATCCTCAATCCTCAATTCTCAATCCTCAATCCTTAATCCTCAGACCTCAAACATCAATGTTAAACCCTCAGTCCTCGTCCTCAATATACAAGCCTGAATCCTCAGTCCTCAATATTCAATCATCAATATTCAATCTTCAATCCTCAATCCTCAATCCTCAGTCCTCAATCCTCAATCCTCAATCTTCAACCCTGAATAGTCAATCCTCAATACTCAATCCTGAATCTTCAATCCTCAATACTCAATCTTCAATCCTCAATCCTCAATCCTCAATCCTCAATACTCAATCTTCAATCCTCAACACTCAATCTTCAATCCTCAATCCTCAATCCTCAATCCTCAATCCTCATTCTTCAATCCTCAATACCCAATCCACAATCTTCAATCCTCAATCCACACTCCTCAATCCTAATTCCTCATTCCTCATTCTCAATCCTCAATATCCAATCCTCAATCCTCATTCTTCAATCCTCAATACCCAATCCTCAATCTTCAATTCTCAATCCTCAATCCTCAATTCTCAATCGACAATCCTCAGTCCTCTGTCCTCAAACCTCAATCCTCAACCCTCAGCCCTCATCCTCAATCCTCAATCGTCAATCCTCAATCCTGAGCCCTCAGTCCTCAAACCTCAATGCTCAATGCTCAATCCCCATTCCTCAATCCTCAATCCTCAATCCTCAATCCCCAATCCTCAATCCTCATGCATCAATACTCAATCTTCAGTACTCAATCCTCAATCCTCAATTATCAATCCTCAATCCTCAACCCTCAATCCTCATTCCTCAAACCTCAATCCTCAACACTCAGTCCTCATCCTCAATTCTCAATCCTCAATCCTCAATCCTCAATCCTCAATCTTCAATCCTCAATAATCAACCTCCAATCCCAGATCCTCAATCTCCAATCTTCAATCCCTAATCCTCAATCTTCAATCCTCAATCCTCAATCCTCAATATTCAATCATCAGTACTCAATCTTCAATCCTCAATCCTCAAACCTCAATCCTCAATCCTCATTCTTCAATCCTAAATACCCAATCCTCAATCTTCAGTCCTCAATCCTCAATCCTCAATTCTCAATCCTCAATCCTTGATCCTCAGATCTCAAACATCAATATTCAACCCTCAGACCTCGTCCTCAATCCACAACCCTCAATCCTCAGTCCTCAATATTCGATCATCAATATTCAATCTTCAATCCTCAATCCTCAATCCTCAATCCTCAATCCTCAATCCTCAATCCTCAATCCTCAATCTTCAACCCTGAATCCTCAATCCTCAATACTCAATCCTCAATCTTCAATCCTCAATACTCAATCTTCAATCCTCAATCCTCAATCCTCAATCCTCAATCCTCAATCTTCAATCCTCAACACTCAATCTTCAATACTCAATCCTCAATCCTCAATCCTCAATCCTGATACTTCAACCCTCAATACCCAATCCTCAATTTCAATCCTCAATCCTCAATACTCAATCTGCAATCCCCAATCCTCAAACCGCAATCCTCAATCCTCATTCTTCAATCCTCAATGCCCAATCCTCAATCTTCAATACTCAATCCTCAGTTCTCAATTCTCAACCCTCAATCCTTAATCCTCAGACCTCAAACATCAATATTCAACCCTCAGTCCTCGTCCTCAATCCACAACCCTCAATCCTCAGTCCTCAATATTCAATCATCAATATTCAATCTTCAATCCTCAATCGACAATTCTCAATCCTCAATTCTGAATCCTCAATCTTCAATCCTCAATCCTCAGTCCTCAATACTCAATTCTCAATCTTCAATCCTCAATACCCACTCCTCAATCTTCAATCCTCAATCCTCAATCCTCAATCCTAATTCCTCAATCCTCATTCTTCAATCACCAATACCCAATCCTCAATTTCAATCCTCAATCCTCAATCCTCAACTCTCAATCCTCAATCCTCAATCCTCATTCCTCAAAGCTCAATCCTCAACCCTCAGTCCTCATCCTCAATTCTCAATTCTCAATCCTCAATCCTCAATCCTCAATCTTCAATCCTCAATAATCAATATCCGATCCTAGATCCTCAATCCCCAATCTTCAATCGTTAATGCTCAACCTTCAATCCTCAATCCCCAGTCATCAATCTTCAATCCTCAATGCTCAATCCTCAATCCTCAATCCTCAGTCGTCAATCCCCAATCCTCAATCCTCAAACCTCAATCCTCAACCGCCAGTCCTCGTCCTCAATCCTCAAACGTCAATCCTCAATCCTCAATCCTCAATCCTCATTCTTCAATCCTAAATACACAATCCTCAATCTTCAATCCTCAATCCTCAATCCTCAATTCTCAATCCTCAATCCTTAATCCTCAGACCTCAAACATCAATATTAAACCCTCTGTCCTCGTCCTCAATCCACAAGCCGCAATCCTCAGTCCTCAATATTCAATCATCAATATTCAATCTTCAATCCTCAATCCTCAATCCTCAATCCTCATTCCTCAATCCTCAATCTTCAACCCTGAATCCTCAATCCTCAATACTCAATCCTCGATCTTCAATCCTCAATACTCAATCTTCAATCCTCAATCCTCAATGCTCAATCCTCAATATTCAATCTTCAATCCTCAACACTCAATCTTCAATCCTCAATCCTCAATCCTCAATCCTAAATCCTCATTCTTCAATCCTCAATACCCAATCCTCAATCTTCAATCCTCAATCCTCAATCCTCAATCCTGATTCTTCAATCCTCAATACTCAATCTTCAATCCTCATTCCTCAATCCTCAATCCTCAATCCTCAATATTCAATCCTCAATACTCAATCTTCAGTCATCATCCTCAATCCTCAATTCTCAGTCGTCAATCCTCAGTCATCAACCCTCAATCTTCAATACTCAATCGTCAATCCTTAGTCCTCAATCCTCAATCCTCAATCCTCGTTCCTCAAACAACAATCCTCAACCCTCAGTCTTCATCCTCAATCCTCAATCCTAATTCCTCAAACCTCATTCTTCAATCATCAATACCCAATCCTCAATTTCAATCCTCAATCCTCAATCCTCAATTCTCAATCCTCAGTCCTCAATCCTCATTCCTCAAACCTCAATCCTCAACCCTCAGTCCTCATCCTCAATTCTCAATTCTCAATCCTCAATCCTCAATCCTCAATCTTCAATCCTCAATAATCAATATCCGATCCTAGATCCTCAATCCCCAATCTTCAATCGTTAATGCTCAATCTTCAATCCTCAATCCCCAGTCATCAATCTTCAATCCTCAATGCTCAATCCTGAATCCTCAATCCTCAGTCCTCAATCCCCAATCCTCAATCCTCAAACCTCAATCCTCAACCGTCAGTCCTCGTCCTCAATCCTCAAACCTCAATCCTCAATCCTCAATCCTCATTCTTCAATCCTAAATACCCAATCCTCAATCTTCAATCCTCAATCCTCAATCCTCAATTCGCAATCCTCAATCCTTAATCCTCAGACCTCAAACATCAATATTAAACCCTCAGTCCTCGTCCTCAATCCACAAACCTCAATCCTCAGTCCTCAATATTCAACCATCAATATTCAATCTTCAATCCTCAATCCTCAATCCTCAATCCTCAATCCTCAATCCTCAATCTTCAACCCTGAATCCTCAATCCTCAATACTCAATCCTCAATCTTCAATCCTCAATACTCAGTCTTCAATCCTCAATCCTCAATCCTCAATCCTCAATACTCAATCTTCAATCCTCAACACTCAATCTTCAATCCTCAATCCTCAATCCTCAATCCTCAATCCTCATACTTCAATCCTCAATACCCAATCCTCAATCTTCAATCCTCAATCCTCAATCCTCAATCCTAATTCCTCATTCCTCATTCTTCAATCCTCAATACCCAATCCTCAATTTCAATCCTCAATCCTCAATCCTCATTTCTCAATCCTCAATCCTTAACCCTCAGCCCTCATCCTCCATCCTCAGTACTCAATCCTCTATCCTCAATCTTCAATCCTCAATACTCAATCTTCAATCCTCATTCCTCAATCCTCAATCCTCAATCCTCAATATTCAATCCTCAATACTCAATCTACAATCATCATCCTCAATCCTCAATTCTCAGTCGTCAATCCTCAGTCATCAATCCTCAATCTTCAATACTCAATCGTCAATCCTTAGACTTCAATCCTCAATCCTCAATCCTCGTTCCTCAAACCACAATCCTCAACCCTCAGTCTTCATCCTCAATCCTCAAACCTCAATCCTCAATCCTCAATCCTCAATCTTCAACCCTGAATCCGCATTCCTCAATCCTCAAACCTCAATCCTCAATCCTCATTCTTCAATCCTAAATACCCAATCCTCAATCTTCAATCCTCAATCCTCAATCCTCAATTCTCAATCCTCAATCCTTGATCCTCAGACCTCAAACATCAATATTCAACCCTCAGTCCTCGTCCTCAATCCACAACCCTCAATCCTCAGTCCTCAATATTCAATCATCGATATTCAATCTTCAATCCTCAATCCTCAATCCTCAATCCTCAATCCTCAATCCTCAATCTTCAACCCTGAATCCTCAATCCTCAATACTCAATCCTCAATCTTCAATCCTCAATACTCAATCTTCAATCCTCAATCCTCAATCCTCAATCCTCATCCTCAATCTTCAATCCTCAACACTCAATCTTCAATACTCAATCCTCAATCCTCAATCCTCAATCCTGATTCTTCAATCCTCAATACCCAATCCTCAATCTTCATTCCTCAATCCTCAATCCTCAATCCTAATTCCTCAATCCTCATTCTTCAATCCTCAATACCCAATCCTCAATATAAATCCTCAATCCTCAATCCCCATTTCTCAATCCTCAACCCTCAACACTCAGCCCTCATCCTCCATCCTCAATCCTCAATCCTCAATCCTCAATCCTCATTCCCCAACCCTCAGTCCTCATTCCTCAAACATCAATCCTCAACCCTCAGTCCTCATACTCAATTCTCAATTCTCAATTCTCAATACTCAATCCTCAATCTTCAATCCTCAATAATCAATCTCCAATCCTCAATTCTCAATCCTCGATCCTCAATCCTCAGGCATCAATACTCAACCTTCAATACTCAATCCTCAACCCTCAATCCTCAATCCTCAATACTCAAACCTCAATCCTCAATCCTGAATATTCAATCATCAATACTCAACCTTCAATCCTCAATCCTCAATCCTCAATCCTCAATCCTCAATCCTCAATCCTCAATCCTCAATCCTCAATCCTCAATCCTCAATCCTCAATCCTCAATCCTCAATCCACAATCTTCAACCTTCAATACTCAATAATCAATCTCCAATCCTAGATCCTCAATCCTCAATCCTCAATTCTCAATTCTCAACCCTCATTCCTTAATCCTCAGACCTCAAACATCAATATTCAACCCTCAGTCCTCGTCCTCAATCCACAACCCTCAATCCTCAGTCCTCAATATTCAATCATCAATATTCAATCTTCAATCCTCAATCCTCAATCCTCAATCCTCAATTCTGAACCCTCAATCTTCAATCCTCAATCCTCAATCCTCAATACTCAATCCTCAATCTTCAATCCTCAATACCCACTCCTCAATCTTCAATCCTCAATCCTCAATCATAATTCCTCAATCCTCATTCTTCAATCATCAATACCCAATCCTCAATTTCAATCCTCAATCCTCAATCCTCAATTCTCAATCCTCAGTCCTCAATCCTCATTCCTCAAACCTCAATCCTCAACCCTCAGTCCTCATCCTCAATTCTCAATTCTCAATCCTCAATCCTCAATCCTCAATCTTCAGTCCTCAACCTTCAATCCTCAATACTCAATCTTCAATCCTCAATCCTCAATCCTCAATCCTCAGTACTCAATCCTCAATCCTCAACCTTCAATCCTCAATACTCAATCTTCAATCCTCAATACTCAATCCTCAATCCTCAATACTCAATCTTCAATCCTCAATCCTGAATCCTCAATCTTCAATCCTCAATACTCAATCTGCAATCCTCAATCCTCAAACCTCAATCCTCAATCCTCATTCTTCTATCCTCAATGCCCAATCCTCAATCCTCAATCCTCAATTCTCAATTCTCAATTCTCAACCCTCAATCCTTAATCCTCAGACCTCAAACATCAATATTCAACCCTCAGTCCTCGTCCTCAATCCAGAACCCTCAATCCTCAGTCCTCAATATTCAATCATCAATATTCAATCTTCAATCCTCAATCCTCAATCCTCAATCCTCAGTTCTGAACCCTCAATCTTCAATCCACAATCCTCAATCCTCAATACTCAATCCTCAATCTTCAATCCTCAATACCCACTCCTCAATCTTCAATCCTCAATCCTCAATCCTCAATCCTACTTCCTGAATCCTCATACTTCAATCATCAATACACAATCCTCAATTTCAATCCTCAATCCTCAATCCACAATTCTCAATCCTCAGTCCTCAATCCTCATTCCTCAAACCTCAATCCTCAACCCTCAGTCCTCATCCTCAATTCTCAATTCTCAATCCTCAATCCTCAATCCTCAATCTTCAATCCTCAATAATCAATATCCGATCCTAGATCCTCAATCCCCAATCTTCAATCGTTAATGCTCAATCTTCAATCCTCAATCCCCAGTCATCAATCATCAATCCTCAATGCTCAATCCTGAATCCTCAATCCTCAGTCCTCAATCCCCAATCCTCAATCCTCAAACCTCAATCCTCAACCGTCAGTCCTCGTCCTCAATCCTCAAACCTCAATCCTCAATCCTCAATCCTCATTCTTCAATCCTAAATACCCAATCCTCAATCTTCAATCCTCAATCCTCAATCCTCAATTCGCAATCCTCCATCCTTAATCCTCAGACCTCAAACATCAATATTAAACCCTCAGTCCTCGTCCTCAATCCACAAGCCTCAATCCTCAGTCCTCAATATTCAATCATCAATATTCAATCTTCAATCCTCAATCCTCAATCCTCAATCCTCAAACCTCAATCCTCAATCTTCAACCCTGATCCTCAATCCTCAATACTCAATCCTCAACCTTCAATCCTCAATACTCAATCTTCAATCCTCAATCCTCAATCCTCAATCCTCAATACTCAATCTTCAATCCTCAACACTCAATCTTCAATCCTCAATCCTCAATCCTCAATCCTCAATCCTCATACTTCAATCCTCAATACCCAATCCTCAATCTTCAATCCTCAATCCTCAATCCTCAATCCTAATTCCTCATTCCTCATTCTTCAATCCTCAATACCCAATCCGCAATTTCAATCCTCAATCCTCAATCCTCATTTCTCAATCCTCAATCCTTAACCCTCAGCCCTCATCCTCCATCCTCAGTACTCAATCCTCTATCCTCAATCTTCAATCCTCAATACTCAATCTTCAATCCTCATTCCTCAATCCTCAATCCTCAATCCTCAATATTCAATCCTCAATACTCAATCTTCAATCATCATCCTCAATCCTCAATTCTCAGTCGTCAATCCTCAGTCATCAATCCTCAATCTTCAATACTCAATCGTCAATCCTTAGTCCTCAATCCTCAATCCTCAATCCTCGTTCCTCAAACCACAATCCTCAACCCTCAGTCTTCAACCTCAATCCTCAAACCTCAATCCTCAATCCTCAATCCTCAATCTTCAACCCTGAATCCTCAATCCTCAATACTCAATCCTCAACCTTCAATCCTCAATACTCAATCTTCAATCCTCAATCCTCAATCCTCAATCCTCAATCCTCAATCTTCAATCCTCAACACTCAATCTTCAATACTCAATCCTCAATCCTCAATCCTCAATCCTGATTCTTCAAACCTCAATACCCAATCCTCAATCCTCAATTCTGAACCCTCAACCTTCAATCCTCAATCCTCAATCCTCAATACTCAATCCTCAATCTTCAATCCTCAATACCCACTCCTCAATCTTCAATACTCAATCCTCAATCCTCAATCCTAATTCCTCAATCCTCATTCTTCAATCATCAATACCCAATCCTCAATTTCAATCCTCAATCCTCAATCCTCAATTCTCAATCCTCAGTCCTCAATCCTCATTCCTCAAACCTCAATCCTCAACCCTCAGTCCTCATCCTCAATTCTCAATTCTCAATCCTCAATCCTCAATCCTCAATCTTCAATCCTCAACAATCAATATCCGATCCTAGATCCTCAATCCCCAATCTTCAATCGTTAATGCTCAATCTTCAATCCTCAATCTCCAGTCATCAATCTTCAATCCTCAATGCTCAATCCTCAATCCTCAATCCTCAGTCCTCAATCCCCAATCCTCAATCCTCAAACCTCAATTCTCAACCGTCAGTCCTCGTCCTCAATCCTCAAACCTCAATCCTCAATCCTCAATCCTCATTCTTCAATCCTAAATACCCAATCCTCAATCCTCAATCCTCAATACTCAATCTTCAATCCTCAACACTCAATCTTCAATCCTCAATCCTCAATCCTCAATCCTCAATCCTCATTCTTCAATCCTCAATACCCAATCCTCAATCTTCAATCCTCAATCCTCAATCCTCAATCCTAATTCCTAATTCCTCATTCTTCAATCCTCAATACCCAATCCTCAATTTCAATCCTCAATCCTCAATCCTCATTTCTCAATCCTCAATCCTTAACCCTCAGCCCTCATCCTCCATCCTCAGTACTCAATCCTCTATCCTCAATCTTCAATCCTCAATACTCAATCTTCAATCCTCATTCCTCAATCCTCAATCCTCAATCCTCAATATTCAATCCTCAATTCTCAACCCTCAATCCTTAATCCTCAGACCTCAAACATCAATATTCAACCCTCAGTCCTCGTCCTCAATCCACAACCCTCAAACCTCAGTCCTCAATATTCAATCATCAATATTCAATCTTCAATCCTCAATACCCAATCCTCAATCCTCAATTCTGAACCCTCAACCTTCAATCCTCAATCCTCAATCCTCAATACTCAATCCTCAATCTTCAATCCTCAATACCCACTCCTCAATCTTCAATACTCAATCCTCAATCCTCAATCCTAATTCCTCAATCCTCATTCTTCAATCATCAATACCCAATCCTCAATTTCAATCCTCAATCCTCAATCCTCAATTCTCAATCCTCAGTCCTCAATCCTCATTCCTCAAACCTCAATCCTCAACCCTCAGTCCTCATCCTCAATTCTCAATTCTCAATCCTCAATCCTCAATCCTCAATCCTCAATCTTCAATCCTCAATAATCAATATCCGATCCTAGATCCTCAATCCCCAATCTTCAATCGTTAATGCTCAATCTTCAATCCTCAATCCCCAGTCATCAATCTTCAATCCTCAATGCTCAATCCTCAATCCTCAATCCTCAGTCCTCAATCCCCAATCCTCAATCCTCAAACCTCAATTCTCAACCGTCAGTCCTCATCCTCAATTCTCAATTCTCAATCCTCAATCCTCAATCCTCAATCTTCAGTCCTCAACCTTCAATCCTCAATACTCAATCTTCAATCCTCAATCCTCAATCCTCAATCCTCAGTACTCAATCCTCAATCCTCAACCTTCAATCCTCAATACTCAATCTTCAATCCTCAATACTCAATCCTCAATCCTCAATACTCAATCTTCAATCCTCAATCCTGAATCCTCAATCTTCAATCCTCAATACTCAATCTGCAATCCTCAATCCTCAAACCTCAATCCTCAATCCTCATTCTTCAATCCTCAATGCCCAATCCTCAATCCTCAATCCTCAATTCTCAATTCTCAATTCTCAACCCTCAATCCTTAATCCTCAGACCTCAAACATCAATATTCAACCCTCAGTCCTCGTCCTCAATCCAGAACCCTCAATCCTCAGTCCTCAATATTCAATCATCAATATTCAATCTTCAATCCTCAATCCTCAATCCTCAATCCTCAGTTCTGAACCCTCAATCTTCAATCCACAATCCTCAATCCTCAATACTCAATCCTCAATCTTCAATCCTCAATACCCACTCCTCAATCTTCAATCCTCAATCCTCAATCCTCAATCCTACTTCCTGAATCCTCATACTTCAATCATCAATACACAATCCTCAATTTCAATCCTCAATCCTCAATCCACAATTCTCAATCCTCAGTCCTCAATCCTCATTCCTCAAACCTCAATCCTCAACCCTCAGTCCTCATCCTCAATTCTCAATTCTCAATCCTCAATCCTCAATCCTCAATCTTCAATCCTCAATAATCAATATCCGATCCTAGATCCTCAATCCCCAATCTTCAATCGTTAATGCTCAATCTTCAATCCTCAATCCCCAGTCATCAATCATCAATCCTCAATGCTCAATCCTGAATCCTCAATCCTCAGTCCTCAATCCCCAATCCTCAATCCTCAAACCTCAATCCTCAACCCTCAGTCCTCATCCTCAATTCTCAATTCTCAATCCTCAATCCTCAATCCTCAATCTTCAATCCTCAACAATCAATATCCGATCCTAGATCCTCAATCCCCAATCTTCAATCGTTAATGCTCAATCTTCAATCCTCAATCTCCAGTCATCAATCTTCAATCCTCAATGCTCAATCCTCAATCCTCAATCCTCAGTCCTCAATCCCCAATCCTCAATCCTCAAACCTCAATTCTCAACCGTCAGTCCTCGTCCTCAATCCTCAAACCTCAATCCTCAATCCTCAATCCTCATTCTTCAATCCTAAATACCCAATCCTCAATCCTCAATCCTCAATACTCAATCTTCAATCCTCAACACTCAATCTTCAATCCTCAATCCTCAATCCTCAATCCTCAATCCTCATTCTTCAATCCTCAATACCCAATCCTCAATATTCAATCCTCAATCCTCAATCCTCAATCCTAATTCCTAATTCCTCATTCTTCAATCCTCAATACCCAATCCTCAATTTCAATCCTCAATCCTCAATCCTCATTTCTCAATCCTCAATCCTTAACCCTCAGCCCTCATCCTCCATCCTCAGTACTCAATCCTCTATCCTCAATCTTCAATCCTCAATACTCAATCTTCAATCCTCATTCCTCAATCCTCAATCCTCAATCCTCAATATTCAATCCTCAATTCTCAACCCTCAATCCTTAATCCTCAGACCTCAAACATCAATATTCAACCCTCAGTCCTCGTCCTCAATCCACAACCCTCAAACCTCAGTCCTCAATATTCAATCATCAATATTCAATCTTCAATCCTCAATACCCAATCCTCAATCCTCAATTCTGAACCCTCAACCTTCAATCCTCAATCCTCAATCCTCAATACTCAATCCTCAATCTTCAATCCTCAATACCCACTCCTCAATCTTCAATACTCAATCCTCAATCCTCAATCCTAATTCCTCAATCCTCATTCTTCAATCATCAATACCCAATCCTCAATTTCAATCCTCAATCCTCAATCCTCAATTCTCAATCCTCAGTCCTCAATCCTCATTCCTCAAACCTCAATCCTCAACCCTCAGTCCTCATCCTCAATTCTCAATTCTCAATCCTCAATCCTCAATCCTCAATCCTCAATCTTCAATCCTCAATAATCAATATCCGATCCTAGATCCTCAATCCCCAATCTTCAATCGTTAATGCTCAATCTTCAATCCTCAATCCCCAGTCATCAATCTTCAATCCTCAATGCTCAATCCTCAATCCTCAATCCTCAGTCCTCAATCCCCAATCCTCAATCCTCAAACCTCAATTCTCAACCGTCAGTCCTCGTCCTCAATCCTCAAACCTCAATCCTCAATCCTCAATCCTCATTCTTCAATCCTAAATACCCAATCCTCAATCTTCAATCCTCAATCCTCAATCCTCAATTCTCAATCCTCAATCCTTAATCCTCAGACCTCAAACATCAATGTTAAACCCTCAGTCCTCGTCCTCAATATACAAGCCTCAATCCTCAGTCCTCAATATTCAATCATCAATATTCAATCTTCAATCCTCAATCCTCAATCCTCAGTCCTCAATCCTCAATCCTCAATCTTCAACCCTGAATACTCAATCCTCAATACTCAATCGTGAATCTTCAATCCTCAATATTCAATCTTCAATCCTCAATCCTCAATCCTCAATCCTCAATACTCAATCTTCAATCCTCAACACTCAATCTTCAATCCTCAATCCTCAATCCTCAATCCTCAATCCTCATTCTTCAATCCTCAATACCCAATCCTCAATATTCAATCCTCAATCCTCAATCCTCAATCCTAATTCCTCATTCCTCATTCTTCAATCCTGAATATCCAATCCTCAATCCTCATTCTTCAATCCTCAATACCCAATCCTCAATCTTCAATTCTCAATCCTCAATCCTCAATTCTCAATCGGCAATCCTCAGTCCTCTGTCCTCAAACCTCAATCCTCAACCCTCAGCCCTCATCCTCAATCCTCAATCGTCAATCCTCAATCCTGAGCCCTCAGTCCTCAAACCTCAATGCTCAATCCTCAATCCCCATTCCTCAATCCTCAATCCTCAATCCTCAATCCCCAATCCTCAATCCTCAGGCATCAATACTCAATCTTCAGTACTCAATCCTCTATCCTCAATTATCAATCCTCAATCCTCAACCCTCAATCCTCATTCCTCAAACCTCAATCCTCAACACTCAGTCCTCATCCTCAATTCTCAATCCTCAATCCTCAATCCTCAATCCTCAATCTTCAATCCTCAATAATCAACCTCCAATCCTAGATCCTCAATCCCCAATCTTCAATCCTTAATCCTCAATCTTCAATCCTCAATCCTCAATCCTCAATATTCAATCACCAGTACTCAATCTTCAATCCTCAATCCTCAAACCTCAATCCTCAATCCTCATTCTTCAATCCTAAATACCCAATCCTCAATCTTCAGTCCTCAATCCTCAATCCTCAATTCTCAATCCTCAATCCTTGATCCTCAGACCTCAAACATCAATATTCAACCCTCAGACCTCGTCCTCAATCCACAACCCTCAATCCTCAGTCCTCAATATTCGATCATCAATATTCAATCTTCAATCCTCAATCCTCAATCCTCAATCCTCAATCCTCAATCCTCAATCCTCAATCCTCAATCTTCAACCCTGTATCCTCAATCCTCAATACTCAATCCTCAATCTTCAATCCTCAATACTCAATCTTCAATCCTCAATCCTCAATCCTCAATCCTCAATCCTCAATCTTCAATCCTCAACACTCAATCTTCAATACTCAATCCTCAATCCTCAATCCTCAATCCTGATTCTTCAACCCTCAATACCCAATCCTCAATTTCTATCCTCAATCCTCAATACTCAATCTGCAATCCCCAATCCTCAAACCGCAATCCTCAATCCTCATTCTTCAATCCTCAATGCCCAATCCTCAAACTTCAATACTCAATCCTCAGTTCTCAATTCTCAACCCCCAATCCTTAATCCTCAGACCTCAAACATCAATATTCAACCCTCAGTCCTCGTCCTCAATCCACAACCCTCAATCCTCAGTCCTCAATATTCAATCATCAATATTCAATCTTCAATCCTCAATCCTCAATCCTCAATCCTCATTCCTCAATCCTCAATCTTCAACCCTGAATCCTCAATCCTCAATACTCAATCCTCGATCTTCAATCCTCAATACTCAATCTTCAATCCTCAATCCTCAATGCTCAATCCTCAATATTCAATCTTCAATCCTCAACACTCAATCTTCAATCCTCAATCCTCAATCCTCAATCCTAAATCCTCATTCTTCAATCCTCAATACCCAATCCTCAATCTTCAATCCTCAATCCTCAATCCTCAATCCTAATTCCTCAATCCTCATTCTTCAATCCTCAATACCCAATCCTCAATTTCAATCCTCAATCCTCAATCCTCATTTCTCAATCCTCAATCCTTAACCCTCAGCCCTCATCCTCCATCCTCAGTACTCAATCCTCTATCCTCAATCTTCAATCCTCAATACTCAATCTTCAATCCTCATTCCTCAATCCTCAATCCTCAATCCTCAATATTCAATCCTCAATACTCAATCTTCAGTCATCATCCTCAATCCTCAATTCTCAGTCGTCAATCCTCAGTCATCAACCCTCAATCTTCAATACTCTATCGTCAATCCTTAGTCCTCAATCCTCAATCCTCAATCCTCGTTCCTCAAACAACAATCCTCAACCCTCAGTCTTCATCCTCAATCCTCAAACCTCAATCCTCAATCCTCAATATTCAAACATCAATACTCAATCTTCAATCCTCAATCCTCAAACCTCAATCCTCAATCCTCATTCTTCAATCCTAAATACCCCATCCTCAATCTTCAATCCTCAATCCTCAATCCTCAATTCTCAATCCTCAATCCTTGATCCTCAGACCTCAAACATCAATATTCAACCCTCAGTCCTCGTCCTCAATCCACAACCCTCAATCCTCAGTCCTCAATATTCAATCATCGATATTCAATCTTCAATCCTCAATCCTCAATCCTCAATCCTCAATCCTCAATCCTCAATCTTCAACCCTGAATCCTCAATCCTCAATACTCAATCCTCAATCTTCAATCCTCAATACTCAATCTTCAATCCTCAATCCTCAATCCTCAATCCTCATCCTCAATCTTCAATCCTCAACACTCAATCTTCAATACTCAATCCTCAATCCTCAATCCTCAATCCTGATGCTTCAATCCTCAATACCCAATCCTCAATCTTCAATCCTCAATCCTCAATCCACAATCCTAATTCCTCAATCCTCATTCTTCAATCCTCAATACCCAATCCTCAATATAAATCCTCAATCCTCAATCCTCATTTCTCAATCCTCAATTCTCAACCCTCAGCCCTCATCCTCCATCCTCAATCCTCAAACCTCAATCCTCAATCCTCATTCCCCAACCCTCAGTCCTCATTCCTCAAACCTCAATCCTCAACCCTCAGTCCTCATACTCAATTCTCAATTCTCAATTCTCAATACTCAATCCTCAATCTTCAATCCTCAATAATCAATCTCCAATCCTCAATCCTCAATCCTCGATCCTCAATCCTCAGGCATCAATACTCAATCTTCAATACTCAATCCTCAACCCTCAATCCTCAATCCTCAATACTCAAACCTCAATCCTCAATCCTCAATATTCAATCATCAATACTCAATCTTCAATCCGCAATCCTCAATCCTCAATCCTCAATCCTCAATCCTCAATCCTCAATCCTCAATCCTCAATCCTCAATCCTCAATTCTCAATCCACAATCTTCAACCTTCAATACTCAATAATCAATCTCCAATCCTAGATCCTCAATCCTCAATCCTCGATTCTCAATTCTCAACCTTCATTCCTTAATCCTCAGACCTCAAACATCAATATTCAACCCTCAGTCCTAGTCCTCAATCCACAACCCTCAATCCTCAGTCCTCAATATTCAATCATCAATATTCAATCTTCAATCCTCAATCCTCAATCCTCAATCCTCAATTCTGAACCCTCAATCTTCAATCCTCAATCCTCAATCCTCAATACTCAATCCTCAATCTTCAATCCTCAATACCCACTCCTCAATCTTCAATCCTCAATCCTCAATCCTCAATCCTAATTCCTCAATCCTCATTCTTCAATCATCAATACCCAATCCTCAATTTCAATCCTCAATCCTCAATCCTCAATTCTCAATCCTCAGTCCTCAATCCTCATTCCTCAAACCTCAATCCTCAAACCTCAGTCCTCATCCTCAATTCTCAATTCTCAATCCTCAATCCTCAATCCTCAATCCTCAATCTTCAGTCCTCAACCTTCAATCCTCAATACTCAATATTCAATCCTCAATCCTCAATCCTCAATCCTCAGTACTCAATCCTCAATCCTCAACCTTCAATCCTCAATACTCAATCTTCAATCCTCAATACTCAATCCTCAATCCTCAATACTCAATCTTCAATCCTCAATCCTGAATCCTCAATCTTCAATCCTCAATACTCAATCTGCAATCCTCAATCCTCAAACCTCAATCCTCAATCCTGATTCTTCAATCCTCAATGCCCAATCCTCAATCTTCAATCCTCAATCCTCAATTCTCAATTCTCAACCCTCAATCCTTAATCCTCAGACCTCAAACATCAATATTCAACCCTCAGTCCTCGTCCTCAATCCACAACCCTCAATCCTCAGTCCTCAATATTTAATCATCAATATTCAATCTTCAATCTTCAATCCTCAATCCTCAATCCTCAATTCTGAACCCTCAATCTTCAATCCACAATCCTCAATCCTCAATACTCAATCCTCAATCTTCAATCCTCAATACCCACTCCTCAATCTTCAATCCTCAATCCTCAATCCTCAATCCTAATTCCTGAATCCTCATTCTTCAATCATCAATACCCAATCCTCAATTTCAATCCTCAATCCTCAATCCTCAATTCTCAATCCTCAGTCCTCAATCCTCATTCCTCAAACCTCAATCCTCAACCCTCAGTCCTCATCCTCAATTCTCAATTCTCAATCCTCAATCCTCAATCCTCAATCTTCAATCCTCAATAATCAATATCCGATCCTAGATCCTCAATCCCCAATCTTCAATCGTTAATGCTCAATCTTCAATCCTCAATCCCCAGTCATCAATCTTCAATCCTCAATGCTCAATCCTGAATCCTCAATCCTCAGTCCTCAATCCCCAATCCTGAATCCTCAAACCTCAATCCTCAATCCTCAATCCTCATTCTTCAATCCTAAATACCCAATCCTCAATCTTCAATCCTCAATCCTCAATCCTCAATCCTCATACTTCAATCCTCAATACCCAATCCTCAATCTTCAATCCTCAATCCTCAATCCTCAATCCTAATTCCTCATTCCTCATTCTTCAATCCTCAATACCCAATCCTCAATTTCAATCCTCAATCCTCAATCCTCATTTCTCAATCCTCAATCCTTAACCCTCAGCCCTCATCCTCCATCCTCAGTACTCAATCCTCTATCCTCAATCTTCAATCCTCAATACTCAATCTTCAATCCTCATTCCTCAATCCTCAATCCTCAATCCTCAATATTCAATCCTCAATACTCAATCTTCAATCATCATCCTCAATCCTCAATTCTCAGTCGTCAATCCTCAGTCATCAATCCTCAATTTTCAATACTCAATCGACAATCCTTAGTCCTCAAACCTCAATCCTCAATCCTCGTTCCTCAAACCACAATCCTCAACCCTCAGTCTTCAACCTCAATCGTCAAACCTCAATCCTCAATCCTCAATCCTCAATCTTCAACCCTGAATCCTCAATCCTCAATACTCAATCCTCAACCTTCAATCCTCAATACTCAATCTTCAATCCTCAATCCTCAATCCTCAATCCTCAATCCTCAATCTTCAATCCTCAACACTCAATCTTCAATACTCAATCCTCAATCCTCAATCCTCAATCCTGATTCTTCAAACCTCAATACCCAATCCTCAATCCTCAATTCTGAACCCTCAACCTTCAATCCTCAATCCTCAATCCTCAATACTCAATCATCAATCTTCAATCCTCAATACCCACTTCTCAATCTTCAATACTCAATCCTCAATCCTCAATCCTAATTCCTCAATCCTCATTCTTCAATCATCAATACCCAATCCTCAATTTCAATCCTCAATCCTCAATCCTCAATTCTCAATCCTCAGTCCTCAAACCTCATTCCTCAAACCTCAATCCTCAACCCTCAGTCCTCATCCTCAATTCTCAATTCTCAATCCTCAATCCTCAATCCTCAATCTTCAATCCTCAGTAATCAATATCCGATCCTAGATCCTCAATCCCCAATCTTCAATCGTTAATGCTCAATCTTCAATCCTCAATCCCCAGTCATCAATCTTCAATCCTCAATGCTCAATCCTCAATCCTCAATCCTCAGTCCTCAATCCCCAATCCTCAATCCTCAAACCTCAATTCTCAACCGTCAGTCCTCGTCCTCAATCCTCAAACCTCAATCCTCAATCCTCAATCCTCATTCTTCAATCCTAAATACCCAATCCTCAATCTTCAATCCTCAATCCTCAATCCTCAATTCTCAATCCTCAATCCTTAATCCTCAGACCTCAAACATCAATATTAAACCCTCAGTCCTCGTCCTCAATATACAAGCCTCAATCCTCAGTCCTCAATATTCAATCATCAATATTCAATCATCAATCCTCAATCATCAATCCTCAATCCTCAATCCTCAATCCTCAATCTTCAACCCTGAATACTCAATCCTCAATACTCAATCCTGAATCTTCAATCCTCAATACTCAATCTTCAATCCTCAATCCTCAATCCTCAACCCTCAATACTCAATCTTCAATCCTCAACACTCAATCTTCAATCCTCAATCCTCAATCCTCAATCCTCAATCCTCATTCTTCAATCCTTAATACCCAATCCTCAATCTTCAATCCTCAATCCTCAATCCTCAATCCTAATTCCTCATTCCTCATTCTTCAATCCTCAATACCCAATCCTCAATTTCAATCCTCAATCCTCAATCCTCATTTCTCAATCCTCAATCCTTAACCCTCAGCCCTCATCCTCCATCCTCAGTACTCAATCCTCTATCCTCAATCTTCAATCCTCAATACTCAATCTTCAATCCTCATTCCTCAATCCTCAATCCTCAATCCTCAATATTCAATCCTCAATACTCAATCTTCAATCATCATCCTCAATCCTCAATTCTCAGTCGTCAATCCTCAGTCATCAATCCTCAATCTTCAATACTCAATCGTCAATCCTTAGTCCTCAATCCTCAATCCTCAATCCTCGTTCCTCAAACCACAATCCTCAACCCTCAGTCTCCATCCTCAATCCTCAAACCTCAATCCTCAATCCTCAATCCTCAATCTTCAACCCTGAATCCTCAATCCTCAATACTCAATCCTCAACCTTCATCCTCAATACTCAATCTTCAATCCTCAATCCTCAATCATCAATCCTCAATCCTCAGGCATCAATACTCAATGTGCAAAACTCAATCCTCCACGCTCAATCCTCAATCCTCAATACCCAAACCTCAATCCTCAATCCTCAATCCTCAATCCTCAATCCTCAATCCTCAATCCTCAATCCTCAATCCTCAATCCTCAATCCTCATTCTTCAATCCTCAATACCCAATCCACAATCTTCAATCCTCAATCGTCAGTCCTCAGCCGTCAAACCACAATCCCCGACCCTTAGCACTCATCCTCAATCCTCAGTCCTCAATCCTCAATCCCCAAACCTAAATCCTCTACCGTCTGTCCTCGTCCTCAATCCTCAAACTTCAATCCTCAATCCTCAATATTTAATCATCAATACTCAACCTTCTATCCTCAATCCTCAATCCTCAATCCTCAATCCTCAGTCCTCAATCCTCAATATTCACTCATCAATACTCAACCTTCAATCCTCATTCTTCAATCCTCAATACTCAATCTTCAATCCTCAATCCTCAATCCTCAATCCTCAATCCTCAATCCTCAATCCTCAATCCTCAATCCTCAATCCTCAATCTTCAATCCTCAAACCTCAATCCTCAATACTCAATCCTCAATCTTCAATCCTCAATACTCAATCCTCAATCCTCAATACTCAATCCTCAATCCTCAATCCTCAATCCTCGTTCCTCAATCCTCAGTCTTCAACCCTGAATCCTCAATCCTCAATACTCAATCCTCAATCTTCAATCCTCAATACTCAATCTTCAATCCTCAATCCTCAATGCTCAATCCTCAATACTCAATCTTCAATCCTCAACTCTCAATCTTCAATCCTCAATCCTCAATCCTCAATCCTAAATCCTCATTCTTCAATCCTCAATAACCAATCCTCAATCCTCAATCCTCAATCCTCAATCCTCAATCCACAATCTTCAACCTTCAATACTCAATAATCAATCTCCAATCCTAGATCCTCAATCCTCAATCCTCAATTCTCAATTCTCAACCCTCATTCCTTAATCCTCAGACCTCAAACATCAATATTCAACCCTCAGTCCTCGTCCTCAATCCACAACCCTCAATCCTCAGTCCTCAATATTCAATCATCAATATTCAATCTTCAATCCTCAATCCTCAATCCTCAATCCTCAATTCTGAACCCTCAATCTTCAATCCTCAATTCTGAACCCTCAATCTTCAATCCTCAATCCTCAATCCTCAATACTCAATCCTCAATCTTCAATCCTCAATACCCACTCCTCAATCTTCAATCCTCAGTCCTCAATCCTCAATCCTAATTCCTCAATCCTCATTCTTCAATCATCAACACCCAATCCTCAATTTCAATCCTCAATCCTCAATCCTCAATTCTCAATCCTCAGTCCTCAATCCTCATTCCTCAAACCTCAATCCTCAACCCTCAGACCACATCCTCAATTCTCAATTCTCAATCCTCAATCCTCAATCATCAATCTTCAGTCCTCAACCTTCAATACTCAATACTCAATCCTCAATCCTCAATCCTCAATCCTCAATCCTCACTACTCAATCCTCAATCCTCAACCTTCAATCCTCAATACTCAATCTTCAATCCTCAATACTCAATCCTCATTCCTCAATACTCAATCTTCAATCCTCAATCCTCAATCCTGATTCTTCAAACCTCAATACCCAATCCTCAATCCTCAATTCTGAACCCTCAACCTTCAATCCTCAATCCTCAATCCTCAATACTCAATCATCAATCTTCAATCCTCAATACCCACTTCTCAATCTTCAATACTCAATCCTCAATCCTCAATCCTAATTCCTCAATCCTCATTCTTCAATCATCAATACCCAATCCTCAATTTCAATCCTCAATCCTCAATCCTCAATTCTCAATCCTCAGTCCTCAATCCTCATTCCTCAAACCTCAATCCTCAACCCTCAGTCCTCATCCTCAATTCTCAATTCTCAATCCTCAATCCTCAATCCTCAATCTTCAATCCTCAGTAATCAATATCCGATCCTAGATCCTCAATCCCCAATCTTCAATCGTTAATGCTCAATCTTCAATCCTCAATCCCCAGTCATCAATCGTCAATCCTCAATGCTCAATCCTCAATCCTCAATCCTCAGTCCTCAATCCCCAATCCTCAATCCTCAAACCTCAATTCTCAACCGTCAGTCCTCGTCCTCAATCCTCAAACCTCAATCCTCAATCCTCAACCCTCAGCCCTCATCCCCCATCCTCAATCCTCAATCCTCAATCCTCAATCCTCATTCCCCAACCCTCAGTCCTCATTCCTCAAACCTCAATCCTCAACCCTCAGTCCTCATACTCAATTCTCAATTCTCAATTCTCAATACTCAATCCTCAATCTTCAATCCTCAATAATCAATCATCAATCCCCAATCTTCAATCCTCAATCCTCAATCCTCAATCCTCAGTACGCAATCCTCAATCCTCAACCTTCAATCATCAATACTCAATCTTCAATTCTCAATCCTCAATCCTCAATCCTCAGTACTCAATCCTCAATCCTCAACCTTCAATCCTCAATACTCAATCTTCAATCCTCAATACTCAGTCCTCAATCCTCAATACTCAATCTTCAATCCTCAATCCTGAATCCTCAATCATCAATCCTCAATACTCAATCTGCAATCCTCAATCCTCAAACCTCAATCCTCAATCCTCATTCTTCAATCCTCAATGCCCAATCCTCAATCTTCAATCCTCAATCCTCAATTCTCAATTCTCAACCCTCAATCCTTGATCCTCAGACCTCAAACATCAATATTCAACCCTCAGTCCTCGTCCTCAATCCACAACCCTCAATCCTCAGTCCTCAATATTCAATCATCAATATTCAATCTTCAATCCTCAATCCTCAATCCTCAATCCTCAATTCTGAACCCTCAATCTTCAATCCTCAATCCTCAATCCTCAATACTCAATCCTCAATTTTCAATCCTCAATACCCACTCCTCAATCTTCAATCCTCAATCCTCAATCCTCAATCCTAATTCCTCAATCCTCATTCTTCAATCATCAATACCCAATCCTCAATTTCAATCCTCAATCCTCAATCCTCAATTCTCAATCCTCAGTCCTTAATCCTCATTCCTCAAACCTCAATCCTCAACCCTCAGTCCTCATCCTCAATTCTCAATTCTCAATCCTCAGTCCTCAATCGTCAATCTTCAATCCTCAACCTTCAATCCTCAATACTCAATCTTCAATCCTCAATCCTCAATCCTCAATCCTCAGTACTCAATCCTCAATCCTCAACCTTCAATCCTCAATACTCAATCTTCAATCCTCAATACTCAATCCTCAATCCTCAATCCTCAATACCCAATCCTCAATTTCAATCCTCAATCCTCAATCCTCATTTCTCAATCCTCAATCCTCAACCCTCAGCCCTCATCCTCCATCCTGAATCCTCAATCCTCAATCCTCAATCTTCAATCCTCAATTCTCAATCTTCAATCCTCGATCCTCAATCATCAATCCTCAATCCTCAATCCTCAGGCATCAATACTCGATCTTCAATGCTCAATCCTCAATCCTCAATCCTCAATCCTCAATCCTCAACCCTCAGCCCTCATCCTCAATTCTCAATTCTCAATCCTCAATCATCAATCCCCAATCTTCAATCCTCAACCCTCAATCCTCAATCCTCAACCTTCAATCCTCAATACTCAATCTTCAATCCTCAATCTTCAATCCTCAATCCTCAATCCTCAATCTTCAATGCTCAATACTCAATCTGCAATCCTCAATCCTCAAACCTCAATCCTCAATCCTCATTCTTCAATCCTCAATGCCCAATCCTCAATCTTCAATCCTCAATCCTCAATTCGCAATTCTCAACCCTCAATCCTTAATCCTCAGACCTCAAACATCAATACTCAACCCTCAGTCCTCGTCCTCAATCCACAACCCTCAATCCTCAGTCCTCAATATTCAATCATCAATATTCAATCTTCAATCCTCAATCCTCAATCCTCAATCCTGAATTCTGAACCCTCAATCTTCAATCCTCAATCCTCAATCCTCAATACTCAATCCTCAATCTTCAATCCTCAATACCCACTCCTCAATCTTCAATCCTCAATCCTCAGTCCTCAATCCTAATTCCTCAATCCTCATTCTTCAACCATCGATACCCACTCCTCAATTTCAATCCTCAATCCTCAATCCTCAATTATCAATCGTCAATCCTCAATCCTCATTCCTCAAACCTCAATCCCCAACCCTCAGTCCTCATCCTCAATTCTCAATTCTCAATCCTCAATCCTCAATCCTCAATCTTCAATCCTCAATAATCAATATCCGATCCTAGATCCTCAATCCCCAATCTTCAATCGTTAATGCTCAATCTTCAATCCTCAATCACCAGTCATCAATCTTCAATCCTCAATGATCAATCCTCAATCCTCGATCCTCAGTCCTCAATCTTCAATCCTCAATAATCAATATCCGATCCTAGATCCTCAATCCCCAATCTTCAATCGTTAATGCTCAATCTTCAATCCTCAATCCCCAGTCATCAATCTTCAATCCTCAATGCTCAATCCTGAATCCTCAATCCTCAGTCCTCAATCCTCAATCCTCAATCCTCATTCTTCAATCCTCAATACCCAATCCACAATCTTCAATCCTCAATCGTCAGTCCTCAGCCGTCAAACCACAATCCCCGACCCTTAGCACTCATCCTCAATCCTCAGTCCTCAATCCTCAATCCCCAAACCTAAATCCTCTACCGTCTGTCCTCGTCCTCAATCCTCAAACTTCAATCCTCAATCCTCAATATTTAATCATCAATACTCAACCTTCTATCCTCAATCCTCAATCCTCAATACTCAATCCTCAGTCCTCAATCCTCAATATTCACTCATCAATACTCAACCTTCAATCCTCATTCTTCAATCCTCAATACTCAATCTTCAATCCTCAATCCTCAATCCTCAATCCTCAATCCTCAATCCTCAATCCTCAATCCTCAATCCTCAATCCTCAATCTTCAATCCTCAAACCTCAATCCTCAATACTCAATCCTCAATCTTCAATCCTCAATACTCAATCCTCAATCCTCAATACTCAATCCTCAATCCTCAATCCTCAATCCTCGTTCCTCAATCCTCAATCTTCAACCCTGAATCCTCAATCCTCAATACTCAATCCTCAATCTTCAATCCTCAATACTCAATCTTCAATCCTCAATCCTCAATGCTCAATCCTCAATACTCAATCTTCAATCCTCAACACTCAATCTTCAATCCTCAATCCTCAATCCTCAATCCTAAATCCTCATTCTTCAATCCTCAATAACCAATCCTCAATCCTCAATCCTCAATCCTCAATCCTCAATCCACAATCTTCAACCTTCAATACTCAATAATCAATCTCCAATCCTAGATCCTCAATCCTCAATCCTCAATTCTCAATTCTCAACCCTCATTCCTTAATCCTCAGACCTCAAACATCAATATTCAACCCTCAGTCCTCGTCCTCAATCCACAACCCTCAATCCTCAGTCCTCAATATTCAATCATCAATATTCAATCTTCAATCCTCAATCCTCAATCCTCAATCCTCAATTCTGAACCCTCAATCTTCAATCCTCAATTCTGAACCCTCAATCTTCAATCCTCAATCCTCAATCCTCAATACTCAATCCTCAATCTTCAATCCTCAATACCCACTCCTCAATCTTCAATCCTCAATCCTCAATCCTCAATCCTAATTCCTCAATCCTCATTCTTCAATCATCAACACCCAATCCTCAATTTCAATCCTCAATCCTCAATCCTCAATTCTCAATCCTCAGTCCTCAATCCTCATTCCTCAAAACTCAATCCTCAACCCTCAGTCCTCATCCTCAATTCTCAATTCTCAATCCTCAATCCTCAATCATCAATCTTCAGTCCTCAACCTTCAATACTCAATACTCAATCCTCAATCCTCAATCCTCAATCCTCAATCCTCACTACTCAATCCTCAATCCTCAACCTTCAATCCTCAATACTCAATCTTCAATCCTCAATACTCAATCCTCAATCCTCAATACTCAATCTTCAATCCTCAATCCTCAATCCTGATTCTTCAAACCTCAATACCCAATCCTCAATCCTCAATTCTGAACCCTCAACCTTCAATCCTCAATCCTCAATCCTCAATACTCAATCATCAATCTTCAATCCTCAATACCCACTTCTCAATCTTCAATACTCAATCCTCAATCCTCAATCCTAATTCCTCAATCCTCAATCCTCAGTACGCAATCCTCAATCCTCAACCTTCAATCATCAATACTCAATCTTCAATTCTCAATCCTCAATCCTCAATCCTCAGTACTCAATCCTCAATCCTCAACCTTCAATCCTCAATACTCAATCTTCAATCCTCAATACTCAGTCCTCAATCCTCAATACTCAATCTTCAATCCTCAATCCTGAATCCTCAATCATCAATCCTCAATACTCAATCTGCAATCCTCAATCCTCAAACCTCAATCCTCAATCCTCATTCTTCAATCCTCAATGCCCAATCCTCAATCTTCAATCCTCAATCCTCAATTCTCAATTCTCAACCCTCAATCCTTGATCCTCAGACCTCAAACATCAATATTCAACCCTCAGTCCTCGTCCTCAATCCACAACCCTCAATCCTCAGTCCTCAATATTCAATCATCAATATTCAATCTTCAATCCTCAATCCTCAATCCTCAATCCTCAATTCTGAACCCTCAATCTTCAATCCTCAATCCTCAATCCTCAATACTCAATCCTCAATCTTCAATCCTCAATACCCACTCCTCAATCTTCAATCCTCAATCCTCAGTCCTCAATCCTAATTCCTCAATCCTCATTCTTCAACCATCGATACCCACTCCTCAATTTCAATCCTCAATCCTCAATCCTCAATTATCAATCGTCAATCCTCAATCCTCATTCCTCAAACCTCAATCCTCAACCCTCAGTCCTCATCCTCAATTCTCAATTCTCAATCCTCAATCCTCAATCCTCAATCTTCAATCCTCAATAATCAATATCCGATCCTAGATCCTCAATCCCCAATCTTCAATCGTTAATGCTCAATCTTCAATCCTCAATCCCCAGTCATCAATCTTCAATCCTCAATGCTCAATCCTGAATCCTCAATCCTCAGTCCTCAATCCCCAATCCTCAATCCTCAAACCTCAATCCTCAACCGTCAGTCCTCGTCCTCAATCCTCAAACCTCAATCCTCAATCCTCATTCTTCAATCCTAAATACCCAATCCTCAATCTTCAATCCTCAATCCTCAATCCTCAATTCGCAATCCTCAATCCTTAATCCTCAGACCTCAAACATCAATATTAAACCCTCAGTCCTCGTCCTCAATCCACAAACCTCAATCCTCAGTCCTCAATATTCAACCATCAATATTCAATCTTCAATCCTCAATCCTCAATCCTCAATCCTCAATCCTCAATCCTCAATCTTCAACCCTGAATCCTCAATCCTCAATACTCAATCCTCAATCTTCAATCCTCAATACTCAGTCTTCAATCCTCAATCCTCAATCCTCAATCCTCAATACTCAATCTTCAATCCTCAACACTCAATCTTCAATCCTCAATCCTCAATCCTCAATCCTCAATCCTCATACTTCAATCCTCAATACCCAATCCTCAATCTTCAATCCTCAATCCTCAATCCTCAATCCTAATTCCTCATTCCTCATTCTTCAATCCTCAATACCCAATCCTCAATTTCAATCCTCAATCCTCAATCCTCATTTCTCAATCCTCAATCCTTAACCCTCAGCCCTCATCCTCCATCCTCAGTACTCAATCCTCTATCCTCAATCTTCAATCCTCAATACTCAATCTTCAATCCTCATTCCTCAATCCTCAATCCTCAATCCTCAATATTCAATCCTCAATACTCAATCTACAATCATCATCCTCAATCCTCAATTCTCAGTCGTCAATCCTCAGTCATCAATCCTCAATCTTCAATACTCAATCGTCAATCCTTAGACTTCAATCCTCAATCCTCAATCCTCGTTCCTCAAACCACAATCCTCAACCCTCAGTCTTCATCCTCAATCCTCAAACCTCAATCCTCAATCCTCAATCCTCAATCTTCAACCCTGAATCCGCATTCCTCAATCCTCAAACCTCAATCCTCAATCCTCATTCTTCAATCCTAAATACCCAATCCTCAATCTTCAATCCTCAATCCTCAATCCTCAATTCTCAATCCTCAATCCTTGATCCTCAGACCTCAAACATCAATATTCAACCCTCAGTCCTCGTCCTCAATCCACAACCCTCAATCCTCAGTCCTCAATATTCAATCATCGATATTCAATCTTCAATCCTCAATCCTCAATCCTCAATCCTCAATCCTCAATCCTCAATCTTCAACCCTGAATCCTCAATCCTCAATACTCAATCCTCAATCTTCAATCCTCAATACTCAATCTTCAATCCTCAATCCTCAATCCTCAATCCTCATCCTCAATCTTCAATCCTCAACACTCAATCTTCAATACTCAATCCTCAATCCTCAATCCTCAATCCTGATTCTTCAATCCTCAATACCCAATCCTCAATCTTCATTCCTCAATCCTCAATCCTCAATCCTAATTCCTCAATCCTCATTCTTCAATCCTCAATACCCAATCCTCAATATAAATCCTCAATCCTCAATCCCCATTTCTCAATCCTCAACCCTCAACACTCAGCCCTCATCCTCCATCCTCAATCCTCAATCCTCAATCCTCAATCCTCATTCCCCAACCCTCAGTCCTCATTCCTCAAACATCAATCCTCAACCCTCAGTCCTCATACTCAATTCTCAATTCTCAATTCTCAATACTCAATCCTCAATCTTCAATCCTCAATAATCAATCTCCAATCCTCAATTCTCAATCCTCGATCCTCAATCCTCAGGCATCAATACTCAACCTTCAATACTCAATCCTCAACCCTCAATCCTCAATCCTCAATACTCAAACCTCAATCCTCAATCCTGAATATTCAATCATCAATACTCAACCTTCAATCCTCAATCCTCAATCCTCAATCCTCAATCCTCAATCCTCAATCCTCAATCCTCAATCCTCAATCCTCAATCCTCAATCCTCAATCCTCAATCCTCAATCCACAATCTTCAACCTTCAATACTCAATAATCAATCTCCAATCCTAGATCCTCAATCCTCAATCCTCAATTCTCAATTCTCAACCCTCATTCCTTAATCCTCAGACCTCAAACATCAATATTCAACCCTCAGTCCTCGTCCTCAATCCACAACCCTCAATCCTCAGTCCTCAATATTCAATCATCAATATTCAATCTTCAATCCTCAATCCTCAATCCTCAATCCTCAATTCTGAACCCTCAATCTTCAATCCTCAATCCTCAATCCTCAATACTCAATCCTCAATCTTCAATCCTCAATACCCACTCCTCAATCTTCAATCCTCAATCCTCAATCATAATTCCTCAATCCTCATTCTTCAATCATCAATACCCAATCCTCAATTTCAATCCTCAATCCTCAATCCTCAATTCTCAATCCTCAGTCCTCAATCCTCATTCCTCAAACCTCAATCCTCAACCCTCAGTCCTCATCCTCAATTCTCAATTCTCAATCCTCAATCCTCAATCCTCAATCTTCAGTCCTCAACCTTCAATCCTCAATACTCAATCTTCAATCCTCAATCCTCAATCCTCAATCCTCAGTACTCAATCCTCAATCCTCAACCTTCAATCCTCAATACTCAATCTTCAATCCTCAATACTCAATCCTCAATCCTCAATACTCAATCTTCAATCCTCAATCCTGAATCCTCAATCTTCAATCCTCAATACTCAATCTGCAATCCTCAATCCTCAAACCTCAATCCTCAATCCTCATTCTTCAATCCTCAATGCCCAATCCTCAATCCTCAATCCTCAATTCTCAATTCTCAATTCTCAACCCTCAATCCTTAATCCTCAGACCTCAAACATCAATATTCAACCCTCAGTCCTCGTCCTCAATCCAGAACCCTCAATCCTCAGTCCTCAATATTCAATCATCAATATTCAATCTTCAATCCTCAATCCTCAATCCTCAATCCTCAGTTCTGAACCCTCAATCTTCAATCCACAATCCTCAATCCTCAATACTCAATCCTCAATCTTCAATCCTCAATACCCACTCCTCAATCTTCAATCCTCAATCCTCAATCCTCAATCCTACTTCCTGAATCCTCATACTTCAATCATCAATACACAATCCTCAATTTCAATCCTCAATCCTCAATCCACAATTCTCAATCCTCAGTCCTCAATCCTCATTCCTCAAACCTCAATCCTCAACCCTCAGTCCTCATCCTCAATTCTCAATTCTCAATCCTCAATCCTCAATCCTCAATCTTCAATCCTCAATAATCAATATCCGATCCTAGATCCTCAATCCCCAATCTTCAATCGTTAATGCTCAATCTTCAATCCTCAATCCCCAGTCATCAATCATCAATCCTCAATGCTCAATCCTGAATCCTCAATCCTCAGTCCTCAATCCCCAATCCTCAATCCTCAAACCTCAATCCTCAACCGTCAGTCCTCGTCCTCAATCCTCAAACCTCAATCCTCAATCCTCAATCCTCATTCTTCAATCCTAAATACCCAATCCTCAATCTTCAATCCTCAATCCTCAATCCTCAATTCGCAATCCTCCATCCTTAATCCTCAGACCTCAAACATCAATATTAAACCCTCAGTCCTCGTCCTCAATCCACAAGCCTCAATCCTCAGTCCTCAATATTCAATCATCAATATTCAATCTTCAATCCTCAATCCTCAATCCTCAATCCTCAAACCTCAATCCTCAATCTTCAACCCTGATCCTCAATCCTCAATACTCAATCCTCAACCTTCAATCCTCAATACTCAATCTTCAATCCTCAATCCTCAATCCTCAATCCTCAATACTCAATCTTCAATCCTCAACACTCAATCTTCAATCCTCAATCCTCAATCCTCAATCCTCAATCCTCATACTTCAATCCTCAATACCCAATCCTCAATCTTCAATCCTCAATCCTCAATCCTCAATCCTAATTCCTCATTCCTCATTCTTCAATCCTCAATACCCAATCCGCAATTTCAATCCTCAATCCTCAATCCTCATTTCTCAATCCTCAATCCTTAACCCTCAGCCCTCATCCTCCATCCTCAGTACTCAATCCTCTATCCTCAATCTTCAATCCTCAATACTCAATCTTCAATCCTCATTCCTCAATCCTCAATCCTCAATCCTCAATATTCAATCCTCAATACTCAATCTTCAATCATCATCCTCAATCCTCAATTCTCAGTCGTCAATCCTCAGTCATCAATCCTCAATCTTCAATACTCAATCGTCAATCCTTAGTCCTCAATCCTCAATCCTCAATCCTCGTTCCTCAAACCACAATCCTCAACCCTCAGTCTTCAACCTCAATCCTCAAACCTCAATCCTCAATCCTCAATCCTCAATCTTCAACCCTGAATCCTCAATCCTCAATACTCAATCCTCAACCTTCAATCCTCAATACTCAATCTTCAATCCTCAATCCTCAATCCTCAATCCTCAATCCTCAATCTTCAATCCTCAACACTCAATCTTCAATACTCAATCCTCAATCCTCAATCCTCAATCCTGATTCTTCAAACCTCAATACCCAATCCTCAATCCTCAATTCTGAACCCTCAACCTTCAATCCTCAATCCTCAATCCTCAATACTCAATCCTCAATCTTCAATCCTCAATACCCACTCCTCAATCTTCAATACTCAATCCTCAATCCTCAATCCTAATTCCTCAATCCTCATTCTTCAATCATCAATACCCAATCCTCAATTTCAATCCTCAATCCTCAATCCTCAATTCTCAATCCTCAGTCCTCAATCCTCATTCCTCAAACCTCAATCCTCAACCCTCAGTCCTCATCCTCAATTCTCAATTCTCAATCCTCAATCCTCAATCCTCAATCTTCAATCCTCAACAATCAATATCCGATCCTAGATCCTCAATCCCCAATCTTCAATCGTTAATGCTCAATCTTCAATCCTCAATCTCCAGTCATCAATCTTCAATCCTCAATGCTCAATCCTCAATCCTCAATCCTCAGTCCTCAATCCCCAATCCTCAATCCTCAAACCTCAATTCTCAACCGTCAGTCCTCGTCCTCAATCCTCAAACCTCAATCCTCAATCCTCAATCCTCATTCTTCAATCCTAAATACCCAATCCTCAATCCTCAATCCTCAATACTCAATCTTCAATCCTCAACACTCAATCTTCAATCCTCAATCCTCAATCCTCAATCCTCAATCCTCATTCTTCAATCCTCAATACCCAATCCTCAATCTTCAATCCTCAATCCTCAATCCTCAATCCTAATTCCTAATTCCTCATTCTTCAATCCTCAATACCCAATCCTCAATTTCAATCCTCAATCCTCAATCCTCATTTCTCAATCCTCAATCCTTAACCCTCAGCCCTCATCCTCCATCCTCAGTACTCAATCCTCTATCCTCAATCTTCAATCCTCAATACTCAATCTTCAATCCTCATTCCTCAATCCTCAATCCTCAATCCTCAATATTCAATCCTCAATTCTCAACCCTCAATCCTTAATCCTCAGACCTCAAACATCAATATTCAACCCTCAGTCCTCGTCCTCAATCCACAACCCTCAAACCTCAGTCCTCAATATTCAATCATCAATATTCAATCTTCAATCCTCAATACCCAATCCTCAATCCTCAATTCTGAACCCTCAACCTTCAATCCTCAATCCTCAATCCTCAATACTCAATCCTCAATCTTCAATCCTCAATACCCACTCCTCAATCTTCAATACTCAATCCTCAATCCTCAATCCTAATTCCTCAATCCTCATTCTTCAATCATCAATACCCAATCCTCAATTTCAATCCTCAATCCTCAATCCTCAATTCTCAATCCTCAGTCCTCAATCCTCATTCCTCAAACCTCAATCCTCAACCCTCAGTCCTCATCCTCAATTCTCAATTCTCAATCCTCAATCCTCAATCCTCAATCCTCAATCTTCAATCCTCAATAATCAATATCCGATCCTAGATCCTCAATCCCCAATCTTCAATCGTTAATGCTCAATCTTCAATCCTCAATCCCCAGTCATCAATCTTCAATCCTCAATGCTCAATCCTCAATCCTCAATCCTCAGTCCTCAATCCCCAATCCTCAATCCTCAAACCTCAATTCTCAACCGTCAGTCCTCATCCTCAATTCTCAATTCTCAATCCTCAATCCTCAATCCTCAATCTTCAGTCCTCAACCTTCAATCCTCAATACTCAATCTTCAATCCTCAATCCTCAATCCTCAATCCTCAGTACTCAATCCTCAATCCTCAACCTTCAATCCTCAATACTCAATCTTCAATCCTCAATACTCAATCCTCAATCCTCAATACTCAATCTTCAATCCTCAATCCTGAATCCTCAATCTTCAATCCTCAATACTCAATCTGCAATCCTCAATCCTCAAACCTCAATCCTCAATCCTCATTCTTCAATCCTCAATGCCCAATCCTCAATCCTCAATCCTCAATTCTCAATTCTCAATTCTCAACCCTCAATCCTTAATCCTCAGACCTCAAACATCAATATTCAACCCTCAGTCCTCGTCCTCAATCCAGAACCCTCAATCCTCAGTCCTCAATATTCAATCATCAATATTCAATCTTCAATCCTCAATCCTCAATCCTCAATCCTCAGTTCTGAACCCTCAATCTTCAATCCACAATCCTCAATCCTCAATACTCAATCCTCAATCTTCAATCCTCAATACCCACTCCTCAATCTTCAATCCTCAATCCTCAATCCTCAATCCTACTTCCTGAATCCTCATACTTCAATCATCAATACACAATCCTCAATTTCAATCCTCAATCCTCAATCCACAATTCTCAATCCTCAGTCCTCAATCCTCATTCCTCAAACCTCAATCCTCAACCCTCAGTCCTCATCCTCAATTCTCAATTCTCAATCCTCAATCCTCAATCCTCAATCTTCAATCCTCAATAATCAATATCCGATCCTAGATCCTCAATCCCCAATCTTCAATCGTTAATGCTCAATCTTCAATCCTCAATCCCCAGTCATCAATCATCAATCCTCAATGCTCAATCCTGAATCCTCAATCCTCAGTCCTCAATCCCCAATCCTCAATCCTCAAACCTCAATCCTCAACCGTCAGTCCTCGTCCTCAATCCTCAAACCTCAATCCTCAATCCTCAATCCTCATTCTTCAATCCTAAATACCCAATCCTCAATCTTCAATCCTCAATCCTCAATCCTCAATTCGCAATCCTCCATCCTTAATCCTCAGACCTCAAACATCAATATTAAACCCTCAGTCCTCGTCCTCAATCCACAAGCCTCAATCCTCAGTCCTCAATATTCAATCATCAATATTCAATCTTCAATCCTCAATCCTCAATCCTCAATCCTCAAACCTCAATCCTCAATCTTCAACCCTGATCCTCAATCCTCAATACTCAATCCTCAACCTTCAATCCTCAATACTCAATCTTCAATCCTCAATCCTCAATCCTCAATCCTCAATACTCAATCTTCAATCCTCAACACTCAATCTTCAATCCTCAATCCTCAATCCTCAATCCTCAATCCTCATACTTCAATCCTCAATACCCAATCCTCAATCTTCAATCCTCAATCCTCAATCCTCAATCCTAATTCCTCATTCCTCATTCTTCAATCCTCAATACCCAATCCGCAATTTCAATCCTCAATCCTCAATCCTCATTTCTCAATCCTCAATCCTTAACCCTCAGCCCTCATCCTCCATCCTCAGTACTCAATCCTCTATCCTCAATCTTCAATCCTCAATACTCAATCTTCAATCCTCATTCCTCAATCCTCAATCCTCAATCCTCAATATTCAATCCTCAATACTCAATCTTCAATCATCATCCTCAATCCTCAATTCTCAGTCGTCAATCCTCAGTCATCAATCCTCAATCTTCAATACTCAATCGTCAATCCTTAGTCCTCAATCCTCAATCCTCAATCCTCGTTCCTCAAACCACAATCCTCAACCCTCAGTCTTCAACCTCAATCCTCAAACCTCAATCCTCAATCCTCAATCCTCAATCTTCAACCCTGAATCCTCAATCCTCAATACTCAATCCTCAACCTTCAATCCTCAATACTCAATCTTCAATCCTCAATCCTCAATCCTCAATCCTCAAACCTCAATCTTCAATCCTCAACACTCAATCTTCAATACTCAATCCTCAATCCTCAATCCTCAATCCTGATTCTTCAAACCTCAATACCCAATCCTCAATCCTCAATTCTGAACCCTCAACCTTCAATCCTCAATCCTCAATCCTCAATACTCAATCCTCAATCTTCAATCCTCAATACCCACTCCTCAATCTTCAATACTCAATCCTCAATCCTCAATCCTAATTCCTCAATCCTCATTCTTCAATCATCAATACCCAATCCTCAATTTCAATCCTCAATCCTCAATCCTCAATTCTCAATCCTCAGTCCTCAATCCTCATTCCTCAAACCTCAATCCTCAACCCTCAGTCCTCATCCTCAATTCTCAATTCTCAATCCTCAATCCTCAATCCTCAATCTTCAATCCTCAACAATCAATATCCGATCCTAGATCCTCAATCCCCAATCTTCAATCGTTAATGCTCAATCTTCAATCCTCAATCTCCAGTCATCAATCTTCAATCCTCAATGCTCAATCCTCAATCCTCAATCCTCAGTCCTCAATCCCCAATCCTCAATCCTCAAACCTCAATTCTCAACCGTCAGTCCTCGTCCTCAATCCTCAAACCTCAATCCTCAATCCTCAATCCTCATTCTTCAATCCTAAATACCCAATCCTCAATCCTCAATCCTCAATACTCAATCTTCAATCCTCAACACTCAATCTTCAATCCTCAATCCTCAATCCTCAATCCTCAATCCTCATTCTTCAATCCTCAATACCCAATCCTCAATCTTCAATCCTCAATCCTCAATCCTCAATCCTAATTCCTAATTCCTCATTCTTCAATCCTCAATACCCAATCCTCAATTTCAATCCTCAATCCTCAATCCTCATTTCTCAATCCTCAATCCTTAACCCTCAGCCCTCATCCTCCATCCTCAGTACTCAATCCTCTATCCTCAATCTTCAATCCTCAATACTCAATCTTCAATCCTCATTCCTCAATCCTCAATCCTCAATCCTCAATATTCAATCCTCAATTCTCAACCCTCAACCCTTAATCCTCAGACCTCAAACATCAATATTCAACCCTCAGTCCTCGTCCTCAATCCACAACCCTCAAACCTCAGTCCTCAATATTCAATCATCAATATTCAATCTTCAATCCTCAATACCCAATCCTCAATCCTCAATTCTGAACCCTCAACCTTCAATCCTCAATCCTCAATCCTCAATACTCAATCCTCAATCTTCAATCCTCAATACCCACTCCTCAATCTTCAATACTCAATCCTCAATCCTCAATCCTAATTCCTCAATCCTCATTCTTCAATCATCAATACCCAATCCTCAATTTCAATCCTCAATCCTCAATCCTCAATTCTCAATCCTCAGTCCTCAATCCTCATTCCTCAAACCTCAATCCTCAACCCTCAGTCCTCATCCTCAATTCTCAATTCTCAATCCTCAATCCTCAATCCTCAATCCTCAATCTTCAATCCTCAATAATCAATATCCGATCCTAGATCCTCAATCCCCAATCTTCAATCGTTAATGCTCAATCTTCAATCCTCAATCCCCAGTCATCAATCTTCAATCCTCAATGCTCAATCCTCAATCCTCAATCCTCAGTCCTCAATCCCCAATCCTCAATCCTCAAACCTCAATTCTCAACCGTCAGTCCTCGTCCTCAATCCTCAAACCTCAATCCTCAATCCTCAATCCTCATTCTTCAATCCTAAATACCCAATCCTCAATCTTCAATCCTCAATCCTCAATCCTCAATTCTCAATCCTCAATCCTTAATCCTCAGACCTCAAACATCAATGTTAAACCCTCAGTCCTCGTCCTCAATATACAAGCCTCAATCCTCAGTCCTCAATATTCAATCATCAATATTCAATCTTCAATCCTCAATCCTCAATCCTCAGTCCTCAATCCTCAATCCTCAATCTTCAACCCTGAATACTCAATCCTCAATACTCAATCGTGAATCTTCAATCCTCAATATTCAATCTTCAATCCTCAATCCTCAATCCTCAATCCTCAATACTCAATCTTCAATCCTCAACACTCAATCTTCAATCCTCAATCCTCAATCCTCAATCCTCAATCCTCATTCTTCAATCCTCAATACCCAATCCTCAATATTCAATCCTCAATCCTCAATCCTCAATCCTAATTCCTCATTCCTCATTCTTCAATCCTGAATATCCAATCCTCAATCCTCATTCTTCAATCCTCAATACCCAATCCTCAATCTTCAATTCTCAATCCTCAATCCTCAATTCTCAATCGGCAATCCTCAGTCCTCTGTCCTCAAACCTCAATCCTCAACCCTCAGCCCTCATCCTCAATCCTCAATCGTCAATCCTCAATCCTGAGCCCTCAGTCCTCAAACCTCAATGCTCAATCCTCAATCCCCATTCCTCAATCCTCAATCCTCAATCCTCAATCCCCAATCCTCAATCCTCAGGCATCAATACTCAATCTTCAGTACTCAATCCTCTATCCTCAATAATCAATCCTCAATCCTCAACCCCCAATCCTCATTCCTCAAACCTCAATCCTCAACACTCAGTCCTCATCCTCAATTCTCAATCCTCAATCCTCAATCCTCAATCCTCAATCTTCAATCCTCAATAATCAACCTCCAATCCTAGATCCTCAATCCCCAATCTTCAATCCTTAATCCTCAATCTTCAATCCTCAATCCTCAATCCTCAATATTCAATCACCAGTACTCAATCTTCAATCCTCAATCCTCAAACCTCAATCCTCAATCCTCATTCTTCAATCCTAAATACCCAATCCTCAATCTTCAGTCCTCAATCCTCAATCCTCAATTCTCAATCCTCAATCCTTGATCCTCAGACCTCAAACATCAATATTCAACCCTCAGACCTCGTCCTCAATCCACAACCCTCAATCCTCAGTCCTCAATATTCGATCATCAATATTCAATCTTCAATCCTCAATCCTCAATCCTCAATCCTCAATCCTCAATCCTCAATCCTCAATCCTCAATCTTCAACCCTGTATCCTCAATCCTCAATACTCAATCCTCAATCTTCAATCCTCAATACTCAATCTTCAATCCTCAATCCTCAATCCTCAATCCTCAATCCTCAATCTTCAATCCTCAACACTCAATCTTCAATACTCAATCCTCAATCCTCAATCCTCAATCCTGATTCTTCAACCCTCAATACCCAATCCTCAATTTCTATCCTCAATCCTCAATACTCAATCTGCAATCCCCAATCCTCAAACCGCAATCCTCAATCCTCATTCTTCAATCCTCAATGCCCAATCCTCAAACTTCAATACTCAATCCTCAGTTCTCAATTCTCAACCCCCAATCCTTAATCCTCAGACCTCAAACATCAATATTCAACCCTCAGTCCTCGTCCTCAATCCACAACCCTCAATCCTCAGTCCTCAATATTCAATCATCAATATTCAATCTTCAATCCTCAATCCTCAATCCTCAATCCTCATTCCTCAATCCTCAATCTTCAACCCTGAATCCTCAATCCTCAATACTCAATCCTCGATCTTCAATCCTCAATACTCAATCTTCAATCCTCAATCCTCAATGCTCAATCCTCAATATTCAATCTTCAATCCTCAACACTCAATCTTCAATCCTCAATCCTCAATCCTCAATCCTAAATCCTCATTCTTCAATCCTCAATACCCAATCCTCAATCTTCAATCCTCAATCCTCAATCCTCAATCCTAATTCCTCAATCCTCATTCTTCAATCCTCAATACCCAATCCTCAATTTCAATCCTCAATCCTCAATCCTCATTTCTCAATCCTCAATCCTTAACCCTCAGCCCTCATCCTCCATCCTCAGTACTCAATCCTCTATCCTCAATCTTCAATCCTCAATACTCAATCTTCAATCCTCATTCCTCAATCCTCAATCCTCAATCCTCAATATTCAATCCTCAATACTCAATCTTCAGTCATCATCCTCAATCCTCAATTCTCAGTCGTCAATCCTCAGTCATCAACCCTCAATCTTCAATACTCTATCGTCAATCCTTAGTCCTCAATCCTCAATCCTCAATCCTCGTTCCTCAAACAACAATCCTCAACCCTCAGTCTTCATCCTCAATCCTCAAACCTCAATCCTCAATCCTCAATATTCAAACATCAATACTCAATCTTCAATCCTCAATCCTCAAACCTCAATCCTCAATCCTCATTCTTCAATCCTAAATACCCCATCCTCAATCTTCAATCCTCAATCCTCAATCCTCAATTCTCAATCCTCAATCCTTGATCCTCAGACCTCAAACATCAATATTCAACCCTCAGTCCTCGTCCTCAATCCACAACCCTCAATCCTCAGTCCTCAATATTCAATCATCGATATTCAATCTTCAATCCTCAATCCTCAATCCTCAATCCTCAATCCTCAATCTTCAACCCTGAATCCTCAATCCTCAATACTCAATCCTCAATCTTCAATCCTCAATACTCAATCTTCAATCCTCAATCCTCAATCCTCAATCCTCATCCTCAATCTTCAATCCTCAACACTCAATCTTCAATACTCAATCCTCAATCCTCAATCCTCAATCCTGATGCTTCAATCCTCAATACCCAATCCTCAATCTTCAATCCTCAATCCTCAATCCACAATCCTAATTCCTCAATCCTCATTCTTCAATCCTCAATACCCAATCCTCAATATAAATCCTCAATCCTCAATCCTCATTTCTCAATCCTCAATTCTCAACCCTCAGCCCTCATCCTCCATCCTCAATCCTCAAACCTCAATCCTCAATCCTCATTCCCCAACCCTCAGTCCTCATTCCTCAAACCTCAATCCTCAACCCTCAGTCCTCATACTCAATTCTCAATTCTCAATTCTCAATACTCAATCCTCAATCTTCAATCCTCAATAATCAATCTCCAATCCTCAATCCTCAATCCTCGATCCTCAATCCTCAGGCATCAATACTCAATCTTCAATACTCAATCCTCAACCCTCAATCCTCAATCCTCAATACTCAAACCTCAATCCTCAATCCTCAATATTCAATCATCAATACTCAATCTTCAATCCGCAATCCTCAATCCTCAATCCTCAATCCTCAATCCTCAATCCTCAATCCTCAATCCTCAATCCTCAATCCTCAATTCTCAATCCACAATCTTCAACCTTCAATACTCAATAATCAATCTCCAATCCTAGATCCTCAATCCTCAATCCTCGATTCTCAATTCTCAACCTTCATTCCTTAATCCTCAGACCTCAAACATCAATATTCAACCCTCAGTCCTAGTCCTCAATCCACAACCCTCAATCCTCAGTCCTCAATATTCAATCATCAATATTCAATCTTCAATCCTCAATCCTCAATCCTCAATCCTCAATTCTGAACCCTCAATCTTCAATCCTCAATCCTCAATCCTCAATACTCAATCCTCAATCTTCAATCCTCAATACCCACTCCTCAATCTTCAATCCTCAATCCTCAATCCTCAATCCTAATTCCTCAATCCTCATTCTTCAATCATCAATACCCAATCCTCAATTTCAATCCTCAATCCTCAATCCTCAATTCTCAATCCTCAGTCCTCAATCCTCATTCCTCAAACCTCAATCCTCAAACCTCAGTCCTCATCCTCAATTCTCAATTCTCAATCCTCAATCCTCAATCCTCAATCTTCAGTCCTCAACCTTCAATCCTCAATACTCAATATTCAATCCTCAATCCTCAATCCTCAATCCTCAGTACTCAATCCTCAATCCTCAACCTTCAATCCTCAATACTCAATCTTCAATCCTCAATACTCAATCCTCAATCCTCAATACTCAATCTTCAATCCTCAATCCTGAATCCTCAATCTTCAATCCTCAATACTCAATCTGCAATCCTCAATCCTCAAACCTCAATCCTCAATCCTGATTCTTCAATCCTCAATGCCCAATCCTCAATCTTCAATCCTCAATCCTCAATTCTCAATTCTCAACCCTCAATCCTTAATCCTCAGACCTCAAACATCAATATTCAACCCTCAGTCCTCGTCCTCAATCCACAACCCTCAATCCTCAGTCCTCAATATTTAATCATCAATATTCAATCTTCAATCTTCAATCCTCAATCCTCAATCCTCAATTCTGAACCCTCAATCTTCAATCCACAATCCTCAATCCTCAATACTCAATCCTCAATCTTCAATCCTCAATACCCACTCCTCAATCTTCAATCCTCAATCCTCAATCCTCAATCCTAATTCCTGAATCCTCATTCTTCAATCATCAATACCCAATCCTCAATTTCAATCCTCAATCCTCAATCCTCAATTCTCAATCCTCAGTCCTCAATCCTCATTCCTCAAACCTCAATCCTCAACCCTCAGTCCTCATCCTCAATTCTCAATTCTCAATCCTCAATCCTCAATCCTCAATCTTCAATCCTCAATAATCAATATCCGATCCTAGATCCTCAATCCCCAATCTTCAATCGTTAATGCTCAATCTTCAATCCTCAATCCCCAGTCATCAATCTTCAATCCTCAATGCTCAATCCTGAATCCTCAATCCTCAGTCCTCAATCCCCAATCCTGAATCCTCAAACCTCAATCCTCAATCCTCAATCCTCATTCTTCAATCCTAAATACCCAATCCTCAATCTTCAATCCTCAATCCTCAATCCTCAATCCTCATACTTCAATCCTCAATACCCAATCCTCAATCTTCAATCCTCAATCCTCAATCCTCAATCCTAATTCCTCATTCCTCATTCTTCAATCCTCAATACCCAATCCTCAATTTCAATCCTCAATCCTCAATCCTCATTTCTCAATCCTCAATCCTTAACCCTCAGCCCTCATCCTCCATCCTCAGTACTCAATCCTCTATCCTCAATCTTCAATCCTCAATACTCAATCTTCAATCCTCATTCCTCAATCCTCAATCCTCAATCCTCAATATTCAATCCTCAATACTCAATCTTCAATCATCATCCTCAATCCTCAATTCTCAGTCGTCAATCCTCAGTCATCAATCCTCAATTTTCAATACTCAATCGTCAATCCTTAGTCCTCAAACCTCAATCCTCAATCCTCGTTCCTCAAACCACAATCCTCAACCCTCAGTCTTCAACCTCAATCGTCAAACCTCAATCCTCAATCCTCAATCCTCAATCTTCAACCCTGAATCCTCAATCCTCAATACTCAATCCTCAACCTTCAATCCTCAATACTCAATCTTCAATCCTCAATCCTCAATCCTCAATCCTCAATCCTCAATCTTCAATCCTCAACACTCAATCTTCAATACTCAATCCTCAATCCTCAATCCTCAATCCTGATTCTTCAAACCTCAATACCCAATCCTCAATCCTCAATTCTGAACCCTCAACCTTCAATCCTCAATCCTCAATCCTCAATACTCAATCATCAATCTTCAATCCTCAATACCCACTTCTCAATCTTCAATACTCAATCCTCAATCCTCAATCCTAATTCCTCAATCCTCATTCTTCAATCATCAATACCCAATCCTCAATTTCAATCCTCAATCCTCAATCCTCAATTCTCAATCCTCAGTCCTCAAACCTCATTCCTCAAACCTCAATCCTCAACCCTCAGTCCTCATCCTCAATTCTCAATTCTCAATCCTCAATCCTCAATCCTCAATCTTCAATCCTCAGTAATCAATATCCGATCCTAGATCCTCAATCCCCAATCTTCAATCGTTAATGCTCAATCTTCAATCCTCAATCCCCAGTCATCAATCTTCAATCCTCAATGCTCAATCCTCAATCCTCAATCCTCAGTCCTCAATCCCCAATCCTCAATCCTCAAACCTCAATTCTCAACCGTCAGTCCTCGTCCTCAATCCTCAAACCTCAATCCTCAATCCTCAATCCTCATTCTTCAATCCTAAATACCCAATCCTCAATCTTCAATCCTCAATCCTCAATCCTCAATTCTCAATCCTCAATCCTTAATCCTCAGACCTCAAACATCAATATTAAACCCTCAGTCCTCGTCCTCAATATACAAGCCTCAATCCTCAGTCCTCAATATTCAATCATCAATATTCAATCATCAATCCTCAATCATCAATCCTCAATCCTCAATCCTCAATCCTCAATCTTCAACCCTGAATACTCAATCCTCAATACTCAATCCTGAATCTTCAATCCTCAATACTCAATCTTCAATCCTCAATCCTCAATCCTCAACCCTCAATACTCAATCTTCAATCCTCAACACTCAATCTTCAATCCTCAATCCTCAATCCTCAATCCTCAATCCTCATTCTTCAATCCTTAATACCCAATCCTCAATCTTCAATCCTCAATCCTCAATCCTCAATCCTAATTCCTCATTCCTCATTCTTCAATCCTCAATACCCAATCCTCAATTTCAATCCTCAATCCTCAATCCTCATTTCTCAATCCTCAATCCTTAACCCTCAGCCCTCATCCTCCATCCTCAGTACTCAATCCTCTATCCTCAATCTTCAATCCTCAATACTCAATCTTCAATCCTCATTCCTCAATCCTCAATCCTCAATCCTCAATATTCAATCCTCAATACTCAATCTTCAATCATCATCCTCAATCCTCAATTCTCAGTCGTCAATCCTCAGTCATCAATCCTCAATCTTCAATACTCAATCGTCAATCCTTAGTCCTCAATCCTCAATCCTCAATCCTCGTTCCTCAAACCACAATCCTCAACCCTCAGTCACCATCCTCAATCCTCAAACCTCAATCCTCAATCCTCAATCCTCAATCTTCAACCCTGAATCCTCAATCCTCAATACTCAATCCTCAACCTTCATCCTCAATACTCAATCTTCAATCCTCAATCCTCAATCATCAATCCTCAATCCTCAGGCATCAATACTCAATGTGCAAAACTCAATCCTCCACGCTCAATCCTCAATCCTCAATACCCAAACCTCAATCCTCAATCCTCAATCCTCAATCCTCAATCCTCAATCCTCAATCCTCAATCCTCAATCCTCAATCCTCAATCCTCATTCTTCAATCCTCAATACCCAATCCACAATCTTCAATCCTCAATCGTCAGTCCTCAGCCGTCAAACCACAATCCCCGACCCTTAGCACTCATCCTCAATCCTCAGTCCTCAATCCTCAATCCCCAAACCTAAATCCTCTACCGTCTGTCCTCGTCCTCAATCCTCAAACTTCAATCCTCAATCCTCAATATTTAATCATCAATACTCAACCTTCTATCCTCAATCCTCAATCCTCAATCCTCAATCCTCAGTCCTCAATCCTCAATATTCACTCATCAATACTCAACCTTCAATCCTCATTCTTCAATCCTCAATACTCAATCTTCAATCCTCAATCCTCAATCCTCAATCCTCAATCCTCAATCCTCAATCCTCAATCCTCAATCCTCAATCCTCAATCTTCAATCCTCAAACCTCAATCCTCAATACTCAATCCTCAATCTTCAATCCTCAATACTCAATCCTCAATCCTCAATACTCAATCCTCAATCCTCAATCCTCAATCCTCGTTCCTCAATCCTCAATCTTCAACCCTGAATCCTCAATCCTCAATACTCAATCCTCAATCTTCAATCCTCAATACTCAATCTTCAATCCTCAATCCTCAATGCTCAATCCTCAATACTCAATCTTCAATCCTCAACTCTCAATCTTCAATCCTCAATCCTCAATCCTCAATCCTAAATCCTCATTCTTCAATCCTCAATAACCAATCCTCAATCCTCAATCCTCAATCCTCAATCCTCAATCCACAATCTTCAACCTTCAATACTCAATAATCAATCTCCAATCCTAGATCCTCAATCCTCAATCCTCAATTCTCAATTCTCAACCCTCATTCCTTAATCCTCAGACCTCAAACATCAATATTCAACCCTCAGTCCTCGTCCTCAATCCACAACCCTCAATCCTCAGTCCTCAATATTCAATCATCAATATTCAATCTTCAATCCTCAATCCTCAATCCTCAATCCTCAATTCTGAACCCTCAATCTTCAATCCTCAATTCTGAACCCTCAATCTTCAATCCTCAATCCTCAATCCTCAATACTCAATCCTCAATCTTCAATCCTCAATACCCACTCCTCAATCTTCAATCCTCAATCCTCAATCCTCAATCCTAATTCCTCAATCCTCATTCTTCAATCATCAACACCCAATCCTCAATTTCAATCCTCAATCCTCAATCCTCAATTCTCAATCCTCAGTCCTCAATCCTCATTCCTCAAACCTCAATCCTCAACCCTCAGACCACATCCTCAATTCTCAATTCTCAATCCTCAATCCTCAATCATCAATCTTCAGTCCTCAACCTTCAATACTCAATACTCAATCCTCAATCCTCAATCCTCAATCCTCAATCCTCACTACTCAATCCTCAATCCTCAACCTTCAATCCTCAATACTCAATCTTCAATCCTCAATACTCAATCCTCATTCCTCAATACTCAATCTTCAATCCTCAATCCTCAATCCTGATTCTTCAAACCTCAATACCCAATCCTCAATCCTCAATTCTGAACCCTCAACCTTCAATCCTCAATCCTCAATCCTCAATACTCAATCATCAATCTTCAATCCTCAATACCCACTTCTCAATCTTCAATACCCAATCCTCAATCCTCAATCCTAATTCCTCAATCCTCATTCTTCAATCATCAATACCCAATCCTCAATTTCAATCCTCAATCCTCAATCCTCAATTCTCAATCCTCAGTCCTCAATCCTCATTCCTCAAACCTCAATCCTCAACCCTCAGTCCTCATCCTCAATTCTCAATTCTCAATCCTCAATCCTCAATCCTCAATCTTCAATCCTCAGTAATCAATATCCGATCCTAGATCCTCAATCCCCAATCTTCAATCGTTAATGCTCAATCTTCAATCCTCAATCCCCAGTCATCAATCGTCAATCCTCAATGCTCAATCCTCAATCCTCAATCCTCAGTCCTCAATCCCCAATCCTCAATCCTCAAACCTCAATTCTCAACCGTCAGTCCTCGTCCTCAATCCTCAAACCTCAATCCTCAATCCTCAACCCTCAGCCCTCATCCCCCATCCTCAATCCTCAATCCTCAATCCTCAATCCTCATTCCCCAACCCTCAGTCCTCATTCCTCAAACCTCAATCCTCAACCCTCAGTCCTCATACTCAATTCTCAATTCTCAATTCTCAATACTCAATCCTCAATCTTCAATCCTCAATAATCAATCATCAATCCCCAATCTTCAATCCTCAATCCTCAATCCTCAATCCTCAGTACGCAATCCTCAATCCTCAACCTTCAATCATCAATACTCAATCTTCAATTCTCAATCCTCAATCCTCAATCCTCAGTACTCAATCCTCAATCCTCAACCTTCAATCCTCAATACTCAATCTTCAATCCTCAATACTCAGTCCTCAATCCTCAATACTCAATCTTCAATCCTCAATCCTGAATCCTCAATCATCAATCCTCAATACTCAATCTGCAATCCTCAATACCCACTCCTCAATCTTCAATCCTCAATCCTCAATCCTCAATCCTAATTCCTCAATCCTCATTCTTCAATCATCAATACCCAATCCTCAATTTCAATCCTCAATCCTCAATCCTCAATTCTCAATCCTCAGTCCTCAATCCTCATTCCTCAAACCTCAATCCTCAAACCTCAGTCCTCATCCTCAATTCTCAATTCTCAATCCTCAATCCTCAATCCTCAATCTTCAGTCCTCAACCTTCAATCCTCAATACTCAATATTCAATCCTCAATCCTCAATCCTCAATCCTCAGTACTCAATCCTCAATCCTCAACCTTCAATCCTCAATACTCAATCTTCAATCCTCAATACTCAATCCTCAATCCTCAATACTCAATCTTCAATCCTCAATCCTGAATCCTCAATCTTCAATCCTCAATACTCAATCTGCAATCCTCAATCCTCAAACCTCAATCCTCAATCCTGATTCTTCAATCCTCAATGCCCAATCCTCAATCTTCAATCCTCAATCCTCAATTCTCAATTCTCAACCCTCAATCCTTAATCCTCAGACCTCAAACATCAATATTCAACCCTCAGTCCTCGTCCTCAATCCACAACCCTCAATCCTCAGTCCTCAATATTTAATCATCAATATTCAATCTTCAATCTTCAATCCTCAATCCTCAATCCTCAATTCTGAACCCTCAATCTTCAATCCACAATCCTCAATCCTCAATACTCAATCCTCAATCTTCAATCCTCAATACCCACTCCTCAATCTTCAATCCTCAATCCTCAATCCTCAATCCTAATTCCTGAATCCTCATTCTTCAATCATCAATACCCAATCCTCAATTTCAATCCTCAATCCTCAATCCTCAATTCTCAATCCTCAGTCCTCAATCCTCATTCCTCAAACCTCAATCCTCAACCCTCAGTCCTCATCCTCAATTCTCAATTCTCAATCCTCAATCCTCAATCCTCAATCTTCAATCCTCAATAATCAATATCCGATCCTAGATCCTCAATCCCCAATCTTCAATCGTTAATGCTCAATCTTCAATCCTCAATCCCCAGTCATCAATCTTCAATCCTCAATGCTCAATCCTGAATCCTCAATCCTCAGTCCTCAATCCCCAATCCTGAATCCTCAAACCTCAATCCTCAATCCTCAATCCTCATTCTTCAATCCTAAATACCCAATCCTCAATCTTCAATCCTCAATCCTCAATCCTCAATCCTCATACTTCAATCCTCAATACCCAATCCTCAATCTTCAATCCTCAATCCTCAATCCTCAATCCTAATTCCTCATTCCTCATTCTTCAATCCTCAATACCCAATCCTCAATTTCAATCCTCAATCCTCAATCCTCATTTCTCAATCCTCAATCCTTAACCCTCAGCCCTCATCCTCCATCCTCAGTACTCAATCCTCTATCCTCAATCTTCAATCCTCAATACTCAATCTTCAATCCTCATTCCTCAATCCTCAATCCTCAATCCTCAATATTCAATCCTCAATACTCAATCTTCAATCATCATCCTCAATCCTCAATTCTCAGTCGTCAATCCTCAGTCATCAATCCTCAATTTTCAATACTCAATCGTCAATCCTTAGTCCTCAAACCTCAATCCTCAATCCTCGTTCCTCAAACCACAATCCTCAACCCTCAGTCTTCAACCTCAATCGTCAAACCTCAATCCTCAATCCTCAATCCTCAATCTTCAACCCTGAATCCTCAATCCTCAATACTCAATCCTCAACCTTCAATCCTCAATACTCAATCTTCAATCCTCAATCCTCAATCCTCAATCCTCAATCCTCAATCTTCAATCCTCAACACTCAATCTTCAATACTCAATCCTCAATCCTCAATCCTCAATCCTGATTCTTCAAACCTCAATACCCAATCCTCAATCCTCAATTCTGAACCCTCAACCTTCAATCCTCAATCCTCAATCCTCAATACTCAATCATCAATCTTCAATCCTCAATACCCACTTCTCAATCTTCAATACTCAATCCTCAATCCTCAATCCTAATTCCTCAATCCTCATTCTTCAATCATCAATACCCAATCCTCAATTTCAATCCTCAATCCTCAATCCTCAATTCTCAATCCTCAGTCCTCAAACCTCATTCCTCAAACCTCAATCCTCAACCCTCAGTCCTCATCCTCAATTCTCAATTCTCAATCCTCAATCCTCAATCCTCAATCTTCAATCCTCAGTAATCAATATCCGATCCTAGATCCTCAATCCCCAATCTTCAATCGTTAATGCTCAATCTTCAATCCTCAATCCCCAGTCATCAATCTTCAATCCTCAATGCTCAATCCTCAATCCTCAATCCTCAGTCCTCAATCCCCAATCCTCAATCCTCAAACCTCAATTCTCAACCGTCAGTCCTCGTCCTCAATCCTCAAACCTCAATCCTCAATCCTCAATCCTCATTCTTCAATCCTAAATACCCAATCCTCAATCTTCAATCCTCAATCCTCAATCCTCAATTCTCAATCCTCAATCCTTAATCCTCAGACCTCAAACATCAATATTAAACCCTCAGTCCTCGTCCTCAATATACAAGCCTCAATCCTCAGTCCTCAATATTCAATCATCAATATTCAATCATCAATCCTCAATCATCAATCCTCAATCCTCAATCCTCAATCCTCAATCTTCAACCCTGAATACTCAATCCTCAATACTCAATCCTGAATCTTCAATCCTCAATACTCAATCTTCAATCCTCAATCCTCAATCCTCAACCCTCAATACTCAATCTTCAATCCTCAACACTCAATCTTCAATCCTCAATCCTCAATCCTCAATCCTCAATCCTCATTCTTCAATCCTTAATACCCAATCCTCAATCTTCAATCCTCAATCCTCAATCCTCAATCCTAATTCCTCATTCCTCATTCTTCAATCCTCAATACCCAATCCTCAATTTCAATCCTCAATCCTCAATCCTCATTTCTCAATCCTCAATCCTTAACCCTCAGCCCTCATCCTCCATCCTCAGTACTCAATCCTCTATCCTCAATCTTCAATCCTCAATACTCAATCTTCAATCCTCATTCCTCAATCCTCAATCCTCAATCCTCAATATTCAATCCTCAATACTCAATCTTCAATCATCATCCTCAATCCTCAATTCTCAGTCGTCAATCCTCAGTCATCAATCCTCAATCTTCAATACTCAATCGTCAATCCTTAGTCCTCAATCCTCAATCCTCAATCCTCGTTCCTCAAACCACAATCCTCAACCCTCAGTCTCCATCCTCAATCCTCAAACCTCAATCCTCAATCCTCAATCCTCAATCTTCAACCCTGAATCCTCAATCCTCAATACTCAATCCTCAACCTTCATCCTCAATACTCAATCTTCAATCCTCAATCCTCAATCATCAATCCTCAATCCTCAGGCATCAATACTCAATGTGCAAAACTCAATCCTCCACGCTCAATCCTCAATCCTCAATACCCAAACCTCAATCCTCAATCCTCAATCCTCAATCCTCAATCCTCAATCCTCAATCCTCAATCCTCAATCCTCAATCCTCAATCCTCATTCTTCAATCCTCAATACCCAATCCACAATCTTCAATCCTCAATCGTCAGTCCTCAGCCGTCAAACCACAATCCCCGACCCTTAGCACTCATCCTCAATCCTCAGTCCTCAATCCTCAATCCCCAAACCTAAATCCTCTACCGTCTGTCCTCGTCCTCAATCCTCAAACTTCAATCCTCAATCCTCAATATTTAATCATCAATACTCAACCTTCTATCCTCAATCCTCAATCCTCAATCCTCAATCCTCAGTCCTCAATCCTCAATATTCACTCATCAATACTCAACCTTCAATCCTCATTCTTCAATCCTCAATACTCAATCTTCAATCCTCAATCCTCAATCCTCAATCCTCAATCCTCAATCCTCAATCCTCAATCCTCAATCCTCAATCCTCAATCTTCAATCCTCAAACCTCAATCCTCAATACTCAATCCTCAATCTTCAATCCTCAATACTCAATCCTCAATCCTCAATACTCAATCCTCAATCCTCAATCCTCAATCCTCGTTCCTCAATCCTCAATCTTCAACCCTGAATCCTCAATCCTCAATACTCAATCCTCAATCTTCAATCCTCAATACTCAATCTTCAATCCTCAATCCTCAATGCTCAATCCTCAATACTCAATCTTCAATCCTCAACTCTCAATCTTCAATCCTCAATCCTCAATCCTCAATCCTAAATCCTCATTCTTCAATCCTCAATAACCAATCCTCAATCCTCAATCCTCAATCCTCAATCCTCAATCCACAATCTTCAACCTTCAATACTCAATAATCAATCTCCAATCCTAGATCCTCAATCCTCAATCCTCAATTCTCAATTCTCAACCCTCATTCCTTAATCCTCAGACCTCAAACATCAATATTCAACCCTCAGTCCTCGTCCTCAATCCACAACCCTCAATCCTCAGTCCTCAATATTCAATCATCAATATTCAATCTTCAATCCTCAATCCTCAATCCTCAATCCTCAATTCTGAACCCTCAATCTTCAATCCTCAATTCTGAACCCTCAATCTTCAATCCTCAATCCTCAATCCTCAATACTCAATCCTCAATCTTCAATCCTCAATACCCACTCCTCAATCTTCAATCCTCAATCCTCAATCCTCAATCCTAATTCCTCAATCCTCATTCTTCAATCATCAACACCCAATCCTCAATTTCAATCCTCAATCCTCAATCCTCAATTCTCAATCCTCAGTCCTCAATCCTCATTCCTCAAACCTCAATCCTCAACCCTCAGACCACATCCTCAATTCTCAATTCTCAATCCTCAATCCTCAATCATCAATCTTCAGTCCTCAACCTTCAATACTCAATACTCAATCCTCAATCCTCAATCCTCAATCCTCAATCCTCACTACTCAATCCTCAATCCTCAACCTTCAATCCTCAATACTCAATCTTCAATCCTCAATACTCAATCCTCATTCCTCAATACTCAATCTTCAATCCTCAATCCTCAATCCTGATTCTTCAAACCTCAATACCCAATCCTCAATCCTCAATTCTGAACCCTCAACCTTCAATCCTCAATCCTCAATCCTCAATACTCAATCATCAATCTTCAATCCTCAATACCCACTTCTCAATCTTCAATACTCAATCCTCAATCCTCAATCCTAATTCCTCAATCCTCATTCTTCAATCATCAATACCCAATCCTCAATTTCAATCCTCAATCCTCAATCCTCAATTCTCAATCCTCAGTCCTCAATCCTCATTCCTCAAACCTCAATCCTCAACCCTCAGTCCTCATCCTCAATTCTCAATTCTCAATCCTCAATCCTCAATCCTCAATCTTCAATCCTCAGTAATCAATATCCGATCCTAGATCCTCAATCCCCAATCTTCAATCGTTAATGCTCAATCTTCAATCCTCAATCCCCAGTCATCAATCGTCAATCCTCAATGCTCAATCCTCAATCCTCAATCCTCAGTCCTCAATCCCCAATCCTCAATCCTCAAACCTCAATTCTCAACCGTCAGTCCTCGTCCTCAATCCTCAAACCTCAATCCTCAATCCTCAACCCTCAGCCCTCATCCCCCATCCTCAATCCTCAATCCTCAATCCTCAATCCTCATTCCCCAACCCTCAGTCCTCATTCCTCAAACCTCAATCCTCAACCCTCAGTCCTCATACTCAATTCTCAATTCTCAATTCTCAATACTCAATCCTCAATCTTCAATCCTCAATAATCAATCATCAATCCCCAATCTTCAATCCTCAATCCTCAATCCTCAATCCTCAGTACGCAATCCTCAATCCTCAACCTTCAATCATCAATACTCAATCTTCAATTCTCAATCCTCAATCCTCAATCCTCAGTACTCAATCCTCAATCCTCAACCTTCAATCCTCAATACTCAATCTTCAATCCTCAATACTCAGTCCTCAATCCTCAATACTCAATCTTCAATCCTCAATCCTGAATCCTCAATCATCAATCCTCAATACTCAATCTGCAATCCTCAATCCTCAAACCTCAATCCTCAATCCTCATTCTTCAATCCTCAATGCCCAATCCTCAATCTTCAATCCTCAATCCTCAATTCTCAATTCTCAACCCTCAATCCTTGATCCTCAGACCTCAAACATCAATATTCAACCCTCAGTCCTCGTCCTCAATCCACAACCCTCAATCCTCAGTCCTCAATATTCAATCATCAATATTCAATCTTCAATCCTCAATCCTCAATCCTCAATCCTCAATTCTGAACCCTCAATCTTCAATCCTCAATCCTCAATCCTCAATACTCAATCCTCAATTTTCAATCCTCAATACCCACTCCTCAATCTTCAATCCTCAATCCTCAATCCTCAATCCTAATTCCTCAATCCTCATTCTTCAATCATCAATACCCAATCCTCAATTTCAATCCTCAATCCTCAATCCTCAATTCTCAATCCTCAGTCCTTAATCCTCATTCCTCAAACCTCAATCCTCAACCCTCAGTCCTCATCCTCAATTCTCAATTCTCAATCCTCAGTCCTCAATCCTCAATCTTCAATCCTCAACCTTCAATCCTCAATACTCAATCTTCAATCCTCAATCCTCAATCCTCAATCCTCAGTACTCAATCCTCAATCCTCAACCTTCAATCCTCAATACTCAATCTTCAATCCTCAATACTCAATCCTCAATCCTCAATCCTCAATACCCAATCCTCAATTTCAATCCTCAATCCTCAATCCTCATTTCTCAATCCTCAATCCTCAACCCTCAGCCCTCATCCTCCATCCTGAATCCTCAATCCTCAATCCTCAATCTTCAATCCTCAATTCTCAATCTTCAATCCTCGATCCTCAATCATCAATCCTCAATCCTCAATCCTCAGGCATCAATACTCGATCTTCAATGCTCAATCCTCAATCCTCAATCCTCAATCCTCAATCCTCAACCCTCAGCCCTCATCCTCAATTCTCAATTCTCAATCCTCAATCATCAATCCCCAATCTTCAATCCTCAATCCTCAATCCTCAATCCTCAACCTTCAATCCTCAATACTCAATCTTCAATCCTCAATCTTCAATCCTCAATCCTCAATCCTCAATCTTCAATGCTCAATACTCAATCTGCAATCCTCAATCCTCAAACCTCAATCCTCAATCCTCATTCTTCAATCCTCAATGCCCAATCCTCAATCTTCAATCCTCAATCCTCAATTCGCAATTCTCAACCCTCAATCCTTAATCCTCAGACCTCAAACATCAATACTCGACCCTCAGTCCTCGTCCTCAATCCACAACCCTCAATCCTCAGTCCTCAATATTCAATCATCAATATTCAATCTTCAATCCTCAATCCTCAATCCTCAATCCTGAATTCTGAACCCTCAATCTTCAATCCTCAATCCTCAATCCTCAATACTCAATCCTCAATCTTCAATCCTCAATACCCACTCCTCAATCTTCAATCCTCAATCCTCAGTCCTCAATCCTAATTCCTCAATCCTCATTCTTCAACCATCGATACCCACTCCTCAATTTCAATCCTCAATCCTCAATCCTCAATTATCAATCGTCAATCCTCAATCCTCATTCCTCAAACCTCAATCCCCAACCCTCAGTCCTCATCCTCAATTCTCAATTCTCAATCCTCAATCCTCAATCCTCAATCTTCAATCCTCAATAATCAATATCCGATCCTAGATCCTCAATCCCCAATCTTCAATCGTTAATGCTCAATCTTCAATCCTCAATCACCAGTCATCAATCTTCAATCCTCAATGATCAATCCTCAATCCTCGATCCTCAGTCCTCAATCCCCAATCCTCAATCCTCAAACCTCAATCCTCAACCGTCAGTCCTCGTCCTCAATCCTCAAACCTCAATCCTCAATCCTCAATCCTCATTCTTCAATCCTAAATACCCAATCCTCAATCTTCAATCCTCAGTCCTCAATCCTCAATTCTCAATCCTCAATCCTTAATCCTCAGACCTCAAACATCAATATTAAACCCTCAGTCCTCGTCCTCAATCCACAAGCCTCAATCCTCAGTCCTCAATATTCAATCATCAATATTCAATCTTCAATCCTCAATCCTCAATCCTCAATCCTCAATCCTCAATACTCAATCTTCAACCCTGAATCCTCAATCCTCAATACTCAATCCTGAATCTTCAATCCTCAATCTTCAATCCTCAATAATCAATCTCCAATCCTCAATACTCAATCCTAGATCCTCAATCCTCAGGCATCAATACTCAATCTTCAATACTCAATCCTCAACCCTCAATCCTCAATCCTCAATACTCAATCCTCAATCTTCAATCCTCAATACCCACTCCTCAATCTTCAATCCTCAATCCTCAATCCTCAATCCTAATTCCTCAATCCTCATTCTTCAATCATCAATACCCAATCCTCAATTTCAATCCTCAATCCTCAATCCTCAATTCTCAATCCTCAGTCCTCAATCCTCATTCCTCAAACCTCAATCCTCAAACCTCAGTCCTCATCCTCAATTCTCAATTCTCAATCCTCAATCCTCAATCCTCAATCCTCAATCCTCAATCCTCAATCCTCAATCCTCAATCCTCAATCCTCAATCCTCAATCCTCATTCTTCAATCCTCAATACCCAATCCACAATCTTCAATCCTCAATCGTCAGTCCTCAGCCGTCAAACCACAATCCCCGACCCTTAGCACTCATCCTCAATCCTCAGTCCTCAATCCTCAATCCCCAAACCTAAATCCTCTACCGTCTGTCCTCGTCCTCAATCCTCAAACTTGAATCCTCAATCCTCAATATTTAATCATCAATACTCAACCTTCTATCCTCAATCCTCAATCCTCAATCCTCAATCCTCAGTCCTCAATCCTCAATATTCACTCATCAATACTCAACCTTCAATCCTCATTCTTCAATCCTCAATACTCAATCTTCAATCCTCAATCCTCAATCCTCAATCCTCAATCCTCAATCCTCAATCCTCAATCCTCAATCCTCAATCCTCAATCTTCAATCCTCAAACCTCAATCCTCAATACTCAATCCTCAATCTTCAATCCTCAATACTCAATCCTCAATCCTCAATACTCAATCCTCAATCCTCAATCCTCAATCCTCGTTCCTCAATCCTCAATCTTCAACCCTGAATCCTCAATCCTCAATACTCAATCCTCAATCTTCAATCCTCAATACTCAATCTTCAATCCTCAATCCTCAATGCTCAATCCTCAATACTCAATCTTCAATCCTCAACACTCAATCTTCAATCCTCAATCCTCAATCCTCAATCCTAAATCCTCATTCTTCAATCCTCAATAACCAATCCTCAATCCTCAATCCTCAATCCTCAATCCTCAATCCACAATCTTCAACCTTCAATACTCAATAATCAATCTCCAATCCTAGATCCTCAATCCTCAATCCTCAATTCTCAATTCTCAACCCTCATTCCTTAATCCTCAGACCTCAAACATCAATATTCAACCCTCAGTCCTCGTCCTCAATCCACAACCCTCAATCCTCAGTCCTCAATATTCAATCATCAATATTCAATCTTCAATCCTCAATCCTCAATCCTCAATCCTCAATTCTGAACCCTCAATCTTCAATCCTCAATTCTGAACCCTCAATCTTCAATCCTCAATCCTCAATCCTCAATACTCAATCCTCAATCTTCAATCCTCAATACCCACTCCTCAATCTTCAATCCTCAATCCTCAATCCTCAATCCTAATTCCTCAATCCTCATTCTTCAATCATCAACACCCAATCCTCAATTTCAATCCTCAATCCTCAATCCTCAATTCTCAATCCTCAGTCCTCAATCCTCATTCCTCAAAACTCAATCCTCAACCCTCAGTCCTCATCCTCAATTCTCAATTCTCAATCCTCAATCCTCAATCATCAATCTTCAGTCCTCAACCTTCAATACTCAATACTCAATCCTCAATCCTCAATCCTCAATCCTCAATCCTCACTACTCAATCCTCAATCCTCAACCTTCAATCCTCAATACTCAATCTTCAATCCTCAATACTCAATCCTCAATCCTCAATACTCAATCTTCAATCCTCAATCCTCAATCCTGATTCTTCAAACCTCAATACCCAATCCTCAATCCTCAATTCTGAACCCTCAACCTTCAATCCTCAATCCTCAATCCTCAATACTCAATCATCAATCTTCAATCCTCAATACCCACTTCTCAATCTTCAATACTCAATCCTCAATCCTCAATCCTAATTCCTCAATCCTCATTCTTCAATCATCAATACCCAATCCTCAATTTCAATCCTCAATCCTCAATCCTCAATTCTCAATCCTCAATCCTCATTCTTCAATCCTCAATGCCCAATCCTCAATCTTCAATCCTCAATCCTCAATCCTCAATCCTCATTCTTCAATCCTCAATGCCCAATCCTCAATCTTCAATCCTCAAACCTCAATCCTCAACCCTCAGTCCTCATACTCAATTCTCAATTCTCAATTCTCAATACTCAATCCTCAATCTTCAATCCTCAATAATCAATCATCAATCCCCAATCTTCAATCCTCAATCCTCAATCCTCAATCCTCAGTACGCAATCCTCAATCCTCAACCTTCAATCATCAATACTCAATCTTCAATTCTCAATCCTCAATCCTCAATCCTCAGTACTCAATCCTCAATCCTCAACCTTCAATCCTCAATACTCAATCTTCAATCCTCAATACTCAGTCCTCAATCCTCAATACTCAATCTTCAATCCTCAATCCTGAATCCTCAATCATCAATCCTCAATACTCAATCTGCAATCCTCAATCCTCAAACCTCAATCCTCAATCCTCATTCTTCAATCCTCAATGCCCAATCCTCAATCTTCAATCCTCAATCCTCAATTCTCAATTCTCAACCCTCAATCCTTGATCCTCAGACCTCAAACATCAATATTCAACCCTCAGTCCTCGTCCTCAATCCACAACCCTCAATCCTCAGTCCTCAATATTCAATCATCAATATTCAATCTTCAATCCTCAATCCTCAATCCTCAATCCTCAATTCTGAACCCTCAATCTTCAATCCTCAATCCTCAATCCTCAATACTCAATCCTCAATTTTCAATCCTCAATACCCACTCCTCAATCTTCAATCCTCAATCCTCAATCCTCAATCCTAATTCCTCAATCCTCATTCTTCAATCATCAATACCCAATCCTCAATTTCAATCCTCAATCCTCAATCCTCAATTCTCAATCCTCAGTCCTTAATCCTCATTCCTCAAACCTCAATCCTCAACCCTCAGTCCTCATCCTCAATTCTCAATTCTCAATCCTCAGTCCTCAATCCTCAATCTTCAATCCTCAACCTTCAATCCTCAATACTCAATCTTCAATCCTCAATCCTCAATCCTCAATCCTCAGTACTCAATCCTCAATCCTCAACCTTCAATCCTCAATACTCAATCTTCAATCCTCAATACTCAATCCTCAATCCTCAATCCTCAATACCCAATCCTCAATTTCAATCCTCAATCCTCAATCCTCATTTCTCAATCCTCAATCCTCAACCCTCAGCCCTCATCCTCCATCCTGAATCCTCAATCCTCAATCCTCAATCTTCAATCCTCAATTCTCAATCTTCAATCCTCGATCCTCAATCCTCAATTCGCAATTCTCAACCCTCAATCCTTAATCCTCAGACCTCAAACATCAATACTCAACCCTCAGTCCTCGTCCTCAATCCACAACCCTCAATCCTCAGTCCTCAATATTCAATCATCAATATTCAATCTTCAATCCTCAATCCTCAATCCTCAATCCTGAATTCTGAACCCTCAATCTTCAATCCTCAATCCTCAATCCTCAATACTCAATCCTCAATCTTCAATCCTCAATACCCACTCCTCAATCTTCAATCCTCAATCCTCAGTCCTCAATCCTAATTCCTCAATCCTCATTCTTCAACCATCGATACCCACTCCTCAATTTCAATCCTCAATCCTCAATACTCAATTATCAATCGTCAATCCTCAATC